>NC_092708.1:203270904-204479219 GCF_047496885.1 Scyliorhinus torazame | reverse complement strand
TAAACTTATATTTATATTCCATCCTGAAAGTCACAATGTCACAGTTAAAAAAAAACATTAACTTCAAGGTAGTTCTCCCTCTGTGTTCAAGTGAATTTTCCCTCTGTGTACCTGAACAGGTGCCAGAATGTGGCGACTAGGGGATTTTCACAGTAACTTCATTGCGGTGTTAATGTAAGCCTACTTGTGACAGTAAAGATTATCATTATTAAGGTAAAGAAGAAAATATTAGGAGGTGGTGATCAAAAGGAAAGTCAGAAATGGATTTTAAGGAGAGCCTTCAAAGGAAGTGGGAAATGTGGAGAGGTTGGGGGAGGGAATCCCAGAGCATGAGGCATTAAGAGCTGAATGCCAACAATGTCTGGCAAAAGGAGGGGGGTGATGCAGAAGAAAGGAGAGTCGCGCCTTTGTTGAGTCTGGAGAGGGGTTTTATAAACATAAATGGAGTGGCATGGCCTCATTTAAACGAGAAGGTGGGTTAGCAGGGCTAAATGGGGAATAGGGTGCAGGCAGCAGAGTTTGGGGCGAGCTGGAGTATACAGATCCTGTACATTTGAGTGGCCAGTCAGGTGAATTGGCATGAAGTGAAATTGTGAGCAGCAGGTGGGCTCAGGCTGATATTATGGAAGAGGAACCAAATGAGGGCAGTTGAAAATAAAGCAGAGATATTGGAAAGGAATGTAATGGTCAATACTGTTGGAGACCGCAGAGAGGGTAGAGAAAGTGAAGCAAAGTCCTAGGTCTCAATGCATTCAGTACTGTTGAGTAGAAAACTTTTTAAAAATTTGTTTGTGGTATGTAGGCTTCCCTGGCAAAGCCAACATTTACTGCCCATTTCCAATTGCTGGTGGTTTCACGGTGTTCAGCACTGTCGCAACTCCTCGGATGCTGAAACGGGATGTGTCTGGGTGCAGAGGGATCTGGATAGTATCTGGGCTTTGGCTGGCAGGTAGCATTCGCACTGCACAAGTGCTTTGTAGTGGGCATCTCCAGCGAGAGAGGGTCTGGCCGTTGCCCCTTGATGTTCAGTGTACCACCCACTGTCAGCAACCTGGGGTGTTGCCGTTGGCTGGAGGCTGAGCTGGACTGCCCATGTGGGTGCTGTGGCTGCGGGAGCAGGTTGGAGGCTTGGAGTCCTGCGGTGAGTAACTTGAGTTCTGACTCCTCAAAGTCTGTCCACCATCTATGGGGTGTGCGTGTCGTGAGTAGCTTTCCGCTTGTCTGGATGAATGCATCTCTGGCAAAGTTCTGGAGGCTTGGCGCCATCTAGCATGCAGTGGGCGGTCTGTTTGATTGGCACTCCTTCTTCCACAAACATTCACTTTCACCACCACCAATGAACAGTAGCAGCATTGTGTACCATTTACAAGATACTCTGCAGGAACTCACTAAGGCTCCTTGTAGGCAGCACCTTCCAAGCCCATGACAGCTACCATCTAGAAGGACAAGCGCAGCAGATTCCTGGAACACCACTACATACACCATCCTGACTTGGAAATAAATCACTGTTTCTTCACTACTGTTGGGTCAAAATCCTAGAACTGCTCGCCTAACAGCACTGTGGTTGTACCTACACTATTGGTATTGCAGCAGTTCAAAAAGGTGGCTCACCACCACCTTCTCGATGGCAATTAGGGTTGGGCAATAAATGCTGGCCTAGCCTGCAAATAAATATTTTTAAAAATTGCCCATGCAAAGGTTGTGCAGGTCAACTGCCTTTTGCTGATGTAATCCATGTGATGTAGGGCCAACCTGATTGGAGTTGGGGGATTAACAGCATGGATTTGGGAGGTGCCAATATATTCTTGGGATTTGGAAAAGAAGGATAGGTTGGAGTTTGCGAGGATAAAGGGTTTAGACTTTTTTGCGGGAATATGTTTTCTTTATTCGGAAGGAGGAGAATTGTATCTGAGAAGAGGGAACCATTTAAAATGTCAGCTAGCACTATAGAGAAGTTGAATGGTCAGCTGTTTAGTGTGACTTGATGAGGAATTAGAGATGGGTCTTGTGGACAAGATCAGCTTGGCGAGCGAGTGAGGGGAGAAACGAGAAACTTTGTAGGTAGGCAATGTATTAAATCTAAGTGGTGTTACCATAGAGTTGGCAAACTATATGGGAGGTTTAGGTTTAGCTAGTGTTAGCTGTGTGTTATTGCGTTTAATTTGAGGCAGGTGGTGGGATCTTGAACACTGACTGCAGTTGTTGGTTTAGGAGGTGCTTGCTTGAATCTGTAACTGCCAATGAATTTGTATGGAAGTATGTAAAAATTAGCTCCAGTTTTCCTTTATCGACTGGCTTTCTGGAATAGAGCTGGCAACACCCTTTTAAAATGGGTAGGTGAATTGCAGGATTAGCTGTATGTAGTCGTGGCACTGGTGCCCTTCCCCGTAGGCTCACTTATTTGGCTAGTATCTGATTGAGACAACCCAAGATCAGGTTTCCTACTTCTGATGATTATCCATTGACCCTGGCTGGAAAATGAATGTGTAACGAGGAAAAGGTTGCATTGGCATTTCAATAGTACTTGCAGCTGAGGCTCATTAATAACGAGAGGCCAATAGAACATACAGTGCAGAAGGAGACCATTCAGCCATCGAGTCTGCACCGACCCACTGAAACCCTCACTTCCACCCTATCCCAGTAATCCAATAACCACTCCTAACTTTTTTGGGCACTAAGGGCAATTTAGCATGGCCAATCCACCTAACCTGCACGTCATTGGACTGTGGGAGGAACCCGGAGGAAACCCACGTAGAAAAGGGGAGAACTCCTGCAGACTCCTCACAGACAGTGACCCAGTGGGGAATCGAACCTGGGACCCTGGCACTGTGAAGCCACAGTGCTAGCCTCTTGTGCAACCGTGAGGTACTGGAGGATGAAGGGAGCCTGAGGAAGGGAGAAAATGGATGGGAAACATAGAGCAGGAGGGGTTCTTGTGTGAGTTGTATGAGGTATAAACCAAAGAAAAGGGAACATGTCTTTCACACCATTGCAGGCTTGCTCATAAGCTAATTCATCTGGCTTTTATTACATGCAAACAAAATACTTTCCTCTTTTCTTCAGCCACAGTCCAATGGATAAAACGCTCAGCACTATTGGCAGTGCCGTATTTCTAATGAAAGGCTTTGTCTGACCTTTAAGGTGGACACAAGACCCTGTGGCACTATTGCGAACATAGCAGGGCAATTAACGCTGAGTTGTGGCCAATATTAGTTCCTCAACCAGCATCACTAAATCACATAATCTGGTCATTATCGTATTGCTGTCTGTTGGAGCTTTCTATGCATAAAAACGCTGTCATGTTTGCAACAATTGCAGCAGTGACTACACTTTTAAAGTACGTCATTTTCGGGAATTTTATAGTGAATTGTATAAATCAGACCCCCCAGCCGGGAGGAGGGGCTTCTCCTGGTAAAGGCTTTTAATGAGTCCAAGGAGCTGGGAGTGCACCCCCCAACATTATCATAGGCATCGATTTCCCTTATTTTGAAGTGGGATAAGGATCCAGAGAGCTGTGGGTCGCATAGGCCTATCTCCCTGTTGAATGTTGATGCAAAATTGCTGGCACAAATCTTGGCAGTGCGCAAAGAGGACTGTGTTCCGGGGGTAATAGGGGAGGACCAGACGGAATTTGTGAAGGGATGACACCTGACGTCCAACATTAGGTGGCTTCTAAATGTAATAATGATCCCTGCGGAGGGGCGTGAGGTCGAGGTGGTGATGGCCATGGATGCAGAAAAGGCCTTTTATCGGGTGGAGTGGAAGAACCTGTGGGATGTCTTGGGAAGGTTTAGGTTTGGGCAGGGATTTGTGGATTGGGTCTGGTTGCTATATCAGGCACCGGTAGTGAATGTAAGGACCAACCAGGTTCGATCAGACTATTTTAGTCTGTGGAGGGGGACAAGACAGGGGTGTCCACTCTCCCCACTACTCTTTGCCCTGGCCATAGAGCCTTTGGCAATGATGCTGAGGGCATCGAACATTTGGCGGGGGTTAGTGAGTGGGGGGTGGGGGGGGGGGGGGGGGGGGGGGGGTGGAACGTGGGGTCTCCTCTACGCGGATGATTTACTCCTTTTATATAACAAACCCGTTGGGGGGAATCGCAGGAATTATGGGAATACTGGAGGAATTTGGCCGGTTCTCAGGTTACAAACTGAATATGGGAAAGAATATTGGGCAGCACGGTAGCACAAGTAGATAGCACTGTGGCTTCACAGCGCCAGGGTCCCAGGTTCGATTCCCCACTGGGTCACTGTCTGTGAGGAGTCTGCACGTTCTCCCTGTGTCTGCGTGGGTTTCCTCCGGGTGCTCCGGTTTCCTCCCACAGTCCAAAGATGAGCAGGTTAGGTGGATTGGCCATGATAATTTGCCCTTAGTGACCAAAAAGGTTAGGAGGGATTATTGAGTTACGGGGATAGGGTGGAAGTGAGGGCTTAAGTGGGTTGGTGCAGAATGGCCTCCTGCACTGTATGTTCTATGTAAGTGAGGTTTTTGCGATCCAGGCAAGGGGCTGGAGAGGAGACTGAGGGTGATGCCATTTAAAGTGGTGGGAAGGAGTTTTAGGTACCTGGGGATTCAGGTGGCAAGGGACTGGGGTCAGCTTCATAAACTAAATTTGGGCAGGGTGACTGAGCAAATGAAAGGGGACTTCCGTAGGTGGGACGTACTCCCGCTGTCATTGGCGGGGAGGGTACAGACAATGAAGATGACAGTCCTCCCGAGATTGCTGTTTGTGTTTCAGTGTCTCCCAATCTTCATCCCCATGGCATTTTTTAGGAAGGTGAACGCGACGCTCTCGGGTTTTATATGGGCCGGGAAAGCCCTGAGGGTGAAGGTCCTTCTTGAGAGCGGGGGCGCGGTGAGGGGGGCTTGGCCCTTCCGAACCTTATTAACTATTACTGGGCGGCCAATATTTTGATGATTAGGAAATGGGTAGTGGGGGAGGGGTTGTGGGAGCGAGTGGAGGTGGCACCTTGTAAAGGCACGAGAATGAAGGCTCAACTGACAGCAACTTTGCCGTTCTTGCCGGCTCGTTACTCCACAAGTCCAGTGGTAGTGGCAGCCCTGAGAATGTGGGGGCAATGGAGGCAACACATGAGACTGGAGGGAGCGTCAGTATGGTCACCGATCTGTGATAATCACAGGATTTCTCTGGGAGGGCGCTGGACAGGGGCTTTAGGAGATGGCAGCGGTTCGGGATTTGGGGATTCTTCATTGAGAAGGGTTTCTGAAGCCTAGAGGAGCCAGAGAAGGAGTTTGAGTCACCAGTGGGAACAGATTTGGTACCTGCAGGTACGGGATTTTGTCCGGAGGCAGGTTCCAAGCTTCCCTCGCCTTCTCTAAGGGGACTACAGGATAAGGTGATGTCTAAAACAGGGGTTGGGGAGGGGAGGGTGTCTGAAATATATAAGGAACTGATGGAGTGAGAAGGAGTCCCAATCGGGAAGGTGAGGAGGAAGTGGGAGGAAGAATTGGGAGGGGAGTTGGAAGTCGGGCTATGGGAGAAGGCCCTGAGGAGAGTCGATGCATCCTCGTTGTGTACCAGCCTTAGCCTGATCCAGTTCAAGGTGGTCCACAGGGCTCATATGACGGTGGCCTGGAAGAGTAGGTTTTTTGAGGGGGTGCAGGACAGATATGGGCGGTGCGATGGAAGTCCGGTGAATCATGTACATATGTTTTGGGCTTGTCCGAAGCTGAGGCGATTTTGTCAGGGATTCTCAGAAGTCATGTCAGAGGTCCTGGAAGGGAGGGTGACTCTGAGTCCAGAGGTGGCAATATTTGGAGTGTCGGAAGATCCGTGAGCCCAGGGGGAGGGGGAAGGGGGGCGGGGGGGGGGGGGGGGGTGCGGCGGAAAGAGAGGCCGATGTTTTGGTCTTTGCCTCCCTGATGGCCCAGAGACACATTTTGCTGGGATGAAGGGACTCCGAGCCTCCTAAGCCAGGGGTGTGGGTCAGTGACATGGCAGGTTTCTTAGGCAAGAGAAAATTAAGTTCGCCTTAAGGGATTCATTACAGGGGTTCGCTCAGAGGTGGCAGACGTTCATCAACTTCTTTAAGGAAAACTGACCGTCAGCAGGGGGAGGGGCAGGCATGAAAGTGAAGAATAAGGGCAGGGAATCTAATATATGGGTAGCTAGGAGTTAGAGCGGGGGGGAAGTTGGGTACGTTATGGTGGGGTTTTTGCGTGTGTTGGACCGCTCTGTTTAGAATGTTAAAATGTTAAAATTATAAATGCCTCAATGAAATATTTTCTAAAGTACATCATTTGCTGTAGAGCACTTTGACATGTGCTGAAGTTGTAAACAATGCGATTATGAATGCAAGTTTATTCATTCTTGTACTGTGGCTGTCATTTGTTTGGGATCACTCAGGGTAAGAAGAGCAGTGATATCAGACTTGTATTGGATAAATTCACAGCATTGAGCTAACTTGCGCACATTAAACTATTAAATAATAAGTCCAGAGTGGGTAACCACTGCAATTTACTGATGACACTGCCACGACTCTCACCAATTTTTACAGATGCACGCACCATTGAAAGCATTCTTTCTGGTTGTATCACAGCTTGGTATGGTTCCTGCTCTGCCCAAGACCGCAGGAAACTACAAAAGGTCGTGAATGTAGCCCAGTCCATCACGCAAACCAGCCTCCCATCCATTGACTCTGTCTATAATTCCCGCTGACTTGGAAAGGCAGCCAGCATAATTAAGGACCCCACGCACCCCGGACACACACACTTCCACCTTCCGTCAGGAAAAAGATACAAAAGTTTTAGGTTACGTACCAACCGACTCAAGAACAGCTTCTTCCCTGCTGCCAGCAGACTTTTGAATGGACCTACCTCATATTGAGTTGGTCTTTTCTCTACATCCTAGTTATGACTGTAACATTACATTCTGTAGTCTCACTTTCCTTCCCTATGTACGGTATGTGTTATCTGTATAGCATGCAAGAAACAATACTTTTCGCTATACTAATACATGTGACAATAATAAATCAAATCTTTGAGTAGATCTCTGTAAGGTAAGGTAAAGTCGCCATAGTCCCTGATGACCATAGGCTGATTTCATCTTTGAGGGAGTAGAGCTGACTGGTGGTTTAACCTGAGGATCACCGCACCTCGGGTGAGGGGCAAGGTTGAGAAGGCCGGACCTTCATGAATAGCCTCAATATGGGAATTGACCCCACGCTGTTGGCCTTGTTCTGCATCGTAAACCAGCTGTCTAGTCCACCGACCCCCATTGCAATTAAATCATTGTCTTGTTATCATCAAATGGTATTAAGCCTATTTGAAATATAGACCTTTAATCACATTTGTTGTATAATTTTTATTAGACGGTGAATTGAACTTTATCCAGCGACTGTTAAATGTGTGCACATACTGAGTGGCTGTTTTTGTGGAGAAATTGCAGCATAACACCTGTCCTATTACTCGCAAGAGCTGAATTATCATCTTTGTGGTTCCAAAGTGGAATTAATAGCTTTGGAGCAGCATTACTCTGAATATTCACATTTCCCTGAAGCAAATTTAGAAAGGCTCAATATTTTCTTCGGTGGCTATTTAACCAGCAGCCTTCTGAAAGGAGTTTACACTTGAGTTGTCGCTACTGCATGGTAGCACAGTGGTTAGCACTGTAGATTCACAGCGCCAGAGTCCCAGGTTTGATTCCCGGCTTGGGTGTCACTGTCTGTGCGGAGTCTGTATGGTCTCCCCATGTCTGCGTGGGTTTCCTCCGGGAGCTCCGGTTAGGTAATTTGGATTACTGTTAGGTAATTTGGATATTCTGAATTCTCCTTCTGTGTACCCGAACAGGTGCTGGAATGTGGCGACTAAGGGATTTTCACAGTAACTTCATTGCAGTGTTAATGTAAGCCTACTTGTGACAATAAAGATTATTATTATAGTCTCTGAGGCCTCATGCTGGTGGAAGATTTTGACCCACTCATGTTGCAGTTAAACCTGTTCTCCACAAGGATTTTAGTAAGGAGTAGCGGAACAAGGGTGAGCATCTTGCACTACATCCACTCGAACCGAGAAAGAAAGCCAGCAAAGCTGTACAATGCAATGGTGAAGTAGCTATGCATATGGGCTTGTCGTTGCTGGTGGTTGCCATGCAAATGACTTGAAATTATGTCCAAAGTGTATTGCACAGAGGTTTTCTTTTACAGAATCGAAGTATATGGAAATAAATAACTTGTATTCACAGTTAGATAGATTTTTGATAGACGAGGGAGTTCAAGGGAATTGAGACTACAACCGGTTCAGCCATGATCTTATTGAAAGGCAAAGCAGACTCAAAGGGCCGAATGGCCTATTCCTAAGTCCCATGTTTCTACTCCTGACCTTGCACAACATCAGGACATCTATAGCGCTTGACAGCCAAGGAAATACTATTGAAGTGTTGTCACTGTTGTTCTGAAGGTAATTTGACAGCCAATTTGCACACAGCAAATTCCCACAAACTGCAGTGAAATAGTCTGTGCTTTAGTGATGCTGATTGAAGGACAAAAATTGACTGGACCATGGGTAGAATGCCCAGTTGGGTCATTCTGTCTTTTGCATCCAAAACTGATCATCATGATTGTATATGCACTGTAGCCATCCGTTGCAATGGTGGTGCCAATGATTTAATAGATAATTGATTAGGCTGCCAAGGAGATGAACATTTGAAGCTAGGAAAGGGGAGCTGCACTCCGCAAGTTAATGGCACAATACTTAACAAAACCAAAACGTGGATCTTGATGTGAAATTAATAAACAATTTGTATGTGGTGTGGTATTGCCAGTGATAGATGAACGCGCACACGCATAATGTGTTTTTTTTTTTGTTGGTCTAGATGAGAAAATATAAGATTCTCCACACGGGTAGTACATGGGTATACTGAATGCATGTTTTGTATATACAATATGTGAATAATGTATGTTTTGTGTGTTGAATATGTGACTTTTTTAATCAATTGTTCACATTTATGAATGAGGTGCTGTTTGCTGTGGAATCTGCTGTTCTCTTGTCCACGCATAGTTGATGTTATATTGTGCCGTATATATCTCAAAAGGGTGCCTGCAATGGATTGTTTAAAAAAAAACATTTAGAGTACCCAATTTATTTTTTTCAATTAATGGGTAATTTAGCGTGGCCAATCCACCTACCCTGAACATCTTTTGGGTTGTGGGGACAAAACCCATCCAGACACGGGGAGAATGTGCAAACGTCACACAGACAGTGACCCAGAACCGGGATCGAACCTTGGTCCTCGGCGCCGTGCGACAGCAGTGCTAATCACTGTGCCACCGTGCTGCCCGCAATGCATTGCTTTTTGAAATTTTTTCTAGTAAGTATTAATTTGACTGAATACAGACATATGAATTAGGAGTAGGGCATTCGGAACCTCGTAACCTCAACCCCGCATCCCTGCCTACCCCAATAACCTTTCATCCCCTTGTTACTCAAGAATCTTATCTAGCCCAGCCTTAAAAATATTCAGAGACTCTGCCTCCACCATGATTTGAGGAGGTGAGTTCCAGAGACTCATGACTCTGAGAAAAAAATTCTCCTCATCTCTGTATGAAATGAGTAACTTTCTATTTTTTAAACCGTGACCTCTAGTTCTAGATATGCTCACAGTAGGAACATTCGCTCACTATCCACCCTGTCAAGTCTTCTCAGGGTATTCAAGGTTTCAATCAAGTCACCTCTTACTCTTCTAAATTCCAAAATTCCAGTGAATTGTAAAACATTTATGTCTTAAATAAAGAGACCAATACTGTGCACAGTACTCCCGATGTGGTCTCACTAGTGTCCACATAACTGCAGCATAAACTCCTGACTTTTGAATTCCGTTCCCCTTGCAATAAATAATGACATTCTATCAGCTTCCCTGATTACTTGCTGTACCTGCATACTAGTCTTTTATGATTCATGCGCTAGGACACCCAGATCCTTCTGAATCTGAGTTCCTCAATCTTTCACCATTTAGTTTATTTTTTTATTCTTCCTATGGACCATTTAACATGTGCCCGCATTATACTCCATTTGCCAGATTTTTGCCCACTCACTTAACTTATTTTAAATAAATATTTTTATTCTCCTTTTCCATATTTTCATCAAAATTTCCAACAGCAGATAATCAACAATAACAACCAATATAATGGCAATCCCATAGCCAACAATCCCCTTATCCCACCACCCTCAAACAGCTCCCAACTTTTTGAATACCAAACACCAGTGAAAAAGAATTATTAATAACTTATAAATTCCAAACCGCACCCCCTTCCCCAATGTTCGATTTCATCTAATTCATGAAAATGCATGATGAACAAGGCCCATGAGTTGTAGAACCCTTCCACCCTCCCCGTCAGCTCAAACTTTACTTTCTCGAGCGTTAAGAACTCCAGCAGATCCCCCCGCCACGCCGAGGCATAGGGCGGAGAAGCAGACCTCCACCCCAACAGAATTCACCTTTGGGCGAATAGCAAGGTGCAGGCCAAGACATCTGCCTCCGCACCCGCTTCCAACCCCGACGGATCCGACACCCCGAATATGGCTTCCACTTACTTAACTTAGCTATGTCCCTTTGTAGCCTCATATTCTCTTCACAGTTTACTTT
This sequence comes from Scyliorhinus torazame, assembly GCF_047496885.1. Lineage (NCBI taxonomy): Eukaryota > Metazoa > Chordata > Chondrichthyes > Carcharhiniformes > Scyliorhinidae > Scyliorhinus > Scyliorhinus torazame. Next base: position 204,468,613 of record NC_092708.1, on the reverse strand, counting down.
CCTTTCTTTGTGTTTTTAATGTATTTTTTCCAAACTTATATAAAGCGTTACAAAACATAAACAATTTGGGGAGCAAACTCCCCAACACACAACTATGCAGTTTGTACAAATGTTTCCCTTTTTCACCCCCCGCCCCCCCCCCCCCCCCCGGCGACGAATAGCTCCTCAAACACACGAACATCCCCCACCTTGCCTCGAAGCCCTCCGCTGAACCCCTTAATTCGTACGTGACCTTTTCTAGCTGAAGAAAGTCACACAAGACCCCCAGTCAGGCCGCCACCCCCGGCGGTGTTGCTGGCTGCCACTCCAACAGAATTATTCGCCGGGCAATCAGAGAGGCAAAGGCACCAACGTTGTCCCTCCTCCCTTCCACCAGCTCCGGCTTCTCTGATATCCCGAAAATCGCCACTATCCTTGTTAACACTGTGGGCAGACCCACCCAGAATCTCTCCAACTTTCCGCAGCCCCAGAACATATGTACATGATAGGCTGGTCCCGGCCCACACTTCTAACACTTGTCTGCCACTCCCTGGAAGAACCCGCTCATTCTTGCCCGAGATCATATGTACCCTGTGTACAACTTTGAACTGTATCTGGCTCATCCTTGCACATGAGGAGGTCACATTTACCCTTCGTAGCGCCTCACTCCATACTCCCCAGTTTATCTCCTCTCCCGTTTCTCACCTCCATGCTCTCCCAGCCACCTGTACACCTGTATATGCCTCCGATCCTGCCCTCCCTTCCACATCCGAAAGCAGCAATCGCTCCAACAGTGTGTACCTCGGCAACCTGGAGAACTCTTTCCAAACCTTCCACATGAAGTCCCTTACCTAACCTAAACTCACTTCCTCTGGGGAGCTCTACCCTCTCTTTTAGTTCCTCTATACTGGCAAACCCCTCTTGCAGGTACAAATCCCTCACCTTATCCAGTCCCACTTCCTCTATGTACCATCTCCCCCCACGAAACCGTCGTTTTTGCACAGTGGCGCCAGCACCAACATCCGTTCTATCCTGAAATGCCTCCTCAGCTGATTCCAGACCGTTACTGTGGACTGCACCACTGCATCTCCGCATATGTCCATGGTGCTGTCGGCAATGCTGTCGTCACCATAGCCTTCAAGCTGGACCCCCGACTGAATTCTTCCTCCCATCTAAACCCATTCTGCCCCCTCCTTCTCACCGCCACCTCACCTTCTCCACGTTTGCCACCGAGTAACAGTGTAGCAGGTTGAACAACGCCAACCCTCCATTCTGTCTCTGTAACAAGATCCTCTTAACCCGTGGAGCCTTCCCTACCCATGCAAAGTCTGAGATAATCATATCCAGTTTTCGAATGAAGGCCCTCGGTACAAAGATCGGAAGTGTTTGGAATCTGTACATCGGCAGGATGTACATCTTCACCGCTTGGACCCTCCCTGCCAAAGTCCGGTGCAATGAGTCCCATCTCTTCAGATCCTCCCTAACCTCCTCCACCAGCTTTGTTAGATTCCATTTATGTAGCATCGCCCATTCCCTCGCTACCTGAATTCCCAGATATCTAAACCCGTCTCTCACCGATCCAACCTTTTCACCGGGAATACTTCACTTTTCCCTCCATTTAGCTTATAGCTCAAGAATGCCCCAAGCTTCCTCAGCAGACGCATGATCCTCTCCATGCTCTACAGCGGGTCCGAAACATACAGTAGTAGGTCATCCGCGTATAGCGACATCCAGTGCTCCCTTCATCCCCTCGTAATCCCTTGCCATTCTCTGGACCCCCTTAGCCATTGCCACAGGCTCTAACGCTAACGCAAACAATAGCGGCGACAGTGGGCACCCCTACCACCTTCTCCTGTGCAGTTCAAAGTTTTGTGAGCCCATGTCGTTGGTCCGTACACTCGCCTTTGGTGCCACATATAACAGGCGCTCCCATGCCACAAACTTCGGCCTAAACACAAACCTTCCCAAGACCTCAAACAGGTACCGTCAATCCACCTGGTCAAATGCCTTCTCTGCATCCATGGACACCACTGAGATCTCGACGGGGTCACATTTAACATCCTCTTTATATTACTAGAAAGTTGCCTGTCCATTACGAACCCTGTCTGGTCCTCCTCAACGACCCCTGGGACACATCTTTCCAACTTTCCTGCCACCAAATACGCCAGCACTTTCACATCCGTATTTAACAGTGATATCGGCCTATACAACGGATGTTCCAATGAGTCTTTCCCCTTCTTTGGCATTAATGTGATCACTGCTTCCAGCATCGTCTCCAGCAGCCCCCCCCCCCCCCTTCTCCAACGCCTCATTAAACGCCCCCAAGATATGTGGTGCCAGGTCCGTTATAGAATCCGCTGGGTAACCATCGGGCCCCGGGGCCTTCCCCGAGTTCATGATCTCGTAGTTATGGATCCTCTTGGAAGGAGTGATCACAGTATGGTTGAATTTAAAATAAAGATAGAGTTTGAGAAGTTAAAATCTAATACCAGTGTCTTGTGCTTAAACAAAGGACACTGCAATGGGATGAGGGTGGCTTTGGCGAAGGTAGACTGGGAGCAAAGACTTTATGGTTTGGCAATAGAGGAACAGTGGAGGGCCTTTCAAGCGATTTTTCAGAGTGCTCAGTATAAGTATAATATATATATTTAATAATCTTTAGTGTCACATGTAGGTTTATATTAACACTGCAATTAAGTAACTGTGAATATCCCCTAGTCGCAACACTACTGCCCCTGTTCGGGTACACTGAGGGAGAATTCAGAATGTCCGAATCATCTAGCAAGCATGTCTTTCGGGATTTGTGGGAGGAAACCGGAGCACTCGGAGAAAACCCAGGCAGGCACTGGGAGAGCGCGCAAACTCCACACAGACAGTGATCCAAGCCGGGAATTGATCCCGGGTCCCTGACGCTGTGAAGCAATAGTGCCAGCAAAGGTATATACCAGTGAAGAGGAAGGACTGTAGGAAAAGGACTAATCAGCCATTGATATCTAAGGAAATAAAGGAGGGTATCAAATTGAAAGAGAAAGCATTCAAAGCAGCAAAGATTAATGGGAAACTGGAAGATTGTGAAATCTTTAAATGTCAACAGAAAGCCACGAAAATTATCAAGAAAAGTAAGATAGATTGAGAGTAAACTAGCTCAGAATATAAAAACAGATAGCAAACATTTCTATAAATCTATAAAATTAAAAGAGTGGCTAATGTAAACTTTGGTCCTTTCGAGGATGAGAAGGGGGATTTAATAATGGGAAATGAGGAAATGGCTGAGGCATTGAACAGGTATTTTGTTTTGGTCTTCACTGGAAATGAAAATGAAAAATGAAATAAATCGCATATTGTCACGAGTAGGCTTCAAATGAAGTTACTGTGAAAAGCCCCTAGTCGCCACATTCCGGCGCCTGTTCGGGGAGGCTGTTACGGGAATTGAACCGTGCTGCCGGCCTGCTTTGGTCTGCTTTAAAAGCCAGCTCTTTGGCCCTGTGCGTACATTACACGCCAGTAATTGATGACAAGGAAGCTGTGGCACGTGAGGATCTAAAACTGATCATTATCACTAAGGAGGTAGTGTTGGGCAAACTAATGGGGCTAAAGGTAGACAAGTCTCCTGACCCTGATAGAATGCATCCCAGGGTACTAAAAGAGATGACGCGGGGGGGAATAGCAAATATGCTCGTGATGATTTACAAAACATTGCTGGACTCTGGGGTGGTTCTGGTAGATTGGAAAACAGCAAATGTGATGCCACTGTTTAAAAAAGGGATAGACAAAAGGTGGGTAACGAGAGGCCAGTCAGTTTAACTTTTGTATGGGAAAATGCTTGAATCTATCATCAAGGAAGAAATAGTGCGACATCGGGATAGAAATTGTTCCATTGGGCAGGTGCAGCATGGATTCACGAAAGGTAGGTCACGTTTATCGAATTTATTGGAATTCTTTGAGGACATTACGAGTGCGATAGACAACGGGGAACCGATGGATGTGGTGTATCTGGATTTCCAGAAGGCATTCGACAAGGTGCCGCACAAAAGGCTGCTGCATAAGATAAAGGTGCATGTCATTACGGGTAATATATTAGCATAGATAGAGGATTGGTTAACTAACAGAAAGCAAAGAGTGGGGATAAATGGGTGTTTTGTTGGATGGTGATTAGTGGCTAGTGGTGTGCCTCAGGGATCAGCTTTGGGACCGGGACCTCAATTGTTTACAATTTTCAGAGATGATTTGGAGTTGGGGAGCAAGTGCAATGTGTCAAAGGTTTGAGATGACACTAAGATGAATGGTAGAATAAACTGTGCAGAGGACACTGAAAGTCTGCAGAGGGATTTAGTGAATGGGCAATGGTCTGGCAGATGGAGTACACTGTTGGTAAATGTGAGGTCATTCAAGTTGGTAGGAATAGCAGTAAAATGGACTAATATTTAAATGGTTAAAAAGAATTGCAGCATGCTGCTGAGCAGAGGGGGACCTGGGTGTCCTTGTGCATGAATCGCAAAAAGTTGGTTTGCAGATGCAGCAGGTAATTATGAAGGCAAATGGAATTTGGTCCTTCATTGGTAGAGGGGTTGAGTTTAAAAACAGAGAGGTTATGTCGCACTTGTATAGGGAACTGGTGAGGCCACACCTGGTGTACTGTACTATTTTGGTCTCCTTACTTGAGAAAGGATGTACTGGCACTGGAGGGGGTGCAGAGAAGATTCACTAGGTTGATTCCAGAGTTGAGAAGATTGGCTTATGAGGAGAAACTGAGTAGACTGGCACTATACTCATTGCAATTTAGAAGAATGAGAAACATGTAAAATTATGAAGGGAATAGATAAGATAGAAGTAGGGACGTTGTTTCCACTGGCGGGTGAAACTACAACTATGGGGCATAGCCTCAAAATAAGGGGGAGCAGATTTCAGACTGAGTTGAGGAGGAACTTCTTCATCCAAAGGGTTGTGAATCTGTGGAATTCCCTGTCCAGTGAAGCAGTTGAGACTATCTCGTTGAATGATTTTAAGGCAAAGGTAGATAGATTTTTGACCAGTCAAGGAATTAAGGGTTATGGAGTGGGCAGGTAAGTGGAGCTGAGTCCACGAAAAGATCAGCCATGATCTTATTGAATGGCGGAGCAGGCTCGAGGGGCCAGATGGCCTACTCCTCCTCGTTCTTATGTAACCCAGTTGCTTCTACATCCTGGTTTCCCGAACTGTAGGTCATCTCTCCCTAATGTGCTAATACCATGATTTTTTTATTTTTATTTTAAATTTTTTATTTATTACTAACACGTTATAGACCAATTAGCTCTTTTTTCAATAATTGGCTACGGTGGGCTTTCAACATTTTAAAGTAGAAGTAAGGGGTCTCAAAAAGCCATTCTGGGGGACAGTGGAAGAGGAGAGGTGGGGTGGGAGAGAGATGTTTACAGAGAAGTGCTTTTGGTGGTTTTCAGAGTCATCACTTCATGACTTGGTCTGAGAGGGGTGGTGAGAAATCTGTTCAATTGTTAAAGTTAGGCTTTCTCCTCTGACTGTTAATTACTGTTAATTGACACTGCTTATTATTTTTTCTGAATTGCTACTGTTTTAATGGTTATTAAACGTTCTAAATTCATCATTTAAAAAGTGTTCTTTCTTCCCACATGGTTAAATCTCGAGGACTTGATGTGATTTGCAATTGGGATGTTATTGCAACAAGTGAACCCATGAAGCTTACTTCAGATAAATCAAAAAAATCTTATGAGCCAGATTCTATACGTGAGCAGGCGCACACCCAGCCCTGGCAGGCAGATACTCAGACTGATCCAAAAGGCTCCAGGCCTAATTTGTAGCCATCGCCTTGGATCCCTGGCAGGCCATGCCCCAAGCTCGAACCCCCGCCCAGGCCCCAGGTTCGAACCCCCGCCCAGGCCCCAGGTTCGAACCCCCGCCCAGGCCCCAGGTTCGAACCCCCGCCCAGGCCCCAGGTTCGAACCCCCGCCCAGGCCCCAGGTTCGAACCCCCGCCCAGGCCCCAGGTTCGAACCCCCGCCCAGGCCCCAGGTTCGAACCCCCGCCCAGGCCCCAGGTTCGATCTCCCCGCCCAGGCCCCAGGTTCGATCCCCCGCCCAGGCCCCAGGTTCGAACCCAGGCCCCAGGTTCGAACCCCCGCCCAGGCCCCAGGTTCGAACCCAGGCCCCAGGTTCGAACCCCCGCCCAGGCCCCAGGTTCGAACCCCCGCCCAGGCCCCAGGTTCGAACCCCCGCCCAGGCCCCAGGTTCGAACCCCCGCCCAGGCCCCAGGTTCGAACCCCCGCCCAGGCCCCAGGTTCGAACCCCCGCCCAGGCCCCAGGTTCGAACCCCCGCCCAGGCCCCAGGTTCGAACCCCCGCCCAGGCCCCAGGTTCGAACCCCCGCCCAGGCCCCAGGTTCGAACCCCCGCCCAGGCCCCAGGTTCGAACCCCCGCCCAGGCCCCAGGTTCGAACCCCCGCCCAGGCCCCAGGTTCGAACCCCCGCCCAGGCCCCAGGTTCGAACCCCCGCCCAGGCCCCAGGTTCGAACCCCCGCCCAGGCCCCAGGTTCGAACCCCCGCCCAGGCCCCAGGTTCGAACCCCCGCCCAGGCCCCAGGTTCGAACCCCCGCCCAGGCCCCAGGTTCGAACCCCCGCCCAGGCCCCAGGTTCGAACCCCCGCCCAGGCCCCAGGTTCGAACCCCCGCCCAGGCCCCAGGTTCGAACCCCCGCCCAGGCCCCAGGTTCGAACCCCCGCCCAGGCCCCAGGTTCGAACCCCCGCCCAGGCCCCAGGTTCGAACCCCCGCCCAGGCCCCAGGTTCGAACCCCCGCCCAGGCCCCAGGTTCGAACCCCCGCCCAGGCCCCAGGTTCGAACCCCCGCCCAGGCCCCAGGTTCGAACCCCCGCCCAGGCCTGCTAATACCATGATTAATTAACAGAGCCAACCCACCACCTTTTCTTAACTTCCTGTCCTTACTGAATGTCACACATTCTTCAAAATTCATATCCCAATCTATATCATCCTTGTGAACAATGTAGGAATTTTAGCTGTATTGTATTATAGGTATTATTTGCAGTAAGGGTTAAAAGTCTGGGTTTGTGTGTGTTTGACTGCTGCAGTCATGTTTTAAAAGAATCTTGGTTTGAAAGTTTGGGAGCGAGGAGTTGCAATTAAACCATCATAAAACACTTGGGCGAATGCAATTTTTTTGGATGCTTCATTGGTATTTGGACAGTCTGAGTGAGTGGGCACATGATGGCAGATGCAGTATAACGTGGATAAATGTGAGGTTATTTGCTTCGGTAACAAAAGTAGGAAGGTAGATTATTATTTGAATTAAATTGGGAGAGGCGACGAGAGCTTGATGTCCCTGTGCATCAGTCGCTGAAATTAAGTGCGCTGGTACAGCAGGCAATAAAAAAGGCAAACGGTATGATCGCCTTCATAGCGAGAGGATTTGAGTTTAGGCATAGATATGTTTTACTGCAATTGTATAGGGCATTGCTGAGGCCACACCTTGAGTATTGTGTACAGTTTTTGTGTCCTTATCTGAGGAAGGATGTTCTTGCTATGGAGGGACTGCAGCGAAGGTTTGCCAGGCTGATTCCTGGGATGGCAGGACTGTCATATGGGGGGGAGGCACGGTGGCACAGTGGTTAGCACTGCTACCTCATGGTGCTGAGGACCCGGGTTCGAAATCCCGGCCGTCTGTCCGTGTGGAGTTTGCACGTTCTCCTCGTGTCTGCGTGGGTTTCACCCCCACAACCCAAAGATGTGCAGGGTAGGTGGATTGGACACGCTAAATTGCCCCTTAATTGGAAAAAAATAATTGGGTACTCTAAATTTATTTTTAAAAAGGACTGTCATATGGGGAGAGACTAAGTCGGTTGGGATTATATTCATTGGAGTTTAGAGGAGAGAGAAGGGATCTCATAGAAACTCACAAAATTCTAACAGGATTAGACAGGGTAGATTCAGAAAGAATGTTCCCGATGGTGGGGTAGTCGAGAACTAGGGGTCATAGTTTGAGGATTTTAGGTCTGCGGTGAGTAGAAATTTATTCACTCAGAGTGGTGAATCTGTGGAATTCACTACCACAGAAAGCTGTTGAGACCAAAATGTTGTGTAATTTCAAGAAGGAATTGGATATAGCTCTTGGGGCTAAAGGGATCAAGGGATATGGGGGAAGACGGAATCAGGGTATTGAACTTGATGATTAGCCATGATCATAATGAATGTCAGAGCAGACCCAAAGGGCCGAATGGCGTTCTCCTGCTTCTATTTTCTATATTTCTTCTAGAAATCACTCCTGGAGCGGGGTATCCTTTCCTCACTGTTTTACAAAATTAAAATAAAATATTGGTGTCTCTGTCCAGTATTGCAGCCACTGTTGGGGGTCTGGCCTGGGATCGTAATATCCTGTAACCATGTCGCTATAATGGCTATCAGATCATAGTTATTAATTTATATTTGCATTATTGGTTCAACTCTTTTTTTTTCCCCTTTGATTTGAATGCTCCGTACGTTTAGATACAGATTCTTTAGTTTTGTCCTTTTATTATTTTTGTCACTTTTAGCCTTATCTGTTGATTTGCTTTTCAATTTGTACTCTGTCCCTTCCTGTCATGGTCTGTTTATCACTTCCTTTATTAATACCGATCTCTCTTGCCCTGTCTCCAGCTATTTGGTTTGCCACATCTTCCCAGATTTGACCTTTGCCCCATTATTCTATTTGAAACCCTGTCTACTTTCCTTGTTACGCAGCTCACTTGAACAACAACTCTTGCACTCAATGAAAATGCACTTAAGTTCTCAGTTGAGTTGTATTGATGAATGTAGCTGAGGTAGGTGTATGCTCAAGCTCAATGGCAGATGCTCCTAGAAGATAGGGGCTGAAGTCCATTGCTTGGCTAAAGTTGAACAAGCGTTAATCTATGTTTAACTGTGATAAACCTGAGCTGGGAGTCTGATGCAGGTGCTAAGTTGCTGAACTGTATAATATCTCAACACTGTCTTGAAACCGTAAAAATTCAGCCCATCAGACTGAAACTTCGGAGTCCGTCCTCCCCATTTCAAGATATTGATCAGTCATACTTTTCAGTTTATGTTCTGGGAACAGGGGATGGTAGTGAAACTAATGTTATACTCTGGATTGAGCTGGAGCCCATGACCAGTCCTCCGGGTCAAGGTGCCTCCCAGTATTGTACTGACAATGCCCTCGAGTCTAATCTCAGGTAAGTGAGGATAAAACAGGCCCACCCTAAACCATTTTACAGCCAATGAAGTACTTTTGAAGTGTCATCACTGTTGTAGTGGAGGAAATAGTTTGTGCCCAGCAAGATTCCACAAATTGAAATTATTGACCAGATCATCTAAATTTTAGAGGTTGGTTGAGAGAGAAAAATACTGTCTCGGTTGCCACGGAGTGCTCATCTCCAAAATAGTGCCACAGGATCATTTATTTCTGCCTGAGGGGGCAGGCGGCGCTTCGGTTTAACATCCAGTCCGTATGATGGCACCTCTGGCAATAGCAGCACTCACCCACTTGGCCTGGATTTTGTGCTCAAGCCCTGAACCATCTGACTCATGTCAAAGTGTTACCCACTGAGCCATGTACAGCTGGTTAACAAAGAGCAACATTTGAGTATGCTTCCACCAGATCACAATCCCGCGATACCTGCTCAAAACTGCATCAGTGCAGATGTCGGACAAGGAGAGGGTCAAGTTCAGTCGTGATTTCCCCCCCTCCCTTGTTGGATTAGCTCACAAATGGTTTGTGTCCAAATAACATCACAGATGATCCATTTGGATGAGCTTGTCAAGGGCTGTAGCTGTTTAGAGCTGTGCCTTAAGAGTACAAACTGGGGGTGAGATTCCATCATGCCCCCTTCTATTCACATGGCTATTGTTGACCCCAGCTGCACCATAATTGCCTTCTTTCAGTCGCAGCTTGTACCTGACACTCTGCCTTGCCTTTTTCTCTGTAGCTAATGTTCACAAGGAGAAGAATCACGTGATGTATGAAGGCAAACACATACACTTCTCAGAGGTCGATAACAAGCCACTGTGCTCCTACAGTCCCAAGCTCTGCAAACAGCGCCGACTCAACGGCTACGCATTCTGCATCCGCCACGTTCTGGAGGACAAAACTGCCCCTTTCAAGCAATGTGAATTTGTAGCCAAGTACAACAGCCAGCGGTGCACGAACCCTATCCCGAAATCTGAAGACCGAAGGCAAGTCGACCTTTTTTTAACTGTGTAAAAGCAGGAAAGGTGGGAGTGTGTCATTTTAACCATACACACCCATCTGAAAACTGATGAGATTGAATGTAATGTTGCTTTTACACCCACGTGATTTTACCAGTCAATGGTAATATTGGGCAGGGTATAAAGCTGATGTCCTGCACGGTGAGCTAACTAACGTATCTCAAGTTTCTCAGACCACATTGAATAAATGCAATAAAATGATTTCCAAAAAGGCTTGAGTGGATGGAATCGCTCTAGTTACATGCTAGTGTGTGTAATTATTTTATTGGTAGCAAAGAGCTACTGTTGTGTGAACCGTGTGTCATCAAATTGTTTGGATTGTCGCCAATCCCCTCCTTTTTTAAAATCCCTTTTACGTTGCAGCACGCCCACATATAATGCTCTTCCTAAGGTGACAGCTCTGGGGAATAATTTCGCTCATACAGGACCTCCCGAGGCAGCTTTCATTGAGTGAGCCTTGGGGGACACTCTGTCGAGCCCCCCAGGTGTCTCCTGATACAGCTGGTAAATCAGCTATGGTGACCTATTTGCCAGTTTAGATTTGTAGCCATCTGCTTAACAATATGACCAGGGTCAGGAAAGAAAGCAAGTATGAACCCATTTCCCTTCGCAATGGATGGTCCTCTATGTGATCAGGACTGTGTGGTCGTCACTCCTGCCGATGTTGTTGCTGGCAGACTCCCCTCCGTCATGTGGATTGCTGAGGAGGAGGTCCAGTTGGTTATTCCCCCTTATTGGTTTACACCAACTGCCATGAACCCTGTCCGGGAGTTTGCACCCCACGTAACCCGTGGAATAAGCATTGAAAGGTTATGCACAGACGTCCAGTATTATTGCAACAATGTTTGTGAGCTTGTGAATTGTCCCTCGTGGGGGGAAAAAGGGATTACATTGAGAATGAAGAAACCGAGAAAGACCTCTAATTGAGTTTGTGTTTATTATAAAGCTGAACCTTGCCCGTTGCTGCTTAAATGGAATTCTAAATTCAATGGGATTAATGGTCACCTGAATGAAAAAAAGGCAGCTTATTTTTCACAAAAGCCTGCTTCGAACAGTTGGCTAATCATTGTGTTATTGTTAGAATCATAGGTAATTGAAGAAGCTCTGAGCATTGACCAGGGCACCACATACTTTGTTTGTATCTGCTCTTCACTCCACTGCCTGCTAACATGGTTGCCCCCTTGCTGTTCCCTTGTTTTACAAGGATACACGTTTTATCTTGAAATAATTTATTTGGTTGTACCTGATGTGTTGGGTGTTCTGGATCACATACTGGTCACCAACACTTGAAGTAGTGCAACACTATTTTATTAAAAGGTTAACTATTTAAACATACTTGAACTGTGGGTAAATAAGATACCAGCTTTAACTAAAGACCTTTGCTTTGTCCTAACTAGTTGATGCCCTCAGCACATGGTGAATGTCTGTGTTGCAGGCTGTGAGCTCTGTGCTCCTAGCTAGCTGCTACTCGAATGAGTGGGAACTCTGATGTCCCCTGTCTTTATAATTCGTGTGCTCTTACTGGTGATTGGCTGCAGTGTTGTGTATGTTGATTGTGTCCATCAGTGTGTGTCTGCACCATGATATACTGGTGTATATTATGACAGCACCAACACATGACTTACTTCACTCTTGTTTCTTACTCTGCGGTCGTGGTTATTTTGTCATATTTATTTTCTCCCTCCCATCTTGGTGACCTAAATTGTTGAAGTATCCACAGTGTTATTTGCACTGTTGCCCCACATCATCTTTTCAACTGTTCCACTGTACCATTGTGTTGTGCAGCTGAGTGCCAGTGCTATTTGTTGCTGAAAGAATTTGGGAACACTCAACGAGTATGTACATGCACCTTCCCCCCTGCTTACTACCCCACCAAATGGTAAAGTATGTCGATGCGGACCGACTGAGGGCAGTTTTTCCCCTTTTATTTTTCCCTGCTGCCTTTCCAAGAGCTTCCATTTGACTTTCATATTGCACAACACGTTTATTATATGCCTAATTCATCCTAGCTTTTTTCCACCACCAGTGGTTGCTCAATATCCAGCAATACCTCATCATTGCACAGTGGTTTGCAGATCTTTTTGAATGGTGGACTCCGCTACCTATATTGGGGCATACTCCATCCTAACCCTGAAAAGCCAGCACCAGCCACTTGAGCGAACATTAACATTGCAGAATTGTATTTAGCTCATTCAGGTCCAGCAACAGGCATAATATGTGAATAAGTCAACAGTAGCGAAAGAAAAAACCTTTACAAACACACATCTTGGCTGGACATTTCTCTTTCTACAGCAATGAAGAGCTGAGGGGTGATGTAGGGAAGGTGTTTCCAATTATTAGTGGGCCCAAAACCTGGGGATATATATGTAACTATATATAGAAGACAGTCACTCATCAATCCAATAGGGGATTCCAGAGAAATTTATTTACCTGGAGAGTGGTTTAAATGTGAAAATCATTGCCTCATGGAATAGTTGGGACAAATGGTACAGATGAATCTAAGGGGGTGTTTAAGATAAACCCATGAGAGAGAAAGGAGAAGAAGGCTATGTTGATGGGGTTAGATAAGTTATGGTGTGAGGAGAGTTAGGTGACCTTAAGCAAAGGCACAGACTTGCTGGGTCAAGTGGGCCTATTTCATACAAGTTCTGTGTAATTCTGTGATACACAGTTTGGAACCTTGTACAACTCAAAGCTCTAGCCACAATCTCCAAGTTTGGGCGGAGATATTTTAAATTATACTGTTGAATCTTTTTCATGGTAGAAGTGGAAGCAGCTGTCCATATGGAGTTTGCACATTGTCCCTGTTCTGCGTGGGCCTGACCCCCACAACCCAAAAAGATGTGCAGGGTAGGTGGATTGGCCACATTAAATTGCCCCTTAATTAGAAAAAAAAAGAATTGGTACTCTACATTTATTTAAAAAAAAGAAGAGATTGCAGCAGGAAAATTTCTCCATGTCCACCATTGCATGTTTCTGAAATCTTGGGTTGAGAGCAATGCAGTGCTGGGATATTTATGCCGAGTTAGATCATGGTCCTGACACCCAGTGCCCTAAGGAATATGGAGCTCACTGGAGCAAGGTCTTGTACTTTGTGTTGTCGTGATTGTTCCCTTACTGTGCTGTGCTGATTCTTTCTTCCTTCTCTGACAGATACTGCAACAGTCACCTGCAAGTCCTCGGTTTGGTGCCCAAAAAGGAGCGGAAGAAAAAGAATGAGCAGCTAGAGGACGTGCGCTCCAGACTGCACCCTGATGCTACCATGGCAGTCAGCCTGGCAGTGCCCTCACTGCCCTTGAAGGCGGCAAATGGTTTGAACGGGCCAACACGATCCCCACAGAGGCCACGGTTGACTCTCCAATACTTGGAGCATGAGCTCGACGACCCGTTTGCTTTCCCCGATGACGATGACTGCATCCTGAGGAAAGGGACTGTCAAACGGAAGCTTCAGACCAAACTCGTGCAGCAACGACTGCTGCGAGAGCCTGAGACATTCAGACTGCAAACAGAGCACTTTATCCCCCATATCGCACCATTACGGCCGCTATACCCTGGTACTCCCCCTCTCTCTAGCCCCCCCCGACCCGTCGGACTGTCGCAGGGCCTGCTATGCAATCCACCCCCACCCCCGACTCCCAGCTTGCCACAAGCGGCGGCTCACTGTATTGCTACAACAACGCCAGCCTCTCACTCGCCAAATGGAAAGACCCACCGGCCTGCCTCGTCGCCGCAGCAAACGCCACCACCACCGCCACCTCCGCAGCCGACCCAACCTTCGCCTGTCGTGACAGTAAAGGACTCTCCCCGGCCCGATGTGGTTGTCCTCAAAGCTTCAAGCTCCACGCCGGCCTGCAAGCAGCACTTGGCATGTGTAAGCAGGCTGCAGAGACTAGCAAAGCTCTGCGCTGAGAAACAACTGTTGCACCGGGATCTCTTCCCACATTTAGGTAGGTGTGCGTTCGGAATGCAGTCCTTTATCACATACGGCTCCTCAGGGCAGCCAAGTAACTCCCTGGGTAGCCAGGTTGATGCAGTGAAAACAAGCAGCAATTAATTAAAATAAATATTATGAACCAAAACAATATGGGGCACTCCGAGATGGCCCATAAAAGTTTCCAAGACTGATACCAGAACTGAGGTTATAACTAGCAAGAAAGATTAAACCAACTAGGGCTCTTTTCTCCATTGTTGAGAATGCTGAGGGATGACCTGATGGATATCTTGATGATTATGAGACAGTTTAGTGGCGTACACGTACAGCAAACGCTTCCACTGGTTGGGTAGTCCGAAACTAGGGGCCATAAATACAAGTTATTGGCTAATAAGAAATTCTGGGAGGAACTTCTTTGCTGCTCAGCGAATGGTGCAAATATGGTACTTGCTGCCTTATGCAGTGGTTGAGGTGAATGGAATAGATGTTGAAGGGGGAAACCACATATGTATATGAGGGAGAAAGGAGTAGAAGGGCATATGGATAGATTAACTAGAAGGATATGTGGAGCATAAACACTCGGAAAGACTTGTTGGGTTGAATGGTTTTATTTTGTGCTGTATATTCTTGTAAATTCAGATTGATCTTTTCATTCCCAAAGTACCCCTCCAGGTGCCCTCCTCTGTTTTGCACCTTTTCTCCTCCACCTTCTCTGAAGGAGTTAACTTGGGTCTGGTTCCTTAAGCCCAGTCTTTGGACAAATGGCGCTAAACTTCTTTATTTTAAAAAATAATAATTTTTATTAAGGTTTTAACAGAATATCAATAACAAAATGAAAAAGGAACTCAATAGGGTTAAATACAAAACACAGCCAAAAAACAACCCTCCATATCCCCCTCCCCCTGTACGAAAATAATAAATTTACACCCCAACTTAACACAGAGCCAACATAGCAAATATATACACCCCCTCAGATCCCCCAGTGTAAATAAACATAAATAAAGTAACCCCCCCCCCAAGTTGCTGCTGGCATTGACCAATATCTACCGTTCTGCCAGGAAGGCTAAGAACGGTTGCCACAGCCTGAAGAACCCTTGTACCGACCCGCTCAAGGTGAATTTCACCCTCTCCAACTTAATAAACCCCACCATATCGTTGATCCAGGATTCCACGCTTGGGGGGCCTCGCGTCCTTCCACTGAAGAAGAATCCTCCACCGGGCTACCAGGGACGCAAAGGCCAGAATACCGGCCTCTTTCGCCTCCTGCACCCCGGCTCCTCTGCCACCCCAAATATTGCGAGCCCCCAGCCCGGTTTGACCTTAGTGTTGGATGGAGGTGTTGACCTTGGGTAGGGTGCTCTTTCCAAGAGCCGGTGCAGACTCGATGAGCCGAATGGCCTCCTTCTGCACTGTAAATTCTATGATGACCCTGGACCCTACCACCCTTGACACCGTCCTCGCTGCGCCCTTCCAAAATTCCTTCTGCGCTGGGCATGCCCAGAACATATGGGTGTGGTTTGCTGGCTCCCTGAGCACCTAACACACCTGTCCTCACCCCCAAAAAAACGTCTCAACCTTGTCCCGGTCATGTGTGCCCTGTACAGCACCTTAAACTGTATGAGGCTGAGCCTCGCGCACGATGATGAAGAGTTCACCCTCCCTAGGGCATCTGCCCACGTCCCTTCGTCGATCTCCTCTCCCAACACCTCCTCCCACTTACCTTTCACCTCCACCAGCGAGGCCTCCTCCTCCTCCTGCATCACCTGGTAAGTTTCCGAGATCTTCCCCACTCCCGCCCACCCCCCCGAGAGCACAGTGTCCTGTACTGTGCATGGCAGCAGCCGTGGGACTTCCACCACCTGCCGCTTGGCAAATGCCCTTACCTGTAAGTACCTGAAGGTGTTCCCCGGGGGGGAGCCCATACTTCTCCTCCAGCTCACCCAGGCTCGCGAACTTCCCGTCCACAAACTGGTCTCCCAACCTTCGTATCCCTGCCCTGTGCCACCCTGAAAACCCTCCATCTGTCCTCCCTGGGACGAACCGGTGGTTCCCCCGTATTGGGGTCCACACCGAGGCCCCAACTTCTCCCCCCCCCCCCCTGTGCCGCCTCCATTGCCCCAAATTTTGAGGGCAGCCGCCACTACCGGGCTCGTGGTATACCTCCTTGGAGGGAGCGGCAGCGGCGCCGTTGCCAGCGCCCCCAGACTCGTACCCACACAGAACGCCATCTCCAGCCTCTTCCATGCAGCCCCCTCCCCCTACATCACCCACTTGCGCACCATCGTCGCATTGGCGGCCCAGTAGTACCCACAGAGGTTGGGCAGCGCCAGCCCCCCCAATCTCTACTCCGCTCCAGGAACACCCTTCTCACCCTCTGAGTCCCTCGCACCCACACAAACCCCATTATGCTCCTGTTGACCCGCCTACAAAAGGCCTTCGGGATAAACACGGGGAGGCACTGGAACAGGAACAAAAACCTTGGGAGTACCGTCATTTTGACTGACTGCACCCTACCCGCCAAGGACAGCGGCAACGTGTCCCACCTCTTGAACACCACCTCCATTTGCTCCACCAGCCTTGTGAAATTAAGCCTATGCAGGGCCCCCCCAGCTCCTGGCCACCTGGATCCCCAAATACTTGAAGCTCCTCTCCGCCCTTTTTAATGGGAGCTCGCCAGTCCCCCTCTCCTGGTCCCCTGGGTGTACCACGAACAGCTTGCTCTTCCCCATGTTGAGCTTGTACCCCGAAAAATCCCTGAATTCCCTGAGGATCCTCATTACCTCCGGCATTCCCCCCACCGGATCCGCCACATATAACAGCAAGTCATCCGCATAGAGCGACACCCTATGCTCCTCCCCACCCCGAACCAACCCCCTCTAGTTCCTCTACTCCCTCAGTGCCATAGCCAGGAGTTCAATCGCCAGTGCGAAGAGCAGGGGGGGGGGGGGGGGGGGGAGACAGGGGACACCCCTGCCTCGTCCCTCGGTGCGACCAAAAGTACTCAGACCTCCTCCTGTTCGTGGCCACACTTGCCATCGGGACCTCATACAGCAGCCTGACCCACCTGACAAACCCCTCCCCAAACCCAAACCTCTTCAGCACCTCCCACAGGTACCCCCACTCTACCCTATCGAAGGCTTTCTCAGCGTCCATCGCCACCACTATCTCCGCCTCCCCCTCTCTCAACGGCATCATGATATCGTTCAGAAGCCTCCGCACATTCGTGTTCAACTGCCTCCCCTTCACGAACCCCGTCTGGTCTTCGTGGATGACCTGCGGCACACAATCCTCAATCCTCGTGGCTAAGACCTTCGGCAGCACCTTGGCATCTACGTTTAGCAGCAAAATCGGTCTGTAAGACCCACACTGCAGGGGATCCTTGTCCCGCTTCAGGATCAAGGAGATCAGCGCCCGGGACATCGTCGGGGGCAAAGCCCCCCCCCCTTGCCTCATTAAAGGTTCTAACTAGCAACGGGCCCAACAGGTCCATATATTTTTTATAAAATTTGACCGGGAAACCGTCCGGCCCCGGTGCCTTCCTCGCCTGCATGCTCCCTATCCCTTTGGTCAACTTCTCCAGCCCAATTGGGGCCCCCAATCCTGCCACCAGTCCCTCCTCCACCTTCGGAAACCTCAATTGGTCCAGAAAGCGGCCCATCCCTCCCTCCTCCAGTGGGGGCTCGGATCGATACAATTCCTCGTAAAAGTCCCTGAAGACCCCGTTGATGCCAACCCCACTCCGCACCACACTCCCTCCCCTGTCCTTAACTCCCCCGATCTCCCTAGCTGCGTCCCGCTTCCGGAGCTGATGTGGCAGCATCCGGCTTGCCTTTTCCCCATACTCATAAATCGCCCCCTGGGCCTTCCTCCACTGCACCTCCGCCTTCCTCGTGGTCACCAGGTCGAATTCGGCCTGGAGACTGCGCCTCTTCCTCAACAGTCCTTCCTCGGGCACCTCCGCATACCTCCTGTCTACCCTCACCATCTCCCCCACCAGCCTCTCCCTCTGCTCCCTCCTCCTTGTGGGCCCTAATGGAGATCAGCTCTCCCCTAACCACCGCCTTCAGCGCCTCCCATACCATCCCCACTCGGACCTCCCCGTTGTCGTTGGCCTCCAGGTACCTCTCTATGCTTCCTCGGACCCGCTCACTCACCTCCTTGTCGGCCAGCAGCCCCACCTCCAAGCGCCACAGCGGGCACTGGTCCCTCTTCTCCCCCAGCTCTAAGCCCACCCAATGCGGGGCGTGATCCGAAATGGCTATCACCGAGTACTCGGTATCCTCTACTCTCGCTATCAGCGCCCTGCTTAAAATAAAAAAGTCGATCCGGGAATAAGCCTTATGGATGTGTGAGAAGAATGAAAATTCCCTAGCCCCTGGCCTTGCAAATCTCCAAGGGTCCACCCCTCCCATCTGGTCCATAAACCCCCTCAGCACGTTAGCCGCCGCCGGCTTCCTACTCGTCCTAGACCTGGAGCGATCCAGTGCCGGATCCAACACCGTGTTAAAGTCTCCCCCCATTATCAGGCCCCCCACTTCCATATCTGGGATCCGACCCAACATGCGCCGCATAAAACCCGCATCGTCCCAGTTCGGGGCATACACATTGACCAGTACCACCCTCTCTCCCTGCAGCTTACCACTAACCATTACCTACCTACCGCCATTGTCAGCCACAATGATCGACGCCTCGAACGACACCTTTCCCACCAAAATCGCCACCCCTTGATTTTTGGCATCCAGCCCCGAATGGAACACCTGACCTATCCACCCTTTCCTCAGTCTTACCTGGTCTGCCACCTTCAGGTGTATCTCCTGAAGCATGACAACATCCGCCTTCAGCCCCTTCAGGTGCGCAAACACGCGGGCCCGCTTGACCGACCCGTTCAGTCCCCTTACATTCCAGGTTATCAGCTGGATCAGGGGACTAGCCATAACCCCTCCTCGGCCATCCACGCGCCCGCACCCCACACCTGACCCGTTCCCCGTGGTGGCAAACCCCCGTCTCGACCCCCCCCCACAATCGCTCCAGCTCCCCCTTGACCATAGCAGCAGCAACTCGATTCACCCCCCCGCCCCCCCCGCCCCGGCTAGGACCCTTCCTAGCTCCTTTACTCCCCCCCCCCCATTGCACTTCCACAAGTCAGCTGACTCCTGCTGACACCGGCCACTCCCACCTCTCCTTCGACCCCTCCCATTGTGTGACACGCCCTCCTCTTCCATTCCCCATCCGCAGGCTCTCCACCTCCCCCTTTCATCCCAAGCACAGGAAACAACCCTCACTTCCCCACCCCGGTCCCGCCCCCTCCAGTCTTCAGCGCGAGAAAAAGCGCGCGCTTACCACCTACCTGGCCCTGCCACCTCTGACGCAGCTCCTTTTACAGGCCCAATCCCTCACCCTCGACCCGGGCCTCCCCCTCCCCCACGGGGCTCCATCACACTGCCGGCCATCCACTCCTGTTCCATTTGCTTACCCACCTCCAAGAGCCCCCCCCCCCCCCCCCCCCCCCCGAGCAACCCAACCAAAACAGTGCCCAACCCGCCCTAACCACACTCACCCAACCAGCAAGAAACAAGAGCAAAGGACCCCCCCTAAAAGTAACATTTCAACCGCAATCCCCAAACGCCCATCCCGACCCTCAATCTGTGTCTTCTCGGTCTGAACAAAGGTCCACGCCTCCACCGGAGACTCAAAATAGTGGTGCCGGTCCTTGTAGGTGACCCTCAATCGTGCCGGCTGCAACATGCCAAACTTCACCCCCTTCCTGTGCAGCACCGCCTTCGCTCGATTGTACCTGGCCCTCCTCTTCGCCATCTCCGCACTCCAGTCCTGGTATATTCGAACCTCCGCGTTCTCCCACCTGCGGTCCTCTCCTTGGCCCATCTGAGCGCACACTCCCGATCAGCGAACTGATGAAACCGCACCAGCACCGCCTGCGGAGGCTCGTTAGCCTTGGGCCTCCTCGCCAGCACTCTATGGGCCCCTTCCAGCTCCAGGGGCCCCTGGAAGGACCCCGCTCCCATCAGCGAGTTCAACATGGTGACCACATAGGCCCCCACGTCCGGCCCCTCCGGGAGGCCCAGGATCCGCAGATTCTTCCGCCTCGACCGATTCTCCATCTCGTCGTACCGCTCCTGCCATTTCTTGTGGAGCGCCTCGTGCGCCTCCACCTTTACCGCCAGTCCTAAAATCTCGTCCTCATTGTCAGAGATCTTTTGTCGAGCCTCGCGGATCGCCACTCCCTGGGCCGTCTGTGTCTCCAGCAGCTTGTCGATAGAAGCCTTCATCGGCTCAAGCAGGTCTGCTTTAATCTCCCTAAAGCAGCGCTGGATAACCTCCTGTTGCGCCTGCGCCCACTGCATCCACGCTGCCTGGTCCCCGCCCGCCGCCATTTTGTTGTTCTTCCCTCGCACCTTCTTCGGGTCCTCCACCACTTTTTTAGTCGCCCCACTCCTGGTAAAAGCCATATACTGTCAGGGAACTATTGTACTCTCTCTTCCCACAGCAGGAAACGTCGGAAAAATACCGTTGGGGGCACTGAAAAGAGCCCAAAAGTCCGTTTTTTGCGGGAGCTGCCGAACGTGCGACGTAGCTCCGTATAGCCGCAACCGGAAGTCAAATGGCGCAAAACTTCAAGTTTAAGTCTTGATGCTGAGTGCCAGGCAGCTTTTTGGAAAAATTCTTCATGGAATGTGGGCGTTGCTGCCTCAGCCAGCATTTATTACCCATCCCAAATTGCCGTTGAGACGGTGGAGGTGAGCTGCTGGGTTGATTTTCAGTCCGCCAAGGACCCAAGTTCGATCCCAGCTCCGGGCCACTGTCCATGTAGAGTTTGCACATTCTCCCCGTGTCTGCGTGGGTCTCATCCCCACAACCCAAAGATGTGCAGGGTAGATGAATTGGCCATGCTAAATTGCCCCTTAATTGGATAAAAAGAATTGGGTACTCTAAATCTGCACGTTCTCACCGTGTCTACGTGGGTTTCCTCCGGTTTTCTCCCACAGTCCAAAGACGTGCAGGTTAGGTGGATTGGCCATGATAAATTGCCCTTAGTGACCAAAAAGGTTAGGAGGGGTTATTGGGTTACGGGGATAGGGTGGAAGTGAGGGCTTAAGTGGGTCGGTGCAGACTCGATGGGCCGAATGGCCTCCTTCTGCACTGTGTTTTATGTTCTATGGTGTTTGTCTTGGAGGTGAACTTGCAGGTGGTAGTATTCCCATGCATTTGCTGTCCTTGTTCTTCAAGGTGATAGAAGTCACTGGTTTGGAAGGTGCTGTTGAAGGGGCGTTGGTGATTTGGTGCAGTGCATCTTGTGGATGATGCACATTGATGGTACACAGCATGACCTCACTGAAAGTGGGGGACATCTGAGGGAAGCTTGTGTTTTTTCCACATCCACATGGGCGCACTGACCACAAAGATCACTGGAAAGTAATACTAGCTGGCAGCCTGACTGCTTTGATGTTGTAAAGTCGCAATTAGAGGAGAGGGAGGTAGAGAGACGGCAAGGTGGAATGAAATCAGGGACAAGTGAAGATACAGCTGCCAATGGTGGAGCAAGGGCAATTGATATGTGTGATTTGCTTTTGATTTGAATTTCCTTCACTTTTTTTCCTTTCCTCACCCATTTTTCTCCGTGTCATCATTTAATTTGTCTTGATCAGATAGAGACACAATCCTCTTCCTGTGGTGATACACAGTTTGTGTTGAGCTGCAACAAGACTGTTAGTGTGACCCAGTATGCATTCTGTTAGTCACCATAGCAAGTCAGTATTGCCTGTGAGCGGTATGGCCAGATGGTCACTGAACCACACTTTTTTTTAAATGTATGATAGCTTCACTATGTTTGGTTCTGAGAATGTACTGGGTTTTGTTTGCCCCTGAGAGCTTAGAGTAAATCTTTTACACAGAACAGGTTGTTGGAGGGTGGCACAGTGGTTAGCCCTGCTGCCTCATGGCGCTAAGGGCCCGGGTTCGATCCTGGCCCTGGGCCACTGTCCATGTGGAGTTGCACATTCTACCCGTGTCTGTGTGGGTCTCACCCCCACAACCCAAAAAGATGTGCAGGTAGGTGGGTTGACCACGCTAAATTGCCCCTTAATTGGAAAAAAAATGAATTGGGTTCTCTAAATTTATATTAAAAGAACAGATTGTTGGGAGTGTGTAATGTTTTGCAACAGGGAATGGTTAAAACTGAAACCATTACATAGTTTAAGGGAAAGCTTTGTATAAACATTGGAAGTAAGGAATGTACAGAATTCCTGTGTCAAAGTGCTACCAGAGGTACAAGGGGCCGTGTGGTCTCCTTTGTTTAAACCTATGTGTTTCAACATTGTCATGTGGTGGGTAGAACATGCTTGAAAAGCTTCTATGTCAAATGTCATTGGATTTTTTGACAAACACACGACTATCTCTTTGCTGGTTATGGAACTGAATTGTGTGCGAAGTGGCTGTCACATTTCACATATTACAACAGACATCAAAAGAAAAGTATGTCATTGGCTGTGAAGTGACTTGGGACATCCTAAGATTGTGCACGGTGCTGTTATGCAAGCCTTTGTCTCTTTTATTTTTATTTGATTTAGTCAGGCAGGTGTAGAAAGAGCTGACACTGTTTCCAGAAGGAATAAGTGATGGACATTCCAGAGGAGGTTCGGTTAGTATTGTAACCTTCACTCGCACACTTGAGGGTGGCAGTCATTGGTGTTGATTTGTGGTTTTTTTCTTTGAAAATCCAAAAGCATGTTAAGTGTGAGCTCCTTTCATAGAATGAAGCTTTGCCTTGAAGAACTGTGGACAATGAACTGCACGTGAATAAACTTATCCAGTTAATGTTCATCTTGCCCAATGGTACTCAACCAGTGTTAGCCTTTCACCACCAGTTTTGTGGTGAGCAATCGCTTCATGGTTGGCAGTGAAGTGAATGCCAAGTCACTTGGGACTTGGCACTTGTTCGGGCAGTGGTTTGGGCAAAGACAATGCGATTGAAGTTTACATTCTCTATTCTGCTTTTCTGGATAGGGTGAAAGTGAAGGAAGAATTCACTGCCTGAAAGGGTAGTGGACGCAGATTCAATTGCAGCTTCCAAAAGAATATTGGCTATACAATTAAAAAGGAGCTAGTTGCAGAGCTATGGGGAAAGATTATGGGAGTGGGCCTCACTGGATAATTCTTTGAAAGAGCTGGCAAATGTTTGATGGGGCAAATGGCCCTCTGTGAAATATTCTA
The DNA here is from genome assembly GCF_047496885.1 of Scyliorhinus torazame. NCBI lineage: Eukaryota > Metazoa > Chordata > Chondrichthyes > Carcharhiniformes > Scyliorhinidae > Scyliorhinus > Scyliorhinus torazame. The sequence goes on along the minus strand of NC_092708.1, from coordinate 204,445,235 downwards.
AGATACTGCTGACTTAATTAAGAACAGAAAACAAGATTTCATAGAAGTTGATGCCCATCATCCTTTATAAGAAAAGGATTATCTCAGAATGCTGAGACCTCCTTGATAGGCGGGGTCTTTATGATGCAACGTGATGCTCTGACCTAGCGATAAAATGCTGTTGAACATTATTCTCAGCCACTAGTGTGATTGAGGTCAGCAACTGGGAGACTCTCATTCTCCATGTTAATCTCATAGACGTGACACAAAACCAAAGGCCAGCATTGATCCCTCAGTTAAGTGCAAAGCGCCTCAAGCTGATATTTGAAGTAAAATGGGGCACATCTCCCTGGCCTCCTGGCCAATAATGTTTCCACAATCAACATCACATCACTTCATTTAAAAGGAAAACATGGCCCGGTCATGATAGTGTTGCTGTTTGTGAAACCTTGCTGTGCGCAAATTGGCTGCTGTGCTTCCTACACTAGAGTAGTGAAAGCCTTTCAAAAGTATTTCACTCGCTATAAAGCACTGGGATGCCCTGGAGATTGAAAATGGCACCATATAAATGCAAGTTCTTCCTTCTCGTAACTGGCTGCAGTGATTTTGCAATTTTGTTTCAGGTCCCACTTGAATTCAAGTTATGGCAACATTGTACTGTTTCTGTACTGGTTGATGTCACAGAAACTTGGATAACACTTTAACTCTGGGAGGGAGAAGAGTCGTTGAAATGAAATGAAATGAAATGAAAATCGCTTATTGTCACAAGTAGGCTACAATGAAGTTACTGTGAAAAACCCCTAGTCGCCACATTCCGGCACCTGTTCGGGGAGGCCACTACGGGAATTGAACCGTGCTGCTGGCCTTGTTCTGCTTTACAAGTCAGCTGTTTAGCCCACTGTGCTAAACCAGCCCCATCTAGTTGGCAATAGGCAGGTGTCCACATCGGGAAAATGTCAAAACTATTTTCCAGTCTGTGTTATTTATAACATTACAAAGAGGCTAACTATTTTAAGGTAGTGCTCAGACTAACTTTTTAAGATGCATAGGTTAAGTTTTAAATGAAATGGGAATCCTTGGGTCAACTTGATGATGGGGACAGTAATTCCTGGGGTCAGTGTGTTAATGGAACAGTAATTCTCAGGGTCACCATGTTCATGGGAACAGTAACACTAGAGGGTCAGTATGTTTATGGGAACAGTAACTCTAGGGGTCAGTGTGAAGCTCGACAGTAACTTTAAAAATATATATTTTTGTTCAGGACATTTTCATTTTATACTAAAAAAAAATGTTTCCATCCAACATTATACATTTCTCATTATAGAACATAGAACAATACAGCGCAGTACAGGCCCTTCGGCCCACGATGTTGCACCGAAACAAAAGCCATCTAACCTACACTATTATAAACACCCCATTCACCATAACACACCACATACCCGAATTTATAACAAAACAAAGTAGCACCCCCTCCCCTACCCACCCGCTGACGCTTACCAACTCTAAAAGGAGATGAACAGCCTCCACCTCGAGTAGAACCCCTCCTCCGGACCCCTAATGGCAAATTTATCTTCTCCAAATGTAAAATTTCCGATAGGTCACTCACCCAACCCGTCGCCCTTGGCGGCTCTGGAGCCTGCCACCCTAAGAAGATCCTGCTCCGAGCTTCAGGGAGGCAAAGGTCAATACGTCAGTCCCTCTCCCCCTCCGGCACTACCCGATCTTCGAATACCCCAAATATCAACACTCACTTGAGGCCATCCACTCGAGGCCACCTTCACCCCTAAAATTTCCGACATTGTTCCTGAAAAGGACTGCCAAAATCCCACCAATTTCTGGACCAGAACATGTGTGTGTGGCCCTCTGAAATACTGCTCGCATCTGTCCTTCACCTCGGGTAATAACCCATTCAAGCGCGTCTTTGTCATATGTGTTTTGTGCACCACTTGAAATTGAATTAAACTCAATTTCACATGAGGTCGAGTTTACCCAACGCAAGGCTTCAACCCCCCTCAACCCCGGCTCAAATGTACCACCCAACTCCTCCCACCTCTTTATCTCTCCATTGAGGTCATCTCCCTGTCCATTAGATGCCCATAAATATGGGAGATTTTGCCCTCCCTGATCTCAAATTGGAGATCTTGCCCCCCCATCTCATCCTCGGATACCTATCTTTTGTAGCAACAAAGGGAAAGGTAACCACAGTAACATGGGCAGCTCCTTACTCACACAGTTCCTCACCTGCAAGTACTGGAACTCAGTCCCCCTCGCAAGCTAAAATTTTGCTACCAGTTCCCCCAATTCTGCAAATCTACCCTCCACAAAAGGGTCCCTAAACCTCTCTACCCGGTCCCGTTCCCAAACCCTGTATGTTGAATCCAACCCCACTATGTTTTCAGCAAATAGGCACCCACAGTGGCATGTCCTAAAGAGCCTTAATTGATTCCAAACTCTTAACGAGACAACCACCACCGGACTCGTAGAGTATTTTGCCAGTGAGAACAGAAGTGGAGCCATCACCAGTGCCCTCAAGACTTGACCCTATACATGAAGCTTCCTCTGTCCGCCGGCAAACGTTCCCTTCGTCCACAACCCATTTCCGAACCTTCTCAATATTAGCTGCCCAATAATAATTCATTTCACATTTTCTCCCAAATTTACACCCACCAACAATAAATAAGCAGTAACGAATACAATGTCAATCCCCATATCAACAACAACAATCCCATCCTCCCACCAAACCCCCCAAACAGCAGCCTGCATGTTAACATAAACAAATAACAAACATAAATCAGGAATCACCCATAATCACCATTAACACATACAGTCACCCTTCCCCCTTATGTTCGATGCTATCCAATTCTTGAAAATGCATAACGAATAACGCCCATGAATTGTAGAATCCCTCAATCCTTCCCCTCAGTTCAAACGTAACCTTCTCAACAGTTAAGAATTCCAACAGGTCCCTCCGCCACACCAGGGCACAGGGTGGAGAGGTTGCTCTCCATCCCAACTGGATCCGCCTTTAGGCGATCAACGAGGCGAAGGCTACAACATCTGCCTCCGCACCCGTTTCCAACCCTAGCTGGTCCAACACCCCGAATATGGCCTCCTGAGGACTCAGGTCCAGTTTCAAGTGCACCACTTTAGAGATTACCCTTAAAAACCTCCTTCCAGTAATCCTCCAGCTTTGGACAGGACCAAAACATATGAATGTGATTCCCCCCGCAACGTTCACACACCTCTTCTACCCCCTCGAAGAGCCGGCTCATCCTCGCCCTTGTGAGGTGTGCTCTATATACCACCTTCAGCTGTATCAGCCCAACCTCTTGCACAAGGTGGAGGCGTTCACTCTCCGTATCACCTCAGACCAGAACCCTCCGCCATACCATCTCCCAACTCTTTCTCCCACTTTGCTTTGATCCCTTCCAGTGGTGCCTTCTCCTTTTCCAAAATAGCCCCCTAATCCGCCGACACTACCCCACTTCTCCAGTCGCCCTGTCGTCAGCACCTCTTCCAGCAATGTGAAGTCCGACTCCACCGGGAAACTCTGTATCTCCTTCCTGGCAAAATTTCGAACCTGCATGTATCTAAATATTTCCCCCTGCTCCAGCCCATACTCCACTCCCAGCTCCTTCAATCCTGCAAACCGACACCCAAGAAACAAATCTTTTAGTGTCTTAATCCCCTTCTCCTCCCATTTCCGAAAATTTCTGTCCCACTTCCCTGGCTCAAATCTGTGGTTCCCCCGAATCAGTATTTCCCTTGACCCTGCCCCCAACGCGAAGTGTTGGCGAAACTGCCTCCAAATTCTCAATGAAGCTATTATGACCAGACTCCCTGATATTTCTCCGGGGCCATCGGGAGCGGCGCTGTTGCTAGCGCCTTCAATCCCGACCCCTGCACAAACTCTCCTCCATTCTGACCCACTGGGAATCAACCCCTCTGGCCCAGCTCCCACTTTCTCCACATTCACCGCCGAGTAATAATACATCAGGTTCGAAAAACCCAAACCCCCTGCCTGCCTTCCCCTCTGTAGCAGCACCGTTCTAACTCTGGCCACCTTCCCTCCCCATATGAATGAGGTAATCATTCCTTCAATCTCTCTCTCAAAAAAAAGAAAAAATGCCTTTCGCAGGAAAATCGGCAGGCATTGGAAAATAAACAGAAATCGTGGCAACACGTTCATTTTAACTGCCTGTACCCGACCCGCCAGTGACAGAGGGAGACCATCCCACCTTGCCAGATCAGCTTTCACCCTCCCCATCAAACTAGAAATGTTATATCTACGGAGCCCCCCCCCCCCCCCTCAAATCCCGAGCAATCTGCACCCCCAGGTATCTAAAGTGAGTCCCTGCCCCATGGAATGGCAGCCCCCCACCCCTGCTCCCACCCTCTGCCAAGACACCACAAAATACTCACTCTTGTCTAGATTTAACTTGTACCCCAAGAAAGACCCAAACACTTGAAGCAGCTCCAATATTCCCCCTATTGACACACTCGGTTCCGACACATATAAACAAAGAACAAAGAAATGTACAGCACAGGAACAGGCCCTTTGGCCCTCCAAGCCCGTGCCGACCATGCTGCCCGACTAAACTACAATCTTCTACACTTCCTGGGTCCGTATCCCTCTATTCCCATCCTATTCATGTATTTGTCAAGAGGCCCCTTAAATGTCACTATCGTCCCTGCTTCCACCACCTCCTCCGGTAGCGAGTTCCAGGCACCCACTACCCTCTGCGTAAAAAAACTTGCCTCGTACATCTACTCTAAGCCTTGCCCCTCTCACCTTAAACCTATGCCCCCTAGTAATTGACCCCTCTACCCCGGGGAAAAGCCTCTGACTATCCACTCTGTCTATGCCCCTCATAATTTTGTAGACCTCCATCAGGTCGCCCCTCAACCTCCTTCGTTCCAGTGAGAACAAACCGAGTTTATTCAACCGCTCCTCATAGCTAATGCCCTCCATACCAGGCAACATTCTGGTAAATCTCTTCTGCACCCTCTCTAAAGCCTCCACATCCTTCTGGTAGTGTGGCGACCAGAATTGCACACTATACTCCAAGTGGGGCCTAACTAAGGTTCTATACAGCTGCAACATGACTTGCCAATTCTTATACTCAATGCCCCGGCCAATGAAGGCAAGCATGCCGTATGCCTTCTTGACTACCTTCTCCACCTGTGCTGCCCCTTTCAGTGACCTGTGGACCTGTACTCCTAGATCTCTTTGACTTTCAATTCTCTTGAGGGTTCTACCATTCACTGTATATTCCCTACCTGCATTAGACCTTCCAAAATGCATTACCTCACATTTGTCCGGATTAAACTCCATCTGCCATCTCTCCACCCAAGTCTCCAAACAATCTAAATCCTGCTCTATCCTCTGACAGTCCTCATCGCTATCCGCAATTCCACCAACCTTTGTGTCGTCTGCAAACTTACTAATCAGACCAGTTACGTTTTCCTCCAAATCATTTATATGTACTACAAAGAGCAAAGATCCCAGCACTGATCCCTGTGGAACACCACTGGTCACAGCCCTCCAATTAGAAAAGCATCCTTCCATTGCTACTCTCTGCCTTCTACGACCTAGCCAGTTCTGTATCCACCTTGCCAGCTCACCCCTGATCCCGTGTGACTTCACCTTCTGTACTAGTCTACCATTATCAAAGGCCTTACTGAAGTCCATATAGACAACATCCACTGCCCTACCTGCATCAATCATCTTAGTGACCTCCTCGAAAAACTCTATCAAGTTAGTGAGACACGACCTCCCCTTCACAAAATCATGCTGCCTCTCACTAATTCGTCCATTTGCTTCCAAATGGGAGTAGATCCTGTCTCGAAGAATTCTCTCCAGTAATTTCCCTACCACTGAAGTAAGGCTCACCGGCCTGTAATTCCCTGGATTATCCTTGCTACCCTTCTTAAACAGAGGAACAACATTGGCTATTCTCCAGTCCTCCGGGACATCCCCTGAAGACAGTGAGGATCCAAAGATTTCTGTCAAGGCCTCAGCAATTTCCTCTCCAGCCTCCTTCAGTATTCTGGGGTAGATCCCATCAGGCCCTGGGGACTTATCTACCTTAATATTTTTTAAGACACCCAACACCTCGTCTTTTTGGATCTCAATGTGACCCAGGCTATCTACACACCCTTCTCCAGACTCAACATCTACCAATTTCTTCTCTTTGGTGAATACTGATGCAAAGTATTCATTTAGTACCTTGCCCATTTCCTCTGGCTCCACACATAGATTCCCTTGCCTATCCTTCAGTGGGCCAACCCTTTCCCTGGCTACCCTCTTGCTTTTTATGTACGTGTAAAAAGCCTTGGGATTTTCCTTAACCCTATTTGCCAATGACTTTTCGTGACCCCTTCTAGCCCTCTTGACTCCTTGCTTAAGTTCCTTCCTACTTTCCTTATATTCCACGCAGGCTTCGTCTGTTCCCAGCCTTTAAGCCCTGACAAATGCCTCCTTTTTCTTTTTGACGAGGCCTACAATATCTCGTTATCCAAGGTTCCTGAAAATTGCCGTATTTATCCTTCTTCCTAACAGGAACATGCCGGTCCTGAATTCCTTTCAACTGACACTTGAAAGCCTCCCACATGTGAGATGTTGATTTGCCCTCAAACATCCACCCCCAATCTATGTTCTTCAGTTCCTGCCTAATATTGTTATAATTAGCTTTCCTCCAATTTAGCACATTCATCCTAGGACCACTCTTATCCTTGTCCACCAGTACTTTAAAACTTACTGAATTGTGGTCACTGTTACCGAAATGCTCCCCTATTGAAACATCTACCACCTGGCCGGGCTCATTCCCCAATACCAGGTCCAGTACCGCCACTTCCCTAGTTGGACGTCTACATATTGTTTTAAGAAGCCCTCCTGGATGCTCCTTACAAACTCCGCCCCGTCTACGCCCCTGGCACTAAGTGAGTCCCAGTCAATATTGGGGAAGTTGAAGTCTCCCATCATCACAACCCTGTTGTTTTTACTCTTTTCCAAAATCTGTCTACCTATCTGCTCCTCTATCTCCCGCTGGCTGTTGGGAGGCCTGTAGTAAACCCCCAACATTGTGACTGCACCCTTCTTATTCCTGATCTCTACCCATCTAGCCTCACTGCCCTCTGAGGTGTCCTCCCGCAGTACAGCTGTGATATTCTCCCTAACCAGTAGTGCAACTCTGCCTCCCCTTTTACATCCCCCTCTATCCCGCCTGAAACGTCTAAATCCTGGAACGTTTAGCTGCCAATCCTGCCCTTCCCCCAACCAGGTCTCTGTAATGGCAACAACATCATAGTTCCAAGTACTAATCCAAGCTCTAAGTTCATCTGCCTTACCCGTAATACTTCTTGCATTAAAACATATGCACTTCAGGCCACCAGACCCGCTGTGTTCAGCAACTTCTCCCTGTCTGCTCTGCCTCAGAGCCCCACTGTCCCTATTCCCTAGTTCTCCCTCAATGCTCTCACCTTCTGACCTATTGCTCCCGTGCCCACCCCCCTGCCACACTAGTTTAAACCCTCCCGTGTGACAACAACAAAACATCGGCATATAAGGACACCCTATGCTCTAATCCCAGCACGATCCCTTTCCATAACCCCAGACTTCTTAACACGATTCAATCGCGAGTGCAAACAGCAGGGGGGGGGGGGACATAGGGCATCCCTGCCTAGTCCCACGGTGGAGAGAAAAGTATCTTGAGCTGATGTTATTTGTGTGGACACTGACCAGTGGCTCTTATACAGTAGCTTTACCCAGTCCACAAATCGTGGACCAATCCTAAACTGCTCCAGAACTGCCATCAAGTACTCCCATTCTACCCGGTCAAACGCTTTTCGGCGTCCAATGCCACAACCACCTCTGTTTCCTTCCCCTCCGTTGGTGCCATAACCACGTTCAATACCCTCCTGACGTTTGAAAAGAGCTGCCTCCCTCTCACAAACCCTGTCTGATCTTCACCTATCACTTTCGGGAGGCACTCCTCCAGCCTACCTGCCAGTACCTTCAACAACACCTTTGTGTCCACATTTAAAAGTGATATGGGCCTATACGATCCACACTCCATCGAATCCTTACCTTTTTTAAGCAACAGGGAAATCGATGCCTGCCCCAAAGTTTGTGCTAACACCCCCTTCCCTATCGCCTCCTCAAACATCCCCACCATCAGGATTGCCAGCTTATCCTTGAATTTTTAATAACGTTCCACCGGAATCCCATCTGGCCCTGCCACCTTCCCCGACTGCAACCTCCCAATCGCATCCTTTATCTTCTGCTCCACTATCGCTCCTTCTAATGCAGCCCTGTCCCCCTCCCCTAACCTCGGGTGCTCTAGCCCATCTAGAAATTGCTGCATCTCCTGGTCTCCCCCAGGTGGCTCTGACCTGTACAACCTCTCGTAGAATTCCTCAAAAATCTTATTAATCGGAGCCACCACCTACTTCCCTGTCCTCCACCTGAACAATTTCCCTTGCCGCCACCTCCCTCTGAAGCTGACCCGCTCACGTAGGCCCTGCTTGTAAACTGCACCCATTGCTTGCCTCAATTGGCATAACGCCTTTCTGGTCAAAACTCAGCTGCAGTTCCTTCCTCTTTACCAACTTCGTTGGGTCCCCATCTTCTGCATAACTCCTATCTACCTCCAGCATCTCATCTATTACTCTCTGCAGCTCCAACCTCTCCTCTTTGTCCACCATGGCCTTAATCAACCTCACCTCATCCCTCACCACAGCCTTTCTAGCCTCCCAGACAACTGATTTGATTTGATTTATTGCCCTCGACACCTCACCTGTACAGTTGAAACCCACATATTCCTCAGTAACTTTTTCAATTTTATCACAGAACCCTCAGTCCCACATCTAATTTCCACCGTGGCCTCTGTACTACCCCCTTCTCGAGTACCATATCCACCCAATGTACTGGTACTGCAATTGCCGAGTACTCCGACCCCTTAACCCCAGCCAGCAAAGCCTTCCCCACCACAAAAAAGTCGATCCGTGAGTATACCTTATGGACCGTCGAGAAAAACGAGTACTCCCACTCCCCCGGGTGCAGAAACCTTCAAGGGTCCACCCCTCCCATTTCCTCCATTTGTCCAGCCAACGCCTTCGCACCCCCCCCCCCGACGGGATTGAACTATGTTTTTAAGGAGCAATTTAGCGTGGCCAATCCTGCATATATCTGGGTTGTGTGGCTGAGACCAACGCAGACACGGGGAGTATATGCAAACTCCACACCGACAGTGACCCGGGGCTGGGATTAAACCCGGGTCCTCGGAGGTATGAAGCAACAGTGTTAACCACTGTGCCACCCAGGCACCATACAACTTTTGCAACCGTGCCCTGCTATGCACCACCAGTATTCCCAGGTACCGAAAACTCGACTTGATCAACCAAGACAGCAACTTCACCATAGAACATAGAACCTAGAACATTACAGCGCAGTACAGGCCCTTCGGCCCTCGATGTTGCGCCGACCTGTAGTGAAAAGATGTAATCAAAAACTCCATAATCCTACTCCTACTAGAGTTTGGGTCCGTCATATACAACAAGTTGTCTGCATATAAGGACACTCTGTGTTCCACAACCTCCCTTTTTATTTACCCCCCCTCCACTCCGTCGGTACCCTAAGTACCATTGCCAACAGTTCAATTGTCAATGCAAACAGCAAAGGGAAGTGGACATCCCTGCCTTTTTCCCCTGTATAATCGAAAATACCCCAAAGTTGTTCATGCGAGCACGAGCCATGGGGGCCCTGCACAACAACCAAATCGAGCTGATGAACCCCAGCCCAAAACCAAAGCCCCCAGTAGCTCAAAGGTACTCCCACTTAACCCGGTCAAACGCCTTCTCTACGTCCATAGATAATATCACCTCTGTTTCCTGGCCCGTCAGAGGTGTCATCACCACATTCAATATTGGACGACAATTGTCGCCCCTTCACGAACCCTGTCTGGTCCTCACCTATCACCCCCGATACACAATCCTCCAGGCATGTTGCCAAAACCTTGGCCAACAAGTTTGCATCCGCATTTAACAGTGATATCGGTCGGTAACAACCTCACTCCTCTGGATCCTTATCCTTTTTCAAATTGAGCGAAATCGATGCTTGTGCCAACGTGGGCAGGAGTTTCCACCGGCTAACAAATCATTGAACATTTCCCCTTGATGAGGCCCAACTCTGCGCTCCCCCGTACAGACCCCGATAGAAAGCCTCAAGCACCATTCACTGTACAAGGGTCATAGCCCTCCTTGCCCCTGGAGTCCTTTACCTGCCTGAATTCCCTCTAAACCGCCAGCCATCTCAACTGGTGTGCCAACAGCCTACTGGCCTTGTCGCCAGATTCATAAAATACCCACTTGTACCTGGCGCAACTGACCAACCGCCTTCCCTGTCGACAACTCCACCTGGAGCTTCTTCCTCTTCTCTCCACCTTGATCGAGATTAGCTTCCCCCTAATTAGCGCCTTCAATGCCTCCCAAAACATGGACGGAGAGACCTTACTTTTATTAAACTCAACACGCGTGCCTATTGCCGCCCCAATCCTCTCTCTTGGCCCCTTATACACCGAATGTGCCATGTTGAACCAGCATGGCGATCTCAGAGTGCCAAACGTCTCCACGTACAGATGCATGAAATGCGACGCGAGATCCGATATAACAATTGCTGAGTTTTCCGATGGAAACAATACCTTATCAATAACAAGAAAAGTTGAAACCGGAGTACACATGGTGTACATGTGAAAATTAAGAAAATTCCGTCGCCCTCAGATGCCCAAACCTCCATGGATTTACACACCCCATCCGCTCCATGAACCCTAGCAATTCCTTCGCCGCCCCCAACACCTTCACGGAGTTGGGGCACGACCGATCCATCCTGGGATCAAACGCACAATTAAAATTCCCTCATATAATCAACCAATGTGTATCCAAATCCAGAACCCTCGTCAACACTGTAATAAATTCCATATCATCCCAGTTAAGGGCATACACATTCACTCACCACAGGAGCTCCCTCCAGCCTTCCAATCTTCATTGGGTATCTTCCCCCAGATCCCCTACTATATTACTCGCCGAAAAAGCCACCCTTTTAGTTTTTTTAGAAAATATTATATTAAGGCATTTATAATTTTAACATTTTAAACAAAGAGATCCAACGCACACAAAAAACCCACAATAACGTGCCCAACCCCCTGCCCCTAAAGCATAAACCCTAATTACCCATACATTGGTTTTCCTACCCTTATTCCACACTTCCATGCCTCCTCTTCTCCCACCCCCCTGCTGATGGTCAATTTTCCTTGAAGAAGTCGATGAACGGCTGCCACCTCCGAGCGAACCCCTGTAGTGAACCCCTTAAGGCAAAGTTAATTTTCTCTAACCTAAGAAACCCTGCCATGTCACTGACCCAAACCCCCGACTTTAGAGGCTCTGAGTCCCTCCATCCCAACAGAATCTGTCTCTGGGCCACCAGGGACGCAAAGGCCAAAACATTGGCCTCTCTCCCCCAAAGCCACCCTTTTGTTGATGAGCACAGCAGTCCCCATTGTCTTCATATCCCAACACGAATGGAACACTTGTTCCACCCACCCTCTGTCCCCGTTAACACACTAACCCCCAGAGTTACTATATCCATTAACTCACAGACACAAATAAACATATTTTTTTTAAAACACAGACACCGAGGTATTCCCCCATTAACACACTGACCTCAAGAGTTACTGTACCCATTTACACACTGACGTTACTGTCCCCATTAACTGACTAACCCCTAGAGTTACAGCCTCCATTAGCACACTGACTCCTAGTTTTAGTCTCCACTAACAGACTGACCCTTCGAGTTACTGTCCCCATTAACACATTGACCCCTAGAGTTACAGTCTCCATTGACAGACTGACCCCTACAGTTACAGTCTCCATTAACAGACTGACCCCCTGGGGTGTCATGGTGGTGCAGTGGTTAGCACTGCTGCCTCACGGCACTGAGGACCTGGGTTCGATCCCGGCCCCAGGTCACTGTCTGTGTGGAGTTTGCACATTCTCCCCATGTCTGCATATGTTTCGCCCCCACAACCCAAATATATGCTGGTCAGGAGGACTGGCCACGCTAAATTACACCTTAATTGAAAAAATATTATTAGGTACCCACAATTTATAAGAAAAAACAGACTTACCCCTACAGTTACAGTGTCCATTAACAGACTAACCGCTACAGCTACAGCCTCCATTAATACACTGATTCCTAGTGTTAGTCTCCATTAACAGACTGACGCCTGTAGTTACTGTCACCATTAACAGACTGACCCCTGGAGTTACTGTCCCCCTTACCGTGCTGACTCCTGGAGTTACTGTCCTCCTTAACGCACTGACCCCTGGAGTTACTGTCCCCCTTAACGCACTGACCCCTGGAGTTACTGTCCCCCTTAACGCACTGACCCCTGGAGTTACTGTCCCCCTTAACGCACTGACCCCTGGAGTTACTGTCCCCCTTAACGCACTGACCCCTGGAGTTACTGTCCCCCTTAACGAACTGACCCCTGGAGTTACTGTCCCCCTTAACGAACTGACCCCTGGAGTCACTGTCCCCTATAACGAACTGACCCCTGGAGTTACTGTCCCCCATAACGAACTGACCCCTGGAGTTACTGTCCCCCTTGACGCACAGAACCCTGGAGTTACTGTCCCCCTTAATGCGCTGACCCCTGGAGTTACCGTCCCCCTTACCGTGCTGACCCCTGGAGTTACTGTCCCTCTTAACGCACTGACCCCTGGATTTACTGTCCCCATGAACGCACTGACGCCTGGATTTACTGTCCCCCTTAATGCACTGACCCATGGAGTTGCTGTCCCCCTCAATGCACTGACCCCTGCAGTTACATAGAACATAGAACAATACAGCGCAGTACAGGCCCTTCGGCCCACGATGTTGCACCGAAACAAAAGCCATCTAACCTACACTATGCCATTATCATCCATATGTTTATCCAATAAACTTTTAAATGCCCTCAATGTTGGCGAGTTCACTACTGTAGCAGGTAGGGCATTCCACGGCCTCACTACTCTTTGCGTAAAGAACCTACCTCTGACCTCTGTCCTATATCTATTACCCCTCAGTTTAAAGTTATGTCCCCTCGTGCCAGCCATATCCATCCGCGGGAGAAGGCTCTCACTGTCCACCCTATCTAACCCCCTGATCATTTTGTATGCCTCTATTAAGTCTCCTCTTAACCTTCTTCTCTCCAACGAAAACAACCTCAAGTCCATCTGCCTTTCCTCATAAGATTTTCCCTCCATACCAGGCAACATCCTGGTAAATCTCCTCTGCACCCGCTCCAAAGCCTCCACGTCCTTCCTATAATGCGGTGACCAGAACTGTACGCAATACTCCAAATGCGGCCGTACCAGAGTTCTGTACAGCTGCAACATGACCTCCCGACTCCGGAACTCAATCCCTCTACCAATAAAGGCCAACACTCCATAGGCCTTCTTCACAACCCTATCAACCTGGGTGGCAACTTTCAGGGATCTATGTACATGGACACCTAGATCCCTCTGCTCATCCACACTTTCAAGAACTTTACCATTAGCCAAATATTCCGCATTCCTGTTATTCCTTCCAAAGTGAATCACCTCACACTTCTCTACATTAAACTCCATTTGCCACCTCTCAGCCCAGCTCTGCAGCTTATCTATATCCCTCTGTAACCTGCTACATCCTTCCACACTATCGACAACACCACCGACTTTAGTATCGTCTGCAAATTTACTCACCCACCCTTCTGCGCATTCCTCCAGGTCATTGATAAAAATTACAAACAGCAACGGCCCCAGAACAGATCCTTGTGGTACTCCACTTGTGACTGTACTCCATTCTGAACATTTCCCATCAACCACCACCCTCTTTCTTCTTTCAGCTAGCCAATTTTTGATCCACATCTCTAAATCACCCTCAATCCCCAGCCTCCGTATTTTTTGCAATAGCCTACCGTGGGGAACCTTATCAAACGCTTTGCTGAAATCCATATACACCACATCAACTGCTCTACCCTCGTCTACCTGTTCAGTCACCTTCTCAAAGAACTCAATAAGGTTTGTGAGGCATGACCTACCCTTCACAAAGCCATGCTGACTATCCCTAATCATATTATTCCTATCTAGATGATTATAAATCTTGTCTCTTATAATCCCCTCCAAGACTTTACCCACTACAGACGTGAGGTTCACCGGTCTATAGTTGCCGGGGTTGTCTCTGCTCCCCATTTTGAACAAAGGGACCACATTTGCTGTCCTCCAGTCCTCTGGCACTATTCCTGTAGCCAATGATGACATAAAAATCAAAGCCAAAGGTCCAGCAATCTCTTCCCTGGCCTCCCATAGAATCCTAGGATAAATCCCATCAGGTCCCGGGGACTTATCTATTTTCAGCCTGTCCAGAATTGCCAACACCTCTTCCCTACGTACCTCAATACCATCTATTCTATTAGCCTGGGGCTCAGCATTCTCCTCCACAACATTATCTTTTTCCTGAGTGAATACTGACGAAAAATATTCATTTAGTATCTCGCCTATCTCTTCAGACTCCACACACAATTTCCCATCCCTGTCCTTGACTGGTCCTACTCTTTCCCTAGTCATTCGCTTATTCCTGACATACCTATAGAAAGCTTTTGGGTTTTCCTTGATCCTTCCTGCCAAATACTTCTCATGTCCCCTCCTTGCTCGTCTTAGCTCTCTCTTTAGATCCTTCCTCGCTACCTTGTAACTATCCATCGCCCCAACCGAAACTTCACACTTCATCTTCACATAGGCCTCCTTCTTCCTCTTAACAAGAGATTCCACTTCCTTGGTAAACCACGGTTCCCTCGCTCGACGCCTTCCTCCCTGTCTGACCGGTACATACTTATCAAGAACACGCAGTAGCTGATCCTTGAACAAGCCCCACTTATCCAGTGTGCCCAACACTTGCAGCCTACTTCTCCACCTTATCCCCCCCAAGTCACGTCTAATGGCATCATAATTGCCCTTTCCCCAGCTATAACTCTTGCCCTGCGGTGTATACTTATCCCTTTCCATCATTAACGTAAACGTCACCGAATTGTGGTCACTGTCCCCAAAGTGCTCTCCTACCTCCAAATCCAACACCTGGCCTGGTTCATTACCCAAAACCAAATCCAACGTGGCCTCGCCTCTTGTTGGCCTGTCAACATATTGTTTCAGGAAACCCTCCTGCACAAACTGTACAAAAAACGGGCCATCTATTGTACTCGAACTATATCTTTTCCAGTCAATATTTGGAAAGTTAAAGTCTCCCATAATAACTACCCTGTTACTTTCGCTCATATCCAGAATCATCTTCGCCATCCTTTCCTCTACATCCCTAGAACTATTAGGAGGCCTATAAAAAACTCCCAACAGGGTGACCCCTCCTTTCCTGTTTCTAACTTCAGCCCATACTACTTACTGTTCCCCCTTACCGCGCTGACCCCTGGAGTTACTGTCTCCCTTAACACACTGTCCCCTGGAATTACTAGCCCCCTTAACGCACTGACCCCTGGAGTTACCGTCTCCCTTAACGCAGTGGCCCATGGAATTACTGTCCCCCTCAATGCACTGACCCCTGCAGTTACTGTCCCCCTTCACGCACTGACCCCTGGAGTTACTGCCCCCCTTCACGCACTGACCCCTAGAGCTACTGTCCCCTTACAGCACTGACCCCTAGAGTTACTGTCTCCCTTAACACACAGACCCCTCCAGTTACTGTCTCCCTAACGCACAGACCCCTACAGTTACTGTCTCCCTTCACACACACCCCTACAATTACTGTCTCCCTTAACGCACTGACCCATCGAATTACTGTCCCCCTCAATGCGCTGACCCCTGCAGTTACTGTCCCCCTTAACACACTGACCCCTGGAGTTACTGTCCCCCTTAACGCACTGATCCCTAGAGTTACTGTCCTCCTCAACGCATTGGCCCCTGGAATTACTGTCCCCATTAATGCACTGACCCCGCGAGCTTCTGCCCACCTTAAAGCACTGGCCCCTAAGATACCATCCCCGTTAACGCACTGACCCCTGGAGTTGCTCTCTCCCTTAACGCACTGACCGCTGGAGTTACTGTCCCCATTAGCACATGGACTCCAGGGGTCAGTGTGTTAATGTGGAGCGATCCTCTAGGGGTTGGTGTTTTAATTGAGACGGTAAGCCACTGGGGTACAGTGTGTTAATGGGGACCCTGACTCTCGGGCTCAGTGTGTTTATGGGAACGCTGACTCTCTGGGTCAGTGTGTTTATGGGGACGCTGACTCTCGAGGTCAATATGTTAATGGGTCCACTGGCTCTTGGGGTCCGTGTGTTAATGGGGATGCTGGCTCTTGGGATCTGTGTGCTAATGGTGACGCTGACTCTCTGGGTCAGTGTGTTTATGGGGGACACTGACTCTCGGGGTCAGTGTGTTTATGGGGGACACTGACTCTCGGGGTCAGTGTGTTTATGGGGGACACTGACTCTCGGGGTCAGTGTGTTTATGGGGACGCTGACTCTCTGGGTCAGTGTGTTTATGAAGACACTGACTCTCTGGGTCAGTGTGTTTATGGGGACGCTGGCACAGGGTCAGGTAGTTTATGCGGCATGCTGACTCTCGGTGTTTAGGGGGGGACGCTGACTCTCGGTGTTTAGGGGGGGACGCTGACTCGGGGTCAGTGTGTTTATGAGGGACGCTGACACTCTGGGTCAGGTGTTTATGGGGGGACGCTGACTCTCGGTCAGTGTGTTTATGGGGGACGCTGACGTTCGGGGTCAGTATGTTTATGGGGGACGCTGACTCTTGGAGTCGGTGTGTTTATAGTGGACGCTGACTCTCTGGGTCCGTGTGTTTATGGTGACGCTGACTCTCGGGGTCAGTGTGTTTATGGGGGACGCTGACTCTTGGAGTCGGTGTGTTTATAGTGGACGCTGACTCTCTGGGTCCGTGTGTTTATGGTGACGCTGACTCTCGGGGTCAGTGTGTTTATGGGGGACGCTGACTCTTGGAGTCGGTGTGTTTATAGTGGACGCTGATTCTCTGGGTCCGTGTGTTTATGGTGACGCTGACTCTCGGGGTCAGTGTGTTTATGGGGGACGCTGACCCTCGGGGTCAGTGTGTTTATGGGGGACGCTGACCCTCGGGGTCAGTGTGTTTATGGGGGAAGTTGACTCTCGGTGTCAGTGTGTTTAGGGGGACACTGATTCAGTGTGTTAATTGGGGTCCCTGACTTTTGGGGTCAGGTTGTTAATGGGGACTCTGATTCTCGGGCTCAGTGTGTTAATGGAAACACTAACTTTAGGGGGTCAGGTTGTTACTGGAGATTGAGCCTTAAGTGTTACTCTGCCAATGAACACACTGAACGCCAAGACTTACCATTAACGCACTGACCCCAGGGGCCCATTAACGTGCACAGTAACGCAAGGCACATTTTTCACCAAGTCGAACTCTATTATTGTATTTCTGGAGTCAGTAACTTTGGGCCAATACCTGCTGTGAAGCAAGATTGTGTCTCTAGTTGTAAGTGGATCGTGATGATTGGTCATGGGTCTCTACTGTCCTATGAAATATCATTAATTGGATTCATTCTTGTTCATTTTGCTTATCTGTTTTGAAATCTTTAAGCATTGCACTTTGTCATGGTACCTTTATTAAATGATTCCTGGGTTTTTACATGCTCTACACTGTGGGTGTTCATCCCACATGTCCCCTTCCCTATCACTTGGAAAAGCTTCCCTGGATCGCCAGTGTAATGCTTTGCGTCCTGCCTTGGGTTCAATGAGATGACATTCTTCTCGTCTACAGGGCTAGACTGGTCTGAGGACAGCGAGGAAGAGGAGGAAGATGAACGTGTGCCTCCTTGCCAATATGCATGGACGTTGCGGGACAAGTGGTCAGCTATTCGGCCCGAGTGAGTACCATCCGGGTAATCATTCAGCAACTTGTTGGGCCCCTGGTCTGGGAACTGATAACTTGGCTTTGTAGGCACGTTTTAACTTTCTACTGCAATAAACCCATCAACGTACACCTGTGACATATACAGGGCATGCACGTTTCGAATAAGGAATGATGTTTTGCTGGTGTACGTCTTTGATCTCATTGATTGGTTAGACGACAATTCATGTGGACAATTCAGGTCTCCCATGTGACAAAAAGGGCACAAATACAGGAGAAAATGTAATAAAGATTTACAAGGGTTGTACCAGAGAAAGGGTGTAATAATATGGAAAGACTGAATGACTGTGGCTCTATTCTTTTGAATAGTGGAGGCTGCGAGGTGGCGTAACAAGAAAAGTTTATAATAATAAAGGGGTTTATTGGGGTGGATGTAGAGAAGGGGCCTCCACAGTGGGGAGTTGAAAACTCGAGTTTGTAAAGATAACACAGTTGCTCATAGATCCTGTTGGGAATTCAGGAAAAATGACTGTACTCTGTGTGTCATTAGAATGTGGAACTTGCTGACACAAGGAGTCATTCAGATACATACCAGAGATGCATTTAAGCTAAGTCCACTGAGGAGAAAGGGATAAAAGGATATGTTGATAGGGTTAGATGAAGTAAGGTTGGAGGAAGCTCGTGTGTAGCATGATATCAGAATTTCTGGACTGAATGGATTGCTTCTTTGCTGTAACTCCCATGCAGTCGTCCTGGTGGGCAGGTTCTGATTTTTGTTGCTGTTTTTTCTTAAAACTTGGACATCTTATGCAAATAGCCGGTGCAGCTGCTTACACATTGCCCTTTTGCTACTGTGACCTGGATTCAAATCCCGCTTGGCTTGTTTGGCCAGAGGGCTCCTGCACCTATTGGCTGCAAATATGTTTGGCTACCACTGCATTTGTTCTCTAGCATGGACCTGCAGCAGAACATTGTCGCTAATCTGTACTCTGAGCGAGGGCACAAGAAGAACCAGGGTAATTATTGTGAGGAATGTCATACCAGAGAAGGATGATTTATCCGTTACCATCATGTATTTCTCATCTGTATGCTGCCCCTTTGAAATGTCGCCCAGAAACTCAGCATCAGTTTCCACATGCATACTGACACCACTCTCTACCTCATCAACATTTTTCTCAACCTCTCCACAATCAATCCCTAGTTTGTCAGTCTACCTGTCTGACTTCCAGTACTGGATGAGCAGAAATTGCCTCCAGCTAAACATTTGGAAGACTGAAGCCAATGTCTTCGATTCCCGCCACAAACTCTTCCCCTGCTCTCAATTTCAACCCTCTTCGTGGAACTGTCTGAGGCTGAACCAGATTTTTTATCATGTTCGACCTTGTTGAGCTTCCAAACCGATATCCCATCTCATTAAGATTGTCGTTTGCATCACTGGCTTCGTTTGGGCGGGCAAGACCCCGCTGGGTAAGGAAGGTAATGCTTGAGCGGAGTCGGGGAGAGGGATGGCTGGCGCTGCCAAATTTTAGTAACTATTACTGGGCAGCGAATATAGCCATGATCAGGAAGTGGGTGGTGTGGGAGCGGTTGGCATGGGAGCATATGGAGGCAGCATCATGCAAGGGCACCAGTCTGGGGGCGTTGGTAACTGCGCCTCTGCCGTTCCCACCGGCACGGTATTCCACCAGCCCCGTGGTGATGGTGGCCCTGAGAGTCTGGGGGCAATGGAGGAGACATGTGGGAGCAGAGGGAGCATCGGTCTGGTGCCCAATCTGTAATAATCACCGGTTTGCCCCGGGAAGTATGGATGGCGGGGTTCCGGATGTGGCGGAGAGCAGAGATTGTGAGGATGGGGGATATGTTTATAGAGGAGAGCTTTCCGAGTATGAGGGCGCTGGAGGAGAAGTTTGGGTTGGCGAGGGGAAACAAATTCAGGTATCTGCAGGTGCGGGACTTCGTACATAAAGAGGTGTCAACCTTCCCGCTCCTACCACTAAGGGAGATTCAGGACAGGGTAGTTTCCAGAGGGTGGCGATGAGAAGGTAGCGTCTCTGACATTTACAAGGAATTTATGGGGTCAGGGGAGACGCAGACCGAGGAGCTGAAGCGCCAGTGGGAGGAGGAGCTGGGAGGAGAGATAGAGGATCGTCTATGGGCGGACGCGTTGAGTAGAGTTGACGCGTCCGCAACATGTGTCAGGCTCAGCCTGATACAATTCAAGGTCGTTCATCGGGCTCACATGACAGTGGCCCGGATGAGCAGATTCTTTGGGGTGGAAGACAGGTGTGCAAAATGTGCGGGAGGACCAGCGAACCATGTCCACATGTTCTGGGCATGCCCGAAGCTTAGGGGATTTTGGCAGGGGTTTGCTGATGTCATGTCCACAGTGTTAAAAACAAGGGTGACACTGAGTCCAGAGGTAGCGATTTTTGGGGTGTCGGAAGACCTGGGAATCCAGGAGGAGAAAGAGGCAGACGTTCTGGCCTTTGCTTCCTTGGTGGCCCGGAGACGGATACTATTAGCTTGGAGGGACTCAAAGCCCCCAAAGTCGGAGACCTGGTTATTGGACATGGCTGGCTTTCTCTGTTTGGAGAAAATCAAATTTGCCTTGAGAGGGTCACTGTTAGGGTTCGTCCGGAGGTGGCAACAGTTCGTCGACTTCTTTGCGGAAAATTAATCGTCAGCAGAAGGGGGGTGGGGGGGTGGTGTTTAGTTTAGCTTAGACTAGGGGGTTAATAAAAGTGGGAACTGTAAGGGAGGGAGGCGGCTTTTGCACTATGTTTATAGTTTCATGTATATTTATTTTGTTGTTATAATACCAAAAATACCTCAACAAAATGTTTATTACAAAAAAGATTGTCGTTTGCCACCTCTGTAATATTACCTGACTCCATGCCTGCCATGTGATCCTCCATGGCTTGTTACTTTTAGATTTAACTGCCCCAACCCTCTGCTATCTTCCATGAGGTCTTCCAAAACTGCTCAAGTTCTAACTCTCACCAAACTCCATCCACCTATCACTCTGATGTACGTTGGCTCCCAATTAAGCAACATCTCATTTTAAAGTCTCATCCTTATTTTCACATCCCTCTCACGACTTTGCCCCCCATTGCCCTCTGTAGTCTTCTCCAGTCCCAGAAGATATCCCTGAAGCCTCTTCTAATTCCAGCCCCTTAAGCATTCCTGATTTTAAATGCTCCACCATTGGAGGTTATATCTTCAGCTGCCAATGCCCTAAGCTCCGAATGAAAAGTGACTGACCGGTAACCTGAAAGGGAATCCAAAAGTCTTCTATCGGCATATAAATAGTAAAAGAGTGGAAAGAGAAGATGGAAGGACCAAAAAGGGGATTTATTCATGCAGCCGGGGGCATAACTGAGCTATTAAATGAATACCTCTTTACCAAGGGCGGCACGGTGGCGCAGTGGTTAGCACTGCTGCCTTGCAGTGCCAGGGACCCAGGTTCAGTTCGCACCTTGGGTGACTTGTGGAGTTTGCAGGAGAGTCTGTGTGGGTTTCCTCCAGGTGCTCTGGTTTCCTCCCGCAGTCCAAAGATGTGCAGGTTATGTGGATTGGATATTCAAAATTGTCTCTTGGAGTCCAAAAAGGTTAGGTAGGGTAACGGGAGAGTCTGCCTGGGTGGGGTGCTCTTTCAGAGGGTCGGTGGACCAATGGCCTCCTTCTGCACTGAAGGGATTCTATGAAGAGACTGTGCAGGCCATGGTTGAAGAGGAGGTATTGCAGATACTTGAAGGGTTTAATATTGATAAGGCTGTCGGTATTAAAAGTTAATGGGGGGGTGGTTACTCTCGTTCAACTAACACCAGTTGGACCCCTTCATAATTTTAAAGACTCAATTCGAACAAGGTTTAGCCTTCTCGTTTGTTCAGCTTGTCAGTCTTTCCTGACAGTTTTCGTCTCAATTCTGGTATCATCCTTGTGAGTCTAATTTGCTCCTTCTCCAGTGTCTGATGTGGACATTGGAATTGTTTATTGCTTTCCCATGGGTGATCAAATGAAGGTACTACATAAGTTTTCCAAGTAACTTGGGTTGATTGGATTTTTGGATCGTTCTTTTTCTGCATGGCACACTTGCAAGATCAGAAATTGGAGGGAAAGATCTAGCAGGTTGGACAGTTTCTGCATGGAGTGAAGACTTTTCAGGTTTCCTCACATCTGAATTGCTGTTTCAATTCTAAGATCCACAGACAGAAGTTAAAATTCTGTTTCTTTCTGCACAGATTCTTCCTGGCCTCCTGCATGTTTCCAGCATTTTCTGCTCTTGCTTCAGATTTTCAGCATCTAGTATTTTGCTCTTTGTTCAGTATAGCAAGATCGCTGCTTATTTGCAAATTGATGTCTGTAGTATTTCTTTAATACAAAGAATCCATACATGAGCAGAAGCTGCAGCCTTGTAATAACAGACGGTGTCAGTAAAAGCTAAAAGAGCAACTAAGCACTTGACAGTGAAGTATAATTTTAAAATGAAAGAGTTATACTTTTACTGAAGAGTTTCTAACCCTGTGTATGGTTTCAAAAACTTTCCTTGAATGCCTTGGTCCTTTTGTTGTTAAGAATGGAGGTTTCTTATGACAAGTGCACAGAACAGTAGAGATCAGTTTATTCCTTGCATATTTTCTGAGAGAACATAATTAATTAAATATCTAAACTCTTCCTGGCATCATCTTGGTCTACTTATGAAAAGGATTTGCATCCCAGAAGGATACTGTAAAGCACTTTACAGTCAATTGAGTACCTTTGAAGTATAGTCACTGTTGTATTATATTGAAAACTAACAAGTTGCACACAGCAAAGTCCCACTAACAGCACTGAGATAATGACCAGTCATCTGTTTTAGTGCTGTTTATTGAGGGATAAATATTGGTCAGGACTCCATGGGAACTTCTCTACTGTCAGATTGTCATAAAAATCCAACTGGCTCACAGTCCGATATATTTGGATCCTTTTATATCTAGCTCAGAGGGCGATTGGGGCTTGAATTTAATATCTTATCTGAAAGATGGCGATAGTGCTGAACTCCTACACTGGAGTGACAGATTAGATCATTATGTCTGGAGTGGGGCTTGAACCAACCATCTCCTGACCCCAACGAAAGTGGAACCCAGTGACTTATTGTCAATGTTGTTCAGAATCGGACTTATACTCTGTGCAAACGCAGGACAAACATTATTATGAGAGCAAGCACCATATTATTTCCAGGCACAATATATATGCAGTTAGTTCTGGGCATTCTTTTGTAAGAGGAAGGGTGGAGCTGATTCAGGACCAAAAAGGCTTGGAGGCAGAAGGCACGGCTGAGGTACTAAATGAGCACTTTGGCAGCTGCTTCCTTGGTCAAGACAGTGTAAAGTCAAGAGTGAAAGAAGCGGTTGTTGATATACTGGGTGGGCTAAAAATTGGCGAAGCGGAGGTCACTTGAGTATTCCTGACCCCCCCCCCCCCCAAATGCTTCAGTTATCTAAGACCCCCACCCCCCTCTGGAAGGCATCCCTTAAAACTTGCCCTTTTGATCAACTTTTTCATCATCTGACCCCTTATCTCCTTTGTGGCTCTGTGACATACCTTGTTTTATAAAGCTCTTGTGAAATGCCTTGGGACGTTTAATTATGTTAAAGATGCTATATAAATATAAGTCATTGTATCAGAAAGGCTGGCTGTACGTAAAGTTCACAAGTCACCAGGACAGATGGGATGCCTCCGAGGATGCTGAGGGCAGTAAGGATGAACATTGAGGAGGTACTGGCTACCACCTTCCAATCTTCCTTTGATACTGGGATAGTGCCATTAGACTGAAGATTGCAAATGTTACACCCTTGATTAAAAATGGTTAAACCCAGCAACTGCATGTAGTCTGAAGGTCTGACACATGCAGAGTTAATGTGGGACTTCTTTAAGACATATATTGTTCTTTAATCAACACTGCTCGAACACTGCAAGACGGTAAATTTAATCCTAGTAGTAAAAGTTTAAAAAAAATAAACCAGGACAAAATTACCGGGAAAGGTGTGGATGAGTTAAAGAAAGAAAAAGGCAAATAATGTTTAACTGACTGGATCGAATTTTTTGATGAGGTAACAGAGGGTCAGCAGGGTAAAAATAGACTTCCAAGAGGCGGTGAATTAAGTGCCACATAATACATTTGCCAGTATGGTTGAAGCCCATGAAATAAAAGGGACAGTGACAGCTTGGATACAACGTTGGTTGAATGAAAGGAAACAGAAAGTAGTGACAAATGGCTGATTTTTTCAGACTGGAGGAAGGTATCGAGTGGGATTGTCCAGGAGTCGATACAAAGACCACTGATATAAACTTGAACTTGGGTGGACAGGGCAAAATTTGCAGATTATGTAAAACTTGGAAGTATGGTGAACTGTGAAGAGGATCGTGATAGACTTCAAGAGAATGCAGGCTGCTGAAATGGGCAGGGATATGATGGATGGAATTTAATGCAGAGAAATGTGAAGTGATACATTTTGATAGGAAAAGTGAGGAGAGGAAACAGTGCACAATTGTAACGGGGTGCAAGATTAGTGACCTGGAGATGTATGGTCGCAGATTGTTGAAGGTGGCAATGTGGGTTGAGACAGCATTTAAAAAGGCATATTGGATCCTGGGCTTTTTAAATAAGAGGCATAGAGTACAAAAGTAAGGAGGTCTTGATGGATCTTTTTATAAAACACTGATTCGTCCTCAAAGAGAGTATTGTGTCCAATGTTGGGCACCATACTTGAGGAAGAATGAGTACAGAAAATAATTGACTCCAGGAATGCAGGACCTCAATTGTTATTTTTATTTCTATTTTTTTTTTTCCAATTAAGGGGCAATTTAGTATGGCCAGTCCACCTACCCTGCACATCTTTGGGTTGTGGGGGTGAAATACACGCAGACACTGGGAGAATGTGCAAACTCCCTGTGTTTGACCCGGGGCCAGGATCGAGGACCTCAATTGTGTCGGTAAACTGAAGCAATTATTTTTTTTCCTTTAGAGAAGGTTGAGGGGGGATTTGAGAGAGGTGTTCAAAATGATGAGTAGTCTAGACAGAACATAGAGAAACTGCATTGGTGGAACAGTCAAGAACTGAGGACACACTTTGAGGTAATTGGCAAGCAAAATAACAGTGATATGACTAAGATTTTGCACAGTGGTTAGGACCTGAAATACGCTGCAAGGAAGTGCGTTGGGGGGAAATTAATTTTTGGCTTTCAAAAAGGGATTGGATAAGCACCTGAAGAGATTAAATTTACGTGCGTATGAGGAAAGATGGGTGAGTGTGACCAGCTTAGTTGATCTTGTAGAGTTTCAGTATGGACATGGTGCGCTGAATAGCCTCCTTCTGTACTGTATCCCTTTTATGGCTCTATGAAACATACTGGAGATGGTTTCCAGGGATTTGCTGAAAACTTTTCCTGGTCTACCTGCATTAATGATGGAGCAGTTGTTGGCCCTTTCAATGGCTATGTGTCCATATCTAGGCCACAATAATAGACGCACTTAACAGTGCAACTAAAGCCTTAAGCTGAATGAAACATATCCTGGGGTATATCCCTGCATTAACTAATCGGGTACCAGAAATGGATTTTAGTTTGAGAGTCTGTGATCAAATCTGAATTCAAAATGATGATTTCAAGCCAATTGATTTCAGTACCTGATCACCATATTTAATTCCTGCTTCACTCCAAGCTGCCCTGTCTCTGGGTGTCACTCCAGCTCCAGAACACACACGCTCTTTCTTGGGGTATTCTGATGTTCATTAACCAATTTTCTAAAATTATCGATTACCTTTTATACCAGGCTATCAATATAGGTGACCATGAGGCTGTATGGATGGTCATTTGCACACAGCAAACTCCCACAAACAACAATTAAATAATGGCCAAATAATCTGTTTTTAGGTATTGGTTGAAGGCTAATCCTTAGCCAGGATATCTGGAAAACTTCCCCATGCCAAAAGATTTTTACGTCCGCCTGAGAGACGCCTCCGTTCAATCTTTGATTTGAAAATGGCATCTCTATCAGCAGCACTTCCTCAGCACTGTGCTGTAGTGCTACCTTAAATTATGTGCTAAAATCTATGGAGTGAGACTTGAGCCCACAACTGTTTGACTCTAGCAAGAGTTGGGGCGGTGAAACTTGCAAGTTATCAACAAGTGGAATTTCATTTCTCGTGTCAGGTGTCAGCTTTTTGTCTTGGTAACATGTAAGCATGCATCATGGAGCCTCACAGGTCTCAAAGTTTAAATCTGTGTTCCCATATATTTCACGTTATTGATTGCACAGCTTGGCATTCTGATTTTGCATTTATCCACAATAGCAGTAGGTACAGTCGGCTGATTTTCCAATATTGGCACAATTAAAATGGGACTAATCAGCAAATAAAGACAGGGTCGCTGGTGTCTAATTCATGGACCATAGCTTGGATTCCCCTGCTGCATGGTAATTCCATTGTCTAATATGCGTTACAGTCCCAGAAGAACGTTAGCTGTCTGACATTTTAGATGGGGAATGCTGTATTGCACAGGGTTTGCTAAATATTACGAGAAGTTGCTTGCGGATAGAAGAGATGAACAATTTTATTTTTGTTAATAAAATGATTACAATCGTATCAGCTTAGCAGGCTGCCTTATATTGATATAAAAATCTTATGATTGTCTTATGTTCAGATTAGAACACCCCCAATCGTGTTAAAGAACAGAGCTGTATATTTATTACCTTTCGCACAGGACTTATCTTATGAGGAAAAGTTTAGCAGGTTGAGCCTATACTCGTAATTTAGAAGATTGAGAGGTGGTGTTAAAACATAGAAGATCCTGTGGGAACTGAAACTTGACAAAATGGATGCTGTGAAACTGTTTCCCCTTGTGGTCGTGACTAGAAATAGGGAGCAGTTTGCAAAAGACTTGCTGTCAAAGCTTTTTATTTTAGGAACATAGAATATAGCAATAGGGGTAGGCCATTCATTCCTTTGTGCCTGTTTCGCCATTCAATAAAATCATGGCAGACCTGCTTGTGGTCTAAATTCCACTTTCCTCTTTGCCCCCCCCCCCCCACTCCCCCCCCCCCAACCTTTGCCTCCTGAGTGTATTTGTCTCACCCTGCCCTGAATAAATTCAGTGACCCAGCCTCCTCCACTTATGGGGAAGAGAATCCCACATACTAATGGCCCTCTGAGAAAATAAATTCTCCTCATCGCTGTCTTAAAAGAGTGACCTCTTATTCTTAAACTGTGTCCACTTGTTCCAGTTTCCCCCACAAATCAAAATCCTGGAATGCCCTCCCTAACAGCACTGTGTGTGTTTCTACACCTCGGACTGTAACAGTTGAAGAAGCCAGCTCACTACCACCGTCTGAAGGGCAACTAGGGTTAGACAATAAATGCTGGCGAAACCAATGACGTCCACATCCTGTAAATGAATGAGTTGAATGAGCCTTCTCTGTGCTGCTTCTAAGGCAGTTTTTGTTTTCAAATAAGAAAAACCGAAACTACACAATATTTGTCACCATTCCCTGGACAGCTGCTGCAAAACCTCTCTACTTTTATATTCCATTCCCTTTGCAATAAACACTAGCATTCCATTTGCCTTCCTAATGGCATGCTATGCAGTTGTGATTTGCGTACCAAGACACGCCAATCCCTCTGTAGCACCAATTTCTGTAATCACTCTCAATTTAAATAGTATACTACTTATTTTATTCAATGTTACTTTTTATTCTTCCTGGCAAAGTGGACAAGTTTGCATTTTTGCATCTGCTAATTTTTTGCCCACCCATTTAACCATATCCCTTTGCAATCTCTACTTGACAACTTACTTTCCTACCTATCCAAATCACTGATGGATATTGTTAATAGTTTTTTTTTGCATTTAGAGTACCCAATTAATTTTTTCCAATTAAGGGGCAATTTAGCGTGTCCAATCCACCTACCCTGCACATCTTTGGGTTGTGGGGGCGAAACCCAAGCAAACACGGGGAGAATATGCAAACTCCACACGGCCAGTGACCCAGAGCCGGGATCGAACCTGGGGCCTCAACGCCGTGAGGCTGCAATGCTAACCAGTGCGCCACCGTACTGCCCTTGATATTGTTAATAATTGAGACCCCCCAGTACTGATTCCTGTGTTACATCTGTTGCTCTTTCTAGCTTTAGTCTATTTGCTCTGTTTAGGTCACCTTTGCTCATGAGTCGCCAGGTATCTTTATGATACCGCCACGTGGTTCAAGTTTAGGTTATGATTAATAACACAGCACACCGCTTAGTAAGGATTAAAACAACGGTCATTTATTATATACAACAAGCAATATTAATACCCTAATACTACTTTCTATATAACAAACCTATCACTACGGGCCAATACTTAACTTAGGAAGAGCCCACCAGGTCAGGGAAACGAATGGCTTGTCCAATCAAATCTGGCCCGCGGGATTCAAAAGGCTGCTACAGGTCGGTGGCTAGGTGTCTCTACCGGATAGCGATCGTTGGATTCAAACTTACTGCTACCGGTGGCTGGTCTTCCGAAGGTCTCGAGCAGGCGAAGATGAGAGAGAGAGAGAGAGAGAGAGAGAGATCTGAACTTGGACCTTAACTTTTATAGGGCCCAGGGGCTTCCCGCCTCCCGGGGCGGCCCTTGACCCTGAGTCCCAAGTGATTGGATTCTGTCCCCAGTCTCTGGGGTCGATGTGTCCAATGGTGAGGCGATTCCTCGATCGGGGTGGGGGGGGGGGGGGGGGGGGGTAGGGTAGCTCACC
The DNA here is from genome assembly GCF_047496885.1 of Scyliorhinus torazame. Lineage (NCBI taxonomy): Eukaryota > Metazoa > Chordata > Chondrichthyes > Carcharhiniformes > Scyliorhinidae > Scyliorhinus > Scyliorhinus torazame. The sequence continues at coordinate 204,416,566 of NC_092708.1, read as the reverse complement.
TGTCTTTGTTTCGGCCACTGCAGGCGCCGACAGGTCTGGCCCGGTATTCAATTGCGAATATGTTGCAATTGTTCCCGGGGATAGCCGATTTAACTGTGGATGTCTGAGTTGATTAGGTGTAAACAGTCCTGAATGAAACTGCGGATACCTGGGTTGATGGGCTGTTGATAGCCCTGAGTATCGATCTGGGCTACGTTCCCAGAGCTGAAGCTGCAAACCTGTCTGCTGCTGCCTGCTTGTGTCTTTTTGGCTGCTTTTCCCAGCAGTCTTTCGGGTTAGCCATTTTAAACTGGGTTTTGGCCAGATTAATCGGAACGCAGCCATTTTACATGGCTACACATCTTGCCAACCTGAAAAAGATCCTTTCATCTCTACACTCTTTGCTTCATGTTAGCTAATCAATCCTTTATCCATGCTAATATGTTACTCCCTACAGCATGTGCTCTTACCTTGTGTTGTAAACCATGCTGTGGCACCTTATCAAATACCTTTTGGAAATCCAAATACACCACATTTACAGGTTCCCTTATCCACCTTGCTTTTTTTAATTTATTGAGATATTTTATTCCAAACATACACTGAACTTCAAAACCCTCTTCTGAACCCCTCAGTGAACTTAATCTTCTCCTGCCGGAGAAAGTCGTACAAGACCCCCAGCCAAGCCGCCACTCTTCGTGGCGTATCTCCAGTTAAAAAGAGTTCTTCACTGGGACATCAGAGAGGTGAAGGCCACGACATTGGCCCTCTTTGCCTCCAGCAACTCCGGGCCCACTGAGACCCCAAAGATGCCACCATAGGGTCCAGCTTAACCTCTACCCAGGGTAGTGGGGCCATGTTCCAAACACCGCTTCCTAAAAACTCCTCAACGTCTCGCAGCCCCCAAAAAACATGTGAGCATGATTCACCGGCCCCAGCCCGCACGAGCTACTACTGGGCTGCGAATGTGGAGAAGGTAAAGCGTTGGTTAGTTGGGGGAGGGGGGGGGGGGGTGCGCCACTTTGAACTGAATCAAGCTATTCTCACACAGGAGGAGGTTGAGTCACTCGCCACATCGCTTCGCGCCAGAGTCCCTATCCTAACTAGCTCCCCAACTCTTCCTCCCACTTGCATTTTATCCTTACCACCAGTACCTTGCCCTGCTCTCCCAACCACTGGTATATGTCCCCAATCCTGCTCTCCCCCAAGTCATCAGAGAGCAGCGGTTGCTCCAATGACGTGTACTCCGGTAGTTGGGGGAACGTCAGCAACTCCTTTTGCGCAAAGTCCCACACCTGCATGTACCTAAACTCACTTCCCCTTGGTAACTCAAACCTCTCCCGCAACCACTCCTATCCAGCAAACTTCCCCTCCGGTAACCTACCCCTAACCCTCTCCAGCTCCCTCGCCAACTTCCCAAAAATCCCACTCCCCTTCCCCCCCGGCTTAAACCTGTGATTCCCACACAGTGGCGTCAACATCGACATTTTACCCAACTTAAAGTGTCCTTCAACTGGTTCCATGTCTTGATAATTGACTCCACTACTGGTCTCCACGTATACTTTCCTGGGGCCACCACCAGGACCCTCAATCTGGACTTCTCCTCCAACCTAATGCACACCCCGCCCCTAACCTACCAACGTTTTACCTTCTCCACATTCGCAGCCCAGTATTAATACATCAGATTCGAGAGCTCCAATTCCCCCTTTCTGCCTCTGTAGCAGTGCTCACTTTGCCCTTGGTACCTTTCCTACCCATATGAAACACAAAATCAGAGCCACCACCCTCCAGAAAAAGGCCTTGGGAGGGGGGGAGAGATTGGGAGGGTCTGAAATACTAACAGGAACAGTGGCAACACATTCATCTTTACCACCTGCACCCTCCCTGCCAACGTCAAGTGCAAAGTAAGCCACCTCTTGAAATTCCCCGTAACCTCTTCCACTAACCCTGTCAAGTTCCACCTGTGCATCGTGGCCCACTCACCTGTTAACTGAATCCCCAAATACCTGAACCGCTCTCTTGCCACCTTAAATAGTAGTGCCCCCCAAATTCCAAATTGGCCCCCTCCCTGCCGCATTCACCGGAAACACCTTGCTGTTCCTGATGTTCAACTTTTAACCAGAAAAGGCCCCGAATTTCTTCAACAGATACATAATTCTACCCATACTATCCTGCCCTGAGTCCCTTGCCACTCAGCTGACACCCGAAGGGCTATCTCTAAGGGCTCAATTGCTAATGCAAATAACGACGCTGACAGCAGGCATCCCTGCCTCGTTCCCCAGGTAACCCAAAATACCCTAAATTCGTCTCATTCGTACGCACACTGGCCATGGGGGATGCACACAAAAGCCAAATCTGTGCCACAGACTTCGACCCACACCTACCCAGAATTTCAAACAAAGCCTTCTCTGCATCCATAGATACAATAACCTCCGATGCCCCCCCCCCCCCCAATTGAGTCATAATTACATTCAGCAGCCTCCAATTGTTACTGCAGAGCTGACTACCCTTCACAAAGCTCATTTGATCCTCAGAGACGACCTCTGGCACACACCCCTCCAACCTACACGCCAACACCTTCGCCAGTACTTTCACGTCCATGTCCAACAAAGAAATGGGCCTATAGGACCCACACTCCAGTGGGTCATCCCCTTTTTCAGGATCAACGAGATTGCCTGTGACAACGTTGCTGACAACTTCCCTTCTTCACCGCCTCATTGAACATCCCCAACAAGTGGAGGACCAACTCTGTCGCAAACTTATAAACTCTGTCGGAAAGCCATCCAGTCCTGGGGCCTTCCCCGACTCCATTCCCCTGAAACAATCCGTCACCTCATTTAGCCCCAATGGTTCCCCCTGTGCCTGCCTCTTCCTCTCCTTCAGCTTTGGGACCCCCAACCTGTCCAGAAACTGCACCATAATCCCCGCCTCTCCAACCAGCTCAGCCTTATGCAACATCTCGTAGAACACCCTGAACACCTCATTTATTTTTACCGGCTCCGACACCAACTCTCCATTCGCAGCCCTTACCTGCAAAATATCCCTAGATGCTGCTTGACACCGCATTGGTGGGCCAACATGCGACTCACCTTCTCCCCATACTCGTACTGCACCCCCCTCACCTTCCGCAGTTGCCCCAGCACCTTGCCTGTTGTCAACATATCAAACTGCCCCTGCAATTTCTTCCATTCCGCCAACAACTCCTTCATGGGGGTCACCGAGTGTCTTCTATCTACCTCAATTATCTTGTTTAATAGCCGCCGGTGGGACTCCCTCCCTCCTCCTATCCCTATGAGCCTTATACGTAATAATCTCCCCTCGGACCACCATCTTCAAAGCTTCCCAAAACATTGCCGCCGACACCTCACCATTTGATTAAGCTCCACATTGTTCTTAATCGTCACTCCCGTCTCACAAAATGTCTTGTCTGACAGAAGTCCAAAATCCAACCTCCACCCAGGCCTGTCCTGAACTAAGCCTTCCATCCAACCAGTGCGGCGCATGATCCGAGATCACAATTCCACGTATTCTGCTCCTACCTTCCCCATCAGCAGTGTCTGACTTACCACAAAAAAAATCAACCCTAGAGTACACCCTATACACATGTGAGAAGAAGGAATGCTTCCTTCCTCCCGGGTCTCCGAACCTCCACGGGTCCACCATCCCCATCCTTTCCATAAACCCTCCCAGCTCTTTCGCCCTTCTTGACCTTCCTATCAACTTGGGATTCGACCTGTCCAACTTCGGTTCCATAAAATCCCCTCCCATAATCAGTTGGTGAGAAGTCTGAAATCGCCCCCAGTAATCTCTTTACAAACCCAGCATCGTCCCAGTTAGGCATCCACTCCAGCACTCCACTCACTATCAAATACCCCCCTCCCTGGTCTTGTACCTCACTGGCTCCCAAAAGCTCTGTTTTCTTGCTCAACAAAATGGCCACCCCCCCTTGACTTTGAGCCAAACCCCGAGTGAAATACATGTCCCACTCATCCCTTCCACGGCCTAATCTGATCCTTCACCGGAGATGCGCCTCCTGCAAGAAAATCATCTCCGCTCACAAATCTTCAGATATGCAAAAATACGGGATCTCTTGACCGGTCAGTTTAACCCACGAACATTCCATGTGACAATTATTACCGGAGGCTTACACCACCCCCCTCTTCAGCTGCACTTTGCCCAAATCCACTCTGAACGGGGCCCATCCAAGATGACCCCCCACCCCGCCCATGCCTATGCTCATCCTCCATACCTGTCATGTTGCATCATTCCAAACCTCCCCTCCCAAAAAACAACTGGCCAACCCTCCCGGCCTCCTCTCCCATTGCACTCCCATTCACTAGCATTGCTTGCTAGTGTGGCGACTCCCGCCCAAAGGCCCCTTACACTCTTCCCCCATCCCACCCCCCTACAAATCCCACCTTAACCTGCGCCACAGGTCCCCAACCACCCTAAAAAACATCAAAACCATCAGCACAATGCAAAGAGCCCCATAGAACACACCCTTTACATGAAAAAACACACCAAAAAACACAAAAACAATCTCCCAAGAAGCAAAAACTGTGAGGGGGTAGTGCCCCGGGGTAGTCTTCTCTCCCCCCCCCCCCCCCCCCCCCCCCCCCCCGGCCCGCCCGTACAAACTTTCAGCTTATCTCCCCACATCAGTAACCCAGAACAGCAGCAAATTCCAACTTTCAACAATTTAATTCCTCCATCCCATTCTCCCCCAACTTATGGTCCTTGGTAAAGTAATTTGCCTCCTCCGACATCCCAAAGTAATATTTTTGGCTGTCATAAGTTACCCAGAGTCTTGCCAGGTACAGTACCTCAGACCGAATCTGTCTGTACAGCACCGCTTTGGCCTTGTTGAATCCTGCTCGCCTTTAGCCAGCTCCGTTCCAATGCCTTGGTAGATCCAGGTTCGATTGCCATCCCATTCACAAGCTTCTGGCCCAAAACCTTCAGCATCGGCATAATCACCACCCGCAGTGGCTCCCCTGTTCTCAGCTTCTGCCTCCAGGACCTATGGGCCCATTCCACCCCTTGGTGCCTTGTCGAACACCACCCCCTCCACCAACATGGCCTACATCCTCAAAACATAATTTGTGGTGTTCGTTCCCTCCACTCCCTCCAACAAACCCACAATCCGCAAGTTCTGCCACCTGGACCTGTTGTCCTCCACCTTCAACCGCAGCGATTTCTATAGATCTCCCATGATCTCCACCTCTGCCTCTAAAGACGTACTCTGGTCTGATACCACCTTTTCCACCTCCTGGATCGGCACCCCCCACGCTTGGAGGCACTTTTCCACGCGATCCAGAGACCAGTGAAGTGGTGCTACTGCGCCCTCAATCGCCTTCGACCAGTCACTGCATCTACTTCATTTGTTGCCGGAATTTCCCCCCTCCCAACTACCACACCACCACCACCACCATTTTCACAATTAGGGCTGTGCAACGAGTCTCCTCCAACTCCTTAGCCAGGTCTCTCACTGTCTTCAGCCGGGTCTGATAGCCCATCCAGGGGAGAATTTCTTCCTTACACTCTCCGCTCCACTTCTCTGCCGAACCTACCCAAAAAACGGGCAAAACCAGCACCTTCGAGCCAGAGCCACCCTGTTGCGACCACTCATTCCATGGTCGCCACTGGAAGTCCCTTATCCACCTTGCTTGTTACTTTCTCAAAAACAAATTCATTCGTTAAATAGGCATAGTGACTCTGCCTGATCACATTATGATTTTCTAAGTAATCTGCTATAATCTCCTTAATGATGGATTGTAGCAATTTCCCTTTGACAGATATTAGGCTAACTGGTCTGTAGTTTCCTGCTTTCAGGACTCCCTCCTTTCTTGAATACACACTATCAATTTTCCAATCCACTGAGACCTTACAAGCTAATTTTGGAAGATTATAACCAATGCATCTACTATTTCTGCAAACACTTCTTTTAAGACTCTAGAGGCAGGCCGTGTGGTCCTGGTGTTTGTCAGCCTTTAGATCTAATAGTTTTCCCATCATCTTTTCCCTAGTGATGGTGATTTGTTTGAAATTCCCCTCCTGTTCATCTTTTGATTTTCAAGTATCTTTGGGAAGTTTTCCAAGTCTTCTACAATGAACACAGTAAGAAGTCTTACAACACCAGGTTAAAGTCCAACAGGTTTGTTTTGAATCACTAGCTTTAGGAGCGCAGCTCCTTCATCAGGTGAATGGCCCTCTACAGTGAAGACAGACAGAATACTTCTTCAACGCCTCCACCATTTCCTTGTTTTCCAGTATCAAATCCCGAGACTCCCCAAAGGACCAACAAAAGCTTTTGCTGCTCTTCCTATGCTTCTGGAACCTCTTACTATTTGTTTTTATATTATTTGTAGCTTTCCATCATAATCAACTTTCTCCCTCGTTATTTTTCAGACAATTTTTGCTGGTCAGATTTTAGCAACCAATCTTTGCAGATTTGTTTACAGTGTTGCTCTTAATTTGATACCATTCTTAACTTCATTATTCAGCCACGGATGATGCATCCTTATCAAAGCGACTTTCTTTCTTGCTGGAATAAATCTTTACTAAGAGTCATTAGACAATTTCTTAGAAGTCTGCCAAAGCATCTCTACTGACGTTATTAACAAATTTTCCCAGTTCACTTTAGCTAGCTCTGCTTTCAGACTCTTATAATTACCTATATTCAAGTATGAAACACTAATCTTAGACCCACACTTCATCCCTTCAAACTGAACATGAAATTCTATCATGTTATGTTGCTGTCTCCTAAAGGTTGCTTTACCATGGGCTTATTGGTGAATCGTGTCTAATTGCTCACTATCGGGTCTAGAATACCCTAGTTGGATGTAGAACATAGTGCTGTCTGAAGTTCTCCCAAATACACTGTGTGAACCCATTTTCCAGGCTACCTTTGCCAATCTACATGTAGATTGAAGTCACCCAGAATTATTATGGTACCTTTCTCACACAGCCCATTTATTTCTTCCTGTATTCTCTGTCCTGCAGGGTAACTACTGTTGGGGTCCTATAAACTACTCCAATGACTGACCTTTTACCTTTCCTATTTCTTATCTCTACCATACTGATTCTGCATCTTGTTCTTTCATGCGAAAATGATCCCTCACTATTATAAGATTTAAACCCTTATTGAGCAGAATTACACCACCACCGTTTCCTTCCTTTCTACCTTTTCATAATGTTAAATACTCTTAAGGGACAGCGCAGTGGTTAGCACTGGGACTGCGGCGCTGAGGACCCAGGTTTGAATCCCGGCCCTGGGTCACTATCTGTGTGGAGTTTGCACATTCTGCCCGTGTTTGCGTGGGTTTCACCCCCACAACCCAAAGATATGCAGGTTAGGTGGATTGGACATGCTAAATTGCCCCTTAATTGGAAAAATAATAATTGGGTATTCTAAATTTATTTTAAAAATACTCTTCAATATTCAGCTTCCAGCCTTGGTCACTCTGCAAGCATGTCTCGATGGTGCCTATCAGGTTCATCCATTTGCATTCAGTCACAGTCTTTAACTTTGTCTTTTTACCATTTCAGCAATCTCTGACCGTACCCCCCCCATCCCACATTGTTTAGTTTAAAACCATCTCTACAAACCTTTTAAGTTTAAAATGATCTCTCACAGAATAATACAGTGCAGAAGAAGCCCTTCAGCCCATCGAGTCTGCACCAACGCATGAAAAGCACCTGACCTGTTTATATAATCCCATTTTTCAGCACTTGACCCATAGTCTTGAATGTTGTGCCATGCCAAGTTCTCATCCAGGTACTTTTTTGAAAGGATTTGAGGCAACCCGCCTCTACACCCCCCCCCCCCCCCCCCCCCCCCCCCCTAGAACATATAGTGCAGAAGGAGGCCATTCTGCCCATCGAGTCTACACCGACCCACTTAAGCCCTCACTTCCACCCTATCCCCGTAACCCAATAACCCCATCTAACCTTTTTTGGACACTAAGGGCAATTTAATATGGCCAATCCACCTAATCTGCACGTCTTTGGACTGTGGGAGGAAACCGGAGCACCCGGAGGAAACTCATGCACACACTGGGAGAACGTGCAGACTGCACAGACAGTGACCCAAGCCGGAATCGAACCTGGGACCCTGGCGCTGTGAAGCCACAGTGCTAACCACCTGTGCTACCGTGCTGCCCAAATTTGTCCATGTTTGTCTGTGCACATTTGTCGCTTCAATCTTTAAAAAGTTGTATTTGGAAGCACACAGGGAGGTTTCAATGATCTCTTTGCTTCTAGACCCCCCCTTCTTGATAATGCTCCTTAAAACCCATCTATATCCTAATGACTCTTTCACTGACTTTGTTAGCCCTTTCAGATTGCATTCCTTTGCAATGCCATGGGATGTTTTACCCCATTGAAACTACCATAGTGTATAACTGCAACAAAAACAGAAAGTACTGGACAATCTCAGGAAGTCTGACAGCATCTGTGGACTGAAAAGGGAGCTAACGTTTTGGTCTGGATGACTCTGTCAAAGCAAAATATAAACGCAAAGCAAAATATAAATGCAAATTCTTGTTCTTGGTGTAGATTCCGCAGCAGAAACAAAAAGGTTGTTTGTCAAACATAAAGTACAGTGTCTAATCTGACTTCAACACCCAGGAATCTCCTTCCAAATTCCCACGTTCCTCAGACCTGAAAAATCTCAGGTCCGAAGAGAAGGTATTTTTAAAAATACATTTTCAGTAAACATTATGAATGAAATTGAATCTGAAGATTATCATAGAATCCCTACAGCACAGAAGGAGGCCATTCAGCCCATTGAGTCTGCACTGGCCCTTGGAAAGAGCACCCTGGTTAAGCTCATGTGTCCATCCTATCTCCGTAACCCTGCCTAACCCTTTTGGGCAAGAAGGGGCAATTTAGCATGGCAAATCCACCTAACCTGCACATCTTTGAACTGTGAGAGGAAACCGGAGCACCCGGGAGAAACCCAAGCAGACATGGGGCGAAAATGCAAACTCCACACAGACAGTCACCCTAGGCCAGAATTGAACCCGGGTCCCGAGAGCTGGGGGAGGCAGTAGTGCTAACCACTGTACCACCGTGACGCCCCATTATGGGTGATCTAATTCAAGTGTGTAACCTGATTAAAGGAGTTGATAGAGTAGATAAAAGCTCTTTCCTTTGGTGGGGGTGGAATCCAGCACTAGGAACATTAACTTAACATTAGTGCAAGGCTGTTCAGGAAGCGCTTTTTCCACTCCGGACAGTTGAAATCTGGAATCCTTTCTAAAGGCTACTGAAGCTGGAGATCAACTCAAAATTTCAAAACCGAGATGGGTAGATTTTTGGTTAAGCATGGGTATCAATGGATTTTGAATTTAAATGGCGTTCGGATACAGTACAGCCTTGATCTGATTAAATGGCAGAATGGGTTTGATGGCCTGAATGGCCAACTCGTGTTTCTATGAAATTTACTTGCAGGCAGGCTGTTACCTGGACATCCTCTCCCTTGGGTGTCTTTTCAATTTTAACATTGCTGAGATTCTGGTTTTGTTCCGCATCGGTATATTGGTGGTTAATGAGAATGGAGATTTATTTATCTAATTGTATTAAATCTTGTCACACTGGAGTATTTTCAAAATGCTGTTACAGATGAGTTGGCATGTGGTTTTGCTTTGATGGTTCACTTTTTAAAAATAAATTTAAAGTACCCAAGTATTTGTTTTCCAATTAAGGGGCAATTTAGTGTGGCCAATCTACCTAGCCTGCACATCTTTTTGGGTTGTGGTGGTGAGACCCACGCAGACACTGGGAGAATGTGCAAACTCCACAAGGACAGTGACCCGGGGTCGGGATCGAACCAGGGTCCTCGGCACCGTGAGGCAGCAGTGCTAACCACTGCCCACCATGGTGCCTGATGGTTTACTTTTGAAGGAAGAGCAAAGAGCTTTCCATGCTGGCTGCCACCTCATCATTTTTCATCAAAGTATATCTGCTTCCCACAAACGTTTTGATGTTGAATTGTTTCCGTTTACAAACTTGTATGTTCCGAGAATTATATGATGATGACGGGAATAGATTCCACTTGGCAGCTTGTCCCAGTAATTAGTTTAGGGAACCCAATTTTAAGTTGTGCAACGGCAGGTAGTGATTAGTTATCAGGCTGTCGTTCTTTTCCTAGAGATGAGATTGCCCATGGAGATTCACAGGTGAGAGTTAAACCTGGTTATGGTTACAGTGGAGATAATTTCTTACAGGCGGTTGGTTTGGCACTGTGAGGGTTTACCAGGGCCAGTGATTTCCAGGCGGAGTTTTGATTGCATCAGGGAGCCAGAGAGGAATTCCCCAGATTATTCCTCCCAAATTGGCTGGTATTTTATCTAGACTTTTACCACTTGCAGGAAATCATGTGGTTTTTGAGGGGGATCATTTGATATCATAATGGACAAGGTGTCACGATTGTGCTTGACTGGTTGGACGGACCTGATGGTCTTTGCCTGCCCATCGTTGCTCGTGGCCTGAGCTGTGGAAGCTGTTGAACGTGCATGTTTTTAACGTCGGCTTTTGTTCTTCATTATTCAGCCAGTTTGACTACATGATCTTCCATGCTTTGCTGAGCTGGGAGACCAATTTTGAAATGTGTTCATTGTTGCTTTTGTAACTTTGTGTACGTGTCCAATACGGAAACTCTCAACTAGAATTTTGCAAGAAATGTGCACCAAGCTTGACCATTGTTGAGCTAGATATTCTGAAGGAATGCTCCATCAGAATACAGTGCTCTTTCCAAGAGCCAGTGCAGACTTGATGGGCCGAATGGCCTCTTGCACTGTAAATTCTATGATTCTATCACCACAGCAGAAGAAAACTTTCTCCATGCTCCCAGATGTAGCAGCTGTGTTTATGAAACTCCTACATGGCGGTTGCATTGTGAAGTGCACAGGCAATACCAAAGAGCTTGGAAAAGTACAGACCAGAGGTGGATCCAAAGAAAGTTTAAATTGGGATATTATATCAACGGTGAGAAACTTGGATCTGCAGAGGATCAGAGAGATTTGGAACTCCCAGAACATGTCATAAAAAGCCAGTAGGTGGGTAGAAAAAGCAATCAGAAAGGCTAATGAATGGTTGGCCTTTGCCCGAAGCTGGATTGCAAAGAAGAGGAAGTCCTATTTAAGCAATACAGAGCCTCAGTCTGCCCCATCAGAGAGCTACATTCAGTTCTGGGCACTTCACCCCAGGAAGAATCTATTGGTCTTGGATTGACCAGAATGATATTGGTGCTGAGGGTGTTAAATTATGAAGGCAGATTGCACAAACCTGGTGCATGTGACTTTGAGTATAGAAGATTGGGGGTAATCTGATTGAAGTGTTTAAGATATAGAAATGATTCTATGTGATAAGTAGAGGGCAAATTGCTCTGGCGGTTGAATTCGAATGAGGGGACATGGTATGATTGGAGCGAAGCAGTTTAGGAGGGAAACCAAGCCAAAAGGCTGTACATGCTGGGGCAATTATCTTTCAAGACTGAGGTAGATTTCTGTTCGAAAAGCGTGTTGAGGGATATGAAGTCGAGCAGCATAAATGGAGTTGAGGTGCAGATCAGCCATTATCTAATTGTATGACAGAGTAGGCACAAGGAGCTCAATGACCTTCTCCCATTCCTATGTTCATAGAAACACACCGAGAAAACACAAGGCTGTGGAAGATACCCATACAAATGGCAGCACGGTGGCACAATAGTTAGCACTGCTGCCTCGGCGCCAGGGACCCGGGTTCGATTTCGACCTCGGGTGACTGTCTGTGTGAAGTTTGCACATTATCCCTGTGTCTGCATGGTACTCCAGTTTCCTCCCACATGAGTGTCCCAACGGCTGGGTGGGGTTATGGGGATCGGGTGGGGAGTGGACATAGGTGGGGTTCCCTTTCAGAGTGTCGGTGCAGACTCCATTGTAGAGATTCTGTGGAAGTTTCCAACCCAAACAAGTGAACGAGTGGTGATAATATTAGACAATATCAATGGACACCGATCTTGTTCTGTCACTTTACCTCATTTATATGCAGACACTTAGAACCATGAATCCACATTCTTTCTTCTGCTGATTCAGTTCCTATCTCGTGACACTATATGTCCTGGCCAGAATGAAGATGATGGTTAATTCCCCCCATCAATTAATAATAAAATACTTAGCAGTGTCACAAGTAGGCTTACATTAACACTGCAATGAAGTTACTGTGAAAAGCCCCTCGTCGCCATAATCCGGCGTCTGTTCGCATACACAGAGGGAGAATTCAGAATGTCCAGTTCACCTAACAAGCACGTCTTACAAGTCCTGAAACCGGTACATCTGGAGGAAACCAACGCAAACACGGGGAGAACGTGCAGATTCCGCACACAGTGACCAAAGCCGGGAATCTAACCTGGATCCCTGACGCTGTGAAGCAACAATGCTAACCACTGTGCTACTGTGCCGCCCATAATTTGTGCTGAGACACTGCTCTGGGAATGGTTTTGTGTGTTTATTGATATTATGCAACAATACACCACCCGCTGCATTTTGCTGGAGAAACAATCATGCTTTTAGCAGAAAACATTATTGTAATTTTGGTCAAGATTTTTGTTCGCTGCAATTGTAGAGACTGTTTAAGTAGATATTATTTGCTGAGTAAATAGACTCTGCTGTAAGTCTTGTCCAGCACCAACTCATTGGTATACACAGTGGAGTTGATCCTTATTCCCTCACTCCATGTAATAATTGCAGGTTTCGAGAATTTGGTACAAATGGAAGGTGCTTTTTTTTTTGGTGGGTTTACTGGATTCCAACTTCTTGATAACACCCTTCCATGAGTATGCACCTCATATAACTGAATTGCTGGCAGCAAATGAGCGCGTCCCCAGCTGGCTGTTATTCAATGTCACTGGGAGATGGCAACCTTCAGGGTGGGGCAAGGGGGTTGTGCTGGGGGTGCACTTGTGTGCAAAAGTATGCCTGGTTCCATTCCTCAGACTGGCTGAGAGATGCGACAATTTCGGATCCTGTGAAAATGTTGGGTCACAAATGTCCCACATTTTGCATGCTCTTCGTGAACCCAGCTCCCAATCAGTATGCTTGGACGGTGCTTTGGAGCAGCAGCGTGTGTGTAGATGTAACAGAAGAACCATTTTCAGAACAAAAAATGAAAACTGTAACTTACACAATGAAGTGGCCGATAGGAAGGACTGTAGCTCTGACAGATACGCACATACTGTGAGTTTTGTAAACTTGAACTCATCCATGTGAGCTATCCATATCTTAAACTTGCACAAAGAAAGATTCAACCATCGGCTTTGTCTTCAATTAACCTAAAATTGCTCCCAATCTGGTCGCACCTTGATTTTTAAATTCCCATGCCTGTTTTCAAATCCCTGTGATCTTGGACCTGCCTATTTCTGTGTTGTGTGCCAGACATGGGTCAGTTAGTCGCACTCTGGCCTTTGAGTTAGAACCATTATAGGTTCAGTCCCACTCCAGGACTTCAGCACAAAATCAAGGATGATATTCCAGTGCATTACTGAGGGAGTCTTTAAAATGAAGCGTTAAACTAAGGTCCTGCCTCTCCACTCCTGAGGATATAAAAGATCCCATGGCATTATTTCACAGGGGTGAAATATTTCAGTGAATCAGACTATCTGATCGTGATCACATTGCTATTTGTAAGAGCTTACTGTGCTCAAATTGGCTGCCGTGTTTCCTATACGACAAACGTGACTACACTTCAAAAATACTTCATTGGCCATTCAGAACTTTGAACCATAAGAACATAAGAACTAGGAGCAGGAGTAGGACATCTGTGGGAGGTAGTGGTGTAGTGGTATTGTCACTAAACTAGTAATCCAGAGTCATGCTCTGGGGACCTGGGATTGAATCCTGCCATGGCAGATGGTGAAATTTGAATTCAGTAAAACAAATTAAAAGTCCAACAATAACCATGAAACAATTTTATGTACGGCACGGCAGCACAGTAGTTAGCATGGTTGCTTTACAGCTTCAGGGTCCCAAGTTCGATTCCCGGCTTGGGTCACTGCCTGTGCGGAGTCTGCACGTTCTCTCCGTGTCTGCGTGGGTTTCCTCCCGGGTGCTCCGGTTTCCTCCCACAGTCCAAAGATGTGCAGGTTAGGTGGATTGGCCAGGCTAAATTGCCCTTAGTGTCCAAAAAGGGTAGGTGGGGTTACGGGGATAGGGTGGAGGTGTGGGCTTAAGTAGGGTGCTCTTTCCAAGGGCCAGTGCAGACTCGATGGGCTGAATGACCTTCTGCACTGTAAATTCTATGTCTATGTCTATCTGGCCCCTCGTGCCTGCTCCGCTATTCAGTAAGATCATGGCTGATCTTTTTGTGGACTCAGCTCCACCTTTCCAGTTCACCAAAAGCCTTAATTCCTTTACTGTTCAGAAATCTGTCTATCTTTGTCGAAGATTCAACGAGATAGCCTCAACTGCTTCACTGGACAGGGAATTCCACAGATTCACAACCCTTTGGATGAAGAAGTTCCTCCTCAACTCGGTCTTAAATTTGTTCTGCCTTATTTTGAGGCAATGCCTCCTAGTTCTAGTTTCAGCCGCCAGTAGAAATGACCTCCCTGCTTCTATCCTATCTATTCCCTTCATTATTTTATGTGTTCCTATCAGATCTCCCCTCATTCTTCTAAATTCCAATGAGTATAATCCCAGTCTACTCAGTCTCTCCTCATAAACCAATCCTCTCAACTCTGGAACCAACCTAGTGAATCTCCTCTTCACCCCCTCTAATGCCAGTACATCTTTCTCAAGTAATATAATGCATTGGGATGTCTTAAACGTTGTCAAAGCCACTCTAGAAATGTATTTTTTCTATTATTGTATAGTTGACGGAAGGCATGACTCCACTCGGTGAAGTTGTGTTGTCAGAATCCCAAACATAAAAATCATGCCCTCTCTCATCATTCTTACCATGGTCGCATTCGTTCTCTCGCCATTTCCCAGCCCTTCGCCCTCCTTCCTTCCCAGTCCCCTCCTTAATGCAATTTTGTTTCATTGATACGCTCCCCTTTTCTCTGACCCTTCCACTCCTGTTCTCTTTCCTTCTACCTGCCGATCCCCTCTTTGATTCCCTCCTTCCTATTAGTGTCCCTCATTGTGCTTGAGGAATTTGAAGATGCAGACTCAGTATTTTATTGTGGAATAGTTTATGGGTATTAGATCTTGTATGAGTGCATCTCTTACTTTATTAACACCATACCCCAACCCTCCAAACCGCTGTACATTTATATACTCTACTTTGACCTTGGTTGTCACATAACTGATTGTAAAATAGATAATCAAATTACAAATAAAGCTGGACTTGTTTTCTTGGATTTTTCTCTCCCACAGCCACATTCAGGGTGGCCTGTGCTGTATAATAAATGTTGATCCATTTTAATTGTGATGTGAAGCCACAGCAATGCAGTGTATTTGGATTGAAATCTTAATAATGAAGCTTGAGTGATCTAAACTGTTGGGGTTTTTTTTATCCCCGGAGTTAAAAAAGTAAATTTTTCATCCAAAACTTTGCCCAAGAATGTTGTGTTTATCCGACCACTTTTTGCCAATCCCACACTTGGGTAAAAAAGCGTAAAAAGGAGCGGCATGGTGGCACAGTGCTTATCACTGCTGCCTACGGCGCTGAAGACCCAGGTTCAATCCCAGCCCCAGGTCACTGTGTGGAGTTTGCACATTCTCCCTGTGTTTGCGTGGGTTTCACCCCCACCACCCAAAGATGTGCAGGTTAGGTGGTTTGGCCACGCTAAATTGCCCCTTAATTGGGAAAAAATAGTTGGGTACTCTAAATTTATTTTTAAAAAGCGTAAGAGAAATTGTCCATTGCTCAGTTGTAGGCTTGCAGTGACTGGATGGTGCACACACCCATCACCTCATTGACTACTTCCACCATCTCATAAGCTACTCTTCGCAGCTGGATTCAAACACGAACAGCCCCAGCAGAAAGTGCTGCAATCAGGTTGACACTCCAGTATCCTGAGGGGAGCTCTGTATTGTTGGAGGTGCCAACTTTCAGAAGAGACACTGAAATCGTTTGAAACTTTCCTGCACCAGTGGTTCAGGTGGAGTTGTCCCGGTGCCCCGGGCAGCATTCATCTCTGATCTCGCAGCATGGAAGGTATATTAACCAGGGATATCATTGCTATTTGAGGAATCTTGCTACTCATGTGATCCTGCAGCACATAAAATAGTCGCTATATTTACCGAGATAATTCATCATACTTCAGAGAAACCTATTGTGTGTAAAATGTTCTTGTGAGATTTGATGAAACGTTATGAAGAAAAATACAAATCTTGAGTTTTTGCAGGTACCTGGTGTGTTTGATATATGCAGCCAAGAAGTGGGTAGATAAAAATCGTACAAATATTTTGCCTGGGGCATATAATTCAATGTAGTAAAACAACCAAGTAGGACTATATAAGGCAGTCTAACACTTTGGGTTCTTCAATTAAGACTCACTGCGTGCAACTGTACATGGGAGGGGTTGTACCCTGGTGCTCTTCCTTTACAATTGGCCAAATGGGACTATTTGGCGAAGGGTTGGGGGGGGGGGGGGGGCCTTCCCATTACAGTGCTGAAAATAAGTATAACGGTAACCCCAGCACCTTCCCAAGCCTTTGGGCAAAACAGTGACAGAACATCATGTGCACAGGGTGGGAATAAAATAAGGGCTGCATTTAATTATACCTCTGGTACTAATTGAAAAATTGTTATTTGATGAAGTCAGAGCCTGGGAGTGAGTAAAGCAGCATTGCAGCTGTTTACATGGCTGAGTGTCTAATTCAATCATGTATAGCACATGCAAGTTGTTGACACACCTTGTGTTTACTGTGAAAATACATGTGCGAGGGTTAAATTTTGATTCCATTCTTTTGTACAGCCCTGAAGATGAGGTGACGAGCACGAGAGGTTTGAGAATGACACGGCTCTGCACTTACTTGCAGCACAGACACATGCAGCTGTGTCGTGTGGAGCGAGCAGCAGCGCGCCAGCAGAGGTGTCGGCACGCCTTCCGGAGAGCACTACTGCACGCCGCCAGCAAGGAACCCGACTCCGCTGGGCAGCTGCTTCGGGAACTCAGAACAACGTCCCCCACACAGACCAGGTCAGCTGCTGAACTCAGGCATTGCTTTATGAAGGGATCAGTCAGGGGAAAAATCTCTGTGACCTTGCTATCACCACAGGCCTTTGGTGGGTAGGGTTTGGTGGAGATGGCAGTTTGACTGCGGTAATAATGTCCTTGCCCCTCAAAACCTTTTGTTATCCACGTTGGCCCTTGTTAATAAAATCTGCAATACTTTGTTATTGAAGAGTGAGTATTCCCTTTACCTTTATTCAACTAACCACCCAACCCCTGCCCACCCGAGGACGCTAAACCATATAGGTTCTGTAAGTTCCTGGTTCAATTGCTTGCCCTGACCAACATTTCTACCTCCATCAAATTTACTAGAAAGCAATTGATCTCATTGCTTAGTAAGAAAGATTGCCATAGGGCAGCACGGTGGTGCAGTGGTCAGCACTGCTGCCTCACGGCACTGAGGATCCAGGTTCGATCCTGGCCCCAGGTCACTGTCTGTTTGGAGTTTGCACGTTCTCCCCGTGTCTGCGTGGGTCTCGCCTCCACAACCCAAAGATGTGCCTGATAGGTGGATTGGCCATGCTAAATTGTCTCTTAATTGGAAAAAAAATAATTAGGTACTTTAAATTTTAAAAAAAAGAAAGCTTGCCATGTAGCTACTACATTGCTGCTGTAATGATTATGCAAAGACACCATTTAAATACTCGTCGCCACCACACTACCGTACCCTGTATGTCCGGATGGCTGCTGATTCACTGATTGCTGCCTCGTGACCCCTGCCTCGTGACTCCTGTGAGAAACTGAGTGAGCTTAGACTTTGGGGAAGTGCAGCTTTGTGCTTGAGCATGATGCTCTCTGCGGTGGACTGGCCTGCAGCCAGCTAATTGTCTAATTTTGTATAAAGAGTTGCCACCTGCAACTTGAAGGCTGTCAGTACTTGAGGAACCACACCCGAATACTTTCAGATGACAATGGGGCGCCGAGAATTTGAAGGTTCTGAGGAATCTGATTGTTTGGGGTGGTGGGGGGTGTTGGGGGAGGAGGAAAGTGTGCAAGAGAAGATTAGAGTAGTCCCGCTAGGACTTATTAAAAATCAGTGTAGTTATTATTTGCTTCAATTTCTTTTCAGCTGTTGTAATATTTTTTAGCTAGAGTATTTTTCTTTACACAATAATTGCTGAAGAGCTCCTGAAGAGACTAAATCATCCTCAAGAGACTATTGAGCATGAAAGTGCAGGAAGCTAGATTAACTCTCACATGCTTAATGTTTAAAGCATTCCTGTTTAATGATGATTAGAGTTAAGCCCCCTCTCTGTTCAGCAGAGGAAATCATTTGATTCTCCCCACAAAAGGTTGTCAGCATCTCTGTGTTCAAACAAGCCAACATTTCCTTCAAGCAGTTTTCCCGAAGGTGATTTCTTTTCAGTTTATTTTTCTGTGATCCTGGAACGATTTCAGACATTACAAGCTCTTTAGAATTTGCGTGGTCCAGCAGACAAGTACTTAACGCACAGCCAGACTTCTGGACAGACAGCGCACGCTAGTTCTGAGCCTTTGTCCACACAGCTGCATTAATTTTCTTGGACCAGTTGATCTCTGAGTGGAGACCAACTGTAGCATTCGGGGTATTAAACGAGAGGGAGTATTTAGATCAAGTCAGGAGTGGAGGGGTCGGGCAAAGAGGGGCCAAGGAAGAAGAATGGGAGGAGAGGGGAAAAGCTCAATAGAGTGTGTGGGGAAGCTAGGTGACTCCCTACGCATATAAGGGGTTGCGTACACACAGAAAGCAATGTTAAATCTACTTTACTTAACTGTTTATCGCTTGAGCACCAAACGTTCAGACTTGTATTCAGCACCCATTGCGGGTTCTGGAGTTAAATGGGCACATGAAATGGTGCTGTGGTGTGAAACCATTACGTTACATTGGCATTATCCATCACTGAGCTGCTTAAAGCCATTACAGGTATTTTATATAATCCATTGACCCACCCAGTGATTTTAATGAGTAATGGGATTGGGGGAAATTTGAGGATCAAATCTTTTACTGTACAGTAATTGCATTGAGCAATTGGGCTTGTCAGCCGTCCAATTAGTTGGGTTTATTTTAGCCTTCAACAATCTTAATGCAGTGAAGAGTGTTTGAAGATACTGTTGTTGGTATAATGCTAAGAGCCTCGCTCAGTCTGCTGCATTAAACTGCTTGAAAATGCAGCAGCTTAATATTATCTTGAGGCTGTATGTGGGTAATGCAGCATTGTTGCTAAGTGGCTGTTCAGTGTTTCCGAAAGGGAGGTTTAACGTTAATTCTACTCAAGTGTCTGGATCAGGATTATATTTGGACCCGGAACTCGGCAAGCTATGAAATATGTAAATATTTATATCCTGCCGATTTAATCCATCTTTATTCATTCAAACCCAACAAGAGGATCTGACAGGAAAGTGATTCAACTTGTACCTTACTCTATGTCAGAGTTACTGATTAATATATTGAAATTGGCACTTTTGTTTGGCATTGCATTTTGTATTGAAATGTTATTTGCCAAGAGAAATTTCATACAACGAGACTGAATCGAAACACTAGTGTAGTAGTGAGCAAGTGATGCATTTATGCAAGATATTGGGCAGACCACTGTTTGAGTATTGCATGAAGCTATGAACAGCCCATTATAGTTGAGGGTGTTCCAGTCATGATGGTACAGTACAGAATCATTATGGCCATACCAGTTGTGAAGAAAAGCTTGGTGAAAGTTGGCTCATGTTTCAAGAAGAAACTTGAGGCAGGATCGAATAGAGATTTTCAAAGTTCTGCAAAGTTTTGATGGGTAAGTTGTGAGAATCTGACGATTCAGCAGAGACTGTCTAAAGGGGAAAGGAACAAATATTTGTGGAGGGAAAATATCAAATGCTGCAAGGAATGGGCAGAGAAATAGGGTTGGAGTAGATAACTCTGAAGAGCTAGTTGAAACCAGTGAAGGCATTATCCCTATGCTGTAATTTCAATGAATGGAAAGTACTTTGTTTCATGGGAATCTTCCTTTCTCTGCAATGGATGATGAATGGAATGTGCAAATGGGACTCATTTGGAGTTGCCTCTTGGAAGTTAGGAGGGTGTCTTCAGCAACTTGGAACTGGGGTTTAAATGACATGATGTCCTGGGATGTATTGAAGATCTCTGGTATACTTAGTGACATCTTCAAATTAGAAAGAGGTGTGATGCCACGCATGGTTGGAACCCAGGAGTCAGGCGATGATCAAACCATCTTGTCAGGAGGAAACTGAATTAAAACCAGGTGGTTTTAATATAAGGTGAGAAGAGGATCCAGGCAGGGTTGCCGCTCAATCGAATCAGACTGGATTAGACAAATTGAAGCCTGATGATGACTGGGGAGTAATAGAGGCAAGTTGTGTGGAGCAGAGTTGTTGTTGGGGTAATTGACAGAAGAAACAGGAGTGGGCAATTAATCATGAGAAGAGTGGGGCGGCAGGTGGCATTGTGGTTAGCATTGCTGCCTCATGGTGCTGAGGTCCCAGGTTCGATCCCGGACCCGGGTCACTGTCCGTGTGGAGTTTGCACATTTTCCCATGTCTGCGTGGGTTTCACCCCACAACCCAAAAGATGTGCTGGTTAGGTGGATTGGCCATACTAAATTGCCCCTCATTGGAAAAAAAATAATTGGGTAATTTAAATTTTAAAAAAACATGAGAAGAGTGGGAAAGAGGGATGTGTGTCTTATAGGACATCTGTAATATTGTCCAATTCTGGATGCCATACTTCAGAATAGTTGTCAATGACTTGATGCCAAGGATGTAGAGAATCTTTACTACAAGAGTACCACAGATGAGGGACATCTAGAGCAGAGGTTAAGGTTGTTCAAAATCATATTTTGAGCAAGTAAACAAGGAGATAATATTTTGATTGCCAGAAGGATCGTTAACCAGAAGACACTGATTTAAGATGATTAGCAAAAGAAGCCAATGTGAGATGAGATTTTGTTTAAGCAGCAAGTTAAGATCTGAAATGCGCTTGCTGAAGGGGTGGTACAGAGAGATTCAATATTAGCTATAAAAATGTGAAAAGGGAATTGGAAGGATACTTGAATGGGGACATTTGCAGAGCTATGGGAATTGACAGGGAAGTGGGACCAAGAGCAAACACCAATCAATCCAATGGCCTCCTTCTGTACTGTATGGTTCTATCATCAAATCAAGTGAAGTGCAGAGGATTATAGAAAATAATATCTTCATTGACGCAAGAATGTTAGTGGTACAGCGAATAGAATCATCATCGGGGAAAGAATAAGAAAAGAGATGATCACAATGGGAGAGGGGAAGAGAGTGATTAGAATTGCAGTGGGGGGGGGGGGGGGGGGAATCACTTGACTGTTCAGGTGGATGTTGATGGTCTAGGGGTTTTGAAGAGGAGCTGGGCTTCTCCCAATGTCCTGACTAACCCAGAAGCAGATTCCCTGGTTTTGTTGTTTTAGGACCTTGCTGTGGATAAACTGGCTGCAGAGTTTACCTATTGAACAACTGTCACTGCATTGCAGAATAACTCATTGTGTGTGAAGTGCTTTGAGACTCTGCTTTTAGATTGGGGGCAGCTTTATTGTGATGCCTTGTATTAAGTAGCTCATGGTGCTCCAGCAACTAGAAATAATTGCTTGATTTAGAGGAGTTGTACATTGTGCAAATGTTCAACGATACAAGGAGAAAATGTGTTTTTAATTTTTCTTAAGCTCTTTTCCCCCTCCCCTCATTCCCATTTTTATGTTTCCCTGTGCTACCCACCATACACCAACTAAGAGAGGCATATGATCTCTGCCATGTAACTGGCTACCAAGAGAGGCACAAAGGGCTCCTGTGATGATTTCCACTCGCTGTTGAAAACGACCTTAACACCTATCCCCAATGGCACAGATCTGGGATCCTAAAGTAGGGAAGATCTGCTTTCTGGCACCTATACCCTGTCATACTGTGGCATGATGCACAGTAACTAATCTCTGTGCGACCTGGCCTCAAGACAGGACTAAACATCTCTACTTGTTGAGGGCTGACTAATTTCACTGTCATTCTTTTCAGCATGAAGCAGCCAGACCACAGAGTAGTGGAACCAGCACTATGTACAGGAACCATCAAGGGCCAGCACTGCTCCACCATGTCTCTTCCATACACCAGGCACTGTTTTCAACGTATCCTTAATACTGTCCCTTTCTCAAATGGCTGACCTGAAGTTACACTGAAACAAGGATAAAGAGTAGGTCTCAGCTCAAACTTTTTTTTTCCAAGAAGGGTTGTTGCGTGATTAGTTTTCAACACCCCTTTTGTCTTGAATGTACAATGAAATTGACAGTTATTGAATAACTTTGTTAAAATGTTTTGAAGTTTATATGCAGACATTTTAGAGATTCCTAATACAGTCAGGCAGTCAACATGGTTTTGTGAAAGGGAAATAGTATTTGACAAGAGTCCTTTCAGGCTGTGGCAAGCAGGGTGAATAAAGGGAAGCTGAGAGATGTGGCATACTTGGATTTCTGTAAGGCATTTGATAAGGTGCCACATAAAACGTAAGGGCTAAATAAGAGATGCCAGATAAGAGCTCATGGTGTTGAGGGTGATATCTCAATCTAGGTGGAGGATTGGCTAACCGGAAACAGTCAGGATAAATGGGTCATTTTCAGCTTGGCAGACTATAACTCATGGAGTGCCACAGAGAGCAGTGCTTGGTCTTCAGCTATTTCAGCAATAATATTAATGACTTGGATCAAGGAACCGAAGTCGTGCATCCAGATTTGTTGAAAACACAAAATAGATAGGAAAGCAAGTTGAGAAGATACAAAGAGGCCTGCAAAGTGATACTGATAGGTTAAGCGAATAGGCAAAAATTGGCAGATGGGAGTATAATGTGGGGAAAATGTCAGGTTGTCCACTTTGGCAGGAAGAATAGAAAAGCGGGATATTATTTAAATGGAGAGAATGCAGCGGTAGAGGTATATGAGTGTCTTTGTACATGAATCACAAAAAGGTAACCCACAGATGCAGCAAGTAATTCGGAATACATGTTGCAAAGGGAGTGGAGTTCAAAAGTGGGAAGCTTTACTACAGTGGTACAGGGCATTAGTGGGACCACATCTAGAATATTGTGTACAGTCTTGGCCTCTATATAAGGCGGGAAGGAGGCATTGGAAGCAGGTCAGGAAAGTCTCACTAGGCTGATTCCTGGGATAAAAAGATTTTCTCATGAGGAAAGGTTGAGCAGATTGGGCCAATATTCATGGGTGTTTAGAAGAATAAACGCTGAATGTATTGAAATGTACAAGACTCTGAGGGGGCTTGATAGGTGGGATGTTTCCCCTCATCGGGAAATCTGGAACTAGAGGGCAGTGTTTAAAAATGAGATGAGAACTTTTTTTCTGACGGTTGTTAGTCTTTTGAGTTTTCTTCCCCAGAGAGCAGTGGAGGCTGGATCATTGAATATATCAAGGTTGATTTAGATATATTTTTGATCAAGAAGGGAGTCTGATTATGGGGTGCAGATGGGGAAGTGAAGTTAAGGCCACCAGCAGATCAGCCATGATCATATTGAATGGCAGAGCAGGCTCGAGGGGCCACATGATCTACCCCTGCTTTCTAATGTTCTTTAGGAGAGGATTCATGCTAGCTCGGGAACAATCCAAAATTAATCTCACAATGCATGCTCGCTGCATAGCTCTATCTCTTGCTGGGCAGGACGGTGGCGCAGTGGTTAGCACTGCTGTCTCATGCCGCCGAGGTCCCAGTTTTGATCCTGGCTCTGGATCATTGTCCGTTTGGAGTTTGCACATTCTCCCCGTGTTTGCAGATCTCAAAGATGTGAAGGGTAGGTGAAAAAAAAATGAATTGGGTGCTCTAAATTTAAAAAAAGCTCTATCTCTTACTGTGTCAAGTGTTTATCCAGCCACCCCTAAAAATGCCTTGCTCTCTGCCTAAACTATTCGATGTGTCTAACTATGTGCTGTATGAAGAAATTCCTCCTACCCTCTCTCTCACTCTTGATTAGCTCGCTCATCACTTCATTCCTCAACCAGAGGAAATAGATTTTCCCTGTTCACCATATCAAAACCTTTCAGGATTTTGAGGGTCTCTATTAAATCTCTTAGCAATTTTGGGCTCCAGCAGAAATAGTGTCTCAAGTTTCTTAATTTCTTTCTCCTAAATAGTTACCTGTCCCAGTATCACCCTGGTGAATGGTATGCTGTAATATTCTAAGACTTTAATATTATTTCTATAACAAGGTATCAAAGACTGCATACAATACTCCCAACTGTGCCTTGTACAAATGTATAATTATTTTCTAAAATGTGTATTTGAAACCCCAGGCCTTTCAGTTCACCCTTCAATGTCTCTCTTTACTCTTGTCTCTTCTGCAAATATACTACTTCGCACTTGTCCACATGAACTATCTACACATTCTACTAATCTGTCCCCATTCTCCTCCAGTGCATTGCAATCCTGTCCTACTTGTGTCCTGAGGCAGTTCTAATATCATACTTGCTATGCCCAATCCCAAATTATATAGATCAGCGGAGATTAAAATTGGGCCCAACACGAGATACACTGTTCCAAACCTTCTCTATTTCATGTCTTACCCATTAGCCAGAACACTTTGTTTCCAGTGCATCCACCAATGTGCTGTTTCTCCTGTTGGGTAGATGGAGATAGGTTTTTCTGCTGCTGGAGAAGTCTAGGGCAATTGGACATCACTTTAAAATCAGTGCCAGGTCATTCAGGAGAGAAGTTAGAAAGCACTTCTTTGCACAAAGGGTGTTTGAAGTGTGACACTCTCCCACAAACCCACAAAAAGTATTAGATGCTAGCTAAGTTAATACCTTTTAATCTGAAATCAATAGATTTTTGCTTGACCAAGGAACCAAGATGCGTGGAAGGATTTAGGATTCAGATCCGCCATGATCTAATTGCGTGAAGTACCCACTGCTCTCCTCCTCCATGTTACAGTGGAAAGGGGGTGGATGGGTTTATAGGAGACATTTTGGAACATTCTCCCTGTTTTTGACTTCAGGCAGTAGATTAGATTGCTGACCAGAGAACCTACTGTTCCCATGCCACCTCCTCGGTAATATGTTTTGAAGACGCCGAAGTCGAAAATCCAGAGGGCAGGAGGTAATTTGTAATGGCGCACAACCTTGCGATGGTCACTTCACAGTGCTAAGACTAAATGACACATTTTGGGACTAGTTTCTCCGATCGTTGACCCTCCTTTGTAAAGGCTCGTTTATCATGGGGGTCTGAATCTCAAGTTGTGGCAGCCTTTCAAAAGAGGTGTATACTGGGTTTCAGTCCCAAGGCTAACAATGTTTCCTTGACCTTGAGCGATTCAGATATCCTATTGAGTCGCTCGCAGCAACTGTTCTCCAGCTGCACGGCCAAGTTCGCAGATGGGCAGCAGTGTTCTATTCCAGTGTTTGACATCACGCACCAGACGCCATTGTGCGAAGAACATGCAAAGAAAATGGTAAATTTCTAGAAAAACTTGTGTGTATGTATGTGCTTTTTAAAAAATAAAATGGTGAACCTGTGGTTATTAGAGTTTATGCTGGAGGCATAGACATCTCTAGTTTTTTGCACCTGCTGTTGACATGCGTTTCCAGGTCAAGATGATTCTTGAGATTAGGAAGTATAGTTGGCATTGGTGTTTTGATACAGTGGGATAACAAGAGTTTTTATCATGTGGCAGCGGGGGCTTCCTTGAACCAGAGTGCGCAATGAGATTTAGTGGCGATTTTTAAAACTGAAAGGCTTTGACCAGGTGAGTCGGGAAAGGTTGTATCATAAAACAGTGACTTCTTTTTTTTTTAAAGTCTTTAATTAACGACAAAGCAATTTTGCACATCCTGAAGTCTCAAAAGGCACTGCAGAAATAGTTAAGCTCCAGCTCACACTGTCACTGACCTCCGAGCGGGAGAATGTGGAAACGATGACGAACAGGTTACGAGAAATGTATTTGCGCTGAGAGTTGTTGTAGCATGAACTTTATTGCCACAAGAAGTAGCAGCATAGATTATTGCATATTTTAAGGAGACTGGAGGGGTGAAGCAGTGATGCAAGAACTTTGGGCAAAAGTGGGAGTAGTATTGGGTTGCTCCAACAAAGTGGCACACTTCTGTCCTGTTAAAATCCATGGACATTCAGGTGTTATGTCGAGTGCAAGGTAAAGTTTCCAAAAAATTGCTCCAATAAATAGTCCCAGATCAGATGCAGTTTCCAATAGGTACACATCTCAACACTGACGACTGTGTTTCATATTAGCAAGATCGCCTGTTATTGCATCGGTGTGACAATGGAATGAGCCTGGGTGTTTTATTTTATTAATATGATATTGGACTGTACAAACTGATTTTGCTAAGAGCCCTTCTCGCTGTTCGAGGGCCCAAACCTCTCGTCAACCCAGGCTGTATTCCAGCCTTGGTCACAGGTGTACTCCAAGCTTTATCCATCTATCACCCAGTTTGAATTGTTTGGACTTGTAGTGGCAATAGATTCCTGAAGGTGGTGCCATTGAGCCATGAGAAGTCACTGCTCTTCTGCTGTACGTCTGGTTCATAGAATCGTAGAATCCCTACAGTGCAGAAGGAGACCATTTGTCCTTGGAGTCTGCACCGACCCTCTGAACGAGCACCCTACCTTGACTCAAACCCCACGCTATCCCGGCAACCCCACCTAGGGCCAATTTAGTGTAGCCAATCCACCTAACCTGCACATCTTTGGACTGTGGGAGGAAACCAGAGCACCCGGTGGAAACCCAAGCAGACACTGGGAGAAAGTGCAAACTCTACACAGTCACCCGAGGTTGGAATTGAACCCAGGTCCCATGCGCTGTGAGGCAGCAGTGCGAACCACCTTGTCGCCCTATATTTTATCTGCAATAAAATGTAGAAGACTAACGTGCTTCACCAAATTGGACACCGTGACACCATCACCAACAAAGTGACCATTTCACTTTCTGTGTGGGCTTGTCACAGGGACATGTAACATGGGCTGGCGTTCCAGCTCAATTACAAGAGAGTGTTTCACTGTTTTGTTCTCTAAAGTATCAACTTTTAGCTGTGAAGCCACACCCCTAATAGTTTGGGTGGTGACTAGGAAGCCCAGCCTCTATATGTGAAGACTGGTGGGTTGTGCTGAACATAATTCCTCCCATCAGCAATATTCTCATCACCCCAACCCAAACAAATTTGGTCCTTAAACTTTGTTCATGGGTCCTTAGTATACCCAAAATGCATGTCCTTTCTTATTGGGTTACAAGCCCATAGGCAGTGCTACTGAATAATTTTCTTTTTCTTTTAATTTTGTAAATTTAGAGTACCCAAATCTTTTTATTTTGAATTAAGGGCAATTTAGTGGGGGCAATCCACCTACCCTGCACATCTTTTGGGTTGTGAGGGTGAGGCCCACACAGACACTGGGAGAATGTGCAAACTCCACACAGACAGTGACCCAGGGCCGGGATAGAACATTTGGGTTTTTAAAAAAACCATGATATAATGTTACCCCAATTCAAGAACAGTGAATGCTGGTGCTCTGGCCTGCACTTAATGCAGATCATTTTCAGTGGAGACTAGTTCTTGTACTTGGGCACTTCCAGATCATTGTCACCACTGTTATAAAAGCACATGCTCTGTCTGTATTTGTATCTGTCTCTATCTCACCCCAATATGTTCTGTTCCTGTCATGCCAAACTTCTACCCACCTCCGGTATCTCGTTCACTCGTGTTCTCTCTCGTTCACTCGTGTTCTCTCTCGTTCACTCGTGTTCTCTCTCGTTCACTCGTGTTCTCTCTCGTTCACTCGTGTTCTCTCTCGTTCATTCGTGTTCTCTCTCGTTCATTCGTGTTCTCTCTCGTTCACCCGTGTTCTCACTCGTTCACCCGTGTTCTCTCTCGTTTGTTGCTTCTTTCTCTCGTTCACTCGCTCGCAGTCTCATTCGCTCACTCTCGCGTTCGCTCTCGCTCGTTTGGTCATTTGATCGCTCGCGCTCTCTTTGTGAGTGTTCTCGTGAGCGCTCTCGCTCTCATTTGCTCATTCGTGCTCTCATTTTCTCTCCCTCTCTCTCTCCTCTCTCCTCTCTCTCTCTCTCTCTCTCTCTCTCTCTCTCTCTCTCTCTCTCTCTCTCTCTCTCCTCTCCTCTCTCTCCCCCTCTGTTTCTCGTGCATATGCGATGACACCTCCATATGCGATGATACCTATGTTTCTGTAGGTGGGGCTGGGGGGGATGACTTGTGCATCACCCTATTTTCAAGTCTTATTTCACACCTTTGTTTTGTCTCAGGATAACTTTTTGCGAGGGGACAGTAATCGGAAAGTCCAGCAACAGAGGAAGCCCAGGAAGAAAACCAAGCCTCCAGCACTTACCAAAAAACACAAGAAGAAGCGGCGGAGAGGCCCACGGAGGCCTCAAAAACCCATTCCTCCAGCAGTGCCCCAAGGCAACCTTTCAATGCCTGCCAGTCTTGGAGTGACCGTCTCAGCCTCTCATGTTCGGTAAGATTATGACCTCTCATTTTAGAATGCCCCACAAGAGGAAGCATCAGCTCCATGTCAACTTTATCCATACCTTTTAGCATCTTGTATACCTCAATTAGATCTCCCATCATTCTTCTAAACTCGAGAGTGTATCGGCTTTAACTGTTCAATCTCTCCTGGTAAGACAAATCCCTCATCTCTGGAATCAATCTCGTGAACCTCCTCTGAACTGCCTCCAATGCAACTACATCCCTCCTCAAATAAGGGAACTAAAAGGGCCGCACGGTAGCATAGTGGTTAGCACAATTGCTTCACAGCTCCAGGGTCCCAGGTTCGATTCCCGGCTTGGGTCACTGTCTGTGCGGAGTCTGCAGGTTCTCCCCATGTGTGCGTGGGTTTCCTCCGGGTGCTCCGGTTTCCTCCCACAGTCCAAAGAGTGCAGGTTAGGTGGATTGGCCAGGCTAAATTGCCCTTAGTGTCCAAAATTGCCCTTAGTGTTGGGTGAGGTTACTGGGTTATGGGGATAGGGTGGTGTTGTGGGCTTGGGTAGGGTGCTCTTTCAAAGAGCCGGTGCAGACTCGATGGGCCGAATGGCCTCCTTCTGCCCTATAAATTCTATGATTCTATGAAGCACAAACAGTAGAGGAAGCTGCTTTCTTGCAGACCGTGCCAGAGAACTAAGGTGGTCGCACCTCCTCACTCTTGTTCCTTTTGGAAACAATGGCAGTCAAAGACAAGTGAAGAAGGCACTCGGTGGAGCTCGTGCCTCCACCATGCTCTGTTAACTCAACATTGGTATAATAATTCAGCTCTTTGTAAGGTTTTTCCCTGCCTGGTGGAAGCTATTTAACTACAAAACAAAAAATCTAAAGAACTTCTGTCTTCCTGCAAAAGCTTCAGATCAATCCGCATACAACAACCTGTTCTGAAAACTCTGCTCATATTTTGACAGCTATGACAAACCAATACAACAGCTGAGACAATCCACAACAGCCTAATTTAAACCGCATTCTTTAAAATAAGTCAATTCACCCTGCCTACCAATACTGATTGTTCCTTGCAAAAAAATTCTAGGATCCATATCTGCATCTTTGCCTAAAATTAATCGGTTCTTGTTTGGGTTATATCCTACCTGTGTATTACGTTTCTTTGAAATCTGTCTCTTTTTGGGATGAATTGTTTGTAAACAAACCGAAGGTTCACTCAATTGGTCCCTGGGATGAGGGGATTGAGAGACCGAGGGAGTTCAGAAGAATGAGGCGATCTCATTGAAACCTATACAATTCTGAAGGGACTTGATAGAGTGGAAGCTGAGAGATTGCTTTTGTTGATGGGGGGCACGGTCTCCGGATAAGCGACTGATTATTTAGGACTGAGATGAAGAGAAATTTCTTCACTCAAAGGCTTGTTAATCTTTGGAATTCTCTATTCCAGAGGGTCATAGAGTCATAGAGGTTTACATTATGAAAACAGGCCCTTCGGCCCAACTTGTCCATGCCGCCCAGTTTTTACCACTAAACTAGTCCAAATTGCCCGCATTTGGCCCATAACCCTCTATACCCATCTTTCCATTGTAACTGTCTAAATGCTTTTTAAAAGACAAGATTGTACCCGCCTCTACTACTGCCTCTGGCAGCTCATTGCAGGCACTCACTGCCCTTGTTGTGCTCATTTTGCATTTGGAAAACTGACATTAAAATGACCAATTTTACAACGCTATGTGTCATGTAACTCATGACTCCGATCATTTTCCAGAGTCCCAGGCTTCAACATGCATTAGGTTCCCTGCAAATGCCAATAAGCCTTGGGCGTCCAGCTTCTGGTACACACCTGCAATGCACCACCTATTCTGAGCTACAAGCCAGGCCAAAGCTTGTTTGTGTCTGGTGTAGAGTAAATGAGGCTTCAATGTACCATATCACAGACTTCTTCACAGCATACCAGCGAACAGAAAAGTTTACAGAGCATTATTTCAAGATAACCTGGGGGCTGCAGGACAAACTGCCAAATTCAAGATTGATTTTTGGAACAACTTCTTCATACTGTGATATCTGGAACCATTGTGCTATTGGTGGAGGCAAACATCCTGAGGGTTGTGGATGCTTCATTGTTGAATACATTTAGGACTGCAGGATAGACAGATTTTTTGTGTCTAAGGGAATTAAGGGACATGGGGCGCAACCAACCATGATTATACTGAATGGTGGAGCAGGCTTGATGGGCCCTGTGCTCTACTTCTCCTAATTCTTGTGCTTAACAAACCAGGGTAAAAGCATTACCGTTGGTGTGGGGATAAAATGAAACTCACTAGGGATAGTGACTTTGTTAATGACCCGCACGAGCACAGCTCCAGTCTCTCGTTGTCTAGCGTTTGTTCAGAAAACAGATGTGAGATTGTTTCTCCCCATTGTTTCCCCCTGTACCAACTGAAGGTGCTATCTCTTGCTGAGGTGATTTCATATGTGTTCGTTAACCTTCTGGTATCTTAACCAATGTGGCTATACTTGTGTTGTCAGGCTGATTGGCTGTGGAAGGCACAGTTGGCAAAGAGACGATGGGTGCCTATCAGGATTGAGAACTGAAGCCTATTCAGTGTCCCTAGAAATGTCAGCTAGCTCACAAAACAAACATGGGACCTCTTCGTCTTAGTGTCTTGGTGCATCTCTGGAATGGCTAAAGATATTTGGGTATTAACTGTGACTCAGTAAATACCCTTCTCGCCGCTGAGTCAGAAGCTTATGGGTACAGATCCCGCTCCAGAAACTTCACATAATCCAGCCTGATACACCAGTCCAGTACTGAGAGAGTGCTGTACTGTCAGAAATGCCATCTTTCAAATTACTTCTTAAACCAAGACACTGTCTGCCTTCCTGGCACAACTCTATTTTGGAAAAGAGCAGGCACGGTGGCACAGTGGTTAGCACTGCTGCGTCACAGCACCACGGACCCGGGTTCAATTCTGGACTTGGGTGACTGTGAAGTTTGCATATTCTCCCTTGTGTCTACGCAGGCTTGCTCTGATTTCCTCCCACAGTCAAAAGCTGTGCCAGTTAGGTCGATTGGCCATGTTAAATTGCCCCTTAGCAGGTTAGGTGGAAGGCAGCATGGTGGCGCAGTGGTTAGTACTGCTGCCTCACAGTGCAGAGGACCCGGGTTCGATCCTGGCCTGATTCACTTTTTTCTCTAATTAAGGGGCATTTAATGTGGTCAATCCATCTAACCTGCACATCTTTGGGTTTTGGGGGTGGAATCCACACAGACACGGGGAGAATGTGCAAACTCTGCACAGACAGTGACCCGGGGCCGGGATTGAACCTGGGACCTCATCGCCTTAGGCAGCAGAGCAACCTCAGAATCTTTGATATCGTCCCAAACACCATCTCCCAGTATCTCCGACATCTTTCAGCCCCAAAACATAAGCGCGTGGTTCGCTGGTCCTCGCCCACACTCTCACACTCGTCTGCCACCCCCTGGAAGAACCCACTCATCCTCACCTGAGTCATATGCACCCTTTGCACCACCCTAAACTGAATCAAACCGATCAATGCACAAGAGGCGGTCGAATTCACCCTTCGCATTGCCTCACTCTACACTCTCCAACCTATCTACCTCCCACCCCCACCCCGTGCACACACGCCCCCCCCAGCTTCTCCTCCCATTTCTCCTTAATCCTCACCACTTGCACCCCCCCAGCCATCCATACATATCACCAATCCTACTCTCCCTTCCACATCCAAGAGCAGCAACCACTCCAATGTGGTGTACTCCGGCAGCTTGGGAAACCCTCTGCATTCTGCGCAAAGTCCCTCACTTACATATACCTGAACTCGCTTCACTTCGGCAGCTGCCTGCAGCTCTTCCAGACTTTCAAATCTCTTCTCCAGAGAAAGATCCCTCGCCCCCACCAGCCCCACCTTTCAACCTCCTGTATGTGCCATCTGTCTCCCCCGGTTTAAACCCATGGTTCCCGCACAACGGTGTCAGCACCGACATCTTCTCCATCCTAAAGTGTCTCCTCGACTGGTTTCACACCTTAATCGTGGACTGCACCCAGGCTCACCGTGTACCTCCTCACCGCCAGCGGAAGCGACGCCGTCACCATGGCCCTCAGGCTGGACCCCCGACAGGACTCCTCTATCCTAACCCACTCTAACCTGTCTCCCTCCCACCGCCGCCTCACCTTCTCTGCATTCTCTGCCTAATAGTAATGCAAGCCCCCTTCCTGCCTAGGCCTTTGGGATGAAGATCGGGAGGGTCTGAAGCATAAACAGCAACCTTGGCAGACCGTTCATTTTTACTACCTGGACCCTCCCCACCAGTGTCAGGTGTAGCATATCCTATCCCTTAAAGTCCTCCCTAACTTCCCCCACCAATGTTGTCAGGTTCCACTTATGCATCATTGACTACTCCCCCGTCACCTGAACCCATTCCACCCTGAATGGCAACATCCAAGATTGGCTCCCTGATCTGCCGCATTCACCGGAAACCCCTCACTCTTTCCGACATTTAACTTCTAGCCGAGAAGGTCCCGAACCTTTCTATGCTAGGCCCATAATTCTCCCCATACTCTCCAATGGGTCCGACACGAACAGCAGCAGATCGTCTGCGTACAGCAACACCCGGTGTTCCCTACGCCCCCCTCACAATCCCCTGCTACTCTACCGACCCCCTCAGGGCCATTGCCAGCACAAACAACGGCAGTGACAGTGGGCACCCAAGTCTCGTTACCCTGTGCAATCCGAAGCTCTGTAACTAATCTCGATTGTTCGTACATGCGCCACCGGGGCCACATACAACAGATCACCCACTTCGGCCCAAACATTCCCAGAATCTCAAACGGGTACCGCCACTCCACTCGGTCGAAAGCGTTCTCCGCATCCATAGAGACCACAACCTCCGGTACCCACCCCTTTGGGGTCATGATCACGTTTAATGACCGCCTAATGTTACTGGAAAGCTGCTTGCTCTTTACGCAACCCGTTTGGTCCTCTGCGACCACCCCCACCTCATTAATCTTCCCCAGCTCTGACACTACCTCCCCTTCCCTGTCCGTACCCTCAGAATTTCCCTGGATGCGGCCTCCCTCCGTAGCTGATGGACTAGCATATGTCTCGCCTTCTCTCCATATTCATACTGCACCCCCTCACCCTCTAGCTGCCCAACTGCCTTCCCCGTCTTCAACCTATTAAACTGCCCCGTAACCTCTTTCTTTTCGTCAACCCCTCCTTTGTGCGGGGACTCAAATACTTCCTATCCACCTTGACTATCTCGTCCAATAACCGTCCACACTCCACGCTCCTCCTTCTGTCTCTGTGCGCCTTGAACGAGATAACCTCCCCCAAACCACCGCCTTCAACATCTCCCAAAATGTGGCTGCCGATACCTCACATTCTGATTCATCTCCACAGTCTCTGAACACCGACTGCACCTTCCCAAAGAACCCCTTGTCCGCCAAAAGCTCAGAATCTATCTGACCTCATCCTGGCCTCTGCTCCTGCCTCGAGGTAAGTCTGACCTCCAGCCAGCGCGTTGCATGGTCTGAGATCATGATTCCCGCATACTCCACCACCACCACCCCCACCAACATCGCTCGACTCACTACGAAAAAGTCAATTCTAGAGTAACCTTGTGCATGTGAGAGATGGAGTACTCCCTCTTACCCCGGGCTCCTGTACCTCCACAGATCCACCATACCCATCCTTCCCATAAACCCTCCCAAGTCCTTCGCCACCCTCCACCTTCCCATTGACCCCTTACAAACTTGTTACCCCTTAAAAAACAATCACAATGACAAAATCATCCCACCCGAGAAAAAGCTCCCCACCCTCCAGCCCCCACAGTACCCACATCTTCCGATCTCTGTTTTTCCAGCTCCTCCGTCTCCCATCAACATTCAGTTAGCACCCAATTGATGGCCTCTGATGAAGTCGTTGGCCTCCCCTGCAGTTTCAAAATAGTACTCCCGGTCTTCTAAAGTCACCCACCGTTTCATCGGGTACAGTACCCCAAACTGGTTCTGTCTTTGGTATAACACTGGTTTGGCCTTGCTGAACCCTTTTCGCGAGTTCCGCTCCAATGTCTTGATAGATTTGGACCTGGTTCCCCTCCCATTTGCAGTTCCGCTTCTCCCTAGCCCGTTGCAGGATCTTCTCCTTCTCCACAAACTTATGGAGCCCCAGCTTCAGTGCTCTCGGCATCTGCCTTGGGGACCTATGCGCCCTGTCCACCTTTGGGGCCTTGTCCAGCACCCCCTCTGCCATCAGCCCCGCCAACATACTTGAGACTTATCTTGTGGTGCTCGTGCCTTTCACGACCTCGGGCAAGCTAACAATACACCGGTTTTGCCTCTGGATCAGTTCTCCTGCTCCCCTACCTTAGCCGTTAACAAGTTGCAAAGATCCCCACTGAGCCCCATCTCCACCTTCAATGCCACCACATGATCACTGTGATCAGAAATCACCTTCTTCATCTCCCGGATCTGCGACCCCTGTGCCTCCAGCCACTTTTCGACTTTCTCCATCGATCTTTTCAGGGGTGTTACTGCTCCATCGATGGCTTTTGACCTATCCTCGTGCATCTCCTTTCGCTGCTGTCAGAACTCTTCTCTAATAAACACCAGCAACTGCACCATCTGGGGTTTTCCAACTTGCGCCAACCCTTCCCCCTCCGCCATCTTCCCAGTTGCTACTGTGCCACAGGTTTCCTCCAGTTCCGTGACACGGTCTTTAACCTTTTTCTGCCGGATCTGATAACCAACAGCCACTCACGGGGGAAACGTCTCCTCCACACCTTCAGCTACACTTTCCTGTCACAATGACCTCACTTTCGGCTAAAAAGAGCTCAAACCAATGCCTTCGATCTGGAGCTGCCCTTTGTGCGACCGCTCAGTCCATGGCCACCGCCGGGAGTCCCACTGTACAGATTCTATGAGCAGGGGTGTTCTCCCTGGTGTCTTTTAAAAAAATAAATTTAGAGTACCCAATTATTAGCGTGGCCAATCCACCTAACCTGCACATCTTTGGGTTGTGGGGGTGAAACCCATGCAGACACATGGAGAATGTGCAAACTCCACACGGACAGTGACCCAGGACTAGGATTCGAACCCGGGTCCTCGGCACCGTAGGCACCAGTGCTAACAAACATTTATCCCTCAACCAACATCACTGAAATTGGCTATCTGCTTGTTATCGCATTGCTGTTTATGGGATCCTGCTGTGCATAGATCAGCTGCCCCGATACCGGTACAATGATAATTATACTTCAAAAAGTCCATCATTGGCTATAACACTGTTGCTCTTTTTAGCCTTAGTCTATTTGCTCTGATTACGTCACCTTGGCTCATGAGTCGCCAGGTATCTTTATGATACCGCCACGTGGTTCAAGTGCAGGTTATGATTAATAATACAGCACACCGCTTAGTAAGGATTAAAACAACGGTCATTTATTATATACAACGAGCAATATTAATACCCTAATACTACTATCTATATAATAAACCTATCACTACTGGCTAATACTTAACTTGGGATGAGCCCACCAGGTCAGGGAAACGAATGGCTTGTCCAATCAGATCTGGCCCGCGGGATTCAAAAGGCTGCTACAGGTCGGTGGCTAGGTGTCTCTAGCGATCGCTGGATTCAAACTTACAGTTGCCGGTTGCTGTTCTGGCGAAGGTCTCGAGCAGGCGAAGAGGAGAGAGAGAGCGATCTGAACTTGGCCCCTCACTTTTATAGGGCCCAGGGGCTTCCCGCCTCCCGGGGCGGCCCTTGACCCTGAGTCCCAAGTGATTGGATTTGTCCCCAATCCCTGGGGTCGATGTGTCCAATGGTGAGGCGATTCCTCGATCGGGGGGTGGTCGTTCACCTGTCTTTGTTTCGGCCACTGCAGGCCCCGACAGGTCTGGCCCGGTATTCAATTGCTAATATGTTGCAATTGTTCCCGGGAATAGCCGATTTAACTGCAGATGTCTGAATAGATGGGCTGCAAACAGTCCTGAATGTAACTGCAAATACCTGGGTTGATGGGCTGTTGATAGCCCTGAGTATCGATCTGGGCTAACTTACCCAGAGCCGAATATGCAATACTGTCTGCAGCGGCCTGCTTGTGTCTCGTTAGCTGCTTTTCCCAGCAGTCTTTCGGATTAGCCATTTCAAACTGGGTTTTGGCCAGATTAATCGGAACGCAGCCATTTTACGTGGCTACAACACATGGAACATCCTGAAGTCAGAAAAGATGCTGCTCAAATACGAGCCTTCCTTTTGGTGGAATGCAGTGTGGCTGAAGATCTTTTTCATGTGGAGCATTAGGAAGAGTAGCTGTTCAAAATTGCTCCAATATTGATGGCAGTGCTTTCAGCTGTATCTAAAGCTCTGGAATCCCTTCCTACACCTCTCTGCCTCTCTATCTCACCTTCCAGATACAACCTGCCACTTTGACCAAGCTTTTGGCCATCTGACCTAATATCTCCTTGTTTGCTCGTTGAGCATATTTTCTGGTATTTTGAGATATTTAATACATTTAATATAAGTTTTTTTTTTCTGGAGTTACTAAATTCTGCAGCATGACTTCATTAAGGGTCCCGAGCAGTTATGTGTACACTGGGGTAATTTTTAAATCTTATTTTCTTATTTTCCTACTTCTGAACATGAGCCTTGTCTCGTGAAGTTTGTTCATTCCTCCAGAAGACCATGTTTATCCTGACACAGCACGGCCATAATTTACCTCTCACCCCTTACCTTTCTGTTTTGCAGGAATTCCTCAACTCCAGAGCTCAGTGCTGATGAAATTCCTGATGACATCACCAATGAGATCACCGATATGCCAAATGACCTGGAACTAAATCAGGAAGAGTTGGCAGAGGTTCTTCAGCGATTGCCTGATGACCTGCAGGACTTTGACCTCTTCGAAGGTGATATTCCACCCAAAGTGCTTCCCTTCTAAACTGTGTTTCCTGGGTTTATAATTTTTGACACCAGCCTGTCTGCCCCTCCCGCAATCCAAATAGGGATCCTTTTAAGCCACTGTTGGGACTGCTCAAATTCTGCGTTCTTTTTATTTTGTTCTTCCCATGTTGCCGTTGCTTTCAACTATGAACTTATCTGAATGAATTATGTAAAGTAGTTTGTGGCGATGATGCATGGTTTAAAATAATCGCCGTTTAAAGCTAAATGTATGCGTGGGCCTCTTCTACTGAACTGAGCTTCCACAGAGGACGGGTGATTCAACTTGAAACAGCGCCCTTGCCTTCTGATACCACCGTTTTATCCGTGGAGGTGCTAAAGCCCAAAGGCAGCTGGCTGCATGGGCTTTGGCTGTAAGAGGGTCCAGGTGGTGACCTCTTCCTAATGTTTCGAGCTTCCTCATGGCAGCTTCAAGGATAATGTAGACCTCGTCTGACTCGGTGGGGGGGGGGGGGGGGGGGGGGGAACCTTGACCACAACCTCATCGCTTCTGTCTCCCAGAGCCGCTTCCAATCTTTACTTACTTTACCAAAGATTCATTTCTGCAGATGAAGGACCTTAGTGGCCCTCTCCCACCCCAACCACCACCAGTTTTGACATATTGAGTGCCACCTGTATGCCATTTTTTTTTTTAAGTTTAAGAGTACCCAATTAATTTTTTCCAATAAGGGACAATTTAGCGTGGCCAATCCACCTATCCTGCATATCTTTGGGTTGTGGGGGCGAAACCCACGCAAACACGGGGAGAATGTGCAAACTCCACACGGACAGTGACCCAGAGCCGGGATCAAACCTGGGACCTCGGCACCGTGAGGCAACAGGGCTAACCCACTGCGCCACCGTGCTGCCACCTCTATCAACATGACAATAAAATGGTTTATCTGGTTGTTATCATATTACTGTTTGTGCCACCTTGCTGTGTGTTAATTGATTGCCAGGTTGCCTATGTTACAGCAGTGACTGCACTTCAAAAGTATTTCATTAGCTAAAAAGTGTTTTGAAATACCCCCTGGTTGCAAAGGACGCTCCATAAATGCAAGTTATTTCTTTACTGCCAATGAAAGGTTATTTTCAAGTAACAATCTTTGTAATTGTAGGATAAGCCGAACCCATATTATGCACAGCAAGATCCCACAAACAACAATGAAGATTTGAGCAGTACTTGTTGTTGGATCACAGTGCATCAATATTTTAATTGCATGAGGTTTACCTGAGCATGGCAGCTCAGCCAGCCTACCACTAAAACACTGGGGTACAGTACTGGTGAGTGCAGGTCTGTCACTGTATAACACTGGGGTACAACACTGATCGGTACAAGTCTGTCACTGTATAACATTGGGGTACAGCTCTGTCATTGTTTAACACTGGGGCACAGTACTGGTGGGTACAGGTCTGTCACTGTATAACACTGGGGGTACAGTACTGGTGGGCACAGGTCTGTCACTGAAACACTGGGGTACAGTACTGGTAGGCACAGGTCTGTCACTGTAACAAAGAACAAAGAAACGTATAGCCCAGGAACAAGCCCTTCGGCCCTCCAAGCCTGCGCCAACCATGCTGCCCATCTAAACTAAAATCTTCTACACTTTCGGGGTCTGTTTCCCTCTATTCCCATCCTATTCATGTATTTGTCAAGACGCTCCTTAAACGTCACTATCGTCCCTGCTTCCACCACCACCTCTGACAGCGAGTTCCAGGCACCCACTACCCTCCGTGTAAGAAAACTTGCTTCGTACATCTCCTCTAAACCTTGCCCCTCTCACCTTAAATTTATGCCCCCTAGTAATTGACCCCTCTAGCCTGGGAAAAAGCCTCTGACTACCCACTCTGTCTATGCCCCTCATAATTTTGTAGACCTCTATCAGGTCGCCCCTCAACCTCCGTCGTTCCAGTGAGAACAAATCGAGTTTATTCAACCTCTCCTCATAGCTAATGCCCTCCATACCAGACAACATCCTGGTAAATCTCTTCTGCACCCTCTCCAAAGCCTCCACATCCTTCTGGTAGTGTGGCGATCAGAGTTGAACACTATACTCCAAGTGTGGCCTAACTACGGTTCTATGCAGCTGCAACATGACTTGCCAATTTTTATACTCAATGCCCCGGCCAATGAAGGCAAGCATGCCATATGCCTTCTTGACTACCTTTTACACCTGTGTTGCCACTTTCAGTGCCACATGGCTGTGGACCTGTACACCAAGATCTCTCTGACTGTCAATACTCTTGAGGGTTTTACCTTTCACTGTATATTCCCTACCTGTATTAGACCTTCCAAAATGCATTACCTCACATTTGTCCGGATTAAACTCCATCTGGCTCTCCACCCAAGTCTCAGATCTAAATCCTGCTGTATCCTCTGACAGTCCTCATCGCTATCCGCAATTCCACCAACTTTGTGTCGTCCGCAAACTTACTAATCAGACCAGTTACATTTTCCTCCAAATCATTTATATATACTACAAACAGCAAAGGTCCCAGCACTGATCCCTGCGGAACACCACTAGTCACAGCCCTCCAATCAGAAAAGCACCTTTCCATTGCTACTCTCTGTCTTCTATGAGCTAGCCAATTCTGTATCCATCTTGCCAGCTCACCTCTGATCCCGCGTGACTTCACCTTTTGTACCAGTCTGCCATTAGGGACCTTGTCAAAGGCCTTACTGAAGTCCATATAGACACCATCCACTGCCCAATCTGCATCAATCATCTTTGTGACCTCCTCGAAAAACTCTTATCAAGTTAGTGAGACACGACCTCCCCTTCACAAAGCCGTGGTGCCTCTCGCTAACACGTCCACTTGCTTCCAAATGGGAGTAGATCTTGTCTCGAAGAATGCTCTCCAGTAATTTCCCTACCACTGACGTACGGCTCACCGGCTTGTAGTTCCCTGGATTATCCTTGATACCCTTCTTAAACAAAGGAACAACATTGGCTATTCTCCAGTCCTCCGGGACATCACCTGAAGTTATTAATAATAATAATAATAATAATAATAATCGCTTATTGTCACAAGGAGGCTTCAATGAAGTTACTGTGAAAAGCCCTGTGAAAAGTTACTGTGTAACACTGGGATTCAGTACTGGTAAGTACAGGTCTGTCACTATGTAACACTGGGGCACAGTACTGGTGGGCACAGGTCTGTCAATGCTGGGTACAGATCTGTCTCAGTGTAACTCTGGGGTGCAAGGGCAGCACGGTGGCACAGTGGATAGCACTGCTGCCTCACTGCGCCGAGGTCCCAGGTTCGATCCCGGCTCTGGGTCACTGTCCGTGTGGAGATAGCACATTTTCCCCGTGTTTGCGTGGGTTTCGCCCCACAACCCAAAGATGTGCAGGATAGGTGGATTGGCCACGCTAAATTGCCCCTTCATTGGAAAGAATGAATTGAGTACTCTAAATTTATAAAAGAAAACTCTGGGGTGCAGTATTGGTGGGTACATGGCAGTTACTATGTATCTCTGGTAGATACAGGATTAATTGAAGAAAAGCAACAAGCGTATCACTAACGCAGTGAAGAATAAGGGAGAATCTGTAACCCAGGAACTCCAAACAGATTTTCCAAGGAAATCTCTTGTCAATGTTCTGTGTCATCCAGAAAAACATTTCTACAGTAAAATGATGCCTTTTTTTTTTGCTTTTGCTTCCCTCCACTAGGCAAAAATGGTGAACTGCTGCCAACTACGGAGGAAGCGGAGGAGCTGGAGCGTGCACTGGAGGCAGTGACGTCGTACGCTGCCTCTCTGGAGTGTCTCAGTTCTATTGGTGAGCTGGCGCACACAGACGGAGACGGTGACCAGGAGCTATCGGGCAGAGGAATTGGCGTGTTTGTCGCTGCTGCTGCCGCCGGGATGCCAGCCCTTAGCAGGGCTGTCAACAACGAACTGGGAGACCTCCTCAATGGACGCATCTCCACCGAGAACTTCTCCAGCCTGGAGCTGGATGAGAACCTCCTCCATCACCCGTCTGCACTGTCCAGTCCGGCTGGTTCCCTGGGGAGTCAGGCTCAGGGCAACTATCCTTCCCCTTCAGATGTGGGCCTTTCCTCTGCCACCTTGGTCAACCAGAGTGGACTTGCGGAGCGAGTCCACCACTCCCATTTCCATAGCCTCCGGGGTGATGCCAGTCACACCTCTCCCAGGAGCCACCTGCTTGGCAAAGCCGAGGATCTGATCTCTCCTCGGCCGCACTATGGCAGCGAGCACTCGCGCTCATCCCCATACAGTAGCGAGCATGTGCCATCACCTTATAGCGACAATGTAACCCCTCCGCCCCGACCCCCGCCCTACCCTGGGGACAGCCTCACCACCCCCTATCCGCCTGACGTGACGTTGCTCCCTGCCCATGTCCTGCCAGCCCAACTGGTCAATTCACGGCCCCAGTGGGGTACCATCAGCTTGAGTGACCCGACTTCCTTCGGTAGCCTGATCTCATCTGGGGCCGAGGGCCACCTGCTCTCCACCTCCCTCTCCACCCCTCTCTCCACACCTCACTCGCCCTCCACGCACACAGCCTTCTCCAGCGCCACACCCGGCAGCGCTGTCCTCCTCCCAGGCCTGACTCAGGCTGCCTTCAGTGACGGCGTCACCACCATGGGACCCTCCTCGCCCCCCGACCTGCCAACATCCAATCCCACCAAGCAGCAGCTCCCCCAATTCAGCGCTGCCTTCGGCCCGCAGCTCATCTCCCATAGCGGCATCCCCAAGGACGTTCAGCCAACCCACAGCTCAATCGCACCCCCGACGGGCTTCTCAGTAACCGCAGCCGCCGCGAGCACGAACAATGTCACAGCTCCATTTAGCACTCCACAGTGAACCTTCTCTGGATTGCTGGACGAAGAGGCCACCTCTTTCTTGGCTTTCAAGCAAGGGTCGAGATGTTCCACTGATTTTTCTACGGTGTCTTGGAGCTTTAAGGGTATCGTCTAGTTTTGTTTTTAAAACATACCTGTGTAAGAGTGGAGGGGGAAAACAGCTCTGTAAGCTGGTTTTGGGAGAAAATAACTTGTGACTGGGCAAAGATGCCAGTGATTCCCACTCCCTGTATTTTTGTTCATGACGGTTATTGAGGAATTTTACTCATTTATGTTAAGTTCCTCCATCCTTAACTTGTTCATTCATCTGCCATCTCCAAAGGTAGAGATTCAACCTGCCTTTTTGTGACAATTCTGTTGAGATGTTTTTCTTTTGCATTACTAATCCAGGTCACTTTGTGCGCCTAGTAACTTGGTGTGGCAGTCAAATTTTCCAGTCAAATTTCTCTCACACCCAAGAGCCCCACCCCACCCTACCCCCAGAGCACACAACATTGGTGAATACCCCTATATCACTGGCATCTCTGTCGCAATCAGCTTTTAAAAGTGAACTGGCAGTCAAACCATGTCAAAGATTGAGTGCAGGCCTGAACCTCTGTCTCCCTTTTACAGGACATTGCCATTGCTCACCCGGGTACATTGCCAAGCAGCCACTAGGAGTTCAGGTCACTTTTTTCCCACCATGCCAGGGCCTTGTGTGCTTTTTGAAAAGGGGGATTGCTGACACTCTTTCCCCCTTCCTTTTCAGGGCTAAAAGAGCGTAATGCATTCAGTTTGAGTATATTTTTTATGTAAATACATTAGTACATTTTATGACAAGATTACTTATCTATAAATCCATTAATGGCGCACTGTTAAATATCAAACTCAAAGGTAGATGTTTGGCTCATTGAGGCTTTTTATATATAAAAGAAAATCTCACATGCAAAATATAGATTCTGGATTAGATCCCACAGTGTCTGCACGTACATCCCCCAATGTTGCTGTGAGATTCTTAAGCGAGGTGGCAGCACTAACTTGTCATTTATTTGCTAACATGCAATCCTGAAACACAGTCTAAAGTCTTCTATGTGTGGACTACTAAAACGGAAATTAGTTCAGCCTGCAAGGCCACTTCAGGGCACTTTTAAAA
The DNA here is from genome assembly GCF_047496885.1 of Scyliorhinus torazame. Lineage (NCBI taxonomy): Eukaryota > Metazoa > Chordata > Chondrichthyes > Carcharhiniformes > Scyliorhinidae > Scyliorhinus > Scyliorhinus torazame. The sequence continues at coordinate 204,373,071 of NC_092708.1, read as the reverse complement.
AAAATAAATATATATATATAATAATTACACAGGCTCCGAGGTTTAAAGCCATGGTTAGGTGTTATCTTTCCCACCTACCCGAGCATTGCATCTTTATTTTTCTTAGCTTTCCTCTCTGCCTGCTTTTCCCTGGCACCCTCTTCCTTCACTCCTGGGCCACTATCCTGACCCGCGATACCAGCAGGAATGCGCAGAACATGTTTCTTGAGTGAGCAGCACCTGAATACTAACCCCATCAAATCCTTCACCCTCCCCTTTGCACCTATTTATGTGAGAGGCACTACAAGATTTGGCAGAAGCAGTTGTGTTTGGTAAAATCACAAGCCCAGCACCTTGGACTTAAAGCAGTCACTCCGTTAACAAGTTGGTTCCTGAAGCTTTTGTTCCATATTAATTAGCATGGCGGGGTGGCATGAAGAGTATCCCTTGGTTTTTATCGTTGGTGTGAGGGGTAACCGAGGTTGTGAAGCCTTTTCTAGGTCTGGAACGAAGGAGAGGCCTGTATTTTTCCTGCTAACTCAGTGACTGTCACACCTGGAATCCTTGTGAAGCAGGGGTCTCGAGATCCAGGTGGAGCATAATCTGCATCAAAACGCCTTAAGTACGCGGGATCCCGATCCCCCGCCCCCTCACACTGGTCTAGCACTTTTGACAGCTGACACTCAGTGGTTAGTTCATATGCAGTCTGGGACTGCTCACCCTGGCTCCCAGAGTTTAGCTGTTTATTGTATTGCCCTGAGACCTGCAAAAACCAGCTGGCACGTTTGTGGCACAGTGTAAAGGCAGATAAGGAGTGCCACCCACCGTGTCTACTGCAATGCATCCAGTGTCTTATAATGCCAAATATGTTCGATTTTTAGAGAGTAAACTTTATTTATGACCAAAAAGGTCGGAATGTGTATAAAATGTATTCTACGGGCTGTACTGTTGTGCCTCCTGTAGAGTTTTTAAATAATATGGTTCAATAAGCTTGTCCCAGTTTTAACATTTTTTAAAGTAATCTCATGCCCTGTTTCAAACATACGCATTTGTATATAATGATCAAAATGCATCTATTTACATCTCTCAAAATCTCTTTTCACAAACTGCAGCACTATCACCCTCCTGATGGCAGCGCTGATGAGAGAATCTCTCCAGTCCCCACATCAGACACTTAGTTGTTACTGCACTGCCCAATCCTCTGTCTATTCCTCCTCACCCATGCTTTCTCACAACTTAAGGATGAAAGTTGTTGGATGGGACAAATGTTTCTTTGAAACCTTGCTTGCTGAATGTCTTGGGCACCAATTTGTGATGAGGAGTGCCCTGGTGAGGAACACCCCCCCCCCCCCCCCTTCTCCAGTCTAACTCAAAGAAGGTGCATAGGCCTTCAAGTTACTCTGGTAAAGGTGAGCTTGCTCAACATTAAGTAAAGGACAGATCCAAGGTAGACGTGTCTTGTGAAAGGCCTATTGCAGAATATTATACAAGCATCCCTCTTTTTGCAAAGAAAATCATGCATTCCCAACCTTTCATTTTAATTTGAACACCCAAAGCTTTGTAAACCTGATGTTCCCTCATCATGGAATATACAATTTACTTGTATATCAGTAGTTTACTTGATTAATTGACATAATGAAGTGATTCAATATTGTGTGATGGTATAAATAGTGATATCTATTTTAGCAATATTGTCAGATTTGCATTATAGGGAGGAAGCTGTAGATCTCCACCATTTGGTCTGTAGGCGAGTAGCTCTGTACAGCTAGTCCTGTTGCGTTATAGGATCAGAAGATTATGGGACTTTCAGAGTAGAGTGAGCATCCTTAAATTTTTGCAAGGGAGAAAGAGAATCATGTTTGAAACTCGGGAGAGCAGGGTGCTGGATTTCACTTGTCAACTGACTAGCTGATCGGCGGGAAGTACATTGTTTGTTCCAGACATGATGCTCTTGCCTGACCTGAGGCTGTGCTCTGTTAATTTCTGTGCATTTGGTGACGGGAGGCAATCTTCGTGTAATAGGCTTCAAAACCTTAACAGATTTTGCAAAAATCTTTTTCAGCAATGCTGACTGAAAGATAAACTCACTCGCTTCTACCCCTAACCCCTTCCCCAATATGTACATCGCTCCTTCCGAAACCTTTGAGTGTGTGTCCCTCCACCTAATTGTGATGTCTGTATCTTTTCACTTCTAAACCTTTGGTGACACAGTGGTTAGCACTGCTGCCTCACAACGACATGGACATGGATTCAATTCCAGACTTGGGTGACTGACTGTGTGGAGTTTGTACATTCTCCTCATGTTTGCATGGGATTCCTCCGGCTGCTCTGGTTTCCTCCCACAGTCTAGAGATGTGCAGGTTAGGTGGATTGGCCGTGCTAAATTGTACCTTTGTGTCCAGAGATGTGCAGATTAATGCGTGGAGTTACAGGAATAGGGTGAAGGTGTGGACCTGGTGGGGTGCTCTTTTGGAGGGTCGGTGCAGGCTCGATGGACCAAATAGCCTCCTGCACTGTGGGGCTTCTATGGATTCTAACCCCTTCCTTTGATCTTTGCCATGAAAAGAAATCTCTGACTCCTCGATCTTGGACCACGTAATGTGCAAAATCCTCCTTCCGGGTACCATCTGGCTGTATAGATCCCCCCCCCTCCTGCACCCATCATCTCTTAATTTGGTCCAGCTCACTGACCTCGCTACTTTTATTTTACCAAAAGGTGTATTTTATTATTTTTGTGAGGCACATTTCCTCTCCTCAAAGTCCAAGTGAAATGTTAACTGAATTCTGAGAAATTTCTGATTTTGTTTTTTAGTGCCCTGTAATGTTTAAATCACTAATCTGAATGCTGGTTGCGTTTGAGAATGTTGGAATACAAATATATTACAATTAGGCTTGGTAATGCATTGGTGGCTGACCTGTATGGGGAAGTGGATCACTTTGGATGGGTTGCTGCAAGGTGAAGATGAGAAGAAGGATTTGGATAAGGGTTATTCTTGGAAACTTCTGTACAATAATAACAATCTTTATTGTCACAAGTAGGCTTACATTAACACTACAATGAAATTGCCATAAATTAGGGCCATCATTGAACACCAGATCCTTTGGGTAAGCCACCACATGGCGACTGAATTAGTGTAATCTTAAATTCTGTCTTTAAATCATTCTTCCTTACTTTAACTGTTCCTGTGGGGGAGTGGCACTCTGGAGCCTGGCAATGTGTGATCAGTTGCTGGGTTGTCCATTTTCTGTCTGGGCAGCATGGTAGCATAGTGGTTACCACAATTGCTTCACAACTCCAGGGTCCCAGGTTCGATTCCCGGCTTGGGTCACTGTCTGTGCAGAGTCTGCACTTTCTCCCTGGATGCGAGTGGGTTTCCTCCGGGTGCTCCGGTTTCTTTCCACAGTCCAAAGATGTGCAGGTTAGGTGGATTGGCCATGCTAAATTGCCCTTAGTGTCCAAAATTGCCTTTAGTGTTGGGTGGGGTTACTGGGTTATGTTGATAGGGTGGAGGTGTGGGCTTGGGTAGAGTGCTCTTTCCAAGAGCCTGTGCAGACCCGATGGGCCGAATGGCCTCTTTCTGCACTGTAAATTCTATGACTATGAGTGTCGCAAGATCTTGGACGAAGGACCTCTGCCAAGTCTTTGGGAAGTGAACACTTCCCAACACTTCTCCAGTTTTCCATTGGAGAAATGCCACTTAAAGTAAGTCGGTTCGCTACCTCCACTTGTCCGCTGCCAGTTCTGCCCATGCCCACACATTGCACTTGAATAAACTGGAACTTAAAATAACTCAGTTGATTTCTAGAGCAACCCAGATAGCGAAGGGACCAATAGCAAAGATACGTCTATCTCAACCTTCATCATATTAAGAAAATAAACACATGGTTGATTTGCCATATTGTTTTGTTTCAAGGCTCTTGGAGCGGGAGAAGGAATGTTTGGAGAATACTTCTTGCAGCAGTGTAGGTTTGGGTGTTTCTTTTTGTAGCTCACGTTTATAGGTTTAGCATTGATGCAATGGAGCCTTTGCTGTGAAAAGGAATCCCTCTAATGTACGCTTGGCTCAAGAGGCCCAACTCGATAATGGAAATGTCTATTTTTGTAAACTAAAAATCAGATTTGCCCCATCTTTTCCTCCTTGCACTTGATCCTCTGACTGGGCCATTGGTTCCAATAAATAAACTGTATTTAGAATCTGGGAGTTAATCCACAGTGGCTATTTACTATGCCTTCATCCAGATAAACATTAGTATCAAAAAGCCATTCTGGTGAACATTAAGGATATTTTTGCATATATATTATATAAATAATATATGAGATGTATGCATTGCATTACCTGACAAGGTGCAGTTTGTGTAACATGGTTCTCCTCCCCATTACTTTTAATTAGCTGGTCTCTTGGACAGAAAGGAACAAATTACTAGTGTTGTCTGGCTTAACGGGAATGTAACACTGGCTACCACATGGCTACCTTGGGTAGTGAATGGCACAGACATCAAAGAATTGGTATGAACATTTATACTTTGGGTGTGTTCTGACATGTGTAACACAAGACTTTACATTCAGTGCTCATCAAGGTCATGCTGGAAGCAATTTGAAACCTGAGGGGGACCTGTATCTCTTTTGGGACTTTTGAACAGAGCTGCTGCAGCCGCCTTGAGGTGAATGCAACCCCAATTATAAGCAGCAAGAGGTTTATTTGGGATGTGCAATACATGGAAGCTGGTCTGGCTGTCACACTTTGTCCTCTGTTGATGATATGGGTGGTTGTGTTGTCCTTGTGTGGGGGTGAGGGGGCCCCACAGGTCACCAGACAAATTGTTCTATCAGTGCTTTCAGTAATGATCCTATCACCTTCAGTTTTATACCAAAGTAGTGGGATGGACAGGATCTATTCCCCTTTTTTTAAAAAAGAAATATTGCTGTATTGAGATACCTTTAATATTAAAATTATTGTAATTTAAAAAAACATCTTTCACCAGGGTTTGACACTGCTGGGATATCCCAGAGTCCACTCTAGTCACCTTTCGTTGTGTTGTCGGGCAGATTTTTTTCTTGCTGAAATGAATTTTTCCATTCCTTTGATTTTCCCTTCACACCCTCATGAACCATGCACGGGGCAGAAAAGGCTTGATAGCGCCAGTTATCTGTTGACTCAGATAATCAGGTCACTAAACGTACTTAAATCCACCAAAGCTTTTAACTCAGCATTACATCAACTGTAACCCCACGGGACCTCTGCTTGTTTTCATTGAATTTGGCACATAGCATTTGCAGGGAACTACCTGGAATGAGCTGCGGAACAAAAGGAGATCACGAGTAGAGGTTGTTTGGGCAATTGCGCTCTGCCTCTCATTAAAAGCCCTGCAGCCTCCCAGTTACCAAATCTGACTGACAGCAGAATTTTTACCGACACTACCCTATCCTGATGACCACCATTTGGGTGAGTAAGTGTGATATCAGTTTGTCTTTCACCAATCCGCCCCCTTGTCTTGCTTTAGCGTAAAAATCCACGTTTACCGTTGCTATTTAATTCATTGGCTTCAGCTGTTGAATGTTCAATTGGTTTGAAGTGTTGGTCATTTCCATTGCCTCTTGGCTAGCATTCTATAACCAGGTAGATATCCGTGTCCACCGTAATCAAGAAAAGATGGCCTCTAACCAAATGCTCCCTGTATGTCACACTCAGTATATTTTATTTAATGAGGGAAGGTTGAATGATTGACCTTGCGGGGTTATTATGGGGTCTTGTGTGTTTGTGGCATAAACTGCAGTATCCCAGGTCTCCCTCTGGTTTGAAAGTTCTCCTGGAATTTCAGTGATACAGGAATTGGTCTCCCAATTGATGATGTTCAGTCATTCTTTATAATGAAGAAGCTAACGTGACCTTGGGTTGTAATCTGTTATTGTGCAGCCAGGCTAAACATTAGGCGGACTAATTACCTTGTCTTGTGCAAGACCACTTAAAGTGAGGCCGATGAAACTGTAACCTTCCTTTTGCCTGTAAAATATGCCTCGTCTTGACCCTCGTCTTGACCATCATATGACTCTGCATCAAAATGTTAGAAAATACTGAGGAAGATGGGTGGCTTTGAGCAACAAGAGATCGGTTCCATCAAAGGTGCAAAGCCAACAAAATATGTAATTTCTAATTGGGAGCAAAGCATATTTATTATCACCATTAATCATACAGGTATTGGCTGCTTGTGACTTGATTGCATCAATGGTCAGTTTGGCGGTCAAGTCAAAACAATTAAGATGTTGGGTTGGATTGTGTGTTCCCACTTCCATTCCAAGTGAAATGGTGAACTGGCTTTTTCTCACCAGCATAAATTGGAAAAGTATGTAGGAAGAAAGATCTATACCATGTTTAAACCAATTATTCAATCAACCAAGAAAAGCCTTTGTTACCCATCTTTAAGGAGCTTCATTACGCACTGCAGGACTGTACTGTGGAGTCTGTGGTGATTCCCCTCTCCCCCTCCCCACTATTGGTTCTCTGATCATGATCTGATCACAAACTAGGTCTTTGTCAAAGCACACCATCAGAAAATTTGTCTTTTTTTTTATAAAAAAAAAGTGTGTTTTTAACCTTTCTTTAAACAACACATCGCAAACCTGCTCACAGATTGTGCAATATGAAACCTTTGACTTAGGTGAGCAATGCAAAGATTGCGAAAAGGGGGGCAGGTGGCTTGACAAGTCCCAAAACCTGGAAATTTGATGCTGTAGTGAGCAAATGTGCTTGGTTTCAGGCTTTACTTTAGCACAGAGCTTCTGTTGATGGGATTTAAGTCCCCCAAATTTGATCGCCCAAATGAGACCCCACAGGAAGGCTGGTGTAGAAAGTGAAAATGTTGTTCTAATATTTTTGATCTGCCCTGCAAAGCCTGACACAGCCAACATCATTATGTAATTGTGGATGTCCTTGCTGAATCTGAAGATGATTGCTAAGTCAGTGTGATAGTTTTATCAGCATCTGAACTTGACCTGGAGCCATTCTGAAGGGCACCATAAAAGATTGCTTTGCCCTGCAATGTACAGGGGAGGAAAGGCAGACACAGTTATACCATAGGTATGGTAATCCTGCTTTGTCCATGCTTGATGAATAATGCTGGCGTAGATGAGCATGGATCAGTAGGTCCACAGCTGATGGCGGTCTCTAACACTTGTTTGACATGCAGCTTTGGGATAGAAGGGAATATAATGAACACAGACTGTGATATTCCCTGTTTCGTAAAGACAGATCTTCAGTTAATGATCTTTCCAGTGCTTATGTCCTGGTTTTGGTCATCTTCAGTTGTAGCAGAGTCAATTATTGTGTTGTGATGACTGCAATAAGCATAATTCAGTTGAAACGCATTATACCTTTCCTCCCATGGGCATTGGAGTGTATGAGTCAGAAAAAGTACGTATCAACAACACTGTGCCAACCAGTGAGTTGGCCATGAGGCAAGACTGTCCGCGAACAGTGTATTTAAACAGAGTCTCTCTGAACTATCACAATAGAATCCATGACTAAAATTACAGCAAAGTCCCCTGATAATAGCAGGTCTATTTCTCCAGCAAAATGTGGTGAGTGGAGGATAGGTCCATAATATATATTATGTTCATAACAGAAATCCCAACAGTTTAGAGCAGTGAAGTCTCCAGGTATGATTGATGGCTTTGGGGGGATGAGGGTGACAGGAGGAGAGAGTTAACCCAATCACCTCCATTCTCCTTGGGACATGTGATGTTATATGTAGCCTTTTAATAGCCCACTTAAAGTAGGGAGGCAGCAACCTTTGAGCCCATCATTCTTTCTGTGCACACACTACCTGTTCATCCCCCTTTAATTAGATTGTCTATTAATCGATTGATGGAAGCTATTGCTTTCTCCAAAATATTTATTGAATTTTGCAAGATTTTTAATTTTCATGTTGATTGAAAAAAGACATGCTGTTGAAGCTTTTCATCTTTCACTCATCAGGATGGAGAAAGGCAGGGAGGGAGCAACAATTTATACCACATGAGAGCTGCATCGTTGCTCCCTTTTAAATTTGTTGGTATTGCCGATCTGTCCTGATGAGTGCAAGATGAAAAGCATTGACAGCATACCTTTCTTTTTAGCAGTGCTCAAGTTTCATATATATATATATATAATATATATATATATATATATATATGTATGTATGTATATAGAAGATTTATAAAATCTTTTTTTTTTTAATGGGGATGCATTGGTAGAGGGTGAAGGTCTGTAGGTTATGCTTGTTTCAACAGAAGCATAAAGCCACCCTGGCATCCTCTCTGTTCTCAGACTGATAAGAAAATAGGCAGGGAGTAGTAATGTGAAATCTTTTTAATGCCATCCTTCTATTATCGTGGTTTGGAGGGACAAAAATGGCAGCCGAGCAATCAAAGAGGACAATGAGAAGAAGGCAGGAAAAAAAGAAGAACACGAGCTGACTTGGCAAAGATGTGTAGATTTATGGGATTTTTTTGTGTGTGCGAAGTAGTGAATTGGCACAAAAAAAAAATGCCAGCTTCTGCTCCTTTGTTTTACGATCCTAACCTAAGATGCCAAAGGCTACAGATAAGGATTAGGCACTTCATGTTGAAGGACCAGGTAGTCTGTGTTGTCATTGCATTTCCCTTCCCAGTCTCACACTGTACATCATATCCATGTATTTGTGCGACTGTGCTGTTTGCTCCGTAAGTCAGAGGTATGGGCATGCCTGAATGTAGCTCCATGACACTTTCTGATGCTGCTTTTGTTGGTAAAATGCACGTAGTGACAAAATTGCCTGTTTATTTTACAACGCCTGCCCAAATATTTTTTTAAACTTGCAGCTGAATAGAAGCCGACTTAACCAAACTGTATGCGTGTGTGGGGGGTTGGGGGGAAAGAGAGGAGGAGGAGACATGTCTGGATTGAGTGACCTTTGCTCCTACCCTCTGCTCCTACCCTCTTGTTAGCTTCAATATAACTGCAGAGGGATGCCCAGAGGGATTTTAATGAGTAACTTGCTGCATGTGTGCGTCTGTGCCTGTGGTGGTCTCAGCAGTACGTTTGGGTAAGGTGTCTTGACATCACTGTGTATTGTGTACGTGTACAAAAGATTCTTTTCCAATTGTCCCATGTGAGGCCTGCCCCCAATCCAATTTCCCCATTCAGATCTCTCCATGATCCCTTTGACCGCCAGACTTTGAAGTCCTATTTCTGTGGCTTCATTACCATGTAGTAATACTGATGTGGAGATGCCGGCGTTGAACTGGGGTGGGCACAGTAAGAAGTCTTACATCACCGGTTAAAGTCCCAACAGGTTTGTTTTGAATCACTATCTTTCGGAGCGCGGGCGATTCACCTGAGGAAGGAGCTGTGTTCCGAAAGCTAGTGATTCAAAACAAACCTGTTGGACTTTAACCTGGTGTTGTAAGACTTCTCACTGTGTAGTAATACACATGGGAGTGCTGAAGCTATGGCTTATGAATTGAAATTGAATATGACTCATGCTGGTCATGTGTTTTTTTTAAATAAGTCAGAGAGGCAACATCAGTAAGGCATTTATTATATGATTTAAAACACCAATTAAAATACTTCCATATTTTGATGCAATATACTTCGTCACCCACCCAAAAATAAGAGTGCATTGTTTTTAAAAACATGTATTGAGGTGGGCTGCATGATCCTCTGGTGCCTTTACGAGAGCTCTTATCCATGACCCGTACCTTTCTAAAATGAATCTCCCAAGAAAACAGTTTTCCTTGCAAAGAGATAGTGGTTTTCTAGTCAAACAAACTTGGTAACACTGCCTTTTGTAGCTATCCTGGCCCTGTTGTTTAAAAACTCACGGCAGCGTTTTTGATTCCCCATTACCCACCGCCTTGGATGTCAGAAAAGTTTTCGAGGCACTGCCCTGTGTAAGCCGCCAAACCACAGCTATACTAATGTGCATGCACACATGCTAGCTAAAGTCACCGCCTATTTTCAGATCCTCTTCTGTTATAGATCCAGAAAAATGTATTTATGATTCTATTCAGACATGTAGACATTGAAGCACTTGAGTTTTTATTTAAACCCACAAGAGTTGAACGTGGACAGCAGAGTAGGGACTGTTACTGAAGGTGATGCATTCTGTTTGTCTGTCTTGCTCTATATATCTTTCTGGAGGAACCATATTGTAAATGATTTCATTTCTACAATGATTGTAGTGTTTTCAGACTACATTTCATGTATTTAACGCATATTACAGGCCGACAAGCTTCTCAAGCACCCATGAAGCCTCTCGACATTTTTTTGGGTGGTAAACATTTACACAGTCACTGAGATTTCACCAAGCTGGAAGTAGTGAAATTCCATAGAAATTTAAGTCCACAAACCTAAAGTCTACACCTCCCCGGACCATAACTGGCTTTGTCTCAACGCGCCTCGATTTAAATTTCATCCCCATCCCAGCCTCCACTCACAACATTATGGTTCTCATCCCAGCCGCGCAATTGGTTTGTGAGTATCAGGGATTTCATGGCAAAAAAAACAATGGAAGAAAGCAGCCCATGGAAAAACGCGGCAGTCCTACGAACTGCTTCAACATTGAGACACAAGAGGGGTGGCTCAAATTTCTTATACTCAATGAATGTACTGTATTTCTGTTTTTAAATGATAAGGTGAGCTAATTATTAAATTAGTCATCTTTTGTTATTGTCCTTGTTTAATTTGTTTAAGGTATTTTTTGTATACAAAAGTTTACATTTTTATGTATATTTTTCTGTGTACAGACTATGTAATATGTGTATAAACACTGTATGTAATATCTGTATATAGTGTGATAAATGATCTTTGTTTGGATGTACAAATAAAAACTTGCTGTGAAGAAAAACTTTAATTCCTGTTATTTAATTTATATATATATATATATATATATATACACACATGCGCACACACTCTCCTATATATTGGTATATTAACCTTTTTTCAAAATAAATTTAGAGCACCAAATTCTCTTCTCAATTAAGAGGCAATTTAGTGTGGCCAGTGCACCTACCCTGCACCTTTGGGTTGTGGGGATGAGACGCATGCAGACAAGGGGAGAATGTGCAAACTCCACACTGACGTGACGGAACCCGGGTCCTTGTCGACGTGAGGCAGCAGTGCTAACCACTGCGCCGCCATGTCGCCTATTGGTATATTAACCTACCCCTTCACATTCATCCTAACTTGCATTTATATAGTGCCTTCAATGTAGTAAGATGCTTCAAGGTGCTTCGCAAATACATTATCAGGTAAACATTTCAGTGAGACACCAAAGAAGCAATAGGACAGTTTAAACAAGTAGGTTGTAAGCAGCAACATAAAGCAGTGGAGAAAGATCAGAGGTTTAGAGAAGGATTTCCAGAGTTTAGTGTTCAAAGGGCTGAAGGATTAACTGCCAGTGTGTTGGAGCCAGCTGTGTGCAAATTCGTTGCCGTGGTTTCTGACTACATTTCATGACTTATTGTGAAGCACATTGCAATGACCTGATGTTGCAATAGGTGCTATATCATTGTAAGTCTTTCTTAATGAAGGTGGAGGAGTAGGATGAACCTCCTTGACCAAGCTTAACATATCTCTTCCTTCAGCTCACCACAATTTTGTTGTACTGCTGTGTGGAACCACAGAACTTTTTACATTAAAGGCACTGTAGAAATGTTCTCTGCAATACCACACCACCTTTTGCAACTCGTCCATCGCTGCTAAATTATCAGACTGCTTATCCAACATCCAGAACTGGATGAGCGGATATTTCCTTCAATTAAATGTTGGGAAGACGAGGCTTTTTTTTTTTGGTTCCTGCTCCGAGCTCTCCATCCCCCCAAGTCCTGGGCTGCTGCTGCTGCCTTCTTTTTTCCCCCATCTATCTTTCCGCAAGATATTCGACGAACGGTTGCCACCGCCTGGTAAACCCTTGAGCCGACCCCCTTAGGACGAACTTAATCCGCTCTAACTTTATGAACCCCGCCATATCATTTATCCAGGTCTCCACCCCCGGGGGCTTGGCTTCTTTCCACATTAGCAATATCCTGCGCCGGGCTACTAGGGACGCAAAGGCCAAAACATCGGCCTCTCTCGCCTCCTGCACTCCCGGCTCTTGTGCAACCCCAAATATAGCCAACCCCCAGCTTGGTTCGACCCGGACTCCTACTACTTTCGAAAGCACCTTTGTCACCCCCATCCAAAACCCCTGTAGTGCCGGGCATGACCAAAACATATGGGTATGATTCGCTGGGCTTCTCGAGCACCTCGCACACCTATCCTCCACCCCAAAAAATTTACTGAGCCGTGTTCCAGTCATATGTGCCCTGTGTGATACCTTAAACTGAATCAGGCTTAGCCTGGCGCACGAGGACGACGAGTTTACCCTGTTTAGGGCATCTGCCCACAGCCCCTCCTCGATCTCCTCCCCTAGCTCTTCTTCCCATTTCCCTTTTAGTTTGTCCACCATAGTCTCCCCTTCATCCCTCATTTCCCTATATATATCCGACACCTTACCGTCCCCCACCCATTTCTTCGAGATGACTCTGTCCTGCACCTCTTGTGTCGGGAGCTGCGGGAATTCCCTCACCTGTTGCCTCGCAAAAGCCCTCAATTGCATGTACCTGAATGCATTCCCTTGGGGCAACCCATATTTCTCAGTCAGCGCTCCCAGACTCGCGAACTTCCCATCCACAAACAGATCTTTCAGTTGCGTTATTCCTGCTCTTTGCCACATTCCATATCCCCCATCCATTCCCCCCAGGGCAAACCTATGGTTGTTTCTTATCGGGGACCCCCCCAAGGCTCCAGTCTTTCCCCTATGTCGTCTCCACTGTCCCCAAATCTTCAGTGTAGCTACCACCACCGGACTCGTGGTATAGTTCCTTGGTGAGAACGGCAATGGGGCTGTCACCATAGCCTGCAGGCTGGTCCCCCTACAGGACGCCCTCTCTAATCTCTTCCACGCCGCTCCTTCCTCCTCTCCCATCCACTTACTCACCATTGAAATATTAGCGGCCTAATAATACTCACTTAGGCTCGGTAGTGCCAGCCCCCCCCCCCTATCCCTACTACGCTGTAAGAATCCTTTCCTCACTCTCGGAGTCTTCCCGGTCCAAACAAAACCCATGATACTCTTTTCTATCCTTTTGAAAAAAGCCTTCGTGATCACCACCGGGAGGCACTGAAACACAAAGAGGAATCTCGGGAGGACCACCATCTTAACCGCCTGCACCCTCCCTGCCATTGACAATGCTACCATATCCCATCTCTTGAAATCTTCCTCCATCTGTTCCACCAACCGCGTCAAATTTAGCCTGTGCAATGTGCCCCAATTCTTAGCTATCTGGATCCCCAGGTAACAAAAGTCTCTTGTTACCTTACAATTTGCGACTCTTGACGACCTGTCTGGTCTTCCAAGATCACCCATGGGAGGCAGGACTCCAATTGCAGTGCCAGAACTTTTGCGAGTAACTTTGTGTCTGCATTCAAAAACAAAATGGATTGAAATGACCTACATTACGTAGGATCCTTGTCCTTCTTCAGGATCAGGGAAGTAGAGACCTGTGCAAGCGTAATCGGTAACACACCTCGGGACAAGGGGGTCATTCTACATATCTAATATTAAAGGGATCAATTGTCCTGCAAACGTCTTACAAAGCTCAATGGGGAAGCCGTCAGCGTCAGGGCTTCTGCATGAACCCAATGTATTTCCTCGGGGCCCAATGGGGATTCCAACTCCTCCCACCTTTCGATGTCCACCAATGGGGAAGATAGGCCACCCAGAAACTCCGTCATGGCCAAACTCGCCTCCGGGAGCTCCGACTTCTAGAGATCCTGATCAAATATTTCAAAAGCAGCGTTGACCTAGGACGGGGTGGAAACCGAACTGCCACCCCAGCTCCTTATCTGCACAATCTCCTGGGAAGCAACCTGCCACCTCAGCTGATCAGCTAAAAGGTGACTGGCCTTCTTCCTGTGTTCATAAAATGTCCGCCTGGACCGTTGCGGCTGGCTCGTCACCTTGTTGGTTGTAATTCAAATTGCATCTGCAGCTTTTGATTACTCTCAAGCAATTCCAGAGTTGGGGCAAGCGAGCATTGATGTCCACCTCAAGAATGGAGTCCCCCAGCCTCTGCTGCTCCACCCAAGCAGCCTTTTCCATGTGCGCTTTGTAGGAAATTATCTTCCTCCCCCAGCCCCCACCAACTTCCCGGTAACCACCTTAAGGGCTTCCCACAATGTAGAAGGTGAGATAGACTCACTTTTACTGAACTGAATATATTCTTGAGTGGCGGAGGACATGTGTTCGCAAAAACGTTTGTCCACCAATAGCGCCGTATCCAATCTCCATGGCGTTGAGAGGGGCCTGACTAGTATCAAATCCACAAAATGTGGGGCATGATCTGAAATCACAATCGCTGAATACCCTGCCCTCTTCACTTGAGGGAGAAGAGACATACTCACCACAAAAAAGTCAATACATGAGTAAACAAAGAACAATACAGCATAGGAACAAGCCCTTCAGCCCTCCAAGCCTGTGGTCATGATACCACTTTTGGCCAAAACCCTCAGCACTTCCTAGTGCCGTATTCCTCCATACCCATCCTATCCATGTATTTGTCAAGATACCTTTTGAATGCCGTTAATGTATCCGCTTCCACAACCTCCTCTGGCAACACATTCCAGGCACTCACCACCCTCTGTGTAAAACAAATCTGCCTCACACATCTCCACTAAACTTTGTTCCACTGACCTTACACCTATGCCCCCTGGTGACTGATTCCAGGAGACTTATCTACCTTACTGTCTTTTAAAACACCCCAAACTGCCTCCTTTTTGATGTCAACATGACTCAGACTCTCCACACACCCTACCCAAGGACCTACCCAAGAATCATCTTCCACAAAGTCCTTCTTTTTGGTGAACACTGATGCAAAGTACTCATTTTGTACCTCGCCCATTTCCTCTGGCTCAAAACATAGATTCCCCCTCCAGTCCTTAAGTGGTCCAATCCTTTCCCTGGCCACCCTCTTGCTTTTTACATATGAATAAAAAGCTTTGGGATTCACTTTAATCCTACTTGCCAAGGACTTTTCATGACCCCTCCTAGCCTTCCTAATTTCTGCCTTAAGTACCTTCCTACTTTCTTTATACTCCTCAAGGGTTTTGACTGTCCCCACCCTTCTTTTTCTTTTTGATGAGGTTCACAATATCCCTCATTATCCAAGGCACCCTAAACTTCCCATACTTATCCTTCGTTCCCGCAGGAACGTGACTTTCCTGAATCCTAATCAACTGTCGCTTGAAAGACTCCCACATGTCCGATGTTGATTTACCCCCCAACAGCCGCACCAATCCAAATTCTTCAATTCCTGCCTAATGTTATCGTAATTTGCCTTTCCCCAGTTTAGCACCTTAACGCAAGGGTTACCCTCATCCCTATCCAAAAGTACCCTAAAACTTACAGAATTGTGGTCACTATTCCCAAAATGTTCCCTGACTGAAACCTCAACCACCTGTCCAGACTCATTCCCTAACCAGATCCAGTACTGGCCCTTACCCAGGTGGACTATCTACATATTGCATCAAGAAGCCTTCCTGGATACACCTTACAAACTCTGCCCCATCCAACCCCCTGGCACTAAGTGAGTCTCAGTCAATATAGGGGAAGTTAAAATCCTCTACTACAACAACTCTGTTACTTTTGCATCTATCCAAAATCTCTGTACTTATCTGCTCCTCTAACTCTCGCTGGCTGTTGGGGGAGCCCTATAATAAAACACCAACATTGTGATTGCCCCCTACCTGTTCTTGAGCTCTACCTAGATTGCCTCATTGTGTGAACCCTCCGAGTTGTCCTGCAGTACGGCTATAATATTCTCCTTAACCAGTAATGCTACTCCCCTACCCCTTTTACATCCCCCTCTAACTCTCCTGAAGCATCAGTATCCTCCAATGCTCAGCTGCCAATCCTGCCTTTAACCACATTTCTGTGATAGCCACAATATCTTAATTCCAAGTACTAATAGGTGCTCTGAGTTCATTTGCCTTACCTGCTATACTTCTGGCGTTGAAACAAATACACCTCAAACCACTGCGTTTGAGCAG
The DNA here is from genome assembly GCF_047496885.1 of Scyliorhinus torazame. NCBI lineage: Eukaryota > Metazoa > Chordata > Chondrichthyes > Carcharhiniformes > Scyliorhinidae > Scyliorhinus > Scyliorhinus torazame. The sequence goes on along the minus strand of NC_092708.1, from coordinate 204,356,986 downwards.
ATAGGGTGATGTTGTTCTCTTATTTTTGTTCTCTATTTCCCCTTCAGTTATGGCACCTTCTAAGTTAACGCTCTGGTTCTCACCCCCCTGCAATACTAGTTTAAATCCTCCTGAGTGTCTCTAGCAAACCTCCCAGCCAGGATATTGATGCCCCTCCAGTTTAGTTGCAACCCGTCCTGCTTGTACAGGCCAAACTTGTCCCGGAAGAGATCCCAATGGTCCAGAAATCTGAAACCCTCCCTCCTACACCACCAGTTTAGCCACGAGTTTAGCTGCAGTATCCTCCTATTTCTAGCCTCATTGGCACTGGGCACAGGGAATAATCCTGAGATTACAACCATGGAGGTCCTGCTTTTATGGTTACTGCCTAACCCCTTGAACTCCAGCTGCAGGACCTCATCACTCTTCCTGCCATTATGTCATTAGTACCGATGTGTACTATGATCTCTGGTTGTCCACCCTCCCCCTTCAGGATAGCCTATGTTCATTCAGAGACATCCTTGACCCTGGCACCAGGGAGGCAACATACCATCCTTGAGTCTCTTTCACGTTCTCAGAAGAGTCTATTTGTGCCCCTTACTATAGAGCCCCCTATAACTACCATTCTCCTGCACTTTTCCCTCCCCTGCTGAGCAACAGACCAGTTGTGGTGCTACTGTTTTCCCCTGATAGGTTATTTCACCCCCCCCCCCCCCAACAGTATCCAAAACGGTATACCTGTTAGAGAGTGAGACAGCCACAGGGGATTCCTGCACTGACTGCCTGGCCTTTCTGGCGGTCACCCATCTGTCTGCCTGCACTTTGGGTGTGGCCATGTCTCTATAACTCCTATCTATGATGCTTTCCACCACCTGTATGCTCTTAAGTGCATCCAACTGCCGCTCCAACCGAACCACGCTGTCTCTGAGGAGCTGCCATTGGTACACTTCTGCAGACGGAGTTGACTAGAAAGCTGGAAGCATCACGGATCTCCCACATTTCATAGTTAGAGCACAGCACCCCACTGAGTGGCATCGCAGAATCAGCAGTGCAAAAAAGCAGGCCATTCGGCCCATCGAGTCTACTGACTTTGGAAAGAGCACCCCACTCAAGCCCACACCTCCACCCCATCTCCGTAACCCAGTAACCGCACCAGATCTTTTTGGACACCAAGGGCAATTTAGCATGGCCAATCCACCTAACCTGCACATCTTTGGACTGTGGGAGGAAACCGGAGCACCCGGAGGAAACCCACGCACACACTGGGAGAACGTGCAGACTCTGCACAGACAGTGACCCAAGCCGGGAATCGAACTTGGGACCCTGGAGCTGTGAAGCAACGGTGCTAACCACTGTGCTACCGTGCTGCCCTTTAAGCACTAGTTAATTCATTTAAAGTAAATACTTAAATTGTTAATAGATTAAGTTACAATTAACTATATGCTCCCTGGCGCTAGATTTCTACAGGAAACTTAAATGCTGAATACTAATCTCTGCCCTCAGATTTAGTTACTCCTCTACCTAGTTAATTAATAAGTTTTAATTAGTTTGTCAATGATTCCCCCCCCCTCCCCCCTCCTCCATTTGCTCCATGAAAACCGACAACGCCATTGCCATCCCTGATGGACAGTAAGAAGTCTTACAACACCAGGTTAAAGTCCAACAGGTTTGTTTCGATATAACTAGCTCTCGGAGCGCTGCTCCTTCCTCAGGTGAATGAAGAGGTATATTCCAGAAATATATATATAGACAAATTCAAAGATGCCAGACAATGCTTGGAATGCGAGCATTAGCAGGTGATTAAATCTTTACAGATCCAGAGATGAGGTAACCCCAGGTTAAAGAGGTGTGAATTGTGTCAAGCCAGGACAGTTGGTAGGATTTCGCAAGCCAGATGGTGGGGGATGAATGTAATGCGACATGAATCCCATGTCCCGGTTGAGGCCGCACTCGTGTGCGGAACTTGGCTATAGGTTTCTGCTCGGCGATTCTGCGTTGCCGCGTGTCCTGAAGGCCGCCTTGGAGAACGCTTACCCGGAGATCAGAGGCTGAATGCCCTTGACTGCTGAAGTGTTCCCCGACTGGAAGGGAACATTCCTGCCTGGTGATTGTCGCGCAACGTCCGTTCATTCGTTGTTGCAGCGTCTGCATGGTCTCGTCAATGTACCACGCTTCGGGACATCCTTTCCTGTAGCGTATGAGGTAGACTATGTTGGCCGAGTCGCACGAGTATGTACCGCGTACCTGGTGAGTGGTGTTCTCGTGTGTAATGGTGTTACCCATGTCGATGATCTGGCACGTCTTGCAGAGATTGCCATGGCAGGGTTGCGTGGTGTCATGGTCACTGTTCTGAAGGCTGGGTAGTTTGCTGCAAACAATGGTTTGTTTGAGGTTGCGCGGTTGTTTGAAGGCAAGTAGTGGGGATGACCTTGGCAAGCTGTTCGTCTTCATCAATGATGTGTCCTGTCTTGACACAATTCACACCTCTTTAACCTGGGGTTACCTCATCTCTGGATCTGTAAAGATTTAATCACCTGCTAATGCTCGCATTCCAAACATTGTCTGGCATCTTTGACTTTGTCTATATATATATATATATATTTCTGGAACATACCTCTTCATTCACCTGAAGAAGGAACAGCGCTCCGAAAGCTAGTGATATCGAAACAAACCTGTTGGACTTTAACCTGGTGTTGTAAGACTTCTTACTGTGCTCACCCAGTCCCAACGCCGGCATCTCCACATCACCCATGATGGAGTCAGAGATTTGGGCCTGGATCAATCCATCCTGAGATCCAGAATACAATTTAAGTCGCCCCTCCACCCCCCAAGATTAGCTGATGTGAATCCAATCCAGAATGGAGGCGAGCAGCTTGTTTGTAAAACCTGTATCCTCTGAATTTGGAGCATAAACATTAACCAGGGCTACTGAGGTGTCCACCAATGACCCACAGACAATAACATGTGCACCATTAGGATCCACCAAGATCTTTGTGGTGGAAAATGTAACCCTTTTATTGATTAAAATTGCCCCACCCCAACCTACAATCAAAGCCCGAATGAATCACTTGTTCCACCACCTCATCTGTCCTCACCATCAGCAAGCTATCCCTGCCCCCCCCCCCCAACCAAACAATACAATACCCACATATACATACAAAAAACAGTGAGGCAAGCAGTAAGGCAAACAAAAACCACTGAAGCTTGTTCCTTAGCCCATCACAGGACCCACTCTTTGTCCTGGAAGCTGTAGAACTTCACAATATCTGCTTGCAGTAGTTCGTTGGGACAGGGCATGTCTGGTGGGCCTGATCCAGCTCGGAAGGGGATATCAATCCACCCTCCCCACCATCTTCCCAAACATCTGTGGTAGTCACCACTGTTGTATTATATTGTATATACTGCACTGCATACGAGGGTATTACGGTAAGGCCTCTGTACTGTAGGTACGGGGGTAGATCCCTGCTTGCTAGGTCCACCCAGTAGGCGGAGTATAAATGTGTGTGCTCTCCGAACGGCAGCCATTTCGGCAGTAGCTGTAGGAGGCCACACATCTCTGTGTAATTAAGCCTCGATTACTCTCTACTCTCGTCTCGTTGTAATTGATAGTGCATCAATTTATTACAGAGATTTTACAAAGATGGATCTCCGCATCAAGCCGGATCGCCTGCAGCTGCATCCTCAAGCAGACAACGCCAAAAAGGAATTTGCACATTGGCTAACCTGCTTTGATGCATACATCGGATCTGCGACAGACCCAATCCCAGAAGCTCCAGATTCTGTACACGCGGCTGAGCTCCGATGTCTCCCCTCATCCAGGACGCGCCTACCTATGCAGAGGCCATGGCACTACTGAAGGAGAACTGCGCTCAGCAGACCAACAAGATCTACGCCAGGCACCCCCTGTCCACACGGCACCAACTTCCCGGTGAGTCTGTTGAAGATTTTTGGTGTGCCCTGCTCGCCCTGGTGAGAGACTGGGATTGCCAGGCCATTTCGGCCACTGAACATTCTAACCTGCGTTCATTACAGGCATAGGGTCGGCCTACATCCGCCAGCACCTCGTAGAAGGGGCTATGCTTGACCTCGCGGCGACCAAGAAACTAGCGCTCTCGCTCACAGTCGCCTCACGCAACGTACAGGCATATGCCCCCGACCACACGGCCCACCCCTCCTGGGCATTATGGACCCCATCAACGACCGCCTCCAGCCAACCCCACGCTTGCACCGCGGCAGCCAACCAACCCGAGGGGACCCAAGTGCTACTTCTGCGGACAGACAAAACACCCCCAGCAGCGTTGCCCGGCGCGGAGCGCACTCTGCAAGGCCTGCGGCAAGAAAGGACATTTCGCTGCAGTGTGCCAGGCCTGCTCTATCGCCGCTATTGTCCCTGCACCCCCCCGCGTGCGGCCAGTGGGCGCCGCCATCTTCCTCGCTTCAGACCACGTGCGGCCTGCGGGCGTCGCCATCTTGCTTCCCTCACAATACATGCGGCCCGTCGGCGCCGCCATCTTGCTTGCCTCACAACCAATGGGCGGAGCCATCTTGCCTGCCCCAGAACACGTGCGGCCCTTTCTCACCACCAGCTAAGCTAGGTCTTGGTGCTTGTTTGAGAGTTCTGGTGATGAGGCTTTCTGCCAAATGACCTTGACAGTCTGCTCAGGGAACCATCCAACAGTATCCACCATCTTGTTTTTCCGAAGGGCCTCTGGGATGTTTTTGGAGACCACTGCCTGATGGACTTGTGGTTGAAGGTGTTTCTCTGCATAAACCTTTCCACGAGGGACAGGTGGTACGGTCCAACTGCTTGGAGCGATCCGCGGCAACATGGCCAGGCCCATCCTTCACAACACTGGGGACAGATAGAACCTCAGCACGTGATGACACTTGGGTGTTTGTGTACCAAGGATCTACGCGCATCATGATGCAGCCACACAGAATGGTGGCCACCAGGGTCAGGGTGATGTTGGCCACGTTTTTTCCCCCTTTATCTGCAGTTTGCACATCTCGTTCCTTCAAACGCGATCAATTTTTGACCCCCGGATGAAGGGGAAATAATCCCCATCACCGGAGTGAGGAATGGGCCAGACCTGCACCACGTAGAGCAACGCCGAGAGTACCTTGCACCTGATAACCAGGTTGTTACCTGCAATGGAGAAGGTGCGTTGCTTCCACATACCTAGTTTTCAGTTCATTATACCTACTCGCTCCGATTTGGCCTTTCCTCGTCCCACCAGAACGAACAGGATTGCAGTTTACCTGACAACGTAAGGATGTGATGCAGCTTGCAAAAATAAACACCCTCTTTATTGTGTTACTGCTGGATACCTTTTCATCCTGCTCTTAAATCTCTGCCAACTGATGGCGCACTCTGGGCTGGAAGCCGGTTCTTCGATCCATCATGCCCAGGCAGGCTGTCTGAATGAGCTATTCCTGAAATCCCATCCCACCCTGCTCGGCCTCCGTAATCCTGCAATTTCCTTCTATCTTGCCTTCCAATTCCCTTGGAACAGATTCAATACTTACTTTCAAAAGTGAATTGGATATATAAATTGAAAATGTGGGATGGCCGGGCTTGTGGCGGGGGAGGGGTATTTGAAGGGAGTTTGTATCGCAGATTATATTACATTGCTGATACAGCACAGAAACAGCCCATGCAGGTGTTGATGCCCCATTTTTTTTCCTTTATTCTTTCAAGTGATGATAGCATCGCTGGCTGGGCGGCATTTGTCACCCAGCCCTAAATGCTCCTTAAACAACTAAGAGATTCGCTCAGCCATTTCAGAGGACATTTAAGAGTCAACCACATTGCTCAGGGGTCTGGAGTCACACGTAGGCCAGACCAGGTAAGAACGGTAGATTTCATTCCTTACAGGGTCATCAGTGAATGAATATTAGTGAATCGATAATTTAATGGTTTATTACTTTTTTTATTAATTGAATTTAAATTCCATTGGTTGTCATGATGGGATTTGAATACAGGTCCTTCCAGCAATAGCCGGAGCTTCCAGATTACTAGTCCACTGACATTACCACCACGGCATTTGAGTCTCGTCACACCTTGTCTTGTCTAAATCTACCAACGTAACTCTCTATTCCCTCCACCCTCATTTGGTCATAAAAACAGAAAATGCTGGTTAAACGCAGCAGGTTTGGCAGCATCTGTGGGGAGAGAAACATTTCAAGTCCGCTGACCCTTCTACAACCCTCATCTGATTGTCCAGGTTCCCCTTAAGTGCATCTACGCTATTTTCTTCAATTACTCCCTGTGGTAGCAAGTTATGCTGTTTCCCCCCAAGAGGAAACATTCTCTGTGTATCCACTCTATCCATACCTTTCATCATTTCAAAGACCTCCATTAGTGTAGTGATATCATGGTTGTGTTGTAATTCATCGACTGATCACTAGGAGTCTCACTAGCATATAAATGAATGTTAAAGTCGGCTGACTTCAGACAGGCTGGAAGAAGTTGAAGAGAGAGGTTGCTTAGCATGATTTTATTGTTTTTCATCTGTAGTCTTGTATATAGTTTACCCACAGTTAAAGTTAATAAATCATTTATAACTTTAGTTACAAATGTTCTTGGAATAAGTCAGGTCTTTTGATCAGAACATTACATGGTACCAGGGTTGGATGGTATTAAACACTGAAAAATAAACTATCAGCCTGCCACAGAGATTTGAAGATTTTCCAGACTGCAGAATTAACAGCATGGATTTGTTGAAGCCACCAAAGAGTTTAAGCTTTCATGGTAACGTGGACAGCAACAGGCAAGTGTTTAAGCAAGAATTTAATCTGCTTCTTGCTGCAAAAGATTTAGAAGATCAATCAGATTCACACAAGGTAGCGATGCCCCGAACAGCGACATGACCCAAAGCAATTGCATCAATTTGCAAACGATGAAGATAGTACAAATTTTAATGAAGTCATTCGAAGATTTGATGCCCATTGCAGCCCCAGATAGAATTAAATTTATGAACGCTATGTGTTTAGATCACATTTACAGAAGACAGAAGAATGCATAGATAATTTTATCACTGATTTAAAGTTAAAAGGTCAAACCTGTAATTTTTCTACGGTGGAATCTTCCATGATTCGGGACATGAATTTTGTGTAAAGGATGTGGTCAAAGGCACAAATTAAGGCAGTGTTCAGAGTTTGGCAAGATTTGTTCCAGATGCAAAGGAAAAAAAATCACTTTGCTCAGAATTGTTACTCGTTTTTTAATATAAATATTTTTATTCACCATTTTCACATTTTCTTCAGAATGTACACCCCACCAACAAACAGTAAACGGTAACGAATACAATGTCAATCCCCTTATCAACAACAACGATCCCAACCTCCCACCACCCCCTAAACAAAGACCCACCTGACAATATTAGCATCAAATAAAACACACCCTTCCAAGGTGGAAAAAAAAGGAAAAAAGAAAACGGAATCAGGAATCGCCTCTGGTCACCATTGACATATACAGTCCACCCCCCAACTCCCTCCCCCCCCCTAATATTCAATGCCATCCAATCCCCGAAAGAGTACCGTGAATGACACCCATGAATTGTAGACACCCCCCCCCCCACCCCCCTCCCAGACTCTCCCTTCCCCCCCCCCCTCCACTTCCTCTTGTAAACTCCTCCCCCCAGCCAGCGTGGAGACACCCGTCAGGGTCTTCTTCCCCCTTGCCCGCCCCAGGAAAACCAAGAAATCCCCTTTAGCACACAACCCCAGCATACACACCCAAGCCCCAAAGAACCATCATTGCAAATGAGAGTACCAGCTCTTCCCTTGTCCAAATATATACATCGTCGACTTATTCAGTACATACACCAACACTCAGTGAAAAAATGAAGTTACATGAAGCTACATCTGTACACAACCATTTCTCAATTCTGCCACAGACGTTCTGCCTTCGGAAACCTCTCCGCTGCTTTCGCCGTTCCAAAATAAAAGTCCTTGGATTTGTAGGTCACCCTCAACTTAGCTGGGTATACTATGCCGCACTGCACCTTGCTGATGTACAGTGCCTTCTTCACCCAGCTGAAGGCAGCCCGCCTCCTCGCCAGCTCCACCGTAAAGTCTTGGTATATGCGTATACCAGCTCCAGCCCACTGCACCACCCGCTTCTGCTCTGCCCAGCCAGGACTTTCTCCTTCACGCTATACCTACGGAAACACAGACTACTCTTGGCGGCTCACTCGCCTTTGGTATAGGCCTCCATGACCGATGAGCCCGATCCAGTTCATATCGGGAGGGATCATCCCCCTCCCCCAATAGCTTCGCCAACATCGTGGCAAAATACTCCGCTGCGCTTGATACCGCCGCCCTCACCGGGGCAATCGCCTCCTCCACCAGCACTTTCAATACCGCCCCCATCTCCTCCTTCATCGCTTTCATGTGTTTTGTGAACTGTTTTTCAAGTTCCACAGCCATCACCTTGGTCATTTATTCTGCTGTGAGTGATGCGGCCTCCCCTGGTGCTCCAGCCTCCGCTTTCCTTACAGTTCCTGCGCTGACTTTTGCACTCCCCGGCGGACTTCCGGTAACCCCCTTTTTCACAGCCGTTTTACACCCAAACTTGGACACTTCTCCTCCCTGTGCCTTCTGCCGGCTTTTTCAGCCTCTGTTGCCCCCGGGAGCGGGCTTTAAAACTCCGAAATTCCTATTACCGAGCGGGAGCCCTCCAGTGTGCGACTGCCTCCCGCCCGCCGTCACCGGAAGTCCCTCAGAATTGTTACTCTAAGCTCAACCCCACACCAGTCAGCACTGTGGAAGACACAGTCTTCAGTGATGAAACATCATTGTTTGCTGGAGAAATAACACAGAAGAATAATTTTTTGGTGACATCAAAAAATTCTCCAACACTTAAAAAAATGCAAACTGATACTCCATTTAAAATAAATGAGGTTGATGAGGCTGCTACCACTTGAAGTGAACGGTACAGTGGTCCGATTGAAATTAGACACTGGTGCCAAAGCCAATTTAATCAGCATGACTGATTATAAAAAATCTAAAAATTCAGCCGATTAAAAGAAATCACAAAATATCTCTGAGAGATTATAATGGTTCAAGCATTAAATATTATGGTGCTTGTGACCTGAGTGTGGTGGTGAAGAACTCAGTTTATTCCATCCCATCCTATATTGTATCCGAGGGCTTGGATTCATAGAATCATAAAATTGACAGTGCAGAAGGAGGCCATTCAGCTGATCGAGTCTGCACCGGCCCTTGGAAAGAGCACGCCACTTAAGCCTCACACCTCCACCCTATTTCCTTCATCCCGTAACCCAATCTAACCTTTTTCTTTGGACACTAAGGGCAATTTAGAATGGCCAATCCACCTAACCTGCACGCCTTTGGACTGTGGGAGGAAACCGGAGCACCCGGAGGAAACCCACACATGGGGAAAACGTGCAGATTCCACACAGACAGTGACCCAAGCCGGGAATCGAACCTGGGACCCTGGAGCTGTGAATCAACTGTGCTACCCACTATGATACCATGCTGCCCTTAAGTGATTATTAGGTGATCAGTCCTGTGAAGAATTAGGTCTAGTGCAGTTGGTATACAGCATCCACAATGGATTGGATCAACACTCTGACGATTCTGAGAACAGCAAATTCAGCGCTGTGTTCACGGATTTTGGTGCACTACCATTCACTTACAAGATACAACTCAAAGGGGATGCAAAACCTGTGATACAGGCACCAAGAAGCATACCTGCACCTCTTTGGGATCACCTCAAAAAGGAGCTAGACAGAATGAAAAAATTAAAAGTAATCAGAAAGATAGAAGAACCAATCAACTGGGTAAACTCCATGGTTTGTGTAAAGATAAATAATGTCGATATTTGCATATGAATGGATCCTAAAGATCTTAACAAGAAAATCAAAAGAGAACATTACCAAATACCAAAGCCTGAGGAAATCACATCTGAGATGGCTGGTGCACAATTCTTTATGAACTTTGACACATATCAGGGTTTCTGGCAACTAAAGCTAGAGAAACAAAGTACAAAATACTGCACTTTCAATATGCCATTTGAATCGTACTGCTTTCTGAGAATGCCGTTTGGCATAATTTCGAGATCAGAAATTTTTCACCATGCCATGGCGCACGTAATCGGAGGCATTGAAGGTATACGTGTGTACGTGGATGATATCATCATTTGGGGCTCAACCATAGAAGAGCACAATACGAGGTTACTTAAAGTTCTAACGAGCATCAGGAGAAATGGGCTGAAGCTCAACAAGCAAAAGTGCCAATTTGGAGTAAGTGAAGTCACATTCCTGGGTGGCTCTCATCGCATGGCATTGAACCTGACCAGGACAAAATCCAAGCAATTCTCAACATGCCAAAACCACACAACAAGAAAGTCATCTTAAAAGTGATGGGTATGATCAATTTTATCGGGAAATTCATTCCAAACCTGTCAGCAAAAACAACACAGTTACGTGATCTCCTGCACAAGACAACAGATTTCATTTGGACTGAGCAACATGAGCAAGAGTGGAAGAAGCTCAAGACTTCACCAACCACCACACCAATTCTCACATTTTTTAACCCATCTAAGCAGATTAAAGTGTCAACAGATGCGTCAAAAGATGGTCTGGGAGCAGTTCTTCTGTAACTCGAGCATGATGATTGGAAACCAGTCACGTATGCATCACGATCCATGACAACAATAGAGCAGAGATATGCTTAAATCGAAAAAGGATGCCTGGGTTTAGTTGTAGGCTTGGAGAAATTCCAATGCTATGTCTATGAGCTTCCAACTTTCACAGTTGAGACAGATCATCGTCCTTTGGTTTACAGCATCAAAAACATCTCAATCAGATGTCCCCGCTCTCTCTTCCACTTATGAGGGAAAGATTATTTAATGATCATGGACTATTTTTCAAACTATCCCGAAATAGTCTACTGTCTAGCATAACGGCAAGCAGTGTAATACTGCATACCAAGTCAATTTTTGCTGCACACGGAATTCCGCAGGTTGTCGTCAGTGACAACGGTTCTTGTTTAAGCTGTAAAGAGTGGCAACACTTCGCAGTCACGTATGATTTCAATCACGTCATGTCGGGTCCGTACTACCCTCAAGTCAATGGAAAGCTGAAAAAGATGTACATATTGTTAAGCAATTGCTGCAGAAAGCAATGGACAACCAATCTGACTCATATCTCACACTATTGAGTTACAAAGCGTCGCCACTGTCACATGGTAGATCACCAGCAGAGTTACTCATGGATAGAAGGTTGCGTACCACACTTCCATATTTGGCAAAGGTGGAGGAGAATGCAATGGTACTGCAGGAATTGCAAAACAGTAATGAGAAACAAACACAGTTATTTGATAGAGTGTCTAGAACTCTACCATCCCTGAGTAGTGAAGACATTGTGAGAGTAGAAGGTTCAGTCAGTTGTCGAAAAAAGCCATTGTACTTGAAGCAGTAGCACCTCGTTCCTACAATGTACAGACAGAGGGACGGTTGGTTTTAAGAAGAAATCATTGCTCACTCTTGAAAACCAGAGAAGACTTTCAGAACAATGTGAAGGATGACAAATCTACGTCAGTATCAACGTCAGCTGCAGTGTCAGATAATTCAGCAGTTCCTGAGCATGAGAATGTCATGGAGAACATTGAATCTACAAGTTCTGAGCAGGAAGGTCAAACTTTGAGAAGATCAACCAGAGTCTGAAGAAAACCTAATCAACTCAATTTGTTGAGGGGCTGGTTTAGCACAGTGGGCTAAACAGCTGGCTTGTAATGCAGAACAAGGCCAGCAGCGCATGTTCAATTCCTGTACCGGCCTCCCCGAACAGGCGACTAGGGGCTTTCACAGTAATTTATTGTGACAATAAGCGATTATTGTTATTATATTATTATACCTGATCAACTCAATTTGTAGATTTGGACTATTTATACATATTATGCTTATATATATATATAATATATGTGTATATAGTTGCTAAACCAGTTTTTTAAAAAAAAGCTATTACTGTTAGACTCACAGGCCCATGATATCACATGTAACTATACTGATGATATTGTATTAATTTTTTCTTTCAAAGGAAAGGGGATGTAGTGATATCATGGTTGTGTTGTAATTCACCGACTGACCATTAGGAGTCTCACTAGTATATAAGTGAATGTTAAAGTTAGCTGACCTCAGACTGGCCGGAGGAAGTTGAAGAGAGAGGTTGCTTCACATGATTTTACAATTTTCATCTGTTGTCTTGTATACAGTTTCCCGACAGATAAAGTTGATAACTGTTATAGTTATAAAGTTTATAACTTTAGTTACAAGTATTCTTGCAATAAATCAGACCATCCGACCGGAACATTACAATTAGGTCACCCCTTAGCTCTCTTGTTCACGAGAGAAGAGACGCAGCCTGTCAATTCTTTCCTGAGAGAGATACACCCCCACGCATTTCTGTGAATCATCCTTGTGAATCTTTTCTGCACACTCTCCAAAGCCTCCACACCCTGTTAAGAATATGGCAGCCAGATTTGTCACAGATCTCGATGTGCGATCGAATGAACGTTCGATACAGATTTTAGCGTAACCTCCCTACTTGTCAATTCTGTCTGTCTGGAAATAAAACTGAGTGCTTGGTTTGTCTATTTTTTTGTTGACCTTGTTAACCTGTGACGGAATTTTGTGATTGATGTATCTGGACTGTGAGATTTCTCTGTTCCTATACCTCCACCTAAACTCGCACCTTTCAAGAAATAAGTGACCTTTTTGTTCTTCCTCTCAAAAACTATAATTATATTTTAAAAATTATATTTCTAATGTCTGGATGTCCTTCTATTCTTTTAGTGGAGATTCAATTTTCTTTCCTATCGTCATCTGACTGGTCTATAATTCTCTTGGCATGTTCAGTTCCCCTTGTTTTTTTTAATATAAATTTAGAGTACCCAATTATTTTTTTCTAATTAAGGGGCAATTTAGTGTGGCCAATCCTCCTATCCTGAAAACCTTTGGGTTGTGGGGGCGAGACCCTCGCAGACAGGGAGAGAATGTTAGTTCCCCTTCTTAAACATAGACATTAACTATCTGCTAGTCCCTGGCACTATACTCAGATTTAGATGGTAATCCCCTCTTTACCTCCTCCCCGGAGGGTGGCATCACCGTCCAGTGGTACCCGCTGGAAGATCTCTTTGTTTCTGATCTCACTTTGTTTCTCCCAATCTCTTTTCTTGCCATGTTGACAGTTTTCAAGAGTGTCCAGGAGCCTCCCTAAATGAAAGACTAATCTCCAGAACACTGCAAGGAGCAAATGTGTGGGAGTAAAATCTCAGCAGTCCAAAAAAAATAGTTTCTTCATTTGCTTTGAAAGCTTTTGTCAGTCGTGAAAGGAAACAAATGATTGACCAACAATGAGACTTCATCCAATTGGATAACATGGAGTCTGTTGCTATCCCGATTAGTTAGGCAGGTGCCATGACCTGGAAGATTGATTGATGTTGTTTTTGAAAACTCACCACTATTCTTAGAAGTCCCCCTATACCAAAAAGGCCGACATTCTAAATGGTGATCAGGGATTCTCACTCCCTGACTCCGATGCAGGCTTCAGTGGGTGTTATTCAGGTCAAACTATGTTTTCAAGTTATCCCCCGGTATAACCCATACCTTCACCGAAGATTTAATCTACTTACCACTTAGTAGCATCGATCCTGGGTCCTGCATTGCTAAGTAAGTAAAGTAGACTTTGGAATAACCACTATTTCAAGTTAAAACGTTTAAGTTATTTTATTATTATATTTTTTTCTTTTAAAAGCTGCAATTACTGTCTTTACAGAAAGGTACAAAGATCTTGCTTCTGGATCCTTCTGGTTGGTTGAAGGGACCTTCAGGCCCACCTTGACAATCAATCTTCTTTTTACAATCTGGTCTTCTTTAGATGTATTCGCTGGTGAGCTCGGTTGCTATGTCTTATCTTTCCCATGTACCGAGCTGTGAGAGCTGGCTCTCCTGGCTATCTCTGAGCTGACTCTGCCTACTCTTTAAATTCTAGTCTTCCTTAGATGTATTAGCTATTTTAGCTCGGCTGCTTTGCCCTGTCTCTTTCCCATGGCCGCGCTGACTGAAATCTGACTCTGAGCTGCTTGTTCCTTCTCTGCTTCGCTCTCTCTCCCTCTGAGTTCTGGTTCTGGTTCTGCCTGCTATCCCCTTTCTTCGGGTTTATATATTTTTCTAACAGTTATCTAGTTTTTATGACTTTATTGTAAAGTAACTCTTGAATTTCTTTGATTGTTAAAAGTATCTTTGATCTAAACATTCTAATCCAACTAAGTACTCATTTTGACATGACCTCACCTCTCAGGTCTCTGATTACATTGTGTTCTTTGTGATGTTCAAAATGCTTTGACTTCAAGAGGTGTTACTTTTAATTCCTGTCATTTCTGTAGTTTTATTTTCCAATTGTGTCCTCAGCTCATAATTTTGACTTTGATTTTGGCTTTGAATTATGTTTCCCGTAGACTGATAGTCTCCAGTTTTCTTTAATTTACCTGGTATTAGGAAAATTTCACACTTAGAATTGTCACAAAATTCAACTGAACCTCATCCTTCCCTTTTCCAGATGCTTACTAAGACAGTTACTTACAATGAAGGCGTGAGCCATTGTTTTTGGCTTCATTCAAAAATCCTGTTTGTCTTGTTTGCTAAGCCTGCTTGACCAAGGATATCTGCATTTTACAATCCTGCTCTTTGCAGCCGCTGTTAACCCTTTGTGGGATCTTTCCCTGTATCCTCTCATGTTTTTCTCAGACCAGATATTGCCAAACTTCCATGTTTCAAATGACACATCTTTCCATATTTTCAATAACAATGTGTCGAATGGCCAAGGGCGGAGTGGCTGAAAGTCAGAGGATGAATCTTAGAACATGGCCAACCAGTGTTGGCAACTCTACGGTCCAGTGATTTCTGTGGAATGGTTCGTACATACATGTGCGTTTGTTGATTAACTGATTACCCTGATCCTGAACGGGAATGGTCCCACACCTCTGCTGACACTTGCTGCAGAGGCTCACAGAAGAAGTCTGAGCTCTGGGGCTGAAGAATCATTGTTGCTTTTGTGGCCATGGACAGTCAAAGTGAGTAATTTTGGGGGTTTGCTCATTCTGCTGCCCTTTCGCTGAAGCCAGTTATCGCTGGGAGTTCCAGAGTCTGTTTCCAACTCTGCTTGGATGTAAGCCTGAAGGTCTCATCACATGACCTCCCAACTCATAGCCACCCTGTCACCACACTCAAGCCTTGGTTCAATTGGAAAGGCAACAAACCCAAATTAAAGAAAAGGCAATACATCAGCCCTATTATTTTTCAGATGCAATATTCTACCTGATTTGAGCAGCCTCTGCCCCATCCCCCACTTCGTAAGCCCCACAATTGGCAACTGGATGGTCAGCATTGTCGTCCGTTTCCCATCTCCCATGGGCTCTGTGCTACAAAGAACAAAGAACAATACAGGACAGGACCAGGCCGTTCGGCCCTCCAAGCCTGCGCCGATCATGGTACCTGCCTATACTAAAACCTTAGTCTGCACTTATGGAGTCCGTATCCTTCCATTCTCACCCTATTCATATATTGTCTAGATGCCCCTTAAATGCCGCTATCATACCTGCTCCCACCACCTCCCCAGGCAACGCAGTCTATATATTTACCAGCCTCTGTGTAAAAACCTTGCCTCGTACATCTGTTCTAAACTTTTCCCGGTGAAGAATCCCGCCCCCTATGTCCCCTAGTGTTTGACTCTCCTACCCTAGGAAAGAGCATCTGACTGTCCACTCTGTCCATGCCACTCATAATCTGGAGGTCCCTCCTTAAACCTCTCCACCTCTCCCTCGATCCTTACAGTTTATGGATCAATGGGTAGCATTCTCGCTCCTGAGGCAGAATGTTGTCCGTTCAAGTCCCAGAGACTTCAGCACCAAATCTCGGCTCACCCTTCAGTGCTGTTCTGAGAAGAGTGGATTTAAATGATCCCATGGCACTATTTTGAAGAGAAGCAGGAGAGTTTTCCCTCATACTCTGGTCCATATGTCTCAATCAGCATTGCAAAAAATGGATTATCTTGTCAATGTTGTATTTCAGTGCAAAGACTGGCTGCCACGTTTCCTACATTACACTTCACAAAGCATTTCATTGGCTGTAAAGCACTTTGTGACATTCTGAGGTGATAATTTTTTAAAATGTGTTCATGGGATATGGGCATGGCTGGTTAGGCCAGCATTTATTGCCCATCCCTAATTGCCCTTCAGAAGATGGTGGGGAGCTGCCTTCTTGAACTGCTGTGGTCCATGTGGTGTCGGTACCCTCACTGTGCTGTTAGGGAGGGAGTGCCAGGATTTTGTCCCAGCAACAGTGAAGGAACGGCGATATGTTCCCAAGAGTGGATGGTGAGTGACTTGGAGGGGAACCTCCAGGTGGTGGGGTTCCAGGTATCTGCTGCTCTTGCCCTTCTAGATGGTAATCGTCATGGGTTTGGAAGGTGTTGGCTAAGGAACCTTGGTGAGTTACTGCAGTGCATCTTGTAGATAGCACACACGGCTGCTAATGTGCGTCGTGGTGGAGGGTTTGGATGTTTGTGGAAGGGGGAGCAATCAACGGGCTGCTTTGTCCTGGATGGTGTGGAGCTTCTTGAGTATTGTTGGAGCTGCACTCACAGGCAAGAGGAGAGTATTCCATTACACTCCTGACTTGTGCCTTGTAAATGGTGGACAGGCTTTGGGGAATCAAGAGGTGAGTTAATCGCCACAGCATTCCTAGCCTCTGACCTGCTCTTGTAGCCACATTTGAATATGGCTAGTCTAGTTCAATGTCTGGTCAATGATAAGCCCAGGATGTTGAATGTGGGGGGTTCAGCGATGGTAATGCCATTGAATGTCAAGGGGCAATGGTTAGATTCTATCGGTGGCATGGTAGCACAATGGTTAGCACTGCTGCTTCACAGCGCCAGGGATCCAGATTCAATTCCTGGCTTGTGTCACTGTCTATGCGGAGTTTGCACAATCTCCCTGTGTTTGTGTGGGTTTCGTCCGGGTTCTCCGGTTTCCTCCCAGAAAAGTCCCAAAAGATGTGCTTGTTAGGTGAATTGGACATTCTGAATTCCCCCTCAGTGTACCCGAACAGGCACCATAGTGTGGCGACTATGGATTTTAACAGTAACTTCATTGCAGTGTTAATGTAAGACTACTTGTGACAATAATAAAGATTATTATTATCTTGTTGGAGATAGTCATTGTCTGGCACTTGTGTGGTGCAAATGTCAGCCCAAACCTGGATATTGTCCAAGTCTTGCTGCATTTGGACATGGATCTGAGGAGTCATGAATGGTGCTGAGCATTGTGCAGTCATCAATAAACAGCCCCGCATCTGACCTTATAATTGAAAGTCATTGATGAAGCAACTGAAGATGGTTGGGCCTAGGACACTACCCTGAGGAACTCCTGCAATGATCTTCTGGGATTGAGATGATTGACCTCCAACCACCATAACCATCTTCCTTTGTGCCAGGTATGATTCCAACCAGTGGTGAGTTTTCTCTCTGATTCCCTTTGACTCCACCTCTGGCTCCCAGATGCAACAGTCAGTCAAATGTTGCCTTGATGTCAAGGGCAGTCAATTTCACGTCACCTCTGGAGTTCAGCTCTTTTGTCCATGTTTGAACCATGCCTGTAATGAGGTCAGAGTTCTTGGCAGAACCCAAACTGAGTGCGTACCCTTATTTCTTTTTAAGTTGCACCTCCTTGACCAGAATTGAAAGCACATCTTCGTGATACCTCCCTTCTTTGGCCTGACATAGTCAGGTTATGTTTCTGCAAAACACCGCATGATTTTCTTCAGGTTATGTCAGGCACTGTATAAACATTAAGCAAGTCTGGGGGCATCTGTGGATTTTAATGTTTGAGACCGGTGACTGTTTGTCAGATGAATTCTGGCGGAGAGTCACCAACCCATAACCATGATTCTGCTGCTCTCTCCACAGATGTTGCCAGACTAGCTGAAAATTTCCAATGTGTTCTCTTCTTTAAAAAATTCGCCTTTACTGCAAATCTTCATGTTTTAATTGCGGCAAAGTTTCTCTGCAGTACCATTAATGACCACCAAGTGGTGCTGCCACCCCATGTAACCCACACAGCAGCTGGAGGGTAGCAGTTGCAGGGGAGACAGGCGAACAGAAAGGTTTCTCATCAGGCATCATTAAGGTAGAGCTCCTTTGCACTTCTAAAGCAGCATGTTGATTGGTGTAAAGGAAACATGCAATTAAAACTCTCCATCACTGATCCCAGCATAGTAAAGATGCTCTCCTCTGTATTTTGTTGATCAATTTCAACTTGTTGCTGTATAATTCAACATTGTCAACTGAATGCAGGAATATTTTGCCGCTTTTCAGAGGCCGTAGACTCTTTGCCAATCGTCAGAGCGATGGAGGCCCTAAAGCTCATCTAAGTTATTCCGTCCAAAGTACCAAAACCACCGTGTTCCCCCACACCTCTGCTTTTCAAAACCAAATCACGGTGGCACAGTGGTTAGCATTGCTGCCTACGGTGCAGAGGTCCTGGGTTCAATTCCGGCCCTGGGTCACTGCCTGTGTGGAATTTGCATATTCTCCCCATGCTTGTGTGGGTCTCACCCCCACAATCCAAAAGATGTGCAGGGTAGGTGGGTTGGCCACGCTAAATTGCCCCTTAATTGGAAAAAGAATAATTGAGTACTCCAAATTTATAATTAAAAATAGTGTGAAGTTACGAACCTGCGCACACGCAGAGCCAACTTGTGCTTAGAACCCATGCTCTCTACGTGGAGACGACACGAGGAGATGAAAGTTTAACATTCTCAATCACGGATGAGTAACGTTTTGGGGCTGTGAGCCACGATTACATGTACAACTGCGTTTGCACGGCTAATCGTACTCACGACAGAAGGTGTCCCAGATGACGGGAGTTGACTGTAATGTGCTCTGTTTAAAACAAAATTCTCCTCATATCCCATCAGATTCTTTTGCCAAATATCTTAATTCTGCATTCTTTGGTCACAGGCTCCCTGCCACTGGAAACAGTTTCCCGGTCAACTCCATTCACACCCTCCATAATTATAACCATCTCTATTAAATCACCTCTCATCCTTTTCTGCTCTAATTACACTTGCTGACTTTAATAATTAAAAAAAAGAGATACATTCCAGAGTGTGAGAGGTTGCAATTTAAGGGTTTAAAAATGAGCGATATTGTAGTGGGAAGAGCAGGGCTCTTTATATAACACTCTTAATATAGACAAACATCACAAAACACTGGGCAGGGACATTGTCTGACTAAAGCGGACCATGAGCCAAATAAGGAAATGTTGGAACATTGACTAAAACTCTTTGTTAAACAGGTAGGTTTTAAGGAGACAAGAGCAAAATACCAGGGATTTTGCTGGGAATTCAGAATAAGAATGGAAAATTCTGGAAATACTCAGCAGGTCTGGCAGTGGGGTTGCCAACTCGGGCTGGACATATTCCGGAAGATGTAATCAGATGTGACATCACAGAAAGCCGGATGGCGTGGGTGCTGGGTTTATTTTCTGTACAAACAGAGTGAATACAAATCCTGCCCCATCCTCTCGTACTGCTGTCGATTATGGGGAGGCGGGTGTGAGAGGGGAAGAAATACTGGAAATATCAGTGACAATCAAATCTCAAATGCCAACGGTTCTGCTGTTTACTCTGGCACAGCCGTATCCAACCGCTACTCTCACCCTGTACCGCAACAGCTGGTGCGGACTGGTTAGATCACAAACCGATTGGCGCCCGGCACGGTTCCTGATTTTGGTCTCTTGCACGATCTAACGGCCGCGTTGCGCTCTTGCTCAAGAGTAACGTGGATGTTAAATCGCGCCAAACGCTTCATGTCCGTATGACTTCTTCAGAGTTAGCGAGAGGGAGGAATGTGATGGATTTTATACTGTTGGGGGGCTGGAGTAGTTGGAGTGGAGTAGAAGGAATGTGATGGAGCTAGGAGAGATTGCAGCAAAGGTGTGTAGGTCGTGAGAAGAGGAAACGTTAATGGCAGGGGAAGGAGCCAGCAGTTAGATAAAGGTGAGACATCAGAACGTGTTAATGTAAAAACAAAAAACAGTGCTATGAAAGCAAACTGAAATTAAATGAAAGTCGCCAAAGTCCCAGATGACCGTAGGCTGTTCTCCCACTTTTTTTTGAGATATAGCTGACTGGTGGTAATTTAATCTGAAGGTCATCACACCTCAGGTGAGGGGCAAGGTTGAGAAGGCTTCACGAGTAACCTCAGCCTGTACGGGGAATTGAACCCGCCGCTGCTGGCGTCACTCCGCATCACGAACCAGCCGTCCAACCAACTGAGCCAATCTAGCCTCCCTGAAGAACATGTGACAGATGGCCCAGGGTGGCGGGGGAATGGGGAGGGGGGTGGGGGGTGAGCATTGGTACAAAAAAATGTTTTGGATAGAAAAAAAAGGGCCAAAGGCGAGGAGAAAAGTCAGTCTAAAGTTATTGAACCCAATATTGACTTGTTGTCATGTATTCCTAATCGGAAGATGAGGTGCTCCCCATCCAGTTTGCATTGAGCTTTTAAAAAAAATGTTGATTGAGAGATAAATATTGGCCCGGACACCGGAAATAACTGCCCCTGCTGTTCTTTGAAACAGCACCATGGAATCTTTTGTGCCCTCATGAGGGGGTGGGGGAGGGGGGGGGGGGTAATATCTCATCCATAATTACATCGGCCCTAACAATGCAGTATCCCCTCAGTTAGTGCAGTGGGTCTCATGATGGATTTTTGTGCTTACGTCCTGGATTGCGACGTAAAGCCGAAACATTCTGACTCAGGAGGGAGAGCGTTGTCAGCTGTGACATGGTTCAGCAATATATATGGTTTAATTGCACCACCCCCCCTCCACAAATCCCCATCAGACATTTTATTGAATTAAGATTGCTATTGAAATGCAAATGATGCCTGAAGAGAATTTGGCCATCAGTTCCTGGATAATCAGTTAGCCACTGGGTGGAGCCCCACACCAGGGCTAGGGAGAGAGACATGGGGCTGGATTCTCCATCGGCGGGATCCTCCGTTTCGCCGACAGCGCACTCACGCCCACGGGTTTCCCAACGGCGTGGGGGGTCCCACAATGGGAAGCCCCGCTGACCGGCTGCCGGGAAGGAGAATCCCGCCAATGACTTGTGTTTCAGTTCAGTATCAGAACCTGTCACAACACAGCAGCTTCAGGAAATGGGCATAGTGCTCCCATTTCCATTCTCAGGACCTGCTAACTGAATTCAATCTAAATTGCTGGGTTGGTTTGATAAGCATCCCACCTTGGGAGGGGGAAACGCTGGCTGAGAGCAGACCCTGGGCAACAGGGGAGTCGTATGTCGTGTGTGGTGGCTGGAAGAGTGAAGAGGCCATGGCCATGATGGAGCTCTGACTGACCCAAACCATCAGTCGCATTGATGTTAGTGATGTAAAAAACCAAGCTGCTCACCGGGAAGTAGTCACTGCTTTTTAAAAAACCTTTACTTAGGATGTGAGTACTGCTGGTGTGGTCACCATTTACTGTGCCTCCCTAATTTCCCCTGAATAGGTCGGGGTGAGTTGCCTTCTTGAGCGATTGTAGTCTATGTGGTGTAGGTACACCCACAGTGTTGTTAGGAAGGGAGTTTGACACAGTGGCACTGAAGGAACGGCGGCATAGAATAGAATCCCTACAATACAGAAGGAGGTCATTCAGTCCATCGAGTCTGCGCCAACTCTCTGATAGAGCACCCTACCTAGGCCCACTCCCCCACCCTATCCCTGTCACTCCGCTACTCCACCTAACCTGCCCATCTTTGGACTGTGGGAGGAAGACGGAGCATCCAGAGGAAATCCACGCAGACACGGAGGGAGCATGCAAACTCCATACAGTCACCCAAGGGAGATTCAAACCTGGGACTGTGAGACAGCAGTGCTAACCAGTGTGCCATTTTCTTGTTTTTTCAATTTTAGAGTACCCAATTCATTTTTTCCAATTAAGGGCCAATTTAGCGTGGCCAATCCACCTAACCTGCACATCTTTGGGTTATGGGGGCGAAACTCACGCAAACATGGGGAGAATGTGCAAAATCCACACAGACAGTAACCCAGAGCCGGGATCAAACCTGGGACGTCGGTGCCGTGAGGCAGCAGTGCTAACCACTGCATCACCGTGCTGCCCTGCCACTTTCTTTTATTCCTTCAGTTTAGAGACTCTTTAGCCTGGTGATTGGTATCCACGTGCACTAGGTTAAAAAACATCACAAACTGCAGATGCCTCTCCAGAGGAGCTACTTCTTGGCCAATCAATCATGAACATACTTCCAAGATAGGATGGTGTGTGGTTTGGAAGGCATCTTGTAGGTGGTCATGTTCCCATGCACCTGCTGCCCTTGTCATTCTAGGCGATAGAAGGGTTGTGGATTTGGAAGGTGCTGTCTAACGAGCCTTGGTGAGTTACTGCAGTGCATTTTGTAGATGGTGCACTGGCCTGCCACTGTCGGTCGGTGGTGGAGGGAGTAGGTGTTGAAGATGGTGGCTGGGGTGCCAATCAAGCGGAGCTGGTTTGTCCTGGATGATGTTGAGCTTCTTGAGTGTTGTTGGAGCTGCACTCATCCAGACAAGTGGGCAGTATTCCATCACACTCCTGATTTGTACCTTGTAGATGGTGGACAGGATTTGGGGAGTCAGCAGGTGAGTTACTCGCTGCAGGATTCCCAGCCTCTGGCATGCCGTGGCAGCCACAGTATTTATATGGCTAGTCCGTTCAGTTTCTGGTCGATGGTAACCCCCCAGGATGTTGCCCGACGTCAGTAGGTCACTCCTCAACATCAACTTGCAGTTATGTAGCACCTTTATTGTAGTAAAACATCCCGATGTGTTTTACAGGAGTGTTATCAGATGAGATTATGTAAGGCTTATGGAGTCAGCTGTTCTTCAGCAGATAGCACTCGCCTCTCTGAGCACTGGCAATCCAGTGCAGTACAGAGGGAGTGCTGCACTGTTGGGGGGTTCACCTTTTCCATAAGACTTTAAACCAAGGCTTCATCTTCCCTTTCTTAACTCGTCCCATTGCCCTATGCTGAAGAAGTGGCGAGGAGTTCTCCCTGGGGTTCCGGCCAATGTTTATCCCTCAATCAACATGATTGAGACAGATCACAATGCTGTTGGCGGGGACTTGCTGTGTGTAAAATGGCTGTTGCACTTCTGACATTATGACAGTGAGTAGAATTCAGGAAGTGTTTCACTGGCTGTCAAGCACTTTGCGACATCCTGTGGTCAGGGAAGGGCTTCTAGAAGTGCCACTTTATTTCTTTTTGAGACCTTTGGCGGATAATGTATTGAGTGATGTATTAATTATTCATGTAATAGGGCGGCACGGTGGCACAGTGGTTGGCACTGCTGCCTACGATGCTGAGGACCCCGGTTCGATCCCGGCTCGGGTCACTGTCTGTGTAGAGTTTCCACATTTTCCCCGTGTCTGCGTGTGTTTCACCCCCACAACACAAAGATGTGCATGGTAGGTGGATTGGCCACACTAAATTGGCCCTTAATTGGAAAAAAAAATAATTGGGTACTCTAAATTTATACACAAAAATAAATTATTAATGTAATAATGATATTAAGAGACTCTCGGATATCATTGTTCTCCCCTCACTATGTGGGGAGAAGCCCCTCAGCTTCACACAATGGTGATGATGCCAGCAATAGGGGGTGAATGCGCAGATAACTGCCCGCAGATAACTGCCCAGGCTGAGAGATGACACACATTATCTACCTTAAGCTTCAGGGTGCATTTCTGTCGCGCTTCTCATGCCCTCCAGACATCCCAACGTGCTTTGCAGCCATTGAGGCTCTTTCTGAATTCTACTCACTGTTGCAAATGTGGCAACCAATCTGTGCACAGCAAGTTCCCACAAACAGCAATATGATAATGACCCGATCGTCTACTTTTAGTGTTGTTGGTTGAAGGATAAACATTGGCCAAGACACTAATGAGGACCCCCCCTTTGAAATACAATCAACTCTTGTCACTCATCGGGAGTTCCGTTCCCATGAAATCTCGTTAACAGCAAAACTGCAAGCAGGAAACATGGTTTTGAACAGGACTCAAGTAGATAGGTTCCAGCATTGGTTTGAGCAGCATTGAGGTGCAGTACCTGTATACAATAGACAGGGGAGGGAGCAGGGTTCTCTGACCGTTACATTGGTGAATAACCTGTTCTTCAGTTCAGGGACCCATTGTACGAGTCCTTCCTGTTTATTTCCTTTGTTCCATTTATTTTATTTTATTATTTTGGTCTGTGGACCCATAATCGAGATGTGCCTTTGAGCACAAGACTCAAAGTTGAAACAGCCTACTTGCCAGGACACTGTGTTCTCAGGTTTTGTGTTCAGGAGAGGAGAAGCCAGGCTTCTCGGTGCCGTTTGGATCTCAGGAACTGGTTTTGAAGGGAGTCGGTTCGATTGGTTAACTGGCAATCGGTGGGTAGGCCAGGGGCAGTGTTCTGCCTGACACCAGTCAGTGATTGGTTCCTGCCTGGTGCTTTCTGAGAGAACTTAGCAGAAGACCTCGGAAGGAAAAAGAACGCTCTCTTTTCTCTCTCTCTCTCTGCTTTATTGTTCTGAAAGCGAGAGTGCCTGGCACATCCTTTGCTATGAACCTGAAATGATGCTGAGTCTGCAGAGACAGTACACAACCTTGCCAAAGAAAATCATCTCAAGCCTAGAAGGAAGAAGTACCAAAATTAAAGCCTGATCTCTGGAAAGACAATGGCCAGAAGTTATCCCTGTGCCTCAAAGATCCTTATCCCTTTTCTTTTTCATGGAATCCCTATAGTGCAGAAGGAGGCCATTCGGCCATTGAGTCTGCACCGACCCTCCGAAAGAGCACCCTGACTAGGCTTAACTCCCCCCACTCTATCCCTATAACCCCACCTAAGGGCAATCTAGCATAGCCAATCCACCTAACCTACAAATCATTGGACAGTGGGAGGAAACCAGAGCACCCGGAGGAAACCAATATATAGACATGGGAAGAACGTGAAAATTCCACACAGTCACCCAAGGTCGGAATTGAACCTGGGGCCCTGGCGCTGGGAGGCAGCAGTGCTTTAATATTTTTTTCCCTTTCCACCACCCTTTCCTCTCTGTTGTTAGTCTGTGTGTGTGTGTGTGTGTATATTGAGTGGGGTGGTTTAGGAAGGGAGGATTTAGGAAGGGGGTAGTAGACAGTCAGTTATATTTTCTGTTTGTTTAATTGTAATACTGTACATAATGAAAGGTTACTTGTGTTAAAGTTACAAACCTGGTGACTGTAGTTTATCAGGCTCAGCCAAGGACCTTGGGTATTTTAAATAAAATGAAATTTGGTCTGTTTTGTGACTCTGTGTCAAGTGGGGCTGGAATGGGCCACGCAATAACCCAGGGTGTTGTGACACCATCCCCCGCACCATCCCCCAGTCTTCCCCGACACACCCAAACAAATGTTTACCGGGAGGCCCTCCTGCCCTGACATATCAGCACCTCCTCTGGTCAGAGGTGGAAACTGCCAATTCGTAATGGAGAAAGAGAGGGCGCCTCAAAACCAAATATCCGCGGATAACCGAACATAGCTCATGCGATGGGCAATGTGGCGCGTGGAGTGCAGAGCGCGGGTACGTGGAAACATGAACTAGGAAGGCGCGAACGGTGGCTATTTCCTATAGTGACATGTCCATCTGAGGGGACAGGTGGGAGCTCGATGGCTTAGTGCCTTATCCAAAGGCTGGTACCTTGAGCAGTATGTGACTCTCTCGGTACAGCGCTGGAGTATCAGCCTGGATTATGAGCTGAAATCCTAGATCTGTACTCACAATGTCCTGACTCAGATATGACAGTGCTAATGCTGACTTACAGCTGGCACTATTGCAGGTTTCTTATCCCTGGTACAATTCAGATTATGAGGAAATTTAGCAACATAGCTTTGCACTTAAATACCTACAATTCCACATTCTCCCTGTGTTTGTGCGGGTTTCGTCCCCACAACCCAAAAGACGTGCAGGGTAGGTGGATTGGCCACGCTAAATTGCCCCTTAATTGGAAAAAATGAATTGGGTACTCTAAATTTTTTTTTAAATACCTACAATTCTTGACTTGTGCCATCTTTGTGTCTCTCATTAATTGAAGCCATTGAACCCAGATTGGATTTATATTCTTATCACACATTTCCCTGTCGGATAATGTTCCCTTTGGGAACACAATCCAGGCATCACTGGGAGCGGGGGATGATCCAGGCATTGTCTCTCCCATTCTGTGCACCATTTTGCTGTCTTTCCCTCGTTGCAATCCTCAAGCGAAAAGATAATCTTCACCCACTTGCCTGCCAGGCACGAGTTTGACAAGAAAGGAAAATCGGACCTGGTGATACCACGACTCAAAGGAATTGCAATCTTTTGAAGCTGCTTATTTCCCTTTACGCTTTTGTTGGGCACATAATCTCAGTTTCCATAGAGAAAAACGAGATCACACCCTGCTGTGAAATGTTTTTTAAAATGTTTCTATTGTTTTTCCAGTCCAGAGAAGGTATTTAATCTCTGTCGTCTGCCTGCTTTTGTTTTGGTTCCCTGACTATTTTTAGTTTTATAACGCTGCCTGTTGTGCAATTCAGTAATCATCGTCGAGTCATCTTCATTCCTGTGGCTTCCCGCTGAAGTTCCACAATCTCAACACTTCAGCATTCCCTCTCCTCATAAGTATTGGCTCCAACTGCTTGATGTGGAGATCTGGTCTGTTCCTCGTCAAACCTTCTAATCTCGCTCCATAAGAAACTGTTTTGGCGGAGTTTGTCTTTTTCTTTGAAGGAGGAATGGTGTTTATGCCTCACCTCTCCCTTGACATGATTGCTTTGAAATGATCCATGAATGTGGCAGCTATTCAGTGGGATCCCACAAGCGGGAATGTTCTGAAGAATCCGTTTTTCTTTTGGAGGAGGGTGATGTCGATTCTAGGGAGGAATTATGTTTTTTTTGCCACCTAGTGCCCTGGGATTTTTAATTCCCAGTTTAATGTCTCGTCTTCAGCGAGGCTTTTCCTCAGTATCGCACTGGGAATGCCAGCCTGGATTGTCTGTTCATAGTTCTGTGGCAGGGTTTCAAACAACAGCAACCTTCAGAGGTGAGGGTGCCACCAACTGGCACTTTGTGTTTTAAATACTGCAAGTGATGAAGTGATGAAGTCAGGTGGTACAGTGGCACGGTGATTAGCACTGCTGCCTCACAGTGCCAGGGGCCTGGCTTCGATTCCAACCTCAGGTGACAGTCTGTGTGGAGTTTGCACATTCTCCTCGTATCTGCGTGGGTTTCCTCCGGATGCTCCAGTTTCCTCCCACAGTCCAAGGATGTGCAGATGGATTGGCCATGCTAAATTTGTCCCTCAGTGTCCAAAAGGTTACGGTTAGTTGGCGTTACTGGGTTACGGGTTTGGGGGGTGGGGGGGGGGGGGGGTGTGTGGGTCCAGGTAGGGGGCTCTTTTAAAGGGTCGGTGCAGACTCAATGGGCTAAATGGCCTGCTTCTGCACTGTAGGGATTCTATGATTGTTCATTGGACGTTACCCCAACGCCTGAACTGGAAATCCAGGCTGACAGCCTAGTGCAGTACAGGGGGAGTGATCCTCTGAACAATAGCAGAACGTCAAGAGCAACTTAAGACAATTACTATCGCCATTGGAAAAGTACCAGGAAAACTAATGGGATTAAAGGCTGACAAGTTTCCAGGAACCAATGGCGTCCATTCTAGGGTCTTAAAGGAAGTGGCTGCAAAGAACATAAGAACATAAGAACTAGGAGCAGGAGTAGGCCATCTGGCCCCTCGAGCCTGCTCCACCATTCAATGAGATCATGGCTGATCTTTTGTGGACTCAGCTCCACTTTCCGGCCCGAACACCATAAGATAGTGAATGTGCTGGTTGTTTTCCAGAATTTGATACTCCCTCGCCCGGAACCTGGAGCTGAAAATTCAGTGAGTTAAACAATACCGGGGAAGTGCTGCACTGTCTGTCTGATGAACTCTTACAGAAAGAGCAGGCGGGGTTAGCCTTTGTCAATGATTATCCCTCTATAATAACCCTTAAGAGACCCATGGGAACACAGTGATCGTTTTCCCCGTGGGAATCGTAGAATATAAGCTCCCCACTAGTGGGCGGAGGCCCGCCCAGTTGGGGCTTCTAAATTCGCCCTTTAAAAGCTGGCATTCCCGGTAGTCCTGAATGGGACCTTTGAGCTGGAAGCCACGTTGCAACCTTTACTTTATGTTTGTGAATTAAGGTTGCAATTTAATGGCTGCTTAGCGCTTTAGCAAGAGTGCGACGAGGCCGTTAAATCGCAGGAGAGGGCAAAATTGAGAAACGCCCGGGTGCCTATCTGTTTACGATCTAATGAGCCTGCTCCCATTGGCGAAATCAGGACCCTGTCTTAGCGTGGCAAGAAACCAATAGTAATTACTTAAGCCCAATCTCCATACAATCAAAGGGAGCAATCCCCTATCTAGCGTGGATTAGTAGACCTTTTAAAAAACATGAAGCTGACCGAAGGGCTTCTGTGGGGACTCAAGAAGGTGAGTAGCCATCTTCACTCACAGGCAAAGAGCCGGGGTGCTTGGGGTCTCAGAGGGAGTAGTAGTGGGAGAGCCCCGGGGGGAGGGGGGGGCATCTGCCATCGGGGGGGGGGGGGGGAACCAACCCCCCATGGACTCTGCTGGGCTGGGGGTGGGAGGGGGGTGGTGAGATGGGTGTCTCAGCGCCCGCGGGTCTGCCATGCCAACCCCTGGATTGTGTGGCCAAGCCCCTGCCTACCTGCTCCACGACCACTCATAACTCCCACTGACCGCGGAAGCCTCTGGCCACACGGCTGAAGGCTATGGCTAATTGGGAATTGGACAATCGTAGTTAAGTGAGCACTTCGCACATCCCAAGTGGATCCCCATGGGTCGGTGTGCCATGTAGCATGTGGTGGTTATTGCGTAGCATCCCAATCAGACCGTGATGCCCTGACACTGTGCCTGAACACTGCAGGAGGCAGGGACATTACTGCAACCAGAGGGTGGGTTCATGCACCGACGAGAAGACCAGCTCCCGGTCCTGGTAATGTTATGTGTGGGTGTCTGGGGTAAAGGGTCTGGAATCTGGTGAGCAGGGCCACCCCCATGCAGCCATGAGTGCATGGACAGTGCGTGCTTGGTTGGGGGGGCACCATCCAAGACCTCCGTGTCTGGGGAGATGGGGCATGGGATTCGTGCTTGACCTGCAATTTGGAAGAAAGTGCCAGAGGCGTCATGTTGGTCGAGGTCAATAATTTTTATTATTTAATAAATATGTCACCAACTGCCCCAATCTCCTGATGGTGCCACCCCCCCCCCCCCATGCCTCGCAGACGCTCCACCACCCCCATACAACACACCCAACCTTCCTACCCCCTCTCAGTGATCCTCAACCTGCTTAGTGTAACGTGCTCTATGGCTGTGCCTAGTTATGTCCCCAGGATGCGCATCAGAGGTGGAGGCAGCCTGCTGCCTAGAGCATCTTGTGGCCTTCAATGACCCTGGGGGCTCTGGGGCCGGAGGGCCATGGCGCACTTGCCGGTGCCACATACCTTGCCGCCCTGTTCCCAGTGCTGACTCCGAGACATACCGTTGTCAGTGGGCTGGGTCTTGGGGGAGCGTATGGCCGACGTCACCATTCCACACGGTGGTTCTGGGTTTAAATCCCGGCTGCCCCCGGGTCACCTGGTTCTGTCAGCCCTGACCGCTCCCCAATGTCTGCAGCACAGTGTCAACGCCCTCGACGATGCTCCTCAGTGACTGGGTCATGTTCTGGAGCTGCCCGTGGGGGGGCTGAGAGATGGCCCCTATGTGGGGGTGGTGTGGGGGGGGGGGGGGGGGTGTATTGGGAGGAGGGAGCATCTGGGATCCGGTGCCAACTCACTCGTGCAGCCCGGTGGAGGTCGTTGATTGTCTTGTGGCACTGGGTGCCGGTCCTTCTGGTCACATTCCCCGAGCTGACAGATGCTGCCACTTCCTCCCAGGCGGCACTGGCTGCCCTGTGGCTGACCCTCCGAGAAACAGGGTATCCCTTCTGGCTTCGACCACGTCCAGTAATCTGCCCAGGTCGGCATTATCGAATCCTGAGACTTATCTTCTCGGCGGCATGGCTGCAAGCTGTTAGCGGGGGACTGGCGAGCACCGCCCCGGCGAGTCAGCCGGCAAGACCATCATTTGCGGCGTGAAGTCCGTGGAACCTCATTAAGTGGACACATTAACATTTTATAGAGGAACAGAATCCACTCACTACCACACTTACAAAATGTTTTGGTAAAATCACACCCTAAATCTTGTTGACCTTCACATACCTTCTGAGGTTTCATACCCTCAATCAACATCACTTAAAAATGATCACAGTGCTGTTTGTGCAACCTTGTGCACATATTGGCTGCTGCTTTTTTCTACATTACAACAGTGACTACACTTCAAAAGCACTTCATTGGTTGCAAAGCTGATTCCACAAGGGAGGCTACATGAATGCAAGTTTTTCCTTTTACTGTTTACTTGCTGTTCGTCCTTTGAGCAGTGGAAATGACAGCCTCATAGCTGTAGAAGTTATATCTGGTTATAATCACAGAACCGCAAGCAGATTTTGTTATGTAATGTGGATTGGAACCAGGCTGAAACTACAAAGAAGAAAAACACAATCTTCGGCAATGACGGAGCTTCAGAACTGGGTGAAGTAACTATTTTTTTTCTAACGATAGCATGTTATGTTGCTTGGAAAAATACCAATGCATGTTTTCTTTTGGAAAGCCAGGATGGTGGGATTTTTGGGAAACCACACAGTGGTTGACAATTCCTCTTCATCAGAGGGCCTGGGACAGACCTCCCTCTAACTTAGAACACACATGGTAATGATAAACAGAACAAAACATCCATTTGGCAATGTGCATTTTAATTGGTTTGCTGCACACAAGTAAAACCCATGCACAAACTAGCCAACTTCCAGCCGAAGTATGTTACGTTGTCAATCGCGGGATTTTAAAATGATTACTATTAGGAACATATCTAATAATAATAATGATAATAATCTTTATTATTGCCACAAGTAGGCTTACATTAACACTGCAATGAAGTTACTGTGAAAAGCCCCTAGTCACCACACTCTGGCGCCTGTTCGGGTACACAGAGGGAGAATTCAGAATGTCCAATTCACCTAACAAGCACGTCTTTCGGGACTTGAGGGAGGAAACCGGAGCACCCGGACAAAACCCACGCAGACACTGGGTGAAAGTGAGTGCAGACTCCGCACAGACAGTGGCCCAAGCCGGGAATCGAACCTGGGACCCTGGCACTGTGAAGCAACAGTACTACCCACTGTGCTACTATGCCGCACTGCATGGGCATCAATTGGGCACAGGATTCCTGGCAAGCTCCAACATTTCTGTACATCAGGATTCAACAAACACACGAGGACTGCTCAGAACAAATGTAAAGGGTCAATGTAGAATTCGGGAAGGAAGTAGGGAGTAGCTCCCGGGCCACAGAGTTTCTTATTTGCGAATACTTTGAGGTTTTACTGTGACTCAGGAGGCCCCCCAAGCTATAATGTGGATTTTTTTCTAAAAAAAGAAAATAAAGTTGCGAAATGGACTGGTCTTTATTCTTTTGCAGGATGTGGGCATCGCTGGCAAAGTCGGTGGGCCTGGGGTCACATGGAGGCCTGACCAGGTAAGGATGGCAGGTTTCCCTCCCTGAAGGGCATTGGTGAACTGCTCGACAATGGTTTCATGATTATCTTTTGACTTTGTAAAGTTTCACCATCTGCCTGGGTGGGATTCGAATCCAGGTGCTCAGAGTATTTCCCTGGCTCTCAAGATCACCAGTCCAGTGACAATACTACTACACCACCGCCTCCCCATAAATTGGGGACAAACAAGATGGCAAAGGAGTTTGATGAGCAATTCCAAGATCAGTGGACAATTCCAAGATCAGTGGACAATTCTAGTATCAGTGACTGAATCAAACTGCACTTTACACTGCTGGGAAATGTTGAAAAGCGTGTCAGCAAATCAAAATTCCCAGGGTTATGGGATGCTCCAAGACCAGTGCCTCTAAATATCAATCACTTGCTCCTTCAAAAATTATTTGCATTTTAACTTTTCATCTTTTCTCAGTGGAATGTTGGATTTAAGAGCATCTTACGTTGTCTCCTTTTCACAACCCACTGCACACCACTGAAACTGAACTTTGTATTCGAAGGGACTACAGTCTGGAACTGCTTGTTGAACTCTTGCATAGGAAGAGAAATAGGCCATTCAGCCCAATGTGCCACTGATGATGTTTATGTTAGTTGTGGGTTTACCTTGGGATTCACTGGCCTCCCACTCCAGAAGAGATCTTGCTGGAGCCAATGGTGTTTTCTGCAAACACATTTATTTAAATGCTAACTATTTACAAAGGTTAAATAAAGTTGAGACCCGGCTGGAGCTGCTCTCTGACATTGCTTCACACTCAGCTCCTCTCTCTCGGTGAGTGACATCCCTGTGACATAGCTCCATACGCACATGCTCAGTAGCTATCATTAAATGAACCCTTTAATCTACAGTGCAGCACGGTAGCACAGTGGTTAGCACTGTTGCTTCACAGTTCCAGGGGCCCAGGTTCGATTCCTGGCTTGGGTCACTGTCTGTGTGGAGTTTGCATGTTCTCCCCGTGTCTGCGTGGGTTTCCTCCGGGTGCTCCGGTTTCCTCCCACAAGTTTCGAAAGACATGCAGGTTAGGTAATTTGGACATTCTGAGTTCTCCTTCTGTGTACCCAAACAGGTGCCGGAATGTGGCAACTAGGGGCTTTTCACAGTAACTTCATTGCAGTGTTAATGTAAGCCTACTTGTGACAATAAAGATTACTTACTTATGCTCCACATGAGCATCCTTCTACCCCACTTCATCTCACCCTATCAGTGTAAACATTTATCCCTTTTTCCCTCATGTATTTATCCAACTTCCCCTTAAATGCATTCTCCACTTGCCTGGATGAGTGCAGTTCCAACAACACTCAAGAAGCTGGACACCATCCAGGACAAAGCAGCTCTGCTTGATTGCTCCTCCTTCCACAAACATTCATATCCTCCACCACCGACAAACAGCGGCAGCTGTGTATACCATCTACAAGATGCACTACAGGATCTCACCAAGGTTCCTTAGGCAGCACCTGCCAAACCCACGCCCATCAGCATCTAGAAGGACAAGGGCAGCAGGTACTTGGGAACACGACCACCTAGACGTTCTCCTCCCAACCACTCACCAACCCTGACTTGGAAATATATCACCGTTCCTTCACTGTCACTGGGTTAAAGTCCTGGAACTCTCTTTCTAACAACACAGTGGGTGCACCTACTGGACTACAGCAGTTCAAGAAGGCAGCTCACCACCACCTTCTGAAGGGCAACTAGGGATTGGTAATAAATGCTGGCCTAGCCAGCGATGCCCACATCCTGTGAATGATATAAAAAACTATTTAGCTCGAACTACTACATGTGGTAGCAAGTTCTAAATTCTAACCACTCTTTCTTGGGTTTAGTCTTGATTGTGTTATATTTTCTTGATAATCTTTATATATCTCCCATACTATAGATCAATCATCTTCAAACTCAGGGTTGGGTCCCGGGTTGGTGTCAGGAGGGTCACAGAGCGATCGGTTGCCGCGTTCCCGATTGTGTGACAAAGCGCCCAACAGCCGCGACCGGCTTTTAAAAGTGCCGGCTGCAACCAAGCTTTCAAAGAATACCAGCCATCCCGCGCATGCGTGCCTCCTCAGCCAGATGTAGCAGTGCGCAGGCCCGGGGCCCAGCGAGGCAGACCACCTCCTCCATATGTCAGCGTGTTGTTCCAGGAGCAGATTTTGTTTTAAATCGATTTTTATTCCCATCAGATACGATGGCAGAGAGCAGGTCACGCGCCCAAGACACAAACAGGCCAGGATCTCACAACTGAATCTGCTGGAGAGAGCTTCCCAGGAGAGTCCACCGCAGCACAAAGCAGTGCTGGTGTGAGCTCCAGGACCTCTGATGAACAACCCACACAGAAATGTAACATTTAATGACGAAGCAAGTGAGATCGTGAGGTTCAAGCAGGTTCACCTGTCGCATTATAGGTAAGCAGAAATGGTGGGTTGCAAAGTTTGGGTGGCGTGGGTCGAGAAGGTCAGCCGGTGTGGGTCCCGAAGGTTGGCCGGTTGGTAAAATAGGATCTCCGGAAAAAAGTTTGAAAAACCCTGCTAGAGGTGAAAGGGGCCCTTTCCCCAGATACTCCAAAAAGCCTCATTCTCATAGACAAATTCAAAAATGTATAAGTCCTTTAAAAAAAGACACTGCCAGAGCGATTTTCAGCCAGGATTGCCGTCAGAATGAACAATGACGTGGGAGGAAAATCCAGAGTTAATGGCGCTTCCTGATTGTCTCCGCCCCTCACCATGAGGTTCATTGTCATAAAGGGTGAGAACCTAATTTTAATGAATTTGAACAAATTTTAATCTCACTACACCCCCCCCCCCCCCCCCCCCACCACCACATGATTCCCCCTCACTGAGCATTTAAACCTCGCTGACAGTGTCACGTCGGCGAGCTTTACAACAGCTTTTTAAACTGCGATTCAGACAAGGGGATCCCTCGCTGGGCTCAAAGGTAAGTATAGCCCCCGTGGGAGAGGGGCATGCCCGGGCATGCCCTGGCATTGCCCCCTGGCACTACCGCAGGCACAGCTTGACACTGCCAAGTTGGCACTTCCAGTTTGGCACAGTTTGGCCAACCCAGCAGTGCCAACTTGTGCTGGTGTGTGCCGGGGTCTGTGCCAGGGGGTAGCAACAGATGCAGGCTCTCGTGGGAGTCCCAGGAGAGGGGAGGGGGAGCACCAGCGATACTTCCAAGGTGGTTGAGGTGTGGAGCCTCCGATGATTGTTCGGGGTGAGGGGCCCAATACCGCTGTAGTTGGGGGGAGTTCCTCTGCAGTTCTGATCTGGGCACCCGTTAAAGATGGTGTTGCTAACTTTGCCTTAGTTTAATTGCTCTGTTTTATCACCTTTGCCCTTGAGTCGGCAGGTATCTTTATGATACCGCCACGTGGTTCAAGTCCGAGTAATGATCAATAATCCAATACACCGATTAATAAGATTTAAATCAAAGCACATTTATTATACACAGTAATCACTACTCATGTACAAATTCTACGTCTAAGCTACTTCTACAGCTAATAGGCCAATACTTAACTTGGAACTGGCCCACCAGGTCAGGGAAATGAATGGCCTTTCGTTCGGGTTCTGAGCCTGCGGGATTGAAGTTGGTACAGATTGGTAGCTAGGAGCGCCTATCTCGTAGCGAGCGTTGAAGTGAGACTTACTGGATATTGGTGGCGGCTGAACCGGTCACTGTCAAGGGTTGATTTGCGTTGCTGAGTGACCCGGTCAAGAAGAACGATTTGAACTTGGGGCTTAATTCTTATAGTTCCCAGGGGCTTCCCGCCTTTCGGGGCGGACCCTGTACCTGATCCCAAGTGATTGGACTTTGTCCCAATCACTTGGTTCGATTTTCTCCAATACTGGAGCGGTTCCCTGATCGATGGGCGGCCTTGAGGTGGTCGTTCACCTCCTTTTGTGTAGGCTTCTGCTGGCGCCGAAGAGTCTGGTTTTGCTTTATGTGTCTAAATGTTGCTCATTGTTCCCGGGGATTGCTCATTAGTATGCAGATGGCTGGTGTTTTGTTATGCTGATGGTTGCTGGTATCGATCTTGTCTGGCCTTTCCAGAGGTAAATACACAGTCAACCTGCAGCTGTTCGTTTTTGTCCTGTTGGCTGACTTTCCCATCAGCCTTTGCCGTTCGCCATTTTAAATCGGGAGTTAGCCATTTTAACTGACTACATTCCCTCCTTGTGATCCTAACGCGAAGCGTGAAGCATCACATAACTATATTGCTTTCCATTCCTTGACCTGGGGGGGACACTTCCTTCAAGGCCTCTGCACTGACCAGAGCTATGCAAATTTTTTAAAACTGCATTACAAAACAATAAACTGGGAACCTCTAACTATTCTTAATACACTACACTCACTTAAACATTTCATTATTCTAACTTCCTCAACCATACAAACAAAATCATAGCAGTTTATACATCAGTCTTCCTGGCTTGGCAGTCAAGCTCAGGATCGTACAATTTACTCATGAACAGTTCTTTACATTTCTTTATTTACAATAAACGCAAGTGAATGCTCTTTATTATAGATCACGGGGGTCGGGGGTCTGGTCGTATCCGAAAATAGGGGATCTGATCCTATATACCGGGGTTCGAGCGCGGTAGGCTCTCCTTCTCCATTTCCTTAGACGCAAAGTCTGCACTATGGAGCAGAGTATCGCTAATACCAGTAATGTTTCTATTACATATGACAGAGAGTACCAGGTTATAAACCTGGCACACCAAGATGATGTGGTGTCGCTGGTGACTGGGCTCTGGGTACTGCGGGAAGTGAAACATTAACGGCGGGGGGGCTTGAAGTCATGGGGTTCGCGTTCACTCGCAACCAAATGTCCATTATTATGATGATCCAGGTGGAGGAAGTCCTCATGGCTCTTCTCTTTCCTTTTCTTTCTTTTCTTCTCCGGTCCCTGGAGCTTCTGGAGTTCTGTGGAAACAAGCATAGTGTCTGTAACTATCTTTATTTAATATCTCGTACGATAGTCTGTCTATCCTTTAGTGCCAATTACTCCCTTTATAATTGGTCACTATGTGTGACTCACTCATTTTTTTTTTCAAAAATCTAATTTTAGGACAAGACACACTTCCCAATAATGAACCAGTGCGAGCCGTCCCGCAGACTGTGCAATTTACCATCCAAATGTTTCAGGATGTAAATAGCATGTGGTTGGCAACCTAAAGGTTACCTAAACAAAACACAACTTTTTTAACTGAAAGTGCCAAAATGAGGTGCGTATGGGCCGCGACGGGTAAGAGTTGGATGGAGTCCCCGGGTAGGACGGCTACCAATGCCGTATCTCTCCTACCCGAGCGTAGTTGACCAGAGGGGGGTTCCCAGGCAGGGCGGGTCCCAAGCCATTTCTCCACTGCCTGAGCAACCGACAAGAACGGGCAAAAATGTTGTCATCGCGGTGGGGCTGCCGTAGTGATTCTTTCCTTCGAACCAGAAGGGCAGTTACGAACGGGCGTCTGGTTCCTTAACCAGTCTCTGCAGACAAGCTCTCAGAGGTTTCTGCTGAACTAGTGTCTGGCAATGGTGAGTCTCTGTAGGCAAGTCCTCAGAGGTTTCGGCCGAATAGGCGTGGGGCAGTGAGAAAAAAAATTCTCCTGTCGGACATACAACATTTAACAAACGTACAAACAACATAAAACATTCTGCAGGTTCCATCAGAAAGGACACCGTTTCTCCCAAGCGGTTCCTTTTAAACATCATCTGGACACCTCAGTTCTCGGTTGCAAACAGAGTTGCAAAGGGGTTCTCAGTTTGGGAGTCAGACCCAAGGTCGTCATCTTCTCCCAGGTGCCAAACTCTTGAGTGTATCAGGGCTGAAAGGGCTGCGTGGTGGGGTCGCTCTCGTCGTTGCGGACGAATCGGAACGAGTTATAGCGGTGCCAATAATTGGTGTCTAGCTGTGTGGGGACAAAGTCGGGGTCGTCACTGTGGTTCGGTGGTCGGTGGTGGGGTTTGTTTCGGAAAGTGATCATGAAGGGATCACTTGGATCGTAGTCGGAATCGCTGGGTGTGGGTCCTGTTGCATGGGGATAGTCGGGAGGCGTGCTGAGGCTATCGTCCAAGTCACAGTCGCTGTCTCTGCTGCTGCAGTCTGTGGGCGTTCCGGGGAGGAGTGTATATTTCGGGGGTGGAGTCGAGGTCGAGTCTGTGGCTGGGCTGGACGTGTTGGGGGATGATAGGGTTACGTTGGCTGTGGGCGGGGTGTGGTGTGCTGCGTCGAGCATGACGTGGTGTGAGTGGTTCGACTCTGTTCCATATGTCTTCGGCTGGTTTATATGGAACCACGCAGTCTTACCGTTGGGGTACTTTATTTTATACAGGGAAGGGCTTACTTTGTCCGCAATGGAATACGGACCCGAGTATTTTGGTGACAGGATTGTGCTGGGGTTATATACAGAGAGTTTAACTTGCTGTCCTATACTGTACTCAGTCGAAACAAGCCTTGCTCTGTTTCTTCCCTGTGCCCAATTTTACTGCGGCTGCTATCTGAGCCATTTTAACATTTTCCACTAATTGTTGTACTGCTTTCTCATGTGTGAGGGCCGTCACTTCGGGGCTGGTCAAGTCCAAACATAACAAAAATTCTGTGCCTTTCATGGGGCGTCCGGTCATGAGGGTGTGTGGGGTGTAACCTGTGGAAGTAGAAATTGTGTTACGTAAAAACATCAGCGCGAAAGGGAGGACTGAGTCCCAAGTGGTGTTGTTCTGCTGGACCATTTTTCTGAGGGTGGATTTTAGGGTCCGATTCATGCGCTCCACGATACCACTCGACTGTGGGTGGTATGCTATGTGGAATTTTTGGGTGATGCCAAATATCGTGAGGACGTTCTGCATGACACATCCCGTAAAATGGGAACCTTGGTCTGATTCAATGCTGCGGGTGGGTCAAAATCTTGGCTGTGGCTTTTGGAGTGTTTGTGCAGGCTGGGAATGCTTCCACCCATTTCGTAAATGTGTCAATTACCACAAGTACATATTTATAGCCATTCCTGCAAGGGGGCAATGGACCTATAAAATCAATCTGGAGGGTAGTCCAGGGGCCATTAACGGGTCGGGTGTGGCTGAGTTGAGCCTTTTTGGCATATCTGTCCGGATTATTCTGGGCACAGATAAGACAATTCTCGATGTAATGGTTTACATCTTCCTTTAAATTCGGCCCCCAACAGAGCTGCTTGAGATGGGATGTAGTGGGATCGATTCCCTGATGTCCATGACCGTCATGGAACAAACAAATCAGTTGATTCCTGTCCTGTTCAGGGACCACATAAAGGGTGTCTTTTAACACCACACCATCATGTGTGGTCAGTGCATTTCTAAACCTCTCATAGGGAGCTGGATATTTGCCTTTTACAATCTCCTTGAGATTGCTGTCCTGTTTCTGGGCCTCCACTAGATCCTCGATCTTTGTCTGTGAGACCTGAACTGCACTCACTGGTGCGCTTTCGGGGGGTGTCCAAAGGTATCCATGTCTGGAACCTGCTTTAGCCAGTGCGTCGGCTTTCTCATTTCCAGGGGGGGAGGAACAATGGTGACTACGGACTTTGGTTATCCCAAAAGCCCTGTTCTGGGCTCACTCTAAAATGTGACGGAGCAATGGGGCTGAGGGGAGAGGTTTCCCGTCTGCGGAAACAAATCCTCTTGCTTTCCACAGGGGCAGAAATTCCGTGAGGTTGTTGCAGACATAGAGGCTGTCCGAGTATATGTCTGCTGGGTTGGGGAAGGAATCTGGGTGCTCAACTATATATGCAATGGCCGCAAGCTGTGCTGCCTGCGCGCCTAAGTGGCCTGGAAGTTTTAACGATATTTCCTCAAGGGCGCGTCCATGCGCGTCCTCGACATAGATACCGCAACCTGGTATGCGCTTCCCATCCAAGACTGTGGAAGATCCATCCACATAGATCTTTATGGGCTCACACGTGTCTGTGTGCTGGGGGCTCTGGGTTGAACTACCTATCTTTCTGGGGGGGTGTTTTAACGATAAAGGGGCCTGTGTTGTGGTGTGGAGAGAGAATTTCGCATTCATGGGGGGTGCTGGGGTACTGTAAGTTGTCGGCTAAATAGGTGTGCGTCTTTTTCCTTTTAACAGTGATGTCCCATCCCTGCAAGAGAAGGGTCCATCTCGCTACTCTAATCTGACTAACTGTACCGTCTGTGAGTCGCCCGTCCAGTAAAAGTTGGGTGGGGGTGTGTTCGGTGAGAATTGTAATTGGGTTTAGTCTGGTAATGTATGAAAAATACTGGACTGCCCAAAATACTGCGAGCAGGTGCCTCGCACAGGCTGAAAATCCCTGCTCCACAGCATCTAAAAGTCTGGAGGCGTAAGCTACGGGCCTTAACTGGTCGTGCCATTCCTGGAGGAGCACGGCCGAAAGGGTGCGGTCTGTGGTCGCTACCTCTATGGCGTAAGGGGAAAGCGGGTCTGGAACTTGTAGTGCGGGGGCTGCTATGAGTGCCTGTTTTAAAGAGTCCACAGCATCCTTATGCTGCGGAAGCCATTCCCAGGGGGCTCCTTTCTTTAGGAGGTCTGAGATGGGCGCTGCCTTGCTGGCAAAACCGTCAATGTGGTTTCGGCAGTAGCCAACCAGTCCTAATCACGACCGGAGGGCTGCATGGTGCGGAGGTGACTTTGTTGAGTTCCCGGTAATCGATGGTCAGTCACCATGATCCATCGGGCTTTCTCACTGGCCAAATCGGGGCATTATTAGTGGAGGCTACTGATCCAAGTACGCCCTGCTCTAATAAGCTTTCTATTACCTTGGAGATTTCTCCCTCTGCCTCTTGGGGAAATCCGTACTGTTTTTGGGGTCTAGAGTCAGGTCCTGTTACTTGTACGGAGCCAGTCATCCGTCCACAGTCGTGCTTGTGGGTCGCGAATGCTGCCCTGTTCTTTTGCAGAACTGCCCTAACCTGCTTGTCCGTACTAACCGTGGTCCGGTTGAGCCAAAATTCGCCTACGGCGCTAATTTTGTTCACGTACTCTCCTATGTTGAGCGTTGCGGGGGCTCTTGCGGATTTTGCCATCTTCCAGACACACTGGTTGACTGGATCAAAGGAAAGATTATGGGAATTCATGAAATCGATTCCCAGAATTTGTTCTGCTGTGTGGGGCAGGTCAACTAAAACCACTGGGTGCTTGGTGGTGATGTTACCGATTTGAATGGGTACAGGGGCTGTGATGTGTCCCTGCTGTGAGTGGCCTGTAAAGCCGCTGAGGGTGATAGTGGCTGTAGTGGGCCACGTGTCCTTTTGAAACATGGTGGAGGAATTTATGGTGGTGTGGGACCCACCTGTGTCCCAGAGAAATTCGATGGGCTGTCCCCAAATTTTCGCTGCAACTACTGGTCGTCCGGATCTATCCCAAAGGGTGTCGCAGACCCAACTGGGGGAGCCCGTACACCGTCAGTCCGTCAGTTCCGGTCAAGTCCGTCTGATCTGAACGGGCGCTAATGCTATGAATGGGCTCTGTCTTTTTCTTACTCAGAGTGCCCGTCTGATGGGCTCTCTCTGGCTTTTTAGGGGCATTGCACTCTCTTGCGAAGTGTCCCAACTGTCCGCAGTTGTAACACTCCTATGACTTGGGTAGGGGGCTGTTCTTTCCCTCATCCACCCATGCGGGGTCATGGTGTGTTGTCTTTACTCCCTGCATATCTGCGGCGGCCTGCTTTTCCTCGGTATTCTTAACTGCGGGTTTACTTTGTATAGATTGCTCCCAAGTGCGGGACAATCTTTTCACTACCCACTTCTCGTTATGGCCCTCCTCTGAGGGATCATAACTCGCGCAGGCTTTCTGTCCTGTTTCGGTGGCATGGGAGATAAGGGTCCGGGTCCATTTGGCCATGTTGTCTGGGGACAAATGGGTGCGGTCTAGGTCTCCAAAAACTGCTGCAAAGTGGATCCACAGGCGTCCAGCAAACGATGTGGGGTGCTCGGATTTCTTTTGCCTACATTTGTTGAGGCCATCTACGGGGTCACCCCGGTTATACCAGATCACATCCAGGACCGTGGTATACATTTCTGCAAGGGCGCCTCCTCCTACATTCTGTGGGTCGGGAAGGGCTGCTGCTCCCGAAGGATCTAAACTTAAATCAGTGAGCTTTACATACTCTCGCTCATCCAGGCCGTATGTGGTCGCCTGATGCTTAACTGTGGCAAAGAAATGTTGGGGGTCTGAGGTGGGGAGGAACGGTGTGATCTTATCGCACGTGTCCTGTAATTGGGTCACTGTTAGGGGAGTGGAATATAGAAATTCCGCATCGTCTGATGTGGCTGTGCGGTGGGTG
The DNA here is from genome assembly GCF_047496885.1 of Scyliorhinus torazame. Taxonomy (NCBI): domain Eukaryota; kingdom Metazoa; phylum Chordata; class Chondrichthyes; order Carcharhiniformes; family Scyliorhinidae; genus Scyliorhinus; species Scyliorhinus torazame. The sequence continues at coordinate 204,314,923 of NC_092708.1, read as the reverse complement.
GTTACTGGGTTCATTGGAGCTTGAACTATCTGCTGTGTGGGGGGTTGGGCGATTTTCTCTTTTGTGGCTTTCCCTGCGCACATGTTCCCTGAACATATCTCTGTGCTGTTTCGTTCAATTCTTCCCAATCAGGGCCGTCTTCCTGATCTAATCTTTCTCCAAAGGTTTCCTGAAAACCTTTTTGAACAGAAAGCAGTGATTGCAGCTCTGTAATCTGCTTCCGGCACTTTGCGTGGTCTAACGTGCTTTGTCTTTGTTCTGTGGTGGCAGCAAGGAGTGCTCTTAATGCTGCGTTGAGGTCACTACACTGTATTTGTAATGCCTCTACCTGTTTTTCCGTTTCTTCTCGTACCAGGACTGCACGTTGCGTGTCCTGATAGGCCTTTTTATATTGAGACTGGAAGCTGCTTAAGTGCGCTAGACAAGACTGGTGAGCCCTTTTGGCGTCATCCACCTCTCCATCTTTTGCTGCCAACTTCCTTCTCAATTCCAAATTCTCCTTTTCTACCTCGCTTACATCGACCGTACTCATTCGATGTATGCCCTCAACTTCTTTCCGGAGCTGAGTGACCCGGTCAAGAAGAACGATTTGAACTTGGGGCTTAATTCTTATAGTCCCCAGGGGCTTCCCGCCTTTTGGTGCGGACCCTGTACCTGGTTCCAAGTGATTGGACTTTGCCCCAATCACTTTGTTCGGTTTTCTCCAATGCTGGAGCGGTTCCCTGATCGATGAGCGGTCCTGAGGTGGTCGTTCACCTCCTTTTGTGTAGGCTTCTGCTGGCGCCGAAGTGTCTGGTTTGGCTTTATGTATCTAAATGTTGCTCATTGGCTGGTGTTTTGTTATGCTGATGGTTGCTGGTATCGATCTTGTCTGGCCTTACCAGAGGTAAATACACAGTCAACCTGCAGCTGTTCGTTTTTGTCCTGTTGGCTGACTTTCCCATCAGCCTTTGCTGTTCGCCATTTTAAATCGGGAGTTAGCCATTTTAAGTGGCTACATTGGCATCCTGATCTCTGAGGAGCTGGATGCCGGCTCTATCAGGTCTCGCTCCGCCAGAGTGATGACGTGAACCACACCCACTCATTTCTTTCATTAAAGAGGCTGAAGACCTGGAGTGAAAACTGGTCTGTGCAACTGGAGAGCTATATGCTCTTTTTCAGTCTTAGCCTGACACTTTGAATAAATATGGTAAGATTCTGCCCCAATATCTTTCGCTGACCAGCAGGTCACTAGTCTGTATCACATATTACTGCAACATGTCATTACTAAACAATAGCAAGATTTAACAGGCAGGAGTTGCTTTCTCCAGGAACGTGAAGGCTGAGGGGTGATTTAATAGAGGCCTTTAAAATTCCAATGGTGTTTGATTGGGTGGTTGGAGGGAGGTTCTCTCTGAATATATCTAGTCGGGAATTTAGAGTGTATTGAATGTGGAATGTGCTGCTACATGGAGCGGTTGAAGCAAATAGCAGTAAATTCTATGTAGAGTCTTAAATTTGACAGGTCTTAGGGCAGAGGGGCAATGTCTCCACCTTTTGGCCAGAAGTTCCGGGTTCAAATCCCATTTCAGAACCAGATGATCGCGGAAGGTGTGTTCACAACATGCCAAACTGTTTGATTATCAGCTTGTATATCCTTCCAATATGGTCATCCAGACTGCAGAAAGCTACAGCAAACCACTGCAGTGCTTTGTTAAACATAATCATGGGCCATTCCAATGGAAGTCCATGGTCACCGACGCCCACTTCAAGCCTGGTACCTGGAGGAGGAATCATAAATTTGGAAATCTCAATACAATTTATTTAAATGGAGTGAAGCTCATTAACATTTCTGCCCCTTCTGATCTGCAACTCTTGGCAAGCCCACACAAGAATGTTCAATAAATCAAGCTATTTTGTCATTCCCATCACCTTCTAAAAGTGACTGCAACTAATCTTGTATGAATCTACCTCATAGAGTACAACTTCCTTCCATGTCACAGCAAGTTTCTTAAGGATAATTAACAATTTTTAAAAGTTGTGTCTTCATTTGGGGGTTGGGGTCTGTACGGTGGTGGGGGGCGGTACATTGAGAGAAATAAAAAATTGATTATGTTCTATTCACTGTGGGTTTTCTCTCAATCGGATCTAATTGCTTCTGGAAGTTTCCAATTGTGTCTAGCAACCTGATTTGTTGTCCAGCGGCACCTTCTTATCCCAGTGAGAACATCGGGGGGATTCTCCATCAGCTGACGCTGAAATCGCGAAACACGATTGGGCAGAGAATAGGTTCCCATGCTAAAATCACGACGGGTGCTGATTTGACGGCAAGTTGCAATTCTCCGTCACCTTGACAGCGGTGTCAATGCAGTCTGGAATGCACGTACAGTAAACACTATTTGCGCTTCCGGTGGCGGCTTTGAGGGAGTAGGTCGCACATTTGGTGGCTCCCGCTTCGGTCGGGCTTTTGGACCTTTTCCCCTGACTTTTTTGCGCTTTTGAGCGTGGAATTGGAAAGCAATAGCACTCAGGCACAGGACCCATACAGAATTGTATAGACCTAAGAAGCCGGAGGCACCATAAACAGCAGAAGAAGTGGTCGAGTAAGGGCACAGTGGAGGCTGTGAGAGAGACCAGTATGGCTGGTGTTCAGAGCAAGGCGCCGACAGCCCAGCCCACAATGGAGCAGCTGCTGCAGACTATGCAGGAGGGCTTTTTGGCTCTGAAGTGTGACAACTTGGAGCCGTTACAGAAATCGATTGACCGGATGGGAGACGGGCTGGATGATCAGGCTGAGAAGCTCCAGCATTTGGAGAAGTCAGTGGAGGAGCAAGCTGACTTTCAAACGGTGGCGGATGTGGAGATTCGGAGGCTGAGGGACCAGCAAAAAGTGCTTCTGGAAAGGCTGGAGGACCTGGGCTACAGATCTCACCGGCAGAACGTGAGAATCGTGGGCCTCACAGAGGGGGCAGAGGGGTCGATGCTGCTGCATATGTGGAGGGTGTGTTCCCGCGCCCGCCAGTGGTGGACGGGGTACACAGAGTGCAGGTGAGGCAGCCGCGACAAGGGGGTCCCCAACGAGCGATGGTGGTACGCTTTCACAGGTACCTGGACAAGGAACGGGTGCTGCAATGGGCAAAAAGCACACAAAGCTGTATTTGGGACAATACCACCCTCCATGTGTACCAAGATTTGAGAGCGGAGGTGGCCAGGAGGAGGGGAGGCTACAGGCAGGTGAAGGAGATACTGTATAAAAACAAGGTGAAATTCGGGCTGTTTTTTCCAGCACGACTGTGGGTCACGTATAAGGGTCAGCACCATTATTTTGAGGAACCCGAAGAGGCGATGGACTTCGTTAAGAAGCAAGGGCTGGCCCTGAGCTGAGGGCGTTTGGACTCATGGTAGAGCTTTTAAGTATATGTGGTGTCTCTCCTGTTTTGAAAAGTGTCTGCATGTTTGGGTCAGTTTCTGTTGTTTCTTTTTTTGACCTTGTTGGGGGGTTGGAGGGTGGTAGGGATGTATCTTCTTTTTTGTTTGTGTGCTTTTTGCGTGGTTTACCTGAATGTTTCTTGTTTGGGCTCTTTGATTAGTTGGAGTTTTACTGGGGGGACGTTAATAAAGAAAACGGTTAAAAGGGTTGGGTTAAAATGGATGCTGCAGGGGAACTTTGTGCAATTTTTTTCTGTGTCTGTATGGGAAGGACTGAAGAGGGCCTGTTATTTCTTATCTCTTTTTTTTTCTTGTTTAACTTGAATGGTGCTATTGTGGGGGTTGGTTATGACTTGTATCGAGTGTTTGCTTAGGTAGGGCTGATCCGGGGAAGTGGTGTGGAGTGGTAGGGGAGGGGTGACTGGAAACAATGGGTGGGAGACGTGATGTTGCCGAGGCTGGAGCCCCAGGCTAGCTGAGTGCAGCTAGTCAACGGGAGCCAAGGTGGGGGGGGGTATCCATATAGTTAGATTAGAGCAGGTGTTAGGTGATAGGATGGTGTTGCTGGGCGGGGGGGGGGGGGAGTTGTTCTGCTGACGGGGATGGAACCTGGGCATGGTAACAGTGAGGAGGTCATGGGTGGAGCCGGTCAGGAGGTGGGCCAGATGAAGCGTGACGCATGGCTGGGGGGCTGGCCAAGGAAAGGGGATGGCTGGTCGGCAAAGCGGGGGGGGGGGGGGGGGGGGGGGGGGGGGGGGGGGCGCGGCGGGGAGTGCCCTCCAACCAGGCTGATCACCTGGAATGTTAGAGGGTTAAACGGGCCAGTGAAGAGGGCACGTGTGTTTGCGCATCTGCGGATTCTGCAGGTGGACATAGTCTTGCTGCAGGAGACGCACCTGAAAGTGGCTGACCAGGTTAGGTTAAGGAAGGGCTGGGTCAGTCAGGTCTTCGATTCGGGGCTTGATTCTAAGACGAGGGGGGTTGCGATCCTGATTAATAAAAGGTTACAATTTGAGGCGGAGGGCACAGTCGTGGATGGGGGTGGCAGGTTCGTTATGGTGAGGAGAAGCTCGAAGGGGTGAGAGCAGTCCTTGTCAGTGTGTATGCCCCTAATTGGGACGATGTGGATTTTATTAGGAGGATGCTAGGGAGGATCCCCGACTTGGACTCCCGTAAGTTGATCATGGGCGGGGACTTTAATACAGTCCTGGACCCGAGCCTGGACCGGTCATGCTCAAGAACGGGCAGGTTGCCAGCGATGGCAAAGGAACTGAGAGGATTCATGGAGCAAATGGGGGGAGCAGATCCGTGGAGATTTAGCCGTCCGATGGCGAGGGAGTTCTTGTACTACTCCCATGTCCGCAAGGTGTATTCCCGAATTGACTACTTTGTTGTGAGTAGGGACCTGCTGGCCGGAATGGTGGGTGCAGAATATTCGACAATTGCCATATTGGACCATGCTCCGCACTGGGTAGACCTGCAGTTTTGTAAGGACCGCTTTCAGCGCCCACAATGGAGGCTGGAAGTTGGACTACTCACGGACGAGGCGGTGTGTGAGAGGCTGAGGAAGTGCATGCAGAATTACCTGCAGGTGAACGATACTGGAGAAGTCTCGGCAGCGGTGCTCTGGGAGGCACTGAAGGCAGTGGTGAGCGAGGAGCTGATTTCAATCCGGGCGTACAGGGACAGGACAGATAGGGCAGAGACGGACCGACTGATTAAGGAAATCTTACAGACGGACAGGAGTTACACGGAATCCCTGAGGCCAGAGTTACTCAGGAAACGACAGAGGCTGCAGGCCGAATTTGGGGTGCTGACTACAGGCAAGGCTGTAGAGCAGCTTAGAAAGGTAAAAGGCGCGATTTATGAGCATGTGGAGAAGGCCAGTAGAATGCTTGCGCAGCAACTAAGGAAGAGGGAAGCGGCTAAGGAAATAGGGAGGGTAGTGGATGGGGAAGGTAATCTAGTGGGTGATCCAGCAGGGCTGAACAAGGTCTTTAGGGACTTTTGCAGGAAGCTGTACACTTCGGAAGCACCCGGGGGACAGGGGGGGATGAGGCGATTCCTGGACGGACTGACCTTCCCAAGAGTGGGGAGGGGATTGGTGGGCCGACTGGGGGCCCTGGTCAGGATTGAAGAAGGTCATGCAGTCGGTTAAAGCCCCAGGGCCGGACGGGTACCCGGTGGAGTTTTACAAAACATTTGCCGGGATAGTGGGGCCGGTGCTGGTCAGGGTCTTTAACGAGGCAAGAGACAGAGGGAGTTTACCCCCGACGATGTCGCAGATCACCATCTCGCTCATTCTGAAACGGGGTAAGGACCCAGAGGCCCGTGGGTCATACAGGCCGATCACTTTGATCAACCTAGACGCCAAGTTACTGGCCAAGGTTTTGGCGACCTGAATTGAGGATTGTGTACCGGATGTAAATGTGGAGACCAAACCGGGTTTGTAAAGGGAGGCAGCTGGTGGCCAACATTAGAAGGCTGCTCAACGTGATTATGATGCCCCCGGAGAGTAGGGAGGTGGAGATAGTGGTAGTCATGGATGCTGAAAAGGCTTTTGACCGGGTCGAGTGGGATTATCTGTGGGAGGTACTAGGACGGTTCGGGTTCGGGGCGGGGTTCATCGACTGGGTTAGGCTATTGTATAAGGCCCCGAAGGCGAGTGTAAGGACGAACAGGACGACATCGGACTACTTTAGACTGCACCGTGGGACAAGGCAGGGCTGCCCTCTCTCCCCACTGCTGTTTGCGCTGGCCATAGAGCCGCTGGCAATTGCACTGAGAGCTTCTAGGGGCTGGAAAGGGCTGGTCCGGGGGGGGGGAGTGGAACATAGAGTCTCGTTATATGCGGATGATCTGCTGTTATACGTATCGGACCCAATGGTGGGGATGGACGGTATTATGGCAACCCTGAGGGAATTTGGCCGGTTTTCCGGATGCAAACTGAACATGACGAAGAGCGAGTTGTTTGTAATTCAGGCGAGGGGGCAGGAGAGTAGGCTGAAGGGGTTGCCGTTCAGGCTGATGGGGGAGAGTTTCCGATATTTGGGGATTCAGGTGGCACGGGACTGGGGCAAGTTGCATAAGCTCAACCTGTCCCGACAGGCGGAATGAGTGAGGGAGGAGTTCCGGAGGTGGGATGCGCTCCCGCTGTCATTGGCGGGGAGGGTGCAGACTGTTAAGATGACGATTCTCCCGCGGTTCTTGTTTGTTTTTCAGTGTCTCCCCATCTTTAAGGCTGAATAAAGTTATTCTGGGATTTGTATGGGCAGGGAAGTCCCCGCGGGTGAAGAGGGTGATGCTTGAAAGGAACAGAGGAGAAGGGGGGCTGGCGTTGCCGAACTTCAGCAACTATTACTGGGCGGCCAACATAGCGATGATAAGGAAATGGATGGTGGGTGCGGGGTCGGTTTGGGAGCGGATGGAGGCTGTTTCGTTCAGGGACACTAGCTTAGCAGCCCTGGGTCACGGCGCCTCTGCCGCTTCCGCCGGCACGATACTCCACCAGCCTGATAGTGGTGGCAGCTCTTCGGATCTGGGGCCAGTGGAGGAGCCATGTAGGGGAGGTAAGAGCATCGGTGTGGACCCAATCTGCGGCAACCACCGATTTGCCCTGAGGAACATGGACAGGGGTATCGACTGTGGAGGAAGGTGGGGATTGTGAGGATGGGGGATCTATTCCTGGAAGGGAGCTTTCCGAGCATGAGGGCGCTGGAGGAGAAGTTTGGGCTGGCGAGAGGGAACGACTTTAGATACTTACAGGTGCGGGATTTTGTACGCAGACTGGTGCCGTCCTTCCCACGTCTCCCGCCGAAGGGGAGGCAGGGCAGGGTAGTTTCTAGGGGAGAGGTGGGAGAGGGTAGAGTTTCAGACGTCTACAAGGAACTAATGGGAGCTGAGGATACGCAGACCGAGGACCTGAAGCTTAAGTGGGAGGAGGAGCTCGGGGGGGGGGGGGGGGGGGGGGGGGGAGATGCAGGACGGTATCTGGGCGGAAGCCCTGAGTAGAGTAAACACGACCGCAACATGCGCCAGGCTCAGCCTGATCCAGTTTAAGGTCGTGCACTGGGCCCACATTGTCATGATATTCAACCACAAATCATAACACATACATAATGATAGACAGACCAACAGACCAATTAACACACATAACACGACAGCCAATCACAGACAAGAGCAGACACAGTATAAGACAAGAAACACGACACCTCCTGGCCAGTCCATTTGGAGGCAGCACAGGGCCAGGACCTCATTAGCAAGACACTCACACAGTCACCACGTGCTGAGTACCAAGTCAGATGTGTAAATAGTTAGTTGGAATAAAACTGCGTTGTACCAATCGCAACCGTGTTGGTTCGTCTGTACCTCAGAGCACCCAACACCTCATGGTACCAGTGAGTGAATCGATACCTACTGGCAAATCTGCCATCCTGAGCCATGGACACCCGCAACAAACCGCAGCCGTTGCAAGTCGCTGGGAACCTGGGCACAAATTGGACGCTCTTCAAGCAGCGATTCGAACTGTTCATGCAAGCCAATGAAAAACAGGGCACCTCGGACGAAACGAAGATTGCCATGCTCCTCACTACCGCAGGTCAGCACGCCATCGATGTATACAACTCCTTGGTGTTCGCGGAAGGCGAGAACAAAGCTAAGTATGACACGGTCCTCCTCAAGCTCGACAAGCACTTCAATGTTGAGGTCAACGAAAGCTTTGAGAGGTATGTCTTTCAGCAGCGCCTGCAAGGTAAGGATGAGCTCTTTCAGTCCTTCCTGATGCACCTCCGCATACTCGCTCAGTCCTGCGGTTACGACACCACCTCAGAGTCCATGATCCGGGACCAGATCGTTTTTGGCGTTGCCTCCAGTGGCCTACGCCAGCAGCTTCTAAAAATTAAAGGCCTGACCTTAGCATCTGCAGTTGAAGCCTGTGTCCTGCATGAAAATGCGACCAACCGCTATGCCCAATTTCAGGCGACCGAATCGGCACGGAGGGGGTCCCACGCGATCGAATCGGCAAGCCAGGCCGCCCAGGAGGCCGAACGCATCCAGGCAATCGAGTTTCTCCCGGCCCGCGGCCCGGACGAGGGCGGCCATTTCGCGCGCTTTTTGAGACCTCCTGCGTTTGTGCGCGCCAAAACCTACGGCACCACTGAGGGACGTGCTGCGCAGGCGCGCCGACGCAAGACCGAACTGCGCATGCGCAGTGGTGTAACGAACGCCATGACGTCATGACGTGCGGCAACTGTGGAGCTGCACATTTAAAAGAGCAATGTCTGCATAAACCCGACAATGCCTACCCTGTGGCAAGATGGGCCACTACGCTGCTTACTGTCGAGCGGCTCAACCTGTTGATCTTCCACATCTCCGACAACCTCGCAGGAACGTGCGGACCATTCAGCCTCCACATCACGACATCCAAACCGACGACACAGATGACCAAGACGCCTTCCGGGTTGCGGTCATTGATGCGAACCAGGTCAACACCATCAATCCGGGCGATGAATGGAGTGCCACCCTAGCTGTCAACCCGAATTCGTCGCCCACCTACTAGACTGGACTTATGAGACTGTTCACTCGTCAAACTTTAGCAACTACTGTTTTGTAACATGTCACTGTTTTATCGTTCCAGGTCTCGTTTGATCGGTCCAAATTTCAACGTTGTTCTTCTTTTGTTATGGTACAACCTCGTTAGCATGTCACACCTGACATCACCCCTTGTATATAGTTAAGCCCCATGTACATGATGTAAATATTACGCACACACACCTTTAGCTGCACTCAGGACACATTTATATTTATAACCACGTAGGCACATAATCTTGTAAAAAGGGGGGGATGTCATGATATTCAAACATACATCATAACACATACATAATGATAGCCAGACCAACAGACCAATTAGCACACATAACACGACAGCCAATCGCAGACACAGTATAAGACAAGAAACACAACACCTCCTGGCCAGTCCATCTGGAGACAGCACAGGGCCAGTACCTCATTAGCAAGACACTCACAGTCACCACGTGCTGAGTACCAAGTCAGATGTGTAAATAGTTAGTTGGAATAAAACTGCGTTGTACCAATCGCAACCGTGTTGGTTCGTCTGTACCTCAGAGCACCCAACACCTCACACATGACGGTGGCCCGGATGAGCAGATTCTTCGGGCTGGAGGACAAGTGTGCTAGATGCGCCGGAGGGCCGACTAACCATGTACACATGTTCTGGTTATGCCCTAAACTCAGGGGGTATTGGCAGGGATTCGCAGATGTCATGTCCCGGGTATTGAAAACTGGGGTGGTAATGAGCCCGGAGGTGGCAATCTTTGGGGTTCCGGAGGACCCGTGAGTCCAGGAAAAGAGGGAGGCCAATGTTCTGGCCTTTGCTTCCCTGGTAGCCCGGCGACGAATACTGTTAGCATGGAGGGACTCAAAGCCCCCGAGGGCTGAGGTATGACTATCGGACATGGCGAGCTTTCTTGGCCTAGAGAGAGTCAAGTTCGCCTTGAGAGGTTCGCTACTAGGGTTCGCCCGAAGGTGGCAGCCATTTATTGACTTCTTCGCAGAGGAGTAAGCGTCAGCAGGGGGAGGGGGGGGGGGGGTGCTCGGGTAGTGTAGAGTATAGTAGGGGGATATTGAGGCAAGTCCTTGTGTGAACAGAGCTGTGGTTTGCACATGTTTAATTTGTGTCTTGACTTATTTTTTTGTACTGTAGAATGTCACTTTTTCTATATGCCTAAAATACCTCAATAAAAATGTTTGTTTAAAAAAAAAACACTATTTGCATGTCATTAGTGGGCCCGACCCGGTAATCACCGGGGCCTCCGCCTCTGATGGGCCGAGTTCCCAATGGCACGGTTCACTTGTGCTTTGAAAAACCGTGAAACCAGCGTGGCTGCTGAGGGAGAGAGAGGGGGTACGGAAAGTGTCGAACATCGCAATAGCGTCTTGACAGTTGTTAGGCCACGGGTCGTATAGGTGTCTCCCCAGGCCACCCCCCCCCGCCCCAGGTGCCCTCTGGCCCCAGTCCACCCATCAGCTGCATGGGGGTGCTCCAGCACAACCAGTGCCACCTTGTTAGCTGGGATGAGTGTGTGTGGGAATTGTGGGATGAGTGTGTGTGGGAATTGTAATGTGTATGTGCAGCTGCAGCTCGTCAGCCTCCCGCATGGCAATCGCGGATCCGGTGAATTCCGCACCGTTTTTCATTGGAATCGATTGTGTTCCACGTGGTGCTAACCCCTCAACAGTCACTGAATCGATCCAGGTTCGGCGCCAGTTTCGCTGTCGTGAAAGTCCACGAATTCTGCATCGGCAGCAACACTTCGTCTCAGAAAAGGAGAATCCCGCCCATTGTTTTTGTGACTTCGACAAGTAGGTGGCATCTCAGCCACTTCTTATAAACATGAAGAGAAACACCAAGAAAGCAGCCAGGCTACAACCGTTGTGGGGGTGGGCGTTTGGGGGGGGGGTTGTTGGGAGTGTGGAGCCCCTCTACAGGGCAACTTTTTGGTGCTGCCCCATCTAGGCTGGCAGGGAAGGCCTGTCGTCCTACCAGCAGCACTGATTGGCACTGCAGCCTGCTCCTGGGCACCTGCTTCCCAATGGGCAACCTTCCCAAACCCCAAATCTGCTGGTGCCAAATGACCAACGCCAAGATCGGGGTCAGGAAGCCGGCAAAGCTGCCCACCTCACAGTTTTCAGGCCCAGTCTGTCCCCATTCCCAATGGCAGCAGGATAGAAAATACAACCCGGCTGATAAAATATCTTAAATCGACGACCCTCTTCAGATTTACTTATCAGATCATTTTGGGCACCTCCCCTCAGATCTCTCCTTCACTCATCCTGGGTACCATTCTAGCAGATCTCGTCCAAACTGTCTGCAAATGGTTTTCCTTTAGTCCTGTTGATTCAACTTGTACAGACACTCTGCATGAGAGCAAGTAAAATGCCATTTTAAAAACCTGTGGAAGCTGACAGCACAGAAGGCGTTCATTCGGTCCATTGTGTTCTGTCTCTTTGAAAGCACTATCCAGTTAGTCCCGCTCCCCCTGCTATTTCCTTCCACGCAGCCCCCCCCCCCACCCCCCCCCCCCCCCCCACACACACACACATACACACACAAAACACAGTGTAAACATTCCCAGAGCTCCGAGGGAAAGGAACAAAAAGCTACAGGAACAGATTGATGGCCATAAATGGATGCAGAGTACAGAGTGAAAGAAGCATGATTACAAGACTGGCATGTCAACACCAGTCGCGAGGAGCAGAGCTGAAGTCGACAGAATCTCGTAGGCCCCCGCGTGGCCAATCAAAACTTGTCCTTTTCCACAGAACAGAGGTATAAAAGTTAAACACAGTTTAACAGCTGTGGACACAGCTTGTAACGTAAACATTCCAAACAAAGACCAGCTATCTCACCCGCCACAAAGACTGGGCTATTTATACAGGCATCCGTTTCCATGGCAGCTCATTCCGGAGATATATGTGCCTTCTCAGAGGTGATGAATCAGCATGGTTCGGTGGCTCTCACTCTTATCTATGAGTCAGTGGACTGGAGGTTCAATTTTCACCCCCAGGGATTTGACCACAAAGTCTAGACTGACGTTCCTGGTGGTCTTTTTGGTGAGACATTAAACCATTGCCCTATCTCCTCAGTTGAGTGAGTGTAAAAGATGCCAAGGCACAATTTTGAAGAGGAGCAGGGGGGGGGGGGGGTTCTCCTGGCCAATATTTAACCCCCAAACCAAAATCACGAAAGGAGATTAACTGGTCATTTATCACATTGCTCTCGGTGAGATTCTGCTGTGCATAATTTAGATGTCCAATTATTTTTTGGTGGCATAGTACGTCACAGGACTAGTAATCCAGAGGCCCAGGTTTATGCCCTGGAATTAAGGGTTCAAATACCACCAAGGCAACTGGTGGAATTTAAATTCATTAAAAAAATATCTGGAATATAAAAGCTCGTCTCAGTAATGGTGATCATGAAACGATCATCGATTGCTGTAAAAAAAAACATCGAGTTCACCAATGCCCCTTTAGGGAACAAACACTGTTGTCCTTACCTGGTCTGGCCCACACGTAACTCCAGACCCACAGCAATGTGGTTGACTCACAACTGCTCTCTGAAATAGCCGAGCAAAGCCACTCAGTTCAAGGGCAATTAGGAATGGGCAACAAATGCCAGCCTTGCCAGCGAAGCCCATATTGCATGAAAGAATAAAGCAATAAAAATATGTACTGCAAAAAGTTCCTCATTGGCTATCAAGGGGTCTCGATGTTCTCCAGGGCCCACGGTCCTGCCCTGGGTGTCACCCGCCTCCCTTTTTGAGGGGATTCCCGAGAGACCTTTCATAGGCCTACCTTTTGTTGGGGGACTGTGTTCAAAGGTCCCCTTTAATCTTCGCAACCTCCGTGGGCCTTGCCTTATGATATTGCTTTGCCTTATATGACAAAATACAAGGTCAGCCTTGCTTCCCCCATCACAGTTCCTCAAACACCTGGCTTAATTGGCAGAGAAAAGAAAAGTTCCCTGGGTGAAAAAGGTTTGGTGTGCAGCGTTGTTCTCCTCGGGGAGTCACAATCATGGTGAAGGAATGTCCCAGAGGACAGGTGACAGTGAACAACTATATTAGAGGATTACTGAAACAAGATTGGGCTCTAACACGCTCACTGTTAAAGCAGGTAGCAGACACTGCGACTAGGCTAATGTACACAGAATACTAACTACTCCCAGGAACTGCTCAGCATTCTAATCATCATGGCTTAAAAAAGTGCTGCAGCAATTGAATCAGAAAATATCTGAATGAGTTCACCTTTGCACCACAAATAAGGCTGCCTATTTTCACTTCCGTAACATTGCCTGACTTCACCCCTGTCTCAGTTCATCTGCTGTTGACACCCTCACTGAACCAGATTGGCTCCCGGCGTAGCTGTTGCTTGCTTTTAAAATCCTCACCTGTGTTTTCAAATTCCCCCATGGCCTTGGCCCTCCTTATCTCTGTACCTCACCAGGCCAGCAGCCCTCCGCATTTCAGGGCTCCTCCAATTCTAACCTCTTGAACATTCCCAATTTTGAATCTCTCCACCACTGGTGGCAGCGCCTTCAGTTGCCTTGGTATCGAGCTCTGGAATGCCCTCCCTACACCTCTCTGCCTCTCTATCACACTTTCCTATTTTACAACACCTCCGACAACCTACTTCCATGTCTGAGCTTTTTTGTCATCTGATCTCATATCTCCTCTTTTGGCTCAATGTTATATTTTTTCTTTCATAATGCTGTTTTGAAGCAGCCTGGGACCCTTCATTATGTTAAAGGTACTCTGTAAATATAGGTTTTTGTTTTTGAAAGCACCTAAAGATTTTCCTTCCTTCCAGCTGAGACAGCTCAGGATCAGCTACAGGATTCGAACAACGCCCCCAAAATCCATAACCTTCACCAGGGAAGGCACGGGAAACTCCATCAACCGCAAGTTCCCCTCCAACACACCTCCTTTAGAAGACGAGCCTTCTTCTTGAACCCCTGAAGACCATGTGGCATTTGTTGTGATATACATGTACCTTTAAGGGAGTGCGTATCTTAAATGCTGTCCATCACTAACCACCACGAGACAGGATGTGATGTATAATTCCATATTTCACAGAATCACCAAATTGTTACTCGGCAGAAGGAAGCCATTCAGCCCATCGTGTCTGCCCTGGCTCTCCAAATGAGCATCATGACTTAGTGCCAATCTCTTGACTTTTCCCCGTACCCCTGCACATTGTTTCTATTCAAGTAATCATCTAATGCCCTCTTGAATGCATCGACTGAACCTGCCTCCTCCACACTTTGGCAGCTGCAGTCTGAGAAACACCCAGCTATTCAACAGCACTTTGCCGTTTTTTTTGGCCTTGGCAGGGAACACCCCATCGAGGCCGTATTTAAATTGTTTCCTGCACTGCCGAGCTAAGCTCACCAGTGCAGGAAGAGTACTCGTGGATTGGGGTGCCATTTCAAAGGGAACCCCTATCTTTCGACCCGCCTCAGCATCCCCACTGCAGTCTTTGGACACCCCCTTGCACCTAACATACCTCTTCGGGGGGCCTGAGGTCCCCTCTCACCCCACCTCTTAAGGGCAAGGCACCCCGGGCATGACCCATAGCATGTGCAACCTGGGACCTGGTCACCTTGGCACTGCCAGCCTGGTATCCTGGCAGTGCCACCTGGGCACCCTGGCAGTGCCAAGCTGCCTGGGTTCCACCCCGCCCAGAGCCTGACTAGCCAGGGGTCTCCAATGGTCTGGGAGACCTGCCCAAGTGCCGTTACAAGACGTCCACGTTCGTGTGGACCAATACTAAACGGCGCACGGTCGAGGCCTCACTGTGGGGCGGGAGGGGAGTTTTAGTTCCTGGGTCCCGGGAGAATACGGTGCAAAAATATTTTAATTAACCTAATGGCTCACTTAAACATGCTGATCTGGATGACGCCCAGTGAGGGCGAGATCCAGATCGCGATGTCTTGCGAGATTTTGTTAAATCTCGTGAGGCATTTCGAGCAGTTCAAATCTCACAAGAGGCCACTCAGAAGATTCAATGGCCTCGTTAGGACACCAATTCAGGCACGACAAGGCCGTTAAATCAGGCACGACAAGGCCGTTTAATCATGGCCATTGTCTCTCCATGGTCTTCCTACCAAAATGCATCACCTCACATTTCTTTGTATTGAAAGTCATTTGCCACCTATCTCCCCACTCCACCAACTTGTCTATCATTAAAAAATATATTTTTGCTGGCATTCACATTTTTATTTTACACATTTCAGTTTGTACGTTAAATTACTTTTTAAAAAAATGTTTGATTGTCATTTTCCACATTTTCATCAAATACACAACAAAAGACAACCAACAATAACAAATACAGTATCATTGCCCAAACAGCATCTCCTTCAATATACAGACCCAAACATCACCCATACATTCCAAATAAAACAAAACAAAAAGACCAAAAGAGAATTAACGGTCATCCCATAAACAATGTGCTCAACCCCCCCTAATGTTCGATGGCATCCAATTCTTGAAAGGGCTTGATAAACAATGCCCATGCATTGTAGAACCGTTCCATCCTCCCCCTCAACTCAAACGTCACTTTCTCGAACGTCAAAAGTTTCAGCAGGTCCCCCCACCAAGCCGAGGCACGGGCCGGAGAAGCTGACCTCCACCCAAGCAGGACCCGCCTCCAGGTAATCAGCAAGTTGAAGGCTAAAACATCTGCCCCCACGCCCGCCTGAAGCCTGAGCCGGTCCGACACCCCGAAAATGGCTTCTATGGGCCCCTGGCTTCAAACTCACATGTACCACCCCTGAGATGACCTTAAAAACCTCCCTCCTATGGTAAACCACTGTTAGTGTATTATATGTATTGTGGTAAACTGTTACTGTACTACATATATTGTGGTAAACCACTGCCTGATGGCTCCGCCTCCCCTCGGGCTCAGTATAAAGGTGGCTGACCTCCGGCCCTGCCCCAGTTCGGGATCAGTGGCCAGGAGACTTTCTGTTTAGCTTATTAAAGCCACAGTTTCATTCACTACTCGTCTTGTGTTAATTGATGGCACATCAATTTAATAAGCTAAACTTTTAAGATGAATTCATCACTCAAGCCTGATTGCCTGGAGCTGAACCCACAAGCAGCCGACGCCACTGCGACATTTGAGCACTGGCTAAGCTGCTTCGAAGCTTACCTCGGATCCTCCACCTACGACGTCACCGACCTCCAAAAGCTTCAAATACTCAACGCACGGGTGAGCCCGCAAGTTTTCCTTCTTATCGGAGATGCCCCCTCGTATACGGAGGCGATAGTGCACCTCCTTGCCACGAGGTGACAACGCCCCGGAGAATCACAAGCTAAATTCCTGCGTGCCTTGTGGGTACTCGGCCAGAACTGTGCTTGCCAGGGAGTATCAGCTGTCCAACACACGGAGCTGCTGATCAGGGACGCCTATGTCGTGGACATTAAATCCAATTACTTCCACCAGCGCTTGCTAGAAGGGGAAACACTCGGCCTTCCAGAGACAGTGCAGCTCTCAAACTCGCTGGAAGTGGCTTTCCAGAACATGGAGGCCGACACCTCTGACCACGCGGCACCCTCGTGGATGTCGTGGGCGCCGCCATCACCCGCCTAGAGTGCGGCGCAAGCCTGTGCCACGCAGCAGCCCGCCAACGCCGGAAGCCCGAAATGCTACTTTTGCGGCCAGAGTAAGCACCCCAGACAACGCTGCCTTGCACTGAACACGATTTGCAACAGGTGTGGGAGGAAAGGCCACTTCGCCAAAGTCTGCCAGGCCCGAAATGTGCCTAAAGTTCCTAGGCCCAGCAGCGCTGCCTGTTGTTTGTCGGGACCACCCCCATCTGCTGTGCCACCCACCATGTGCGACCCGTGGGCGCCGCCATCCTCGCTGCCACCCGCCATGTGTGACCCATGGGGGCTGCCTTCTTTGCCGCCATCTTTGATTCCACCCGACACGTGCAACCCATGGGGGCCGCCATCTTTGGCACCACCTTCGATGCCACCCGCCACCCGCGACCCATGGGGGCCACCATTTTGGAACCATTCCTGCTCACCCGGTCGTACGCTACCTCCGAACGGCCCACCCACCACCTTCTGAAGCTCGCCCCCATCACACTCGACCAGTCTCGACCTCATCATCTCACGAAATCCACGATGACCGTCCAGATCAACGAGCACGAGACGGCCTGCCTCTTCAACTCCGGGGGCACAGACAGCTTTATCCACCCAGATACGATAAGGCGCTGCTCCCTCCCAATTTTACCCGCAACCCAGAAAATCTCCCTGGCTTCCGGAACACATTCCATAGAAATCCGGGGGTACTGTGTCGCGACCCTTTCGGTACAAGGCGTAGAGTACACTAATTTTAAGCTCTACGTCCTTCCCCATCTCTGCGCTGCCCTATTACTGGGGCTTGACATTCAGTGCCACCTCCAAAGCCTTACTTTAAAGTTCGGTGGACACCTGCCCCCCCCTCTCACCGTCTGTAGCCTCGCGACGCTTAAGGCCGCCCCACCCTCGCTCTTCGCTAACCTCACTCTGGACTGTAAGCCTGTCGCCACTTGGAGCAGATGATACAGTGCCCAGGACAGGGCCTTTACCAGGTCGGAGGTCCAGCGACTCCTACGAGAGGGGATCATTGAGGCTAGTACCAGCCCCTGGAGAGCCCAAGTGGTGGTCGTCAAGACTGGGGAGAAGCATCGGATGGTCATCGACTACAGTCAGACGATCAACCGGTACACGCAGCTCGATGTGTGCCCCCTCCCCCGCATATCTGACATGGTCAATCAGATTGTGCAGTATCGAGTCTTCTCCATAGTTGACTTGAAATCCGCGTAGCACCATCTCCCTATCCGCCCGGAGGACTGCCAATATACTGCCTTCGAGGCAGATGGCTGCCTCTTCACAGCGGGGCAAAATCAAGAACGACAAGATTCAGAGGTGGAGGATCAAACTCTCCACCTACAACTACGATATCTTGTACCGACTTGGGAAGCTCAATGAGCTCCCAGATGCCCTATCCTGCGGTACGTGTGCCAGCGCACAAGTAGACCGACTTCTGGCCCTCCACAATGGCCTCTGTCACCCGCGGGTCACCCATTTATTCCATTTTATCAAGGCCCGCAACCTGCCTTACTCCATCGATGAGGTCAGGACCATGACCAGGGACTGCCAGGTCTGCGCGCAGTGCAAACCGCACTTCTATCAGCCCGACAGAGCACACCTGGTAAAGGCCTCCCGCCCCTTTGAGCGCCTCAGCATCGACTTCAAAGGGCCCCTCCCCTCCACTGACCTAACGTGTACTTCTTCAACATTATTGATGAGTACTCACGATTCTCCTTTACCATCCCATGCCCTGACATGACCTCTGCCACCGTCATCAAGGCCCTGCACAGCCTCTTCACCTTGTTCGGTTTCCCCACCTACATCCATAGCGATCGGGGTTCCTCCTTCATGAGCGACGAGTTGCGTCAGTTCCTGCGTAGCAAGGGCATCGCCTCCAGCAGGACGACCAGCTACAACCCCCGGGGCAACGTACAGGTGGAGAGGGAGAACGCGACTGTCTGGAAGGCCGTCCTTCTGGCCCTATGGTCTAGAAGTCTCCCAGTCTCCTGCTGGCAGGAAGTCCTTTCTGATGCGCTCCACTCCATCCGGTCGCTCCTGTGCACTGCCACCAATGAGACCCCTCACGAACGTATGTTTGCCTTCCCTAGGAAGTCCACCTCGGGTCTCGCTCGCGTCCTGGCTGACAGTCCCAGGGCCCGTCCTCCTCCGGAAGCATGCGAGGAGTCATAAATCGGATCCCCTCGTCGAGAAGGTCCTGCTCCTCCATGCCAATCCACAATATGCCTACCTGGCACATCATGACGGGCGGCAGGACACAGTCTCCCTCCGGGATTTGGAACCTGCAGGTTCCCCAGTGACCACCACCACCACTCCCGACCCTACACCGCCTCCCTCCACCACTACCCGGCTACTTCAAGATTTGGCTCCCGCAGGCCCACCAGCGACCATCACCACTAACCCCACCCCTACACTGCCCCCCCCTCCACCGACTCAACTGGGCGAAGAAGAAGACAACACGCTCCCGGAAGCACAGGTCTCGACACCAGTGCATACACCACAGTCGGGACTGAGGCGTTCATGGTGGAAGGTCAAGCCCCCAACAGATTCGACCTTTAAGTCCACTTCACCCCTGCTGGACTCTTTTTTTTAACATGGTTGAATGTGGTAAACCACTGTTAGTGTATTATATGTATTGTAGTAAACTATTACTTTACTACATGTATTGTGGTAAACCACTGCCTGATGGCTCCGCCTCCCCTCGGGCTCGGTATAAAGGTGGCTGACCTCCGGCCCTGCCCCAGTTCAGGATCAGTGGCCAGGAGGCTTTCTGTTTAGCTTATTAAAGCCACAGTTCCGTTCACTATTCGTCTTGTGCTAATTGATGGCACATCACCTCCAATACATCTCTAGCCTCGGGCAGGACCAAAACATGTGAAAATGGTTTGTGGGGTTCCTCCTCGCCCTCACTGGGCTCACATACATCCTCCACCCCCTCAAAGAGTCAACTCATCCTCCCCCTTGTGAGGTGCGCCCTATACATGACCTTCAGCTGTAAAAGCTGCAATCTCGCGCATGAGGTTGAGGCATTTGCACTCCGGAGCACTTCACACCACAGACCGTCTTCCATTTTAAAAATATATATTTTTTTATTCTCCTTTTTCACATTTTCTCCCAAATTTACACCCACCAACAATAAACAATAAGCAGTAACGAATATAATGTCAATCCCCATATCAACAACAACAATCACATCCTCCCACCAAACCCCCAAACAACTGCCCGCATGTTAACATAAACAAATAACAAAAAGGAATCAGGAATCACCCATAGTCACCAATAACACATACAGTTCCCCTCCCCCCAACCCTTCCACCCACTAATGTTCGATGTAATCCAATTCTCGAAAGTGCATAATGAATAATGGCCATAAATTGTAGAACCCCTCCATACTTCCCCTCAGTTCAAATTCGACCTTCTCAAGAGTCAAGAATTCCAACAGGTCCCTCCGCCACGCCAGGGCACAGGGTGGAGAGGTTGCTCTCCATCCCAACAGGATCCGCCTTCGGGCGATCAACGAGGCAAAGGCTTCAACATCTGCCTCCGCGCCCGTTTCCAACCCTGTATGGTTCGACACCCCGAATATGGCCTCCCGAGGGCCCAGTGCCAGTTTCACGTGCATCGCTTTAGAGATTACCCTACAGACTGTCTTCCATAACCTCCCCCAACCCTTCCTCCCACTTGGCTTTAATCCCCTCCACAGATACCTTATCCTCCCCAAAATCCGTACGTTAAATTACAAGTGTCAAAATCGCGCATAATATAAAACTAAAGCAACCAAGGCAAAATTACAATGACAAAAGAGAGATAGATCAAAGAGCGAGAAAAACAAACAAAAACAAACGAGGATCACTATAAATATTTACACCTACATGTTTCCACCCCTTCTGTGGCTTCAGTTCTGCTTCAGTTGCCCTGCCTCATGTTGGCTCGAGTATGTATTTCCCTGCATATTGCTGCTCCCTCTGGTCTCTGTTTGCCCTTTGGCCTACCCCCTGTGGCTATGACCCTTGTGTCCCACGGTCTTTTTTCCCCCCTCCTCCTGTCCCCTTCCCTAGCCCCTCCTCCTTTCCTTTCCTTCGTGATCTGTGGCTCATCTGTGCCCTCCTCCGCCCCTTCCCCTCTCCCCCTCACCTCTGCAGGTTGCTGGCTACGAACAGGTCATGGAACAAGTTGGGGAATGGCTTCGACGTCCTGTGGAAGCCCTCTTCCGCCCCATGGATGGCAAATTTTATCTTCTCCCATTGGAAGGAATTCCTACAGGTCGGACAGCCAGTCTGCAGCTTTGGGTGGTGGTGCCAATTGCCAACCGAGCAGGATTTTTCGGCGGGCGATTCGGGAGGCAAAGGCTAAAGCATTGACCCTCCTCTCCAAAAAGTGTTCTGAAACCCCGAAGACTGCCACTTTTGGGCATGGTCCACCCTCACTCCCGTGACCTTGGGAATTGCCTCAAAGAAAGTTGTCCAGAACCAGATAGGTTTGGGGCAGGCCCAGAACACGTGGGTGTGGTTGGCTAGGCCTTCCTGGCACCGTTCACATTTGTCCTCCAGCTCCGGGAAGAACCTGCTCATTCGGGTTCTGGTTAGGCGTACTCTGTGCACCACGTTTAGCTGCACTAGGCTCAACCCTGCGCATGTGGAGTGCTTCAATCCAGAGTGCCCCCCCCCCAACTTCTGTGCCCAGCTCTTCCTCCCATTCTTCCCTTGTCTAGTCCAGGAGGAGCATAGCTCTTCCAAAAGTTGTTCGTACAGGTTCCCACAGTTCCCCTTCCATAGGCCACCCATGTCCTGCAGTTCCTCAACTAGCAAGTGTTCTGGGGATACGTTGTCATTTCCCTACGGAGGAAGTTCTTGACCTGTATATACCTCATTTTGCTACCTTTTGGTAGTTGGAACCTCCTCCGGAGGTTCTTCCAGAGCTGTGAATCTGTGTACATCTCGCTTACCGTCATTGTCCAGGGCCAGGCCTCCCATACGTCTTTTCCTTTGTAGGAGCCTTTTTTGGATCCTTGCCCCCCCCCCCCCCCCCCCCCCCCCCACACACACACACAAAAACGCTATGATTTATTTGTCTACCATTTTAAAGAAGGCCTTGGAGATGTAGATCGGGAGGGATCTGAACAGGCAGAGGAACCTGGGCAGTACGTTTATTTTGATCGTCTGCACTCTCCCCGCCAGCGAGAGTGGGAATGTACCCGCCAATGCAGGTCCCTTTTGACTTCCTCCACCAGACTCGTCAGGTTCCATTTGTGGATCCCTTTCCAGTCGTGGGCTATTTGGATCCCCAGGTAGCGGAATTTGTTTTGGCCTAGTTTGAACTGTAGTTCTTCCAGCTCTGTCCCTCTCCCTTGTGGGTTCACCGGGAAGACATCACACTTGCTCAGGTTGAGTTTGTATCCCGAAAAGGCTTCAAACTCCTTTTTAAAAATACATTTAGAGTATCCAATTCTTCTTTTTCCAAATAAGGGGCAATTTAGCGTGGCCAATTCACCTACCCTGCACACCTTTTTTCGGGTTGGGGAGTGAGACCCGCACAGACACGGGGAACTTCAAATTTCCACCGATTGTAAGTGAAATATCTCCTGATCATCACTGAGTTTATATATAATTGTACTAAATATTACCCATGAATATTATATTAATCAAGTTTAATATTGTACAAAATGTCTTGTAAATTTTTACAATGATAAATTGCACATCTGTAATCTCTGCCACAAACTAAACTCTCTAATGAATATCCATATAATATTTAGCAAGTCTAGTATTAAACTAAATTTGTAACACAGAAAACTTTGCATCTTGGTAGAGGGGAGGGCCATTGGGCCCCTCAACTGACATTGGTGATAGCCAGGAATTTCTTAGAGCTGCCCCCAAGAGATTTTGCCTTCCCCGCCAACTGTGGTTGGCCAAATCCCCGGCGGTTCTATCACATGACCTTTCACCTTCAAACTACCCCGCCCAGCCAGCCTTTTCTCCAATCTCCAAAATGGCTAGCAAATGAAAGAGTTCAACTCCAATGAAATGACACCCATATTTTTTTTAAATGCCCCCATAATTTTTTTTCTCACAGGTTACTTGCAAGAGAGTCCAGCAGGTTGATCCTGAATTGACAACCCTATCCTCACCTTCCACTGGACGCACATTTTCTCAAATCAGAATTTCTGCCACTTTCCCCATGACCTTTAATTTTTATTTCCTCAAGTGTTTACCTAGCTCTTTCCGATTGAATCAGTTTTAATCACTACTTGTAGTAATGCATTCCACATCCTAAGAAACCTGCAGGAACTCTTTTAACATCCCCCTCATGTTTCTGGTGTTAATCCTCCACTTGTTAATCATTTATTGACCGGTATAAATAACCTTTCATTATTTATTCTCCCAAGCACCTTAATAAATGCGGGCACTTTCCTCTAACCTTATCGACCGTGTGAATACAATGAGTTTCTTATGTCTATCATTGTAACCATCTCCTTCACCTGAACACCATTCTCCTGCATTTGCTATTCAATCTACAGCAGGATGTTGAAAACGACGCAAAGTCCCACATACATGATTGAACGAACATCATGTGCCTCTATTCAATGCCCCAAGAAATAAAATCCAGAATTCTATATTACCCAACAATGCTGGCAACAATCCTGCTTTCAAATAGCCTGTACTCCTAAATCATTCTGCTGCTGCATGTTACTGTGGACATTACCAGTGCGGGTGATCAAAAAGAGTTCTTTAAGGTTATGATACAGTTTAGTAGAGATTATGTTTCCACTTGTGAGGGAGATATAAACTAGGGGTCATCATTTTCATATAGTCACATATCGAAGGTACTCACATACCTGCAATATGTTCATAGAATCCCTATAGTGCAGAAGGAGCCCATTTGGCTCATCGAGGGTACACCGACCCTCCGAAAGTGCACTCAACCTAGGCCCCACCCTATCCTCATAACCCAGCAACCCCACCTAACATTTTGGACTCTAAGGACAATTTAGCATGGCCAATCAACCAAATCTGTACCTTTGGACTGTGGGAGGAAACCGGAGCACCTGGAGGAAACCCACTCAGAGACAAGGTGAAAGCTCCACACAAACAGTCGCCGAAGGTGGGAATCAAACCCGGGCCCCTGACACTGTGAGGCAGCAGTGTTAACTACTATTCCATTGTGCCACCCATAATCGCCGTATTTGGCTAAGGTAGGGTAGGACAAAATGGAGGGAAGGTTTGGCAGCATTAAAAAATGCTGTATCCCCTGCTAACGCAAGATAGCCACGCAAGATGGCCACCGATACCTGTCAGCGATGCTCACTTGTCCACAGATGCGCAGAAAACTAATGATGTCATTAGCAGGAGACATGGCGCCCACAGAAATGAGTCAGAAAGGAGCTGCCATGAAAACTAACCTGATAACCTACCCTGAACTTGATTGATGCCCACATTGACCAATAGTCAGGTTGTAGGTCAGTTTGAGGGGGCGGAGCGATGTGCGTAAGCCAATCAGAGTCGTGGACAACTATGTTACTAACCGAGGCCTGGGTGAGTGAGATTGCGAGCGGGTGAAACCACCAAATTGGTGCACAGGACAACCACCCACTGCGTCCTTCAATGGCCTCTGTGCAGCCTCCTCCAATTTGGGAGATGTGGGACAAGATGTGGGGCGCCAATCCGGCTGCAACTGGTGAATCGCGTGAGAGCGCCAAATCAGGCTCCGCGCCAGGCGCTGGGCCAATTGTGAGTCACCGACCTTGCTCCACCCAGCGCAATCTGGATCCCACCCTTCACAGTGCCAGGGTCCCAGGTTCGATTCCCGGCTTGAGTCACTACCTGTGCGGAGTTTGCATGCTCTCCCCTTGTCTTTGTGGGTTTCCTCTGGGTGCTCCGGTTTCCTCCCACAAGTCCTGAAAAAAGTGCTGTTAGGTGATTTGGACATTCTGAATTTTCTCTCAGTGTACCTGAACAGGCGCCGGAATGTGGCAACGAGGGGATTTTCACAGTAACTTCATTGCAGTGTTAATGTAAGCCCACTTGTGACACTAATAAATGTATTATTATTATATATAAATACCCAGACACCGGATTCACCCGGAGCCTGAGACTCAACTTCCATGCCTGCGAGACCTCGCCATTTAGTACTGGTCCACACAAACATGGACAAGTACTAAATCGCACCTCAGGGGGGTCTCACAGGCCAATGGAGATCCCAGGTGGTTGAGGAGAGAGCAGGGTGGCATTCCTCCTGGCACCACTGCATCCTGGCACTGCTAGCCTAGCACCCTG
Source organism: Scyliorhinus torazame (assembly GCF_047496885.1). NCBI lineage: Eukaryota > Metazoa > Chordata > Chondrichthyes > Carcharhiniformes > Scyliorhinidae > Scyliorhinus > Scyliorhinus torazame. The sequence continues at coordinate 204,290,067 of NC_092708.1, read as the reverse complement.
GCACTACCATTCTAGAACTGCCAGGGTGCCCAGTTGGCACTGACAGGGTGCCAGGCTGGCAGTGCCAGGGTGCCCAGGTGCCAGGTTGGCACTGTCAAGGCCTGGGCCCAGGGAGCCTTGCCAATTTAAAGGGGGGTAGAGGGGTTTCTCAGGGACTTCGACAAGGTTGGGGGCAAGGGGGAGGGTCCAGAAGGCAGGTGGAGCCTGAAAGGGCGAGGAACGATCGAGGCTGCCGATCAAGATGGCGCCTGATCTGTGAGTAGCCATTCCTGCTAGCGAGATCATGAAATCTCTGTGCAGCCTTAACGGGGAGAAACTCCCAAGGCCCAAAAAAATGGCAAAGTGCCGTTGAATAGCAGAGTGATTCTTGGCGCTCCGGCCTCCAAAAATCGCCCCACCAAATGCGCCCGCAAGTGGACTTGGTTATGGGCTAATAATGAAAGTCAGCACATATTTATTAAATGCAAATTTGTTTGATTAGTATGAACAAGTTCTTTGGAGAGGGTTGATGAGGGTAGTGCAAATTAATGTAAAGTATCTGGACTTTCAAAAGGTGTTTGACAAAGCACTATATAATGCCAATTCCTAAATATTCGCATCTACCACCTTCCCACGATTCATAACCAGGATTGCTCAGTAGACCAAACATTTCAGCCTGTTCCTGTACCATTGAACTGATTTCTTCTTATTTCGATTCTATTTTTTCTTACCTTGTTCAGAGTCTTCCCATCGATGTCTGTGACTTTTCTGACACTCTCCCTCACTGTAACGCCTTCTAACCTCTTGGACCTAATGGTCTCCTCTTCACCATGGACCTCCAGTCCCTCTGCACTGCCATCTCACACCAGGAAGGTCTGAAATCTCTCCACTCCTTCCTTCAACAGTGGCCTAACCATATTCCATTGAACAGCACTCTCCTCCACCTGGAAGGACCTGTTTCCGCTCTTAATAACTTTTCCTTCAATTCCACTTAACGTCTCCAGATAAAAAGCATTGCTGTGGATAACCACTCGGGTCTGAGCTATGCTTGACATTTTGTGGGATATGTGGAACATTCTAGTCCTTCTTGGACCTTCTTCTTTTCAGGGAGATTGATGGCTGTATCAGTGCCATTCCCTATGGGCATCCTGATTTGGAAAATGTCATAAATTTTGTTTCCAATTTCAACCCTTCTCTCACCATCACATGGCCCAACTGACACTTCCCTTCCCTACGTCAAATTGTCTGTCTCCATTTCTGGGGATAAGCTATCAATGAATATTCATTAGAAGTCCATGGACTCGCACAACTACCGTGACTCTATTTCGTCACACCCGGCACCCACCTGTAAGGATCTCATTCCATTCTCCCAGTTTATCCTGTTGCAACTGTTTTGATGATACAGCCTTCCATGCCAATGGATCTCTCCTCTATGGTTGATAGAGCCCTTGATTGCACCTGTTCTGTTTCCCAAATTTCTGCTCTCATCCTTTATCCTCCCTTCCAGATCCAAGATAGGCTTCCCCTTGTCGCCTTCCACTCTACCAGCCTCTGTATTCAACAAAACATCCTCTACCGTTTCCCCCACCTCCATAGTGAGCATTCAAAAGGGGCGGGTCCTGCTGCAACATCCTGGTCCACTTCTTTTTTTTAATAAACAATTTTATTGAGGTATTTTTGGCATTGTAAACAGTTACGGTGTACAGTAATGTGCAAATGTCAAGACAAAGCAGAAACATAGAGCAAAAGACCACTCCTCTCATAACCAGTACCCGCCTATTTATCCCTTCTATTCTACTCTAATCTAACCCCCCCCCCTGCTGACATTTAATTCCCCGCGAAGAAGTCGATGAATGGTTGCCACCTTCGGGCGAACCCTAATACAGATCCTCTTAAGGCAAACTTAATTTTTTCCAGCCCTAAAAAGCGCGATGTGCCCAAGAGCCATGCTTCAGTCTTTGGGGGCTTTGAGTCCCTCCATGCCAGCAGTATACGTCGCCGGGCTACCAGGGAAGCAAAGGCCAAGACATCTGCCTCCCTCTCCTCCTGGACCCCCAGTTCTTCCGAGACCCCAAAAATTACCACCACTGGACTCATCATCACCCTAGTTTTCAGTACCTGGGACATGATGTCCACAAATCCCTCCCAGTATCTCCTAAGTTTTGGGCAAGCCCAGAACATGTGGACGTGATTCGCTGGCCCTCCCGCACATCTAGCGCATTTGTCCTCCACCCCAAAAAATTTACTCATCCGGGCCACCGTCATGTGGGCCCGGTGGATGACCTTGAACTGAATCAGGCCGAGCCTAGCACATGTTGCAGTTGAATTTACCCTACTCAGGGCTTCCGCCCATGCCTCCTCCTCCATCTTCTCGCCGAGCTCCTCCTCCCACTTGAGCTTCAGTTCTTCTGTCTGGGACTCCTCCCCTTTCATAAGCTCACGGTAAATATCCGAGACTTTCCCCTCTCCTACCTCTCCCCTAGACACTATTCTGTCCTGGATCCCATTATGCGGAAGGCATGGGAAGGATGGGACCTGTCTACGTATGAAGTCACGCATTTGCAAATACCGAAAGTCATTCCCTCTTACTAGTCCGATTTTCTCCTCCAAGGCCCTCATGCTCGAGAAGCTCCCTCCCAAGAACATATCGCCCATCCTGCCCACCCCCGCCCGCCGCCACGCTCGGAATCCACCGTCCATACTTCCAGGGGCAAATCGGTGGTTGTCGCATATTGGAGACCAGACCGATGCTCCCACCTCCCCTACCTGCTTCCTCCACTGGCCCCAGATCCGCAGGGCTGCCACCACTACCAGGCTGGTGCCTGGTCCACTTCTTAATCATCCCCATCACACATCCCCTTCCCATGCAAGCTCAGGAGATGCAGCACCTACCCTTTTATCTCCTCCCTCCTTTCAGTGCCCCTAATACTCCTTCCCAGTGCAACAGCGACATTTATGTGCTTCTTTTAATTCCGCATACTACATTTGCTGTTCTCAATGCAGCCTCCTGTATGTTGGAGAGACTAATCGCTGATTGGGTAGCCACCTTCTGTTCAGGTTGCAAACTTTTGGCGCGGTTTTATGGCCACTCTGTGCCTGAAAAGCAGCTTGCTGTGGCGCAGCGTGGCGGATAGAAGCTCGGAGACCATGCTCCCAGGGTTTACTCGGCTTGCAACGCCTTTCAAGATCACCTTTTAGCAAATCTGCATATTAAAGCGAGACAGATGGTCTCACTTTAATATGCAGTGTCTCGAGATACCCGAGGATTGGAATCAATCCTCTTCACCTCGATAACCTCAGGCAAGCGCTGTTCAGTACTGTAGCCACCTGGGTTGGCCAACTCCCGACGTAAAACGGAGAACAGCAAAGGCTGCAGGGAAATTCAGCCAACACAGGCAGAAACTAGCAGGTGCACGTTTACTGTGTATTAAACTCTGCAAAAGCCCAGACAGCATCGATACAAGCAGCCGTCTGCATAATAATGTAGCAGCCATCTACATACTAATGAGCGATCCCCGGGTACAATCGGAACATTTGGGATAAACAAAGCCAAGCCATACTCCTCAGCGCCAGCAAGAGCCAACACAAAAGAGGTTAACGGACACCTCAAGACCGCCCATCGATCAGGGAACCGCTCCAGTATTGGAGAAATCGAACCAAGCGATTGGAACAAAGTCCAATCGCTTGGAACCAGGTACAGGGTCCGCCCCGAAAGGTGGGAAGCCCCTGGGGACTATAAAGTTAAGCCCCCAAGTTCAAATCGTTCTTCTTGACCGGGTCACTCAGCAACGCAAACCAACCCTTGACAGTGACCGGTTCAGCTGCCGCCGAGATCCAGTAAGTCTTAAGTCAACGCTCGCTACGAGATAGGTGCTCCTAGCTACCAATCCGTACCAACTTTGAATCCCGCAGACTCAGAACCCGAACAAAAGGCCATTTGTCCCCCTGACCTGGTGGGCCAGTCCGAAGCTAAGTATCGGCCTGTTAGTTGTAGAAGTAGCTTAGAAGTAGAATTTATGCATGAGTAGCGATTACTGTGTATAATAAATGTGCTTTGATTTGAATCTTACTAATTGGTGTATTGAGTTATTGATCATTACTTGAACTTGAACCTCGTGGCGGTATCATAAAGATACCTGGCGACTTGAGAGCAAAGGTTATAAAACAGAGCCAATTGAACCAATCAAAAGGTTTTAAAAAATATATATTTTATTAGAGTTTTCAAACACAATTTTTTCCCTTACAAATCAAAAAACAAAATACAAATAAAGGTAACATGATAACTGCAACACAACATTGTGTAGCTAACATGGTAAACTAACCAAATAACACGAAGTAATACTCCCCCCGCCCCCTCTCCCCCTCCAAAAACCCAAACAATTTACCCCCCCTCCCCCTGGGTTGCTGCTGCTGGCCATCTATCTTCCCTCTAACGTTCCGCTAGGTAGTCGAGGAACGGTTGCCACCGTCTGGTGAACCCTTGAGCCGATCCTCTCAGCGCAAACTTCATCTGCTCTAGTTTTATGAACCCCGCCATATCGTTTATCCAGGCCTCCAGTCCGGGGGGGTTTCGCTTCCTTCCACATGAGTAAAATCCTACGCCGGGCTACTAGGGACGCAAAGGCCACGACATCGGCCTCTTTCGCCTCCTGCACTCCCGGCTCATCTGCTACTCCAAATATAGCTAACCCCCAGCCTGGCTTGACCCGGACCTTCACCACCTTCGAGATCACTCCCGTCACTCCCCTCCAGTATCTCTCCAGTGCCGGACACAACCAAAACATGTGTGTGTGGTTTGCCGGGCTTCCCCCGCACCTCCCACACTTGTCCTCCACTCCGGAGAACCTGCTCAACCTTGCTCCCGTTATGTGTGCTCTATGCAGCACCTTAAATCGGATCAGGCTAAGCCTGGCACACGAGGAAGAGGAATTTACCCTGCTTAGGGCATCAGCCCACAAACCCTCCTCAATCTCCTCCCCGAGCTCTTCTTCCCATTTTACCTTCAGTTCGCCCACCAACTCCTCCCCCTCTTCTCCCATCTCCCGGTATATCTCTGACACTTTGCCCTCTCCGACCCACACCCCCGAAAGCACCCTGTCCTGGATCCCTTGTGTCGGGAGCAGCGGAAATTCCCTCACCAGTTGTTTCGTGAACGCTCTCACCTGCATATATCTAAAGAAATTTCCCCGGGGCAGCTCATACTTTTCCTTAAGCGCTCCCAAGCTCGCAAACGTCCCGTCTATAAATAAATCTCCCACTTTCCTGATTCCTACCCGGTGCCAGCTCTGGAATCCTCTGTCCAGCCTCCCTGGGGCAAACCTATGGTTGTTCCTGATCGGGGACCACACCGAGGCTCCCAGCGCACCCCTCTGTCGCCTCCATTGCCCCCAGATACTTAATGTTGCTGCCACCACTGGGTTCATGGTAAATATTTTTGGGGAGAGCGGTAGTGGCGCCGTCACCAGCGCTTTTAAACTCGTCCCTTTGCAGGACTTCATCTCCAACCTTTTCCACGCCGCTCCCTCTCCCTCTATCATCCATTTACGAATCATCGCCACGTTGGCGGCCCAGTAGTAGTCGCCCAAATTCGGCAACGCCAGTCCCCCTCTGTCTCTGCTACGTTGTAGGAACCCCCTCCTTACCCTCGGGGCCTTCCCTGCCCACACGAAGCTCGTGATGCTCCTATCTATTTTTTGAAAGAAGGCCTTAGTGATCAGTATAGGGAGACATTGGAACACAAATAGGAACCTCGGGAGGACCATCATCTTAATTGCCTGCACTCTGCCCGCCAGTGACAGTGGCTGCATGTCCCACCTTTTGAAATCCTCTTCCATTTGTTCCACCAGTCGTGTCAGATTGAGTCTGTGTAAGGTTCCCCAGCTCCTGGCTATCTGAATCCCCAGGTATCGGAAGTTTCTTTCCACTCTCCTTAGCGGTAGGCCATAGAACATAGAACATAGAACAATACAGCGCAGTACAGGCCCTTCGCCCCACGATGTTGCACCGAAACAAAAGCCATCTAACCTACACTATGCCATTATCATCCATATGTTTATCCAATAAACTTTTAAATGCCCTCAATGTTGGCGAGTTCACTACTGTAGCAGGTAGGGCATTCCACGGCCTCACTACTCTTTGCGTATCTATCCCTCTACTCTGGTCCCCAGGGTGTATCACAAAAAGCTCACTCTTTCCCATGTTAAGCCTATATCCCGAGAAATCTCCAAACTCCCTCAATATCTGCATGACCTCTGTCATCCCCCCCACTGGGTCCGTCACATACAACAGTAGGTCATCCGCGTAGAGTGACACTCGGTGTTCCTCTCCCCCTCTAATCACCCCTCTCCATTTTCTGGAGTCTCTCAGTGCTATGGCCAGTGGTTCAATTGCCAACGTGAACAGTAATGGGGACAACGGGCATCCCTGTCTTGTTCCCCTGTGTAGTCGAAAATACTCCGACCTTTGCCGACCTGTGACCACACTTGCCGTTGGGGCCCCATAGAGGAGTTTAACCCAGCTGACAAACCCGTCCCCGAACCCGAACCTCCTCAGCACCTCCCATAGATACTCCCACTCCACCCTATCAAATGCCTTCTCTGCATCCATTGCCGCCACTATCTCTGCCTCCCCCTCTGCTAGGGGCATCATTATCACCCCTAATAGCCGTCGCACGTTGACATTTAGTTGTCTCCCCTTTACGAACCCTGTCTGGTCTTCGTGCACCACGCCCGGGACACAATCCTCTATCCTCGTTGCCAGCACCTTTGCTAGCAACTTGGCGTCCACATTTAGCAGTGAGATAGGCCTATAGGACCCGCACTGCAGCGGATCTTTATCCCGCTTCAAGATTAGCGATATCGTCGCCTCCGACATTGTCGGGGGTAGGTTCCCCCCTTCTCTGGCCTCGTTAAAAGGTCCTTACCAGCAGCGGGGCCAACAAGTAAACATATTTTCTATAGAATTCCACCGGGAACCCATCTGGTCCCAGGGCCTTCCCTGCCTGCATGTTCCCCAGCCCCTTGGTAACCTCGTCCACCCCAATCGGCGCCCCCAGGCCTTCCACCTCCTGCTCCTCCACCCTCAAGAACCTTAATTGGTCCAAAAACTGCCGCATCTCCTCTTTTCCCTCCGGGGGTTGGGATAACCAATCAAAAGTTAGCAACATATTACTGGCGACATCTGACGGGACCCGAACTAGAAGTGGCTTAACCACTCCGGGAGAACCCAAAAATTTGAATTAGAGATCCAATTGGGAACAGAAAACCACAAGTGTTCAAGCAGTTCTGATCAATCCTCATAATTCGGAAGTGTGTTAAATGCATGCGTAACTAACAGGGCTATAAGGTAATACTGATAGATTTTTTGTTGCGACAAAACTGTCGGGAGTTTGTATTTCGGAAAATAGCGAAAGCCGTACCCGTATTTACAGCACCGCCTTAGTACCCCTTGTTCCAAATTTAAGAAAGCATTCAGAGAGGAAAGATGGCAATGCAGGCAATGCAACACCTCATGAACCCAGAAGAATTTGTGGTCGCAGCGACCAGCAGCAGTAGAGTAGGACAGTGTCCTGTTTGGGAAGAGGAAATCAGGAAGCACCTCAAAGGGAAAGGATGGCCCCTTTGGAGCGAATTCTGTAACAATGAGGAAACAGGTCCCGGGAGTATAGGACATACTTGGTGGGAGAACCTGAGCGAGATTCACAAGAAGAGCTTAGGAAAAGCTTGCAAGCCGATGGCAATCGTGTCCTGCTTGGCACAATTGCAAGGTACAGAGGAGGTTGTTAGGACGCTCCGGAAAGAGATAGAAGGCATACATCGAATGAGCAAGGTCGATGTCAGTGAGGTAGAAAGAGAGAAAGTAGAGTTGAGGAGGAAGTTGGCAGCAAAAGACGGAGAGGTGGATGATGCCAAGTGGGCACACCAATCTTGTCTGGTGCACTTAAGCAGCTTCCAGTCCCAGTACAAAAAGGCCTATCAGGCCACGCAACGTGCAGTCCTGGTACGAGAAGAAACCGAGAAGCAGGTAGAGGCATTGCAGAGGCAGTGTAGTGACCTGAAGACAGCGTTAAGAGCACTCCATGCTGCCACCATGGAGCAAAGACAAAGCTCACTAGACCACGCAAAGTGCCGGAAGCAGATTGCAGAACTGCAATCTCAGCTTTCAGTTCAAAAAGGATTCCAGGAAACCTTTGGAGCAAAATTAGATGAGGAAGACGGCACTGATTGGGAAGAGTTAAACGAGACAGCGCAGAGATATGTTCAGGGAACATGTGCGCAGGGAAAGCCCCAGAAGAGAAAAGCTCCCCAACCCCCCACCGAGCAGATAGTTCAGGCTCCAATGAACCCAGTCACCACCCACCGCACAGCCACATCGGATGACACGGAATTTCTGTACACCACCCCCTTAACAGTGACCCAATTACGGGACACGTGCGAGAAAATCAAACCATTCCTCCCCACCTCAGACCCCCACTACTTCTTTGCCAGAGTAAAGCAGCAGGCGACCATGTACGGCCTGGATGAGCGAGAGCCTGTGAAGCTCACAGTTTTGAGTCTAGACGCTTCAGTCGTAGCAGCCCTTCCCGACCCACAGAATGTAGGAGGAGGCACCCTTGCAGAAATGCATACCGCGGTCCTAGACGCGATCGGGTATAACCGGGGTGACCCCGTAGATGGCCTCAATAAATGCAGGCAAAAGAAAACCGAGCACCCCACAGCGTTTGCTGGACGCCTGTGGATCCATTTTGCAGCAGTTTGTGCGGACTTAGACCACGCCCATTTGTCCCCAGACAACATGGCCAAATGGACCCGCACCCTTATCTCCCATGCCACAGAAACAGGACAAAAGGCTTGTGCGAGTTATGATCCCTCAGAGGAGGCTCATAATGAGAAATGGGTCTTAAAAAGATTGTCCCGCACCTGGGAGCAGTCTGTACAAAACAAACCCGCAGTTAAAAATCCCAAAGGAAAGCAGGCAGTAGCAGACGTACAAGCAGTTAAAGCACATCAGAACCCCGCATGGGTAAATGAAGGCAAGAACAGCCCCCCACAAAAACACAGGAGTGTTACAACTGTGGCCATTTAGGACACTTTGCAAGAGAATGCAATGCCCCACGAAAGCCACAGAGAGCCCAGCAGACGGGCACTCTAAGTAAGAATAAGACAGAGCCCATACATAGTGGGCACTCTAAGTAAGAATAAGACAGAGCCCATACATAGTGTGAGCACCCGTTCAGATCAGATGGACCTGAACGGAACGGACTGACGGTGTTCGGGCTCCCCCAGTTGGGTCTGCGACACCAATTGGGATAGGTCCGGACGACCGGTAGTCGCAGCAAAGATACGGAACATCCCATCGAGTTTCTCTGGGACACAGGAGGGTCCCGCACCACAATAAATTCCTCCACCATGTTTCAAAAGGACACGTGGCCCACTACAGCCACTATCACCCTCAGCGGCTTTACAGGCCACTCACAGCAGGGACACATCACAGCCCCTGTACCCATTCAAATCGGCAACATCACCACCAAGCACCCCGTAGTTTTAATCGATCTACACACAGCAGAACACATTTTGGGCATAGACTTTATGAATTCCCACAGTTTATCCTTTGATCCAGTCAACCATTGTGTCTGGAAAATGGCAAAATCTGCAAGAGCCTCCGCAAAGCTCCCATGGGTGAATACGCCAACAAAATTTGCGCAAATTAGCGCAAATTTAACCCGACTACAATTAGCACGGACAAGCAGGTTAGGGCAGTGTTACAAAAGAACAGGACAGCATTCGCGACCCACAAACACGACTGTGGCCGGATGACTGGTTCAGTACAAATCACAGGACCTGACCCTAGACCACAAAAGCAATATGGATTTCCCCAAGAGGCAGAGGGAGAAATCTCAAAGGTAATCGACAGCTTATTAGAGCAGGGCGTACTTAGATCAGTAGCCTCCACTAATAATGCCCCGATTTGGCCAGTGAGAAAGCCCGATGGATCATGGCGACTGACCATCGATTACCAGGAACTCAACAAAATTACCCCCGCAGCAGCCCCCATGGTAGCAACAAGTCCCGAGACCATGCTCAAGCAGGGACTCAATTCCCGATACTTCACGGTTTTGGATGTCAGTAATGGATTCTGGTCCATTCCATTGGCAAAGGCGTGCCAGTACAAATTTGCCTTTACCTTTAAAAACCAACAGTACATGTGGACATGCCTGCCACAAGGATTCCACAACTCCCCCTCCATTTTCCACCGACCACTGGCAAATGGTTTAGCCAAATTTTCTCGCCCCGAATGTCTGGTCCAGTATGTAGACGATCTACTACTGTAGACAGACACCAAGGAAGAGCACATCGAGCTTCTGTCCGAACTCTTGGAACTCCTACAAGCAATTGGATGTAAAGTCAACCCCAAAAAGGCCCAGATTTTGGAAAATAAGGTGATATATTTGGGAACAATTATCACACATGGTAAACGCGAGATCGAGCATAAAAGGATTGACTCGATCGCTAAATTGCCCCTTCCCCAGAACGTTTCAGCCCTCCGGTCGTTTTTAGGACTGGTTGGCTACTGCCGAAACCACATTGACAGTTTCACCAGCAAGGCAGCGCCCCTCTCAGACCTCCTAAAGAAAGGAGCCCCCTGATAATGGCTTCCGCAGCATACGGATGCTGTGGACTCTTTAAAACAGGCACTCATAGCAGCCCCCGCACTACAAGTTCCAGACCCGCTTTCCCCCTATGCGATAGAGGTAGCAAGCACAGACCGCACCCTTTCGGCTGTGCTTCTTCAGGAACGGCACGAACAGTTAAGGCCCGTAGCTTACGCCTCCAGAGTTTTAGATGCTGTGGAGCAGGGATTTTCAGCCTGTGAAAGGCACCTGCTCGCAGTTTTTTGGGCAGTACAGTATTTTTCTTACATTACCGGACTGAACCCCATCACAATTCTCACGGAACACACCCCCACCCAACGTTTACTGGGCGGACGACTCAAGGACGGTACAGTTAGTCAGATTAGAGCAGCCAGATGGACCCTTACTTTGCAGGGACGGGACATCACTCTTAAAAGGACAAAGACCCACACCTTTTTAGCCGACAACCTACAGTACCCCGGAACCCCCCATGAATGTGAAATTATCTCTCCACACCACAACACAGGCCCCTTTATTGCTAAAACACCCCCAGAAAGATAGGTAGTTCAACCCAGAGCCCCAAGCACACAGACACGTGCGAACCGATACGGATATATGTGGATGGATCTTCCACAATATTAGAAGGGAAGTGCATAACAAGATGCGGCATTTATGTCGAGGACGCACAGGGACGCGCCCTAGAAGAGATAGCAATAAAACTTCCAGGCCACTTAGGCGCGCAGGCGGCAGAACTTGCGGCCATCGCATACAGAGTGGAACACCCAGATTCCTTCCCCAGCCCAGCAGACATATATTCGGACACCTCTATTTCTGCAGCAGCCTTACCCTGCCCCTGTGGAAAGCAAGAGGATTTGTTTCCGCAGACGGAAAACCCCTCCCTTCAGCCCCATTCCCCGCCACATTTTAGAGCGAGCACAGAACAGGCCTTTTGGGATAGTCAAAGTTCGAAGTCACCATTGTTCCTCCCCCCCCTGGAAATGTGAAAGCCGACGCACTGGCTAAAGCAGGTTCCAGGCATGGATATTTTTGAACATCCCCCGAAAGCGCGCCAGTGAATGCAGTTCAGGTCTCGCAGACTAATATCGAGGATTTAGTGCAGGCCCAGAAGCAGGACAGCAATCTCAGGGAGATTTTGAAAGGAAACTATCCAGCACCCTACGAGAGATTTAAAAATGCTCTGACCACACATGACGGTGTGGTGTTAAAAGACACCCTTTATGGGGTTCCTGAACAGGACAGGAATCAACTGATTTGTTTATTCCATGACGGTCATGGACATCAGGGAATTGATCCCACTACAGCCCACCTCAGGCAGCTCTGTTGGTGGCTGAGTTTAAAAGACGATGTAACCCACTACGATGAGAATTGCCTCATCTGTGCCCAGAACAACCCGGACAGATATGCCAAAAAGGCTCAGCTCAGTCACACCCAACCTGTTAATGGCCCCTGGACTAACCTCCAGATTGATTATATTGGACCATTGTCCCCTTGCAGGAATGATTATAAATATGTACACGTGGTGATAGACACATTTACAAAATGGGTGGAAGCATTCCCAGCCCGCACAAACACGGCAAAGACCACAGCCAAGATTTTAACCCACCACATCTTTACGAGATGCGGACTCTCCCGTAGCATTGAATCCGACCAAGGTTCCCATTTTACGGGACGTGTCATGCAGAACTTCCTCACGATATTTGGCATTACCCAAAAGTTCCACATTGCATCCCACCCCCCAGTCGAGTGGTATCGTAGAGCGCATGAATCGCACCCTGAAATCCACCCTCAGAAAAATGGTCCAGCAAAACAACACCATTTGGGATTCAGTCCTCCCTTTTGCACTGATGTTTCTGCGAAATACGGTTTCCACATCCACAGGTTACACCCCTCACACTCTCATGACTGGACGCCCCATGAAAGGCACAGAATTTTTATTAGGATTAGATTTGACCAGCCCCGAAGTGACGGCCCTCATACACGAGAAAGCAGTAGAACAATTACTGGTGAATGTTAAAATGGCTCAGCTAGCAGCCGCACTGAAATTGGGCACAAGAAAGAAACAGAGCGAGGCCTGTTTCGATAAGACATGCGACTGAGTACAGTATGGGACAGCAAGTCATGCTCTCCGTATACAACCCCAGCACATTCCTGTCACCAAAGTACTTGGGTCCGTACTCCATTGCGGACAAAGTAAGCCCTTCCGTCTACAAAATAAAGTACCCCAATGGAAAGACTCCATGGTTCCATATCAACCAGATGAAGGCATATGGAACACAGTCTAACCACGCACACCACGTCATGCTCGACGAAGCAGACCACGCCCCGCCCACAGCCAACGTAACCCTACCCTCCCCCAACATGCCCAGCCACGGATCTACCCTGACTCCACCCCCGAAGTATACACTCCGCCCCGGAACGCCCACAGACAGCAGCAGCGACAGCGACTGTGACTCGGACAATAGCCACAGCACGCCTCCCTACTATCCCCATGCGACAGGCCCCACACCCACCGAATCTGAGCACAATTCAAGTGACCCCTTCATGATCACTTTCCTAAACAAACCCTACCAACGACCACCAACCTCCAATGACGACCCCGATTCCGTCCCCACAGAACTAGACACCACCTTTTGGCACCGAGATAATTCGTACAGACTCGTCCGGAATGACGAGAGCGATCCTAGATCACACCATGCAGCCCTATCAGCCCTGATACACTCGAGAGTTTGGCATCCGGGAGAAGATGACGACTTTGAGTCTGACTCCCAAAACGAGAACCCCTTTGCGACCCTGTTCGCAACCGATAACTGAGGTGCCCAGATGATGTTTTAAAAGAAACCACTTGGGAGAAAACGGTGTCCTTTCTGATGGAACCTGCACCATGTTTAATGTTGTTTGTGCTTGTTCTGTTAAATGTTGTATGTTAGACCGGAATTTTTTTCCCCACAGCCCCACGCCTTATTTTTCGGCCGAAACCTCTGAGAACTTGTCCGCAGACACTTGTTAATGTCCCAGTCGCCAGTTCAGAGGAACTCGTCTATTGACTGAAACACAGACCCCCATTCGTAACTGCCCTTCTGGTTCGAAGGAAGAACCAATATGGCAACCCCCCACGATGCCTACATTTCTTGCCCGTTCTTGTCGGTTGCTCAGGCAGTGGAGAAATGGCATTGGGACCCGCCCTGCCTGGGAACCCCCCTGTGGTCAGCTACGCTCGGGTAGGGGACACACGGCATTGGTCACCGTCCTACCCGGGGACTCCATCCAAATCTTACCCGTCGCGGCCCATACGCACCTCATTTCGGCACGTTTTGTTAAAAAAAAGTTTTGTTTTGTTTTCAGGTAACCCTTAGGTTGCCAACCCTCTGCTATTTACATCCTCAAACATTTGGATGGTAAATCGCACAGTCTGCGAGACGGCTCGCACTGGTTCAGTATTTGTAAGTGTGTCTTGTCCTGAAATTCGGTTTTGGGATGAAAAAAAAATGAGGGAGTCACACATAGTGACCAATTATAAAGGGAGTAATTGGCACTAAAGGACAGACAGGCTATCATACGAGATATTAAACCAAGATAGTAACAGACACTATGCTTGATCCTACAGAACTCCAGAAGCTTCAGGACCGGAGAAGAGAAGAGAAGAGAAGTGAAAGAAGAAGAACCATGAGGACATCCTCCGCGTGGCTCATCACCATAATGGACATTTGGTTGGGCGTGAACGCGAACCCCCTGACCTCAACCCCCCCCCAGCTGTTAATGATTCACTTCCCCACAGTACCCAGAGCCCAGTCACAAACGACACCACACCATCTTGGTGTGCCAGGTTTATAACCTGGTACTCCCTGTCCTACTTTATAGAATCCCTATTGGTATTGGCGATACTCTGCTGCATCGTGCAGACTATTTGTCTGAGAAAATGGAGAAGGAGAGCCTACCATGCTCGCACACCGGTATATAGAATAAGATCCCCTATTTTCGGATATGACCAGACCCCCGACCCCTGCGATCTATAATAAAGAGCATTCCCTTGCGGTTTTGTTGTGAATAAAGAAATGTTTCATGAGCACTTGTACAATCCGGATCTTGACTGCCAAGCATGAAAAATGTGTATAATGCTGCTATGATTTTGTGTGTATTGTTTAGGAAGTTAGTGTGATGAAATGTTTGAGTGAGTGTAGTTTATTAAGGATAGTTAAAGGTTCCGATTTTCTTATTTTGTAATGCATGTCCCTGTTTGACATAGCGCCCCTCAGAATTGTCAGTTAAAAATTTTTTGCATAGTTATGGACAGTGCAGAGGCCATAGAAGAGTGCTCGCCGGGTGAGGGAATGAAGAACAACGCAGTTATGTGATCCTTCATGCTTCGCGTTAGGATCTCAAGGCGAGAGTGCAGTCACCTGGGTTGGCCAACTCCCGACGTAAAATGGAGAACAGCAAAGGCTGCAGGGAAATTCAGCCAACACAGGCAGAAACTAGCAGGTGCATGTTTACTGTGTATTAAATTCTGCAAAAGCCCAGACAGCATCGATACAAGCAGCCATCTGCATAATAATGTAGCAGCCATCTACATACTAATGAGCGATCCCCGGGTACAATCGGAACATTTGGGATAAACAAAGCCATGCCATACTCCCCGGCGTCAGCAGGAGCCAACACAAAATAGGTTAACGGACACCTCAAGACCGCCCATCGATCAAGGAACCGCTCCAGTATTGGAGAAATCGAACCAAGCAATTGGAACGAAGTCCAATCACTTGGAACCAGGTACAGGGTCCGCCCTGAAATGTGGGAAGCCCCTGGGGACTATAAAGTTAAGCCCCCAAGTTCAAATCGTTGTTCTTGACCGGGTCACTCAGCAACGCGAACCAACCCTTGACAGTGACCGGATCAGCTGCCGCCGAGATCCAGTAAGAACATAAGAACATAAGAACTAGGAGCAGGAGTAGGCCATCTGGCCCCTCGAGCCTGCTCCACCATTCAATGAGATCATGGCTGATCTTTTGTGGACTCAGCTCCACTTTCCGGCCCGAACACCATAACCCTTAATCCCTTTATTCTTCAAAAGACTATCTATCTTTATCTTAAAAACATTTAATGAAGGAGCCTCTACTGCTTCACTGGGCAAGGAATTCCATAGATTCACAACCCTTTGGGTGAAGAAGTTCCTCCTAAACTCAGTCCTAAATCTACTTCCCCTTATTTTGAGGCTATGCACCCTAGTTCTGCTTTCACCTGCCAGTGGAAACAACCTGCCCGCATCTATCCTATCTATTCCCTTCATGATCTTATATGTTTCTATAAGATCCTCCCTCATCCTTCTAAATTCCAACGAGTACAGTCCCAGTCTACTCACCCTCTCCTCATAATCCAACACCTTCAGCTCTGGGATTAACCTAGTGAATCTCCTCTGCACAGCCTCCAGTGCCAGTACGTCCTTTCTCAAGTAAGGAGACCAAAACTGAACACAATACTCCAGGTGTGGCCTCACTAACACCTTATACAATTGCAGCAGAACCTCCCTAGTCTTAAACTCCACCCCTCTAGCAATGAAGGACAAAATTCCATTTGCGTTCTTAATCACCTGTTGCACCTGTAAACCAACTTTTTGCGACTCATGCACTAGCACACCCAGGTCTCTCTGCACAGCAGGATATTTTACTATTTTATCATTTAAATAATAATCCCTTTTGCTGTTATTCCTACCAAAATGGATAACCTCACATTTGTCAACATTGTATTCCATCTGCCAGACCCTAGCCCATTCACTTAGCCTATCCAAATCCCTCTGCAGACTTCCAGTATCCTCTGCACTTTTTGCTTTACCACTTATCTTAGTGTCGTCTGCAAACTTGGACACATTGCCCTTGGTCCCCAACTCCAAATCATCTATGTAAATTGTGAACAGTTGTGGGCCCAACACTGATCCCTGAGGGACACCACTAGCTACTGATTGCCAACCAGAGAAACACCCATTAATCCCCACTCTTTGCTTTCTATTAATTAACCAATCCTCTATCCATGCTACTACTTTCCCCTTAATGCCATGCATCTTTATCTTAAGTCTTTATCGTAAGTCTTAAGTCAACGCTCGCTACGAGATAGGCGCTTCTAGCTACCAGTCCGTACCAACTTTGAATCCCGCAGACTCAGAACCCGAACAGAAGGCCAATTGTCCCCCTGACCTGGTGGGCCAGTCCGAAGCTAAGTATAGGCCTGTTAGTTGTAGAAGTAGCTTAGAAGTAGAATTTATGCATGAGTAGCGATTTACTGTGTATAATAAATGTGCTTTGATTTGAATCTTACTAATTGGTGTATTGAGTTATTGATCATTACTTGAACTTGTACCTCATGGCGGTATCATAAAGATACCTGGCGACTCGAGAACAAAGGTTATAAAACAGAGCCAATTGAACCAACCAAAAGTTAGCAACAGTACTGGTCTCCAGAAACGGGGACAGGATGGAATGGCACTTGCGGAGGTCTCCCAGGGGATCGGAGGCCCACCTCTGGGCAGGGTGTTACCGTGTCACTGCTGGTGCTACCTGGAGGCACTGGCAGTGCCAGCCTGGCACCATAGCCATGCCAGCCTGGCACCCTGGCCGTGCCACCTGGGTGTTAGCCTGCCAGTGTCAAGGTGCCCAGGTCGTGCTGTGAGGGCACTGCCAGGGTGCAGGTTGGCACTGCCAAGCTGGTATTTTCTGTCTGTTGGCAATTGGTGCCACGCCCAGGTGTTCGGGGGGGTACACACATAGTGCCTTGAGGCTTGGTGGGGTAGGGGATTGTGTTGGTAGCCTCGGTGATCGGGATGTCATTTAAAAATGGCGCCCACAATTCCCACGACACTGAGGAGTTCAGGTGAGCGGATCTCCTCAGTGCACAAGATGGGGCCATGTGCGGTCTCGGCTGCGCATTCCCTGCTGAGGCCCCCTATCTAACGTGAGTGGCATTTTAAAAAAGAAATTTAGAGTACCCAATTATTTTTTTTCCAATTAAGGGGCAATTTAGTGTGGCCAATCCACCTAACCTGCACATCTTTGGGTTGTGGGGGTGAAACCCATGAGACACAGGGAGAATATGCAAACTCCACACGGGCAGTGATCCAGGGCCGGGATTCAAACCCGGGTCCTCAGCGCCACAGTCCCAATGCTAACCATTGTGCCACTTGCCGCCCCTGCGAGTGGCATTTTATACCATTATGTTTCTCTGCGCTTCGAGCGCCGGGAAACATGCGGCTAAACGTGCTTGTTTTGGGACTTTGTTCCTTTTTAGTAAAAAAAACCCAATACCCCGGCGTCTCCATCACTTGCGATTTTAAATCTCTACCTTGTTATCATAAAACATAGACCATACAGTGCAGAAGGAGGCCATTCGGCCCATCGAGTTTGCACCGACCCACTTAAGCACTCACTTCCACCCCATCCCCATAACCTAATAACCCCTCCTAACCCTTTTGATCTCTAAGGGCAATTTATCATGGCCAATCCACCTAACCTGCACATCTGTGGACTGTGGGAGGAAACCGGAGCACCCGGAGGAAACCCACACAGACACGGGAAGAACCCTGATCTCTCTGTCCTTGGCCTGCTGCACCTTTCCATTGAAGCTCAGCACAAGCTTGGGAACAGTACCTTGCCTTTCGATTAGGCACTTTGCATCCTTACCTCCTCAACACCGAGTTCAGCAATTTCAGATCATAAATGTTTGATTTTGTTTCATTTTTCTTTGCATGTTTTGATTTTATGCTTGTTTTTCCCTTGCTTTTGTTACTGGACAGCTGCTCCTCGACACGTGTCTTTTGTTTCTGTTGTACCCTCAATAGCGACGCTTAGAGAGTAAACGGTAAAGAAGGCTTTAATAAGCTAAGAACTAGCCTGGTGCCGAGACGGGTGCTTACTGGGTGCCGCCCACAAGGTGATCCCAGGTGGGCGGAGCCAGAGGCGGAGTCCCCCAGTGTTCCAAGCCCGGTCTTAAAGGGGACATTACCTTACATGATAAGGGTACAGTAATACAATAACCGTTCATCACTGTTTCTTTACTTGCCCCTATTAACACACCCTTTGACCAGCAGCACCAACTCTTTCGTCATTTAATCTCTCCTGTCTTTAATCTTAACGCAGCCTCCCCCCGTGTTCTTTTTCCACCCTCGTCCCAAATCTGACTTGCTTACAACCTATTGCATTTGTGACGTTTCCCAGTTCAAATGGAAGGTTATCAGCCTGAGACGATGGCCGGACGTTCTCAGCCTTTCACGCCGGTGTGGTCTTCCGTACCGCTGATGTGAACAGAGATTTTGATGGCTGGCCGGCCCCCCACCACAGGGGTATGGAGAGGCAGGGGGGCTGGAAATGTCCAGCTGTTAACTCTATTTCTCTTCCCACAGATGTTGCCTGACCTGCTGTGTGTTCCCACTATTTTTGGTTGATTTCAGATTTCTAGCATCCAGTTTTTTTTTGCCATAGAACAGATTTGCGAGTATAGTTAAAACCCAAGGGACGCAAGAGACAGTGGCAGTTTTGATAGGAATCTGGCTCAGGGACAGAAATCAGTGGGCAGTGGTGAACAGTTGTTTTTCAGACTCGAGGGGGGCACAGGAGGTATCCCTGAGTGGTTGGTATTGGACTCTTTATTCTTCACTAAAAACATATGGCTTTTGTTACAATGCAATCTTCCAGCCCTCTGACACCATCCCCAAATCCAAATAGGACTGGGAGATTGTGGTCACAGCCACCACAATTTGAACCCTTACTTCCCGAGGGTGCATCCCATACGCACTGGAGGGCCTATGTTCAAAATGTGGGAACAACATAGGACATGAAAGGGAGAAGATTCCTCAGGGGTTCCTCTGGTTTCCCACTGTAATTCCACAATGCCATCCCATAAAACGCAACTCGTCGGAAAACCAACACAAAGAGCTAGCCGGTAGGAAGTGGCTGGCACAGGGAATTAGTGCAGTAGTGAATTGGTTCCAATCCAACCCACATTTAGTGGGATGTCAGCCTCTTGTTTCAATACTGACTGTCAGTCTGAGAAAGCAAATCTCAATCCAAACGTCTGACTGTGCAACTCCAAATTTGGCAATAATTATCGAGTCAAATTGGTCGGACTATTCAGAGAGGCTGCCAGAGCAGGTGGATATGCAATATGGGAACTGTTAAATAGATGATGCAGCAGGGGATGCTTTTCTGAGATTCAGATACACTGTTGTTGCAAACGGGTTATATGTTTAGCCCATGCTCTACCTGCCTTGAGGTGCTTTTCACCTGATCACATTAGCACTGGTTGCAAAGATCAGAAAGGTTTCAAATGCCTAGCAGAGACACTTATAAGAAAACTCACAGTGTTACAGCAGGAGTAGGCCATTCAGCCCCTTGAGCTTCTTCTGCTACTTAATTGGATCATGGGTGACCTGTACCTTGACACTATTTACTTGTCCATATCCTTTAGTACCTTTACCCAACAAACATGAACGTTTTGCAGAAGATAGTTCCAGATTTTGTTTTCTTTGTTCTTTAATAGGATGTGGGGATGTGGGCATCACTGGCAATGCCAGCATTTGCTGCCCATCCCTAATTGCCCTTGGCTGAGTGGTTTGTTCGGCCATTTCAGAGGGGCAGTTAAGAGTCAACTATGTTGCTGTGGGTCTGGAGTCACATGTAATAATAATAATCACTTATTGTCACAAGTAGGCTTCAATGAAGTTACTGTGAAAAGCCCCTTGTCGCCACATTCCGGTGCCTGTTCGGGGAGGCCGTGTTTTTGAAAACTCACCACTATTCTTAGAAGTCCCTCTATACCAAAAAGGGTCGACATTCTAAATGGTGATCAGGGATTCTCACTCCCCGACTCCATGTAAAATACAGGCTTCAGTGGGTGCCATTCAGGTCAAAATATATTTTCAAGTTATCCCCCGGTATAACCCATACCTTCACCGAAGATTTCATCTACTTACCACTTAGCAATGCGGGACGCATTGCTAAGTAAGTAAAGTAGACTAATAACCACTGTTTCAGGTTAAAACCTTTAAGTTATTTTATTATTCTATATTTTTTCCTGTTTTTAAAAGATGCAATCACTTTCTTTACAGAAAAGTAAAAAGATCTTGCTTCTGGGTCCTTCTGGTTGGTTGAAGGGACCTTCAGGCCCAACTTGACAATCAATCTTCTTTTTAAAATCTGGTCTTCTTTAGATGTATTCGCTGATGAGCTCAGTTGCTGTGTCCTATCTTTCCCATGTACCGAGCTGTGAGAGCTATCTCTGAGCTGACTTTTTAAATTCTAGTCTTCCTTAGATGTATTAGCTATTTTAGCTCGGCTGCTCTGCCCTGTCTCTTTCCCATGACCGAGCTGACTGTAATCTGACTCGAGCTGCTTGTTCCTTCTCTGCTTCTCTCTCGCTCCCTCTGAGTTCTGCTTCTGGTTCTGGTGCTGCTTCTTCCTGCCCTGGTCTCTTGGTTTATATTCTCTTTCTAACAATTAGGTTTTTATGACGTTATTGTAAAGTAACTCTTATTTTCTTTGATTGTAAAAAGTATCTTTGATCTCAACCTTCTAATCCAACTAAGTATTCTTTTTGACATGACTTCAGCTCATTGTTTCCTTTGTGGTGTTCAAAATGCTTTGGTTTCAAGAGGTGTTACTTTTAATTCCTGTTATTTCTATAGTTTTATTTTCCAATTGTGTCCTCAGCTCAATTTTGACTTTGATTTTGGTTTTGAATTATGTTTCCCGTAGACTGATAGTCTCCAGTTTTCTTTAATTTACCTGGTATTAGCAAATTTTCACACCTAGGATTATCACCAAATTCAACTGAACCTCATCCATTCTTTTCCAGATGCTTACTAAGATAGTAACTTTCAATGAAGGTGTGAGCCATTGTTTTTGGCTTCATTCAAAATCCTGTTTGTCTTGTTTGCTAAGCCTGCCTGACCAAGGATATCTGCATTTTACAATCCTTCCCTGTTAACCCTTTGTGGGATCTTTTCCTGTATCCTCTCATGTTTCTCTCAGGCCAGATATTGCCAGACTTCCATGTTTCAAATGACACATCTTTCCATATTTTCAATAACAGCCGGTACGGGAATTGAACCCGCGCTGCTGCCTTATTCTGCATTACAAGCCAGCTGTTTAGCCCACTGTGCTAAACCATCCCCATGTAGGCCAGACCGGGTAAGGATGGCAGATTTTCTTCCTTTGGGGACATTGGTGAACCAGTTGGGTTTTTATGACAATTGGTAGTGTTATGGTCGTCATTACTGAGACGAGTTTTATATTCCAGATTTTATTAAATGAACTCAAATTCCACCAGCTGCCATGTTGGGATTTGAACCCATGTCTCCGGAGTATTAGCCTGGGCCTCTGGATTACTAGCCCAGCGACATTTCTATTTATATTATCTTTGTGTGAAGAGGTTCTTCCTGACATCACCCCTGAATGGCCCAGCTCTAATTTTAAGATTACACCCCCTTGTTCTGGATCTGCCGACCAGAGGAAATAGTTTCTTTCTCCATTCACTGTGTCAAGGGGGGCCATTTAAAAAAAAGTATTTTTATTAAGGATTTGCAGAATTTTTCATAATAAAACAGTAACAATAAGAACAAAACAAACTAGAGTGAATATTAACATAGTGTAAAAAGAGAATATACAATAACAATTAAATCGACATTACCCCACACGACCCAGTCTTCCCACACCATCCCAATGAAGCACTCCCCCCCCCCCCCCCCCCCTACGGATTGCTGCTCCTGCTGACTGTCATAATATACACCAGTATATCATGGTGCGGACACACACACTGATGGACATACAGCAAGACCAATCAACACGCACAACACCGCAGCCAATCACCAGTTAGAGCACACTCACTATAAAGACAGAGGGCATCAGTTTTCCCGCTCATTCGGGATGCAACCTCTCAGAAGGACAGAGCTTACAGCTTACAGCACGGATCTTCACCATGTGCTGAGTGCATAGACTGGTTAGGACAGGCATAGGTCTTTAGTTTAATCTAACATCGTGTTAACTCACAGTGAAAGTATGTTCAACATTTTCTAGCTTAATAAAATAGTGTTGTTCTATTTTAAGTGTTGGTGGCCTGTATGTGTTCCATGGATCCAAAGCACCCAACACATCACTGACATTTTAACCGCTGCCACCTCCGAGAGAACCCTAGCGTAGACCCTCTTAAGGCAAACTTTATTTTCTCGAGGCTGAGAAACCCAGCCATGTCGTTAACCCAAGTCTCTACACTTGGAGGCTTCGAGTCCCTCCACATTAATAACATCCGTCTCCGGGCTACTAGGGAGGCAAAGGCCAAGACATCGGCCTCTTTCGCCCCCTGAACTCCCGGGTCTTCTGACACTCCAAAGATCGCTATCTCTGGACCCGGCACCACCCGTGTGTTAAGCACCTTGGACATTGCCCTCGCGAACCCTTGCCAGAACTCTCTAAGCTCTGGGCATGCCCAAAACATGTGGACATGGTTTGCAGGGCTGCCCTTGCACCTCATACAACTGTCTTCTACCCCAAAAAATGTTCTCATTCTCGCTGCCGTCATGTGTGCCCGGTGGACCACCTTAAATTGAATTATACTGAGCCTGGCGCATGATGAGGAGGAATTAACCCTGCCCAGGACCTCTGCCCACAGACCTGCTTCCAACTCCTCACCTCGCTCCTCCTCCCACTTGCCCTTGAGCTCCTCCACCGGGGTTTCCTCTGCCTCCTGTTGTTCCTGGTAGATAACTGACACATTCCCCTCCCCCACCCAGGTGCCGGAGACACCCTGTCCTGAATCCTCAGTGGCGGCAGCGTCGGAAAGGCCACTGCCTGTTTTTTCAGGAAGGCTCGTACTTTCAGATATTTAAAGGCGTTTCCTGATGGCAGATTACATTTCTGCTCTACCGCCTTCAAACTGAGCGTCTATGAACAGATCTCCCATCCTTCTGATGCCTGCCCTCTGCCAGCTCTGGAACCCACCATCCATCCTACCCGGGACAAACCTGTGGTTGTTGCATATCGGGGTTCAGACCGACGCTCCCTCCACCTTCTTGTACCTCCTCCACTGTCCCCAGATCCGCAGTGTCGTCACCACAACCGGACTTGTGGAGTAATGGGTCGGCGAGAACGGCAAAGGAGCCGTTATGAAAGCTCCCAGACTAGTACCTTTACATGACGCCGCCTCCAGCTGCTCCCCCACCCCCCATCGCCCACTTCCTAATCTAGCTATATTGGCCGCCCAGTAGTAGTTGCGAAAGTTCGGCAGCGCCAACCCCACCCCCCACCCCCACCCTCCCACCGACTGCGCTCCAACAGCGATCTCCTTATTCGCCCACACAAAGCCCGAAATGATCCTACTCGCCCGCTTAAAAAAGGCCTTGGGGATGAAGATGGGGAGGCACTGAAAGACAAACAAAAATCTGGGGAGGACAGTCATTTTCACGGTCTGCACCCTCCCTGCCAGTGACAGCGGGAGCATGTCCCACCTTTTAAAGTCCCCTACAA
This sequence comes from Scyliorhinus torazame, assembly GCF_047496885.1. NCBI lineage: Eukaryota > Metazoa > Chordata > Chondrichthyes > Carcharhiniformes > Scyliorhinidae > Scyliorhinus > Scyliorhinus torazame. The sequence continues at coordinate 204,265,941 of NC_092708.1, read as the reverse complement.
TTTGCTCCACCAACCGGGTCAGGTTGAACCTATGCAGGGCATCCCATTTCTTGGCCACCTGTATACCCAGGTAACGAAAACTTTTCTCTACCATCCTGAGCGGCAGCTCTTTCAGTCTCTCCTCCTGCCCCTTGGCCTGGATCACAAACAACTCGCTCTTTCCCATGTTCAGTTTGTACCCTGAAAAAGTACCAAAATCCCTCAGGATCCGCAGAACCTCCCTCATCCCCTCCACAGGGTCCGAAATGTACAGGACCAAATCATCCGCGTATAGCGAGACCTGATGTTCCAGCCCCCCACAACGCCCCCCCCCCACCCCCCCCCCCCCCCCCCCCCCCGCGCCCCCCGAACCAGTCTCCGCCAGTTCCTCAAGGCTGTCAGCGCCATAGCTAGCGGTTCTATAGCTAGGGCAAATAATAACGGGGAGAGGGGACACCCCTGCCTCGCTCCCCGGTGAAGCTCAAAGTACCCCGACCTCAACCGGTTTGTACATACACTTGCTACAGGCGTCTGGTACAGCAATTTCACCCAGCCAATAAAGCCCTCACCAAACCCGAACCTACCCAGCTTTTCCCACAGGTACTCCCACTCCACCTGGTCAAAGGCTTTCTCTGCGTCTATCGCTGTTACCACCTCCGCCTCCCCTCCCTCTGAGGGCATCATAATAATATTCAAAAATCTCCGGACATCGGTATTGAATTGTCTGCCTTTAACAAACCCAGTCTGGTCTTCCTCTATCACTACTGGGACGCAATCCTCAATTCTTGTAGCCAGAATCTTAGCTAACAATCTGGCATCCACGTTTAAAAGTGAAATCGGCCTCCCACAATGTTCCGGATCCTTCCCTCGTTTAAGAATGAGTGAGATCAAGGTCTGTGACATTGTTGGGGGAAGGGGTCCTTTCTCTCTAGCCTCATTGAAGGTCCTCAGCAGGAGTGGGCTCAATATTTCTGAAAATTTCTTATAGAATTCCACCTGGTAACTGTTCGGCCCCGGGGCTTTACCCGATTGCATGCCCTCTATACCCTTGACAATCTCCCCCAATTAAATCGGGGCCCCCAGCCCCTCCACTAGGTCTTCTTCCACCTTTGGAAACCTCAACTGGTCCAAATATTGCCTCATCCCTTCCACTCCCAGCGGAAGCTCTGACTCGTATAATTTACTGTAGAACTCCTTAAAGACTCGGTTCACCCCCCCTGGATCGAAGACCATATTACCCTCCTTATTCTTTACTCCGCCGATTTCCCTGGCTGCCTCCCTCTTTCGCCGGTGGTGTGCCAGCATTCTACTCGCTTTCTCCCCGTACTCATAGGCTGCCCCCCTCGCCTTCCTCAGCTGTGCTACCGCTTTCCCTGTGGTCAGCAGTTCAAACTCCGCCGGCAGACTCCGCTGCTCCCTCAGTAGCCCCGCCTCGGGGGCCTCCGCGTATCTCCTGTCCACTCGGAGTATCTCCTCCACAAGCCTCTCCCTCTCCGCTCTTTCTCTCTTTTCCCTATGGGATCGAATTGAGATGAGCTCCCCTCTGACAACTGCCTTCAGAGCCTCCCAGACCGTTGCCGCTGCTACCTCACCCGTATTGTTTGTTTCCAGGTAATCCTGGATGTTCCTGCTAATCCGCCCGCAAACCTCTTCGTCCGGCAGCAGCCCCACATCCAGTCTCCAGAGTGGGCGCTGCCCTCTCTCCTCACTAAGCCGCAGGTCCACCCAGTGAGGGGCATGGTCCGAGACTGTGATTGCTGAGTATTCTGTCCCCGCCACCTTTGGGATTAACGCTCTGCTCAAAAAGAAGTCTATGCGGGAATAAACCTTATGAACGTGGGAGAAAAAAGAGAACTCCTTCGCTCTCGGCCGCGCGAACCTCCATGGATCCCCCCCCCCCCCCCCAATCTGCTCCATAAAACCCTTCAGTTCCTTAGCCACTGCCGGTCGCTTCCCTGTCCTGGACTTCGACCGGTCCAGCTCGGGGTCAATGACTGTGTTAAAGTCTCTCCCCATGATCAGGTTGTGTGACTAAGTCCGGGATTTTGCCTAGCACGTGTCTCATAAATTCCACATCATCCCAATTCAGAGCGTAGACGTTCACAAACACCACCCGGACCCACTCCCACTTTCCACTCACCATTATATACCTGCCCCCTTATCTGCCAGAATTCTCCCAGCCTCGAATGCCACACCCTTACTGATCAGAATTGCAACCTCCCTGGTCTTCGAATCCAGCCCTGAATGGAACACCTGGCCTACCCATCCGATTCTCAATCTCGTGTGATCTGTGAGCTTTAAATGTGTCTCCTGAAGCATTGCTACGTCTGCCTTTAACCCCTTTAGATGCGCGAACACGCACGCTCTTTTGACCGGCCCATTCAAACCCCCATTCCACGTGATCAGCCTGGACGGGGGGCTAACCGCAACCACCCCCCCCACCCCCACCGCCCCCCCCCCCCCCCCCCCCCACCCCACCCCCCCCACGACCGACTAGCCATCGCCCTTTTTTGGCCAACCTCGAGCCCGTGCCCTTCGCTTCCTCGAGCGCCCCCACAGGGAGCTACCGCCCCGGACCCTCAATTGGTATCCCGAAATTGATACCTCCTCTGTCAGCAAAGCAACATCCCTCTCCTCCCCTCCCCCCCAACAGCCCCACGACCCCAAACCCCCCGGCAAGCACCAGCTGAGCACTTGTTCACCCCCCACTACGCTCCCGAGAGTCAGCTGACCCATGCTGACCCCAGCAGCCCCCGCCCCTGGCGCCGATCAGACTGTCGCCTCATTGTCCGGACCCCTCTCCCCACATGAATAAACCAATTAAACTACCTCTCCAGCCCCAGTGACTAAATAGTAATACGAAACGAAAAAATAAACAGAAGACACTAACATTGCCCCGTGAGGAGACACTTGTTGAACCAAGGCTCCAACTTCCCAAAAAATCCCACTAAGTACAGGGCCCCCTCCCCCCTTCCTATCTCAACTTTGCCGTAAACACTGCACCCTCCAGCCGCCACCACAGCCCTTACACGCACCCAACATTGTATACAATCTTATATTAGAAACGGTACCGTGTTACCCAGCCCCACCGCCGCATTCCACCAAAGCTTAACTGTCCTTTCATTCGAGTCCAGCTTTAAGGGGGGGGGGCACTTTTTACTGCCCACCAGAACTATATTGGTGTTCCTTCACTGTCGCTGGGTCAAAATCCTTGGACACCCTTTCTTTTAAAAAATATATATATATAATTCAAGTTTTCAATGATTTTCAACAAAACACTCCAACCAGAACAGAAAAGAATAAAGCACAAAACAAGCAAAAATTATACACGAGATTTCCAACAAAATACAATAACCCCCATTTAACAAATAAACACGCCAGTAAGGAAAAACGCCCCACTCTAACCTAAACGGAACAGAAAAACCAAACGCCCCCTCCACGCCACCCCCCCCCCCCCCCCCCCGGGTTGCTGCTGCTGACCTCCACCTAACACTCCGTGAGAAAGCCTAGGAACGGTTGCCACCGCCTGGAGAACCCCTGCACAGACCCTCGCAAGGCAAACTTTATCCTTTCCAGCTTGACGAACCCTGCCATATCGTTAATCCAGGCTTCCACGCTCGGGGGCTTCGCATCCCTCCACATTAGTAGGATTCTCCGCCGGGCTACCAGGGACGCAAAGGCCAGAACTCCGGCCTCTTTCGGCTGCTGCACTCCCGGCTCGTCCGATACCCCAAATAATGCTATCCCCCAGCTCGGCTTGACCCAGGTGTTCACCACTTTGCACATAGGCCTCGCAAAGCCCCTCCAGAACCCCTCCAGCGCTGGGCATGTCCAGAACATGTGGGCGTGATTTGCTGGGCTCCCGAGCACCTCACACACCTGTCCTCCACCCCAAAAAACCTACTCATCCTCGCCCCTGTCATATGCGCCCTATGGACAACTTTGAACTGTATTAGGCTGAGCCTGGCGCAAGAGGAGGAAAAATTAACCCTACTCAGGGCCTCAGCCCACATATCTTCACCCAGCTCCTCCCCAAGCTCCTCCTCCCACTTACCCTTTAACTCCTCCATCGAGGCCTCCTCCGCCTCCTGCAGCTCCTGACAGATCGCTGAGACCTTGCCTTCTCCAACCTATACACCCGAAATCACCCTGTCCTGAATCCTTCGTGCTGGGAGAAGCGGAAATTCCCTCACATGCCATCTCACAAACGCCCTCACTTGCATGTACCTAAAAGCATTCCCGGGAGGTAGCCCAAACTTCTCCTCTAGCGCCCCTAGGCTCGCAAAAGTCCCATCGTGAATAGGTCCCCCATTCTTTTAACCCCAGCCCGATGCCAGCTCAGAAACCCCCCATCCATCCTACCCGGAACGAACCTGTTGTTCTCTCGTATCGGGGACCAGACCGAGGCCCCCACCTCGCCCCTATGTCGCCTCCACTGCCCCCGGATCTTCAGAGTCGCTGCCACCACCGGACTTGTGGCGTACCTTGTCGGCGGAAGTGGCAACGGTGCCGTCACCAGCGCCCCCAGACTCGTATCCACACAAGGCACCACCTCTAGCCTCTTCCACGCCGCCCCCTCTCCCTCCACTACCCACTTACGGATCATCGCCACATTAGCTGCCCAATAATAGCCACATAGATTCGGCAGCGCCAGCCCCCCCTGTCCCTGCTACGCTCCAAAAACACCCTCTTCACCCTCGGGGTCTTATTCGCCCATACGAATCCCATAATACTCCTGCTTACCCATTTTTAAAAAGCCTTGGGGATTAGGATGGGCAGGCACTGGAACACAAACAGGAACCTCGGGAGGACTGTCAGCTTGACCGACTGCACCTTACCCGCCAGGGAGAGTGGCAGCATATCCCATCTCTTGAAGTCCTCCTCCATCTGTTCCACCGACCGTGTCAAATTGAGCTTGTGCAGGGCCCCCCAGCTCCTAGCTACTTGGATCCCCAGGTATCGGAAGCTCCTCTCTGCCCTCTTCAGCGGGAGCTCGTCTATCCCCCTTCCCTGGTCCCCCGCATGCACCACGAAGAGCTCACTCTTCCCCACATTGAGCTTATACCCCGAGAAGTCCCCAAACTTCCTAAGGCTCCACATAACCTCCGCCATCCCCTCCACGGGGTCTGCAGCATATAACAACAGGTCATCAGCATATAACAACACCCGTTGTTCCTCCCCCCCCTGGATCAATCCCCTCCAGTCCCTCGAGTTCCCAGCCAGATCACCGTCCAGCCATTTTGCTCCCCCCATTACACTCCCATAAGTCAGCTGACTCCTGCTGACCCCGGCCACTCCCGCCATTCCAACGACCCCCCAGAGTGGGAATCCCGCCACCTCCCCCTGTCGATCAATGTGCGCTCTCCTCCAGCACCACCCTTCCCCCCCAGGCCCCGCCCCGCCCTCCCTTAGCGTGGGAAAAAAACCTGCGCTCTCCATCTGAGATGGCCCCGCCCCCTATGGAGGAGCTCCTTTTTGTGCTACCTAACCCCAGCTCCCCAACCCCAGACTTACAACCCCCCCTTCATCAGCGGGGACCTGCCCCTACAGTACCGGCGCCCACACTCTCACACAGCCCCCACATCATATCCACTCACCCCTTCCCATTCCCCCTCTTCCCAACCTGAAACCAGAAGAAGAACACCCCCAAAATACAGTAAACACCCCCCCACAACAAACCCTCAGTTCGAGTCCAGCTTTTCAGTCTGAATAAAGGTCCACGCCTCATCTGGCGTCTCAAAATAGTGGTAACGGTCCTGAAACGTGACCCACAATCGCGCTGGCTGCAGCATTCCAAACTTCACCCCCTTCCAATGGAGAACCGCCTTGGCCCGATTAAAACCAGCCCTCTTCTTGGCCACCTCCGCACTCCAGTCCTGGGAGACACAGATCTCTGTATTCTCCCACCTGCTGCTCCGTTCATTCTTCGCCCATCTCAGGACGCACTCTCTGGCCATAAGCGGTGGAACCTCACCACTACAGCCCTTGGCGGCTCGTTGGCTTTAGGCCTCCTTGCCAGGACTCGATGAGCCCCATCCAGCTCCAAGGGCCTCGGGAAAGCTCCCGCGCCCATCAGCGTGTTGAGCATTGTAGCTACATATGCCCCAGCGTCGGACCCCTCCACTCTTTCAGGGAGACCCAGAATCCGAAGATTCTTCCTCCTCGACCTGTTCTCCAGGTCCTCAAACTTCTCCTGCCACTTCTCGTGTAGCGCCTCGTGCGCCTCCACTTTCACCGCCAGGCCCAAAATCTCGCCTTCGTTCTCTGAGGCCTTCTGCCGCACATCTCGAATCACCGCCCCTTGGGCCTTCTGGGTCTCCACCAGTTTTTCGATCGACGCCTTCATTGGCGCCAGCATTTCTGCTCTCAGCTCCGCAAAGCAGTTTTTAAGGAACTCTTGCTGCTCCCTCGACCACTGCGCCCATGCTGCTTGATCTCCACCTGCCGCCATCTTGCTTTTCCTGCCCCGCTCTCCTCGCTGCTCCAAAACCACTTTTTTGATCGCTCCACTCCTGGTCCACTCCATACAGTGCTGGGGGAACCTTACTATCACCTTCCCACACTGGGAACCGTCGTACAAGTGCTGCTGGGGCTCCTCAAAAGGGTCCAAAAGTCCGTTCTTGGCGGGAGCTGCCGAATGTGCGACCTACCTAGGCATAGCCGCAACCGGAAGTCGGGACACCCTTTCTAACAGCCCTGTGTCTTTACCTTCCCGATAAGGACTTCAGCAGTTCAAGAGGGTGGCTCACGCCACCTTCTCAAGGGACAGCTAGAGATGAGCAATAAATGTTGGCCCTACCAGCAGCTCAATGTGTCCAAAGATGTTTTCGTAAAGTTACACAGACTGAATTTGGCTGCTTACTCTCTTCTTCCCCGAGTTTAAACCCCTGTAATTGCGTGGCAAGGAGAATCGTTTTGTAGAACTATGTACAGTGGATGACAGGCTGGTGCATCTTCCTTGCAGAATCTGGAATTGAGTCAGTTGAGTAAACTACTAAACACCTTCACAATGACCACACTGTGACTTTAATTAGTGCAAATCGGAAAAATTCTAAAGTTCAGTTTGGCTTTGTAACACGCTTCCAATTTAACACTGGTTTAGTAAATGACATCCCTCTGGGACAATCTTGAATCAATTTCTCCAAACACACAGTGTGGGCGAGTTTCAATTAGACCAAAGAGATCGACCTTGTTAATGAATAAGCATTGGCTTACAGAAAAGCAACCCTCCTACATAGTGAGTCAAAACCCATGATACATTTTACTCATATTATCCTTATTTTTCACATTTCTATCCAGGAGCTAATTCTTTACCCCTTCCTTCCCCTTTCCAGACTTCCTCCCTGCTGGAGGCACAAGAGGATCAAACTCTTTAATTTCCAGTTGTCGCTTCCTGATTCAGTGGGAGTTGTTAATAGTAGGATTAACTTAATCAATGGCTGTGATGTGTGACGAATGTGAGAAATTTTCATAATTTAAAGTTTGTATTTAGTATTTTTGCTGCGATTACAAAGGGAGAGAATCATTGTGTTTTTTTTTTGCAGGGGCAATGTAAGCCTTCTTAACAAGACACAAAAATGTGGTGTGCTTTTGGATTGTCGGTGGCATTTTTAAAAAAAAGTATTTTTATTCCACAAATTTGCAACATTTTTACACTTTACAACAAACCCACAAACTCCCTAACCCACTAAGTCCCCCCCCAACCCTCCCTCAGCAGTCAATGGTAATCAACTCCCCAAAACATAAAATGAACAAACCGCCATTGTAGAACCACTCACTTGCCCCCCTGAGAGCAAATTTCATTTTCTCCAGGGCCAGAAATTGCAGCAGGTCCCCACTGTCACCCTGAGCACAGGGTGGAGAAGCTGACATCACCCCAACAAGACCCACTTACAAGCAATCAGCGAGGCGAAGGATAAGACATCTATTCCTGCACCCGCTTGCAGCTCCCCCCCCCGCCCCCGCAAGCCCTGCTGACAGAACCACCTCCAGTAATGAGGAGGCAGGTGCTATCGGGGAGGTTGGGAAGACCTTCCTTGCAAAGTCAAGCACTTGCATGTACTGGGAACTCTCCCCCCGCGCCAACGCAAACTTCTTGCCCAGCTCCTCCACACTCACAAATCCTTCATTTTTATCCCTCTCTTTTCTCATTCCCGGAACCTTGCAGTCATCCTCCCTGGCTCAAATCCATTATTCCTCCTAATCGACATCCCCCCCAAACCAGCTCACAACCTAAAATGCTGCCTAAACTGCCTCCAGGTCTTCAACGTGGCCCCCACCACCGGACTCACCAAGTACTGCCCTGCGGCCATCGGGAGCGGCGCCATTGCAGCACCCGTAACCCCGACCCGCTTCCATCCTCACCCACAAAGCCTCCACCTTCCTATTCCATCCCTGAATCTTCCCTGCATTTGCCATCCAAAAATAATACATCAGATTTGGGAGGCCTAGCCCTCCCTCCTGCCTTCCCTTTGCAGTATCACCTTCCTAATCCTAACCACCTTCCCCCTCCAAACAAATGGGGAGATCAGCCTGTCCACCCCTCTGAAAAAAACTTTGGGCAAAAAGACCGACAGGCATTGAAACAAGAACAAAAGCCCGACAAAATGTTCATCTTCACTGCCTGTACCTGGCCCACCAACAACAAAGGGAGATAGTCCCACCTCAACAAGTCGGCCTTCACTCTCCCCACCTAACTAATGAAATTGAACTTCCAGAGCCCTGCCCAATCCTGGGCCAACTGCACCCCGATACCTAAAATGAGATGCCGCCCGACGAAATGGCAGCCACTGCACCCCCACTCCCACTGGAGATGGTCAACAGCTTTAAGTTCCTGGGGGTCACCATCACCAACAGCTGCCCTGGTCCACTCACGTTGGTGCAACAGTCAAGAAAGCCCAATACCGTTTCTACTTCCTATGGCAGCTAAAGAAATTTGACATGTCTGCATCGACTCCCACAAACTTCTACAGATGTACCATAAAGATGCATCACAGCTTGGTATGACAACTGCTCAGTCCAAGATCGCAAGAAACTGCAGTGTGGTGAACTCAGCCCAGCGCATCACACAAGCTTGTCACCCTCCCATTGATTCTGTATACACCTCCCGCTGCCTCAGGAAGGCAGACAGCATTATCAGAGACCCCTCCCACCCAGGCATTGCCTTCTTCCAGACCCTTCCACCAGGCAGAAGATACAGAAGTCCGAAGACCCACACATCCAGACATAGGAACAGCTTCTTCCCCACAGCTACAAGACTCCTCAACGACTCCCCCTCGGACTGATCTGTTCCCAGTAAGAACACTATTCATGTCGCCCTTTGCTGCTCTTGCTCATGTATTTGCTTTGTTTGGCCCTTTGTTCCGCACTGTAGCCAATCACTGTTTGTCGATATACCATTTGTTAATGTTCTCTGTTGATTATTTTTTTTGTCTACTATGTACGTACGTTCCCTCAGCCGCCGAAAAATACTTTTCACTGTACTTCAGTACATGTGACAATAAATCAATCAAATCAAATCAATCAAATCAAACTCCCGGAGAGGAGACCATAAAGTATTCACTTTTCCCTAAATTCAATTTGTACCCTGTAAACGTCCCAAATCTTTGAAGAATTCCCATTATGCTCCCCACCGAAGATCTCAGCTCTGAAATATACAAGTCATCTGCATACATTTGCACCCTATGCTCCACCACCACCCCCTCCCCCCCAACTATCCCCTTCTACAACCCCGAGCTCCTCAGTGCATTGGCGAAGGGCTTTACAGCCAATGCAAAAAGCTGTACCCATGCCACAAACTTCGGCCCAATCCCAAATTTCTCCAGCACCGCCACCAAATCACCACCTTCTCCGTGTCTAACATCACCACCACCTCCATCTCACTTCCCTCTGCCGGAGAAAGCACCACATTCAACAGCCTCCTCACATTCAAGAACAACTGTCTTCCCTTTAAACCCGGTTGGATCCTCCCCAATGACCTTTGGAAGGCACCCCTCCAGCCTTAATGCCAGCACCTTTGCCAATATCTTGGCATCCACATCCAGCAGAGATATGGGCCTGGACGACCCACACTCTACTGGATCCTTGCCTTCCTTAAACAACAACGAGATTACAGCCTGCTCCATCATTTGTGGCAAGACCCCCCCCCCCCCCCCCCGTCCATTGGGTCCTCAAACATTCCCAGCATCAACAACGCAGCCTATCCTTAAGTCTTTTATAAATTCGACTGGGAACTCATCTGGCCTCGCCGCCTTTCCTGCCTGCATCCTCTCGATTGCCACGCTCACCTCCTCCACCCCCATCGGTTCCTCCAGCCCTGCCCTCTCCACCTCACCCAACCTCAGGCACTCTAACCCACCCAGTAACTCCCTGATCTCCCGCTCATCGTCTGGCTTATACAAGTCCTTATAAAACTCAAACACTTTGTTAATCTTCTGTTCCGGAGCCACCACCAACTCCCCCATCCTGTTCCACACCCTAACTATTCCCCCCCCCGCAGCCTCCCAATGTAGCTGACCTGCCAGCAAGTGGCCTGCCTTCTCACTGTACGCATAGACAGCCCCACCTCGCCCCTCTCAACTGACGCACTGCTTTCCCTGTGGACAAGAGGACAAACCTCGCCTGCAACTTCTTGCTCTTTGCCAAGAGCCCCTGCTCCGGGTCCCCTGTGTACCTCCCATCCACCTCTAAAATCTCTTCCATCTGTTATTGCCATTCCTCCCTCTTCTTCCTATCCACCTTGGCCTTAAACGAGATCACCTCCCCCTCACCACTGCCTTCAGAGCCCCCCAAGCCACTGACGGCAAAACCTCTCCCATACAGTTGAACCCCACATATTCCTCAATCATCTTCCCTATCTTGCCACAGAAGCTCCGCTCTGCTAACAACCCCACATCCACCCTCCACCCCGGCTTCTGGGCTGCCCCCTTCTCCAATACAACGTCCATCCAATGCGGAGCATGATCCAAGATCACAATTGCCGAATACTCTGCACTTTTAACTCTGGCCAACAGCGCCTTTCCCACACAAAAAAAACAATCCTTGTGAATTGGGTGATAAATGAATACTCCCGATCCCTTGGGTGTAAAAATCGCCACAGGTCCCCCCCCCCCCTCATGAGCCCTGCCCACGCCTTTGTTCCCCCCCCCCTACCCCCCCCCCCCCCCCCACCCCTCTCACCCCACAGGGTCAGCATGTCCAGTTGGGACCTGTCCACAATTGGCTCATGCACTGTGTTCCAATCCGCCCCATTATAAACTCATGGGTATCCCGATCTGGGACGGCACCCAACGCTCTCTTCACGAAGCCCGCATCATCCCAGTTGGAGGCATATACGCTTACCAGCGCCACCAGCCTCCCCTCCAATGCACCTTTCACTATCACGTACCTGCCCCCCTGACCTGCCACCACCTTCTCCATGTAGAATCTCACCCATTTGTCCACCAAGGTCGTTATCCCCCGAACCCTGCTATCAAACCCTGAATGAACCACCTGGTTGACCCAACCCTTCCTAAGCCTCATTTGATCCTTCACCCTCAGATGGGTCTCTGCAGCATCACCACATCGCTTTTAAGCTCTTCAATTGCGCAATAACTCTCACTCTTTTCACCAGTCCCCCCAACTCCCTCACGTTCCACGTCGCCATTCTGACTGGATAGGAGGGGTGGGGGGTCCTCCCTGCCCCTCCTATCCGCCATCACCATTACCCCATCCTTTTGTTACCGTCCACCCCCTCTCCCCTCCCAGAATCCCCCATCAACTTCCTCTTGCAAATACCTCACCCAGTCTCGATCCCCTCCCCCACCATTCACACTTCCCAGGTCTATCAAATGTGCTCACCCAACTCCAATGACTGCGACCCCTGCCCCCACCATACTCCCGTTCACTAGCCAGTCTTTGTTGGCGAGTTGCAGTGACGCCCATCATAGCCCCCCCCCCCCCCCCCCATCCCTCCTCCCCACCCCCTCCTCAGCACCAGCGATGCCTGTATACTTTGGACCATTACAGGCTTCCCCTTCTGGGTGTCTCCCAGGCCTGATGGGCAGCCTGGTCCTCAGAGTGTGGGGTGGGGCCCCGCACATGGGCTGCTGCCTCGAGCCTCTGTCAATGCTGCTGCTGCCTCCTCTGGCGCCTGGCCACCTAGCCTGCCAACAGCACCATGAGGGCAGCTTCCACGGGGTCCAAGATATCAGTCATCATGTAATATCTGTAAGGAATTGGGAGAGAGTGTGAGACAGACAACCAGTGATATCTTCCACCCAGGGACCCTCCATTTGCTCCCCCCTCCCCATTTCCCCATTAATCCCCCTCGCCCCATTTCCCATTGCTCCATCCACCCCCCACATCCCCTGCCATCCAATACGCCCTGCCCATGCATCCCCGGCTGCAGAGGGGCCCCCTGCTCAACAGACCCCATAGTCAATACCGAGACACCCGCACATAATGTTACCTGGACCAGGAGCTGGTCCCCTCCCAGGTGCACACCCTCCATTTGCCAAAATGTCCCCGCTGCTGATACCCAGCCCCTGGGTGTTCAGATGTTGGCCACTGCATTCAAGCTGTTGCCTCCCGCAGTGTTTAGGTGCAGTGTCCAGGCATCTCAACCTAATTGGTTCCACATTTGGAGGAAGAGAAGAAGCAGGCACTCAAGGAACTCCTGGGGCTCAGGGAGGTATTGGGCAGTATCAAGGGTATGAAGTCATGGAAGGCTCCGGGGCCCGGTGGATACCTGGTGGAATTCTACAAGGAGTTTGTGATGGACCTGGCACCTCATTTCTTGGGGACATTTAATAAAGTGTTGGAGAGGGAGGAGCTGCCGGAGTCGATGACGCAGGCAACGATCACATTGCTACCAAAGAAGGGGAAGGATCCATTGGAATGTGGGTCATATAGGCCCATATCGCTGTTAAATACAGACGTAAAAGACATCCGGTGGCAGCCATGGTGTGAGTCGTTGCACATAGGGCAACTCCTGCTCGAAGGCACAGGAAAGAACTCTTTTTACCCAATATTGGGTGCAATTTTGATGAAAAGGGGTAGTTGAAGGAGTAGTTTCCCCCAGGAGTGGCATGTCCGCTGGTTATCAAACCCGGCAGTCGACAGTGCCCAAAGAGTTGGAGGAAACCTGTGGCGCAGCAGCCAGTGTAAGGATGGCTGAGGGGGAATGGTTGGTGCAAGGTGGAAAGCCCCAGATGGAGCAGTTGATGGCTTTCATTAAGGAGGAATTCCACCAGCAGAAGAAGGAAATGGGGGAGGATCGCTCGAAGGCCATCGAAGGAGCTGTGGCACTCCTGAAGAGTTCGATGGAATGGGTGGGTAGAGAACTTTTTGGAGGTGCAGGGGTCGCAGATTTGGGAGTTTGAAGGAGTGATCTTGGACCACAGCATTCGTGTGGTGGCTCTGGAGGTGGAGAAGGGGCTCCTAGGAGACATTTGTAAAACGTTGAGGGCAAAGGTGGAGGAGCAGTAGAATACTTCAAGAAGGCAGAACCTGTGAATAGTGGGCATGCCTGAAGGAGTGGAAGGTGTGAGCGCCACAAGGTACATCTTGAAGATGCTGGCGGGACTTGTGGTGGAAAGTGGACAGAGCACCCAGGTCCCTGAGGCAGATGCCTAGAGCTGGGGAGCTGCTGCGGGCGGTGTTCGTGAGACTTCACAAATTTGTGGAGAAAGAGATCTTACGTTGGGCCAGGGAAATGCCAGGGAGAGGAACAAGGTCCGAATTTATAATACACCGGAGGCAAAGTGGCGGGCAGGATTCAACAAGGCCAAGGTGGTGCTGTATTGGCGGCGGTCAGGTTCCAGGTGCTTTCCCCGGTGAAATTATGGGTGACGTTTGAAGGCCGGGAGTATTATTTTGAGACCCCAGAAGTGGCTGAAGACTTCATTAAGGAGCATAAACCTGGGGAGAACTGAGTGGACAATGCTTGGGAACCAGGGTGCTGGCACTTTGTAATGGTTGGGAACATGTTTGAAGTGGGCATAGGGTTTGGGAGATTTTCGTTTGGAGGGGGTCCTTTTTGGGGTTTGCTGTTTACTGTTGGGATTGTAAAGGGTGAAATGTTTACGTGAGGATGGATGTTTCCATTCCCCCCCTCCTGTTTTATGGGACTGTTTGTGTTCAACATTTGTTTGTTTGCTTTTGGTGGAGGCTGCCTGGAGTTCAGGAGAAGTCTTTGTTAGGGTGGGAGAGGGTAAGGTCAGCAAAGGGGGGAAGGTGGAGGGTGTTGCGACGTGGCAGGGGCTGAGAGATGACATGGTCAATAGCGGAGAAGGGGGCCATCTGGAGTGGGCTAGGTATGGGGTGGAATTAAGGGGGCTGGAGTTAAGTGGGGCAGATGACGGACGGTAGAGGGGATTGGAGGTGTAAGCCTCCAGTAAGGCTGGTAACGTGAAAAGCTCCCAGGCTCTGCTTCAGAATCTTTTTACACCCAGTGGAGAGGGCAGGCAAGGCCTCCGTTTAATGTCGCATCTGAAAGATGGCATTGCCGACAGTGTGGCACTCCTTCAGTACCACACTGGGAGTGTCAGCCTAAGATTTATGCTCAAGTCTCTGGAATGGGGCGGACCTCCTGACTTCGAGACAAGAATGCTGTGATTGATGCAAGGCTGACAATTAAAGTGCATCACCACAGAGTTATAGATAGAGAGACTAGTGCGTGTGTAGCATGTAAATGGAACTGCAAACTGGCAGGATCCCAAGTTGTTAATTGTTCACACAATAAATATCTAAATGTGGTTAAAAAAAAACACTTCAGTGCGCAAATCTTCTCATTTCTATATTTTATGATAATTTTTTTATTGATGCATTCATCATATGGCAATAGCTCTTCAGTAATGTATTCAGCTTCTAGAGTCTAGAGTGTTCCTTTACAATTACTTTATTAGGACAGTATTTCAAATCTACAAGGAAAACAATCATTTGCGCCCTCACGGGAGTCGAGGAGATGTGCGTGCCTCCAGCATTATGTTGAGACACGGGTACTCTTCACCACCAGCCACAGAAACCAGTCGACAACCGCAACTCAGAGAAGGCCTCTACTCAACATATATCCATGCCCGAGGGCTGAAACACCTCCCGGAGGGGAAGTGGGTCAGTAGTAATGACGCACGCAAAAAAAACAGGCACGTACAGTGCCCACCCCCTCCCCAGCCCCATCCCTCAGGACCCCCCCAACTGCCCCTTCCTCCCACCGCTGCCCCCCCCCCCCCCCCGCCCCCCACCCACCCCCCACCCCCCAACTGCACAACATCCACAGGGCTGCTGGTTAGACACTGCCCTCCTAGCCGTTCGGATTAAAAATTACCTCAAAAACACACACACACTGTTGTCAGCACAACCATTAGACGCTTACAAGAATCTTTATGTGTGGATGTAGTCCGCAGGTGAGCACTTGAACGCAAGATGGCATCACAAAAATTACGTACGGCTAATGCATACAAGAAGTGGCAGAACTACACAGAATGCACAGCACAGATACAGGTTATTTGGGCCAGCTGGTCTATGCCAGTATTGATGCTCCTCATGAGCCTCCACCCACGCGTTTCATCCCACCCAGTTATTCTATCCTTCTATCCTTCTTTGCCTCAGGTGGTTATCCAGCTCCTCCTCAAATACAACCACGCTATACATCTCAACCACTACGTGTGGCTATGCCTGGGCCCATCACCTACGTTTTCCCACTTGGCGAGCAGTTGAGATGTCATCTGAGCCAAGTGGATCTCTTGAATCGACCTGTGCCACGGCCAGATCGTTACATACACTTACGCCACAAGATTTCAGTGAGGTTAAAATAAAATGACACCATAGACCACAAGTGGGATATGTGCACTTTACATACAGTGGGCACCACAAGATATAACATGGCCACCATAGTCACATAACTTGCATGACAGACGTGAAATACTCACTTCAGATATAAACTGAGCCTCCTAGATAAGAGTTGGTCACCATGAATATCTACGTGTGCCATAGTCACTCATATATACACCATAATACCATAAATATACTTATATGTGTGTGAATGAGATGTACATGATATAATACAACATGTATTCCATAGAAAGAAGTGTGCCCAGTGCTGTACCTCTTCCAACAGACCTAGGTTATCCTCCCTACAAATTTGAAACACTTTGGCCAGGAACTTCCTCGGAGTTGCTACTCCTCCATCATTGGCAGTGTGGTAGAAACCACATGTGACGTCAGGGAGAAAACTGGCTCTTTACCTACACTGTTTTGTGATAGTAAACTGAACAGGGGCTTGGTGTCACATTGGTCTTTCATCTCTGGGACTTGGGTTCAAAGTTTGCCTACGATGCTGCAAGGAGTATTGACGTTACGGTCCTTAAGTAACATACTTTTGGCACTGTCCAACCCTCTAATGAGTTGAGATTATTCCCTGGCCTATGCCCGGCAAACAGACTAGGAAGCTCCCTTGTTGAAACCTTGGCCACACGGAGTCAGCTGATAACTTGACAATTGATGCCTTGGTTCAGTAGGGGAGAAAAGAAAATGGACCTAGACTCCAGTTCCTGTTTGCTGTCCAGCAACTCATGCTGGGGACACCTGGATGGTTCACCTCTCTAGAATGGGAGAGGAGAGACGAAGGGAGCCAGATTTCAGAAAACCTGAGGGGGAGCTCACTGCCAACATTGTACCCAAAGAAAGATCAAAAAGAAATATTGTAAGAATTAAGCTGGGGGTGGGGGGAGGGAAGAGGGGATACTGGATCATCTGATGCTAATCCACGTTCAACAAAGAAAACCTTTGAAAGCTCTGAATAGCATCAACTGAACCACTGCCAAGTAACACCATTACAAAGCCAGTATTCAAAAAGTCAGCATTTATTCTCATGTTTCTTTAATCATTGCTTTTTTTTCTCCAAAAAAAGTTTTACCAGCTGATTCAGCCTTTCTAGGCTTGTCAGCTGTTTCTAGTGATGGATGGGTTGGTTTAAACAGCTTGGCTCACCTTACAAAGCAGCCCAGTGGTGTTTAGCACTCAAGAAACTGTTCCTTGTCATTGTAGCCAGGATATTTAAAAAAATAAAAAATCTCCCAACCACCTCCAAATAAAGCCTTTGTCACTCAGTGTTTCTTTACATCTCCCGCCCCTAAGACACTCCCTTGGAAATAAAAAAAAGTATTTTACCCTCATCTCCCTCCCCCTTTCCAAGACAGGCGAAAACCCTGTCTGGAAAATCAATACGCTGTATATTAAATAATTATAGATAAAGTCCTCTGACATCAACAGACACTGTGTAGGCCTCAAAGATAGTGCCCAATAAAACATTCTCCTGTCACAGACAGGAGGCATGTGAATACTAATCTGCCACTGCTAATAGATTACACTTGTCCAAAGGCACTCTGCATATAGTCCATAATTTATTTTAAGCTCTGCTTAAATGGTTGAAGTTTGCCTCTCACCAACGGATGAGGAAACTGTGGGCCTCATCTTTCAAGCAGGGCCACTGGCCCCCGAAGGTACAAGTTTGAGGCGTCAGCCATCCTGAATTCTCTTCCAGTTTCAGAGCCAGCGAACTGTTGTAGGCTCCAACTGTTGGATCAGCAGAAGGACAAGAAGTAAACAAGGTAAAGCTACATATGGCACAGCAAGCCAGCATTGTGGCCAGTTTGAAGGAAATGAGGCTTCTCTTCACAGCACAAAATAGAATATACCTCATCATGGTCTCCAGAAGTAACGCCAAAATGAGGCCTCAGTCGGCCTACTCTTACTTCATCCCAAAGTTCTCAGTCAGGGGAGTAACAATGGCTCATATCCTTGGGAAAATTGTCAGGTTAAGGCTTTTTAGTACTGACTTCAAGAGGTTCTTGATAACCCCCCTCATTTAACTTGGAGGGAGAAGTGTGGCTGGTTCTGAATGAAAATGATTACGATTACTTGCTGCATCCTCTTGTTTGTTACTAATAATTTTTAAAAAGGCCTTTCTCTCTCCCATTATGATCATGCCTCTGAGCAGCATTTCTGCTGGTTCATCTTCACTTTGTGCTTGATCCCGTCGTAGAGTTCGAAGTTGTAGTTCTCCAGGGTGGTGGAGCTCCGGCTCGAAAGGCCGGCATAGGAGCAAGTGCAGTACAGTAAGAGGCCAGCACAGACTGCACCAAGAAGGACCCCCACTGAGCTCATGACGATGATAGTAACCAGGATTGGGTCCAGGGAGTAGAGCCAGTTCTTATCTTTTCCAGATGTTGGGGTGACTGACATCCCATCAGAGGGCACTACTGTACTCGAATCTCCATCTTTCCACGCATTCAAGTCAGATCCCACATCTGCAACACAACAGAAGTAATTATTAAATTGTTGCATTTTTATAAGACTACTTTCCAACTGCGAACATATCCAATTTTGGTACAACTTCGGTAATATTGAATTGTGTGTATTATGCAATAATCTATTTACAAGGTGCACTGCAGCAATTTGGAAAGGATCCTTCAACAGAACCTCCAAATCCTGCAACCTCTGCCACCTAGAAGGACAAGGGAAGTAGGAGCCCAAAATAGGAGCCTAAAGCCCAAACCAGCCAGGCAGCAGGGTGGCGCAATGGGTAGCACCGCTGCCTCACAGCACCGAGGTCCCTGGTTCAATCCCGGCTCTGGGTCATTGTCCATGTGGAGTTTGTACATTCTCCCCGTGTTTGCATGGGTTTCACCCTTACAACCCAAAGATGTGAACGGTAGGTGGATTGGCCACGCTAAATCGCCCCTTAATTGGAAAAAATGAATTGTGTACTCTAAATATATTTGTTTTAAAAAAAAGCCCAAACCATCCTTACTTGGACATCTATCACTGTTTCTTCATCATTACTATCCAGCAGCATTGTACGCATATCTTCACCGCAGCGGTTCAAGAAAGCTGTTCACCGCTACTTCTCAAGGGCATTGCAGAATGCACATTAAATGTTGGTCTAGCCAGCAACGCCCATATCTTGAGAATGAACAGAATATCTTTTTTATAACATCCACAGGCTGAGATTTAGTTGATCCAAATAAATGTGTGTAGCCGGCCTCCATACAATAAAAAGGAAGGGGATGGGGGTGTGCACATTGGAGAAGGTGCAGAAAAAAATTACTAGATTCATACCAGAACTGAAAAGTTATATCAATCGTAAAAGACTGAACGGGCTGGGACTCATTTCTCAAGAATAGAGAAAATTGAGGAACGACCTGATAGAGGTTTTTTGAGATTATGAAAGGGTTTGTAAGGGTAGGTGTGAAGAAGATGTGAGCCTAGAGTTAGATTAGGAAAAGTCCAAGACTGATCCCTGGTTTTGTTGAGCGAGAGAATCTTCCGCCAGGCAGTGACTGTGCAGCACAAAACCTTGGGCCAAGCCATTGGTCCTCACTGTGGTGTCTCGTGTGACAGAAGCAGCAATATAAGAGGTTCTAGATTCACATTTAGCAGGGTTATTAGTGTGCCTTTAAACCAGTAATGGGCAACCTAGGCTAGTGAATGGGCAACATGAGTGATTCCCTCCTTCATCTCAGTGGGCTGCAAGATTGAAATCAGGCTCGTTCACTAACCATAGAATCATGACCCCATGAATAAGATGAAATATATTTAATATATTTCGAATATTTCATGAGTTATAGAAAATGTTTAATCATTTATATATTACTAGAGCTATCATTAACTTCAAATGGTAAAAATGAAAAGAAATATTTATACTTTGGATGCAGAGGGAGCCCACGGCTCTCACAGTTAATGTTGTGAACAATCAGCATACACCTCACTTCACTAGCCCTGGCTTTACATGCGAATCACTTCAGTCACACCAGGAGGAACAAAAACTATATAGACATAAATCAGAAGAATGTGGCAAACGCTATGCACCAACAACATGCAACGGTCAATAAAATGTCTCACGTGCCACACTCAGAACCCATGTGGGCCTCATGTGGCCCCAAGCTGCAGATTGCCTACCGCTGCTTCAAACCATTTTGATGTAGCTTAGTAAGACACCAGTATGGCTGAAATGGTTGAAAAGAATCAAGGACTAACAAACAGGAAGCATGGCCACAAATGGGTGATATTGTCTGCAGTGCCACTGAGAATGGGATGCTAACAAGGTCAAGTAGATGCCCTGTGCATGTTTATAAAGAGCTTCTGTAACTGAAAACAGGCAGTGCAATGGGCTCCTATTATATTTCCCTAAGTGTTTATTTCTCTACATTTTAAGTAGGCAATTCCATGCAGTCATTTTACTGAAATGTATTCAAGTTGGGAGGTCAAGGTTCAGATAGCAATTCTGAAGAGTGTTTTGGCAGAGTCCGAACAAAAGATCGGCTGGCTTGAACACTTGTGTTCACCTGAGCCTCAACAAATTGGGGGAATAAACTTCCTTTGTACTTATTACTGTGTGCAAGTAGTTGTAGCCGACTATTAAAATTGCTGATAGTCTCCATATTTGTGGAGTCCTATGTTTACGCAGGAGCAGTGCACCCTGAGTAATGGACAGAATTGATAAGTAAAGAAGGGCCAAAATGGAGGAAGAAAATGACCCTGTACGGGTGAATAAAGTTTTAGATCCTCATTTTACTTCAAATATTTCCATTTGTACTTCAGAATGAACATATTCGAGAAAAGGCTGATGAAAGCAACATCTACAAAACCTGCAACCTGGTGTCAGTTGTGGGTAGCACTGGTCCTACTTCCGGGACCTGAACATAAAATCCAGACTGTTTCTCTTTGGTCAGTACTGAGAGAGTGCTGAACTGTTGGAGGTGCTTGCTGCCTTTTGGATGAGATGTTAAACTCATGGGCAGTATGGTAGCACAAGTGGATAGCATTGTGGCTTCACAGCACCAGGTTCGAATCCCCGCTGGGTCACTGTCTGTGCGGAGTCTGCACGTTCTCCCCGTGTCTGTGTGGGTTTCCTCCGGGTGCTCAGGTTTCCTCCCACAGTCCACAGACCTGCAAGTTACATGGATTGACCATGATAAATTGCCGTTAGTGACCAAAAAGGTGAGGAGGGGTTATTGGGTTACGGGGATAGGGTGGAAGTGACTGCTTAAGTGGGTTGGTGCAGACCCGATGGGCTGAATGGCCTCCTTCTGCACTATGTTCTATGTCTAAACTGAGGTCCTGGGGTGAATTCTTAGCCAGCGGGATTCTCCATTTCGCCGGCAGCACACCCCTGCCCGCAGGTTTCCCAGCGGTGTGGGGTGCTACAATGGAAAATCCCATTGGACAGCGGCGGGAATGGAGAATCCCGCTGACAGTGACGGCGCACCACCAAGAAACATGCGGCTGTGGAGGTGGAGAATTCACCCACCTGTCTCCTCGCATGTGAATGGAAAGGGTCCCATGTCACTCTTTTTCAGGGGTGCTCTTCCCCAGTCTCCTGGTCAATATTTATTCGTCAACCAACCAGCACTAAATCTAGACGATCTGGTCATTTATTTCAATGCTGTTTGTGGGACCTTGTTGTGGATAAATTGATTGCTGCGTTTCCTGGCATTACAACACTCCAAAAATAATTATTTGACTGTCAAGCTTTTTGGGAGATCCTTTCAATGGCACTTGCGCAAAGTCCCATCAGGTGAGTTGGCTGACTGCCATTGGGAAAAGTGAAAGCAGATGAGGCCCTCAATTCCAGTTTACCTTTGCTGTAAATATAGGAGTCAGCTTCCCCTTTGGGCTCGAATTGGGTCCCTTCATCATCACTGGAGATCATTTCTCTCCCTGTAACAGAAATGAGAAAATTCCATCAAGGCCATTCCAACATATACAAGCACCTATACAGATCAAGAGACTGGTGTCTTGATTAATAAGGGGATCAGGGGTTATGGGGAGAAGGCAGGAGAATGGGGCTGAGAAAAATATCAGCCATGATTGAATGGCAGAGCGGATCCGATGGGCCAAGTGGCCTAATTCTGCTCCTATGTCTTATGGTCTCATGGTGTTTGTAATGCTTGGCCAATTTTATTAACACAGAGGTCGTTAACTTGCTGATATAGACCTACTGACTTATATTTTAAACAAAATGAGTGCAAGTCAAATAAACCACCTTTAATATGTGACCCTCAGCAAATTTGAATTGTAATCCATTCCCCAATAAAAGGACATTCAATGGTTGTACCGGAGGAGATCACTCAACCCCTCAAATCTGTTCCACTATTTGTCTAGATCATGGTAGTTTCTCTATCTTAGCTCCAGCCTTGGTTGCAACATCCCTCAATACAAACTAAACTGCATCTTTCTCACAATTCCCATTGCTAAGTTCTAGAATCCTCTATGACATTCCCTTTTTCTATCCTTTGCTGGTATCCTCATGAAGGTGGCATACTGAGAACCACACAGTAAATGTGATCAGAATAGCCACTGATGGCCAAATTCACTTGAGAAATCACCCCAGGGACTTGGTTTAGAATTGTTGATAGCAGGTTCTGATAGGCTGGAACTCTTCACTAACCGACCAGTAATCTTCCATCTTGGCCCCTTGCTAGTGGACACTCATCCAAGCTTCTTAAAACACTACACTTCCACCATTGATAAGCCAAGATCCATTTTTCAGTTCATCTGTTTGATTGGCCCTGACTGCCTGGGATGCTCCTTATTTCCTCAGTAATGCCTGGCCATGTGCAAGCCAATGTAGTGTTCTCAGGTTATTGATTCGTGTGAACCCCGAGGCCTTATGGGGGTCACCTACTCTGATCTGTGTCAACCGCATGTCCAGTCTCTCCGCCATCTTTTATAACTGCCCTTGTTAACGCCAGAGTCAACTGGAAGCACGCATGTGCAAATTACCATGGTTACCATTAGTGGATGCAAAGCTTTGCGTGTCATGTGCATTGGAGCAATTCAGTGCTGGGGGGAACCTTTGAAGAGGTGGGTCGTTCTAACACACTCTCCATTTCACCATCAAACACCTATATCTGATTGAGCATCCTCCAACACACCGAGGAAGGATCTGTAAAACTGGTAAATGACTGGTACCAGTAAAACTTATCTGAACTGGTTCTGGAGACTAGAAAATGGAACTCCAGTAGTACTGGTACCAGTAGCACCAGCTTTTGACGATTTGAACTGTATTTTCCTCCGAATATTATAATGCAGATTGGCTGTCCTGTTTGCACAATTCCCGCCTCTTCCACCCTTTCCAAAAACCCCACAAATAAAGGCTCAGTCTCTATAATCTTCTAGGCCAAGATTTTCATAACATCAAATGGGGTAATACTGAGCTGTCAGTTCCCTTGGAGAAAAGGGAATTTCAGACTGCACTTCTTGTGGACAGTATTGAGGAATATCAGTGTGGATCTAGGTCCAGTCCACCATCAGGGCTGGGAAGTCTATTGGAGTCAAAATGCTAACTCGCTTTCACTCTCCTCAGATCCTGCCAGACCTGCTGAGCTTTTGGAGCACTTTCTGTTTTATTTAAGAATAATAACTATTGCAAGAAGATTAATAAGGGAAAAAAGGTGAAAGGAGATCATAGATAGACCAGTAACTTAGGCCAGAACTGGAATATCGTGCCCAATGCTAGACACCACACTTTGGAGAGGGTGCAAAAGTGATTTACAGTCCCAGGGACACAGCAGTTACATGGAGCAACCAGGGGTCCCAGAGACACAGGCCTCAAATTAATGGAGCAACTGGAGGTCCCAGGGACACAGGCCTCAAGTTAAAGGGAGCAACTGGTGGTCCCAGGGATACAGGCCTCAAGTTAAATGGAGCAACTGGTGGTCCCAGGGACACAGGCCTCAAGTTAAATGGAGCAACTGGTGGTCCCAGGGATACAGGCCTCAAGTTAAATGGAGCAACTGGTGGTCCCAGGGACACAGGCCTCAAATTAAATGGAGCAATTGGAGGTTCCATGGACACAGGCCTCAAGTTAAATGGGGCAACTGCGCATTCCAGTGACACAGGCCTCAAGTTAAATCGGGCAACTGAGGCAGCGAGGATTAACTTTGAACAGAGAAAGTTACGGGAAGATTTAATCAAAATGTTCAAATGAATAGATAAGGAGAAACTGTTTCCACTGACAGGAGGATTGGTAACCTGAGGAACAAATTTAATAAAATAGGAAAAAGAACCAGAGTGGAGATGAGGAAAGTATGTATTTTAAATTCTGCCCCTGCAGTTTGTGTTTAAATAATGAAAAACTTGGGGCACCAGGTAAGAAGACACAATAATATGGCTACAAAATGGCCGATTGAACTTTAGGAGCATTTGCAAGGTTCGTGACACGGGCACAGCCTGTGAAATGTGGCTCTGTATCTCTGGGGCTAACAGGTGAGGATGAGTCAGATGGCGCTTGGCAGGAGGTAGCAAGCTCCTGACAGGAAGAGGACACTGGGGTTTCCTGCGTCCATGATGTTTATCCAGGTGGATCCTGTTTCACTGCTACGCGGTCAAGCTTCGAATTGTACACTTGGATCAGGATTTCTGTCCAATGAGTTGGGATGAATCAGTAAGAAGAGTCTCTACGCTGAATGGACTGAGTGAGATTATACAATGTCCTCCTGATACCCAGGCCCATTCTTCAAGAACACATGTTAACCAGATGGGACAGACAAGCACAGCAAGGTTTCCTGGCCCCATGATTGCAAAGAGATTTTACACGGTACCTCTCTTGTATAAAAAAATAGCATCTTTATTCCATTCCACACAGTACATCTCCAGGGCGGTGCATTTACATTCAGAATACAGGAAGCAGACAGCTCCCTCAGCAGTTGTTAGCTAGTCCAAGTACATCATGAGCCATAGCGCAGTGTATAGACCACCGCACTGTAACATTCACATTCACAAGCACGTTAACTGTCAAACCACGCAAGACCCAATGCTTTCAATGGACACAAGGGTGGACAGAGGATGGGGATGAGGGGAGTTGGATGCAGTTGGGGGGGGGGGGGGGGGGGAGGGTTGGCATGCCAATCATATTTTGGGGCATAATCAAAATCCCAAACAGCTAAGATCCACACTAAAAGGGCGCTTTGTGTCCTTGGTTTTTATAATGCTCCCCACTCCGAGCTACCCATTACACAGGTACCAATCTTTTGCCCCTTTACCAAAACAAAAAGCAAAGCTGCCCCCCTTAAATGTTTGCCTGCCCAAATGTGAAAGGGGAACCCCCCCCCCACTTAAAGAGAGCAGCAGCCAGAGCGAATCAGCTGTAACTCAGTAACAGCACTCTTGTTCTTTGGGCAGGTTGTGGGTTCAAGTCCACTCTGAATGTTTGAGCGCAAAATCCAGGCTGACACTCGGATGCGGTACTAAAGGAGCGCTGTTCTGCTGGAGGATAAAATATTTAAATATCATCTGGCTGCCCTTTCAGGGATGTGAAAAATCCAATGGTGTGCTACTTGAAATAAGAGCAGGTGGATTTGCCCTTGCCTTGATCAATATTCACCCCTCAACCACCATCAATAAAACAGATTATCTTGTCATTATCACCTTGCTGTTTGTGGGAGGTTGCTGTGTGCAGATTGGCTGTCCTGTTTCCCATATTACAACAGTGGCTACACTTCAGAATGAATCCCTCCAGCTCTGTCCCTCTCCCTGGCGGTTTCACCGGAAAGACTTCACTCGTGCTCAGGTTGAGTTTCTATCCTGAAAAGGCTCCAAACTCATTTAAAAAAAAAAAATTTTAGAGTATCCATTTTTTTTTTCAAACTAAGGGGCAATTTAGTGTGGCCAATCTACCTACCTTACACATTTTTTGGGTTGTGAGGGTGAGACCCATGGGGAGAATGTGCAAACTCCCCACGGACAGTGACCCGGGGCCGGGGTCAAACCCGGGTCATCGGCACCGTGAGGCAGCAGTGCTGAGAGGGCTACATCTTCTCACACCTATACTCCTGAGCACAGGAAACGTGTGTAGGTAATTGGTTTGCGTGAACCGCAGGGCGCGCCACCTGCTATTTTTGTTGATAAAAGCGGCCACGGCACAAACAAAATTCTCCCCAGAGGGGAGCTGTTTATGGGGGGTGGGGGTAGCATGGGCAAGGAAAGGAGCTTTCACGTGTTTCTTTCACACCCATCCCCCACCACCCACTGCCAGAGTCCCCAACTCTTAATGTGTACCATTCACAAGGCTGAACATTGAAAAGGACAGAACAGGGGGTGGGGATGAATTAGTTAAGAGTCTGCGGGGGTTGGGGGGGGGGGTGAGGGGTGAGGTGACTAGCTATGCAGAATCCAAGATGTTTGATTAGCTGGCCAGTGTAGTTATTCCATCCTGATGATAGGTTTTTAATTGGAGGACCACCTTGAATTTTTAATTACAATATTAGAACCTGCAAAATGAAGATGAATTCTGCTTCCCAAATATTACAACAATCCAGAAAGGCACGTTCTAGGATCGTGTCTATTGGCCTCATCGCAGGATGAGGCCGGTAAGGTAAAATCATGAGATATTTGTGAGATTTACAACGCTCGTTGCGCCTCGCAGATCTAACGAGATTTTGCGAGGTGTCATGATTCGGCTCCTGCCCTTAATGAGTGAGATCCAGATTTTCATATTCAAGTGGTGGGTTAGTCTCTCTTGAATAGAATAGTAGAATAATCTTTATTGTCCCAAGTAGGCTTACATTAACACTGCAATGAAGTTACTGCGAAAAGCCCCTAGTCGCCATACTCCGGCTCCTATTCGGGTACACAGAGGGAGTATTCAGAATGTCCAAATTACCTGGGTGCAATTCTCTCATCGGGAGTCTAAGTGCCGATGCCGGAGTGAAAACCGGAGTGTTTCACTCTGGCGTCGGAGCCCGCTCCCAGCCCCCTATTCTCCCTCCCCCGGGGCGCTCGGAGCAGCGTTGTGTCATTTACGCGTGCCGGGCCTTGGCGCCGCTTTTATAAATGACGTCACCCGCGCATGCGTCCTCCCCGAGGCCGCCCCGCAAGAAGATTTTGGATGGATCTTGCGGGGCGGCGGATGAAAGGAGGTCCTCCTTCAGAGAGGCCGGCCCGCCGATAGGAGGGCACCGATCGCAGGCCAGACCCCATTTGAGGCACCCCCTGATGCAGGAACCCCACCCCACAGGCCGCCCCCCCAGCATTCCCACGCTGTTCCCGCCAGCAGCGACCAGGTGTGGACGGCACCGCCGGGAACCAGTCGTATTGGGCAGACCGCTCGGCCCAACCGGGCCGGAGAATAGCCGCCTGCTCGTTGCAAACAGCGAGCGTGATTCTCCCAGCGGCCAGCCGTGATTCCCGCCGCGCTGATTTTGGGTGGGTGGGAGAATCACGTGCGGGCGTCGAGGCAGCGTGGCGGGACACGCGCGGCGCCCCCGCGATTCTCCCACCCAGTGTGGGGGGGGGAGAATTCCGCCCCCTATGTCTGTGCTGGAGTTACCCAATGCGCGGGATTTAACAGCCTGGCCTTGGAGACCCTGAGCAGGTGCCATTTAGCACTGGATTCCATAAACGAGGACCAGGCTTACTGGCACTGAGGGAGTCTCCCAGATGATGGGGCACTTCCACCTGGGTGCACCTTCACAATGCCAGGCTGGCAGGGACAGTGTCAGGCTGGCAGTGCCAAGGTGCCTGCTCAGGCGGCATCTTGCCCATGCCGGGGATCGGGCCCGGGGTTGCCTGTCCTTCTGAGGTGGAGTGCAGGGGGCTCGATGACCCCCTAATTTGGCAAGTTGGGGGAGGGTCTGGAGGCCATGGTGGGAGTCCAGAGATCGGGGTGCTGTGATCTCTTCCTGCACTGGCAAGCTGAGCTCGTTAGTGCAGCAAATGAACCGAAGTGCAGCCTCAGCCGAGTGTTCCTCACCGAGGCCCAAAAATTAAGCATTTAATAGCGGGATCGTTCTCGCCGCTGCTAGTGCCGGGAAACACCCCGCTAAACACACCTAAACAGGACGTTATTTCATTTCCATTAAATAGCGCCCCAAAGTTTTATTTTAAATGTCAACAGGGAAAGGAAGGCACAAAACTGTTCGCCTAAAACAAAATGCACAGAGTGGCTATTCCTGTTTTTCAAGGGCTACAAGTTTCATGGTGAAAGGAGTCTGACATTTTAATGGAAAACACATCATTGGACATGGGTCAGAATTCTCCCGCCGTTGGGATTCTCTTTTCCCACCAGCAGTGCACCCCTACCCGTGGCTTTCCCAGCGGCGTGGAAAAATCCCAATGACAAGCGGTGAGAGTAGAGAAACACTCGGCTGGGGGAGGGTGGGGGGGACCGGAAATTATCCCGCCCATTATCTTGACACAAATTGTTGTCAGAAGTGATCTAATAAAAAGACAGGGGTAAAATATAGGAACAGGAGGAGGCCATTCAGCCCCTCGAGTAGTTCCATCATTCAGCTACACCACAGTTTAATGCCATTCACCCGCTTGGGTTCCATATCCATTCATAACAACAATCTATCAATCTCAGTTCTGAAATTTTCAATCAACCTCCCAGCTTCAACAGCTCTCTGAGGGAGAGCTTTTCAGAATACCACTACCCTTTCTGTGAAGAAGCGCTGCCTGACATTATCTCAATTTGAAAGTTATGTCCTTGTTCTGGACACCCCCACCAGAGGAAATAGTTTCTCCCTATATGCCTTATCCTCTAATTATTTTAAACCATTCAATTAGATCACCCCTTAATTTTCTATATTTAAGCCATGCGTCTAATCTATGCAACCAGTCTTCCAATTTAACTCTTTTAGTCTCAAGGGAAGAGGCAGTATGAGGGAAAAATTGATTATAAGATTACACATCTAAAAATTACTGTTTGGGTAAGTGCTTTGCACATTCTTCCATCTGCCTTTTAGTAGAGTTTAACAAAATGGCTTAAAGGCCACATTAAAATAGCAGCAATAAGAATGTCACAAGAACGTGTTAAATACCATCCATTGGGAATGCTAAGAGTAAATTCCAGGCTATCAACAATGATCGAATATTCGTCATGTTGGAATTAGGGGTTGCAGCATTAATGACAGCGTTCAGGCACTCCTCTGGTGATTCAATCAGAAATTCTGCTTCCCCCACTGTGGCACAAACCCCTTCCAGATTGAATGCTGCAGTCTGGTGCTTTAATTAACTCTGCTCACCTCATACCAGCATAACACTGTATAAAAATCATACTCTACCCTTGTTAGGTACATGATCTATTCAGCCGCTATCACAGCATCAGTTTGCTCAGTCATTCAGAGATCAGCTTCCATTTTTACACTATCTGACAATGGACAGCACACAGGTTAGAAGGTTGTGGGTTCAAATCCCACTGCTGAGACCCAAGCGCAAAATCTAGGCCTTTGCTTCAGTGCTGCACTAGCAGAGATTTTGTTCTGCAGATGTAGAACCGAGGTCCTGCTCTCAGGCGGGTGTAAGATCCCAAGGCACTGTTTGAAGAAACGCTGTGGTGTTCTGGTCAATACTTATTCCTCAATGTACACCATTAAAAAAATTGCCCCTTAATTGGGAAAAAAAGAATTGGATATTTTAAATTTAAAACAAATTGCAATCCTAACTGCCATTAGTTCAGACAGTAGTGAAGCTGCAGCTGCCATTTATGCCTTCCCTCAGACTAAGGTGTTGTTTCTTTACTTACCCATGACCATTTCCTGTCATCTTGCACCATCATCACTTTTGTCTCTTACCTTCCACCCTATCCCTGACCCCATGTTTGCTTAAAACCCGTTACGTCTCCATTTCATTTTTAGTTCTGATCAAATTGCAATCTGCTACCCTTTCCACAGGTGCTGAGTATTTCCAACATTTCCTATTTTTATTTCAAAAAGTACTTAATTGGCGGTAGAACGCTCTGGGACTTCCTGAAAGGCTCTATAAATCACAGAATTGCTACGGTGTAGGAGGCCATTTGGTCCATCGTGTCTGCACCGGCTCTCCAAACGAGCATTATGATTTAGTGCCATTCTCCTGCCTTTTCCCCGTACCCCTGCACATTGCTTCTATTCAACTAATCATCTAATGCCCCCTTGAATGCATCGACAAGCCTTTCATTTATTTTATTACCCAGTACTCACCTCATGCGCTACTTGGTCACCATCCTCTCTCACGTACCCTTGACCCAACACACCAAGTTCCCAATGCTCCCCACAGCATACAGTCTTCGGGAATTCTTTCTTCCAATCATTTTGTGTTCTCACCAACTCTTCCAGGCACAGCATTGACTGGCGATAAGTATACAAGGAGCAAGCTAAGAATAAGATTTAACTGTCCTGGAGAGGTTCAGGTGTAACAAATAACAAATAAAAGTACAGCACCGGAACAGGCTCTTCGGCCCTCCAAGCCTCTGCCGATCATGATGCCCTAACTAAAAAAAAACCTTCTGCCCTTACTCGGTCCGTATCCCTCTATTTCCTCCCTATTTAAGTACCTGTCCAGATGCCTCTTAAATGTTGCTAATGTGCCTGGTTCCATCACATCCTCTGGCAGTACGTTCCAGGCACCCACCACTCTCTGCATGAAAACCTAACCTGCACATCTCCCTTAAAGTTTCCCCCTCTCACCTTGAACCCCCTTGTAGTTGACACTTGCACCCTTGGAAAAAGCCTCTGTCTATCTACCCTGTCTATGCCTCTCATAATTTTGTAGACCTCTATTAGGTCTCCCCTCAGCCTTCGCCAGTCATTGAACCTGTCCTCAAAGCCAACCCTCTCGAGACCAGGCAACATCTTGATGAACCTTCTTTGCACTCTCTCCAAAACTTCCATGTCCTTCTGATAATGTGGTGACCAGAACTGTACGCAATACTCCAAATGTGGCCTAACCAAGGTTCTAAATAGCTGCAACCTGGGGCGAAAGTCTCCGGTATCGGCGCGATGTCTGCCGACTGGCGCCCAAAATGGCGCAAATCAGTCAGGCTTGCGCCGCCCCAAAGGTGCGGAATGCTCCGCATCTTTGGGGGCCGAGCCCCAACCTTAAGGGGCTAGGCCGGCGCCGGACGAATTTCCGCCCCGCCAGCTGGCGGAAAAGGCCTTTGGTGCCCCGCCAGCTGGCGCGGAAATGACATCTCCGGGCGGCACATGCGCGGGAGCGTTAGCGGCCGCTGACGGCATTCCCGCGCATGCGTAGTGGAGGGAGTCTCTTCTGCCTCCGCCATGGTGGAGACCGTGGCGAAGGCGGAAGGGAAAGAGTGCCTCCACGGCACAGGCCCGCCCGCGGATCGGTGGGCCCCGATCGCGGGCCAGGCCACCGTTAATCTACGCCGGCGGGACAGGCATTTTAGCGGCGGGACTTCGGCCCACCTGGGCCAGAGAATCGCGCGGGGGGGGGGGGCTGCCAACCGGCGCGGCGCGATTCCCGCCCCCGCCGAATATCCGGTGCCAGAGAATTCGGCAACCAGCGGGGGCGGGATTCACCCCAGCCCCCGGTGATTCTCCGACCCGGCGGGGGGTCGGAGAATCTCGCCCATGATTTCCCAACTCCTGTACTCAATGCCCCAGCTGATGAAGGCAAGCATGCCATATGCCTTCATAATCACCTTGGCCACCTGTGTTGCCACTTTTAGGGAACTGTGTATCTGCACGCCCAGATCCCTCTATATGTTAATGTTCCTAATGGTTCTGCCATTTACAGTATAATTCATACCTAGGTTTGATCGTCCAAAATGCATCACCTCACATTTGTCCGGATTAAATTCCATCTGTCATTTCTGTGCCCAAGTCGGCAATCTTTCTATATCCTGTTGTATCCTCTGACAATCCTCGGCACTATCAGCAAATCCGCCAATCTTCGTGTCATCTGCACACTTACCAATCAGACCATCCTAATTTTCCTTCAGATCATTTATATATACTACAAATAACAGAGGTCCCAGTACTGATCCCCGCAGAACACCACTAGCTACAGATATCCATTCTGAAAAACACCCCTCCACCATTACTCTCTGTCTTCTATAACCAAGCCAGTTCTGTATCCATCTAGCCAGCCCACCCCGAATTGTTTTTGTACCAGTCTGCCATGTGGGACCTTGTCAAACGCCTTACTAAAGTCCATATAACTACACCCACAGATCTTTCCTCATCAATTTCTTTGTCACCTCTTCAACAAACTCAATCAAGTTGGTGAGACACGATCTTCCCCATACAAAACCATGGTGCGAAATTCTCCCCCAACGGCGCGATGTCCGCCGACTGGCGCCAAAAACAGCGCCAGACGGGCATCGCGCCGGCCCAAAGGTGCGGAATGCTCCGCATCTTTGGGGGCCGAGCCCCAACATTGAGGGGCTAGACCGGCGCTGGAGGGATTTCCGCCCCGCCAGCTGGCGGAAATGGCGTTTGGTGCCCCGCCAGCTGGCACGGAAATGCGGTGCATGCGCGGGAGCGTCAGCGGCCGCCGACAGTTTCCCGCGCCTGCGCAGTGGGGAGAGTCTCTTCCGCCTCCGCCATGGTGGAGGCCGTGGCGGAGGCGGAAGGGAAAGAGTGCCCCCACGGCACAGACCCGCCCGCGGATCGGTGGGCCCCGATCGTGGGCCAGGCCACCGTGGGGGCACCCCCCGGGGTCAGATCGCCCCGCGCTCCCCCCAGGTCCCCGGAGCCCGCCCACGCCGCCTGGTCCCGCCGGTAGATACCAGCTTTGATTTACGCCGGCGGGACAGGCAATTTCTGGGCGGGACTTCGGCCCACCCGGGCCGGAGAATTGAGCGGGGGGTCCCGCCAACCGGCGCGGCCCGATTCCCGCCCCCGCCCAATCTCCGGTACCGGAGACTTCGGCGGGGGCGGGGGCAGGATTCACGGCGGCCAACGGCCATTCTCCGACGCGGCGGGGGGTCGGAGAATGATGCCCATGGTGTCTGTCACTAACTAGTCCATTCTTCTCCAAATGTATTTATATCCTGTCTCTCAGCATCTTTCCAAAAGCTTCCCCACCACTGATTTCAGGCTCACTGGCCTATAATTTGGTGGATTATCCTTGCTTCCTTTCTTAAACAAGGGAACAATGTTGGCTATTCACCAGTCCTCTGGAATCTCACCTGTGGTCAAAGAGGATGTGAAGATATCTGTTAAGGCTCCAGCTATTTCTCCCCTTGCCTCCCACAGTAACCAGGGATAGATCTCATCCGGCTCTCAAGTACATTCACACACCTATCCCTGACCTCAACATCTGTCATGCTCCTCTACCTGGTGAATACTGATACAAAGTACTCATTAAGGATTTCACCCACTTCTTGTGGTTCCATGAATAACTTCCTCCATTGTCCTTGAGTGGGCCTACTCTTTTTGTTGCTACCCTCTTGCTCCTAATATATGCATGAAAGCCTTGGGATTCTCCGAGACCATGTTTGCTAAAGACATTTCATGGCCCTTTTCAACCCTCTTAATTCCACGTTTAAGTTCCTTCCTACTTTCATTATACTCCTCAAGTGCTTAGTCAGTTTTTGATACCTAAATCCATTGTATGCTTCCTTTTTCCTTTTGACATAGCTTACAATTTCCCTTGTCATCCATGTTTCCCGAGTCCTGCCATTTCTATCCTTCATTTTTGTGGTGCCATGCCTGTCCTGCACTTCAATCAACTGGCCTTTAAAAGCCTCCCACATGTCAGACGTGGATTTGTCCTCAAATAGCTGCTCCCAATCCACATTCCTCAGTTCCTGGGGGCGATTCTCCGAGCTCCGCGCAGGGCCGGAGAATCGCCGCAACCGCGCCACAACGCCCCGACGCCGGTGCGTGATTCTCCGAGTTGCGGAGAATCGGCGCCATTTGTGCCGCCGCGTTTGGCGCGGTGCCGGCCGCGGGAATCGGCAGGGCCGGCGATTCTCCGGCCCGGCTGTGCCGGGCGGCCGCCCCGATACGACAGAGTCCCGCCGGCGACGTTCACCCCTGGCTCCTTCACCGGGGTGGGGGGGGGGGGCCTCCAATGGGGTCTGGCTCGCGATCGGGGCCCACCGATCGGCGGGCCGGCTTCTCCCCTCCCCCCCCCCCGGGCCTACTTTCCGGCGCGGCCGGCCCCTGAATACCGACCCAATGTTGGGTTGGGGCCGGCGCACGTAAGATGTTCCCTGTGCATGCGCAGGATTGAGCTGGTCCAACTGTGCATGGGCACGGCGCCCATTTGGCACCGCGTAAGGAGGCTGGAGCGGCGTGAACCGCTCCAGTGCCCTGTGGGGGCCAGAATAGGTCGTGCCCGGGCCCTGTTCGCGCCGTCGTGAAACGCGACGGCGTTCACGACGGCGCAAACACTTGGCCTCAATATCGGAGAATCGCCCCCCCTGTCTAATTTGGATGTAATTGGCCCTCGCCCAATTAAGCACTCTCACCTTCAGGCCACTCTTGTCCTTATCCAAGACTACCCAAAATCTGATGGAATTATGGTCGCCAAGCCCCAAATGCTCCCCCACTGAATCATCAATGACCTGGCCTTGCTCATTTCCCAATACCAATTCTAGTATGGTCCTCTCCCTGGTTGGATTTTCAACGTCCTGTATCAAAAAACCCTCCTGGACACATCTAACAAATTGCTCTCCATCCGAGCCCCTGGCTGTAAGGGATTCTCAGTCAATATGGGGGAAGTTAAAGCCACCCATCACAACTATCCTGCTTTTTTCACACCTTTTCAGTATGTGACTACACAACTGCTCCGCTATCTCACTGTTCACGCACATCTCTGACTGCAAATCGAAATAACAGAAAAATGTAATTTCAAGATGACCCCTTAAGGAAAAGGGGTAACAAAAATGTGGTCAAAGAATCATGTACCTGTCACTCAAAGTTGCCCACCAGGGTTGGGGTGAGTTCCTAAGCTGGTGTTTTGATCAAGGCTCAAAAACATCTTGACAACAGGTAATATCACTCCCCCCTGCTCCAAGTATAACCTGCCCCCACCCACCACCACTCCCCCCACCTTCACCCCACCCTCGAACCAGTTGTGGATACGGTTGTCAACTCTCAAGGAATGCCCTGGAGTCTGCAGGGATTAAAAATGAATCTTCAAGATAAGGGTGGGGAAAAACAAAATTATTCAGGGCATTAAAAAAAAGAATCTTTTAAAAGGTTTTGCTTAAATTTTGGCGTTGTGAGCAAAAAACAAACACTGTTTGATTGTTTTGGAGGCCATTTGATGGATCATCCAGCATTACTTCCAACCAGAGTTGGCAACGTTGGGATGCTGCATGAAGAACAAAGTGTAATTCCAACAGAGAGGTTTGTTGCACATTTGCTGGACATGTAAGATATTAAAATACACACAAAAAAGTTGCGTACTGTGAACTCAGCAATACCTCACCTTGCAGTGGAAGATGGTAAACATGCCATCTACAGGAAACATGGAGCAGCATATTATAGAGAAGGCACTCACTCTCTCTATTCATAAAAGTCTGCTCATTAGAGAGACGTTCATTACTCTTGAAGCAACTCATCACGGTAGTTGTCTTCATTCGTTCTTTACAGCAGGCACCAAGTAACTGAAATTTCTACTTTAATATGTGAATTAACTGACCTCTTGTGAAGAATGAGAGGTAGTAGGATTTTAAAGGAATAAAGTAATGTAGACCATGGCAAACTGGGTCACCTTTTCTGGATCAGTTGAAAAAGAGGAAACAGACACCATTTAAAGGGAGAAACATTCAAAACTACCCTGTGGGAATTTCAGTGAGTGAGTGGTCAGTCTGTGAGAAGGAGACTATATAAGCAGTTTGAGTTGATTCATTCAAATGCAAATTACATAGATTTATTTCAGAAAATATTTTGAGATGCAGTATATGAATAATTTGAGGTGTGACATGTGGTATATGTATAGCAGGCATGGGAGGAACAAGTGACTCGAGGGCCATGCTTCATATAGGGTTTTCCCTTGAAATTATGGGCAAATTGATAGAAACTGATTGCTCTACTTGGTTAAGATCTCCTTTATTAAAGTATTAAGAGGATTTCCGGGTGCGGCGATGACCAGCTAAGTCGCACGTTTCGGCACCTCCCATTTTAACGGACTTTTGGGCTCTTATCGGGAGCCCCAACGGCAATTTTCGAAGGCTAAACCCACTGTGAGGCGACATAGAAGGGTGTCCTCCCGGATGTGAATGGACAGAAGAGATAATAGTGGCCAGATTGCGGAGGATCCTCTGGAGCAGCGGCAAAGAAGGGAAATGAGAAGCAAGATGGCGGCGGAGGGAGGCCAGTTGGTATGGGGCCTGGAACAGCAGGAGTTCCTCCGGCGATGTGTGGAGGAGCTCAAGAAGGAGGTGCTGGCGCCAATGCTGCAGGCGATTGAGGGGTTAAAGGAGGCGCAGAAGACCCAAGAGATGGAGCTCCGTGGAGTGAAGGCAAAAGCTGCCGAAAATGAGGACGAGATACAGGGCTTGGTGGTGAAGACGGAGACGCACGAGGCACTGCATAAGAGGTGTATGGAGAGACTGGAAGCCCTGGAAAATAGCTCGAGGAGGAAGAACTCAAGAATCTTGGGTCTTCCCGAAGGGGCAGAGGGAGCGGACGTTGGGGCGTATGTGAGCACGATGCTTCATACCTTAATGGGAGCTGAGGCCCCGACGGGCCCCCTGGAAGTGGAGGGAGCGTATCGAGACCTCGTGAGAAGACCAAAGGCAGGAGAAATACCTCGAGCAATAGTGGTGAGGTTCCACCACTACAAGGACAGGGAGATGGTCCTGAGATAGGCGAAAAAGACACGGAGCAGCAGTTGGGAGAACGCGGTGATCCGCGTGTATCAGGATTGGAGTGCGGAGGTGGCGAGAAGGAGGGCAAGTTTCAATCGGGCCAAGGCGGTGCTCCACAAGAGGAAAGTGAAGTTCGGAATGTTGCAGCCGGCAAGACTGGGTTACACACCAGGGTAAACACCACTACTTTGAGACGGCAGAAGAGGCGTGGACATTTATTGAAGAGGAGAAGTTGGACTAGATTGGAGAAAGAGTGTTTGAAATGAAGTAGTGAGGTGGTGGCAAGGGACTGTGAATCAGATGGGGGAAAATTTTCTTTCCCCTCGAAGGGGGGGGACACGAAGAAATGTGGGCACCGGTGGGGAAGGGAAGGGGGAAGGAGAGAGCTGCGCCATCAGGGGCGGGGCCGAGAGGGAAGCACGGGCTTTGTCCCCGCGCTATGGAAATTGTGGCGGGAAAAGGGGGCGCAGGAAGGAGGGGGCCTCACATGATGGGAGGCTAAGGATAAACGGGGGAAGCCGAGGTCAGCCAGAATTTGCTGACTTCCGGAAGCAATATGGGGGGAGCAACTAAGCTAGAGAGGGATCTAGCGGGGGGGGGGGGGGGGGGGGGGGGGGTTAACTGGGTTGCTGCTGCTAAGGGGAAGGGGGAGCTGTTACGGGATGGGATGGTCGGGACGGGAGGGCGCCGTTGGGGGGATAAGCGGGTGCGTGGGAACCGGGTGAGGAGCTGATCTAAAAAAGGGGATGGCTAGTCGACGAGGGGAGGGGGTAAAGAGCCCCCAAACCCGGTTGATCACGTGGAACGTGAGAGGGTTGAATGGGCCGATTAAGAGGGCAAGGGTACTTGCGCACCTAAAGAAGCTAAAGGCAGACGTGGTCATGCTTCAGGAGACGCACCTGAAACTGGCGGATCAGGTCAGATTAAGGAAAGGATGGGTGGGACAGGTATTCCACTCGGGCTTGGATGCGAAAAATAGAGGGGTGGCAATACTGGTGGGGAAACGGGTATTGTTTGAGGCGAAGAACATAATGGCGGACAGTGGGGGTAGATACGTGATGGTGAGTGGCAGACTCAAGGTGAGGCGGTGGTGCTGGTGAATGTATATGCCCCGAACTGGGATGACGCGAACTTTATGAAGCGTATGTTGGGGCGCATCCCGGACCTGGAAATGGGAAAGTTGGTAATGGGGGGGGGGGGGGGACTTCAACACGGTGCTGGACCCAGGGCTGGACCGGTCCAGATCTAGGACCGGGCGGAGGCCGGCAGCGGCCAAGGTGCTTAAGGGCTTTATGGAGCAGATGGGAGGAGTGGATCCCTGGAGATTTACTAGACCAAGGAGTAAAGAGTTTTCCTTCTTCTCCCATGTCCACAAAGTGTACTCCCGGATAGACTTCTTTGTCCTGGGAAGGGCGCTGATCCCGAAGGTGGCAGGAACGGAGTATTCGGCTATAGCCATTTCAGATCATGCCCCACATTGGGTAGATCTGGAAGTAGGAGAGGAAAAGGAACAGCGCCCACTCTGGAGATTAGATATGGGACTGTTGGCAGACGAGGGGGTACGCGTAAGGGTGAGGGGATGTATTGAAAGGTACCTAGAGATTAATGATGATGGAGAGATCCAGGTGGGAGTGGTCTGGGAGGTGCTGAAGGCGGTGGTTAGAGGGGAGCTGATCTCCATAAGGGCCCATAAGGGGAAACAAGAGGGTAAAGAAAGGGAGAGATTGTTGAGGGAGATTTTGAGGGTGGATAGGCAATATGCGGAGGCTCCAGATGAAGGGCTATACAGGGAAAGGCGGAGATTGCACACGGACTTTGACTTGTTGACCACGGGTAAGGCGGAGGCACAATGGAGGATGGCACAGGGAGTGCAGTATGAATATGGAGAGAAGGCGAGCCGGCTGCTGGCCCAACAACTTTGGAAGAGGGGGGCGGCGAGAGAGATCGGAGGGGTTAGTGACGAGGAGGGAAAGATGGAACGGGGAGCGGAGAGGGTGAACGGGGTGTTTAAGGTATTTTACGAGAGGCTATATAAGGCTCAACCCCCGGAAGGGAAAGAGGGAATGATGAGTTTCCTAGACCAGCTGGAGTTCCCGAAGGTTGAGGAACAGGAGGTGACAGGACTGGGAGCGCAGATTGAGGTGGAGGAGGTGGTAAAAGGAATTGGGAATATGCAGGCAGGGAAGGCCCCGGGACCGGATGGGTTTCCGGTGGAGTTCTATAGGAAATACGTGGACCTGCTGGCCCCACTTCTGACGAGAACCTTTAATGAGGCTAGGGAAAGGGGGACACTACCCCCGACGATGTCGGAGGCGACGATATCGCTGATCCTGAAAAGAGACAAAGACCCGCTGCAGTGCGGGTCATACAGGCCTATTTCCCTCTTGAACGTAGATGCCAAGCTTCTGGCCAAGGTGATGGCGACGAGGATAGAGGACTGTGTCCCTGGGGTGGTGCATGATGATCAAATGGGGTTTGTTAAAGGGAGGCAATTGAATGCTAATATACGGAGGCTGCTGGGGGTGATGATGATGCCCCCACCGGAGGGGGAGGCAGAGAGAGTGGTGGCGGTGGATGCAGAGAAAGCATTTTATAGAGTGGAGTGGAACTACCTGTGGGAAGTACTGAGGAGATTTGGATTTGGAGAGGGGTTCATTAGATGGGTTCAGCTCCTGTACAGGGCCCCGGTGGCAAGTGTGATTACAAATAGGCAACGATCTGACCACTTCCGACTATATAGGGGTACAAGACAGGGATATCCCCTGTCCCCGTTACTGTTTGCGTTGGCAATTGAGCCATTGGCCATAGCGCTGAGGGGCTCTAGGAAGTGGAGGGGGGTACTTAGAGGAGGAGAAGAGCATCGGGTGTCATTATACGCGGATGATTTGTTGTTGTATGTCGCGGACCCAGTGGAGGGGATGCCTGAGATAATGCAGACACTCAGGGAGTTTGGAGAATTTTCAGGATATAAATTGAATACGGGGAAGAGTGAACTGTTTGTGATGCACCCCGGGGAACAGGGCAGGGGAATAGACGATTTACCGCTGAGGAGGGTAACAAGGGATTTCCGGTATTTAGGGATCCAGGTGGCCAGGAACTGGGGAACCTTGCATAAGCTTAACTTGGCATGACTGGTAGAGCAGAAGGAAGAGGACTTTAGGAGGTGGGACATGGCGCCCCTGTCATTGGCGGGCAGGGTGCAGGCGGTTAAAATGGTAGTCCTTCCGAGGTTTCTTTTCGTGTTCCAGTGCCTCCCTGTACTGATTACAAAGGCCTTTTTTAAGAAGGTGGACAAGAGTATTATGAGCTTTGTGTGGGCTGGAAAGACCCCAAGAGTAAAGAGGGGGTTCCTGCAGCGCAGCAGGGACAGAGGGGGACTGGCACTGCCGAGTCTAAGTGATTATTATTGGGCCGCCAACGTGTCAATGATATGTAAGTGGATGAGGGAAGGGGAAGGAGCGGCGTGGGAAAGACTGGAGATGGCGTCCTGTAGGGGAACTAGCCTAAAAGCACTGGCGACGGCGCCGTTGCCATTCCCCCCGAAAAAATACACCACAAACCCAGTGGTGGTGGCAACTCTGAAAATTTGGGGGCAATGGAGACGACATAAGGGAGTGACGTGTGCCTCAGTGTGGTCCCCGATAAGGAACAACCATAGGTTCGTCCCGGGAAGGAGAGTGGGGGATTTAAATCTTGGCAGCGAGCAGGAATTGCGAAATTGAAGGACTTGTTCTTAGACGGGACGTTCGCGAGTCTGGGGGCACTGACAGAAAAATATGGGTTGCCACCTGGGAATGCATTTCGCTATATGCAAGTGAGGGCATTTGTGAGGCAACAGGTGAGGGAATTTCCGCAGCTCCCGGCGCAAGAGATCCAGGACAGAGTGATTTTGGGGGCATGGGTGGGTGATGGCAAGGTGTCAGATATATATAGGGAAATGAGAGACGAGGGGGAGACGATGGTAGACGAGCTGAAGGGAAAATGGGAGGAGGAGCTGGGGGAAGAGATTGAGGAGGGGCTGTGGGCAGATGCCCTAAGTAGGGTAAACTCTTCGTCCTCGTGTGCCAGGCTCAGCCTGATACAATTCAAGGTTCTACACAGGCCGCATATGACTGGAGCAAGGCTGAGTAGATTTTCTGGAGTGGAGGATAGGTGCGGGAGATGCGCGGGAAGCCCGGCGAACCACACCCACATGTTCTGGTCATGTCCGGTATTGCATGGGTTCTGGGTGGGTGTGGCAAAAGTGATTTCAAAGGTGGTGGGGGTCCGGGTCGAACCAGGCTGGGGGTTGGCTATATTTGGGGTTGCAGATGAGCCGGGAGTGCAGGAGGCGAGAGAGGCCGATGTTTTGGCCTTTGCGTCCCTAGTAGCCCGGCGAAGGATTCTACTTATGTGGAAAGAAGCTAAACCCCCGGGCGTGGAGGCCTGGATAAACGACATGGCAGGGTTCATAAAATTAGAGCGGATAAAGTACGCACTAAGAGGTTCGGCTCAAGGGTTCACCAGGCGGTGGCAACCGTTCCTCGACTATCTCGCAGAGCGATAAAGGAAAATAGGAAAGGTAGCAGCAGCAACCCGGGGGGGGGGGGGGGGGGGGGGGGGAGGGGGAGGACTCATTTGGGTCCTCAGGGGTTTTATGTGTGTGTTTATATATTAGTTATTTATATTAGATTTTAGTTATTATTTCTGTTAACATAGAACATAGAACATAGAAAATACAGCACAGAACAGGCCCTTCGGCCCACGATGTTGTGCCGAACCTTTGTCCTAGATTAATCATAGATTATCATTGAATTTACAGTGCAGAAGGAGGCCATTCGGCCCTTTGAGTGTGCACCAGCTCTTGGAAAGAGCACCCTACCCAAACTCAACACCTCCACCCAACACCAAGGGCAATTTGGACATTAAGGGCAATTTATCATTGGCCAATTCACCTAACCCGCACAATGGCAGACAGGTCAGACAACAACAGCATGAGGAGATGACGAATAAGGCCTTGAAGACTTCAGCCCATGTTGTTTCTTATTTTGGTGTTGGCAGTTACCGTTAGTATATTATTTATTTTAAAAACGAGCAATGTATATATTGTTACAAAGTTGTAAAATGGGAAATTTTTGTTTTTGTTTGATCAAAAAACTTTAATAAAATATATATTTTTTTAAAAATTAAAGTATTAAGAGATTAGAAGGACGGAAAAGAAAAATGAGGAGGACCATGTCTTGGAATATATTGTTGGGAATATACTTATTGCTGTTCCTAAACGTTTTGTTTGTATGCTTCAAGTCTTCACAACTACTAGTCAGAGGCAATCCAGGATTTGTCCCATCCTACCCATCTCCAGTGACTGTAAAAATCATGAGTGCAGCTCACAGCTCCTGCAATACTACCACTGGAGTACTGTGATGTCACTGGACTGTTGTGATGTCACTGGAGGGTTGTGATATAATTGGAGCCAACTAATGTCACTGAAGGGTGTGATATCACCAGAATCTTATTATGTCACTGGAGGGCTGTGATGTCATTGGAGTGTTGT
Source organism: Scyliorhinus torazame (assembly GCF_047496885.1). Classification (NCBI taxonomy): domain Eukaryota; kingdom Metazoa; phylum Chordata; class Chondrichthyes; order Carcharhiniformes; family Scyliorhinidae; genus Scyliorhinus; species Scyliorhinus torazame. Next base: position 204,223,900 of record NC_092708.1, on the reverse strand, counting down.
GATGGTACTGAAATGCTGTGATGCCATTTGGGGTGTTCTGATTTCATTGGGGTGCCATGATGCAATTGAAGTTCTGTGATGTCATTGGGATGCTGCAATGTCATTGGATGTCAGTGCAATGTTGTGATATCATTTGGATGCTGTGATGTAACTGTGGCACTGTGATGTCGTGAGGGTTGTGATGTCACTGGAAGGCTGTGATGTAATTGGGATGCTGTGAAGTCCGGAGGCGGAGTAGTGAAACATGCCACGCCTAGACACAGGGCCCTGACCAACGCGTGGGGGGGAGGGTTCAAGTCAGCCCATGTCTGTGGGAACCAATCAATACCTCATCACTCTACATTTGCTGACAGACTCAACAAATACAAATGAGCCTATCAACAGTCAATGCAGAGTGGCATGAGACTCTGATTGGTCGTGTCTTCTGAAATGGGGAAAACTGGTCCGAACAGTGAAGCTCGCGTGGGTGAGGAAGGAGAGGCGACTAGGCTAGGAGGGAGAGAGGCAGAGATTCTCCGTCGGCAGGATCCTCTGCCCCACTGGCAGCGCATCCATGCCCGTGCGATTCTGAAGTTGTGGGGTGGCCTACAATGGGAAACCCCATTGGCCAGCTGCGGGAACGGAGAATCCCGCTGTCGGTGGGGGTGCGCCGCACTGGAAAATGGGTCTCGCGGGATGGAGAATTACGCATCCTCTGTTTTACTTTTGTGAAAAAAGGGCTTCTTGACCCAGGGTTGGGGTCAGGCCTGCCAGCAACAGTGAGGCGAGGCATGAGGCACCAGGGCCGGGTGAAATCACGAGATGGCAAGCCAGGCAGTTAGGGTCAGCAGTGGTCGAGCAACAAAGGGAGCAGGTAAGGGTTGATTCGGCCCCCAGGACTGAGGAAGGCGGCCCAGCCAGCAACAGGGAAACAAGGCACAAGGCACTAGGTGAATGCCATAAGCCAAGGTGAACCAGCTGGTCAGTAGCCAACTATTGGTGAAGAGAGTAGGCAAGGGGTAACTCGACCCAGCCATGGCTGAGGACAGACCAGACAACAACAGCATGAGGAGATGACGAATAAGGCCTTGAAGATTTCAAGCGAGTGAGCTTAGTGAGATTGCGAGAATGGGAGAGTTCGAGTGGTGGGGGAGACTGGGAGGGGATGGGGGTGGGGGGGTGGGAAAGTGGGAACATGTGGGGGTTCAAAGGGAGTAGTGTGTGTGTGGTGGAGGGGTTACCCACAGTTGCAGACTTGCTAGGAGGGGGGAGTGTGTGAGGGCCGGGTAGCTGTTTAGAAATAGCACCCTGGTAAGCATTTATTTTGAGTTCAGGAGTGATGAATCAGGAGGACATGCAAGGAGTGCAGTAATCTATCTTCTTTGCTTGACAATCGGAACATAGGAATTAGGAGCAGAAGTGAGCAATTCAGTCCTTCGGGCCTGCTCTGCCAGTCAATCAGATCATGGCTGATCTCTTCCTGGTCTCAAAACTACCTCCCTACCTGTTGCCCATATCCCTTTAACCTGTTTTTAAAATCAAAAATGTACCTATCTCTTTCTTGAAAACATTTAATGACTCAGATTCCACTGCACTATGGGGCATCGAGTACCACAAATTTGCCATCCTCTGCGAGAAGTAGTTCCTCCTCATCTCAGTTCTAAATCTACCGCCTCTCAACCTATATCCGTGACCTCTCATTCTAGATTTCCCCACAAGGGGGAACATTTGGTCTACGTTTACTTTATCAATCCCATTTGGTATTTTATACACCTCGATCAGATCCCCTCTCATCCATCTAAACTCAAGCGAGTATAAACCCAAACTGTTTAATCTCTCCTCATACGTCAACCCTTTCAACCCCGCAATCAATCTGGTGAACCTCCTCTGAACTGCCTCCGATTCCACTACATCCTTCCTCAAGTAAGGAGACCAAAGCTGGGCAGAGTACTCCAGAAAAGGCTTGCCAAACACATGTTCATGAAGCCTCTCTCAGAACTAAGAAACAGAAGTAACTAAAACATTGTGTTAACACAACATAGCCAATAGCTTTCACCGAGTTGCATTTATATAGAGCCTTTCACAACTTCAGGATGCCTCAAAAGACTTTACAGCCAATTAAATACTTTTGGAAGTGGGTCACTGTGGTAATCTGGGGAAACGCTGCTTTCAATTTCCATACTGCAAGTTCCCACAAACAGCAATGTGATAATGACCAGATAATCTGTATTTTAGTGAGGTTGATTTTTAAAAAAATTTTAGATTACCCAATTATTTTTTCCAATTAAGGGGCAATTTAGTGTGGCCAATTCACCTACTCTGCACATTTTTGGGTTGTGGGGGCGAAACCCACGCCGACACGGGGAGAATGTGCAAACTCCACACGGACAGTGACCCAGAGCCGGGATCGAACCTGGGACCTCAGCGCAGTGTGGCAGTTGTGCTAACCACAAGGCCACCGTGCTGCCCGAAGTGAGGTTGATTGAAGGATAAACATGGGCCAGGACATTGGGCGGACTTCCCTGGAATGAACTTTTTCTTACATCCATCAGAGAGGGAAGCCAAGGTTTAATATCTCACGTGAAAAACAGCACCTCTCACAGTGCAGTACTCTTTTAGTACTGCAGTGGAGCGTCTGCTAGGATTTTGCACTGTCTGTCATGGAACTGGATCTCACAGCCTTCTTACTCAGAGGCATGATTGCTACCCACAGAGGCATGGTTGACACATGGGTTTAGATCAAATTTACAGAATATCTCCCTTTCCTAATGCTGACGATTACGTGACAATTGCAGAATGAGTTTAAGCGCTGGGTATATGAATAAATGTGACATTTGGATTAAGACTGCTTCAGAAAGCATGTCTCAGAGTGAAAGATCATCCACTTACTGAGAGTGATGATTGATTGCTGGGCCGAATCATTAACAGCCTTTTGTCACTGGATTGGGATGTCATGCTGTTCGCTGCAGACTCAAATTACATGGGAAAAGAGGAGCTGTGAGCATTTTAAATTCTTTTCTTCTCCTCTTTCCCCCGTATGTGATTACCATTAGCACGGAGCAAACTCCTCTCCTGGCTAATCACCGGCAAAATCCGGTTACAATCAAAATCTTTCCAAAGGCCCTCTTCGTGTTGACATCAATTTCCAGTCAGAAGTGGCAATCAGCGTGACATCATCATCTGGTGACAAAAAAGGTGCTAAACAAAAGTCACTGCGGCAGCTCTGAGCACGAAACAGCTGCTTTGAGAAGGGATTTTATATTGGTGTTTCTGTACATGTGTGTTTGTGTGCGCGTGCATGTCTTTGTCTAAGTGTCTATATGTGCACGTCTTTGTGTGTGTGTCACTGTGTGCGTCCTTCTACTCATCAGGTGAGAGATGCCATTGACGGGAAATTGTAACACTTTCTGATTTCAGGCACAGAGTCTCAGCATCAAGTGCACCTGATTCAGAAACATGAAGCACTTTTGAATTAGAGTCACCGTTGCAATATAGGCCAAACATGGCAGCAAATCTGTGTACAGCTCGATCCCTCAAACAGCAATGTGTTAATGACCAGATAGTATGTTTTTCGTAATGTTAATTGAGGGATAAATATTAGCCAGGGTTCCTGGAGATAGCTTCTTCAAAACAGAGCCATGGGATTTTTTGGGATGCAGTTAATGGGGCTGAGAAGGCCACTAATTAATATCTCATCAGAAAGACAGCACCTGCGACTGGGCAGCACTCCTCGGTACTCTACTATAGAGTGTCAGCCAGGACTTTTTTTGTGATCGAGCCACTGGAGTGAGACTTGGACACACAATCTCTGGCTCAGCGCGAGACCAACTGAGGCGAGGAAGACACTCTAAGGGTTAAGAACATAAGAACTAGGAGCAGGAGTAGGCCATCTGGCCCTTCAAGCCTGCTCCACCATTCAATGAGATCATGGTTAATCTTTTGTGGACTCAGCTCCACTTTCCGGCCCGAACACCATAACCCTTAATCTCTTTATTCTTCAAAAAACTATCTATCTTTATCTTAAAAACATTTAATGAAGGAGCCTCTGCTACTTCACTGGGCAAGGAAATCCATAGATTCACAACCCTTTGGGTAAAGAAGTTCCTCCTAAACTCAGTCCTAAATCTACTTCCCCTTAGTTTGAGGCTATGGCCCCTAGTTCTGCTTTCACCTGCCAGTGGAAACAACCTGCCCACATCTATCCTATCTATTCCCTTCATAATTTTTTATGTTTCCATAAGATCCCCCCTCATCCTTCTAAATTCCAACGAGTACAGTCCCAGTCTACTCAACCTCTCCTCGTAATCCAACTACTTCAGCTCTGGGATTAACCTAGTGAATCTCCTCTGCACACCCTCCAGCGCCAGTACGTCCTTTCTCAAGTAAGGAGACCAAAACTGAACACAATACTCCAGGTGTGGCCTCGCTAACACCTTATACAATTGCAGCAAAACCTCCCTAGTCTTAAACTCCATCCCCCTAGCAATGAAGGACAAAATTCCATTTGCCTTCTTAATCACCTGTGATTAAGACGTCCCTGCTCCAGAAAAACCTATCTCCCTGAGGAACAGTGGAATGGGCTGAGGCCATTAAACCCCTGCAGCCCATTCCTTTTTAAAAAAATATTTTTATTCTCTTCCTTTTTCACATTTTCTCTCAAATTTACACCTCACAATAAACAACAATCAGTAACAAATGCAATGTCAATCCCCATATCAATAACAAAGATCCCATCCTCCCACCAAACCCCCAAACATTAGCCCACATGTTAACATAAACAAATGAAAAAAAGGAATAAGGAATCACCCATAGTCACCACTAACACATACAGTTCCCCTCCCCCCAACCCCCAACCCCCCTAATGTTCGATAAAATCCAATTCTCAAAAGTGCATAATGAATAACACCCATGAATTGTAGAACCCCTCCATCCTTCCCCTCAGTTCAAATTTGACCATCTCAAGAGTCAAGAATTCCAGCCGGTCCCCCCGCCATGCCAGGGCACACGGTGGAGAGGTTGATCTCCACCCTAACAGGGCGATCAACGAGGCGAAGGCTACAACATCTGCCTCCGCATACGTTTCCAACCCCGGCTGGTCCGACACCCCGAATATGGCCTCCCAAGGGCCCGGGTCCAGTTTCAGGCGCACTACTTTAGAGATTACCCTAAACACCTCCTTCCAGTCATCCTCCAGCTTTGGACAGGACCAAAACATATGAACGTGGTTTGCCGGGCCCCTCCCGCAAACCTCACACACATCTTCTATCCCCTCAAAGAGCCGGCTCATCCTCGCCCTTGTAAGGTGCGCTCTATATACCACTTTAGCTGTATCAGCCCCAACCTCGCACACAAGGTGGAGGCGTTCACCCTCCGGAGCACCTCACACCAGAACCCCTCCTCCATACCCTCTCCCAACTCTTCCTCCCACTTTGCCTTGATCCCTTCCAGCGGTGCCTTCTCTTCCAAAATAGCCCCATAAGCCGCCGATACTACCCCCTTCTCCAATCCCCCTGTTGTCAGCACCTCCTCCAGCAATGTGGAGGCCGGCTCTACCGGGAAGTTCTGTATCTCCTTTCTGGCAAAGTCTCGAACCTGCATGTATCTAAATATTTCCCCCTGCTCCAGCCCATACTCCACTCCCAGCTCCTTCAATCCTGCAAACCGACACCCAAGAAACAAATCTTTTAGTGTCCTAATTCCTTTCTCCTCCCATCTCCGAAAATTTCCATCCCACTTCCCTGGCTCAAATATATGGGGCGTGATTCTCCACTCCCACGCCAGTTGGGAGAATCGCCTGGGCCGCCAAAATTTCCGGGGACGCTGGTCCGACACCCTCCTGCGATTCTCCCAAGCGGCGGGAACGGCCCGGTCGAGTTTTGCGGGTCGTAGGCCGGAGAATCGCCGGAGACACCGAAAATGGCGATTCTCCGGCACCCCCGCTATTCTGAGGCCCGGAAGGGCCAAGCGGCCAGGCCAAAACGGCGGGTTCCCCCCGGCACCGTGCACACCTGGTCGCTGCAGTCGTGAGCGGTGCGTGAACGCTGGGGGGGTGGCCTGCGGGGGGTCGAGGGGGTTCCTGCACCGGGCTTTACCTGAAATTTGAGGTGGCCCGCGATCGGTGCCCACCGATCGTCGGGCCGTCCTCTCTGAAGGAGGACCTCCTTCCTTCCGCGGCCCCGCAAGATCCGTCCGCAATCTTCTTGCAGGGCGGACTTAGAGAGGACGGCAACCACGCATGCGCGGATGACGCCCGTTATGCGCTTCCGGCCGCGTCATCTATGCGGCGCCACTTTTACGCGGGCGACAAGGCCTGGCGCGTGCAGATGACACGGCCCCGATCCTGGCCCATTGTCAGGGCCTGAATCGGTCGGGACCGGGGCCGTTTCGCGCCGTCGTGAATCTCGACGGCGTTCACGACGGCACGGCCACTTCGGCGCGGGAGTGGAGAATCCCGCCCATGGTTCCCCCGAATCGGCATTTCCCTTGACGCTACACCCAACCGAAACTGTCTCCAAATTCTCAATGAAGCTGTTACTACCGGACTCCCTGAGTATTTCCTCGAGGCCATCGGGAGCGGCGCTGTTGCTAGCGCCTTCAATCCCGACCCCCTACACAAATTCTCCTCCATTCTGCCACATTGGGAGTCAACCCCTCTGACCCAGCTCCGTATCTTCTCCACATTCGTCGCCCAGTAATAATACATCAGGTTGGGAAGCCCCAAACCCCCTGCCTGCCTTCCCTTCTGTAGTAGCACCTTTCTAATTCTAGCCACCTTCCCTCCCCATATGAACGAGGTAATCATCCCCTCAATCTCTCTAAAAATGCCTCTGGCAGGAAAATCAGCAGGCATTGGAAAATAAACAGGAATCGCAGCAACGCATTCATTTTAACCACCTGTACCCGACCCACCAGTGACAGAGGGAGACCATCCCACTTTGCCAGATCAGCTTTCACCCTCCCTGTCAAACTAGAAATGTTGTACCTACGGAGCCCCCCCCCCCAATCCCGAGCAACTTGCACCCCCAGGTATCTAAAGTGAGGCTCTGCCCAACGGAATGGCAGCCCCCCACCCCTGCCCCCACCACCGGCCGAGACATCACTAAATATTCACTCTTGTCTAGATTTAATTTGTACACCGAGAAGGACCCAAACACCCGTAGCAGCTCCAGTATTCCCCCTATTGACACACTTGGTTCTGACACATATAATAACAAGTCATCGGCATATAAGGACACCATATGCTCTATCCCCATCCCCCCGATCTTCTTAACACGATGGCCAATGGCTCAATCGCGAGTGCAAACAGCAGGGGGGACATAGGACGTCTCTGCCTAGTCCCCCGGTGGAGGGGAAAGTATTCCGAGCTGATGTTATTTGTGCAGACACTCGCCCTCGGCTCCTTATATAGTAGCTTTACCCAGTTCACAAATCTTGGTCCACTCCCAAACGGCTCCAGAACTGCCATCAAGTACCCCCATTCTACCCAGTCAAACGCTTTCTCAGCGTCCAATGCCACAACCACCTCTGTTTCCTTCCCCTCCGCCAGTGTCATAACCATGTTCAATACCCTCCTAATGTTCGAAAAGAGCTGCCTCCCTCTCACAAACCCCATCTGATTGTCACCTATCACCTTCGGGAGGCACTGCTCCAGCCTACCTGCCAGTACCTTTGCCAATATCTTTGCGCCACGTTTAAAAATGACATGGGCCTATATGACCCAAACTCCGTCAGATCCTTATCTTTCTTAAGTGACAGGGAAATCGATGCCTGCCCCAAAGTTTGTGGTAACACCCCATTCCCTATCGCCTCCTCAAACATCCCCACCATCAGCGGTACCAGCTTGTCTTTGAATTTTTCATAATATTCCACCGGACACCCATCTGGCCCTGCCACCTTCCCCGACTGCATCCTCCCAATCGCATCTTTTAGCTCCTGCTCCATTATCGCCCCTTCTAATGTAACCATGTCCCCCTCTCCTAACCTCGGGTACTCCAACCCATCTAAAAATTCCTGCATCTCCTGGCCTCCTCCAGGTTGCTCTGACCTGTACAACCTCTCATAGAATTCCTTAAAGATCTTGTTAATCTGATCTGGAGCTACCACCAACTTCCCTGCCCTGTCCCGCACCTGGACAATTTCCCTTGCCGCAGCCTCCCTCCGGAGCTGTCCTGCCAACATATGCCCCGCCTTCTCTCCATGCTCGTAAACCACCATTTGCTCGCCTCAATTGGTGTACCGCCTTCCTGGTAGATAGTCGGTCAAAGCTTGCCTGGAGTTCCTTCCTCTTTTCCAACTTTGCTGGGTCCCCATCTTCTGCATACCTCCTAAATACCGGCAGCATCTCTCTATTACCCTCTGATGCTCCAACCTCTCCTCTTTGTCTAGCCTAGTCTTGAACGAGATCACCTCACCCCTCACCACCACCTTTAAAGCCTCCCAGACAACTGCCTTCGACACCTCCCCTGTGCAGTTAAAACCTACATATTCCTCGATTACTTTTTCAATTTTGTCACAGAACTCTCGATCCCCCAACAGTCCCACATCTAACTTCCACCCTGGTCTCTGTACCACCCCCTTCTCCAGTCCATATCCACCCAATGTGGAGCACGATCTGATATTGCAATTGCCGTGTACTCCGACCCTTTAACCCCAGCTAGAAGTGCCTTCCCCATAGCAGCACGGTAGCACAAGTGGATAGCACTGTGGCTTCACAGCGCCAGGGTCCCAGGTTCGATTCCCTGTTGGGTCACTGGCTGTGCAGAGTCTGCATGTTCTCCCCGTTTCCTCCGGGTGCTCCGGTTTCCTCCCACAGTCTAAAGACGTGCAGGTTAGGTGGATTGGCCATGCTAAATTTCCCTTAGTGTCCAAATAGGTTAGGAGGGGTTATTGGGTTACGGGGATAGGGTGGAAGTGATGGCTTAAGTGGGTTGGTGCAGACTCGATGGGCTGAATGGCCTCCTTCTGCACTGTATGTTCTATGAAAAAGTCGATCCACGAGTACACCTTTTGGGCTGCTGAGAAAAACAAGTACTCCAGCTCCCTCAGGTGCAGAAACCTCCAAGGGTCCACCCCTCCCATTTCCACCATTAGCCCAGCCAATGCCTTCGCGCCCCCCGACGGGACCAGCGAGTGCAGCCGTGACCCGTCCAATCTTGTCTTCTGCACCAAGTTCCAGTCCCCCCCCACTATCAGTTTGTGTGTGTCCAAGTCGGGTATGGCCCCACACCAGCAGCCCATTCCATCACTCAATTAGATCATGGCCGCTCTGTGCCTTCACCTGATTTACTCACCTTCCTCCCGTAACCCAATAAAAATCTAGCAACCTGGCTTATGGCAGGTACTACACCATGAAACAAGGAGGTCAAATAATTTCATCTACCTTCATCGGATCCTGCTCTCTATTAATGTTTGTTTGGAGAGATTACATTTTTACCTGATATATGATTTGGCTGAGCCCCCTCTGAGAACTTTAGTGAAGGAAATACATGAGAGATTGCATGACGGAGCAAGGCTCCAATGGATGAATGGGCTTTTATCCTTTTATGCCTTTACGCATGCATTTTTCAGTCTGATGAAGGCACACTGCAGGTGGTTGAAGGCGATGCACCTTTTTTCAGCATCACATGTAAAAAAATAACATCGAAACATGTCATCTGCCCTATTTTAAGAATGTTCTAGAAGGCAGAGATACTTGCGGCAGGTGTGTTCATTCGGCTTCTCAATTAGTGCGCAATTTAGCTTGATTTGCCTTTCAAAGGTGTAATTTTCGGAACAATAAAGAGTGAGATAGACCTATTTTCGAAAATGAAAAAAGCTCTTTCATGTTCACGGCAATTACACGTGAATTACTGTCCCTTACAACAGTGTCATGTTTACTATACTCTCCATGGGTGAGCAACAAATGAAAATGTCCCGATCAACCAGGAGCCAGGTGTTTTGAATTTAAGCTAATTTCTTTTTTTTCTTTAGCAGTAAAGGTTTAAACATTGAAGGAATGTTTTTTAAGGAGAAATCAGTCCCTAACTTTATTTTTAGTATGTTGTCTTACTAAATTGAGTAGTGCGTTATCTCAGTTACTTGAAGACCCATTTCAAAACTGACAACGGCAGGTTAGTACAATGACCAATTTGTCCCGACCGAATCTGGATCTCAAATTCCGCAAGTCAATTTAATCATTGAAGTGCAGTTCCTTTGAACAGGGGAAACCTTCAGCAAGAGAGAGGCATTTAACCACCTTGCCCCATGCTCTGTGAATTATCTCAATGTGTTGAGTAGAACGAATTGCTCGGAAGTCCCGGGGACAGTTGGCTTGCCGGCCACAGCAAGGTTCCACAAACAGCAATGACCTGTCAACTGGCTATCGGTTATGTTGAATGTGGGAGGCACATTGGGCAGGAGACCAAGGACCACAGTGAGGTGCTTTGCCCTTTCAGGTCAAAAGAACCACCGTTGTAAAGCCAAAGCCGGTCGTTCATGAAGGCTGGGGAAAAATTAAGACAGATTGAGAGAACAAACCAAGACAAACATGGAAGCCAGCATGTACTGCCCAGAAATATTTCGCATTAAAGCAACCATTTTGCTTGTTCATCGTCAAATGAAATTTCAGTCTGCCCTCAGAGGAGTTCCCTCATGGGGAACCGTGACACACTTCCTTGCATTTTGTTTAAAAAATATTTTTCTGTGTGTGTGCCATAGATTATGACTGTCAATTTCTTTTCCACCAAATTACGTAAAATATAAAAAAACAGTCTTCACGAGCCACTGCTTCTCGGAGAAACACAGAAGGACCCCCCCCCCCATTCTTGGCTGATCTTCCAGTTTGCCCCATACAGTACCTTGAGGAGATCTCGCACAACCAATTCTCTCAGAAGAAAAGGGGGGGGGGGGGTAAAATGAAAGATAAAACGATGCGTGAGATCGTCGCTCTTTTCTTTTCTATTTATAATCCACAGGTGCGATGTCGAGTAGAGAAAATAGAAAAAGCAGGCGTTTCCATGGCGATTGTAGTGGAGAGTGCAAGTAGAGCCAGCGATATGATTAACGTTTCTCGTTTTGTTTTGCTTTTTAAAAAAAAGAATTCCTAGCCGTGTGTCCTCTCAGTTTGAGGTGTAATCTTCCTTCCCAATTTTTATAGTGAGCCCAGGCTCCACTCCAGTGACATAGCCGTTGGGAAACTGGACGTTTTTGAAATTGACCGAGTGAAGGCTCTTCTTGGCTGCAAATCCGTAGCGTTGGCGATACAGCACCATGCCCAGAGAGATACAGAGCAGCACTATCAGAGCACCTCCTCCAGCCATTATGTAATACCAGTAATTGGGGATGGGCTGCGCTGACACAGACTCCACTGTGGGTTCGCTCCCCGCAGGGCGTCCCCCTGCTGAAGAGACACAAAATAGCGCTGGGACTAATCTCATTGATCGACAAGAGCATGCTAAGCACGCACGGTGTATCATGGGAGCACGCTTTCACCCTCAAGTGGATCCGTGTACTCCCGGCGGGTTTTGCAATGGAACTGCAAGGAGGGGTGTCAGGTAGAGATTTGGAAGTAAGAGTTCCAGCTAATTTGTGGTAATCTTTGACACCGCAGGTCTTTTGTGGCAGATCAAGCTTGCTCATGTGCCCAAGGGCAAGAAATGCCACCCAAGCCAATCTGATCATTCAAAATGGCCACGCTGGACTCGGCCTGCTTTCCAGGGTGGGGCATGTTGTGAGGTAGAATCCACCACAATCAAAAGCAGGAACTGGGGGACAAGCAGGATTCCATGATGCACCGTGGCTTTACTTCTTTGTAACTGGGCGATGTGATGAATGACATCGTTAAAAATAAAACGGCAATACTTATCAACAGCAAACTTATGGCAGTCAATCTAGAGATCACTTTATCAGATTAAATTCGCTGCAATATATATGCCAATCAATTTGCTCCCGGCATGCTAAATGAAACCTAAAGGACTGAAAGTATGCTTTGACATACCTCGTGCGCGTGCTTCTCCGAATGTCCTCCCTCTGGCACTTTTGCAGAGGTGTTATCCTGTTTCCAACAAACAGGTTAAAGCCCCTGTAAAAATAAGCGAGGAGAGAAATTCCGGACCAATGCATCAAGTGCTCATCCCACAGAGTACTTTCTCAGCCCTCAAAGTTCCAATCTCCTTTTGGCACTCTCAATTTTGTGGCAAGCCATCCTCGAGACATCTGATGCAAGACAAATGGCAACTCCAGATTATTGTGACCATTAACCTAAATTGCACGACGCTCACAGTGAAGCTTTTCAATCAGCGTTTCAAGGTTCTTTCAGTGTTTTTGGAGCTTAAATTGGTTTGCTCCAACTTGTGTCTTTCACCCGAAATCATTGTGGCTTTGTCAGAGCCTGTACTAATTGACCGAATTATGCTGAAATGATCACAGTTCGACCACGCCGACGGTGGAGAGCTTGGAAATCAGTGAGAACATTCAGAAAATCACCCTTGCATTACCATTACTCGATTCAACATAGTTCTTTATTTCTAAACACCCACTATCTGAATAATTGTCTAGCAGCCTCAGATAGAATACCATCAACTCACCTGTCGGTGTATCACTCGCATGGATTCCTGGAAAGGCACTGATGGGTTCTGCAAATAAAACGTACCAACTGTTAGCTCTCTGACTTCACAAGGCAACACATCAGCACGGTCTTGTTCTCTTTGTTTCAAACAACAACACCAGCAATAACTTGCATTTACTTTGCATCTTTAAAGTGGTAAGACATGTTAAGCTGATTCACAGGAGGGTCATCAACACTGTGCCAACTGGGAGCTATTACGGCATCTCGGTCAAAGTGGTGGATTTTAAGGAGCCACATCTTTTGAACAGACAACCCACTGGTGTTTTTGCAAGAAAAGAAGAATCTGAGCTCAAAATGTCGGCAGACTCCTGCACTGCAGTACTGAGGGAGTGCTGCACTGTCAGAGAGTCTGTATTGAAGCAAAGCTCACTGCCGGGGGTGGCATCTTTCAGTTGAGATGTAAAACCGAGGCCCTATCCACCCTCTCAGGTGGATGTAAACGAGTACACTGAATTATTTTGGAGGAGAATGGGCTAACTATCGCCGGCTTCCTGGCCAACATTGATCCCTCAACCAAGAACACTGAAAAAGATTGTCTGGTTGATGTTCTCTGTGGGAGCTTGATGTCCTTGAAAGGTCTGCTGCTTTTCTGCCAATACAATAATGACTGCACTTCAAAATTGACTATAAAGCACTCTGGGGTATCCTGAGGCCACTCTTTCTTCAATGTGAAATTTCTGCCAAATGAGCCTGCAATCCATTCTCTGGCCTATCTGCACCGAGATGTGTTGGGTTACTATGTCGGCTGGTGTTCCACATTTCTATGCCTTCCTCCCCCCAAACACCATTTAATGTGCCAACACTGAACCTAAGGCTTGCTGGCATCGCCACAGGTTGCCAAAGAGCTGGCTCCCCTGATTATGGCAGGTTACACGTGCTCTCCATCAGATCATGGAGATGGAAAGATGGTGCATGAGATAGCTGCACATTTTATCACCTGATGCACAGCTCCTGGGAATAACTCAGAAAAGTGGTACCCATGAGGCAAGGACAGGAAGGGTGAAGAAATAGACGAGATTCATTGTCATTAAGTCGAGGGATTCTTGGTGAGTTCACTTAGATCTTATTCTCTTAGAATCTTGCAACATTTCCTTCAGCTTCTCTTTAATTGTACTTCACGTGTCGTTGTTCGCCAACGGTTGACAGGTAACATTCCGCAGAAACATAAGAACTAGGAGCAGGAGTAGGCCATCTGGCCCTTCGAGCCTGCCCGCCATTCAATGAGATCATGGCTGACCTTTTATGGACTCAGCTCCACTTTCCCGCCCTTAATTCCTATATTCTTCAAAAAAAATCTATCTTATCTTGAAAACATTTAAAGAAGGAGCCTCAACTGCTTCACTGGGAAGGGAATCCCATAGTTCCTCCTAAACTCAGTCCTACATCTACTTCCCTTTATTTTGAGGCTATGCCCCCTAGTTCTGCTTTCACCCGCCAGTGGAAACAACCTGCCCACATCTATCCTATCTATTCCCTTCAGAATTTTATATGTTTCTATAAGATCCCCCCGCATCCTTCTAAATTCCAACGAGTACAGTCCCAGTCTACTCAACCTCTCCTCGTAATCCAACCCCCTCAGCTCTGGGATTCACCCAGTGAATCTCCTCTGCACACCCTCCAGCACCAGTACATGCTTTCTCAGGTAAGGAGACTAAAACTGAACACAATATTCCAGGTGTGGCCTCACTAACACCTTATACAGTTGCAGCATAACCTTCCTAGTCTTAAACTCCATCCGTCTAGCAATGAAGGACAAAACTCCATTCGCCTTCTTAATCACCGGTTGCACCTGTAAACTAACTTTTTGTGACTCATGCACTAGGACACCCAGGTCCCCCTGCACAGCAGCATGTTTTAATATTTTATCATTTAAATAATAATCCCGTTTGCTGTTATTCCTACCAAAATGGATAACCTCACATTTGTCAACATTGTATTCCATCTGCCAGACCCCAGCCCATTCACTTAAACTATCCAAATCCCTCTGCAGACTTCCAGTATCCTCTGCACTTTTTGCTTCATCACTCATCTTAGTGTCGTCTGCAAACTTGGACACCTTGCACTTGGTCCCCAAATCAAAATCATCTGTGTAAATTGTGAACAATTGTGGGCCCAACACTGATCCCTGAGGGACACCACGAGCTACTGATTGCCAACCAGAGAAACACCCATTTATCCCCACTCTTTGCATTCTATTAATTAATCAATCCTCTATCCATGCTACTACTTTACCCTTAACGCCGTGCATCTTTATCTTATGCAGCAACCTTTTGTGTGGCACCTTGTCAAAAGCTTTCAAAACAATTCCTTGGTGATGGTGGGAGCTTGATACTTACGTATACATTGGTCAAGTGACACATGTGATGCAATGGCAATATCATCAATTGCAAGGTCCCCACTAGCACCAATTCCTGCGATACCTTCAATGATGACCTAGGAACAGGGGGTTAACAGGAAAATGGAATGTCAGAGAAATAGGAACTCACCGTTAAAGCAGAAAGGGATTGCTATTGCTCTGTAGCTGCAACGTAAAGGGGGCCAAGGTACCTGATAGTCAACATTGTATCCTGGTAGGATGATCTTTCCCTCTTTCCATTTGTCCCCTTGATCTCCTCTCAGTGACCACAGCGTCACATTGTTCATCCTCTTCCTCAGCAGCACCCGCAAGGTGCCAACGTTGGCACCGCGCATCTGGTACCAGAACACCATGCAACGATGGCTGTTGATGGGTGGCACCATGGGACTAAGCAGCCTGGCATGCTGTCCTTCAACGACCTTTGCAGCTTCGATGTGCAGGTAATTCCATTTACCTACAAAAGGAGAAACATAAAGTGTTTCTGAGATGGAGACTCACTTTCATATCGAGTGAAATCACTGTTCCTTGGCTCATTGCTCCTTTTGCCCCCTGTGAATCTCCTGAAGCATGGATGGGAGTTTTTATGTCAATCCATCAGAGGATAAAGCCAATGAGATAAATGGTTTGTTTGTCGGGTTGCCATCTCTGGCTGGACGAATACCTGGAAGTTTCGTCAAATGACTTGCTGCTTCTAAATGGCCAGACCATCCACTCCTGCCTTTGCTCGTTTTGTAAAGGCCACAAAGAATCCACACCAAAATTGTTGAAACAAAAACTTTACTTTATTTTACAACTACTGTTATATACAGCTCCAGTAGTTCCCTACTGGGTCTTCTCCCTTATCGGGAGAGCTCGCATTCGGCAAGATTCATGGGGTAGTCAATCATCTCTACCCCGTAAAAACTGTGTGGGTTATAACAGCTCGCCTGACACATGACCTCGGTATTTCCTGTTTTCCCAGCCAATTGGAATGCGAATAGATTCTTTTGTGCTCAATTGGATACTTTCCGACTGTCAGTGAACGAACCATTTCCCATCTTAACATTGATTGGTTCGAACTAGTAAAGAAAAGCATTTAAAAAAGTCTTTAAAATCGCACAAATTTTTATTGTACCTAAGATTTCTCTCCTCATCTGTTCTTGGGGATTTATCTTTCACTCCTGTAGAATAATCCTTGAGGGTTAACAACATTATTTGTATATACTACACTTCAAGTGATTGTGGTTTTAGCATCTTCTTCTCCAACTTCCTGGGATTGAGAGGAGCTGCTCCTGTACTCAATGTTATTACCGCAGATGCCACCAGCCATGAAAAGATATGTAACAACAGGCCCACGAGGGATTGGGTGTCTGATTTTCTATCTCTATTACCCGTTTCTCTGCAGGGATGCTTGACCTCTGTTTGACAGCTTTCCCCTGTGATGTGTTGGGTGCTCTGCATCCGTGGAACACTTACAGGCCACCAACACTTAAAATAGTACAACACTATTTTATTAAGCTAGAAACTGTTGAACATACTTTCACTGTGGGTTAACATGATGTTAGATTAAACTAAAGAACTATGCCTGTCCTAACCAGTCTATGCACTCAGCACATGGTGAGGATCTGTGCTGTAAGCTGTGAGCTCTGTTCTTCTGAGAGGCTGCATCCCGAATGAGCGGGAACTCTGATGCCCCCTGTCTTTATAGTGAGTGTGCTCTAACTGGTGATTGGCTGCGGTGTGTGTGTTGATTGGTCTTGCTGTGTGTCCATCAGTGTGTGTGTCTGCACCAAGATATACTGGTGTATATTATGACATCACCCTTTTATAAAAAATGTATGTGTGTGGGAATAAATATGTGTGGTGAGAATGTTCCTAACTACGTGTGGGGTGCGAAGACATATTTACAGGACTACGTACATGAGAACTAAGCTATTTACATGGGAAGGTGCCTGGTGCAGAGAAGCAGTATGCAACAAGAGTAACGAGATCAACACCATATACAAACCAGGGAAACGATCAAACAAAGCAACAAAACAATTCAGAGAGTCCATAAATTCGAAAAGTTCATAAGTTTAGACTCTGAGGTGGGCGACGAATTCTGGTTGACCACCTCAAGGGTGGGTCGAGAGCTGCCGGTTCAGGAGCGGGCTGGACTGCGTCAAAGTCAGGGGGGGGCAGAGTGACAGGGATCTCTGCATAGTCCGTGGCAGGGTCAGCAGGAGGGTGAGGCAACACTGGAGGATCATGTGGTGAGCGTGGAACGAGACAAAGGGCGTGTTGATTGTGGCACAGAATAGAGCCATCCGGTAGACAAACCAGGAACGAGCGGGGGGCCACCTGC
This sequence comes from Scyliorhinus torazame, assembly GCF_047496885.1. Taxonomy (NCBI): domain Eukaryota; kingdom Metazoa; phylum Chordata; class Chondrichthyes; order Carcharhiniformes; family Scyliorhinidae; genus Scyliorhinus; species Scyliorhinus torazame. The sequence continues at coordinate 204,206,638 of NC_092708.1, read as the reverse complement.
CGAAGGACAACAGCGGTTGCAGACCAGCCACCATCCGGAAGATGGACGCGGACGTTGTCATCTGGAGCCAGAGCAGGGAGATCAGCTGCACGGGAGTCATGAGCCGCCTTGTGCTGTGCACGAGACAGCAGCATCCGGCGAAGGAACGGATCGTGGTCGAGGTCTGGGACATGGATGGACGGCACCGTCGTCCTCAGGGGACGACTCATGAGTAACTGGGCTGGCGACAGGCCAGTGGATAGTGGGGCGGAGCGATAGGCCAGCAAGGCAAGGAAGAAATCAGACCCAGCATCGGCAGCCTTGCATAGGAGCCGTTTGACGATATGTACTCCCTTCTCTGCTTTGCCGCTGGGTTGGGGGTACAGGGGACTGGACATCACATGGGCAAAATTGTACCGCCTGGCAAAGTTGGACCATTCTTGGCTGGCGAAGCAGGGCCATTGTCCGAAATAACCGTGAGCGGGATGCCGTGTCGAGCAAAGGTTTCTTTACATGCACGAATGACTGCAGACGAGGTGAGGTCGTGCAACCATATCACCTCCGGGTAATTCGAATAGTAGCCCACGATCAGGACATAGTCTCTACCCAGCGCGTGGAACAGGTCGATGCCCACCTTGGTCCATGGTGACGTGACCAACTCATGGGGCTGCAGGGTCTCACGTGGTTGGGCCGGCTGGAAGCGCTGACAAGTGGGGCAGTTGAGCACTGTGTTGGCTATGTCCTCATTAATGCCGGGCCAGTACACTGCCTCTCGGGCCCATCGGCGGCACTTTTCCACGACAAGCTGGCGCATGCTATGCGGGATGACAATGCGGTCTAGTTTTAGAAGAACCCCGTCTACTACCGCCAGATCATCTGTGACATTATAGAATTGAGGGCATTGGCCCTTGAGCCACCCGTCCATTAGGTGGCGCATGACACGCTCTAGCAAGGGGTCAGCCACCGTCTCGCGGCGAATTTGGACGAGGTGCTCATCCGAGGCAGGTAGATTGGAGGCCGCGAATTCCACATGGGCGTCAACCTGGCAGACAAATCCCGCTGGGTACATGGAGTGTTGACTGCCCTGGAGAGATCATCAGCAATGATGAGGTCCTTGCCTGGGGTGTATACCAGCTGCAAGTTGGATCGCCGGAGCTTGAGAAGAATAAGCTGGAGGCGAGGCTTCATGTCGTTCAAGTCTTTTTGTATTATATTGACCAGCGGGCGATGGTCGGTCTCGACGGTGAATTGAGGAAGTCCGTAGACATAATCGTGAAACTTAACAACACCGGTCAGAAGGCCCAGGCACTCCTTTTCTATCTGCGCGTAGCGCTGCTCCGTGGCGGTCATCGCACGTAACGCATATGCAACGGGGGCCCATGATGAGGCCTCATCACGTTGAAGGAGCACTGCCCCACTGCCAGATTGACTGGCATCGGTCAAAATTTTGGTCTCCTTTGCTGGATCAAAGAAAGCTAAGACCGGGGCCGTGGTCAGTTTTGCCTTGAGTTCTCTCCATTTGCGCTCATGGGCAGGGAGCCATTGGAAGTCCGTCGTCTTCCTGACCAGGTTCCTGAGAGCCGTGCTATGAGAGGCGAGGTTAGGGATGAATTTTCCTAAAAAATTGACCATGCCCAGAAATCGGAGGACCGCCTTCTTGTCCTCTGGTGTTTTCATAGCTGTGATGGCAGCTACCTTGTCCGCATCCGGCTGCACACCCAATTTGGAGATGTGGTCCCTGAGGAACTTAAGTTCTGTCTGACCAAAAGAGCATTTGGCCTTGTTGAGGCAGAGACTATGCTCGTGTATACGTCTGAATACACGCTGGAGGCGACTAACATGCTCCTGCGGGGTGGTGGACCAAATGATTATGTCATCGACATAGACGCGAACACCTTCAATACCTTACATCATTTGTTCCATAATCCTAACCTGCTCCTGCGGGGTGGTGGACCAAATGATTATGTCATCGACATAGACGCGAAGACCTTCAATACCTTCCATCATTTGTTCCATAATCCTATGGAACACTTCTGATGCCGAGATGATCCCAAACGGCATCCTGTTGTAACAATATCTTCCAAAGGGGTTTTAAATGTGCAGAGTTTCCTGCTGGATTTATCGAGCTGGATTTGCCAGAATCCTTTTGAGGCGTCGAGTTTGATGAAGAGCTTGGCGTGAGCCATCTCGCATGTGAGCTCTTCGCGCTTAGGAATTGGATAATACTCCCTCATGATATTGCGATTTAGATCCTTGGGATCAATGCAAATTCTCAATTCGCCGGAAGGCTTTTTTACACATACCATGGAACTGACCCAGTCGGTCGGTTCCGTGACTTTGGAAATCACTCCTTGGTTCTGGAGGTCCTGCAGCTGCTGCTTGAGGCGGTCCTTAAGGGGTGCTGGGACCCGGCGAGGTGCGTGCACCACAGGCGTGGCATTCGGTTTTAATAAATCTTGTACGGGAGCGTGCCCATGCCCTCGAAGATGTCGTGGTACTGGTTGATAATGGCGTTGAGCTGCCCCCTGAAGTCAGTGTCCTGAAAGGCAGAACGCGTCAGCAGGAGAGAGAGAGTGAACTCTCTGAACTAGGTTCAACAGCTTGCATGCCTGCGCGCCAAGCAGGGAGGCTTTCGAGGAGCCCACGATTTCAAAGGGAAGGATGGCTTTGCGTGACCTGTGCTTCACTTCAAGTTGGCATGAGCCGTTGGCAGCAATGGCATTGCCATTATAATCTAATAGCTGGCAGGCTGATGGGAAGATGGCTGGTTTGACACGAAGGCTTTGGAGGTCAGACCGCGCAATGAGATTGGCGGAGGCACCGGTGTCCAGGCGGAATCGTATTTGGGACCGGTTGACCGTAAGGGTGGCACACCACTCATCGTCCGGATCGATGCTGTATACCGATAGAGGCTGGATTCTTTGCTTCGGGGACACCCTGTTTTTTGTAATGATACCGACTCGAAAAGGCGCCTTCGGGTCCTCGGTGTCAATAACGGGTAGCAGGTCCGAATCGGGCTCGGTGACCGTGGGTTGAATGGTCCGGACATTCCTGCGAGGCTGGCTGGAGTGACGAGAGTTGGCAGGCTGAGCTGATCTGCATAAAGCAGCATAGTGGCCAGTTTGCCACATCGCAGGCATCTTCGGGATTTGGCAAGACATTGCCGCTTTAAGTGGGCGGAGCCACAGTTGCCGCACGTTGTAGCGTCAGTATGTTCGCTGCGCCACCGCGCATGCGCGGTGCGGTCCTACGTGTTGCGCGCCTGTGCAGTACGTTCGTCAACATCGCCGTCCCCTCGTTCGGTGCGCACAAGCGCGGGAGTCCGTGAAAAGCGCGCAAAATTGCTGCCCTCATCCAGGCTGAGGCCCTGGAGTTGCTCGATTGCTTGGACCTGTTCTGCCTCATGGAGACCTTGCCGCGCCGTTTCAGCCATTTGGATGTGCGAATACCGACTAGTGGCGTGTTCATGTAGCACGCAGGTCTCGATGGCAATCGCTCGGGTGAGCTGCTTTACTTTGAGGAGCTGCTGGTGTAGGGGGTCCGACTGAACACCAAAAACGATCTGGTTGCGTATCATGGAGTCGGAGGTGGACCCGTAGTTACAGGACTGCGCAAGGATGCGGAGGTGGGTGAGAAAGGACTGGAAAGGTTCATCCTTACCCTGCAAACGCTGTTGGAATACATAGCGCTCAAAACTTTCATTCACTTCGATGTCACAGTGACTGTCAAACTTAAGGAGGACTGTCTTGAATTTTGATTTATCTTCACCATCAGCAAAGGTGAGAGAATTGAAAATGTGGATGGCATGTTTCCCGGCCGTGGAGTCTGAGGCAGCTTCCCGGTCTGTGGCTTCCAGGTAGAGCTGGAAGCATTGTTTGAATATCTTCCAGTTGGCCCCTAGGTTACCGGTGATGCGGAGCGGCGGCGGCGGGCGGACGCTGTCCATTTTGCAGGATGGCTGTATGCTGGTGGAAGGCAGATCAAAAGAAGGTGAGTGACTTTGAGGGGAACCTCCAGGTAGTGGGGTTCCCATGTATCTGCTGCTCTTGTCCTTCTTCATGGGTTTGGCAGGTGCTGCCTAAGGAACCTTGGTGAGTCCTTGTAGATGGTACACATGACTGCTACTATGCGTCAGTGATGGAGGGAGCGAATGTTTGTGGAAGGTGCCAATCAAGCGGGCTGCTTTGTCTTGGATGGTGTCAATCTTTTTCAGTGTTGTTGGAGCTGCACTCATCCAGGCCAAGTGAAGGATATTCCATCACAATCCTGAATTGTGCCTTGTAAGTGGTGGACAGGCTTTGGGGAATCAAGAGGTGAGCTACCCACTGCAGGATTCCTAGCCTCTGACTTGTTCTTATTGCCACAGTATTTATATGGCTGGTCCAGTTCAGTTTCTGGTCAATGGTAACCCTCAGAATATTGATAGTGATAGCAATGATAATGCAATTGAATGTCAAGGGGCAAGTTTTACTTTGTAAAACATCCCATGGTGCACCACACGAGTGTAGTCGAACAATATTTGATACTGAGCCACCAAAGGAGATATTAGGGGAGGTGACCTAAGGCTTGGCCATAGAGGTAGGTTTTAAGGAAGATCTTAAAGGAGGAAGGAGCAGTAGAGAGAGGGGGAAAGGTTCAGGGAGGGAATTCCAAGCCTTTGAATCCAGGCAGCTGAAGCACAACCAGCAATGGCAGTGACAAACATCAGAGTCCAGAACTGGAGCAGCACAAAGATCTGGGAGGCTACAGAGATAGTGAGGAGTAAGTCCATGGAGGGACTTGAAAACACATCGCAGCACTAGATTCAATATGATTGAGACATGCTTTAAAATTGGTCTTGAGTACTCCTGGGCTTGGGAGGGGCAATTCAGACAGACTTCCTGTTCTCTTTCCACTCTACGGGCGGCATGGTAACACAATGGTTAGCTGTTTCAGAGCTCCAGGGACCTGGGTTCACTTCTGACCTCGGGTGACTGTCTGTGTGGAGTTTGCACTTTCTTCCCGTGTCTGTATGGGTTTCCTCTGGGTGCTCCGGATTTCTTCAACTATCCAAAAATGTGCAGGTTAGTTGAATTGGCTGTACCAATATTGCTCAAAAGGTTAGGTGGGGTTACGGGGATAGGAGCGGGGGATTGGGCCTAGGTAGGGTGCTTTTTCAGAGCAAGGGCCAGTGCAGACTCGATGGGCCAAATCTTTCTGCACTGTAGGAATTCTATGATTCTACTGCTTCTTCAATAAAAGTCAAAGAAGCACAGGACTGAACTCAGCTATTGTGACTCCAACCCCCCTTTTGCCAAACATTGGCGTAATATCCAACCATCACTCACTGCAAGAATGTCAACCTAGGTGACGTCAGAGGGAAATGAGCACCAGTTGAATTGTTCTCCACCATGAATATGAAACTAAGCAATAAATGGAATCCAATGAAAAGCTCTCCATGGTGGTGGGGGTGGGGGGTAGGTGGGTGGAGAATGGAGCTCTGGGTGAAGATTGCCACCGCCTCAACTTAACATTGACTTACTTGGGCTGTAGTCCTGGTTCAGTCCTAGATCTTCAAACTTAGATCTCCCAGAGTGGACCATCCATTTGGACGTTGCTGATGGATCATGTGTCCATCCACAGAGCTCACTGTCCCGTGAATCCCCAAAACTGCAGTTGAAGCCTTCGATGCTGGGGTGGATTTCTGCATGGCCAGAAATAAATGTCCAATTAGGAGACATATTCATTCATTCATACTGAGTTCAAACAGACCTTTCATCTTGGCAGGTCCTAGCACCTACACCCAGTGTAGGAGTCACAAACTGATGAAATAGGCATAAATGCTATTGAATGGTGGATGAGGTATTTGTAACTATCAGGATGTGAATTGTTTCAAATGCCCCACTCTGAAACATGAAAAACATAGGCTGAAACTGTCAATGAGAGTTACAAAAAAAACCTCTGCCGGACTTGTTTGATTTGACCATCTGGCATAGGTTAGAAAATTCTCTGATTACCATCAGAAAATGCAGTTTCAAGAGAGCTCTTGGTTAACACTTCATCAAGGGATATTATTATTATGTCATTATGAATGCTTGGCTCAGTTTCAAAATATACAATTATCTTAGCAGGCAGCATACAGTTTAGTTGACTAAAGAGGCTATTAAAGGATTAATTGTATTTGATGAGTGGTCTGAATAGATGTGTGTTTGTTTTTATAAGGGATTAACCTCCTCAGGAGATTTAAAAGCTTTGAATGTGTTAGATGAATGAGAGTTTTATCAAGTGTGTAGGAGTGAGAACTGTGTTAGATTATTCAAAGTTTTTAAAATCTCCCCATGGCTCCTGTGGTCTGCCCATCATGGATACTGGCTACAGAGGTGGCATGGGAGTATTTGAATGGGCATTGTGGGTTGGCACAGGGGTTGGTTTGAGGCTAAGGAGGGGTGAGGGCTAGAACAAAGTCCCAGAGAACCAAGTCGGGCTTTTTAAGCAGCTCACCTCAGCAATAGCGCATTGTGGTTGCCTAGGATTTGCTTCCAGGTTCAGTGGTCAGGAATCGGTCGCACCCTCGACTCACCAGGGCCAAAACTGGGTCAAACGGGGCCCTTTAAACTGAGGTGGTTCCCCCAACTCGAGTGGCCAATCTCAGTAGCAGAACCTTGGTCCCCAGTGTCTGTTTGAAGCACTACCAGTGACCAACTGGAGTGTAAAAGCTCCCTCTACTCCACTCCAGCAACGCAATTTAGCCCAACCTCACACCTATCACCTTGGTGGTTCTTTGGAGCGAGCACGCCAAATTCAGTTTGGCTGTGTCCTGTGGGCAGTCTTGTTCTCTCAGAACTGGATTGTGATGCCCAAAATGATGAAAATAGGACCCTTAAAATCCTTGCAAGCAGATCTCCAAACACAAAATAACAAATCTATAATAACCGTTCTCTTTCCCCCATCAATTCGCTCCTTGTGGTTTTATGGTTAATCTCTAAGTAACTTATGAAGAATCAACCTGCTGCTCGTCTGGCTTTGGAGTTATGATCAAAGTGGTGAGTCTCCTCATCAGGAGCCCTAATCAAGCATCAGGCTTTGTAAACAGACTCTTTGAAAAGGGAATGTAATCCCTTTGTGGCTGAAGTTACCTCTTGTGAAGAGGTCAGGTGGAATTAATTTCTCCAAAAGTGTGTCTGTTCAGTCAACCCCTGTTTTTCTTAATAGCTACAGCAGGCGCAATGCCTTCTTTATGTTTGCAAATACTTTAACTTTTAATGTTTGATTTAAATATGCAAGAAGCAATGAAACAATTATCAATTTAACATTGTATACAAGTCTGATGAAAATAAGCAAGGCTCAAGCTCATGCACTGCGTGTGAGTCAATATAATACTTTCTAGTTGTTTGTATAAGAGGGGGTTGAAAGAGCGAGAGAGGGGGGGGAAACAAAAATCAGCAGTAAAAAGGATGCAAGATGGGCGGGGAGACAAGAAAGGTGTGAAATATAATGTGAGAAGTAGTACTCACAGATTCTGAGAGAGAGAGAGAGACAGAGAAACCATGGCTAAATGCCTCCTGATGTCACCATGGAAACAGGGACAGGAAAAGCAAATATGGAGGTACGGGAAGTAGAACCTGAGCGACGCCGAGCTGGGGAGGCCCTCCATTCAGTCAGCAACCGAGACGAGAAAGTGGCGAGAGATGGGAGTTAGAGCAGAAGAAAATAAAACGCCTCAAGGAACTAAAGCCAACACATCGTCTCTTCACACCAGCTGAGGGCAAATCCGGTTCTCATAACCCATGAGGGTAAACCGAGGGAGACAATTGTCCACGCCAAGTCTTGCTCCCAGTGAAGAAGTGCAGGATAAAAGTGCAATGCCGCGCACCCAGTTTTTGCACTTGCCCCACCCTGCTCCGTAACATTTCATTACCTTCCTGCTCTCCATCACTGAGGGCAAAGCGATTCATGCTGACTGCTGTTTCACAGGCACTCACTCGTCTTTCCTTTGAAAGCATTGCAACACTTGTAATGGCATTAGACAACGATACTTATATTATGGATGGGGAAGGGAGTGGGCGGTTTTATGTTTGAGATGTTTGAGTGACGACATCCCGGAGTGCGGGGGTTTTGACAAACTCCATCGCAGGGGCCCAGCTGGCATTTTATGTCAGCACAACGGCCAACCAAACAGCTGACTCATGGTCAAGTGGGAAACTCTGAAGACTGAGCCAAGGAACCTTGAGAATGGATTCAATGGTTGGGGAGTGTTTGAGGGAGGGGGGGCGGGGGAAGAGACTGGGGGCTTGAAGATGAATGTGAGGTGGGGGAGGGAGAACATTTTATAATATTGGGCTGGTCTGAGAGGACGTGGAGAGGAGTCTGATGAATCACAGGGTGGTGGGGGGGGGGGGGGGGGGGGGGGGGCTCTGAAAACCAAAGGGGCGGGGGTAGCCTGAAAATCACAGAGGTTGTACAGCAATTGCAAAGGTTGTGAAGTTTCTATTCCGATGTCTACAGTTCAAAGTTGGACTGAAAGACATGTGGGTGCATGAAGATCACAGTGGAAGGTAATGGGACTAAGGGCGTCTGAAGATCACAGTAGGGGGTGGCGGGAGAAATCTGAATATCTTCAGGGGGGATGTGTGTCCATGGTAGTGAGGAGGGAGGAAGAGATTGCAGGTAGGAAGGCTGGTCGTGGGAGGTCTGACCATTGCAAGGAATCATTTTTCCAGCACTGCTTGTGGACCGGGAGGAGCAGGGATGCATCTCACCATGCACTGAGCAAACCTTCTGCCGCAGAACACCCTCTCCAGAGTTAGGTTTAACTCATGCTTCCTGATCCGACCTTCTCCCACTTATCATATAGAGGGGTTGGAAAGGTTAATAAAGGTCCCCACCCCCTTCCACCTTCCCCATTTTAGAGATGAAATGAGTGGGGGTTGTGCTGGTTATGGGGGATGCCATCAATCTTTGGCAAGTTGGCCAAATAAAGAACAGGATAATGGAGTCACCCATGCCTCTCACACACTCCGCGTGAGTTTATTTATAACTGGATTTCAGAAGATCTCCGGAGAATGCAAACTAAATATATAGGGCTGGACTCTCCACACCCTTGCGGCGAAATCGGCACGCGAGCAGAGAATACATTTTCCCGCAAGAAATCGGGACTGGCAGCGGTTCACCGATTCTGCGGGCCCCGAAAAGTGGCGTACTCGGGGAGTACACCGCGCCACCTGGGGCCATGGCCAGAGGCCCGCTCCGACATTCTCCGCCCCCGACCGGCCGAAGCCCCGACGGCGTGGAACTAATGTACTGCAGCCAGTTGGGATACTCGCCTGGCGGATGGGGACTCAGTCCACGGCCGCCCTGGTCAGGGGCAGGCCGATTGGCGGCCAAGGGAGGCCTTATAGGCGGCCGGGGAATGTTTGTGCGGGGGTTGACCCGGAAGTGCGGGGGCCTGTATCTGCAGCAAAAGCTGCGAGATGTTTTCCGGGTCCCTGCTAGCCCCCTGCAGGGCTGGGAATTCACGTCCCTTTGATCCAGGATTTTCAGGAGTAAAACCCTACCGTTTTGGCGCCGGCATGGGGACATAGTCCCAATAATGGAGAATCCAGCCCATAGTACTTGGCTGTCGATACTCTAAGTTACTTATTTCACTCAACAAGCTTTATGGGTCTCATTATTTGCAAGTGCACTTTTGCTGTTGTGCATTATGTTCAGTTTTCCAACTTCAAAGCTGCGTTTTTGGATCTGGCATCTAGAAATTGAGATTTATCTGTTTATTGGTCAGAATTCACCAGCCTATATTTTATTTATCATAGAATCATAGTATTCACAGAGCAGAAGGAGGCCATTCAGCCCATCGTGTCACACGGCCTCTGAGAGAGCACCCTACCTAAGCCCACACCTCCACCCTAACCGATAACCCAGCAACCTCACCTAACATTTGGACACTACATGGAAATTTAGCATGCCCAGTCTACCTAACCCGCACATCTTTAGACTGTGGGAGGAAACCGGAGCGCCCGGAGGAAACCCACGCAGATACGGGGAGAACATGCAGACTCCGCATAGACAGTCATCCAAGCCGGGAATCGAACCTGGCGCTGTGAAGCAACGGTGCTAACCACTGTGCTACCGTGCCGCCCCAACTTTACTTGACTAAAACTGGCAGTTCTAGTTAGCTAACCAAAGGCCATCAATTGAGGCCTAGATGCCAGTACAAAAAAATGTACACTTGGCAGCAATCAAGTCATTCAGGATGTAACTGTTGTGCTGGATTCTCCGTGCGGTGACGCCGAAACTGGGAAGCACGATCGGCCGGAGAATCGACTCCGACGACGACCGACAGCAGCCCCCAGTGAGGACAGTGTTATCAATCGGTGGCAATGGCAGCAAGGACGTGGTCATCGATGGGGTTGGGTGCGGGGGTGGGGGACATACGTGGCTGGGGCACCGTGCAGCTCATGGTACCTGGTTGTGCACGGGTGTATGCGCCATGATGACCTGCGTTCCCCTCACCCCTTGCAGATAACCATGTTCAGTCATCAGCCAGCGATGTTGATCGCCGTGGCGGCGGCCACTGCCCTGCACGCAGCCCTGTGGCACCGTGAGCATGGGCGGCTCAGAGAGGAGGCGGAGGCTGCAGCAGAGGTGAGGGCTGCAGAGGGGCAGGTGACAGCCACTCAGGCTGGAGGGCAGGCCGGCCGACAGGACGAGGACGAGGAGGAGGTGGAGCCAAGGAGGAGGTGGATGTGGTCACGCGTATACCGCGACCGCATGTCCTTTGAGGAACTCCTGGACCGGGCATGCGGGAGGAGACTGCGGATGAGCAGGGAGACATATCTGTCACATGATGGCACACCTGGCACCGCATGGGAATGGGGGAGGACACCCGCTACTGGTGGCCATCAAAGTGACGGTGGCCCTCAACTTCTGCGCGATGGGGTCTTTCCAATCGCTGAGTGGGGACCTGTCTGGCATCTCCAAGACATCGGCACACAGGTGCATCCTTGCCGTCACGGGCGTCCTGTATGCCCTGGCGGACCGGTACATCTAGTACCCAGTGGACTGCGCCCACCAGGATGCCCAGGCAGCGGGTTTCACTGCATTCGCTGGGATGCCTCGGGTCCAGGGAGTAATCGATGGGGTGCATGTCGCCCTGCGGCACCGATGGATAACAGGCCACTGTTCACCAACCGAAAGGGGTACCACTCCATGAACGTTCAGGTGGTCTGTGACTATCAGATGAGGATCCTGCACCTCTGCGCCCGGTACCTGGGCAGTGTACATGACTTGTTCATACTGGCACAGTCTGTGATCCCGACATGTTCGAGGGACACCCCCCACCCCCGGCTGTGGGGTTGGTTGCTGGGCGACAGGGGTTACCCATTGCGGTCATGGCTGATGACGCCTATACAGAGGCCACAGACCTACGTGGAGCACCACTACAATGATGCCCATTGTGCGACCAGGGGTGTTGTCAAGTGGTGCTTCAGGGTCCTGAAAATGCGCTTCAGGTGCCTGGACCACTCTGGAGGGGTCCTCCAGTACGAGGCCAGGAGGGTCGGCCGCATCGTGGTACTCTGCTGTATCCTCCACAATATAGCTCAGCAGAGGGGCGATGTGCTGGAGGAGCATGAGGAGGAAGGGCAGGCCTCGTCAGATGAGGAGGATGAGGGGGAGGGGGACAATGAGTGGGACATGGGGGCTGGCCAGGCATGGGAGGTTGCACAACGCCATTGCCAGAGCTAGTGAGCACGGGACAAATTAATCAGGACACATTTCACCAACAAGTGTGGCGGGGGGGTTGCTGGGCAGGAGCACAGACATCACAGTACCACACCCCTTCACCACCGAACACCCATCACCTCCCACACCACTGGCCACCCTCAGCTCCCACACCACCAAAACACCCGCATGCACACCCCCTCCGTTATGTATACCTGCGGCATGACGAGCCGGGGGCACTGGGTTGGCAGTGACAGCGGGTCTGGTCCATCGGATGGAGGATGACAGCCCGCTCTGCGATGAGCTCCATGCTCAACATCGTTTTACATTGTCTGACTCATGCTCCACAGTAGCACCTTCCACCTGGGTGATCACTGCATGCGAACTGGCCAGTCCATCACATGGCCCTGTCGAATAGCTGGGGAAGGAGTTATGGGGACGGTCGGAGGAGGGGGGGGGGTTGCACAGTCCACCCACTGGACCTCACTCGTCCACCACCCCTCACTTCCAGTGGCCATCATTGACCGTCCCACCCCCACACCCATCAGACAGAGCACCAAGGCTGGTTTTAACAGATGAACATGCGTTTATTCCAAACAATTAATTATATACAGTCTGTTCCCTAGCCCCTATATCTCTGCACCCGTGCCAACTTAACTGGTGTCTAACTTTCTGGCCTTACGGGCCCTAACACTATGCCTCTGTGGTTCCCCAGACGGTACAGCAGTAGTGGAGGCGGACTGCTGTGACTCCTGCCCTGCGACGAGGGTCCCTGTTGGCGCACGTCTCCTGGGGCGGCCCGGCCAGGATGGGTCCAGCTGGTCGTCGGACGTCCGGAGTGGCGTGGTGCCGCTCTGTTCTGCCCACCGGATGCACGAGGGACAGGAGGGGGGGGGGGGGGGGGGGTCCGAGGTGCTGCGGTGTTCCAGGACCTCCCCTGCAGGAACACCGGCATGCGCCTCTCCGCCTCCCTTGGGGTGCCCGGGCTTCTCCACGGGACAGGGGTGCGAGCGGAGCCAAACCCAGAGGCCTCCCTGACACCTGGCGCTGCCAGTCCTGGGTTCTCGCTCTGGTATCGACAAGGGTCTGAACGTTTGCGGCCATGGAGCACAGGGAGTGGGCCATCTCCATCTGGGACTGTGCCACCTCCTTCTGTGTCTGTGCGACGCCGGCCAGCACCTGGGCAATGCCGCCAATGCTCTCAGCAATGGCCTGCTGTGACACGTCCACACTGAGGAGCGCTGCTGCAATCTCCAGCTGGCTCTGGCACATGGTTGCCTGTGAGAGGGCAGCCCTGTCTTGGGCCTCGGCCCTCACCTGCACAGAATGCCCCAGGCCTTGTACACACTGACCCATGTCCAACACCATCGCCCCCACTGCCTCCACTGCGGACGCCACCTGTGCGGTTTCGGCCTGGGTGTCACGCATGACCGGCACCACCCCCTGCTCCTGCACGCGGATGGACTCTTCCACCTGCCCACGCAGGTTCTAGAAGCCGGCCGTCATTTCCTTCTCTACTCCCTGGGTCTCAGCTTGCATCTGCACTATGGGTGGGACTGGATCTTCCAGGAGCATGGGACCCGTCTAGGCGGCACCTGGTTGTTGGGCCCGGCCTGCCCTCTGACTGTCCGGCCCCTCGTTTGCTCCTACCTCCACCTGCTGTACTGGACCGACTGTGTGGTGCGCACAAGTGAGTGTCCAAGAAGCCTCTTCACTAATTTGCCCAACTGAGGTGATAGTCTCTGAGATGGTGGACAATGTAGGAGATAGCAGTGACGGAAAGTCTGTGTCCTCCTCTGACCCGAATTTCGGGGTACCCTGGGTCATGGTGTCCTGCATCGTGGTGTCCTGGGTCACGTTGTCCTGGGTCGTCTCGGGCAGACGGCTGGTGTTTCGGCTGTCCTCCCCATCGGTGCTCGGCTGTCTGGGGGGCACCGATTATGGAACTGGCTGGGGACGGGGGGTCTATCCCCAGCGGGATCATCCCAGGCTGGTTCTGTAAGACACAAGACAGCATGTATGGTTAGACAGCTGGATGGGGGTGAGGCATTAGGGGAATTGGGGTGTGGGGTGAGGGGTGTTGGGGTGGGCACACATTTGTCGTGGGGGCCCGCAACCAGACAGGGGACTCGCACTTTTGGCACGTCGGCGACCTCCCTCTCCCCCAGCCCACTGACAATGTCTAGTGCCCTCTGCTCGGTCACAGTGAGGTGCCGCAGGTCTGGTGGTCCCCCTCCGGTCTTCTCCCGCTCCCGGCGGTTATACGCGGCCTTGTCATGGTGAGGGGCAACCACCAACAGCAACAGTGTTTGGCGGCCCGGCGCATGCAGCCCAGAGCTTGGGTATCAGTGGCATCAGTGGCCAGGGCACCCGACCATTGCGGCTGGCTTGGGTCCAGCCATGTGGGTCATGGTGGGGGTAATGGGATACTCACCCTAGCCATCCTGAGGATGTTGTGCTGTTTCTTCCTGCACTGGTCTCCAGTTCGGGCCACCTCGCTGACGCCACTGACGATGGCTCCCACCTCCGCTCAGGCACGGCGAATGATGGCGCCTGATGACCTCCAGCCCGGCCCTGCCCCGGGTACAGCACCAGCTTCCACTCCTCCACAGAGTCAAGGAGGGTCTCTGATTTCTAATGTTGTAGGTGTAACATAAGCTGCTTCCTTGTGGTGCACTTGACAAAGGAAGGTTCAGACGTGGAGATAATTTCAACACGTTTATTAATCTATTTACACTTCTATTACTCGGGTTCGACACTACTGCTAATCCTACTATAGCTACCCAGACTGACTAACCAGCTGCTGCAATCCACGTGGTGGGTGTAATATTGAATCAACCCTGTGTCCGTACTCACTGACTGTCTCCACTGGAAAGAGGCAGACCATGTGTGTGGTGTCCTTTATATATGGGTTGCTGTAATGCCCCCCTGTGGTCGTGTCACCTCCATGTGTATCGTGAATATCTATTGGTCGTATCCTATCTACTTGATCTATTGGTTGAGTGTGTGTGTGTGACGACAGCATCCCACTTCCCATGTGATGTCTTTGATGCTCCCTCTAGTGTCTAGCTAGCCTACATGCATTTACATTGATGCACATCACCACAGTCTCCAGTTCGGCACCCCAGTAGCGCGGCGCTGCTCTGCTTGCGGCCATGTTGGCTGCGATGCTTGTATGTGGGTGGGGGAGAATGAATTATGTGCTGCCGCAGCGGGGCGTCAATCACGGAACCGGCTAATCGGCCGCCGGTCGGTTAACGGCGTGTTGTGTTTCCCGATTCGCCCCTGCTAGCCCCTTGGGAGCGGTTCAATCGCTGCAGCTGTGGACCCGATCACGCTGCCGTGAAACTCCACCGTTTTCACAACGGCGTCAACACTTAGTCTCCAAAATGAAGAATTCAGCCCATTGTGTTTGAGTCAGTGATTCTATCAACATCCATTTGGAGTCAGTGGAGTCAGTGTTTCCCTCCATCGGTCTAATTATTATCAAGGGTTTCTCTAGATTTTTAACCTACTACTTTTTTTAGACTGGTACTATTGGCTGGAATTCTCCGGCCATTGGGATTCTCCGTTCCCGCCGCAGCGCAGCCCCGCTGTTTTCCGGTTTTTCCGGCAGTGTGAGGTGACTTCTATGGGAAATCCCATTGACAAGTGGTGGGAGTAGAGAATCCCGACGCCAGCGAACGGTGCGCCACCGAGAAACATGCGTCTGGGGAGCTGGAGAATCTCACCCATTATTGAACCAGTATTATACCAGATTCGTTGGATTACTGGCCCGGTGACTAACTGAGTTTGATGGGATATTGGACCAGTATTTCTCTGACTTGCTTCTGCTAGTGGCCAGTGCTTCTCTGGTTATTGATCAGTGTTTCTCTGGATTATTGACCCAGTGTTTCTGTGGATTGTTGCAAGTGTTTCCCTGGGTCATTGGCTCAGTGTGTCTCTGGATTTATGGCCCAGTGCTTCTCTGCTTTATTAGCCCAGTATGTCTCTGCATTATTGACCAGTGTTTCTCTGGATTATCAGCCCAGTGTTTCACTAGATTGGTGGCCCAGTGTTTCCCTGGATTATCGACCCAATGTTTCACTGGATTATTGGCTGCGTTTCTCTGGATTATTTACCAGTGTTTCACTGGATTATTGGTTCACTGTTTCCATGGTTTATTGACCTGTGATCCTCTGGATTTATGGGCATGTGTTTCTCTGGATTATTGGCCCAGCGTTTCTCTGGATTATTGGCCCAGTGTTTCTCTGGATTATTGGCCCAGCGTTTCCTTGGAATATTGGCTCAGTGTTTCTCTGGTTTATTGACCAATGTTTCTCTGGATTATTGGCCAGTGTTTCTTTGGTTTATTGACCAGTGTTTCTCTGGGTTATTGGCCAGTGTTTCTCTGGATTATTGGCCAGTGTTTCTCTGAATTTTTGCTTCTGTTTACCTCGGTTATTGGCCAGTGTTTCCCTGGGTTATTAGCCAGTGATTCCCTGGGGTTTTAAGGCCAGTGTTTCCCTGGTTTATTGACCAATGTTTCTCTGGATTATTGGGCCTGTGTTTCTCTGAATTATTGGCCCAGTATTTCTCAGGATTATTTGCCCCAGTTCTTCTCTGGATTATTAGCACAGTGTTATTCTGGATTATTTGGCCCAGTGTTTCTCTGGATTATTTGGCCCAGTGTTTCTCTGGATTATTGGCCCAGTTTTTCTCTGGATTATTGACCGAGCATTTCCCTGGATTATTGGCCCAGTTTTTCTCTGAATTCTTGCTTGTGTTTACCTGGATTATTGGCCCAGTGTTTCTTTAGATTATTGGCCAGTGTTTTCCTGGATTATTGGTCCAGTGTCTCTCTGGATTATTGGTCCAGTGTTTCTCTGGATTATTGGCCAGTGTTTCCCTGGATTATTGGTCCAGTGTTTCTCTGGATTATTGGTCCAGTGTTTCTCTGGATTATTGGCCCAGCATTTCTCTGGATTATTGGCCCAACGTTTTTCTGGATTATTGGCCCAGCATTTCCCTGGATTATTGACCCAGTGTTTCTCTGGATTATTGGTCCAGCACTTCCCTGGATTATTGGCCCAGTGTTTCTCTGGTTTATTGGCCCAGCATTTCCCTGGGTATTGGGCCAGCGTTTCTCTGGATTATTGGCCCAGCGTTCCAATAGATTAATGGCCTAGCATCTTCCTGGATTATTGGCCCAGTGTTTCCCTGGATTATTGGCCCAGTGTTTCTCTGGATTATTGGCCCAGCGTTCCTCTGGATTAATTGCCCAGCATTTCCCTGGATTATTGGCCCAGCGTTTCTCTGGATTATTGGCCCAGCGTCCCTCTGGTTTAATGGCCCAGTGTTCCTCTGGATTATTGGCCCAGTGTTTCCCTGGATTAATGGCCCAGGATTTCTCAGGATTATTGGCCCAGCGTTCCTCTGGATTATTGGCCCAGCATTTCTCTGGATTATTGGCCCAACATCCCTCTGGATTAATGGCCCAGCGTTTCTCTGGATTAATGGCCCAGCGTTTCTCTGGATTATTTCCCAGTGATTCTCTGGATTATTGGCCCAGCGTTCCTCTGGATTATTGGCCCAGCATTTCTCTGGATTATTGGCCCAGCGTCCCTCTGGATTAATGGCCCAGCGTTCCTCTGGATTAATGGCCCAGAATTTCGCTGGATTATTGGCCCAGCATTTCCCTGGATTAATGGCCCAGGGTTTCTCTGGATTATTGGCCCAGTGTTTTTCTGGATTATTGGCCCAGTGTTTCTCCGTATTATTGGCACAGTGTTCCTCTGGATTAATGGCCCAGCGTTTCTCTGGATTATTGGCTCAGTGTTTCTCTGGATTATTGGCCCAGTGTTTCTCTGGATTATTGGTCCAGCATTTCCCTGGATTATTGACCCCAGTGTTTCCCTGGATTATTGGTTCTGCATTTCCCTGGATTATTGGCCCAGTGTTTCTCTGGATTATTGGCCCAGCGTTCCTCTGGATTATTGGCCCAGCGTTTCTCTGGATTATTGGCCCAGTCTTTCTCTGGATTATTGGCCCGGCATTTCCCTGGATTATTGACCCGTGTTTCCCTGGATTATTGGTTCTGCATTTCCCTGGATTATTGGCCCAGCGTTTCTCTGGATTAATGGCCCAGCGTTTCTCTGGATTAATGGCCCAGCATTTCTCTGGATTATTGGCCCAGCGTTTCTCTGGATTATTGGCCCAGTGTTTCTCCGGATTATTGGCACAGTGTTCCTCTGGATTAATGGCCCAGCGTTTCTCTGGATTATTGGCTCAGTGTTTACCTGGATTATTGGCACAGTTTTTCTCTTGAATAATTGGCCCAGTGTTTCTCTGTATTATTGGGCCAGTGTTTCTCTGGATTATTGGCCCAGCATTTCCCTGGATTATTGACCCCAGTGTTTCCCTGGATTATTGGTTCTGCATTTCCCTGGATTATTGGCACAGTGTTTCTCTGGATTATTGGCTCAGTGTTTCTCTGTATTATTGGCCCAGCATTTCCCTGGATTATTGACCCGTGTTTCCCTGGATTATCGGTTCTGCATTTCCCTGGATTATTGGCCCAGTGTTTCTCTGGATTATTGGCCCAGCGTTCCTCTGGATTATTGGCCCAGTATTTCTCTGGATTATTGACTCCAGTGTTTCCCTGGATTATTGGCTCTGCATTTCCCTGGATTATTGGTCCAGTGGTTCTCTGGATTATTGGCCCAGCGTTCCTCTGGATTATTGGCCCAGCGTTCCTCTGGATTAATAGCCCAGCGTTTCTCTGGATTATTGGCCCAGTCTTTCTCTGGATTATTGGCCAAGCATTTCCCTGTATTATTGGCACAGTGTTTCTCTGGATTATTGGCCCAGTGTTTCTCTGGATTATTGGCACAGTGTTTCTCTGGAATATTGGCCCAGTGTTTCTCTGGATTATTGGCCCAGCATTTCTCTGGATTATTAGCCCAGTCTTTCTCTGGATTATTGGTCAAGCATTTCCCTGGATTATTGGCAGTGTTTCTCTGGATTATTGGCCCAGCGTTTCTCTGAATTCTTCAGGTTACCTAGGTTATTGGAAAATGTTTCCCTGGGTTATTAGTCCAGTGTTTCTTCAGATTATTGGCCATTGTTTCTCTGGATTAATAGCCCAGCGTTTCTCTGGATTATTGGCCCAGTGTTTCTCTGGATTATTGGCCAAGCATTTCCCAGGATTATTGGCACAGTGTTCCTCTGGATTAATGCCCCAGCGTTTCTCTGGATTATTGGCTCAGTGTTTCTCTGGATTATTGGCCCAGTGTTTCTCTGGATTATTGGCCCAGCATTTCCCTGGATTATTGACCCCAGTGTTTCCCTGGATTATTGGTTCTGCATTTCCCTGGATTATTGGCCCAGTGTTTCTCTGGATTATTGGCCCAGCGTTCCTCTGGATTATTGGCCCAGCGTTTTCTGGATTATTGGACCAGTCTTTCTCTGGATTATTGGCCAAGCATTTCCCTGGATTATTGACCCGTGTTTCCCTGTATTATTGGTTCTGCATTTCCCTGGATTATTGGCCCAGCGTTTCTCTGGATTAATGGCCCAGCGTTTCTCTGGATTAATGGCCCAGCGTTTCTCTGGATTATTGGCCCAGCGTTTCTCTGGATTATTGGCCCAGTGTTTCTCCGGATTATTGGCACAGTGTTCCTCTGGATTAATGGCCCAGCGTTTCTCTGGATTATTGGCTCAGTGTTCCCCTGGATTATTGGCACAGTTTTTCTCTGGATTATTGGCCCAGTGTTTCTCTGGATTATTGGGACAGTGTTTCTCTGGATTATTGGCCCAGCTTTTCCCTGGATTATTGACCCCAGTGTTTCCCTGGATTATTGGTTCTGCATTTCCCTGGATTATTGGCACAGTGTTTCTCTGGATTATTGGCCCAGTGTTTCTCTGTATTATTGGCCCAGCATTTCCCTGGATTATTGACCCGTGTTTCCCTGGATTATCGGTTCTGCATTTCCCTGGATTATTGGCCCAGTGTTTCTCTGGATTATTGGCCCAGCATTTCCCTGGATTATTGACCCGTGTTTCCCTGGATTATCGGTTCTGCATTTCCCTGGATTATTGGCCCAGTGTTTCTCTGGATTATTGGCCCAGCGTTCCTCTGGATTATTGGCCCAGTATTTCTCTGGATCAGTGACTCCAGTGTTTCCCTGGATTATTGGCTCTGCATTTCCCTGGATTATTGGTCCAGTGGTTCTCTGGATTATTGGCCCAGCGTTCCTCTGGATTATTGGCCCAGCATTCCTCTGGATTAATAGCCCAGCGTTTCTCTGGATTATTGGCCCAGTCTTTCTCTGGATTATTGGCCAAGCATTTCCCTGTATTATTGGCACAGTGTTTCTCTGGATTATTGGCCCAGTGTTTCTCTGGATTATTGGCACAGTGTTTCTCTGGAATATTGGCCCAGTGTTTCTCTGGATTATTGGCCCAGCATTTCTCTGGATTATTAGCCCAGTCTTTCTCTGGATTATTGGCCAAGCATTTCCCTGGATTATTGGCAGTGTTTCTCTGGATTATTGGCCCAGCGTTTCTCTGAATTCTTCAGGTTACCTAGGTTATTGGAAAATGTTTCCCTGGGTTATTAGTCCAGTGTTTCTTCAGATTATTGGCCATTGTTTCTCTGGATTAATAGCCCAGCGTTTCTCTGGATTATTGGCCCAGTCTTTCTCTGGATTATTGGCCAAGCATTTCCCAGGATTATTGGCACAGTGTTCCTCTGGATTAATGCCCCAGCGTTTCTCTGGATTATTGGCTCAGTGTTTCTCTGGATTATTGGCCCAGTGTTTCTCTGGATTATTGGCCCAGCATTTCCCTGGATTATTGACCCCAGTGTTTCCCTGGATTATTGGTTCTGCATTTCCCTGGATTATTGGCCCAGTGTTTCTCTGGATTATTGGCCCAGCGTTCCTCTGGATTATTGGCCCAGCGTTTCTCTGGATTATTGGACCAGTCTTTCTCTGGATTATTGGCCAAGCATTTCCCTGGATTATTGACCCGTGTTTCCCTGGATTATTGGTTCTGCATTTCCCTGGATTATTGGCCCAGCGTTTCTCTGGATTAATGGCCCAGCGTTTCTCTGGATTAATGGCCCAGCGTTTCTCTGGATTATTGGCCCAGCGTTTCTCTGGATTATTGGCCCAGTGTTTCTCCGGATTATTGGCACAGTGTTCCTCTGGATTAATGGCCCAGCGTTTCTCTGGATTATTGGCTCAGTGTTCCCCTGGATTATTGGCACAGTTTTTCTCTGGATTATTGGCCCAGTGTTTCTCTGGATTATTGGGACAGTGTTTCTCTGGATTATTGGCCCAGCTTTTCCCTGGATTATTGACCCCAGTGTTTCCCTGGATTATTGGTTCTGCATTTCCCTGGATTATTGGCACAGTGTTTCTCTGGGTTATTGGCCCAGTGTTTCTCTGTATTATTGGCCCAGCATTTCCCTGGATTATTGACCCGTGTTTCCCTGGATTATCGGTTCTGCATTTCCCTGGATTATTGGCCCAGTGTTTCTCTGGATTATTGGCCCAGCGTTCCTCTGGATTATTGGCCCAGTATTTCTCTGGATCATTGACTCCAGTGTTTCCCTGGATTATTGGCTCTGCATTTCCCTGGATTATTGGTCCAGTGGTTCTCTGGATTATTGGCCCAGCGTTCCTCTGGATTATTGGCCCAGCATTCCTCTGGATTAATAGCCCAGCGTTTCTCTGGATTATTGGCCCAGTCTTTCTCTGGATTATTGGCCAAGCATTTCCCTGTATTATTGGCACAGTGTTTCTCTGGATTATTGGCCCAGTGTTTCTCTGGATTATTGGCACAGTGTTTCTCTGGAATATTGGCCCAGTGTTTCTCTGGATTATTGGCCCAGCATTTCTCTGGATTATTAGCCCAGTCTTTCTCTGGATTATTGGCCAAGCATTTCCCTGGATTATTGGCAGTGTTTCTCTGGATTATTGGCCCAGCGTTTCTCTGAATTCTTCAGGTTACCTAGGTTATTGGAAAATGTTTCCCTGGGTTATTAGTCCAGTGTTTCTTTAGATTATTGGCCATTGTTTCTCTGGATTAATAGCCCAGCGTTTCTCTGGATTATTGGCCCAGTCTTTCTCTGGATTATTGGCCAAGCATTTCCCAGGATTATTGGCACAGTGTTTCTCTGGATTATTGGCCCAGCGTTTCTCGGAATTCCTCAGGTTACCTAGGTTATTGGCGAATGTTTCCCTGGGTTATTAGTCCAGTGTTTCTCTGGATTATTGACCAGTGTTTCTCTGGATTATTGACCAGTGTTTCTCTGGATTATTGACCAGTGTTTCTCTCGATTATTGGTCTGTGTTTCAGCGAGCCATTGACCAGTGTTTGCCATGGTTATTGGCCCGGTATTTCTCTGGATTATTGGTCCACTGTTTCCCTGTGTTGATGTTTAACAAAAATCAATTTTTGTAGGCTGCGCCAAGTACAAGAGTAATTAATTTAACTGTGAAGGAATTACATTCCCCATTTGCCTTCACTTATTTTCTGGCAGCTACAGAGAATAGTTGAAAATCGTTAAATTTGTAATAAATATTAAACTGCAATCAGACTACTGCAAGCTACCGCAATGCTCACAGGCCTCTGAACTTACCAAGAATACGTGGGCTGGCTTTGCAGGAGGGATCATCCTCATTGATACACGGGGCCTCCGTGGCATTCCCTCCAACCCACTGTGTGGACACAATGGTCGCAGCAGACGTGGTGGTTGCTGAAAGAATAACGCAATTCTAGTGAGGTTAGGTAACAAATTGACAAGTTTATATTATATCACATCAAAGAGTTTAAAATCTGGTGCTACACCTTGTGCTGGGGACATGCAACAGAGTGCAGAAGGTTAAAAAGATTTGCTGTAATGGGCAAACTGCTGGAGAGGGTTAAAAGTTGCAATTATACAGAGGCTCATCATTCCCTCCATTCCCCTCAAAGTCATTTGCAACCAGTGAATTATTTTTGCTGCAGGCTGGACCATCTGGATAAGAGGTGAGGTGAATGGTTGCAATTCCAATTCTCTTCCCGCATCTAATGGGACTAAAGGCAGACTTTTGTCTTTTCCACAGCTAGCTATTCCTGGAACAGGTCGCTAGTCTGTCGCCAGTGGCTGGTATAGCTTGAGGGGCACCACTCCACATCAAGTGTGGCTGACTAGGGGTCTCTCCCATTCTTACCGCCAGCCATTGGCATGTTTGGAAGGATTTTACAGATTGATACTCAAACTGTTTGGCCGAGTTATGAACGCACCTTCCTTCGCCATCAAGACCTTGGATGGGACTCAAACCTGGAGCGTCTGTGGGGGGAGCAAGGGGGCTAGGCAACTACCTGGCCGGGGGAGGGGGGTTCGGGGGGAGGATGGGTGTTGCTGCTGTACTGACTGAGGGGGAGCTGGAGGTGGCAGGGAGCCCCCGCCTGGGGGGTTGGAGAGTGCGGGTGGCATGGGCACATGGCTGGCCTAAGAAAGGAGATGGCTAGTCGGGGGGGGGGGGCGCAGCGGGGTGTCCCCGATCCGGCTGATCACGTGGAACGTGAGAGGCCTGAATGGGCCGGTCAAGAGGGCCGGGGTGTTCGTGCACTTAAAGGGACTGAAGGCAGACGTCGCTATGTTGCAGGAGACGCACCTGAAGGTGGCGGATCAGATCAGGCTGAGGAAGGGATGTGTGGGGCAGGTCTTTCATTCTGGGCTGGATGTGAAGAATAGGGGGCTTGCAATCCTGATGAGCAAGCGGGTGACGTTCGAGGCGATGAGTATTGTGGCGGATAATGGGGGCCGATATGTGCTGGTGAGTGGTAGGCTGCAGGGGGCCCGGGTGGTGCTGGTGAATGTATATGCCCCGAACTGGGACGATGCAGGGTTCATGAAGCGCATGCTGAGCCGGATCCCGGATCTAGAAGCGGGGAATCTGATAATGGAGGGTGGGATTTCAATACGATACTGGACCCGGCACTGGACCGATCTAGGTCGAGGTCGGGCAAGAGGCTGGCTGCGGCCAAGGTTCTGAGGGGGTTTATGGATCAGATGGGGGGAGTGGATCCGTGGAGGTTTGCCAGGCCAGTGGCGAGAGAGTTCTCCTTCTTTTCCCATGTGCACAAGGCCTATTCACGGATAGGCTTCTTTGTGGTAAGTAGGGCGTTGATCCCAAGAGTGGAGGGGGCGGAGTACTCGGCCATAGCGTTTTCGGACCACGCCCCGCACTGTGTGGAGCTGGAGTTGGGGGAGGAGAGGGGCCAACGCCCGCGGTGGCACATGGATGTGGGGCTGCTGGCGGATGAGGAGGTCTGTGGGCGGGTCCGAGGGTGCATTCAAAGGTACTTAGAGGCCAATGATAATGGGGAGGTTTCGGTGAGTGTGGTCTGGGAGGCGCTGAAGGTGGTGGTCAGGGGAGAGCTAATCTCAATCACGGCTGACAGAGAGAAGAGGGAGAGGATGGAGTGGGAGAGATTGGTGGGGGAGATACTGAGGGTGGATAAGAGATACGTGGATTCCCCTGAAGAGGGTCTGCTGAAGGAACACCGGAGCCTCCAAAATGAATTTGATTTGCTGACTACGGGGAAAGCCCAGGCCCAGTGGAGGAAGGTGCAGGGGACAGCGTACGAGTATGGAGAGAAGGCGAGCCAGATCCTGGCGCATCAGCTACGTAGGAGGGAGGCGGCGAGGGAAATTGGAGGAATCAGGGATAGAGGGGGGAACAGGGTGAGGAGTCCGGCCAAAATAAATGAGGTCTTCAGGGATTTCTACGGGAACCTGTACAAGTCAGAACCCCCAGAGGGGGAGGGAGGGGATGCGGTGGTTCCTGGACCAATTGAGGTTCCCGAGGGTGGAGGAGGGACAGGTTGAAGGTTTGGGGGCCCCGATCGGGATGGAGGAGCTGGTTAAGGGGTTGGGGAGTATGCAGGCGGGCAAGGCCCCGGGGCCGGATGGGTTCCCGATCGGGTTATATAGGAAGTTTGTGGAACTGTTGGGTCCGTTGTTGGTGAGAACCTTCAACGAGGCGAAGGAGGAAGGGATTCTGCCCCCGACGATGTCTCGGGCACTGATCTCGCTTATCCTCAAGCGGGACAAGGACCCGCTGCAGTGTGGCTTGTATAGGCCGTTTTCGCTCCTTAATGTGGATGCCAAGTTGTTGGCGAAGTTCCTGGCCACTAGGATTGAGGATTGTGTCCCGGGAGTGATACATGAGGATCAGACGGGGTTTGTGAAGGGCACGCAGTTGAATGCAAATGTGCGGAGGCTCCTGAATGTGATCATGATGCCCTTGGAGGGGGGGAGGCGGAGGTGGTGGCGGCAATGGACGCGGAGAAGGCCTTTGATCGGGTGGAGTGGGAGTACCTGAGGGAAGTGCTGGGCAGGTTTGGGTTCTGGGAGGGGTTCTTAGGATGGGTCAAATTGATATACCAGGCCCCGGTGGCGAGCGTATCGACAAATTGGCTGAGGTCAGAGTACTTCAGGTTGTACCATGGGACGAGGTAGCGGTGCCCCCATCCCCCCTGTTGTTTGCCCTGGCAATTGAGCTGCTGGCTATGGCACTAAGGAAGTCTAGAAACTGGAGGGGGTTGGTCCGGGGATGGGAGGAGCATCGGGTCTCGTTATATGCAGATGACCTGCTTTTGTATGTTGCAGATCCAGTGGAGGGATGGCAGAGGTCACGTAGACCCTTAGGGAGTTTGGAGACTTCTCAGGATACAAGCTCAATGTTGGGAAGAGTGAGCTCTTTGTGGTGCATGCGAGGGGTCAGGAGAGGAGGCTGGAGGAGCTGCCGCTCAAGAGGGTGGAGAGGAGTTTCCGGTATTTTGGTATCTAGATGGGCAGGAGTTGGGGGGTCCTGTACAAGCTCAACTTGGCGCGGTTGGTAGACCAGATGGAGGAGGACTTTAGGAGATGGGACGATTTGCCACTCTCCCTGGCGGGTAGGGTGCAGTCCGTTAAGATGACAGTCCTTCCTAGGTCCTTGATGGTGTTCCAGTGCCTGCCTATTCTCATCCCTAAGGCCTTTTTCAAGCTAGTGAGCAAGAGCATTATGGAGTTCGTATGGGCAAGTAAGACCCCGAGGGTTAAGAGACGCAGCTAATGTGGCAATGATTCGGAAATGGGTAATGGAAGGAGAGGGGGCGGCGTGGAAAAGACTGGAGGCGGCGTCATGTGTGGGTACTAGCCTGGGGGCACTGGTAACAGCACCATTGCCGCTACCGCCGATGCGGTACACCACGAGCCCGGTGGTGGCGGCGACATTGAGGATCTGGGGGCAGTGGAGACGGCACAGGGGGAGGTGGGGGCCTTGGTTTGGTCCCCGATATGGAACAACCATAGGTTTGCACCGGGCAGAATGGATGGCGGATTCCTAAGTTGGCATCGGCGGGAATTAAAAGGATGGGGGACCTATTCATTGACGGGACGTTTGCCAGTCTGAGGGCGCTGGAGGAGAAATTTGGGTTACCCCCGGGAAATGCCTTCAGGTATATGCAGGTCAGGGCGTTTGTGAGAAGGCAGGTAGGGGAATTCCCGCTGCTGCCGGCCCGGAGGATACAGGACAGGGTGATTTCGGGCATGTGGGTCGGAGAGGGTAAGGTCTCGGCGATACACCAGGAGCTGCAGGAGGCGGAGGAAGCCTCGATGAGGAGCTGAAGGGCAAGTGGGAGGAGGAGCTGGGTGAGGAGCTGGATGAGGGCCTGTGGGCTGACGCCCTGGGCAGGGTTAATTCCTCCTCGTCTTGTGCCAGGCTCAGCCTGATCCAGTTTAAAGTGGTGCACAGGGTGCATATGACAGGGGCGAGGATGTGTAAGTTTTTTAGGGTAGAGGACAGGTGTATGAGGTGTTCGGGGAGCCCAGCAAACCACGCCCATATGTTCTGGGCATGTCCGGCGCTTGCGGGGTTTTGGAGGAGCTTTGCAAGGGCTATGTCCAGAGTCTTGGATACTCGGGTAAAACCGAGCTGGGGGATAGCAATATTTGGGGTGTCAGACGAGCCGGGAGTGCAGGAGCCGAAAGAGGCCGGAGTTCTGGCCTTTGCCTCTTTGGTAGCCCGGAGGAGGATCCTACTAATGTGGAGGACGCGAAGCCCCCAAGTGTGGAGGTTTGGATCAATGACATGGCGGGGTTTCTCAGGTTGGAGAAGATAAAGTTTGCCTTGAGAGGGTCTGTGCAGGGGTTCTCCAGGCGGTGGCAACTGTTCCTTGACATCCTCGCGGAACGTTAGGTGGAGGTCAATAGCAGCAGCAAACCGGGAGGGGGGGTTTCTTGTTTTGGTTTATGTAAGGGGCGTTTGCCCCATTTTTGTTCTTAGTTTGTTAAATTGTTTAATGGTTAGAGGATTAAGTTGCTTTGTGTGTTGGCGTAATGCCCTTTTTATTTCTCATTTGTATATTTTCTTTCCTTTCTGGAGTGTTTTGTAAAAATTTATTGGAAAAATTGTGAATAAACATATTTAAAACAAACAAAAAAAGAAAACCTGGAGCTTCTGGCTCAGGGGCAGGGACGTTACCCACTGCGCCACAAGGACTTCCCAAGGTGCATGGTAGAAAGGGAGGAGCTAAGCCAGACTGCAAATCTATGCCAACTTGCATTTATATGGTACCTTTAATGTAGCAGAGCATCCCAAGGAACGTCAGAGAATCTGTTCACAGATATTAGAAGATGTTGGGGACGGGTGACCACAAATCTTTCAAAAAGGGAGGTCTTAAAGAGTTTCTTAAAGGAGGAGAGACATGTAAAAAAGAGGGGCTTAGGGAGGAGAACCTAGAGCTTGGGGCCTTGGCAGTTGAAGACATCACTACCTGTAGTGGGGTGAAGGAGGTAGGAGATCTGCAAGAGGTTGGTGTTGTAGGCTCACAGAGATCTCGGAGGGTTGCAGGACTGGCGGAGATTACGTCATTGGAAGAATGTGCACCTCAATGCATCGCTGCCTGCCAACTCAGACCAGGACTGCTCACTTTGATTACCCTTTTGGAGAATGCATTTCATATAAACCTTGCCTAGATCTTATCATTAATACATTATAAGCTATTCCCCAAAGGATTGACAAATTATCTTCACTTTCTGACTGAGCAAGGTTTGCAAGTTATGAAAATGGGCCTTCGCTCACACAACACACCCAAAAATACACAAACACACACACAAAAAATTACACACATACAACACACACACGAACATGCACAACACACACAAAAATACACACAACACATGCAAACACATAACAAAACACACACACAATGCACACCAAACATTCACACATACACAACAAACACACAAATAACACTGACACACACACAAACACACACACACACACAACACTCAGACACAAATACACACACAACACACCAAAATCTGTGACCAATTTAGAACACAATGCCTTATAAAAATGATGTCTGGCCTGTGTCCCAACTTCAAACATGAAGAGAACAGTTAGTGTTCTGGATAATGCTTATTGCTCCAAATTGGAATACAGTTATTATAAAGATGAATGAATTCCTTTCTTTCTTTCTTGGTCCCACTTGGCTCACTTTCAAATATTGTCTGCTCAAATCTTTTCTTGATCACAATAGCTTTTCAAAATTCCTCAGAAGCTTTGCATTAAATCATTGCTAAAAGCACTCTCCTGACAGTTTCCCAGAATATCTGATCCAAATGATCTGGGTTCAGTAACACACTTCCTAATAAAGTAATGGGATAGGAAATACAAAGCGGGAGCTGATTGAAGGAGTACATAATCCAGACTGACACCTTACTGCAACACAGAAAATGCTGCAATCTCAGAGATGCCATCTTTCAGGTGAGCCGATAAACCAAGGTGATTTGTTGACCTTCTCAGGTGAATAGGGCAGATCCTCCAACACCAAACCTGGAACAGGAGGAGAATTCAACCAAGGTGCCCCAGCGAACATTCATTCCTCAACCAACATCGCTAAAACGGATTATCTGGCCATCATTGCATTGCTTTTTGTGGGACCTTGCTATGCACAAATTGGCTACTGAATTGCAGAACATGCTGTAAGGAGACCTGGCAGATGTGTTGGGTGTTCTGGATCACAAACAGGTCACCAACACTTGAAGTGGTGCAACTCTATTTTATTATAAGGTTAACTATATTAACATACTTGAACTGTGGGTAAATGCAATACCAGCTTTAACTGTTGACCCTTGCCTAGTCCTAACCAGTTGATGCACTCAGCACATGGTGAATGTCTGTGTTGCAGGCTGTGAGCTCTGTGCTCCGAGCTGGCTGCTACTAGAATCAGCGGGAACTCTCTTGTCCCCTGTCTTTATAGTGCGTGTGCTCTCACTGGTGATTGGCTGCGGGGTTCTGTATGCTGATTGGTCCCACTGCATGTCCATCAGTGTGTGTGTGTGTGTCTGCACCATAGTATACTGGTGTATATTATGACATCCCCCCTTTTATATAAAGAACATGTGCCTGCATGACAATAAATATTGTGTAGTGAATGTACCTGACTATGTGTGTGTGTGTTATTTACATGACTATTGTACATGAGGCTAATCTATTTACACGGGAAGGTACCTGGTGCTGAGAAATAGGGTGTCACACCAACAACGAAATGAACATTATATACAAACTACTGGAACGATGAAACAGGATAACAGAACAGATCAAAGAGTCAAACATCGTAAAACTCGTAAGTCAAGTCTCTGAGGTGGGTGACGGATTCTGGTTGACCGCCTCAAGGGTGGGTCAGGAACCACCGGCTGAGGAACGGGCTGGGCCACGGCAGAGTGAGGAGGATGCAGAGTATTCGGAATCTCCACATAGTCCAGGTTGGGGATAACAGGAGGACGAGGCACCGGTGGAGGATCACGTAGCGAGCGTGGAACGAGACGAAGGGCACGCCGATTGCGGCGGCGAATGGAACCATCTGGCAGACGAACCATGAATGAGCGGGGAGCCACCTGCCGAAGAACCACAGCAGTTGCAGACCAGCCACCCTCCTGAAGATGGATGCGGACGTTGTCATCCGGCGCCAGAGCAGGGAGATCAGTCGCCCGAGTGTCATGCGTCGCCTTGTGTTGTGTACGAGACTGTTCCATCCACTGAAGGACCGGAACGTGGTCGAGGTCTGGGACGTGAATGGACGGCACCGTGGTCCTGAGGGTGCGACCCATGAGCAGCTGGGCTGGCGACAGGCCTGTGGAGAGTGGGGCCGAACGATGGGCCAGCAAGGCGAGGTAGAAGTCAGATCCTGCATTGGCAGCCTTGCAGAGGAGCCGTTTGACGATGTGGACGCCCTTTTCCGCTTTGCCATTGGATTGGGGGTGCAGGGGACTGGATGTCACATGCACAAAGTTGTACCTGCTGGCAAAGTTGTATCATTCCTGGCTCACGAAGCAGAAGCCATTGTCCGACATCACAGTGAGTGGGATGCCGTGATGAGCAAAGGTCTCCTTGCAGGCACGGATGACCGCCGATGTTGTGATGTCGTGCAGGCGTACGACCTCCGGGTAATAGTCTACAATCAGAACATAGTCCCTGCCGAGCGCATGGAACAGGCCTACCTTAGACCAAGGGGACGTGACCAACTCATGGGGCTGTAGGGTCTCACGTGGTTGGGCCGGATGGAACCGCTGACAGGTGGGGCAGTTGAGCACTGTGTTGGTGATGTCCTCATTGATGCCGGGCCAGTACACAGCCTCTCGGCCCTCCGTCAGCACTTCTCCATGCCAAGATGGCCCTCGTGTAGCTGTTCCAAAATGAGCTGGCGCATGCTGTGCGGGATCACGATGCGGTCCAGCTTCAGGAGGACACCATCGACTACTGCCAGATCGTCTCTGATATTGTAGAACTGCGGGCATTGGCCCTTGAGCCACCCATCCGTCATGTGGCGCATGACACGCTGTAGTAGGGGGTCAGCCGCAGTCTCGCGGTGAATGTGGATAAGGCGTTCATCCGTGGCCGGCAGATTGGAGGCCGTGAAGGCCACATGGGCGTCAACCTGGCAGACAAACCCCTCTGGGTCACACGGGGTGTTGACTGCCCTGGACAAAGCGTCGGCTATGATCAGGTCCTTGCCCGGGGTGTATAGGAGCTGGAAATCGTACCGCCGGAGTTTAAGCAGAATGCGCTGGAGGAGAGGGGGTCATATCATTCAGGTCTTTTTGTATAATGTTGACCAGCGGGCGATGGTCGGTCTCGACAGTGAATTGGGGGAGGCCGTACTCGTAATCATGAAATTTGTCGACCCCAGTCAACAGGCCCAGGCACTCCTTTTCGATCTGCGCGTAGCGCTGTTCTGTGGGGATCATGGCACATGATGCATATGCAACGGGGGCCCATGGTGAGGCCTCATCGCGTTGCAGGAGACTGCCCCAATGCCGGATTGGCTGGCATCCATTGAAATTTTTGTTTCCTTCGTGGGATCAAAAAATGCCAACACCGGGGCCGTGGTAAGCTTGGTTTTAAGCTCCTCCCATTCGCGCTCGTGGGCGGGAAGCCATTGGAAGTCTGTCATCTTCCTGACCAGGTTCCGGAGAGCTGTGTTATGGGAGGCGAGGTTGGGGATGAACATCCCCAGGAAGTTGACTATGCCCAAAAATCGGAGCACGGCCTTCTTATCCGCTGGCTTCTGCATGGCCGTGATGGCTGCCACCTTGTCCGCATCCGGCCGCACACCCAACCGGGAGATGTGGTCCCCTAGAAACTTGAGTTTCATCTGGCCGAAGGAACATTTGGCTCTGTTGAGGCGAAGGCCTTGGTCCCGTACTCGTTTGAAAACGGGCTGGAGGCGACTGATATGCTCCTGCGGGTGGTGGACCAAATGATGATGTCGTCAACATAGACGCGCACACTCTCAGTGCGTCCATCATTTGCTCCATGATCCGGTAGAATACTTCTGATGCCGATATAATCCCAAATGGCATCCTGTTGTAGCAGTATCTGCCAAACGGGGTATTAAAGGTACACAGCTTTCTGCTGGACCTGTCCAGTTGAATTTGTCAGAATCCTTTCGAGGCGTCAAGTTTGGTGAAGATGTTGGCCCGAGCCATCTCGCACGTGATCTCCTCGCGCTTGGGGATAGAGTAATGCTCCCTCATTATGTTGCGATTCAGATCCTTTGGGTCAATGCAGATCCGGAGCTCGCCGGAAGGCTTCTTTACGCACACCATGGAACTGACCCAGTTGGTTGGTTCCGTCACTCTGGAGAGCACTCCTTGGTCCTGGAGGTCCTGCAGCTGCTACTTGAGGCGGTCCTTAAGGGGTGCTGGGACTCTGCGAGGTACATGAACCACAGGCGTGGCGTCTTGTTTGAGCAGGATTTTGTAAGTGTATGGAAGTGTGCCCATGCCTTCGAAAACATCACGGTGCTGGTCGATGATGGCATTGAGTTGCGCCCTGAAGTCCGCATCCTGGAAGGCAGGCGTGTCCCCTGGAGAGAGAGAGTGTACTTGTTGAACGAGGTTTAGGAGTTTGCACGCCTGTGCACCTAGCAGAGAGTCCTTCGAGGAGCCCACGATCTCGAAGGGAAGGATGGCTTTTCGCGAGTTGTGCGTCACTTCGAGTTGGCATGAACCGGTAGCAGGAATGACGTTGCCATTGTAGTCCACTAGTTGGCAGGTCGACGGAAGAATGGTTGGTTTAATCCCAAGGGTCTGAAAGGCTGACCACGCTAGGAGATTAGCGGAAGCACCAGTGTCCAGGCGGAATCATATCTGGGATCGGTTGACCGTCAGGGTGGCACACCACTCGTCGTCTGGATCAATGCTGTGCACCGACAGTGGCTGGTGGTTTTGATTTGGGGACAGCCTGTTCTTTGTTATAACAGCGACTCGAAAAAGCTCCCTCGGGTCCTCGGTGTCACTGGTCTGCGGGAAGTCGGAATCGGACTCGGTTTGGGCGTAGGTAACTGCTTGTTGCAGGGTTCTTCGGAGGTTTATTTCATTTCCTGGTTCAATTTGAGGCATTGTGCTGTCATGCCAGGTGAAGGAAGGTTGTTTTACAGCTTTAAAAGATTTTTTCTTTGATTTGGGACATTTCCCCTTTAAATGGGCATGGTCCGGGGCCTCTGACGTCATGACGCGCGTGACGTAGCACGTAGGAGGCGTTTGCACATGTGCAGATTGCGGTTCCTTTACTGATGACCGTTTTCGTGATTGCACATGCGCAGCGTCGTGCAACTGCAGTCCCTTTAGAAAGATGGCCGCCGACCACAATCGTTCTCTGCTCCGGGCTTTCGGCCTCGAGGTGAGTACTGGCACTTCTCTTACCTTTCCTTGCTGGTTGGAGTGTGTTTTCCTCACAGTATTTGCCGAATTTGTCCAGGACTGCCTGGAAGTCGCTCCTGTTTTGCCCCTTGGAGAACTTGAATTTTTAAAAGATTTCTTCTGCTCTGGCACCGGTGATGGTGAGGAGAAGCTCTGTTTTTTCAGGATCAGCCAGGTCTTCTAGTTCGGCTGCCAGCAGGAAGATTTCAAACCTTTGCCGGAATGCCCGCCAGTTTTCGCGGAGATCGCTGTGGCACTGGAGCTGCTGCGGAACCCAGATCTTGAACATCTTGCCTGGGTATCGTTGCTGGTTGCCACTGTACGCTGAGGTATGGCTATCTGGACTGAACCAGTTCACTCCTGGTATCATGATGTGTTGGGTGTTCTGGATCACAAACAGGTCACCAACACTTGAAGTGGTGCAACTCTATTTTATTATAAGGTTAACTATATTAACATACTTGAACTGTGGGTAAATGCAATACCAGCTTTAACTGTTGACCCTTGCCTAGTCCTAACCAGTTGATGCACTCAGCACATGGTGAATGTCTGTGTTGCAGGCTGTGAGCTCTGTGCTGGCTGCTACTAGAATCAGCGGGAACTCTCTTGTCCCCTGTCTTTATAGTGCGTGTGCTCTCACTGGTGATTGGCTGCGGGGTTCTGTATGCTGATTGGTCCCACTGCATGTCCATCAGTGTGTGTGTGTGTGTCTGCACCATAATATACTGGTGTATATTATGACACTGGCCACAATTCAAAGAAAATGTCATTGGCTGTGGAACACCCTATGATGTTCTGACGCTGTGAAAGGTGCAAGAATGATGTATTTCTGCGCTAGACACTCACAAAAACAACACAGGGAATGTTTCTTTGTCCACCAGCCTGTATCTATTGACAACAAATTTGTCCAAAGCATAAGTGGACATCCCACTGCTGTAGTCTATTTTTGAACCATCTGACTGACAGCACCAAGAACAAACAGTCATTGTTCTGACTGACAGATTAGTTAAAATATATATTAAATAGCATGAGGAGTTTTGTTCTTTCAAATTTCTGGTTGGCGAAGCACTGATAAGCTCTGGTGGAATTTACAGCTTTAACAAAAACGCCCTTCCGCAAAGGGTAATTTTGTATGAAAAAGAGGATTGTAACTCAATACAACTTGACAATATGTCAGATCTTCCAATAAACTACAAATGGATAAGCGGTCACAGTTTCCAAAAACTGCAATCGGACAATGAGTCAGAGCTTCCATAAAATACAACTGGAGAATTGCTCACAGTGTCAATGAAATACAACTGGACAATCGGCCACAGCTTCCATTAAAGTACAACCAGACAATAAATCACAGGTTAATAGAAATACAATCCATAATACCTCCCATGAAACTACAACTCGACAAATTGTCACAGCTTCAATGAAATACAATCTGACAATCAGTCGTAGCTTCCATTAAACTACAACTAGACAATGAGTCACAGCTTCAATGAAATACAACCAGACAATTGGATCGGTCACAGCTTCCAGTAAACTACAACTGGACAATCAGTCACAGCTTCCAGTAAACTACAACTGGACAATCAGTCACAGCTTCAAAGAAATACAAGTAGATAATCAGCCACAACTTCCAGTAAACTACAAATAGGCAACAATTACA
The DNA here is from genome assembly GCF_047496885.1 of Scyliorhinus torazame. Classification (NCBI taxonomy): domain Eukaryota; kingdom Metazoa; phylum Chordata; class Chondrichthyes; order Carcharhiniformes; family Scyliorhinidae; genus Scyliorhinus; species Scyliorhinus torazame. Next base: position 204,172,073 of record NC_092708.1, on the reverse strand, counting down.
GCTTCCAATAAAGTACAAGCGGCCAAAATCGGTCACAGCTTCAAACAAATATAACTGGACAATTGGTCACAGCCTCCATGAAACTACAATTAGATACTCAGTCACAACTTCTAGTAAACAACAATTGGAAAATTGGTCACAGCTTCTGCTAAACTACAATGGACAATCCTTCACAGCTTCAAAGAAATACAACCAAACAATTGGTCACAGCTTCCATGAAACTACAACTAGACACTCGGTCACAACTCCCTGTAAACTGCATCCGGGCAATCGGTCACAGCTTCAATAAAATACAACTGGACAATCGGATACAGCTTCCAGTAAACCAGAACTAGACAATTGGTCACAGCTTCAATGAAACACAACTGAACAATCGGTCAGAGTTTCCATTAAACTACAACCGGACAATCGGTCACAGCTTCAAAGAAATAAAACTAGACAATTAGTGTCTACATTCAGCAGTGATGCTGGTTGGTAGAACCCACATTGCTTCGGGTCCTTATCCTTCTTCAAAATTAAAGATATTGAGGCCTGCGATAACTTAGGGGAAAGTACCCCCTTCTCCCTCGCTTTATTAAATGTCCTTACCAGCAGGGCCCCCAGGCCTCCCATAAACCTTTTATAAAATTATATCGGGAAGCTATCCGTGCCCGGGGTCTTCCCTGCCTGCATCACCCCCATACCCTCCATCAGCTCCACCAGTCCAATGGGTGCTCCCAACTACTCTACCAGGTCCTCCTGCACCCTGGAGAACTCCAACCTGTCCAGGAATCACCGCATTCCCTCCCCCCCGCGGTCGGGGGCTCCGACTCATAAACCCACCTGTAAAAGTCTTCAAATACATTGTTTTACCCCCACCACCATTCTTTACCACTCTCCCCCTTCTGTCCTTTGCCCTTTCGATCTCCCTCACCGCTTCCTGCTTCCTAAGTTACCTACTAGCCTTCTCCCCGTACTCATACAAAGCCCCTCTGGCCCTCCGCAACTGCCCTACTGCCTTCCTCGTGGGCACCAGCCGGAACCCTATCTGAAGCTTCTGCCTATCCTTCAACAATCCTGCCTCCAGGGCCTCCGAATACCTCCTGACCACCCGCAGAATCTCGCCCATCAACCTTGCCATCTCTGCGCGCTTCTCTTCCCTCTGGGCCCGGATCGATATGAACTCCAGGTTCACCCCTCCCCCATGCAGTCCATGAACCTCTTCAGCTTCTTTGCCACTTCGAACACCCTTCCCGACCTCAGGCTCAACCGGTCCAGCCCTGGATCAATGACTGTGTTAAAATGCCCCCCCCCCCATAATCAGCCAGTGCGAGTCCAGGTCCGGGGTCTTCCCCAGCACCTGCCTCATAAACTCCACATCGTCCTAATTTGGGGCATAAACATTTACCAGGACCACTGGCATCCCTTCCAGCTTCCCACTCACTATCACTAACTTTCCCCCCAAATCTGTTACTATATTTCCCACCTCAAATGCCACCCGCTTATTTATCAGCACCGCCACCCTTTGAGGCTTCATGTCTAATCCCGAATGGAAGACTTGCCCTACCCATCCTTTCCTTAGCCTTGTCTGATCCCCGATCTTCAAGTGTGTTTCTTGCAAAAAGGCGATGTTCACATTCAAGCTCCTCAGGTGCATGAAGACACATGACCATTTAACTGGCCCATTCAGCCCCCTCACATTCCATGTGACCAGCTTGGTCGGAGGCATCCAAACCCCCCCCACCCCCTCCCCTGCCGATCAACCATACCTCTTCTTAGGCCAGTCTCCGGTCCATGCCACGCGACCCTCCAGGCACACCCTCGGAAGTCCACCGTCACCACTCCTTCCCATACTACACCACAGCAACAATACCTTTGTCAGCAACCCTCCCATCTTCCCCTGAACAAAACAATAACTCCATCGCCCTTTGCTTCACTAATCATCTGATCGCCCCCCACAGTGCTCCCTTTAACTAGCCCGCCCATTTTGCCTGGTAGCCCCCGCCCAAGACGCCTGTGCCTCCCATCCCCCGCTGATTTCTCTCTCGCTCGCACACCTCATAAACAACAATAAAAAAAAGGTGCACTCATCCTCAACATGAGGGTGGAGAACATCTCGAAGGGGAAATTCTCCAACAAACAACAAACGAGAAAAAAGATACAAGTAAAAATGGACAGAAAGAGCACCCAAACCCTCACACCTCCTCCACAGTTCAGTGTCCTCCGTCTCCTGCCAGTCCATTGTCTCTTAAAAATACCATCGCCTCCCCTGGTGTTCGAAAATAATGTTATCGGCTATGAAAAGTCACCCAGAGGTGGGCCGGGTACCACATCCCAAACTTCACCCACTTTTTAAAGAGGGCAGCTTTCACCCGTTAAACCCGGCTCTCCTCTTCGCCAGGTCCATGCCCGAGTCCTTGTGCACCCAAAACTCACTCCCCTCCCAGGTGCACCTCCTCGTCTGACTCGCCCATCTCAATATCTTCTTATCCAGGAACCGGTGAAGACGCACCACCATCGCCCTCGGCGGCTCATTCGCCTGCGGCTTCCTCATCAACTGTTTGTGCGCTCAGTCATCCTCCTGGGGCCGGTCAAAGGCCCCCTCCCCCACCAGTTTCTCCAGCATCTTGGCTACATACACTACACTAGACATCTCACTATCAGGACCTATATAAATAGTTTTCCCGCTCTTTCCAAGAGGAGTGTGTATGAGGAGTGCAGAGACAACAGACATAGGAAAGGAAGAGAGTGAAGAAGTTATTAGTTATCAAAGTATTGTATTGTATAATTTAATTAGTTATCTCTACAATTGTTTCTTCGTTTTACTAGTTGAGTATTAAGTAAAAAGAACTCACAATATTTATTTATATTACTCAAAAAAGTAGTTTATCTTTACAAGAAGACCACTGCTCATTTCAACAACCCTGCTGGTTCAAAAGAGTAATATATATATCATACAAAGCAATATAACATCGTTCACAGCTTCCACAAACTACATACAGACAATCAGTCACAGTTCACATTACACTACAACTGGACAATTGGTCACAGCTTCCGTAAAACTACAACTAGACTATCGCTCACAGCTTCCTTTAAACTAAACCGGACAATCGCTCACAGCTTCCATAAAACTACAACCGGACATTCGCTCACAGCTTCCTTTAAACTAAACCAGACAATCGCTCACAGCTTCCATAAAACTACAACCGGACAATCGCTCACAGCTTCCTTTAAACTAAACCAGACAATCGCTCACAGCTTCTATAAAACTACAACCAGACAATCGCTCACAGCTTCCATAAAACTACAACTGGATAATCGCTCACAGCTTCCATAAAACTACAATCGGACAATTGCTCACAACTTCCATAAAACTACAACCAGACAATCACTCACAGTTTCCATAAAACTACAACCGGACAATCGCTCACAGCTTCCTTTAAACTAAACCGGACAATCGCTCACAGCTTCCATAAAACTACAACCGGACATTCGCTCACAGCTTCCATAAAACTACAACCGGACAATCGCTCACAGCTTCCTTTAAACTAAACCAGACAATCGCTCACAGCTTCCATAAAACTACAACCGGACAATCGCTCACAGCTTCCTTTAAACTAAACCAGACAATCGCTCACAGCTTCTATAAAACTACAACCAGACAATCGCTCACAGCTTCCATAAAACTACAACTGGATAATCGCTCACAGCTTCCATAAAACTACAATCGGACAATTGCTCACAACTTCCATAAAACTACAACCAGACAATCACTCACAGTTTCCATAAAACTAGAACCGGACAATCATTCACAGCTTCCTTTAAACTACAACCGGACAATCGTTCACAGCTTCCTTTAAACTAAACAAGGCAATCGCTCACAGCTTCTATAAAACTACAACTGGACAATCGCTCACAGCTTCCTTTAAACTAAACCAGACGATCGCTCAAAGCTTCCATAAAACTACAACTGGACAATCGCTCACAGCTTCCATAAAACTACAATTGGACTATCGTTCACAGCTTCCATTAAACTAAACCAGACAATCGATCACAGTTTCCATAAAACTACAACTGGACAATCGCTCACAGCTTCAATTAAGCTACCACTGGACAATCTCTCACAGCATCCACAACTACAACTGGATAATCGATCACAACTTCCATAAACTGCAACCGGACAATCGCTCACAGCTTCCTTTAAACTAAACCAGACGATCGCTCACAGCTTCCATAAAACTACAACTGGACAATCGCTCACAGCTTCCATAAAACTACAATTGGACTATCGTTCACAGCTTCCATTAAACTAAACCAGACAATCGATCACAGTTTCCATAAAACTACAACTGGACAATCGCTCACAGCTTCAATTAAGCTACCACTGGACAATCTCTCACAGCATCCACAAACTACAACTGGATAATCGATCACAACTTCCATAAACTGCAACCGGACAATCGCTCACAGCTTCCATTAAACGACAACCAAACAATCAATCACAGCTTTCACAAACTACAACTGGACGATTGATCACAGCTTCCATAAACTACAACTAGACAATTGCTCACAGCTGCCATTAAACAACAACCAGACAATCATTCACAACATCCACAAACTACAACTGGACAATCGATCACAGCTTCCATTAAACTGCAACTGGAAAATCGCCCGCAGCTTCCATTAAACTACAATCAGACAATTAGTCACAGCTTCCATTAAACTGCGGCTGAACAATCGCTCACAGCTTCCACTAAACTACAACCAGACAATGAGTTACAGTTCCCAGTAAACTATAACTGGACAATCGTTTGTAGTGATCTCTGTATATCAATATACATGATCAATCTATGTAAAGCTAGTACAGGCAATTGAACATAGATATCTCACTATCAGGACCTATATAAATAGTTTTCCCGCTCTTTCTAAGAGGAGTGTGTATGAGGAGTGCAGAGAGAACAGACATAGGAAAGGTAGAGAGTGAAGAGGTTATTAGTTATCAAAGTATTGTATTGTATAATTTAATTAGTTATCTCTACAATTGTTTCTTTGTTTTACTAGTTGAGTATTAAGTAAAAAGAACTCACAATATTTATTTATATTACTCAATAAATTAGTTTATCTTTACAAGAAGACCACTGCTCATTTCAACAACCCGGCTGGTTCAAAAGAGTAATATATATATCGCACAATGTAATATAACATCGTTCACAGCTTCCACAAACTACATACAGACAATCAGTCACAGTTCACATTGCACTACAACTGGACAATTGGTCACAGCTTCCATTAAACTACAACTGGACAATTGGTCACAGCTTCCATTAAACTACAACTGGACAATTGGTCACAGCTTCCATAAAACTACAACTGGACAATCGCTCACAGCTTCCTTTAAACTAAACCAGACAATCGCTCGCAGCTTCTATAAAACTACAACCGGACAATCGCTCACAGCTTCCTTTAAACTAAACCAGACGATCGCTCGCAGCTTCTATAAAACTACAACCGGACAATCGCTCACAGCTTCCTTTAAACTAAACCAGACAATCGCTCGCAGCTTCTATAAAACTACAACCAGACAATCGCTCACAGCTTCCATTAAGCTACAACTGGACAGTCGGTCACAGCTTCCTTTAAACTAAACCGGACAATCGCTCACAGCTTCCTTGAAACTACAACCGGACAACCGCTCACAACTTCCATAAAACTACAACCGGACAACCGCTCACAACTTCCATAAAACTACAACCGGACAATCGCTCACAGCTTCCATAAAACTACATCCAGACAATCGCTCACAGCTTCCTTTAAACGAAACCAGACAATCGCTCACAGTTTCCATAAAACTACAACCGGACAATCACTCACAGCTTCCATAAAACTACAACCGGACAATCGTTCACAGCTTCCTTTAAACTAAACCAGACAATCGCTCACAGCTTCTATAAAACTACAACCGGACAATCGCTCACAGTTTCCATAAATCTACAACCGGACAATCGCTCACAGCTTCCTTTATATTAAACCAGACAATCGTTCACAGCTTCCATAAAACTACAACTGGTCAATCGCTCACAGCTTCCATAAAACTACAATTGGACAATCGCTCACAGCTTCCATGAAACTACAACCGGACAACCGCTCACAACTTCCAAAAAACTACAACCGGACAATCGCTCACAGCTTCCATTAAACTACAACCGGACAATCGCTCACAGCTTCCTTTAAACTAAACCAGACAATCACTCACAGCTTCTATAAAACTACAACCGGACATTCGCTCACAACTTCCATAAAACTACAACCGGACAATCGCTCACAGCTTCCTTTAAACTAAACAAGACAATCACTCACAGCTTCCATAAAACTACAACCGGACAATCGTTCACAGCGTCCTTCAAACTAACCCAGACAATTGCTCACAGTTTCCATAAAACTACAACGGGACAACAGCTTCCATAAAATTACAACTGGACTATCGCTCACAGCTTCCATTAAACTAAACCAGACAATCGATCACAGTTTCCATAAAACTATAACTGGACAATCGCTCACAACTTCAATTAAGCTACCACTGGACAATCTCTCACAGCATCCACAACTACAACTGGATAATCGATCACAACTTCCACAAACTGCAACCGGACAATCGCTCACAGCTTCCATTAAACAACAACCAGACAATCGCTCACAGCTTCCATAAAACTACATCCAGACAATCGCTCACAGCTTCCTTTAAACTAAACCAGACAATCGCTCACAGTTTCCATAAAACTACAACCGGACAATCACTCACAGCTTCCATAAAACTACAACCGGACAATCGTTCACAGCTTCCTTTAAACTAAACCAGACAATCGCTCACAGCTTCTATAAAACTACAACCGGACAATCGCTCACAGTTTCCATAAATCTACAACCGGACAATCGCTCACAGCTTCCTTTATATTAAACCAGACAATCGTTCACAGCTTCCATAAAACTACAACTGGTCAATCGCTCACAGCTTCCATAAAACTACAATTGGACAATCGCTCACAGCTTCCATGAAACTACAACCGGACAACCGCTCACAACTTCCATAAAACTACAACCGGACAATCGCTCACAGCTTCCATTAAACTACAACCGGACAATCGCTCACAGCTTCCTTTAAACTAAACCAGACAATCACTCACAGCTTCTATAAAACTACAACCGGACATTCGCTCACAACTTCCATAAAACTACAACCGGACAATCGCTCACAGCTTCCTTTAAACTAAACCAGACAATCACTCACAGCTTCCATAAAACTACAACCGGACAATCGTTCACAGCGTCCTTCAAACTAACCCAGACAATCGCTCACAGTTTCCATAAAACTACAACGGGACAACAGCTTCCATAAAATTACAACTGGACTATCGCTCACAGCTTCCATTAAACTAAACCAGACAATCGATCACAGTTTCCATAAAACTATAACTGGACAATCGCTCACAACTTCAATTAAGCTACCACTGGACAATCTCTCACAGCATCCACAACTACAACTGGATAATCGATCACAACTTCCACAAACTGCAACCGGACAATCGCTCACAGCTTCCATTAAACAACAACCAGACAATCAATCACAGCTTTCACAAACTACAACTGGACGATTGATCACAGCTTCCATAAACTACAACTAGACAATTGCTCACAGCTGCCATTAAACAACAACCAGACAATCACTCACAACATCCACAAACTACAACTGGACAATCGATCACAGCTTCCATAAACTGCAACTGGAAAATCGCTCACAGCTTCCATTAAACTACAATCAGACAATTAGTCACAGCTTCCATTAAACTACAGCTGAACAATCGCTCACAGCTTCCACTAAACTACAACCAGACAATGAGTTACAGTTCCCAGTAAACTACAACTGGACAATTGTTTGTAGTGATCTCTGTATATCAATATACATGATCAGTCTATGTAAAGCTAGTACAGGCAATTGAACACTAGACATCTCACTATCAGGACCTATATAAATAGTTTTCCCGCTCTTTCTAAGAGGAGTGTGTATGAGGAGTGCAGAGAGAACAGACATAGGAAAGGTAGAGAGTGAAGAGGTTATTAGTTATCAAAGTATTGTATTGTATAATTTAATTAGTTATCTCTACAATTGTTTCCTTGTTTTACTAGTTGAGTATTAAGTAAAAAGAACTCACAATATTTATTTATATTACTCAATAAATTAGTTTATCTTTACAAGAAGACCACTGCTCATTTCAACAACCCGGCTGGTTCAAAAGAGTAATATATATATCGCACAATGTAATATAACATCGTTCACAGCTTCCACAAACTACATACAAACAATCAGTCACAGTTCACATTGCACTACAACTGGACAATTGGTCACAGCTTCCATAAAACTACAACCGAACAATCGCTCACAGCTTCCTTTAAACTAAACCAGACAATCGCTCGCAGCTTCTATAAAACTACAACTGGACAATCGCTCACAGTTTCCATAAATCTACAACCGGACAATCGCTCACAGCTTCCTTTTAACTAAACCAGACAATCGCTCACAGCTTCCATAAAACTACAACCGGACAATCGCTCACAGCTTCAATTAAGCTACCACTGGACAATTGGTCACAGCTTCCATTAAACTATAACAGGCAATCACTCACAAATTCCATTAAACTACAACAAGACAATTGCTCACAGGTTCAATAAACTACAATTGTACAATCACTCACAGCTTCCACTAAACTACAACTAGACAATTGTCCACAGCTTCCACTAAACTACAACAGTGTGCAATTCAAAATTACTTTGTTGCCTGCAATGCCTTTTGGGAAGTCCTGAGGTGCTGAGAGATTATGTAATTTCAGGATTTTCATTAAATGCCATGGGTAATTTCTTACAACTTGCTCTCTCCCAAAATCTACTTGGTTCTTAAAATTTGTAAAAATGATTTACAAAACATTTTGAATTCAAAATTACACAGAGTTCAATAATATTCAACTTTTCACCATACAATATGGAGGTGCCTCAAAACACACTCATACATTTGATATTTACAATGTAGATTGCATGTCAGACATACAGCTTGAAGTGAAAATGTTTCAAATTAAATATTAAGGAGAATGCAATAGAATTCAAGTGTAATTTGTTACCCTGACCAGCACAAGGTGGAGATAAAGTAACAAGTGCATGGAAAACAATGTGGAACATGTTGCTTCATAGTTGTGGTCATAATAGATCACAATGGGAGTTAAAGAGAGGAATTATATAAAACCTACAAGTCAGAAACAGGCCTACAGGCCCATGTTGGTGTTCTACCCATCCCTCTACATCTCACCCTATCAACAAATCCATTCACTCCCATCTCCCTCATGTGCTTATGCAACTTCCCCTCAAATGCGTCTGCGCTATTAACGTCAGCAACAAGGAGCACGTCCCATATTCTAAACATCCTCTAAATAAAATTACAAAGTAAAGGGTTTTCAACTGAATTCTTTTTCCTCATTCTCCCACATGTATGACTCCTATTTACCCCACGCCCCCACCACTAAGGGGAGACATCTTCTCCACAACTACCTAATCAAACCCTCCCAAAATTTTAGAGGCCTCGGTCAGGTCATTTGTCAGCCTTCTCTTAATTAGCTCAGTTAGCTGGGCATCTACTTCATGATGCGGAGAGGCTCCAACAGCGTGGGTTCAATTCTCGTACCAGCTGTGGTTATCCATGAAGGCCCTGCCTTCTCAACCTTACCCCTTGCCTGAGGTGTGGTGGTCCTCAGGTTAAATCACCACCAGTCAGCTCTCCCTCTCCAAAAAATGGGGAGAACAGCCTACAGTCCTTGGGGACTGTGGCAACTTTCATTGTATTTCTTAGAGATAAAAGCCTTCATATTAGCAGTCTTCACATATTGGCTGCTGCAGCCTTCATATTAGCTTTGCCATCTCAGTTCTGGTACCATTCCTGTAAAATCTGCTTTTTCCCTCTCTCCAGTGCGTACGCGGAGAAGAGGTCTAATCTTGATTTGGGAGAGCAAGGGAAAAATCCAGCTAGTTTAATTCCTATAGTCACTTCCTGATCAACAGTACCCAATAAACGTGGAGGCAGCTGCAAACTTGTCCTTTACTGATTATCATAGGGATCTTCGAGTGATGGAGAAGGTGGGGGGTGGGGGGTGGGGGGGGGGGGGTGGGGGTGGGGGGGGGGGGGGGGGAATGAGAAGGAGAGGCAGATGTGAACGAATGAAAGAGGAAAGAGAAATAAATAAAAACAACAAGGGAAGAGATGAAAGCTGGAAATTACTCCGAGATCTGAAGAGTTATTATCGGGAGTCTCCCACTCGTCGTGGTTGGGCGCTGTAATCCGCAAGGGACATTCACGCTGAAGGCTAATTGAAAGAGACCACAAGGCAGTCCCACATTGCGTGTAGTGTTGCACTCACATCCATGTACTGGGATAAACAACCCGGCCTTCCAGCCTCTCCAGCACTGTGTTCTTGTAAGGAAACCTGCCCATGTCACAGTATGCTCCTTCACTTTGCATGCTGTGAAATAGGAAACCTGGGAAAGGGGAAAGAAGAGGTGATGGGGTGGGGATGTGGGCGAGCGGGGGGGGGGGGGGGGGGGGGGGGGGGCTTGTTTGTGGAGTAACTAACTCTATCCCTCCGTGGCTGATTAAGAACAGAACCTTTAGCTTTGACGGCTTCCTGTACGGGCAACTGAGAGGCCGAGTATTTGAGATGCGGTTTCAGTAAGTACTTCCCCACACCCAAACATCTGGCGAACAGCCTCAGGCACAAACTGTCTTTACTTTAAGAAAAAGAATGACAATTACCAATTCATAAGGGTGGTTAGTTGAATGGCAAATACAAATCACAGAGTCCAAGACACACTCTTGCTCCCTGAGTCCATCTCCGCCATATTTCAAACTATCAAAAGATTAATCCCTTTGAGAAGTCTCTACATTTATCAAGAAATAAACTCCACATCTGGGTTATTTGTTAAGCATCATTAAACATTTTAAAGTATTTTTCACTAGCATTTTCTTTGTCGTTCCTGAGGTTGTGAGAGAGTGAGACCGGAGTGTGCAAGTATGAGATAGTACTCGCTAGTCAGTAAGTGAGTGGAATCGCTGGGTACGTGAGATTGTGAGTGTTTGAGTCATTCTCAGAGTGAGTGAGATTGTGAGTGAGTGAATCCCAGTGTGAGTGAGACTGTGAGTGAGTCCCAGAGTGAATGAGACTGTGAATGAGTGAGTCCCAGAGTGAGTGAGATTGTGAGTTAGTGACTCCCAGAGTGAGTGAGACTGTGAATGAGTGAGTCCCAAAGTGAGTGAGATTGTGAGTTAGTGACTCCCAGAGTGAGTGAGACTGTGAGTGTGAGTGAGTCCCAGAATGAGTGACATTGTGAATGAGTGAATCCCAGGGTGACTGAGATTGTGAGTGAGTGAGTCACGAGTGAGTGAGATTGTAAGTGACTGAGTCCCAGACTGAGTGAGATTGTGAGTGAGTGAGTGAGATGGTGAGTGAGTCCCAGGGTGAGTGAGATAGTGAGTGAGTGAGTGAGATGGTGAGTGAGTCCCAGGGTGAGTAAGATTGTGAGTGAGTGAGATAGTGAGTGAGTATGTTCCACGGTGAGTGAGATTGTGAGCGAGCGAGTCCCAGAGTAAGTGTGAGCACTGTAGTGAATTTGCAATATTGTGAGTTTTTGAGTATGTTAGTGAATGAGTGAGATTGTGTGTGTGAGAAATGTGTATGAAAGTGCTGGTCTGAGTGGGTGAGCCTGAGAATAAACAAGAATATGAGTCAGAGTACATGAATATCGGTGAGATTTTGTGAATGCATGACTGATATTGATCAAGACTGTACAGAGATAAAATCTGTCAAAGTTGCAAAACGGAATTTGAAGCTAAATATGTGGTCACTGGTATCGACAATGCTACTTTGCTAGAGTATTACAACTATCCCTTGCCTGTTGTAGACAGAAAATACACAGAAAATGTGCGTGCACACACATATACACACTAATACACACACAATCACACAGATTACGAGTACACACAGACACACAGGCACACTCACACAGATCATGTTCAGATACAAACACAGACACACAAGCATGGACACACACACGCACACACACAAGCACAGATGCATATACGGCACACAAACGCACAAGCACAGCACATATACACGCATGCACAGACATTGCACACATACGCACACATATACACACAGAACCATAGGTACACGCATTGCACTCACATATACACATGTACACAAAACAGTCACACATACACACATGTACACACACACATATAGATACACATATATACACAAACACAGACACACTTGGCACACGAACACACAAGCACAGACACATACATTGTACACATATACACACACAAGCACACATATACACACACATAACACACATATACACTTTTAAAAAATAAATTTAGAGTACCCAATTCTTGTTTTCCAATTAAGGGGCAATTTAGCGTGCTGAATCCATCTTTAGGTTGTGGGGCTGAAACCCATGCAGACTCAGGGAGAATGTGCAAACTCCTCATGGACAGTGACGCAGGCCATATCGAAACCCGGGTCCTCGGCGCCATGAGGCAACATTACTAATCACTGCACCACCATGCCGCCCCAGCACACACATATACTTACACACAAACACAAGCACAGGCACATTGCACACATGTACACACACTCACACAAACACAGACAAAGACACAAGCACAGACACACACATTGTACACATATATATACACACAGACGTTTGATAAAGTTTCCCATGGCAGGTTGATGGAAAAAATGAAGTTGTATGGGGTTCAGGGTGTACTAGCTAGATGGATAAAGAATTGGCTGGGCAACAGGAGACAGAGAGTAGTGGTGGAAGGGAGTGTCTCAAAATGGAGAAAGGTGACTAGTGGTGTTCCACAGGGATCCGTGCTCGGACCACTGTTGTTTGTGATATACATAAATGATCTGGACGAAGGTATAGGTGGCCTGATTAGCAAGTTTGCAGATGATACTAAGATTGGTGGAGTTGCAGATAGCGAGGAGGACTGCCAGAGAATACAGCAAAATATAAATAGATTGGAGAGTTGGGCAGAGAAATGGCAGATGGAGTTCAATCCAGGCAAATGCGAGGTGATGCATTTTGGAAGATCTAATTCAAGAGCAGAGTATACGGTCAATGGAAGAGTCCTGGGGAAAATTGATGAACAGAGAGATCTGGGAGTTCAGGTCCATTGTACCCTGAAGGTGGCAACGCAGGTCGATAGAGTGGTCAAGAAGGCATACAGCATGCTTGCCTTCATCGGACGGGGTATTGAGTACAAGAGTCGGCAGGTCATGTTACAGTTGTATAGGACTTTGGTTAGGCCACATTTGGAATACTGCGTGCAGTTCTGGTCGCCACATTACCAGAAGGATGTGGATGCTTTAGAGAGGGTGCAGAGGAGGTTCACCAGGATGGTGCCTGGTATGGAGGGTGCTAGCTATGAAGAAAGGTTGAGTAGATTAGGATTGTTCTCGTTGGAAAGACGGAGGTTGAGGGGGGGGACCTGATTGAGGTCTACAAAATTATGAGAGGTATGGACAGGGTGGATAGCAACAAGCTTTTTCCAAGAGTGGGGGTGTCAATTACAAGGGGTCACGACTTCAAGGTGAGAGGGGGAAAGTTTAAGGGAGATGTGCATGGAAAGTTTTTTACGCAGAGGGTGGTGGGTGCTTGGAACGCTTTGCCAGCGGAGGTGGTAGAGGCGGGCACAATAGCATCATTTAAGATGCATCTAGACAGATATATGAACGGGCGGGGAACAGAGGGAAGTAGATCCTTGGAAAATAGGTGACAGGTTTTGATAAAGGATCTGGATCGGCGCAGGCTGGGAGGGCCAAAGGGCCTGTTCCTGTGCTGTAATTTTCTTTGCTCTTTGTTCTTAGACACACACACACACACACACACACACACACACCAGTAACAGTTTTCAGAATGTACCTACCCAGTAAATCACATCCCTGCAGTTCAAAGCGCATTCCGATCCCGGCTGGAGACCATCTCTCTGGATACACTCGGACAAACCGTGCAGGCACAGGATCAAATCTCCGGATCTCAGGAATGTCGTAGTTCATGTTCCCTTCAAACATCTGAGGGCCATGAGGAGAGATAGGGTGAGCAAAACTAACCAAAGAACCACAACACAGGGGGCACTGCAAACTGACTCTCCTCTTGAACTATAGAGGGCAATAGCTAAATCCTTTGGCTGTAACAAAGAAAAGACTTGCATTTGTTTAGTGCCTTTCTCAACCATAAACTAGCCCAAAAGTGTTTTACAGCCTCACACTGTGCTTTTGTGAAGCGTAGTAGTTACTGTAGGAAATGCTGCAACCAATTTGCACACAGCGAGCTCTCACACACAGAAATTAAATAAATAAATATTGGCCAGGACCAAAGCAGTGTCATGGAATCTTCTAAGTGCACCCGAGAGGACAGTCGAGACTGCAGTTTCACTCGAAAGATGCCACCTTCAACTCTCCAACACACCCTACACACACACCACTGGAGTGTCAGTCTGCAACAGTTTGCTGGGGTATGGGAGCGCTCATTCGTGTTCTGACCTACATCTACCGCTCAATCATCAACACTAAAGAACACAATTTTTGCCCAATATCGCAATGTTGTTTATGGGAGCTTGCTGTGAACAAGTTGGCTGCCACACTTCCCATATGGCAGCTGCGACCATTGTTTCTTGAGGACAATGAAGGAAATGTGAGATGTTCTCTTTTCTCTTTCTTCTTTTCTGGATTGTGGAGTAGACGTAAGTGTTACAAACTGCTCTGAATATTTTATTTGCCATGTAGCCCTTAGCTAGAAATTGGAAATTAAGTCAACTGGAAACAAATTCACTAAATTATTAATTAGCAAACCCAGACAGGCAAGAAGCTTTTTCTCTCATTCTCTGATAATGAAAAATATCTATAAAGGGCATTTTGTTCCCTCCTATTTGATTTTCTGCCTATTTCTTCCTCGGCTGTGATCTTTTTGTCTCGCGTTCTGCAGCTTCAATCATAGAATGGAATCACATAGTGGTGTCGCACAGAAGGTGGCCATTCAGCCCATTGTACCTCTGCTATCTCATGGAAAGGGCTCCTCAATCAGTCCCATTCCCCTCACCCCTTTCCTCATAGACCGATAAATTTCCCCCCTTCGAGTATATACCCTTTAGAAAATTAATTTTGAATCTGCTTCCACTCACTCTTTCAGGCAGCATTTTTGAGATCCCCTCTAACTCCTGCCGCCAGCCAGAAAGAGGGCTAGGATTATTTGTGCATACGCACCTGTGGCAGCTGGTGCATGCGTTAGCTGCTCCTTTCCAACTGGTGGCAGGAGCTTAGTATGTGCGCCTATAATTTTACTGCAGCAGATGATACAGAGGAAAGAAAAATGTAATTTGCCGCCAAAAGTTGTTCCCAATTCCCCATTTGTGATTGGATCTCGATGTTGGGGTCCGTGTGCAGCCTCCTTAAGCTAGACAGACACAGGCCCCTGACATCACTTGAGCCTGAAGGAAACCCTATGTGATAAATGCTTTTGATTTTTTTTTTGAGTATTACCATTCTGGTAAATCTCCTCCACACCCTCTCAAAGGCCTCAATGACCTTCCTAACCCAGAGTGCCCACTTTTGAAATGGAAATGAAATGAAAATCGCTTATTGTCACAAGTAGGCTTCAAATGAAGTTACTGCGAAAAGCCCCTAGTCGCCACATTCCGGTGCCTGTTCTTGGCTGTTTTTGTTGGCCTCAGGCAGTTTCTCTCTGCTGAGACCGCACTTGGAAGGATTTAGAATGGCTGTCCATAGATCGGGGCGCCATTTTGTCTGGCAGGCCCGCTCTTCCTCCTGCCTTGCCCCCCCTTTCAAGCACCCCCCGCCCTCTTTTGAACCTCCCCCAACTGCCGGGAGGCCCTCAAGAATTCCCCCTATAATTGGCAACGGCCTCCCCCTGTGCCTAAACTCTGGCAGTGCCCCTGGCAATGCCACCCTGAACCCAGGGTGGCAATGCGAGGGTGCCTGGGTGGCACTGCCATAGTATAAGAGTGGCAGTGCCAGGGTACCCAAGTGTCAGGAGGAGCGCCAGGGTGGCACCCTTTCCGTTCCTTGACAACCCAGGGGTCTCCAATGGCCTCGGAGACACCCCATTTGTGCGGACGAGTGCTCAGCTGCAGCCTGGTGAGATCTCGCAGGCGCGGTCGGAGATTACTGGGGGCAGGCTCATTTAAATATTCAGATCTTGATATCACCCACGCGGAGCCGGATTTGGACCTCGTCTGTGATTTACCTGTTGCACCCGGATCCATGCCGGGCACAACGTGCTTGCTGAATCGTGCCTACATTCTCACAAGAGAGTGCTCACAACCAAAACTACAACAAAGTTTCCCAATAAAAGTAGGATAATCTTTCCAGCAAGTTGCTGTGAGTGGAGGATAGTTGTGCAACTTATGTATGTAAAATCAACCCCAGTTGTGAACTCCAGATGTGATTGGTGGGGCAATGACCCAAACATCTCCATTCTGACTGGGACTTTAAAAAAATTTGTTCACGGGATGTGGGAGCCTGGCTCGGCCAGCATTTACTGCCCATCGCTTAATGCTCTTGAGAGGTTGATGCTGAGCCGCCTTCTTGAACTGCTGTAGTCCATGTGGTGTATGTATACGCACAGTGCTATTAGGAAGGGGATTCAGGATTTTCATCCAGCGACAGCGAATGAATGATGATCCATCTCCAAATCAGGATGGTGGGCGGCTTGGAGGGGGCTTGGTGGTGTTTCCATGTATCTGTTGCCCCTGTCCTTCCAGGTTGCGTGTTTGGAAGGTGCTGTCAAAGAAGCCTTGGCAAATTGCATAGTGCATCTTACAGATGATATACATTGTGGCACTGTGCTTCAGTGGTGAAGGGACTAAATGTTTAAGGTAATTAATGTTTGAATTTGTGGAATCATTATATGGACTGGTTTACTTTATTGCGCACAAATATTTTGCAAAAGACTGAAGAAATTGATGGGCCCTACCTTATGTCGTGATCCTCCTGATTCCTTCACAAATGTCCAGTTGACTCCATTCATGCTGTAAGCCAATTTAAACTTCCGCACGAAAGCCTTATTTTCCCCTCCTGTCCCACCATCCACCACCGATGCTCCTCGCGCTCCCTGGATGATGATCGCGCTGATGGTCTTTGGGATGGGCAAGGCTACTTGGAGCCATTCTGTGCCAGGGGGAGGATGAGGTTGTCGTGGATACCATCCGGATCGGCTGGCGACGAGACGGGCACTGCCCGATGACCAGTGGTAGTCCCTTGTGGAGGAGGCCGTTATCTGGGAGTCAGGGATGAGTCCGGAAAGCATTCCCAGCATATCGGAGCAAGGTGCATCTATTAAAAGGGAGGGAGTCATTGTGGGGATGGAACTTAAGAAGCCCATGTGGTCTACAACAAATCATCAGGCCTCTCGATACAAGCTACAGATTTATATAATTTCTAATCATGTCCTATTGTTCTCACCATTCCTTACCTCCATACTCTTCTCTACTCCTAAAACCCTCTGAGATATCTGTGCTCTTTCAATTCTGGCCTCTTGAGGAACCCTCAATCTCATTCGCTCCACCTTTAGTGGCTGTACCAGGTCCTGAGCTCTGTGACTAGGAATGGTATCATGGTTGTTGCATTGATGAACTAGTAACCCACAGATATGAGTTCAAATCAGTAATGGTGACTATGAAACTCTAGATCATCATTAAAAACCCAACTGGTTCACTCACGTCCTTTTGAGGAGGAAACCTGCTGGGTTTACCTTATCTGGCCTCTTTGTGGTTTCAGGTTCAAAGCAATATGACTGACTCCTAACTTGCCATCTGAAATGGCCTAAAAAACCACTCAGTTGTACTAAAAAAAATCTGTGATAGACTGAAGTGGTTCAAGAAAGTGCTTCAACGTAATGGGACCGGCTGCATAAATTAAATCTGGCCCGGCGAGTAGACCAAACAAAGGACGATTTTCGGAGATGGGACACGCTCCTGTTGTCATTAGCTGGGAAGGTGCAGACGGTGAAGATGACGGTCCTCCCGAGATTCCTGTTCATGTTTCAATGTCTCCCCATCTTTATTCTGCGGTCCTTTTTTAAACGGGTCAACAAAGTGATCGCTGGCTTTGTTTGGGTGGGCAAGACCCCGGGGTAAAGAAGGTAATGCTTGAGCGGAGTCGGGAAGAGGGCGGGCTGGCACTGCCAAATTTTAGTAACTATTACTGGGCAGCGAATATAGCCATGAGCAGGAAGTGGGAGTTGGGGGAGGGGTCGGTATGGGAGCGTATGGAGGCGGCTTCATGCAGAGGCACCAGTTTGGGGGCTTTGGTAACTGCGCCTCTGCCGTTCCCACCGGCACGGTACTCCACCAGCCCCGTGGTGATGGCGGCCCTGAGAGTCTGGGGGCAATGGAGGAGACATGTGGGAGCAGAAGGAGCATCAGTCTGGTCCCCAATCTGTAATAATCACCGGTTTGTCCAGGGAAGTATGGATGGGGAGTTCCGGATATGGCAGAGAGCAGGGATTGAGAGGATGGGGGATATGTTTATAGAGGGGAGCTTTCCGAGTATGAGGCGCTGGAGGTGAAGTTTGGATTGACGAGGAGAAACAAATTCAGGTATCTGCAGGAGCGGGACTTCCTACGTAAACAGGTGTCGTCAACCTTCCCGCTCCTGCCGCTCAGGGGGATTCGGGACAGGATAGTTTCCAGAGGGTGGGTAGGAGAAGGGAGCGTCTCGGACATTTACAAGGAACTTATGGGGTCAGAGGAGACGCAGACCGAGGAGCTGAAGTGCAAGTGGGAGGAGGAGCTGGAAGGAGAGATAGAGGGTGGTCTATGGGCGGACGCGTTGAGTAGAGTCAACGCGTCCGCAACATGTGCCAGGCTCAGCCTGATACAATTTAAGGTCGTTCACCGGGCTCACATGACAGTGGCCCGGATGAGCAGATTCTTTGGGGTGGAAGACAGGTGTGCAAAATGTGCGGGAGGACATGTCCACATGTTCTGGGCATGTCGGAAGCTTAGGGGATTTTGGCAGGGGTTTGCAGATGTCATGTCCACGGTGTTAAAAACATCGGTGGCGATTTTCGGGGTGTCGGAAGACCCGGGAATCCGGGAGGAGAAAGAGGCAGACGTTCTAGCCTTTGCTTGCCTGGTAGCCCGGAGACTGATACTATTAGCTTGGAGGGACTCAAAGCCCCCGAAGTCGGAGACCTGGCTATCGGACATGGCTAGCTTTCTCTGTTTGGAGAAAATCAAGTTCGCCTTGAGAGGGTCACTGTTAGAGTTCACCCGGAGGTGGCAATCGTTCGTCGACTTCTTCGCGGAAAATTAATTGTCAGCAGAACGGGGGGGGTGGGGGGGGGGGGGGGGGTGCTTAGAGTAGGGGGTTAATAAAGGTGGGACCTGTAAGGGAGGGAGATGGCTTTTGCACTATGTTTATAGTTTCATGTACATTGTTTATTGTGTTGTTGTTATAATACAAAAAAATACCTCAATAAAATGTTTATTTTAAAAAAAGAAAGTGCTTCAACGCAACCTTCTCAAAGGCAATTAGGGATGGGTAATAAACACTGGCCTAGCCAGCAATGCATAAATCCTGCAAATGAAGAATTAATCTTAAAGAAAAAATCCCTCTCTATATTTCTCTGCTTCTCTAATTATTTCTCTGTCTTAGAACTTTTCTCTTTGAGCAACCTTTTGGTCACCTATCCTAATGTCCCTTTATGTGGCTCAGTGACATGTTTGATTGCGTTCCTATTAATAGCCTTGTCCCAGTTTTTGTTACATTAAAGTTGCTCTATATAAATACAAATTCCTTCTTTCTTAAGTCCAGGTCATTGTTGGAAAAGTACACACGTGAACGACAAGCGAGGGCAGGACTGGGTTTTCCTGTGAGTCCCTTTAAGTACATCCGAGTGATGGGACTTGGGTGAGGTACAATGCTGAGCCTCAAGGAATCCACTAGTAGGATTCTCCGTCCATTCACACCGACGGGATTCTCCCATCCTGCTGCAGTGAATGAGATATTTGGCTGAGCGCCAAATTCTCTGTCCCCGCTAGCAGCGACAGCGGGGCAGACCAGCAACGGCAAATCCCGATCCACACATTCAGGAGAGGGGTGGAAGGAAGGGGGTTTGGGCGTTGTCAGGAAATTAAAATCATGGTCAATTTAATATCTCAACCAAGGCATGGGTTCACTTTGGAATTGAAGACAAAACTAATAGACACAGCAAAAGCTGTTCAATTATCTTGATGTGCTCTTCTGGAAAGGATTGGGGTTGGAGGAGGTGGAGGCTAAGAGAGAGATAGCTGGCAACATAGTGGTAATTCCACTGCACTAGTAATCCAGAGGCCCTGGTTATTGCCCCGGGGACATGGGTTCAAATCCCACCACGGCAGCTGATGGAGTTTGAATTCAATTAATAAATCTCGAATCTAATCTCAGTAATCGTGATCATAGAATTATCAATAAAACCTCATTTGGTTCAGTAATGTCCTTCAGGGAAGGAAATCTGCCTTTGCCTTACCTGGTCTGGCACACATGTGACTCTAGATTTAAAGTATGACCGAGTCTTAACTCCAGACCCACAGTATGTGGTTGATTCTTAACTGCCCTCTGGAAATGTTCAATTCAAGTAGTCATTCATTAGAGTAGTCAGCAAAGTCAGCGACTCTCACATCCCATGAAATAATAAAGAGAGGAAAAATGTTGACGTGGGGGCGGGCAGGAGCGGTAGAACAGACATGGGTGGTGGAGGTTGGGGAAGGGGAAGACCTACTTGTAATCTGGCATCCGTAGAGCTCAAAACGCATCGATATTCCATTTGTCCACACCTGAGGCCGAATGCGAACAAAGCGAGCCAGGACAGGTGGGGTCAGCGTGTTCAGAACCACCTCGTTCCCATCCGTGTTGGCTGGAAACAACTAGAGAAGGAAATAAGTGCTTTAGTACAAGTTAACGTGTGCACAGATTCATTTGAAGCTGCTTTTCCTTATCCCTTAGGAACAGCCTCCACCAAATTTCCCAGTTTAAAAGTGGTTTTGTTACTCAAAGTAAGAAACAAATATATAAGGCAGTGTTCAGCTCAAAGTGATCAGGAGCTGACAGACTGGCTGATTTTTCACGCTCTATCCAGGAGCCGTCAATCCCATTTTCAGACTTTCAGGTGGTAATAGGTAAAGTAAAAAAAATAGAAAATTGACAGAAGTGGGTTAAGAATTCATTGCAACGATTGCACAAGCTTCAGTTCTTGACACCTGAACATATGTTTTTTTAAAAACTTTCCCCGCCTCTTTTATCTATCTTCTGTTTCTCAAAGCTTCCCCAAACCCATTGCCTCTCCGCCTTTACTTGTGGTCTTAATCAAGGATTGTCAGATCAGGGGCGTCATTCTCCGACCCCCCCGCCGGGTCGGAGAATGGCCGTTGGCCGCCGTGAATCCCGCCCCCGCCCCCGCCATAGTCTCCGGTACCGGAGATTGGGCGGGGGCGGGAATCGGGCCGCGCCGGTTGGCAGGACCCCCCCTCAATTCTCTGGCCCGGATGGGCCGAAGTCCCGCCCAGAAATTGCCTGTCCCGCCGGCGTAAATCAAAGCTGGTATTTACCGGCAGGACCAGGCGGCGTGGGCGGGCTCCGGGTTCCGGGGGGGGCGCGGGGCGATCTGACCCCGGGGGGTGCCCCCACGGTGGCCTGGCCCGTGATCGGGGCCCACCAATCCGTGGGCGGGCCTGTGCCGTGGGGGCACTCTTTCCCTTCCGCCTCTGCCACGGTCTTCACCATGGCGGAGGAGGAAGTGATTCTCCCCACTGCGCATGCGCGGGAAACTGTCGGCGGCCGCTGACGCTCCCGCACATGCGCCGCATTTCCGCACCAGCTGGCGGGGCACCAAAACAGGGGTTTGGATAGGGTGGACAGTGAGAGCCTTCTCCCGCGGATGGATATGGCTGGCACGAGGGGACATAACTTTAAACTGAGGGGTAATAGATATAGGACAGAGGTCAGAGGTAGGTTCTTTACGCAAAGAGTAGTGAGGCCGTGGAATGCCCTACCTGCTACAGTAGTGAACTCGCCAACATTGAGGGCATTTAAAAGTTTATTGGATAAGCATATGGATGATAATGGCATAGTGTAGGTTAGATGGCTTTTGTTTCGGTGCAACATCGTGGGCCGAAGGGCCTGTACTGCGCTGTACTGTTCTATGTTCTAAACGCCATTTCCGCCAGCTGGCGGGGCACCAAACGCCATTTCCGCCAGCTGGCGCGGCGGAAATCCCTCCGGCGTCGACCTAGCCCCTCAATGTTGGGGCTCGGCCCACCTTTGGGCCGGCGTGATGCCCGTCTGATTGGCGCCGTTTTTGGCGCCAGTCGGCGGACATCGCGCCGTTGGGATAGAATTCCGCCCCAGAGATCAGGGGCGAGATTCTCCGACCCCCCGCCTGGTGTGAGAATCGCCGGGGGCTGGCGTGAATCCCACCCCCGACGGTTGCCGCATTCTCCACCACCGGCTATTCGGCGGGGGTGGGAATCGCGCCGTGCCGGTTGGCGGGCCCCCCCCCCCCCCGCGATTCTCCGGCCCGGATGGGCCGAAGTCCCGCCGCTAAAATGCCTGTCCCGCCGGAATAGATTAAACCACCTACCTTACTGGCGGGACAAGGCGGCGCGGGCGGGCTCCGGGGTCCTGGAGGGGGCGCGGGGCGATCTGGCCCCGGGGGGTGCCCCCACGGAGGCCTGGGCGCCAGTCGGCAGACATCGCGCCGTTTCCGGAGAATTTCGCCCCAGACCTCACTTCCAAACTCCTTTCTCGGAAACCTTGTGCTAGATTCTCTGCTGGCGGGATTCTCTGGTTTACCGACAGCGCACCCAAACCAGGGATTTCCCGATGGCATGTGGCTGCCCACAATAGGAAAGCACATTGGCTGGCTGGTGGGACGGAGAATCCCGCCTTCCGGTCTCTGACGCCAAAATCGTGTTCGGCGATCTGCGGAAGAATCCCCGTTGGCGCCGAAATCGGGGGCGCCGCCGCTTTTGCGATGGTCCGCCCCCTCCAAAACGGCGTAGTACTCTGCACGTTGTCGGGACGGCCTCAGGACGTCACCTGAGTCCCTTCCCCCGATGCTCCACCCCTGGTGGGCCGAGCTCCCGATGGCGTGGGCCACTCATGGTATTTGATTTTCGGGAACCCGACATGGTGGCTGCGGACTGAGTCCAGCGCCGCCACAGCCGGGAGTGGGGGGGGGGGGGGGGGGGGGGGGGGGGATCCGCAGGCAGGGAGGGGTTTAGCAGGGGCTGGGGGCACTGGTGGGGGAGTGGTCCGGGGATAGCGATCCTTGCCAAAGGGGGGCACTATTTGGCAGGCCGGGTCCGTACGTGGCCAGCACCATGTTGCACGGCGCGGCCGCTGCAGGCCTCCGCTGTGCGCATGCGCCGCCATGGATCCGGCAATTCTCCGCCCGTATCTGCAGCTAGAGCTGGGGGTTGTGCGCTGCGTGCCTGCTAGCCGCCTCCCCCCTCCCCCCCACCCACCAGACGGAGGATCGGTGGAGGTTTTGGGGGGGTTTTTGGACGTAAAACGCCACTGTTCCCACGCCGGCATCAGCACATAGTGTAGCCACCTGGGTTGGCCAATTCCCGACGTAAAATGGAGAACAGCAAAGGCTGAAGGGAAATTCAGCCAACACAGGCAGAAACCAGCAGGTGCAAGTTTACTGTGTATTAGACTCTGCAAAAGCCCAGACAGCATCGATACAAGCAGCCGTCTGCATAATAATGTAGCAGCCATCTACATAGTAATGAGCGATCCCCGGGAACAATCGAAACATTTGAGATAAACAAAGCCAAGCCAGACTCCTCGGCGCGAGCAGGAGCCAGCACAAAAGAGGTTAACGGACACTTAAAGACCGCCCATCGATCAGGGAACCGCTCCAGTATTGGAGAAATCGAACCAAGCGATTGGAACGAAGTCCAATCACTTGAAACCAGGTACGGGGTCCACCCCGAAGGGCAGGAAGCCCCTGGGGACTATAAAGTAAAGCCCCCAAGTTCAAATCGTCCTTCTCGACAGGGTCACTCAGCAATCCGAACCAACCCTTGACAGTGACCTGTCCAGCTGCCTCCAAAGAACGTAAGTCTCAAGTCAACACTCGCTATGAGATAGGCGCTCCTAGCTACCAGTCCATACCAGCTTTGAATCCCGCAGACTCAGAACCCGAACGAAAGGCCATTTGTTCCCCTGACCTGGTGGGTCAGTCCGAAGCTAAGTATAGGCCTGTTAGTTATAGAAATAGCTTAGAAAGTAGAGTTTATGCACGAGTAGTGATTTACTGTGTATAATAAATGTGCTTTGATTTGAATCTTACTAATTGGTGTATCGAGTTATTGATCATTACTTGAACTTGAACCTCGTGGCTGTGTCATAAAGATACCTGGCGACTCTAGAGCAAAAGTTATAAAACAGAGCCAATTGAACCAACCAAAAGTTAGCAACAATAGTATTCCAAACGGAGAATCCAGCACCCTGTCTCTCTAACAGTTTTCTCCAACCTGTCTCTCTCCACAGGGTCTCACAAAATGACCCTGTGTCTCTCTGAGCTCTGCCCAATGCTGACCTCCCTTCTTCAAGATAAACAAAACAGTACATCTCTACAGGCAGGGTGCAAATTATTAACTCAATAGGGACTTCCCCCAGTCAAACCACACTAACCCTAGGCTTTTAACCCTCAAATTGTCCACTACATTTATAATTCAATTGCCTGAAATCTTCCAATCATCACAACCGCCCACCTTCCTACCCCCATCGCCGAGTCGGGGGTTTGCCATCAGCAGGACCCGAAGATCCCACTGGCAGTAACAGCCAGAAAATTATAGTCTATGTGTGCTACCTCAGCTGCCTCTCTCACTCTAATGTTGCTGCTTGGAGTCCTTTGGCACCTGCATCGGAAAGTGCATAAATGAAAATTGCTCGGTCATTGGGAGTGCCCAGCTGCTAATGGATTTTCCTTTTGGTAATTTCAATACCTGGAAAATCAGGCAGGTCTTTCTCACTGGCCTGTGAAAGTAACAGGGAGTTGAACCACAATCATTAATCAGATTTGACAAAGATTGCGTGGGTGTAAAAGAAAACCTGTACTCGGGGGTTAAAGCGAAGGAGCCGATGGAAAGAGTGCAATAAATTGCAGAAATAGGTTAAAACGGAGGTTGGATATGAATGCGATGACCTTCCTCATCTTCATCTGTTTTGCGATTGGCTGACCCTCCTTTGCAGATGGGTGAATGGCTCAAACAGGTCTTGGCATGACTGCAGCCCTTGTTAAAGGGTCCCTTCCCTGTTTACCACTTACTGTCTCCCCCAGGGCCCTCTTCTGGCTTAACCCTAGCTCCCTGGACCATCTCCAGCCTTAACCCCCATCCCCCAGGCCCTTTCCAGGCTAAATCCCGACACCTGGGCTCTCTCCAGGCATAACGCCACCCACCCCCTTGGGCCCTTGTAGCCATGTAAAATGGCTGACTCCCGATTAGAATGGCCAAACTCCGATCTAAAATGGCGAACGGGAGAGGCTGATGGGAAAATCAGCCAACAGGACTCAAACAGACAGCTGCAGGTAAAACAGTGTATTCGTCTCTGGAAAAAGCCAGACCAAACCAATACCTGCAGCCATCAACATCACAACACCCCAGCAATCTGCATACTAAGCAGCCATCCCCGGGAACAATTGTTACAAATTAGCAACACAAAGCCGACCCAGACCTTTCGGCGCCAGCAGGAGCTGACACAAAGAGAGGTAAACGACCACCCCTCGATCAAGGAATTGCTCCAGTATTGGAGAATATCGAACCAAGTGATTGGGACCAAGTCCAATCACTTGGAACCAGGTACAAGGTCCGCCCCGAGAGGCGGGAAGCCCCTGGGGACTATAAGAATAGGGGCCAAGTTCAAATCGACCCTTCTTCTCCTCTCCGCACCCTTCGAGACCCTTGCTGAAAGAAAACATAAGTGTTACTCCAACGATCGCTACCAGATAGACACTCCTGACTATCGACCTGTACCAGCTTTTGAATCCCGCAGGCTCAGAACCCATTCGAAAAGCCATTTGTTTCCCTGACTTGGTGGGCCATTTCCAAAGTTAAGTATTGGCCTGTTAGTGGTAGGTAGTAGTTTAGAAGTAGAATTATTGTATAAGTATTAATTGCTGTATATAATAAATGAGCGTTGATTTAACTCTTACTGAGTGGTGTGTTGGATTATTAATCATTACTCGGACTTGAACCACGTGGCGGTATCAGAAAGATACCTGGCGACTCAAGAGCAAAGGTGACAGAATTAGAGCAAATAAACTAAGGCAAAAACGAGCAACACCCTCGCCAGACTTAACCCCAAAATCCTGGACCCCCTCCAACCTTAACCCCATTTCCCTAGGCCCTCTCCAGACCTAACCCCAACCCCTGGGCCCACTCCAGGGGCGGGATTCTCCCGAATCCCCCGATGGCCCGACGCCAGCGTACAAAAATGCCGCGAACCACTTCGGCATCAGGCCAACCGGAAGTTACAGAATCCTCCGCACTTCCGGGGGCTAGGCCGGCGCCAGAGGGGTTGGCGCCGCGCCGCCCAGCGCGAGTTAGCGCATGCGCAGAACTGCCGGCGTGGTTTCACACATGCGCAGACCGGTCGGCGTATTCTTGCGCACGCAGAGGGGGGGTGGCTTCTCCGCGCCGGCCATGGCGGAGCCCTACAGAGGCTGGCACGGAAGGAATGAGTGCCCCCATAGCACAAGCCCGCCTGATCGGTGGGACCCGATCGCGGGCCAGGCCACCAGGGGCCACCCCCGGGGCCAGATCCCCCGCGCTCCCCCCCCCCCCCCCGAAGACCGCACCAGCTGGCCTACCAGCCAGGTCCCGCCGTATGGGACAATGTCCATTTCACGCCGGCGGGATTGGTCAGAAACCGACGGCCGCTCAGCCCCACGGGTCCCGCAGAATTGCCGGAGGGGTCACTGCCAACGGCCCCCGACCGGCATGGCGGGATCCCCACCCTCGCCCGAAACCCGGTGCCGGAGAATACGGCAGCTGGCGTCAGAGCAGCGGGGCGGGATTCACGCCGCCCCCCCCCCCCCCCCCCCCCCCCCCCCCCCCGGGTGATTCTCCGACCCGGCGGGGGGTCGGAGAATCCCGCTGCAGGTTTAATTCCACCCACTCCCCTGGCCCTCTCCATGCTTAACCGCACACCCCAGGCCTTCTGCAGGCTTAACCCCCACATCCCAGGCCCTCTCCAGACCTAACCACAACCCCCGGGCCCACTCCAGGCTTAACTGCACCCACTCCCCTGGGAACCGCACCCCCCCCCCCCCCCGCCCCCTCTTCCTCCCCCTCCCGACCCTCTCCAAGCTTAGCACCCTACCACAGCCCTCTCCAGGGAGCAACTAACCAAGAACACAGATTTCAGGAGTGAGCTATGAATGCCACCATCTCACCTTGTGCAATATATAAGGGGTGCCTTGATGGGTGAATGGGATTTGGTGTCAGTGAGGCTAGCGGCAGCAGTGTTCACCGAGGGGGCAATGCGGGATGGCGAGCAGGAGCGAATTGCAATGTTACCTCTTGGCCCACTGTGGCCCCAATTAAAATTCCACCTCACTTCCCCACCTCCCACCCTCCTCCACTCCCATATAAAAACTGGGTCTTCGGGGTGACACTTGGTGGGATTTACACACGAGGGACTGATTGAAAACCCTTAATCACCGTTGAATGCACAGCCGTTCTTCGGGCTGAAGGTCAGAGCACCAGCACATCGCTGAAATTTGCCGTTGGTGTTTTATTTTGGCTGCCCTGTATTATGACTGCAGAGGCGAAGCGAGGAAATTACAGCCCGCAGTCCTAACATTAACAAAAAAACCCCAATCTGCTTTGAAGGAGCAGTTAATTTACGCTGGATTCTAGCAGACGAGGCGAATATAAATGGGCTAATTATGCATTTGAGCGCTGCTGGAACTGATGAATTTTACTTACAACTCTAACCTTTCCAACACAGTACCTCTGGGATGAAAAGAATTTGAGGAAATCTGGTGGAACATTAGTCTTATTCAAACTGGAACAGGGCTGCAGTTACCCGGCAGCAGCGGTTTAGTGTGAGGAAATTTACTGGCATTTTTCTCAGTGTTTAGAATGTAACCAGAAGTCGATATTCTGGAATTTTCCACTGAGAGGCCCATGTTTGCTTTTTATGCACAAAAGCTTTGCTCAAGTTTTGTCCTCCTCATTGGCCTCTGGTAAAAGTTGCCTCCTCCCCTCACAACCACCGAAAGCTTTGGGGCCTCCAGGATAGGCCTGGAATCTCCAGGAAGACCAGTCTCCAGGATGCTGCTGTGTGTGTGTGCCAACCCTGGAGAAACAGCAGCAGGATATTTTTTTAAAAGATTGTTTTTGTTCAATTTGCTTTGAACATTTCTCTTTACCAGATATAAAAACATTGAAAGTAGATGGTTGTGTGGGGAGCAATCTGTTTGGGAATTGTCAATTGGGAAACGTGTCTTTTGCTTTCCAATTAGGGTAGGAAGGCCACGCAATGCAAGGATGTTTGTGTTGGCCAACTGATGTATGGGGCGTGGGGGCAAGTCATGTGATAAAACCTCTAGGAATACATTTCATCACAATTGGCCACCTTATCTGATACATCTGAGCCGGAGTTCTCCGGCCATTGGGATTCACTTTTCCCGCCAGCAGCGCATCACCACCCGTGGGTTTCCCAGCGGTGTGGGGTGGCTTCGATGGTAAATTCCATTGACAAGCAGCGGGAGTACAGAATTCCCAGCGTCTGGGGAACAGGAGAATCCAGCCTATAATAAGCTCTGGAAGTATCTAGGAAGTAGAATGGTATTCAATTAAAGATTTGAATGGTGGTGGGGTGGGAATGGGCTGGGATGAGGGGCCGTTATAAGGAAGTCCATTGACAAGAGAAAGGGTATTGCCAATGGTAGTCCTCGATATCAAGGGGAAAGCTCACCACTGAGACCCAAGATGGAAGCTCTCACCATCAGGGCCTTATTAGAGTGTTGCTCCCATCATCTGCAACTCAAATTGAGATCAATGTTGAAGAGTTTTCAAGGAGATAGCTGGGCGCCAAACCAAACATTCCACTGTGAACAAGAGTAACTTTATCCATGCCCTCATATGTGCTACAAATTCAGCCGCACGGCCAGAGGCCTCGGCAGTCGGTGGGGGTTATGGGTGGTCGGTGGGGCAGACAGGCAGGGACACATGCTCCAGGGGTTGGCATGTGATGCCACGTGCAGTTGCCCCCCCCCACCCCCCCCCGGCACTCCCCCTTCCCCTCCTCCCCTTTGCATGCCATCCCCACCCTGCAGAGGGTGCCCCTCCCTCCAGCCAAGGGTCCCCCAACCTTCGCTGAGCACAGGGGCGGTAAGCTCAGTGCCCCTGGGCTCTTTGCCTGTGAGGCAAAGATGGCTACACACCTCTGCGGCTCCCCGCAGAAGCCCTTCCGACAGGTTCACGTTTTTCAAAAGGAGTACTAATCAGCTCCACTTACTGGGGAGGCCGCTGAATGACTGGGGGCCTTTGGCTATGGGAGTGGCCCTCATTAATTGTATGGAAATAGGGCTTAATTGGTGATAATTGATTTCTTGCCAGGCTACGGTGGGATTCCAATTTCGCCTACAGGGGTGGGAGGGTTGCATTGCAAACTGTTTAGAGCTTGGTGCGGTTTGCATTTTCGGCCTCTCCCGCTCGTCACCGGCCTCGTTTTGCTCTCAAGTGAAACGAGGCCAGAGAATCGCGCCCTTTAATCTTCAGTTGTCACTTCCTGATTCAGTGGAAGTCCTTAATGGTACAATTATCTTTTTTTTTCTTTTTTAAAATAAATTTAGAGTGCTCAATTCATTTTTTCCAATTAAGGGGCAATTTCGTGTGGCCAATCCACCTAACCTGCACATCTTTGGGTTATGGGGGCGAAACTCACGCAAACATGGGGAAAATGTGCAAACTCCAGACAGACAATGACCCAGAGCCGGGATTAAACCTGGGACCTCGGCGCCGTGAGGAAGCAATGCTAACCACTGCGCCACCATGCTGACCTGTACAATTATCTTAACCAACGGCTGTGATGTGTGACGAATGTGAGAAATTTTCACACTTTAAAATTTGTATTTAGTATTTTTGCTGTGATTACAAAAGGAGAGAATCATTGATTTTTTTTGCAGGGGCAATGTAAGCCTTTGTAACAAGACATAAGAATATGGTGTGCTTTTGGATTTCAGGTGGCATAGTTTTTTTTTGCACTCTCACTCGAGCTCAACGAAGCCTGCGAATTGCACCTAGAGGCTTTAAAATGTATTTTCATTGTCCTGAACGCTTTCACATATTTTGTTGCAAAAATGGAGACTCGGGGGGTGGGGGGGGGGGGGGGGGGTGGTTGCTGTTTGACTGTCAGTGAAGATTAATCCAGTCAGGAATCAAAGTGTCTATTCCCTTTCTGATTGGATGTGGGAAGGCAACGCTGCTGGAGATGGACTACACATGTTGGGAGTGTGTAGGGGTTGGGTAGGTGGGGTGGGGAACATTCAGGTGGGAGATCAAGTGACAGAGTCGCCAGGAATATACCCAACTGGAGGTTGGCAACCCAGTGTTTACCCCATGCTCACAGAGTATTGAGAGGCCAGTGGTATTCATTTGTCAGGACACATCGGCTCCCAACTACCCCCCCCAACACTGCCACTGGGCAGACTTCGGGAGCATTCTACCTGACCAGCAACAGAAGTCAACAGTGATCTCTGTGCATCAGGTTGGTGTTAGAAATCATAAGAAATGGCTGGAGTAGGCCATTCGACCCTTGAGCTGCTCCATCATTTAATAAGATCACAGATGATCATAGAATCCCTACAGTGCAAAAGGAGACCATTCAACCCATTGAGTGCAGACCGGCCCTTGGAAAGAGAACTCTACTTAAGTCCACGCCGCCACCCTATCCACGTAACCCAACCTGACCTTTTGGATACTCGGGGCAGTTTAGCCTGGCCAATCCACCTAACTTGCACATCTTTGGACTATGGGAGGAAACCACAGCACCCGGAGGAAATCCACACAGACACGGGGAGAGTGTACAAACTCCACACAGACAGTCACCTGAGGCCGGAATTGAACCCAGGTCCCTGGAGCTGTGAGGCAGCAGTGCTAACCACTCTGCCACTGTGCCGCTCTTAATTCTGATTGTGGATTTAACTCTGCTTCCCTGCCTTTTATTTCTGGGTTTTATACTTATTTATAATCATTTATGGATTCTATAGTTTCTATTACTGAAACAATTGCAGGTCCCTGCGTTCGATTTAATTGTAATTAATGGAAAACTGCTTTACCGATACATTTTAATGTCCCCTTTACAATGCAGCAGCACATTGGAATTCTGAACTCGAAGCAGTATAAATAAAGAATTAATAAGCCTCAAGGCGACTTGGCGATTAGAAGCACTTCCTCTCCCACCCTACAGAGTAACAGATGTAAGTGGAAGAGACTTCTAGAATTAATCTTGATTGATTAATTCCGTCACAGAAGAGCTGAACGTTCCCCCTCCCCCAGCCTGCCACCCCCCCCTCCTCTCCCCCAGCCCCCACAGCTCTCCAACCACTGTGAGGTGCCCAGAGCAGGATGGACTCAGATTTGAGCTCGCAAATTCGCACAGTAGGTGGTGCAGTTTCCTCTTGGTTGGGATGGGAGAGTTCATCAGAGATTCTGCATCGGGTCTGTCATAACATGCACCTGCACGGGATTTACGGGGTGGGAACGATTGTATTCCCTGTGTCCCTTGTGAAATACGGGCTTCCCGTTAAGGGGCCAGGGAAAGCTCAATTAACATTGCATATAAGGTCAGCCAGTTCTGGATCGGCCATCTCAGACCCAGTTGGGTACCACTGGGAGCATTGTACCTTGAACCGTTTAAATAAAACTTTGTTTCTTTTGTTACAACTCGGGTGTGGACTCCCTGTGTCTTCATAAAAGGATTGTTGCCTAGTGGCCAGTGTCAGGCGTGTGCTCAAGATGGCGTTGGCCAAGGTCAGAAACAGGTTTGGTTCCTTCCTGTCCAAATGGCTTAACCAGCGACGCCGACATCACATAAATGAATAAAAAAAACAAGGTGGACAACACTTACTTTCAGGGCTTGGTTACTTGAGCAAGTTATTGCACCCATGACCTACAGCATAAGCAGCAGTCACAAAGGCTCAAGAAGCTGGGTGGTAGGTACTTTCTGATCAGGAGTTTGCATTACCAAACACCCTGGGCATTAGGTTGAAAATGCTTTTCATCTTATTGAGGACAGCGGAATATGAACCAGAAAAGCTGGTGGAAACCACCAGATTCAAAAGCTTCTCCAGAACGCATGTTTACACCAACATGTTTGCGAGGGAGCTTGGCTGGTTTCCAGCCAGGTTTCCCCAGGGGAAGTGCTTTCCACTCCAGCTGATGATGGTTCTTGAGTCATCTCCTCCCTCGACAGCATTCCTGCATCTCTCCAACCGGGTCTTAAATTAACTCCCGTGGATCGCTTCAGATGAGTAAGTAAGACAACATTTCTCTTTTAATGGCACCTAAATGCATATGGAACATATCAACGGCTTTCACACGATTGCATTGATTGTCTCCAGATCGGAAAACACAGCAGTTACTCTGTGTCAGCACTATCCCATGAACAGCAACGCGATGAATTACCCTTCAATGCGCTCTTGGTGGTTACGGCTCAGGAAGGAATGTTAGTCGTATCTTCAATTATAACCGCAAGAAAAGTAGGGACTTTGTTTCTTCTTTCATTCTCTTCCTTCATCTGTCTACCTTTCTTTCCTCTCATCCGTTTACACTCCTTCATCCACACCATCAAGAATCCATCTTGAGTTGCTGATTTCAAGATGTAATGTAAGGGGCTGATTGGAGTATGTTTAGATTGTGTGATTGCAGCAGTTAACAGCTGCAGGGAGCTCACTCGTGTGATGCGAACGCATTAAACACATGGAAAGAGGACACATAGGCAATCATAATATGATTGGGCAGAGTCAAGATGAATTTTGAAAGGGAAATTATGTTTGCCGAATCTACAAAGATTTTTGAGTATGTAGCTAGCAAGGAGGATGAGGAGGAACCAATGGATGTAGCACATTTGGATTTTCCAAAAGATCACCATACGGTCTTGCACAAGGGGACCATTAAACAAAATTAGGGTTCATGGGATTGGGTGAAAGTTATCAGCATGGATTAAGGATTGGTTAATGGACAGAAGAAAGAGAGTAGAAATAAATAAGCAATTTTGGGTTGGCAGGCTACAACGAATTCAAATTCATACCAGGATCAGTACTTCAGTCTCAGCTATTTAGATGAGAGGACTGAGTGTTCACTGGCGCGACAACGTTGGGTGGAAATGTAAGTTGTGAGGAGGATCCAAAGAGAATGCAGAGAAGTAAATGGGCAAGAGTGCAGCAGAAGGAGTATAATGTGGAGAAATATTAAGTGATCTTTGAAACGAAAAAGAGAAAAGCAGAACATTTTCTGCAAGGTGTAAGTCTGAGAAATGTTGGTATTCGGAGGTCCCTCGGTGTGCTGGTCCATGAATCACAGTAAATTCACAAACAGGCACCAGAACAATTAGAGAAGCAAATGGTATGTTCACCTTCATCACAAAGGGATTTGAGTATAGGAGTGAAGATGTCTTGCATGGAGCTTGGTGCATGGAGCTTGCTTGGTGAGGCCACACTTGGAGGACTATTTTTAAAAACATTTAGGGTACCCAATAATTTTTTTTCCAATTAAGGGGTAATTAGCATGGCCAATCACCTAACCTGCACATCTTTGGCCTGTGGGGGTGAAACCCACACAAACATGGGGAAAATGTGCAAACTCCACACGGACAGTGACCCAGGGCCGGGATTGAGCCTGGGTCCTCAGCACCTTAGGCAGCAGTGCTAACCACTGCGCCACCTTGCCACCCTTATACTTGGAGTACTGTATATATAGTTTTGATCTCATTACCTAAGGAAAGAAATGCTTCCCTTAGAGGGAGTGCAGCGAAGGTTCACTAGACTGATTGCTGGGATACGGGGATTATCCAATGTGGAGTAACTATGCCTACATTCACTGAAATTTAGAAAAATTAGAGGCAACCTAATTCAAACGTACAAAGTTCTTAAGGAGCTTGAAGGTTAGATGCTGGGAGAATGTTTTCATGGTTAAGAACAGAATCTCAGGTTAAGAGGTCGACTATTTAGAACTGAGATGAAGAGAATTCTTTTTCACTCTTAAGGGGATTGTTTGGAATTCTCTATCCCAGAGGACTTTGGGAGATCAGTCATTGATTATATTCAAGGCTGAGATCGGTAGGTTCTTGGAAACAAAGGGAATCAAGGGATACAGGATAGATGGGGAGGGTGGAATTAAGGAGAAATGAGCCATAATCTCATTTAAAGGCAGAGTATCTTCAATATGCCAAATGGACTAACCCTGCTTATATTTCATATGTTCTTACAAATGTTCTCTCGGGGAGGCACGGTGGCGCAGTGGTTAGCACTGCTGCCTCACGGCACCAAGGACCTGGGTTGAATCCTGGCCCTGGGTCGTTCTCCATGTGGAATTTGCACATTCTCCTCGTGCTGCATGGGTCTCATCCCCACAACTCAACAATGTGCCAGGTAGGTGGATTAGCCTCGCTAAATTGCCCATTAATTGGAAAAAAAATTAATTGGGTATTTAAATTTTTTTTTAAAACAAATGTTCTCTCAACCAATATCACGGAAACTGATTATGTTATCATTATCACATTGCTATTTGTGGAAGCTTGCTGTGCAGAAATTGGCTGCCGCATTTCCTGACAACAGGACAAACTTCAAAGGCACTTAATTTGCTGTAAACCATTGTGGGACATGAAAGAGGCTACAGGAATGGAAGTCTGCTTTTCTTGTCACTCGCAGTTGACACTTGCTGTTTTATTCCTGCAAAGTTCCGGGTTGTCACAATATTGTGACGCTGTCTCTCCATCTGACAACCGCACGTCAACAACGACGCTGGTTTTCCCTTGGTGACACGCAGAAAGCAAAATAACTGAAGTAACTACCCAACTGCCACCGCTTGATCAGAGACCATTTTGATACGCAGCTTGGAGCCGAGCCCCTTCCCACTGTTCCCTCTCGTCCCTTCCTCCCCTCTCCTGCCTGCACCCTACCCACCGTGAACCCCCCCCAGCAAACTCCCTTCCAACCTCTCTGAATTCCCACAAGTAGCCTGACATTGAGCTGATCCATGGGCCTCCCAGATAATAATAGGGGAAGGCAAATGAATGAGTGGCATGTTGACAGGATTAATGCAAAGCAAGTGCTAAATTTCACATTCCTCAAACTATTTATTGAGCTATATTTGTGCAAGGAAATCCACCTTGTCTAGACAAAAGATCAGCAGCATCAACTTGTGATTCCGTATTTCTGTTGAATTTTGATGTTTGCAATATAACCTATGCTCCTTCAGACCCAAGGGAAAGTCTTGTCATCAGTATTTTACTCAAAAAATGAGTAGGAACATTATAACAAACTTCTCACCTCTGTCTATCTATTTATTTTTTTGATTTATAAAACAATTTTATAAATCTGCTGGTGTGGGGTATAAAAGCTTCAGGAGGGCTGAGAAGGTGATTCAAATGGAGATTTATTTCAGCCCCTTGTGACTGTTCCATGAGAAGAATAGGCCGCAGTGCGGCATACAGCACATAGGTCCCAACCTGGACTACCGATCATGCCAGTCCCAATCCAGGCAGCTTTTATGGGTTGATTTCATGAGCCAAAGTTGGACCTCGTATTCCACGAGCCCCAAGGGGCAATTAATCAGGTCATCTCCGTGGGTCTCATGAGGATTATTACATGGGTGACAGTGTGAGGGAACTGAATTCATATTAGCAGAGATGCTCTGACTAACAGGTTGCTGGAGAGCAGAGATACCGAGTGACAGTGTAGGGAGTCAGACTAATATCAGTAGAGATACAGCCAGCAACACAGGGCTCTGGGTGAGGCATTTCTGAATGGGTCTATATACAGTGGATATACAGTCAGGAACACACGAGGCTGAGGAGTTATTGAGTGACAGAGCTGAGCTAACGTCAGTGATAATATAATCAGTAACACATGTCGGTAGGAGAGATTAATATCTGCCTTGATAAAAATACAGGCGCTTGT
The DNA here is from genome assembly GCF_047496885.1 of Scyliorhinus torazame. NCBI lineage: Eukaryota > Metazoa > Chordata > Chondrichthyes > Carcharhiniformes > Scyliorhinidae > Scyliorhinus > Scyliorhinus torazame. Next base: position 204,135,794 of record NC_092708.1, on the reverse strand, counting down.
TCAGTTTTCGCAGCTGAGATGGGAACCCACGCAATCCCTGTTGCAATCAGTTAAGTCCAGTTTCCTAACTGAACGACTATTAAACATCAGTTACACGTCATTCACACAGTTAGAGGAAATGGAGGTGTGTTCCATTCCCTTTCCCTTAACGCTAACCATTCAGCAAAATAAAAATGCCCATTGTCAGAACAGACCAGTCAGCCCCTTGAGCCCATTCCACCATCCATCGCAATCATGGATGGCCTGCACCTCGACTCCATTTACCCCCCTGGGTTCAGATCTGCTCAGTATAAATCTGGTTGCCATTACCTTATGGTTCTTGCCTTGTCGATAAATCATCCAGTCCTCTCCATTAGAGCTCACCTCCAGTTTGTAGCTGCTAACAAAATAAACCTTGGATGTATCGACAGAGATGGCTCCCTGGGTGGCAATGCCAGTTAGGATCTTCAGGATCCCAAGGTCAGCCTGGAACAAAAAGTGTAGATAAGACATTATACGAAAAAATACACAAGCCAAATTTATTTTGCTCTAAAAAGGCAGTTGAAGTCCCCGGCTGATCTTAACGTCAAAGTTCGGGGGGGTTGGGGGCTGAAGAAGTCATGTTACGGTGCTCTGCTCAAACATTGCACTTGATCCAAAAAGGGGCACGCTGAATCACTTGTCTTTCCTGCCTCCGTCCCAACCTTGCCCCCAGCTCCCCAACCCCTGATTAAGCAAACCAACCAATACTAAAATCTTCAAAGTAATTTCTTCTAAAGCTCCGTATGCTTCACCCGATGTCTATGTCTGTGTATTTACATTGTGTATCTATTGTATGTCCTGGGCGGGATTCTGTGATCCTGACGCTAACTGTTGACGCCGTCGCGTTTCTCGACGCCGTCAACACGGCCTCAGGATCAGCAATTCTGGCCCCTACAGGGCGCCAACACGGAACTGGAGCGATTCACGCTGCTCCAGCTGCTGATCCCAGCGTCAAATGGGCGCCGCGGGATCCACGCATGCGCAGTGGCACCGGTGTCAAGGCACGCATGCGCAGTGGCTTCCTTCAACGCGACGGCCCCGACGGAACATGGTGCAGGGCTACAGGGGCTGGCGCAGAAGAAAGGAGGCGCCCAGCCCGAGAGGCCAGCCCGCCGATCGGTGGGCCCCGATCGCGGGCAGGCCACATCGGAGGCCCCCCCACGGCCGGATCCCCCTCCCCCCCCCCCAGAGGCCATCCCAGGACCCTTCCAAGCCAAGTTCCCGCCGGCTGAGAGCAGGTTGGACAGCGCCAGCGGGACTCGCCATTATTACGATGGCCGCTCGGCCCATCCCGGGCAGAGAATTAGCGGGCTGGCCACGTAGAGCGGCCCCGACCGGTGCCGCACCAACCACGTCGACGCCAATGGCGCTGGTTTGTGCCGTCGCCGGGGTGGCGTGGCGCGATTCGCACCGGTCGCGGGGTTTCGCCGGCCCGGTCCCGGGCTGAGAGAATCCCGCCCCCTATGTTTATCAAGTATGGAACAATCTGTCTGGACTGTACACAGAACAATATTTTTCACTGTACCTCACTACACGTGACAATAAAAGGATCTGGTGACCTACTGAGGTCTTGGAGCCTTCAGAAGGCCACAAGGTGACTTAGGCCAGATCTCAGTATCAAGCAGAATGAAACAGAGAATGCCTGATGGAACTGGGGTAAAAACCTGAGCCAAGTTAAACAGTCCCTCTCTCTCTAGTTTGCAAGGTCAAATATAGAATTGCATAAAAGGACAGCACCGAAACTGGCCCCAGAGGTGTATGCCAGTGTATACTCCACTCTACATTCTCTTATCCGACTTCATCACACTCAATCTGCAAAACATTCCACTCCTTTCTCTCCCATGTACTTACAGATTCTCCTTAAATGTATCTATGCTATTCGCCCCATTTACACATTCTCTCCACAGTCTGACTAAAGTGTATTCTCCTGATTTCCTTATCGGATTTATTAGCGATTACGATCCCTAGTGTTGGATTCCCCACAAGTGGAAACCTCATCTCGGTGCCCTTGACCATGTCAGCATTCAGTCTTTTCTATAACAGGAAACACAGAGGGTGGGATTCTGTTCAGGGCAGTGGGATTCTCCGTCCTCTCTAGCAGCGTTAACGGGGCGGATCCGCAACAGAGAATCCCAGCTAGCCGCAGACGGTTCAGCCTTTCCTGACTGCTAGAACCACTCACTCTCCTGATCCAGCTCCTCGTCATTAGATCTTAAATTCCTCTCGTCTTTTTAAAACTTCATTCTGGTGGTTAAGGATGGTGAGGGGAGTGGATGGTTAAAGTGGTGAAGGGAGTGGATGGTTAAGGTGGTGAGGGGACTGGATGGTTAAGGTGGTGAGGGGAGTGGATGGTTAAGGTGGTGAGGGGAGTGGATGGTTAAAGCGGTGAGGGGAGTGGATGGTTAAGGTGGTGAGGGGAGTGGATGGTTAAAGTGGTGAGGGGAGTGGATGGTTAAGGTGGTGAGGGGAGTGGATGGTTAAGGTGGTGAAGGGAGTAGATAGTTAAAGTGGTGAACGGAGTGGATGGTTAAAGCGGTGAGGGGAGTGGATGGTTAAAGTGGTGAATGGAGTGGATGGTTAAAGTGGTGAGGGGAGTAGATAGTTAAAGTAGTGAACGGAGTGGATGGTTAAAGTGGTGAGGGGAGTAGATGGTTAAAGTGGTGAGGGGAGTGGATGGTTAAAGTGGTGAACGGAGTGGATGGTTAAAGTGGTGAGGGGAGTAGATAGTTAAAGTGGTGAACGGAGTGGATGGTTAAAGCGGTGAGGGGAGTGGATGGTTAAAGTGGTGAGGGGAGTGGATGGTTAAAGTGGTGAGGGGAGTGGATGGTTAAAGTGGTGAACGGAGTGGATGGTTAAAGTGGTGAGGGGAGTGGATGGTTAAAGTGGTGAGAGGAGTGGATGGTTAAAGCGGTGAGGGGAGTGGATGGTTAAAGTGGTGAGGAGAGTGGATGGTTAAGGTGGTGAGGGGAGTGGATGGTTAAAGTGGTGAGGGGAGTGGATGGTTAAAGTGGTGAGAGGAGTGGATGGTTAAGGTGGTGAGGGGAGTGGATGGTTAAGGTGGTGAGGGGAGTGGATGGTTAAGGTGGTGAGGGGAGTGGATGGTTAAAGTGGTGAGAGGAGTGGATGGTTAAGGTGGTGAGGGGAGTAGATGGTTAAAGTGGTGAGGGGAGTGGATGGTTAAAGTGGTGAGAGGAGTGGATAGTTAAAGTGGTGAGGGGAGTGGATGGTTAAGGTGGTGAGGGGAGTGGATGGTTAAGGTGGTGAGGGGAGTGGATGGTTAAAGTGGTGAGGGGAGTGGATGGTTAAAGTGGTGAGGGGAGTGGATGGTTAAAGTGGTGAGGGGAGTGGATGGTTAAGGTGGTGAGGGGAGTGGATGGTTAAAGTGGTGAGGGGAGTGGATGGTTAAAGTGGTGAGGGGAGTGGATGGCTAAGGTGGTGAACGGAGTGGATGGTTAAAGTGGTGAGGGGAGTGGATGGTTAAAGTGGTGAATGGAGTGGATGGTTAAAGTGGTGAACGGAGTGGATGGTTAAGGTGGTGAGGGGAGTGGATGGTTAAGGTGGTGAGGGGAGTGGATGGTTAAAGTGGTGAGGGGAGTGGATGGTTAAAGTGGTGAGGGGAGTGGATGGTTAAAGTGGTGAGGGGAGTTGATGGTTAAAGTGGTGAGGGGAGTGGATGGTTAAAGTGGTGAACGGAGTGGATGGTTAAAGTGGTGAGGGGAGTAGATGGTTAAAGTGGTGAGGGGAGTGGATGGTTAAGGTGGTGAGGGGAGTGGATGGTTAAAGTGGTGAGGGGAGTGGATGGTTAAAGCGGTGAGGGGAGTGGTGGTTAAGGTGGTGAGAGGAGTGGATGGTTAAGGTGGTGAGAGGAGTGGATGGTTAAGGTGGTGAGGGGAGTGGATGGTTAAAGTGGTGAACGGAGTGGATGGTTAAGGTGGTGAGAGGAGTGGATGGTTAAGGTGGTGAGGGGAGTGGATGGTTAAAGTGGTGAGGGGAGTGGATGGTTAAAGTGGTGAGGGGAGTGGATGGTTAAGGTGGTGAGAGGAGTGGATGGTTAAGGTGGTGAGGGGAGTGGATGGTTAAAGTGGTGAACGGAGTGGATGGTTAAGGTGGTGAGAGGAGTGGATGGTTAAGGTGGTGAGGGGAGTGGATGGTTAAGGTGGTGAGAGGAGTGGATGGTTAAGGTGGTGAGTGGAGTAGATAGTTAAAGTGGTGAGAGGAGTGGATGGTTAAGGTGGTGAGAGGAGTGGATGGTTAAGGTGGTGAGGGGAGTGGATGGTTAAAGTGGTGAACGGAGTGGATGGTTAAGGTGGTGAGAGGAGTGGATGGTTAAGGTGGTGAGGGGAGTGGATGGTTAAGGTGGTGAGAGGAGTGGATGGTTAAGGTGGTGAGTGGAGTAGATAGTTAAAGTGGTGAGGGGAGTGGATGGTTAAGGTGGTGAGGGGAGTGGATGGTTAAAGTGGTGAGGAGAGTGGATGGTTAAGGTGGTGAGGGGAGTGGATGGTTAAAGTGGTGAGGGGAGTGGATGGTTAAGGTGGTGAGGGGAGTGGATGGTTAAAGTGGTGAGGGGAGTGGATGGTTAAAGTGGTGAGAGGAGTGGATGGTTAAAGTGGTGAGGGGAGTGGATGGTTAAGGTGGTGAGGGGAGTGGATGGTTAAAGTGGTGAGGGGAGTGGATGGTTAAGGTGGTGAGGGGAGTGGATGGTTAAAGTGGTGAGGGGAGTGGATGGTTAAGGTGGTGAGGGGAGTGGATGGTTAAGGTGGTGAGAGGAGTGGATGGTTAAGGTGGTGAGGGGAGTGGATGGTTAAAGTGGTGAACGGAGTGGTTGGTTAAAGTGGTGAGAGGAGTGGATGGTTAAGGTGGTGAGGGGAGTGGATGGTTAAAGTGGTGAACGGAGTGGATGGTTAAAGTGGTGAGGGGAGTGGATGGTTAAGGTGGTGAGGGGAGTGGATGGTTAAGGTGGTGAGAGGAGTGGATGGTTAAGGTGGTGAGGGGAGTGGATGGTTAAGGTGGTGAACGGAGTGGATGGTTAAGGTGGTGAGAGGAGTGGATGGTTAAAGTGGTGAACGGAGTGGATGGTTAAAGTGGTGAGGGGAGTGGATGGTTAAAGTGGTGAACGGAGTGGATGGTTAAAGTGGTGAGGGGAGTGGATGGTTAAGGTGGTGAGGGGAGTGGATGGTTAAAGTGGTGAGGGGAGTGGATGGTTAAAGTGGTGAGGGGAGTGGATGGTTAAAGTGGTGAGGGGAGTGGATGGTTAAAGTGGTGAGGGGAGTGGATGGTTAAAGTGGTGAGGGGAGTGGATGGTTAAAGTGGTGAGGGGAGTGGATGGTTAAGGTGGTGAGGGGAGTGGATGGTTAAAGTGGTGAGGGCAGTGGATGGTTAAAGTGGTGAGGGAAGTGGATGGTTAAAGTGGTGAGGGGAGTGGATGGTTAAAGTGGTGAACGGAGTGGATGGTTAAAGTGGTGAGGGGAGTGGATGGTTAAAGCGGTGAGGGGAGTGGATGGTTAAAGTGGTGAACGGAGTGGATGGTTAAAGTGGTGAGGGGAGTGGATGGTTAAAGTGGTGAGGGGAGTGGATGGTTAAAGTGGTGAGGGGAGTGGATGGTTAAAGTGGTGAGGGGAGTGGATGGTTAAAGTGGTGAGGGGAGTGGATGGTTAAAGTGGTGAGGGGAGTGGATGGTTAAGGTGGTGAGGGGAGTGGATGGTTAAAGTGGTGAGGGGAGTGGATGGTTAAAGTGGTGAGGGGAGAGGATGGTTAAAGTGGTGAGGGGAGTGGATGGTTAAAGTGGTGAGGGGAGTGGATGGTTAAAGTGGTGAGGGGAGTGGATGGTTAAAGTGGTGAGGGGAATGGATGGTTAAAGTGGTGAGAGGAGTGGATGGTTAAAGTGGTGAACGGAGTGGATGGTTAAAGTGGTGAGGGGAGTGGATGGTTAAAGTGGTGAGGGGAGTGGATGGTTAAAGTGGTGAGGGGAGTGGATGGTTAAAGTGGTGAGGGGAGTGGATGGTTAAAGTGGTGAGGGGAGTGGATGGTTAAAGTGGTGAGGGGAGTGGATGGTTAAAGTGGTGAGGGGAGTGGATGGTTAAGGTGGTGAGGGGAGTGGATGGTTAAAGTGGTGAGGGGAGTGGATGGTTAAAGTGGTGAGGGGAGTGGATGGTTAAAGTGGTGAGGGGAGTGGATGGTTAAAGTGGTGAGGGGAGTGGATGGTTAAAGTGGTGAGGGGAGTGGATGGTTAAGGTGGTGAGGGGAGTGGATGGTTAAAGCGGTGAGGGGAGTGGATGGTTAAAGTGGTGAACGGAGTGGATGGTTAAAGTGGTGAGGGGAGTGGATGGTTAAAGTGGTGAGGGGAGTGGATGGTTAAGGTGGTGAGGGGAGTGGATGGTTAAAGCGGTGAGGGGAGTGGATGGTTAAAGTGGTGAACGGAGTGGATGGTTAAAGTGGTGAACGGAGTGGATGGTTAAAGTGGTGAGGGGAGTGGATGGTTAAGGTGGTGAGGGGAGTGGATGGTTAAGGTAGTGAACGGAGTGGATGGTTAAAGTGGTGAGGGGAGTGGATGGTTAAAGTGGTGAGGGGAGTGGATGGTTAAAGTGGTGAGGGGAGTGGATGGTTAAGGTGGTGAGGGGAGTGGATGGTTAAAGTGGTGAGGGGAGTGGATGGTTAAAGTGGTGAACGGAGTGGATGGTTAAAGTGGTGAGGGGAGTGGATGGTTAAAGTGGTGAGGGGAGTGGATGGTTAAGGTGGTGAGGGGAGTGGATGGTTAAAGTGGTGAGGGGAGTGGATGGTTAAAGTGGTGAGGGGAGTGGATGGTTAAAGTGGTGAGGGGAGTGGATGGTTAAAGTGGTGAGGGGAGTGGATGGTTAAGGTGGTGAGGGGAGTGGATGGTTAAAGTGGTGAGGGGAGTGGATTGTTAAAGTGGTGAACGGAGTGGATGGTTAAAGTGGTGAGGGGAGTGGATGGTTAAAGTGGGGAGGGGAGTGGATGGTTAAGGTGGTGAGGGGAGTGGATTGTTAAAGTGGTGAGGGGAGTGGATGGTTAAGGTGGTGAGGGGAGTGGATGGTTAAAGTGGTGAGGGGAGTGGATGGTTAAAGTGGTGAGGGGAGTGGATGGTTAAAGCGGTGAGGGGAGTGGATGGTTAAGGTGGTGAGGGGAGTGGATGGTTAAAGTGGTGAGGGGAGTGGATGGTTAAAGTGGTGAACGGAGTGGATGGTTAAAGTGGTGAGGGGAGTGGATGGTTAAAGTGGTGAGGGGAGTGGATGGTTAAGGTGGTGAGGGGAGTGGATGGTTAAAGCGGTGAGGGGAGTGGATGGTTAAAGTGGTGAGGGGAGTAGATAGTTAAAGTGGTGAACGGAGTGGATGGTTAAAGTGGTGAGGGGAGTGGATGGTTAAGGTGGTGAGGGGAGTGGATGGTTAAGGTGGTGAGGGGAGTGGATGGTTAAAGTGGTGAACGGAGTGGATGGTTAAAGTGGTGAGGGGAGTGGATGGTTAAGGTGGTGAGGGGAGTGGATGGTTAAAGCGGTGAGGGGAGTAGATAGTTAAAGTGATGAACGGAGTGGATGGTTAAAGCGGTGAGGGGAGTGGATGGTTAAGGTGGTGAGGGGAGTGGATGGTTAAAGCGGTGAGGGGAGTGGATGGTTAAGGTGGTGAGGGGAGTGGATGGTTAAAGTGGTGAACGGAGTGGATGGTTAAAGTGGTGAGGGGAGTAGATGGTTAAAGTGGTGAGGGGAGTGAATGGTTAAGGTGGTGAGGGGAGTGGATGGTTAAGGTGGTGAGAGGAGTAGATGGTTAAAGTGGTGAGGGGAGTGGATGGTTAAGGTGGTGAGGGGAGTAGATGGTTAAAGTGGTGAGGGGAGTGGATGCCAATTGGAGAACAAGCAGATACATTATTTCCTGATTGGATGATTCGAGACTGTCAGTCAATAGGCTTCTTCCCATATTTCAGAAATTTATAATTAATAGAACTAAAGTGCTCGGAGAAAATTGTTTTGAAATCGCAAGTTTTGTTTTTAAATGCCCCCGCTGATTTTATTTCTCCTTCCCTCGCAGCAGTGGCGTGGGAGGCTGATCTTTAATTCCTGAACTCCTGGGGGCAATCTTGAAGGGTTGGCAATTGTCACGGCAAGAGGCAGAGCAGAGAGAATCTGGATGCATCAAGCCTACCTGGTACTAAACCTGACCCAGCCTGAGGAGATTGGAATGACAGTAAAATCAATGGAAGGGTGAACTCAGGTTAAAAGCTGTCATCAATCCATTGCCATTTAGTGCAGAGCCCACTGTCTGGCATTCCTGAGCAGCACTGGCTAATGAAAGTGGATCAATGTTAATTCAGGTGCAGTCTAATAGATAAAACATCCCACAGCCCCACAGATTCCCTTTCAACCGGAGAGAAATTCAGTAGAGACTCTCTACGAATGTTCATTAACACTTAGTGGTTTTAGCATGGACGCATCTGAGAGGAAGCTGGATAAACACATGAAGGGAAAAGGAATAGAAGGATGTGTTGATAGAGTAAGATGAAGAGGGGGTGTAAGAAGGTTCCTGTTGAGACAGCATGGAGCAGACGGTCGAATGGTCTGTTAAACCATCTATGTAATTCTATGAGTGAAATGGAGAAATTGCTCAATGCAGGCGAGTTCTCAATAACAAATTGAGATCCTGGCAAAGCCTTTCATTATCTAAGTCCATCGTCATTTTCATGTCCATTATGATGGGGCCGCCAATGACCAATTCTACACTGCCTCTGTACCCTCCAAAATACCTTTGGCAGCACTGTACAGCCAATGGTAGGGCCTTTAGTAGCTGCTGGTAGTACCCTAACCCCCAACAGGTGTCCTGGATAAAGATCTCTTGGACACAGGTCAGCAAGCACAATCCATCCCTGCACCTGAACCCTACAGGCCATATTTTGGGATCTTCCTCCTGGTTTGAAATCCTTGACATACCTGGATCCATTCCCTGGTGGTGTCCTCGTTGGGTGTCCAACCATTTATATGGTAATTGAGCCGCCCTTGGGCCGCATCCCAGTTTCCATAGGAATAGGAAGATGTAGCCGTGATCTGCATATTACTGATCTGACCAGATTCCATTCCCAGCGGACTGTTGCATTGATAGGCTGGAAGTACAATTGAACATATTAATGTGATGTAACCTTTGACTCAGTGTGTGCGTGGCTGGAGTTTGGCTTTTACAAAGATTAGTCTAAACGGTCGAAAGGATAGAGGGGGGCCACTGGTAAATTAAAGATGCGTATCAGGTGGTTGACAGTGATATACAAGGATCAAAGGGAACACATGTACCTGCCCTCTGCCAGCCATGTATGTGCCACAATGTTTCCAGGACACCAAGGGTTAGATTATGAGGAGAGGTAACACAGATTGGTGTTGCATTCCGTGGAATTTAGAGGATTTAGGGCTCATTTGATCAAGGTTTTCAAGCTGTTAAGGGGAACAAATTGGGTAGGAAGAAATAAATAATTTCTGCTGGTTGGGAAGTCAAGGACTAAGGGGCAGGGCCTAGGGGGGCAGCATGTTACGGCCTCACCATAGCGTGTTTTCTGGCGGTGGAGGTGGCTCACCATTGGCCACCGGCAGAATCTTCTGGTTCCGCCGAAATCTACGATGTTTCGTTTGGCTCGCCCATCCTGCCGCCAGGGGACCATCGCAGGACTGGAGGACCCCGCCCTAGAAGTTAGAGCCACATCTCCCAGGAAGTGACTGAAGACTTAGAAGGCCTCATCTGGAGGAGCCTAGAGGCCTCGGAGGGTGAAGGAGGTCACAGACATCGACAGGGGTAAGACCATCGAGGATTTGAATACAAGGCTCAGAATTTTAAAATTTAGGTGTTGCTGGACCAGGTGACGATACAGGTGAAGAGCACATGGGTGATGAGTGAAGGGGACCTGGTGAGAACGGTACTAGGTAACATTATTTATAGTTTTGAGATGGATCCTAGATTTGTTTTGGTGTTACTCTTCATAAAACGTTAAAGGAGCAAAATTACCTTCCGATAAAGGAGTCTCGATAATTCGGACAACACTGAAGGTGTGTCTGACACCACAGTGTGATCGGGCATTGCGGGTTCGAAATCTGGCTTGGCGGGGTTAAGGGACACAGGACAAAACAGGCAGTGTCATACTAACTATTTGCTTCAGCAGAATTAAATACTATGTGGGACACATAATGGCTGGGTGGCCCATGTTACACCATCCGCTTTGAGTTTCTGCCCCAAGGGTGAAGGATCACTGGTGCCAGAGCAGAAGAAGCCACCATGAAATTACTGACATTTTTAAAAATGCCTTTGACACACATGTCTGAGATGTAATGGACATTCACTAGATGCAGGTCTTATACGCCTATAGGTAAGAGGAGGTAATGGGGCAGTGGCTAGGGGCGGGGTAGGGAAACAGAAGGAGACTCAATGACTGGATGCTAAAATAGCATTGTCCCACTGATTCAAGAATTAAAACTGAGACAAGATGTATGGGGTGTGCATGTATCTGGGACATAATCATCTCAGCATAGTTCCCCATTAAACCAACATGACAACTTCCCCATATCAGCCAGTCTTCAGAAATAGCAAAGTGAGGCCAACAATTTATGGTCCAGTTAGGTTGATGGGCTGGTCATTGGGTAAGACCAGCCTCTTTATGTGCTCATTTTAATTGGGGTCCCTGTATCAATAGGTATCCTTTTATCCTTAAATCCATCTGAACTTGATTTAAGTCCAGGTCCTGAAGGTGAAAGGTCAGCCCCGAAACCTCTATGAGTTGCCCATCCCCTGTGAAGCTCCAATTCGCTACTTACAGTCCACAGTGTCTTTCGTTGTGATGTTATACTCGGCAGCGAAACCATCTTTAGCCACGGCCATATCCGTGAGGAAGGTGAGCGACATGATTCCAGTGTCAGAACGGATCACGGCTGGGATCTTTGAACCACAATAGCGTCCAATCAGAGGGCTCACTGTGAGGAGGGGTTGATGGGGTAGAGGAGTAAACAGAGTTTGAAAGCTGGAACATTTTCTATGAGACTTTTCCCTTCCAATTTGAAACCTCCCATAAAAATTAAAATGCGCCATAAATACAGAAGTTTGAACTGAAAGTTGGTTAAGATTTCAGGTGCGATCCTTCAGGGTAACTCAACCTTAAGACTTTAAACTCTCATCAGAGTTTGTGTTTGACAGGCATGAGGATATTATTACACAGGGACATTTTATCAAGGAACTAAAGTGAACCTTTTTTGCAATCTATTTGATTTCTTATGTTGTTTCTTTTGTGGGCTCTCTAAGTGTCACATACTTACCCCACTCCATAGAATAGAATCCACTGAACCCCTACAGTGCAGAAGGAGGCCATTCAGCCCATCGAGTCAGCACCAACCATCTGAAAGAACACGTTGCCTAGGAGCACTCCCTCACCCTATCCTCATAACCCTGTGTGTTGATTATGGCCACCCCACCCAATCTGCACATCTTTGGACACTAAGGGGTAATTCAAGGGTATGTGGACTGGCCATGCTAAATTGCCCCTTAATTGGAAATAATAAATGGTACTCTAAATTTCTTTTAAAAAGGGGTAATTTAGCATGGCTAATCCACCTAACCTACACATCTTTGGACTATGGGAGGAACCGCAGCATCCGGAAGAAACCCATGTAGACACGGGGAGAATGTGCAAACTCCATAAAGTCACCCAAGGCCAGAATTGAACCTGGGCCCCTGATGCTGTGAGGCAGCAGTGCTAACCACTGTACCACTCAAAAAATGTAATCACAAGGGCAGCTCGGTGGCGCAGTGGCTAGCACTTCTGTCTCACAGCACCAAGAACCCGGGTTTGATCCCAGCCCGGGTCACTGGCCACGTGAGGTTTGCACATTCTCCCCGTGTCTGCGTGGGTCTCACCCCCACAACCCAAAGATGTGCAGAGTTGGTGGATTGACCATGCTAAATTTCCCCTTAATTGAAAAAAAAAGAATTTGGGTACTCTACATTTTTTTAAAAATGTAATCACTACATTCTTTATCCAAAAGAATCAATAAGACACTATAGGTATCACTATCCACTATTAAAAAAAGGAAAAATAGATCAAACTGAATAATAACATGGTTCTTGATATCTACAATACAGACCAGTGTCTTTGTTATCCACAAGTCATTGAAGGCCTCTAGCTTACCAGGGCTACCAGGATGCACAGAAGAATATGGGGGAGAGGCAGACAGCCAAAGTAGCCACCAGCTCTGGCCCCACCACTCCCACCAGCACCCCCGACCTACAGATCGACAGCCATCTTTGACAGACCCAGAAAAAAACCCAGTAGGTCCAAATAAGGCCCGTAACTTACCCTCCACTCCCAGCACCCCTAGAGCTTGGGATGGGATTGCCCCGGGGCAGTTTCCCCGATGTTCCTTCCTTACCATCTGGGAAAACACTGTTCACTGAACAATGCAGCAACTGAATGAGGGACTAGTACGCTCACGGCTGACTGTGTCTTAATTTCCACTGTTCAGAGGCCTTGGGCCATCTCACAGCTTAGCAAATGCTCCCTTTCTTGGTAAGTGCGATTTATGCCAGGCCAAACCAATGTCCAACTTAAATCTGGGAAAAGAGTTCAATTAAAAAGTGCCACTGAGCTAACTGGGTCAAAAGGCTTAAACATGACATATTTAACAGAAGAAAATGAAGAGGTTTGAGTGAGAAATACGTAAAGCTCCCAACAGACGGTCGACCTTGCATATCGCTATGGCTGCCCTTACCTTCTGGAAGGCCGTCCCAGACATCGAGATGGTCATATCTGCAGTCTGTTGGTCCAATCTGCAGGGGGTCATATTCCAGGTCAAAGGTCAGCATGGTGAGGGTCACTTCTGACCTGGGCGGTGCCTGAATGATGTAAGTGCAGTACAGATTGTGAGGGTATTTGTCGGGAAACCTGGGAGACTCTATCGTGCCACTGGGGGCAGTGAAGTTCCTGGAGCAATCGTCGGACCCTGCAAAGAAGGTGATAAGGCAACCAGTCAGAATGGCAATGCACCCTTCTTCCTCCTCCCACCAGCTTTCATGGGCTTCTTCTTTCTCCTCAGGATATAATTGCACTGGAGAGGGTGCAGAGGAGATTTGCGAGGATGTTGCCAGGACTGTAAGATTGCAGCTACTAGGAAAGGTTGGATAGGCTCAGGTTGTTCTCCTTGGAACAGAGGAGGCAGAGGGGAAATTTTGGGATTGAGACATACAAAATTGTGAGGAACCTGGACACATCGAAAAGTTCCATTTACCTTAGCAGAGAGATCAGTGACCAGGGGGCATAGATTTAAAGTGATTGGTAGTAGGAATTAGGAATGGAGGAGAAATGAGGAAAATAACTTTTCTCACTGAAGATGGAGGGATCTGGAAATTACTGCCTGAAAGGGTGGTCGGGGCAGAAAACCCCATCTCATTTAAAAGGTGCCAGGATGTGCACCTGAAGTATAAAATGCCAGAAAGTGAGAATGGGCTAGGTGGCTCGTTCCTTTATCCAAGCAGCTCCTTCGGTACCATTATCTCTCTATGATTCAATGTGTCGGGCACAATTTTGCAGATGAATGTGAAGGGCATTAAGCAGTTTTCCCATCGCCTATTGGCGTGAGTAACCAGCCACTTCTCATCACTTTGGATTACCAAACCACAGGCTCACGGTACCCAGCATCCCACTCCTCCCTCTCCCTCCCCCATCCCCTACCCCCACCACCACCAGGCAGCCTGGTTGAGTTTATCGTGCATTGAGTAACGCCTAGCACGCTAGCTGTCTCAAAATCAGCAAACGACACTGCTAAAGTCCAAATCTGTAATGTGGGTCTTGACAGAATATGTTATCTCTTGGTGTTTATTACTTTTTTGATATTATTCTGCATCCTTCACCACAAAATCTATTTATCAGACTAAAAGTCGATGCTGCAAATCTGAATCTCTCTGCAGCGAGAGATGACTCTTCTTCAGAACCCATTTTATCCATTTTTTTCCACCTATTTGTTTCATGGGATGTGGGTGGCACTGGCTGGGCCAGTATTTATTGGCCATCCCTAATTGCCCTTGAACTGTGTTACTTGCTAGGCTATCTCAGAGGACATTTAAGAGTCACGCACATTGTATTGGGTCAGGAGTCACGCACAGGATGGCAGATTTCCTTCATCAGTGAACCAGATGGGTTTTTATGACAATCGGCAATGGTCTCTTGGTCATTAGACTTTCAATTCCAGATTGTCATTGAATTAAATTTCACCATCTGCCGTGATGGGATTAGAACCCACATCCCCAGAGTCACTGGGTCTCTGGATTGCCAACCCACTGACAACACCACCACACCACCGCCACCCCATGCAATCTGTAAATGGGGTAATGGGCATCTGGGACCTCCGTGGTCTATGGGTAAAACAGCCCATCTCCTTAACCAACAAGAGTGAAGGATTGGGAAAGAAACGGAGGAATGACAGTGAAGGAAGTAGAGCGAATTAGAGACAATCAAGTACAGAAAGAGAAATGAATGAGAGGGGGAGAAGGGTTGGATTAAGAAAGAGAAAGAGATTGAATGGAGAAAAAAAACGCAACATTTAAAATTTGACATTTTGGAAATCTCTAACAACAATTTACCACATGCAAGAATGAGAGAACTGTTTAAATTGTTCACTTTGTGGGCCAGAGGGACTGATTGAGATTGCATTACCAATTGCCACATTGTTAAACGGGCAGTTGCGCTATGAATTAGCAACATTTTCTTTCAGTGGCAAGTTTAATGAGAAATCAATATGGAAATCCAACATGTTCTTCAAAATAACGGAGAGGCTAAGGTTAGGCGAGGTGCCGATTGTCTAAGCAGCGTAAATCGACCAGAGAGTTCTGGAAATTGGCAGCTCACAGCGTATCTCATAATCGTCTCAATTTGCTGACCGGTTGGTTCATTAATAGCACCGAACATCGCTCACATACAATTAGCTTCCAGCAAGATCTGGCCCGTTTAATTTCCTTGCCACCCGTTCACATGCATTACATTAAAAATCCATCTGTCTGACAGCCTCTTCCTACTCTGCAATGCTGTGTCTCTCAGACTGCTAACAACACACAGAGCCTGTCCCAGTGTCACACTGTCTCGCTGTAATTGCCACCGACCCCCTCGGGACATACAGTTAAGTGAGTTTGAGTTGAACAATCGCATAGAACAAAAGCAGCTGGACACATCATAAATAACAGCAGCTGGCTTGGATCATGCGATACAAGGAGCAAAGCAATCTCTTAATGGTGCAGATGACATATAAACCATCTCATGTTTCAGGCTGAAGCCTTGGATGCCGTTTGACAAACTTTTGTTTTTCTTCTTGACAGGCCCTCTTGATTGCCTCCAAAATGAACTGCAGGCCTGCTGTTGATCTGCACACTCCGAAGCCATGCCTTCAAACTGCATGCACAGACTGTTTAATCTCCACTGGTTTTGTTCAATCATTGAGGCAAAGTCAGAAGTAATACTGATTGAGCTCACTCAACATGCCCTCATTGTCTGGATTTATCCCAGCTCTCAGGAATGGCCAGTGCTATATCCATAGAAATGCATGGATACTGACTTAGCCTGTACACCAGATGGTGCTGTTCTAGCATTCAGGGTCACCCGAACCATCCCAAAGTGCCCTGGAGTCTTCAGGAATGACAGATTCATCCTCAGAGCATGTTTGCAAGCAGCCCATCCAGGGAATAGTAGAATAGTCATTACTGCACAGAAGGAGACCATTTGCACCATCGAGTCCATACCAGCTCTCTGTAGAACAATCCAGTCAACTGCGCTCCCCTCCTGCTCTATCACTGTACCCTAAAGGTCCAATTCCTGAAGTGACTACTCAATTCCCTTTGGACATCATCGATCGCATCCTGTTCCATCACCCTCATAGGCACTGACTCCCAAGTCATTACCATTTGGCACGTAAAAATGATCTCCACACATCCCTGTATTTCTTGCCCAAAGTCTAAAATCCGTGCTCTTACTCCTTGTCTGAGCAGCTAATAGGAGCAGATTTAATTTGTCTGCCATTTCTAAACCTCTCATAATCTCGTACACCTCAATGTCCTTTGCTCTAAGGAGAACAACTCCAGCTTCTCCAACCTAATCTTGCAGATGAAATTCCCCATCCCCGGAAGGATTTTGGTAAATCTTCTCTGTACCCTCACAAGGATCTTCACATACTTCCTAAAGCATGG
Source organism: Scyliorhinus torazame (assembly GCF_047496885.1). Lineage (NCBI taxonomy): Eukaryota > Metazoa > Chordata > Chondrichthyes > Carcharhiniformes > Scyliorhinidae > Scyliorhinus > Scyliorhinus torazame. The sequence goes on along the minus strand of NC_092708.1, from coordinate 204,119,576 downwards.
TGACCAGAATAATTATGAAAACATAGAACATAGAACATACAGTGCAGAAGGAGGCCATTGGGCCCATCATGTCTGCACCGCCCCACTCGAGCCCTCACTTCCACCCTATCCCCGGAACCCAATAACCCCTCCTAACCTTTTTGGACACTAAGGGCAATTTAGCATGGTCAATCCACCTAACCTGCACGTCTTTGGACTGTGGGAGGAAACCGGAGCGCCCGGAGAAAACCCATACAGACACGGGGAGAATGTGCAGACTTTGCACGGACAGTGACCCAGCGGGGAATCGAACCTGGGACCCTGGCACTGTGAAGCCACAGTGCTATCCACTTGTACTACCATGCTGCCCCATTTTTAGGAATATTAATAAATATTTTCTTCATTTTGTTTGAATGCTGTTGTTTATCAGTTAGTTGTTGAAAATATGGGGAAATGGGGTGAAAAGTCTGACAGTCACTCAAAAATCATCTAATTTGCTACCAAAGTATCAGTTCATTTATCAATCAGTCAGAGGAGGGTGGAGCACCTTGAGGACCTATGTGCTGGTCGACCAATGAGCAGGAGTGGGCGGGGAAGGGGCAGCAGGGTGATTTGTGGTCATGTTGTGAAATCTGCAGGAACATGTGTCCAACCAGAGTTGGCGACACTACCAGCAATGCGGAGAAGATGATTATACAAGAAACTGCACCTGGCATTCCCCACCCCACTACTGCCAGCGCTCCCCAACCCCCCCACCACCCCCATCACCTTCCACTAGCTTGGCTCAGGGCGGTAGATGCACACAGACTGACCAGGAACAACAAGTTGGAAGGGCTGAATGGGTCTAGTCCTGTTCAGGGCACCACGCGCAGCAGCTGTAAGTTTAGGAAGTCCAGAATCCTGAGCGATCTCTCTTAAGCTGAGACCAGAGCTGATCCAGGGATTTGTAACCACTCTCATTGTGGATTGAGTCAGCAACTTGCATCACGTTACACACCGCCAAGAATGTGTGGCTGCCCCTTGACAGCAGAGAAGGCCTAAGGCCAGAAACTGAGGTATTTGCATTCACAACATTTGGGTTAACTGTGTTCGCGTGCAGCCACAATATAAGGAGCAATTTTGTAATGTAAACAAGCAAAATGAGACTTCCTTTAGAGAATTATTAACTTGTGGGTTGGGGAGTTTGATGGGGGCAGTGACACAAAATCTGTCAGGGTTCCTGCTACTGATCCATATCCACTACCCCTTAGTGGGAAGTGATTTTGTGTGGGCTGTGGATGAGAACAACAACAGGATTTGATGTGGTTTCTTCAGTGCAGTAAATCATTCCAAGGCTCCTCACTCTGAATCCCACTTTATCGGATAACATTTCACACTGAGCCACATAAGGAGATACTAGGATAAGTGGCCACGCTCAACGAGTCAGGTTGGGTGGAGTGTCTTAAAGGAGGAGAAAGTGGCCGAGTCACAGAGAGGTTTAAAGTGAGGTGAATTCCAGAGTTTAGGCCTGGGCAGCTGACGGCATAGTCACCACTGACGGGGTTGATGGAAATCAGCAACACGCAAGAAGTCAGAACTTGAGAAACATAGAGGTCCTCAGTGAATTGTCAGGCGAGAGGAGGCTACAAAGATAGGGAAGGATTTAAACGCCAAAAGACTGGAAACTTAAATTTGAGATGTGCCAGACTAGGAGTCAATGTCAGCCAGTGGGCAAAGGGGTGGTGGGTGAATGGGACGTGGTGTGAGTTAGGACAGGATTAGCCAGGGTTCTGACATTTAACACACGTGAACAGCCTGTTGCCATTCATTCAAAATAGGCGCCCTTAGCTGAGCACTTCCAGAGGGATGTTGGGGGAGTGAGAGGGGGAAGAGTTTCTGGTAACCCCTAGAATGTTCTCCAGCGAGAATCAGCATCCTTGGGAGGCAAGCAGAGGAGACTGGGGGTGGAGAGAGAAAGCACAGTTTACATCACAATCCTCTTATACGTTGTTACAAAATAAAATGTGGATTTTGTCTGAAAGGTGCTAAGAACTTTGAAGATGTCTCGGAATGTGTGATCTCTCCTCAGCCTCTGTTTATGTCTCTCTAAATCTCTCTCTCTTTCTCTATTTGTGTCTCAATATCAATTTATCCTCTGTCTCTCGTTCTCTTCTTCAAATCTTTCTGAATCTCCATATATCCTTTGTAGTCTTTCTGTTGTTCCCTATTTGCCTTTCTCCCTCTGTCTTCCTGTCCCATTTCCGCTCTGTTTTTCCATCACTCTCTCTCTCTCTCTCTGCCTCTCTCTCTCTATCCAAGCCTTGGTTTTTTGCATTGAATCGGGAGCAGAGGAAAGTTTAGAAGTAAACATCTATTCATATTTCTTGGCTGCTGACTGCTCGCAGAATGTAAACACAGAAGCGCAAGAAGTTGTAAGAGGGAGAAGCAGGAGGTGGGACAGGTCACAAATCATCCGCTCTCTCAGCTCTCAGCTCCACTGCTAAATAAACAGCAGCTTCATTCTTGGCTCCTGATCAAACAGTCAACAAGCCAACGAGTAAAGTCCAGGCCTCTGTAAAATCCTCAAGGCCACTCCAGTTGGTTATCGCCTCTCGCAATAGGCGAACAATATGCTGAGCTTCCCAAAAGTTTGTTCTGTCAATTATTGACCTTGCCCCAGCCCCAAACCCCTTCCTTCTTCCTCCCCTGTCTCCCTGTCCCAGCAGTGCTCACCCTTTACAGTAGGATTGCCAACCCTTCAGGTTTCACAGAATCTCAGAATTACTATGACGCAGAAGGAGGCCATTTGGCCCATCGTGTCTGCACTGGCTCTCCAAGCGAGCATCACGGCTGTGATAGCCCTCACGAGGCCATGGTGAACCACTCATCGATCTCCCTGTGAGGCTCGTAGAGTACGAGTTCCCATGGAAACAGGCAGAAGCCCACCCAGCGGGGACTCGTTACCGAGCCCTTTATATGCCATCCGAGACCCGGACCGGGCATTCTGATCAGTTCTGGCTGGGGCACTTGTGATGTGCACTGCGCATGCGGATTTACTTTTGAGTTTAGAATAAATCTGTTTAAACCGTCATCTTGGTGTCTACTGGAACAATAATAATAATAATCTTACATTATTACTGCAATTAAGTTACTGCGAAAAGCCCCTAGTCGCCACATTCACATTCCGGCGCATGTTCGGGTTCACAGAGGGAGAATTCAGAATGTCCAAATTACCTAACAAGCACGTTTTTCGGGACTTGTGGGAGGAAACCGGAGGAAACCCACGCAGACACGGGGAGAACGTGCAGACTCGCACAGACAGTGGCCCAAGCCGGGAATCGAACCTGGGACCCTGGTGCTGTGAAGCAGCAGTGCTAACCACTGTGCTACCGTGCCGCCCACAATGGCTTAGTGCCATTCCCCTGCCTTTTCCCCGTATTGTCCTGGTATCTCCCGGAATTGGAGATTAATCTCCACGAACAAAAATCAATAAACAAAAATCGTGATTTCCCCCTTGTTTTTTGTAAATGGTTAGTTATTAATTGTAAAATATTTCAGACGGTTGGTGAGAGGTGGGGGCACAGGGAAAGGCTGCTTGGCAGTCACAATGAATCTAATTGGGCAACAAGAAGTCTGTCCCCTTTCCAATTGGCTGTGGGCCTACAGACTGCCCGGAGGATGGACCAATTACAGTCGGGTGGGGAGCACGGTCCATGGCATGAGGTCATGCAGTAAAACCTCCTGGAATACACCAAAGAGGAGTTGGCAACCCAAGGGTACAGCATCCACAGAGTGGGGCACATGCTCCCTCATTCTCTCAGGCTTATACAGGTGGGATTCACCATTTCACTATGATTGACACTGAGGAACGCCTTACCCACCCCTGTGTTTAAAGAAAGAAGGACTTGGGATTTACATGGCGCTTTTCATGACGACTCGATGCCTCAAAGCACATTACAAACGATGAAGTACTTTTGACATGTGATCGCTTTGTAATGCAGGAAATACAGCAGCCAATTTGCGCACAGCAAATTCCCACAAACAGTAATGACGGCCAAATCATGTTTTCTACTAGTGCTGCATTTGGGACACGGGCGAAAACTCCAGTGTTCTTCTTCGAAAGTCATCCATCTGAGCAGGCAGCATGGGCCTGGGTTTAATATCTCATCTGAAAGACGGCACCAGCAACAGTGCAGTGCTCCCTCAGTACTGCACTGGAATCTCGGCTTTATCTTTGTGCTTAAGCCCTGGCCTGAGACTTGAACCCGGACCTTGTGCTTCAGCAGAAAGTTAGAACGCTAACAAATGTGTTACGGCTGACAGTGTATGTCCACATACAGCCAGAGATTTACAATTTACAATTCTGTGGGATTCTACCCTGCGCGTTTTGCTTATTCAAAATAGTGTCTGCCATAAAATGCCTCTGGAAATAGACATAACAAACACAAAGTTCATAGAAATTGTATAGACAATGGGCTGGATTCTCCGTTTTTGAGGCTCACGCCGGTGTGGGAACGGTCGCGTTTTACCGCCGAACATTCGGCGCAAAACGGCCATCAATCCTCCGTCTGGTTGGGGGGCGAGCAGCCGAGCAGCATAGAGCACCCGGCTCTAGCTACCGATACGGCCCGGAGAATTGCCGGGTTCGTGGCCGCACATACACATGGCGGTGGCCTGCAGCGGCCGCGCTCTGCAACACGGCGCGCGCGGATCTGGCCTGCAAAATAGTGCCCCTCCCTTTGGCCGGCTTACGAGCCCCGGACCACCCCCCCACCAGTGCCCCCAATCCTGACAAAGGCCTCCCTTATCGGGGATCCCCTCGTCCCCCGTCCCCCCCGACTGCGGCTGCGCTTGTCTGAGTCCGCAGCCACCGCGCCGTTTTCCCGAAAGATAAGACCATGAGAGGCCCTCACGTCGGGAACTCGGCCGGTCGGGGGCGGAGCATCGGGAGGTGGGCCTCAGGCAACGTCCTGAGGCCGTCGATACGGCGTGCGGTGTACTCCTAGAGTATGCCGCTTTAGAGCATCGCGAAAGCGGCGCCGCCTCCGATTTGGTCGGAAACGGGTATCATCCGGCCGATCGCCGAACACAATTTCAGCGTCGGCAACCCGAGAATCACGGCCAACATACTTATACATTTACATTACATACTTTACAAACATGAAAAGGATGCAAGACTAACCTGTCCTGAAGATTTCATAACGCAGCGAGAATCCTGCTCCCTGGTGTGCATAGTCTGACACAAATTTGATGTACAGCACGGCGCCCGAGGAGACAATGGATGATGGGGCAATATTCCCGCAGTGTTTACCCAGCAGGTCCGCACTCTCCCCTTCTCCGTCACGGATTTCAATGTAGTCGTACCTTAGGAAAAGCCAAGCAGAGCACAGTAAGTCACACATAGAGGGAGCTGGCTGGCATTGTGCACAAATTATCTCACTGGAAACACAATGGGTGGCCATTTTGACCCCTGGCAGTGCTATGGGGGGGGGGGGGGGGGGGGGTGGTTGTGGATTGTAGATTCAGTGCATCTCAAACCCTCCTTTCTATCAGCTCAATGAAATACAAATTAGGAACCTGAAGGGCAACTGATCCAATATCCCCCGCTACCCAAAGTCTGAACCCCTCCTCTCCTGCGCCCCGCAACATGCTAATTTCCATGTGGTGTCCATCCCCAATTGCCCTTGAGGTGCACCTGGTAGGGAGAGAATTCCTTCATTTTGACCAAGTGGCGTGTAGTTTCAAATCAGGGTGCTGTACAACTTGGAAGGCAACTTGGCCAACTTGGCCTTCTAGGCACTAGAGGTTGCAGATTGGGGAGTTGTCGAGCTATACATGTGAAGAGCTGATTTTGTTTTGACTATTAAGATTGTGGGTCTGGTTTCCAATACTGTGCAGTGTCCCACTATGCCACATATTGTGGTTTATGGAGCGACAAATACCAGTTCCTGCCTGTACCGATGGGAGAGCTGTGAAGACCGCAACTGGCTTCAAGTGTTTCTGGATGAGCAAGATCGAAATTAACTTCTCGATCACCGACCCCTGTTGGACAATTCACATACAGATTGCAAGGGATCGAGTTTGTGCAGTGGTTTGGCCACACAACACTGCTAAGGAGCAAATATTGACTGTGGCACCAGCTGGTACCCCTCTTGCCTCTGAAGCAGAAGATTGTGGGTTTAAGTTCTACCCTAGAGACTTGAGCACAAATCCCAGGCTGCACTCTCGGAGATGCAGCATTGTAGATGAGACCTCAAAGTAAGGCCCTCTCAGTTGGATCCATAAGAGCCGTGGGGCACTAGTTCAGGGTGTTCTGGCCAATATTTATCACTGAACCAGTATCATGACAAAGAGATGATCGGGTCATCATCACAATGTGGGAGCTTGCTGTACGCAATTTAGTTGCTGTATTTCCAAATTACACTTCAACATTATTTCATTAGGTGTAAATGTATTTCAGGATATCCTGAGGTCATGAAAGGTGCAATACTCGTTTCTCCTTTCTTTCTCACATGTAAAGGACTCTTGCTTGAGGACTGTTCCCATGGCAGCAAACCCTTAGTTAAGATTCAGGAACTTTGGGGAAAAAAGGGGAAGGGGGAAAGACAGACAATTTAGTTATTTTCCAGCAATAGGTATTGACCACCGGTATTTTAGAAACTGATACCTACTAAATGTTTGCCTGAATATCTAATGAGTGAAACACAGTAAATGTACTGAATTTCAGAGCGAATCCTTTTTCAATTCTACGCCCAACCTTGTATTCACATTCCTCCCTGGCCTCCCTCCCCTCCTCCCTGTAATCTCCTTCGCCTGTACACCCTTCTAAGAACGCTACACTCCTTCAATTTTGGCGTCTTGCGCATCCCCGAGTTCCGTCTCTTTGCCAATGTCAACCATCTCTTCAGCTGTTTAGGCCCGAAGCTGTGCAATTCTCTCCCTAAGCCTCTCTGCCTTGTTACTTCTCTCTCTTACTTTAACACCAGCCATTTGGACACCTGCGCTAATGTTTTCTTGTGAGGTTTGTGTAGTGATATGCATAAGCAATTCTGTATGTTAACACATCAGACCTCCAACCAGCAGGTGGCAGTAGAGATGTACCACGTGATACTGCAGCCTGGAGGAGTCTGGGTTTAGAGGTGGTCGTGGATAGTCGTGTTTAGTGTTAGCTCTCATACTCTAGTTACTAACAGTTCGTAGTTTAGTAATTTAGTAATGTTTTCATTCCCACGATACTGTAATTAATAAATCTTTAACTAGTCATTGAACTAGTTCTCTGGTGCTCTGACTCAATCATTGCAATGCACTAGAATGTAACAGTTTGGTGTCGGTAAGGGCGCTATATAAATGCAAGTTGCAACAGGTTATTTTCAAGTGCAAGCATGCTGCACTAACCCTGCTGTCCCACCCCAAGCGCTGACTGCCCTGTCACATGATAAAGAAGCTTTTTATAAAATTCGTTCATGGGATTTGGGTGTCTCTGGCTGGGCCAGCATTTATTACCCACCCCTAATTTCCCTTGAACTGAGTGGTTTGCTCAGCATTTCGGAGGACAATTAAGAGTCAACCACATTTATGTGGGTCTGGAGTCACATGTAGGCCTGACCAGGTAATGACGGCAGATTTCCTTCCTTAAAGGACATGAGTGAACCAAACAGGTTTTTCCAACAATCGACAATGGTCACCATTAAGCTTTTAAGCCCAGATTTGTATTCCATTCAAATTTCACCATCTAGCAAGGTGAGATTTGAACTTGGATCCCCAGAGCATTGCTTAATTCTTAATTGTATATGAGTTGGCAGGACAGCTGGGCAACGTTAGAAGAGAGTCCTGAGACAAGGGAAAGCAATGGTAGAAAAAAGCTGATTTACTTAAAAACAAATTCAGGAAAAGTTTCTTCACCATGTGTTGTAACCTTGATGCATCTAGGAAGATCAATACTGCATCTTTTTGGCAAGTTAAGAGTCCTAAGTGGCATGAGAATGTTGCTTTAAGAAATGTTTGGCTGCTCATGTTACTGCAGTGATGTCAGAGTGTGGGTGGAACTGAGCTCTGGCTCTGCTTTTTAGTTTCACTTTGAGAAAAGCTTGGGTGTGTCTGGTTTTTTTTTTGGTTTTGTTTTCAATGTTGGAGCTGAAGCCAGACAAAGCAGGTGTACTGTTATTCTCTCTGCCATGAAAAGACTATCACTTGATCATTTGGTGAATTCAGAATTATAAATGTTTTCAGTAGTGAATCTAAACCTGATGTGCTTCTGTTAAAAGGTGTTTTAAGTCGTAAGGATGTTAAAAGAAAAGCTTAAAGGATTACTTAGTGCTGTATTCTTTGGGGGTTGTATTTGAATTGGTGGTTGCTAAGATGTTCACTGTATGTTTTAAAAAGATTAACTTGAGTTCATAGAATAAACATTGTTTTGCTTGAAAAAATACTTTTCCATTTCTGCTGTACCACACCTGTAGAGTGGGCAGTGTGCTCCCCATACCACAATCTATTAAAAGTTGTGGGTCAGGTGAACTCCATGATACACTTTGGGGTTCTCTAAACCCTGGCGCATAAAACAAGGCAGAATCAAGAAAAGAGTTTTGCATGGTTAGCAAAATGAAGCAGTTTACACTGAGGCTGTGCTGCACTGACGGAGGTGCCATCTTTTGGATGAGATGTTAAACAGGCTGCCCTTACAACTGGACATGAAAAGATATCATGGCATTATTTTAAAGAAGAGCAGGAGAGTTCTCCCTGGTGTCCTGACTAATACTTACCCTATAACCAACATCATTAAAGTGGATTACCTGTTCATTATCACATTGCTATCATGGGACCTCGCTATGCACTAATCGGCTGCCCTGTTTACTACATTACAACAGTAGCTACGCTTTGTAAAAACATATGACTCGCCTTAGGACGTATCGAGGAGGTGGAAGGCACTACATTAACGCAGGGTGACAATTTCCGGGGGCACTTCAGATGGTCTCTCCTGACCGGGGAATCACAGGCAGCCTGAGGTGTTATTCCCAACTCCCACCAGCAGAGGACGGCAAAGACAATGCTGCAACTTTACTATTTAACACAGTCAGAAATGCATGTCCTATTTGTGCTAATAAAGCAGTTTGGGGCGATGAAAGGGTTCACCATTCAACCCAGGAGGCTGCCCCAGACACGCCCGATCCTGTACTGAGCTGATATCTTATCCACACACTGCGGAATTTGCAGGATCATGATCAAGAACGAAGACCGTGGCTGACATTCCTACTCACTTGGCCACAACAGTTTTGAAACTAATTTCTTTATTTTTTTGAAACCACCAGCCATGGCTCAGTTGGTCATGCACGTGGCTCATGAATCATAAGATGATTGGTTCAAACCACGCACCAGCACCAGACATTTGTGCGCCAAACATTGGCTGACACTCCCGAGTGCAGTACTGAGGGAACGCTGCACTGCTGAAGGTGCCATCTTTCAATGAGAGGTTAAAACTTAGGCATTGTTCTCTAAGGTGAACATCAAAATCCCACAGAACCTTGAACGTCAAACCGAACACCTTTGCCAACCTCTCAGAAGTAAGACTCGGTTCATATGACGCCTTCCGCGCCTTAAGGAAGCCCAAGTGTACTGTACAGCCAAAATCGTTCAGAAAAGATAAGCTTTTCGCCATGCAGTGCAGACTAATTTTCCCCACTTACCTCTGACAATAAATAGAGGCAGGCCTGTGGCTTGTCACGGGGGCAGAGGTGTGAGCTCGGACATGGGCAGCAGAGTTTTGCACAAACTATACATGTTGTAAAGTGAATGATGTGCTTGTGCAAACTTCATTATGCTGCAGAACTCGATTTTTAAAAATTGTCCCCATATATAGTGAAAATGAACAGTTTCCCTTGATTAAGTCTTATGTGCCAAGTCTGACTAAGCCACAGAAAGCCCGATTTGGTCCTGATCTCCTCTGATACAACTGTTCCCTATTTTAGGAATATTCTGGAATGCAAAGATAGAAGAAAACCTATTCTCACTACGATGAATTGTCTTCTAAAACTCCAGCATCTCCCTCCCTCACTGTCAATAATCAGCGTGAGGAGCTCAGCGTCTTCTAACTTTGATCGATCAGTTGCCTCTGCCACTTTTATCCTTAGCCCTTGCCCATCGAGCCAAATGCCCAACAGAGGCATCTGATCGATCAAAGTTAGAAGATGCTGAGCTCCTCACGCTGATTATTGACAGTGAGGGAGGAAGAGGCTGGAGTTTTAGAAGACAATTTGTCCCAGTGAGAATAGGTTTTCTTTATCTTTCCCTAGTTTCTCTCCCACTCCCACAATCTCCGAGTTCATCTTGTCCACGAGACCAATCTCCTCCTCTCCCACCCCTACTCCCTCTAAACCCATGACCATCCCTCTGGCCCCATTAGCCGACAGTGTAGTGCTTCTCTCTCCTCAGGTTCTGACCCTATCTCTCGCTCGTTCAAAATCTGCCATCTCTCTCCTCGAAAAACTCCTGGCTCCTTCATCCTTGCAAGCTACTCTCCATCACCAAACTCATTTTCCTTCTCAAAAATCCTCCAACGCCTTGATGCCTCCCAAATCCATGGCCATCGTTCCCAGAAGTTGATGCTTGAATCCCTCTAATTAGGTGTCCATCCCTGACACAATATTAAATTGGCTTCCATCAAAGTCACAAATGGCTTCCTATATGACTGTGACAAAGGTAAAATATCCCTTTGTGTCAGTAGCCTTTGGCGTGGTTGATCACAGCATCCTCCTCACACGTCTTTCCACAGCCGTCGAGTTGCATGGTGCTGCTCTCGTCTGGTTCCATTCTTACCCCTCCAGACACAGCCAGACAATCCCCCATTGTGGCTTCCCCTCCTGCTCTTGCAGTGTTACCTCTGGAGAGCCCAAGGGTCAATCCTTGGCTCGTTCCTATTTCTTATCTTATCCGCTGCCCTTCAGCAACATCTTTCGAAGACACAACATAAGGTTCCACATGTACACTGATGACACCCGGTTCTGTCAGATCACCAACTTTCTCAACCCCTCCACTGTCTCAGAACTGTCAGACCACTTGGGCCACATCCAGTGCCAGATAAGCTCAAACTCAGATTTTCTCCAGCCCCCCCCTCCACACACACACACACGCACATACAACCTTATCCCCGGTCACAAGCTTGTTTTCCAATCACCCAATCCATCCCTCTCCCTGGCAACTGTCTGAGCCTTAACCAGATCATCTGCAAAGTTCCATATTGTATTTGATCATGTGACAGGCAGAGTGGTTAGCACTGCTGCCTCACAGTGCCAGGGACCTGCGTTCAATTCCAGCCTTGGAGTTTACACTTTTCCCCGTATCTGCGTGGGTTTCCTCTGGGTTCTCTGGTTTCTTCCAAAGTCCAAAGATGTGTAGCTTAGGTGGATTGGCCATGCTAAATTACACCTTAGTATCTAAAAAGATTAGGTGGGGTAACTGGGTTACGGGGATAGGGTGGGAGTGTAGGCCTCGATAGGGTGCTCTTTTAAAGGGCCAATGCAGTTATGATGGGCCAAATGGCCTCTTTCTGCACTGTAGATATTCTATGTTTCTATGAGCTTCCATCCACCTGCCCACGCCTCCACCACCACTGCCAACGTCATATTCTGTAGCATTGTCCAAATCCTCCCCTGCCTCAGCTCATCTGCTGCTGACACCCTCATCCGTCATTATCTCTGACAGCCTTTATTATCTCCCGACTTAACTATCGCAACATTCTCCTCTCCCACCCCCAACATAAATTTCAGCTCTTCCAACACTCTGCTGCCTGCACCCGAACTTGCACCAAGTCGCATTCACCAATCAATAGATGGCTCAGCAGTTAGCACTGCTACCTCACAGCGCCAGGGACCCCGGTTCGATTACGACCTCAGGTGTCTGCGTGGATTCCCTCCGGGTGCTCCGGTTTCCTCCCACAGTCCAAAGATGTGCAAGTTAGGTGGATTGGCCATGCTAAATTGACCCTCGGTGAAGTTACAGGGATAGTGTGGGGTAGGGTGCTCTTTCAGAGTGTCAATGTAGACTCAATGGGCTGAATGGCCTCCATCTGCACTGTAGGGATTCTACAATTCTGTGAATCACCTTTGTGCTCATCGACCTACATTAAGCTCCCAGCTGAGCGAATCCTTGACTTTAAAATTCTCGTGTTTGTTTTCAATCCCTGCAAAGACGCATCCCTCTCGATCGCTGTAATCTCCAGCCATCCACTCCCTAAGACTTCTACCCTAATTGTAATTCTAGATTCTCTGCAAGTTTGGCGGCTGTGCTTTCAGCTGCCTCGGACCTTAAGCTGCAAAATTCTCTTCCTAAACCACCCTGCATCGTTTTCTATTCTTCTTTAAGATGCACCTTAAATCCAACCTCTTTTACCAAACTTTTATCTCCTTTATGTGGCTCTCCTTTTTTTATTCATTTATAGAATGTGTGGGTCTCTGGCTGGGCCAGCAATTATTGCCCACCCCTAATTACCCTTGAACTGAGCGGTTTAGTCAGCCATTTCGAAGAACATTTAAGAGGCAGCCAACTTCTTGTGGATCTGGAATTACATGTAGGCCAGACCAAGTAAGGAAGGCTGACTTGTCCTATGAAGAGACATCGAGCAGTTTAGGCCTATACTCGCTGGAGTTTAGAAGAATGAGAGGAGATCTAATTGAGGTATATACGATGCTAAAGGGGATTGACAGGGTAGACATAGAGCAGATGTTTCCCTTGTTGGACATTCTAGAATGGGAGGCCTTAGTTTTAAGCTAAGGGGTGGCAGATTTAAAACAGAAATGAGGAGGAATTACTCCACTCAAAGGGTCATGAAATTCTCCACCCCAGAGTGCAGTGGATGGCAGAACACTAAACAAATGCAAGTTGAAGAAAAAGATTTGAATTTGTCTGGGAGGGAGGTTGACTGAAAGCACTGAAGGCAGTTTTAGCCTTGCTTGATAAATCATGCAGCACTTGCTGTTACGTCAAAAATACATTCAGTGTGTGGCCAAGATGCCATATTTGAGTCCCTGAATGACTGTCGTCATTTCTAACATACAATCGCACAGTATCCCACTCTGAGAGCTATAAGAACCAGAAGTGGGTGAGGTGAATAGGGTTGATTCATTTAAGGTGACAGCAGTTACACGCACGAAGGTGAAAAGAATAGGAGGATTTGGTAACAGGGTGAGACAATGCAGGATGAGAGGAGGATTGTGTGGAACATAAACGCTGACAAATCCAACTGTGCTGAATCACAGAAATTTCAGGATAGTGAAGAACTTAAGGAGGCCATTTCTATGCAAGGGTGGGCCAGTTCTCCCCTGTATCCCAGCCAGCAACTATCCCTCGACCCACATCACTGGAACACATTATATGATCATCATCCTGTTGCGATTCATGGGATCTTTCTGAGCGTAAATCTTCTGCAGATCTACCTACGCTACAACAGCGGCTACACTGTGAAGAAATACTTCATTGGCATGGCGGAGTGGGGGGTGGGTCTTTCAGTGAATGTGGGAAATGCAATGTAGCCCTAAGTTTGTCTTCATTGAAACTTGATTGTGGTAGGCAGGTGATGAACCGAGTCAGCTAGCACTGGCAGCCCATCATGTGATGCGCACGTCCAATGATCCACATCCCCGAGTGGTGGTGGGGTGGGGAGGAGGGTGGTCTGCTGGTTTGGAAACACAGCTGGGGCAAGGGCAGTTGCCGTTCTCAAGCCAATGGCTCTTGGCGGTGAGTGTGCCCCACCGAAAAGTAAGCGTGCACTCCCGGTTAGAATTTGACATTCACGTTGATCCAGAATTCAGGAGTAAAACACAAGGGGAAAGAATAGAATAATCTTTATTTTCACAAGTCGGCTTACATTAACACTGCAATGATGTTTCTGCGAAAAGCCCCAAGTCGCCACATTCCGGCGCCGTTTCGGGCACACAGAGGGAGAAAAGGTTTTGCATGTTCATAGCAGCTTTCGGGACAACTTCGGGACACCTCAAAAAGTGTTTTACAGTCTCCAAAGTCATTTTCTTTTGAAATGTAGGGACTGTCATAATGTAAGACACGTGGCAGCCAATTGGTGCATGGCAAGCTTCCACAACCGGCAATGTGATAATGACCAGATAATCTGTTTTTCTAATGTTGGCTGAGGGAACATCCACAAGTTTGAGAGGACAGTTGAACAAATTGGTAGAGTTGAGAGAGAGAAGCTGCTTCCTCTTTCGGGGGAGTCCAGAACAATAAGACAAAACTGTAAAGTTCTGAAGGAAGTACTTGTTCACACAAAATAGAAATCTGGAATTCCCTCCCCTCTAAAAAAGTTCCTGATGCTGAGGGGCAGTGTGAGGTGCAGTGGTCAAGCAAATATTTCCAAACTGCGATGAGTAGATTTTTGTTAGGTAAGGTGAATGTAAGAAGTGAAACAGAACAAAGGTGCATAGATGGAGTTGTGATACCTGTCAGTTATGATCGAATTGAATGGTGGAACCAGCCGTAGGGTGCTGAGTGGCCTCCTCCTGTTCCTGGGGAAGGCAGTTCTGCATCAAAATGTGAGGTGTGCATCTTGGCCAAGAGGTGTCGCTGAGAATGCGATCCCTAGGACTACAAATTTCAGGAACTGTACAACAGAGGAATGAAAATTTCCTCTGGGTTCTATTTCAGTGAGGTTGACCACTTCACAATGACAAGTGCGGAGGACCCCTCTCTGCCCCACCACTAGTGTACATCCAATGGGGGGGGGGGTTAACCATATATCCTCCAAGGGCTCTACACATGTACAGGGAGAATTCTGCTCATTCAAAATGCTATACAACGCAGCTGGATGTAGGGTGAACAATGTTCAAAAAATTGCACATAATCTGACGAGACTGGCGGAGCAGATGGAGGAGGACTTCAAAAGATGGGACATGTTACCGCTCTCGCTAGCGGGTAGAGTGCAGTCGGACAAAATGGTGGTCCTGCCGAGGTTTCTCTTTGTGTTTCAGTGCCTTCCCATCGTGATCACCAAGGTCTTTTTTAAGAGGGTAGGCAGGAGCATTATGGGGTTTGTGTGGGCAAATAAGACCCCGAGGGTAAGGAGAGGGTTTTTGGAGCGCAGTAGGGACCGAGGAGGGTTGGCGCTACCGAATCTGGGGAGCTATTACTGGGCAGCAAATGTGGCGATGATCTGTAAGTGGGTGATGGAGGGAGAGGGGGCAGCATGGAAGGGGTTGGAGATGGCGTCCTGCAAAGGAACGAGTCTGGGGGCGCTGGTGACGGCACCACTGCCACTCTCGCCGTCAAGGTACACCACGGGTCCGGTGGTGGCGGCAACGCTAAGGATCTGGGGCCAGTGGAGACGGTACAGTGGTGCAATGGGAGCCCCGGTGTGGTCCCCGATCAGGGGTAACCACCGGTTTGTCCCGGGGAGGATGGGCGGGGGGGGGGGGTTTCAGATCTAGCATCGGGTGGGGATTAGAAGAATGGGGGACCTGTTCATTAATGGGACGTATAGAGCCTAGGGGCACTAGAGGAGAAGTTTCGGATACCCCCGGGAAATGCTTTCAGATACATGCAGGTGAGGGCGTTTGTGAGGCGGCAGGTGAGGGAATTCCCGTTGCTCCCGGCACAGGAAATTCAAGACAGGGTGATCTCGGGCGTATGGGTGGGAGAGGGCAAGATGTCGGCAATATACCAGGAGATGAAAGAAGAGGGGGAGGCGTTGGTAGAGGAGCTGAAGGGTAAATGGGAGGAGGAGCTGGGGGAGGAGATTGAGGAGGGGCTATGGGCTGATGCCCTAGGGAGGGTTAATTCCTCCTCCTCGTGTGCCAGGCTTAGCCTGATACAATTTAAGGTGGTTCACAGAGCGCACTTGACGGGGGCGAGGCTGAGTAGGTTCTTTGGGGTAGAGGACAGATGTGGGAGGTGCTCAGGAAGCCCGGCGAACCATGTCCATATGTTTTGGTCATGCCCGGCACTGGAGGGGTTCTGGAGGGGAGTGGCAGGAACAATATCTAAGGTGGTGAAAGCCCAGGTCAAGCCAAGCTGGGGACTAGCAATATTTGGAGCAGTGGATGAGCCGGGAGTGCAGGAGGAGAAAGAGGCCGGCATTCTGGTCTTTGCGTCCCTAGTAGCCCGGCAAAGGATCTTGCTCATGTGGAAGGAGGCGAAGCCCCCCAGCGTGGAGGCCTGGATAAATGACATGGCTGGGTTCATTAAGCTGGAGAGGATAAAGTTTGCCTTGCGAGGGTCTGCGCAGGGGTTCTACAGGCGGTGGCAACCGTTCCTAGACTATCTCGCGGAGCGTTAGATGAAGGTCGGTCAGCAGCTGCAACCGGGGGGGGAGGGGGGGGGTGGTGGTGATGTCTTGGGAAGGGTGGGGGAGGGAGGGAGGGGGGAAGGGGGGTCAGGGGGGTCTGCCTGGGGGTTATTTGAGTAAGAGAACACATGAAAGACCTGGATAACTGGCATGTACGGGAGGAAATCAGTGTACAAAGCTCTGTAACATATCGTTTTACCATGTTTATATCTTGCAATGTGCGTTCTCTTTCTATTTTGTTACGGGGGGGGGGGTTTGTTTGTAAGGGTGAAAAATTGTGTTAAAAAACTTCAATATATATATTTTTAAAAATTTTTTTTAAATTGCTCATATCGATATTTGCATTACATCCTTTCTCAATCAAACACAGTTCCACATTGTGTTTGTGAATGGTTACCTGCAGTCATGTTTCTCAAGTTCAAAGTGCGGGTTAAAGTTCAGCAGAATCTTCTGGTGGCTTTCAGGTGCGTAGATGACCCATTCACACCGCTGGTGCGCCGTGTAGTCGTGTGGGTATCCAGGTGAGGTGATGTAACCCGCTTCTCTTGCGTTTAAACGTTCCCCACATCGTACCTCTCCTGCAAAAGAAACAATGATTACCTATTGAGGGCAATGTGGAGGGAGTTGTCAATGTTGTTGGAGACGAGGTGGCCAAGGGCCCAATACAAAAAAGCATCTTAGAGAATTTTATAGGCAGAACTGTTGAGGTGCTGGGTGTCAGGGGCAGGCACAGCAAGGGGAGGAAGAATTTCAGAGTAGGAAGACTAAAAGCCCCTCCAACTAGAACAGAGTTCAGTCATGGCTCTGTTGGTGCTCTATTGTCACTGAGTCAGAAAGTTGAGGGTTCAAGCCCCATCTGGAGATTTGAGTACAGGATCTGTGCTGGCAATCCCAGTGTGGTACTGAAGAGCATTTCCAACAGTGACTATACTGCTTATTCAGTGCGACACTTTGAGGCTGAGAAAGGCGCGATATGAAACCAAATGTTCCTCACAAATGGAATTGATTGCACTTTTGGGGGAAGGCAGAAAGGAATTTGAAAGGGTGATACACCAAGGCCGGAGGAATGGGCAAATTTCTATCAGGGACAATAGGCCGATCAGTCTCGGAGAAGATGAGGCCGTAGGTGAATGCAGGGAACCAGCAAACAGATCTGTTCTCCTGTAATCAGAACCAAGCAAATGCCAATGTATAGGGATCTTATCACATTTGGTCCAATGAAACCAGTCATTGACTACAAACCTAGGAAATGGAGATGAGAATAGAGGGACCCAGTATCCCCGGAACAGAAGAATACAAAAGGCAGAATATTTTTTGAAAACTGCTTCCTACGCGAAAGGCCAAGGCTGACTTTTTCCACAAAGTCTTCCCTCAGAAACAATAGATTTTCTTTTAAAGGCAATCCAGATTGAATGGAGCCTGTGTTCACCTTTGCAAATGCTAATCCCTACAGTGAGGGTCACTGCCTGTGTCAATGTTAACACCTCATTATTCATTAGCAGCCCTGCTGCAGCCTGTGTAAAGGTCACACTCCTGTGTTCCTTAAAGGGCACGTTGCCTTAGCAACGCCTCTCACAAGACATCACGCCAAGTTGAGACGCGGAAGGACGATGGCGTGACAAGTTTGGCGATGTGATGACAGCACGGCGTCGGCACATTGGTTACTGTATCCTTTCATTTTCTTTTTTTTTAAATAAACGTTTTATTGAGGTATTTTTGGTATTGCAACAACAAAAAAATAAACAATGTACATGAAACAATAAACATTGTGCAAAAGCCGTCTCCCTTCCTTACAGGTCCCACCTTTATTAACCCCCTACTCTAAGCTAAACTGAGATGCCCCCCCCTCCTGCTGACGATTAATTTTCCGTGAAGAAGTCGACAAATGGTTGCCACCTCCGGGCGATTCGCTAATGTGACCCTCTCAAGGCGAACTTGATTTTCTCCAAACAGAGAAAGCTAGCCATGTCCAATAGCCAGGTCTCCGACTTCGGGGGCTTTGAGTCCCTCCAAGCTAATAGTATCCGTCTCCGGGCTACCAGGGAAGCAAAGGCTAGAAAGGCTAGTCTTTCTCCTCCTGGATTCCCGAGTCTTCCGACATCCCGAAAATCGCCACCTCTGGACTCAGCGCCACCCTTGTTTTTAACACCGTGGACATGACATCTGTAAACCCCTGCCAAAATCCCCTGAGCTTCGGACATGTCCAGAACATGTGGACATGGTTTGCTGGTCCTCCCGCACATTTTGCACACCTGTCTTACCCCAAAGAATCTGCTCATCCGGGCCACTGTCATTTGAGTTCGATGAACGACCTTTAATTGTATCAGGCTGAGCCTGGCACATGTTGCGGATGCATTGACTCTACTCAACGTGTCTGTCCATGGACCATCCTCTATCTCTCCTCCCAGCTCCTCCTCCCACTTGCGCTTCAGCTCCTCGGTCTGCATCTCCTCTGATCCCACATGTTCCTTGTAAATGTCAGAGACGCTCCCTTCTCCTACCCATCCTCTGGAAACTACCCTGTTTTGAATCCCCCTTAGTGGTAGGAGCAGGAAGGTTGACACCTGTTTACGTAGGAAGTCCCGCACCTGCAGATACCTGCATTTGTTTCCCCTCGCCAACCCAAACCTCTTCTCCAGTGCTCTCATACTCGGAAAGCTCCCCTCTATCAACATGTCCCCCATCCTCTCAATCCCTGCTCTCCGCCATATCCGGAACCCCCCATCCATACTTCCCGGGGCAAACCGGTGATTATTACAGATTGGGGACCAGACCGATGCTCCCTCTGCTCCCACAGGTCTCCTCCATTGCCCCCAGACTCTCAGGGCCACCACCACCACGGGGCTGCTGGAGTACCGCGCCGGTGGGAACGGCAGAGGCGCAGTTACCAACGCCCCCAGACTGGTGCCCTTGCATGAAGCCGCCTCCATACGCTCCCATGCCGACCCCTCCCCCACCACCCACTTCCTGATCATGGCTATATTCGCCGCCCAGTAATAATTACTAAAATTTGGCAGCGCCAGCCCGCCCTCTCCCCGACTCCGCTCAAGCATTACCTTCCTTACCCGCGGGGTCTTGCCCGCCCAAGCGAAGCCACTGATCACCTTGTTGACCCGTTTAAAAAAGGACTGCGGAATAAAGATGGGGAGACACTGAAATACAAACAGGAATCTCGGGAGGACCGTCATCTTCACCGCCTGCACCTTCCCAGCCAGTGACAACGGAAGCCCATCCCATCTCCGAAAACCGTCCTTCATTTGGTCTACTAGCCGGGCCAGATTTAGTTTATGCAGCCGGTCCCATTCCCACGCCACTTGAATGCCTAGGTACCTAAAGCTTCCCCCAACTAATCTAAATGGCCTCTCCTGTCCCCTCGCCTGGACCGCAAACATCTCACTTTTCCCCATATTTAGCTTAGACCCTGAAAACCGGCCAAATTCCCGTAGAATCCTCATGATTTCTTCCATCCCCTCGATTGGGTCCGATGTATACAGAAACAGGTTGTCTGCATAGAGCGAGACTCTGTGCTCCACCCACCCCCGGACCAGCCCCTTGAGGCTCTCAGAGCAATTGCCAACGGCTGTATAGCTAGCGCAAAAAACAGTGAGGAGAGGGGGCATCCCTGTCTCGTCCCCCGGTGCAGTCTAAAATAGCCTGATGTTGTCCTATTTGTCCGTATGCTTTCCACAGGAGCCTGATACAGCAACCTGACCCAGTCAATAAAGCCCAGCCCAAATCCGAACCGTCCCAGTACCTCCCACAGATAATCCCATTCTACCCAATCAAACGCCTTTTCTGCATCTATTGCGATCACTACCTCCACCTCCCTACCTTCCGGGCGCATCATGATCACGTTTAACAACCTTCTTACATTGGCCACCTACCCTTAACAAATCCCGTCTGGTCCTCCCCAATAACGTCCGGAACACAATCCTCAGTCCTGGAGGACAAAATTTTGGCCAGCAATTTGGCAACCACATTCAACAGGGATATCAGCCTGTAGGACCCACACAGCTCCGGGTTCCTGTTCCACTTCAGAATCAGCGAAATCGTGACCTGTGACATCGTCGGGGGCAGCACCCCTCTTTCCCTTGCCTCTTTGAACATCCTCACCAACACCGGCCCCATTATCCCAGAGAACCTTTTATAAAACTCCACTGGGTACCCGTCCGGCCCCGGGGCTTTACCCGCCTGCATGGCCTTCAGACCCTCCACTATCTCTTCCAACCCGATTGGGGCCCCCAGCCCTTCTACCAGCTCCCCGTCCACCTTTGGGCAATTCAGCCCCTCCAAGAAGTGCCTCATCCCCTCCGGCCCCGTAGGGAGTTCCGACCTGTATAGCCTACTGTAGAAATCCCTAAATGCCTTATTCACCCCTGCTGAATCTCCAACCAGGTTCCCATCTCCGTCATTTACTTTCCCTATCTCCCTGGCTGCCTCCCTCTTTCTAAGCTGATGTGCAAGCATTCTGCTGGCCTTCTCTCTATGCTCATAGGTCGCCCCCCCCTCGCGTTTCTCAGCTGCTCCACCGCCCTCCCTGTGGTTAACAAGCCAAACTCTGCCTGTAGCCTCCGCCGTTCCCTTAAAAGCCCTGCCTCTGGGGTCTCCACATACCTCCTATCGATCTGTAGTATCTCCTTTACCAGTCGGTCCGTCTCTGCCCGATCCACCTTCTCCCTATGGGCCGGTATCGAGATCAGCTCCCCTCTGGCCACCGCCTTCAGTACTTCCCAGACCACCGCTGCTGAAATTTCCTCCATGTCATTGACCTGCAGGTAGTTCTGAATACATTTCCTCATCCGCTTGCACACCCCTTCATCAGCCAAAAGTCCCACATCTAACCTCCAGTGCGGGCGCTGGTTACTGTCTTTACTAACCTGCAGGTCAACCCAGTGCGGAGCATGGTCTGAGATTGTGATCGACGAGTACCCCGTGTCCACCACCCCTGCCAGTCAGGCCCTGCTCAAAATAAAGAAATCAATCCGGGAGTACACTTTATGCACGTGTGAGTAGAAGGAGAACTCCTTCACCCTCGGCTGCCCAAATCTCCATGGATCCCCCCCCACCATCTGCTCCATGAACCTTTTAGTTCCTTTGCCATTGCTGGCACCCTGCCCGTTTTCGAGCTTGACCGGTCCAAGCCAGGGTCAATAACTGCGTTGAAGTCCCCTCCCATGACCAACCTGTGCGAGTCCAGGTCCGGTATCTTCCCCAGCATCCTCTTTATAAACTCCACATCATCCCAATTTGGCGCATACACATTTACTAATACCACCTGCATTCCCACCAGTTTCCCACTGACCATAATGTACCGACCTCCCACATCCGAGACTATTCTACCCGCCTCAAACACCACCCACTTATTGATCAGGATCGCGACCCCTCTAGTCTTTGAGTCTAGTCCCAAGTGAAAGACCTGACTGACCCAGCGTTTCCTCAATCTAATCTGGTCAGTTACTCTAAGGTGCGTATCCTGCAACATTACCACATCTGCCTTCAGTCCCCTAAGATGCGCGAACACACGTGCCCTCTTGACCGGCCCATTTAACCCTCGAACGTTCCAGGTGATCAGCCTAGTTGGGGGACTCATTGCCGATCAGCCATCCCCTTTTTTGGGCCCGCCTCCATCCAATGCTCCGCACGTCCACCAGTCTGCCCCCAGGCAGCCTCCACCCCCAACCTCCTCTCTGTCCCTTAGCCCAAGTCCCTCCCTCGTCAGCAGAACATTTACTCCCCCTCCCCCCCTAGTAACAACACTTTGTAACCCAACCCCATTAATAACCCGAACATATGCACCCCCCCCCCCCCCCACCGCACTTCCATGAGCTAGCCCACCCAGCTAGCTTGGTGGCTGCCATCCTTGGTGCCGGATAGTCTCCCACCTATTGTTCCCTTCCCCCCCTCCCGCCCCCGCTCATACAAACATACACCAACATCAAACAATCCCCACACAATTGCCTGACAGAAAAACACCAAGATCTAAACAAGCACCCCAACAGTGCAAATGAAAACCTTAACTCACTCAGCTCTACCGTTGGTCCCAAATCAATGCAAAAGGCATTACAAACAGCTTCCACAAAACAAAAAAGCGAGAAACTCTTTTTTTCAAAGAACAGAAGAAAACCCCCAAAAAACAAGAACGTTGCAGCAAAGTTCAAAAGTTCTCAGTCCACCACAAGTCCTTTCCTTTTCGCAAAGTCCAGCGCGTCCTCAGGCGACTCAAAATAAAAGTGCTGTTCCTCGTGCGTGACCGAGAGACGGGCCATATACATCAGTCCGAATTTCACCTTTTTCTAAAAAAGGATCGACCTAATCTGGTTGAAGCCTGCTCTTCTCCTGGCCACCTCCACACTCAGGTCTTGGTAAACCCGCAGGATACTGTTGTCCCACTTACAGCTCCGTGTCTGCTTGGCCCACTATAGAATGCCCTCCTTATCCAAGTACCTGTGGAATCTCACCACCATTGCCCTCGGGGGGTCTCCCATTCACGGCTTCCTCGCGAGTGCTCTGAGAGCCCTGTCCACCTCCAAGGGTCGGGAGAATGTCCCCTCCCCCAGCAGCTTCTCAAACATACCCGCTATGTATGCCCCAGCAACCGCTCCTTCGGACCCCTCCGGGAGACCAACGATTCTCAAGTTCTGTCGGCGGGACCTATTCTCTAGGTCCGCCACCTTCTCCAGGAGCCTTTTCTGCTGGTCTATCAGCATCCCCACCTCCAACTCCACCGCAGTTTGATGATCCTCCTGCTCAGCCAGCGCCTTCTCTACTTTCTGGATCGCCCGATCTTGGGCATCCAATCTAAGCTCCAGCCGCTCAATTGACTCTTTTATCGGGCCCCAGCAGTCCTGTTTCTGCTTAGCAAAGCCCTCCTGGATAACTTGCATCAGCTGCTCCGTTGACCGCTGGGTCGACAAACCAGAGGTCCGGTCCTCTGCCATGCTGTCTCCTGCTGCAGCTTCAGCCCAAGCCTTCTCTGTCCATCTGTTTCTGCCTTTACGAGCACTTCTAGTTCTTCTCTCCATGCACCGATGTGGGCATTCAGTACACAATTGCCTCTGTCATCAGTTTTACAATTCAAGTCCAGTAGAAAATTGGGGGAAAAGGTCCAAAAGTCTGACCAGAGCGGGAGCCACCAAATGTGCGGCTTACTCCTTCATAGCCGCCACCGGAAGTCCTTCTTTCACTTTCATTTCTCCGTGAGCTCCGCCCTCCTCCAATTTGGGAGCTGGTACATATCCAATTTTCATTGCCCCATCAGTCTTCAATTTCCCAAACTCCCTGAGTTCTGGAATTCCCTCCGTAGATCATCCTGCCTCTCTCCTACTTTAAGATGGTCTTTAAAACTGACCTTTTTCACCAAAGGTTTGGTTACCTGTCACAATAGGTGACTTGATGTTAAATTTGTGTGATTGTGCTATTGTAAAGCACCTTGGGATGTTTTGCAATATCAAAGATGCTATACAAATGCCTATTGTTGTTATCAATTACAAAGAGCCATGATGTGGTGGGCATTGTTTGCTGGTTTCCCTCATGCCATCTTGGCAACCATGCCGGTTCCCCCAATGATCCTGCGCCAGATTGGTGTCACTGGCATGTGAAAATGGACAATGAATGTCAGCGGGTTTGAGAACAGGGGGTGGAGGGTCTCACGTTTACCTGATACATTGATGCACCCTCCTCCAATAAGGCTTGGTAAATGCTGTTCTGCCAGCCCATGGCTCTTTGGGTATCCCTCTCACCTCCCAGTCAGAAGCCTCACTCCAGGGACTTGAGCCTGTAATCTAGGCTGACACTCTGCAGTACTGAAGGAGTGCTGCACTGTCAGAGATGCTTCAGATGACATGTTTGCCCTCTCTGGTGATGAAAAACATCCTGATGCTATTTTGAGGAAGGGCAATAGGCTTCTCCCCAGTATCCTGGCTAATATTTGCCCCTCAACTAAAGTCATCAATGAACGTGAGTATCTGGTCATTTTATTAATGAGATCTTACTGCACACAACTTGGTTGCTGTACTTCCTATAAGATTAACCAACTTAATTGGCTTTAAAGCGCTTTGAGATGTTCCTGAGTGAGAAAGTATGTAAAGAAAGGCAAGTCTTGACTTTATGTAGCAATGAAGAGCAGACCCTTTCCTAACTGGTCTCGGTGGAAAGAGCTGAATATGTGCCACATTTTCCTTACAGTTCATTGTCCTCTGGTAACTCAATGTCAGAGTTCACACATGGACCAATAGCAACAGCAGTGTGGGATCTTTTGGATCGAGTGTTGTTTACAAGCCTAGTTCAATGCAGGTCAGGTTCTGATCCTTGTAGGCTCTCCAGTCTGTTTGGCAAGATTGCCCCAGAGACTAAAAATTAAAGATTAACCCATCGGATGCAAAAATCTGGCAGACAAGTCGTAAGTGATTTAACAAAAATATGGTGAGTGCTGTGTTTGTTTACTTTGAACACTTCCATTTATTTGGTATCAAAATATTGGAAGCAGGGAGAATGGGCATATGATAAAACCTCCAGGAGTACATCCAGCCAGAGTTGGCAACCCAAATCAGCATCAGCTGCTGGCTGGATGATATGCTGAGCTAATTTGGGAACTACATCCTATTGAAAACACGACTGTCACACGTTCCCCTGCTTCTTTTTCTTGCAAGACACCTCATGGTTCGTGCTGTCTCCAAATTCCTGTGGCGGGATTTTCCCAGGTGTCCGGGGGAAAGCCTGATGAGGGAGTTATTAGGATAGCCAACTCACCCGGGCAGGAAGTGGCACCTCCTGTATGCTATTGCTCAGGAGCTGGTAGGTGGGGGCTGATGGGGGTGGCTAAGTAAGGAAGGCGGGCTTTCCACTCTGCCCAATCAGAGGGCCAGAGCCACTGAGTGAGGTGGCCAATGCTCAGGCAGCAACAGAACCAGGAGGGCACATCTATTTTGAGCCCGCCCACCCATCCCTCTGCTCCCACAAGATGGCAGAAAGTTGCTTTTTTTAACCAGGGCTAAGCAAGGGTCGTGAGGAGAGAAGGGTGGGGAGGGGCGTCCTCTGGCTCCAATGGCCTTCCATGGGAAATCCGTGTGGAGGAGGCCGTCTTCTCACAGCTAACTGCCATCCTACGTGGAAGGGGGAGGGGGCAGCTCCAGCACAATGCCAGTATCCTGGGAAAGTGACACTTCATTGGGCCTTTGATTGTTTACATTGGTTGCCTGCAGTTAGCTAGGCCACTGCCGTTCCCGCTGGGTCTGGCTCAGGCAGCCAATTCGACTTGGCTCCCAGAATTGTGCCACACCCCATCTCTCTTTTCCCTCCCACCCATTCCTCCATCTGGGGGGGGGGGGGGGGGGGGAGTTAGTAAAATCCTGCCCCTCAATTGTGTACATAAGTGAGGAAGAGTTTGGTTGTTGAGCCAGCAGTTGATTTTTTGCCGTCTTTAGCTCTTCTACATGAAGCACTTAATATGTTGGGTCAGAAGCCAGTCCAACTCCCCACCCCCAAGCACTCCACACACTGTAGTTACCAACTCTGGTTCACCCTATTCCTGGAGGTTTTATCACATGACCATTCGTTGCTGCTAGCCCCACCCCCACACTCCTGTTGTTGACCACATGACCATCCTCCGGCCCACACCAAACAGGCCTTCCCCCTTCTGATTGGATGATTTGTGATTGCGGGTCAGTCTATTCTGCATTATTCTAATTATTTTTAGAACTGACAATCAAAACTGTTTAAACTAAATCGAATATAAACTTTTTTTTTCTATTGCTCTGATTTTTCTCCTGCGTTTACTCCCAGCAGTGATCTGGACATTGATCTTCAATCACCGGAGATTCCAGGACAATTCTATCCCACATCATCAATACATTCATCCGCTCAGACAAGCCACACAGACAGGCACACACTCACAGCAGAAAGACACACACACACACACAGATGCACAGATTCACACACAGACAGACATATAGATTCACACACACACACACAGACATACACACACAGATAGTCATACACAGATTCACACACACAGACACTGCCATACTCACACACATACACAGATTCACACGCACATGCACATCCACATACAGACATACAGGTTCACACACACATGGACACACACTGACATACACAGATTCACACACACAGACACAGACATACACACACATACAAATGGACATACAGATTCACACACACGTGGACACACTGACATACACAGATTTGCACAGATTGATACACACAGATTCACACACACAGTGACAGACATAGATTCAGACACACACACACACGACAGATTCACACACATACAGACATGCTCACATACATAGATATTCAGATACACACACATATACACAGGCATACACACATACAGACAGACATACAGATTCACACACACATACACACATGCAGACATATACAGATTCACACACACGTACACACTGGCATAGATTCACACAGATTGATATCCAGATTCAGACATACAGATTCAGACATACATACACTGACAGATTCACACACACATACACAGATTCACACACAAATACACATACACATATATACACACATAGATTCACACACACACGGACACATACTGACATAAATTCACACACATATACATGCACACATAGACACACAGATTCACATATACACACACACGCACATACATGGTTTCACACAAACACATACGCACAGGCATACACACATACAGACAGACATACACAGATTCACACACAGACACAGACACACAACATTTTAATAGAACAGTTTCAATGGTGCTGAGGATCATGGCTAGGATTGAGTTGCTATTCCTGTAGCCAAACGGGGAAAGTGTACGGCCAGGATTCTCCCTTTTGAGGACTATGTCCCCACACACGCCGGAAAACAGTTGAGAATCACTCTGGACTTTTTCCTCAAAAATGGGGGTGATTCTCCATTTTCCAGGGGGCTAGCAGGGCCATGCGTGCGTCCCACAACTCTGGCTGCCAGCGAGACCCTGCTGTACAGACCGTGCGACCGCGCATGCGCACGGTGGCTGCACGTGGATCCGCGCATGCGCGCAGCGGCCTACCTCGCGAGGGCGCGTCACCATGGCGGGGGCACGTCACCATGGCGGAGCCACACAGCGAACCCGCGCAGAGTAAGGTAGGTTCCCCCCCAGATCGCGATGGCCCACCGATTGGTGGCCCCCGATCGCGGGCGTGGCCGCCGCTGAGGCCCCCCCGAATCAGGGGCGAAATTCTCCGGAAACGGCGCGATGTCCGCCGACTGGCGACCAAAGCGGCGCAAATCAGTCGGGCATCGCGCCGCCCCAAAGGTGCGGAATGCTCCGCATCTGTGGGGGCTGAGCCCCAACCTTAAGGGGCTAGGTCGGCGCCGGACGAATTTCCGCCCCGCCAGCTGGCGGAAAAGGCCTTTGGTGCCCCGCCAGCTGGCGCGGAAATGACATCTCCGGGCGGCGCATGCGCAGGAGCGTCAGCGGCCGCTGACGACATTCCCGTGCATGCGCAGTGGAGGGAGTCTCTTCCACCTCCGCCATGGTGGAGACCGTGGCGAAGGCGGAAGGGAAAGAGTGCCCCCACGGCACAGTCCCTCCTGCGGATCGGTGGGCCCCGATCGCGGGCCAGGCCACCGTGGGGGCGCCCCCCCGGGGCCAGATCGCCCCGTGACCCCCCCAGGACCCCGCAGCCCGCCCGCGCCGTCTTGTCCCGCCAGTAAGGTCGGTGGTTTTATCTACGCCGGCGGGACAGGCAATTTAGCGGCGGGACTTCGGCCCATCCGGGCCGGAGAATCGCGCGGGGGGGCCCGCCATCCGGCACGATTCCCGCCCCCACCGAATATCCGGTGCCAGAGACCTCGGCAACCTGCGGGGGCGGGATTCACGCACGCCCCCGGCGATTCTCCGACCCGGCGGGGGGGTCGGAGAATCTCGCCCCAGATTCCCCCCGCCCCCCACCAGGGCCGCGGCCGCAGGTCCGAGCTCCCGCCGGGTGGCACCAGATGTAAACTACGCCAGCGGGAGTTCGGCCGGTCGAACCGCGGAGAATCGCCGCGGGAGCCTGTTCCAATGACCCCCGACCGGCGCCGTGTCGACTGCACGTGTGACTGGTGGGTCTGCGGAGAATCGCGGAAACGCCGTCACACCGAATTTCCAGCATGAAAGGCTATTCTCTGCCCCCGCACCGGTCCGGACCGCCCTACATCATTCCAGGTGTGTGACGACCAGACATGTGGAAAATCTTTCCACTGGTCACGGTGCTGTGAACAACCGCATTCCCGCTGACCATCAATTCTAACATTTCAAAGAAGATCAGAAGTAAAAATGAGAATTCTTGGGCCACACGCAATGCAGAGTGACCTTCACTCCACGTCTAACTCACAATTCTGTTGATTTGTTAATGTGAGCTGGGGAACTTTTAAGCAACATGAACTCAGCACATTGCTCTCCCTATAAAGAAAGAACTTGCATTTATATCCAACCTTTCACAATATGAATGCATGTCAAAGAGGTGTATGGGCAATGACTTGTCACCGCTGACGTAAGGGGAAACGCAGTCGCTGATCTGTGCACCGCACAAATTGACAAACTGCAATGAAATAAATGACCAGACTGTTTGATTGAGGGAGAAATATTGGGTAGAACCCTGCCCCACTGTCCATCTTCAGATGCTGCCGAGATCTTTTATGCTTAGCTAACGGAGAGGATGGATGGGAGTCTTCTTTAACGTGACACCTGAAAGGTGATACCCCAGGCAGTGCGGCACTCCCGTTGTAAAGTAAGTCTTGCAACACCAGGTTTATGTCCAACGGGTTTGTTTGGAATCACTAGTTTTCGGAACGCAGCCGCTTCATCGGGTGAGTCGAAAGCTGATTCCAAATAAACCTGTTGGACTTTAACCTGGTGTTGTAAGACTTCTTATCGTGCCCACCCCAGTCCAACGCTGGCATCTCCACATCATGGCTCCCACAGTAAAGGAAAAGCTGCATTTATATAGCCATCTTCACAACCACGAGACACTCTCAAAGCTCTTTACAGCCAATGAAGTGCTTCTGAAGTGCAGTCGCTGTTGTAATGTAGACAATGTGGGCTGAGGTGCGGTGGGATGGAGATAGCCGACCTGTGCACAGCAAAATCCTAGAACAACAATGATCAGATAAGCAGGGTTTTTTGTGTGTGTGATGTCCTTTGAAGGATAAATATTGGCCAGGACCCCGTTGTGAAGTGCCCTGCTCTTTTTCAGAATAGCGCCACGTGATGTCTTACGCCCACCTTTAGGGAGGTAATTCGGGGCTTCGGTTTAACGTCTCATCCAGAAAATGGCAACTCCCTCAGTGCCGGGCTGGTGCCAGTTTGGATCACCTACTCAAGTCTCCAGGGTGGGACATGTGTAACTTCCTGCTGCAACAGCAGAAGTGCAGCCTTTTATCTGAGTAACTGGTCTAGCTTCTGCGTACATCTCGACCGGCACAGCACCTGGTTTGAGAGTGGATGCTGGCACTGGGTGTGAAAAATGGAAATGTCTCATCCCTTATCTCAGTAACACACACACACACAAACCTCTAGAAAAACAAGTCAGAAAATAAAGATATGGAAAGAAAGATCTTTTGAAAAGCACATTTCTTCCCTAATCTCCACAATCGATGTGACAGCATTTTATTTATGATGCTGATAACTCTGTATGTCTTAGCTGAATGCAAACCAGCCTATCTCTGCATCAGCTTCATGGATAAGGGAGTTGAGCGATGACAGGAAGCATTCATGTGCTAAACAATGTCCTTTAAACACTAAAGGCCTCCTGTCCTCAGTGAGCTGTCTTGATGGAGGGATAAGCTTGCTGCAGTCAGTGCCAGAGTGGAGAAAGTTCAGGCAAGACAGACACCATCAGCTCATTAAAGCGCCATATTGTTGGAGAGAGCTTGCTTCCTTCTTCTGCATCACCCTTCTATTCCTGGGGACCAATTCTCCTGGCGATTAGTTTATGCTCACTCAACACTATTTATATCGCACCTCAAACATTGCACAACCTCCGCGTCCTTTCATAGGAGCGTTATTAAACAAAAATAATGGCACCAAGCCCTGCTTCTCTGCTTCATGATTGGCTGGAATAGAGTTCTCACCTCTCCTCCTCTTTGTCTCATGATTGGTTGTATTAAAGGCCTCTATCACTCTTTGATTGGTTATTTTAGAGACTCCTCCGCCTCCCATCCCCCTTCTTTGATTCGCTGGAATAGAGTTCTGACCTTCCTCTCTACCCCACCTTTGGACAGATTTGAGTTCCCCCCACCCTGCTCCTTGATTGGCTGGAATACAGCAGCCCCACACACCCAACCCCTCCTCGACTATCACCCCCATTCCCCACCCATTCTTTGATCCATTTTGATTGGCTTCATTAAAACCCCTGCTCTCATCTTTACTCATTGATTGGCTGAACTAGAGGTATTCCCCCTCCCTCCCAACACACACATTCTGCCGCTCCCCCCCCCCCCCATGACCCATCGTATACACCCCACCCTCTGTCTCATTTGCCTCAATTGGACCAAGCCCAGGTTTCCTTTACCCTCTTAGCCTCCTGCCTGCCTCCCTCCCAGCTCTGATCCTTGCAATTTCCCAGTTCTTTGAAGTAATCCCTGTCAGGACTGGGTGGACGCACACAATATTTTCCCACCTCCCAGCAGCAGGGGGGTGGGGGAGGGGGGCCGGCAGGACGGATGCAGGGTGGCACAGTAATTAGCACTGCTTCCTCACCGCGCCAGGGATACATGTTCATTTCTAGCCTTGGGTCACTGCCTGCGTGGAGTTTGCACATTCTCCCCGTGTCTGCGTGGGTTTCCTCCGGGTGCTCCGGTTTCCTCCCACAGTCCAAAGATGTGCAGGTTAGGTGGATTGGCCATGATAAATTGCCCCTGAGATGAGTGGACAGGGTGGGTTATGGGGAAGGTTAGGGCCAAGGTAGGGTGTTCTTTCGGAGGGCCGGTGCAGGCCTAATGGGCTGAATGGTCTCCTTCTGCACTGTAAGAACAAAAAGGAAGGGTAGCATCCAACAGCAGATCTTCTCCTGGCTGAAAAGTGCTTCAGGATGTCCTGACTTTGTGAAACACACTCTGGAAATGCAAATCTTTCTGCTTTTTAATTTCTGATTAGGCCGTTTGCATTCTCACACTTAAAACAAAGAGAAGAGAGGCTCCTGCTCAGAACTGTGTTCGTGGATGAATGGTAAAGGAAGATAGCACCATAGTAAGAGTGATTTATGATGCTTTATATATGCATATTTCAAATGAAATGGTTGGGTTTAATTTGAGATTAATCAAAATGCCAATTGTAAATAATATTTTTTCAGATGTTGCTGAAGCAGCACATTTGTGTCAGGTGACTGTAAGTCTCCACATCTGGAAAACCCATCTGTTTAAAAATCTCCTCAAAGGAAGCCTGGCCTCTGTCCTTCTACAAACGTACATCAGGTACCAGAGCTATTGCTTATAATTCATGGAACAGCATGAACATCAACAGCACAGAGCACTGGGACTATTGCACCTTAGTCACCCACCCTACCCCTACCCCCCACCCACCCAACTCTCCCCTCACCCATATGCGAACCCCTCCTGGGGTTGGCCTGGGGTTTACAGGAATTGGAATCAGTTTCCAGGATCAGTCTCCAGCACACTGCTGTGTGCAACCCTGGAGAAATAGCATCAGGACATTTGGATCGTTCTTGGTGTTAATGTTTTTTTCAAATGTTCTCTTTCCGAGTTTTAAAAAGTATTGAAATTGATTGGGGGGAGGTGTGGGGGGAGGGTGGGGGTGGGGGTGGGGGGGGGGGGTGGTTGTGGGGGGGTTGAAGGCTGATGTTGAAGCATCATCCAATTGGGTGACACGTCTTTTTGCTTTCTTACAGGCGTTGTTGTGTAAAAACAAATATACTTCAGATTCCCCGCCCAATTGACAATTACCACAACGCTGTGTCCTCTGATAACCCACAGTTTCTCCCGGGTACGTTATCAAAACCCCTCATCATTCTTGAACACAATTATTCAATCTCCATTCCGGGAGAGCCTCTGAAGTCTCTCCACATCACTGAAGTTCTAGAAAGATGTATTTGATCAGAGCAATCACATGTGCTCCCGTCTGTTAAATATATAGAGGTTAGGTTGTTTTTAAGATGATTGCTGCAGTCAAACCCTGCCCCACACGTTATTCACACCACAGGAAATGGTCACATGTTTGCACAACTTTTCTTGCACTCAGCTGGCCCCCTTTGCTCATAACTGCGATGGAAGATTTGACAAAAATATATAAATGATTTAAGATGGTTCCGACTTGCGGCCTGCCCTTATTTTCTCACGAACCTGGAGTGCAGGCGTCACACAAGAACATTAAGAGCAAGTAGTTGACTGGAGGTGAAGGGCTCTGCGCAAAGGGAGCACGTATTCATTCAGCAGCAATGTCTTACATTGATCTAGCACCTTTAAGACGGCCAAAACGTCTCACAACACCTCACAGGAGTGGAATTGAATAAAATACTGACCCAAAGCAGGAGACATTAAGGCAAGTGTCCAGCGAAGGTTGGGCCAAAGAGGGAGGAGTGTGTTGAGATGGAGAGGTTTAAGGAGAAAATTCCAGAGCTTTAGGACCTACATGGCTGAAGGTGTAGTTGTAGGGTATGGTACATACAGGGTTAACCTGGGAATCTGTACAGTGCTGGCCACACAGTGATGCAAGAGGGCACATGACCCAGAGACGGGGCCAGTCTGGAGATGGACAAAGATATGTAAGGATGCAGGATGGAGTCAGCTCCATACTTGTACCCAATTGTTAATAAAGACTTGCTGAAGCTGTTCGTAGTTCAGCTAGGGGACCAGGAGAGGGGGATTGGCGAGCTCCCACTAAAAAGGGCGGAGAGGAGTTTCAGATATTTGGGGGTCCAGGTGGCCAGGAGCTGGGGGGCCCTGCATAGGCTTAACTTTACAAGGCTGGTGGAGCAAATGGAGGAGGAGTTCAAGAGGTGGGATGCGTTGCCGCTGTCCCTGGCCGGTAGGGTGCAGTCAATCAAAATGACGGTGCTCCCAAGGTTTTTGTTCCTGTTCCAGTGCCTCCCCGTGTTTATCCCGAATGCTTTTTTCAGGCGGGTTAACAGGAGTATAATGGGGTT
Organism: Scyliorhinus torazame; assembly: GCF_047496885.1. Taxonomy (NCBI): domain Eukaryota; kingdom Metazoa; phylum Chordata; class Chondrichthyes; order Carcharhiniformes; family Scyliorhinidae; genus Scyliorhinus; species Scyliorhinus torazame. The sequence goes on along the minus strand of NC_092708.1, from coordinate 204,086,213 downwards.
TGTGTGGGCGCGAGGGACTCCGAGGGTGAGAAGGGTGTTCCTGGAGCGGAGTAGAGATGGGGGGGGGGCTGGCGCTGCCCAACCTCTGTGGGTACTACTGGGCTGCCAATGCGACAATGGTGCACAAGGGGGTGATGGAGGGGGAGGGAGCTGCATGGAAGAGGCTGGAGACGGCGTCCTGCGTGGGTACGGGTCTGGGGGCGCTGGCAACGGCGCCGCCGCCGCTCCCTCCAAGGAGGTATACCACGAGCCCGGGGGTGGTGGCGGCCCTCAAAATTTGGGGGCAGTGGAGGCGGCATAGGGGGGAAGTTAGGGCCTCGGCGTGGACCCCATTATGGGGGAAACCACCGGTTCGCCCCAGGAAGAACAGGTGGAGGGTTTTCGGGGTGGCACAGGGCAGGCATACGAAAGTTGGGGGACCTGTTTGTGGATGGGAAGTTCGCGAGCTTGGGTGAGCTGGAGGAGAAGTACGGGCTCCCCCCCGGGGAACACCTTCAGGTACTTACAGGTAAGGGCGTTTGCCAGACGGCATGTGATGGAATTCCCACGGCTACTGCCACACACAGTGCAGGACAGGGTGCTCTCGGGGGGGTGGGTGGGAGTGGGGAAGATCTCGAAAACTTACCAGATGATGCAGGAGGAGGAGGAGGCCTCGGTGGTGGAGTTGAAAGGTAAGTGGGAGGAGGAGTTGGGAGAGGAGATCGAGGAGGGGACGTGGGCAGATGCCCTAGGGAGGGTGAACTCTTCCTCTTCACGCGCGAGGCTCAGCCTCATACAGTTTAAGGTGCTGCACAGGGCACACATGACCGGGACAAGGATGAGCAGGTTCTTTGGGGGTGAGGACAGGTGTGTTAGGTGCTCAGGGAGCCCAGCAAATCACACCCATATGTTCTGGGCATGCCCAGAGCTGGAGGAATTTTGGAAGGGCGTAGCGAGGACGGTGTCGAGGGTGGTAGGATCCAGGGTCAAACTGGGCTGGGGGCTCGCAATATTTGGGGTGGCAGAGGAGCCGGGAGTGCAGGAGGCGAAAGAGGCCGGAATTCTGGCCTTTGCGCCCCTGGTAGCCCGGCAAAGGATTCTCCTTCAGTGGAAAGATATGAGGCCCCCAAGCGTGGAATCCTGGATCAGCGATATGGCAGGGTTCATTAAGTTGGAGAGGGTGAAATTCGCCTTGAGAGGGTCGGTACAAGGGTTCTTTAGGCGGTGGCAACCGTTCTTAGACTTTCTGGCAGAACGATAGACATTGGTCAATGGCAGCAGCAGCGTGGGGGGGGGGGGGGTGGGGTTTACTTTATTTTTGTTTTTGTTATTTACACTGGAAGGGTCTGAGGGGGTGTATACACCTGTTGTCTTAAGTCGGGGTGTTAATGTTAATTTATTATTTAGGTACAGGGGGAGGGGTTTGGGGGGTTGCTTTTTTAGATTGTGTTTTGTACTTAACCCTGTTGGGTTCTTTTTTCTTTCTCATTTTGTTATTGATATTTTATGAAAACCTTTAATAAAAAATTTTTTTTTAAAATAAAGATTTGCTGATAATATACTCAAGACTACGAAACCTGCTTCATGGGCACAGTGGTTGGCACTCTGACTCACAGCGCCAGGGACCCGGGTTCAATTTTAGCCTCGGTTGACCGTCTGTGTGGAGTTTACACTTGCTCCCCGTGTCTGCGTGGGTTTCCTCCGGGTGCTCCGGTTTCCCCCCACAGTCTAAAGATATGCAGGTTAGGTGGATTGGCCATGCTAAATTTTCCCTTAGTAATCAATGGACGGGGTTATGGGGATGGGGTGGCCCTAGATAGGGTGCTCTTTCAGAGAGTTGGTGCAGAGTCAATGGGCTGAATGATCTCCTTCTGCACTGTAGGGATTCTATGAGTCTATGGTAGCATAAGGTCTACGGTAGCATAGTGGTTAGCACAGTTGCTTCGCAGCTCGAGGGTCCCAGGTTCGATTCCTGGCTTGGGTCACTGTATGTGTGGAGTTTGCACTTTCTCCCCCTGTCTGCGTGGGTTTCCTCCGGGTGCTCCGGTTTCCTCCCACAGTCCAAAAAATGTGCAGGTTAGGTGGATTGGCCATGCTAAATTGCCCTTAGTGTCCAAAAAGGTGGGGTTACTGGGTTACAGGGATAGGGTGGGGGGGTGGGCTTAGGTAGGTTGCTCTTTCCAAGAACTGGTGCATACTCGATGGGCCAAATAGCCTCCTCCTGCACTGTAAATTCTATGTATATGTGTACAAAACAGCATTCTTCAGAAAGAGCGGGTGCCAATGGTGGAGCAAAGAAAGGGGTAGGGGTAATTGACAAGAGGCCAGTGGTTAACAGTGGTTAATTATAGAGTTAAGTAGCTTCGCACCATGCTAGGCCAATTATTATTATTCATTTTTTAAAAAAGGATCTAGCTGCGTTCCTATCGCTATGAGTCGCAGGGCACTAACAAGCTGGGGTTTTATAAACCAAGCAGAAATAGTTGGATATTGTTGCATCCACAAAATAAATGGGGCGGTGGGTGGGGAAGGGGGGGCGCCCTTTGGAACAAACACAGGAGTGAACAAGACGGAGAAACACTTTGAACAAAATATGTTTCCACACGCTCAACCAGCAAGTTCATTCCCTGTGCTGTTGGATTCATTAGGATCTGGGAAAGGATGCTGCTCTGGGAATGCCAAAAACATTTCAGCAGGAATTTATTGAAAAAAAAGACAGGGATTTTAATTTAAGAAGCTGGAGTTGGAGAACCATCCGCTAATGTGTTCAAATCAATCATAATCAATGATGTGGGGGTGAGGAATGAAGGTTGGGGTGGGGGGGGGGGGGGGGGGGGGGAAGAGGAAGGAAAATTACACAGCGAGCTGACGAGATCTGTAATGTTCTGCCAGAAACAGATTCAACAATAACTTGTCAAAGAGGATGGGAGTAAATACTTGAAAAGGGGGGTGGGGATGGGGGAATAAACTTGGGGGATGTGGGACAAGGGTTTACAGGATCAGCTGAATGGCCTTCTTCCGTACTGAATGAATTTACATTGATAGTTTACAAATTCTGAAAAATAGGGTCGGGAATAAACGATTGAGCCTGTTCCTCACTCATGGATCAGGATTTTACAGCCCGTTCGATCTGGCAGGATATTACGTTCCTGCCAAAATAGGCGGCGATTTAAACACCCCGCCACATCCAGCAAGGATTGGGAAACATGCTGTGTCGAGGCCGTAAAGATCCTGGCCTTGGTTCCCGCTCAGTATAGCCAGCGCCTTCCTTCAGCTCACAGCCACACTCTACCCCCTGTTCCCGCCTCTCAGACCTGTCATCTGCTGGGTGAGGAAACAAACAGATACAGCCAACACCAATAACAAAAACAAGTCGGGTTGTAAAACTCTTCCCTGCTCCGAAATATGAGTTAAACATTCTGTCAAAGGACTCTCGTACGATTTTCACAACCTCCCGCCTCACCACCACCCTCCCCATCAAACTAAATGTTAGTTTCATTGGTTGGTTACTGAATGTTTGCAAGATATTCAGCCATGAGATGGGCATCCAACTCCAATCCTCGGCCTTCCTGGTGTCTGTGTCACACCATCAGGGGAGCCCGGATAAGACAACTCTTTCCAAGTTGGCAATTGATAAGTAAGTTTTTCGAGGCAGTTTCCCCAAACAAGATTTCGATTGACATCGCACAGGCTGCAGACAGACTGCGGCAGCTGGTAGAATGAAGAGTGTTTTTCTTTTTTCCTCAGGAAGGTTGAAGTATTTGGCTGCTTGCCAGCAGAGGCTGCTCTTGCTCTGCGAGCTCACACTGCCTCCCATTCACCAACCTTTCTGCTGCCTGCTTCAGCATCCTCGCTCTCTCTACTTTCTCTCGCTCTCAGACTCACTCGCACCCTCTTTCTTTCCCTCTCCCTCTCTCTCTCGTTTTATGCTTGCTTTGCCCACTTCTATGCTCAACAGTTTCCTGCTGCCAGAGGCAGGGAAAGAGCATGATTCAGAGTGAAAGAGAAAGAAAAAACCTAAGCTAGATATACTTAAAGTGGAAACATTTCCAAGGCTGTAGGGGAAGGGCAGGAGAGTAGCGCTGATTAGATAATTCTTTCAAAGAGAGGACACACACCCGATGGGCCGAATAGTCTCTTTTTGTGTGGTGCGATGCTCTATGATTCTATGGAAACTCCGAGACTTATCAAGAAAACTTCAACGTATAATATTGTGGTTTGTTAATGGGTTGACTGCAGGAAGGCGGGAGGTGAATCTGGCCTGAGAGACGCTTCCATTGTGAAGAGTCAGTAGTGTACTACTGTAGTTTACAAGGAGTTAGAAATGGTTTCAATCCTTCAAATTTTTCCATGATAATTATTCTGCTAAAGAAATCGGAATCATCCGAAGTTGCAGACTTCAAATCGGAGTTTCAGATTGACAGCGAAACTTCCCGTGCACTCCTTGCCCGGGGGACTTCCCAAGCAGTGCCCCAGTGCATCTTCCGGGGTCCTTGCAGGGTACGACCCATAGAGAAACGGATGATCTGGACCATTATCTCAGATAATCTGTGCAGTGCTGAGGGAGTGCTGCACTGGTGATGGTGCTATCATTTGAATTAGATTTTCTGAGACTTTGGGCGGGATTTTCTGGCTATTCCCGCTGGCCGGTTTCACAGCGGCAAGGGGTGCGTTCAAGGGGAAACCCCATTGATAATGGTGGGACAGAGGATCCTGCCGCTGGCCACTGGTGAGCTGTCCTCTGGCACTGCAGAACATGCCACGAAGGCTGAGGAAAATCCTGGCCATTGTCTGCCTTCCAAGGTGGGCCTAAGAGATCCCACGGCACATTTTGAAAAAGAGACTGCTCCTCCCGTGTTCTGGACCATATCCCTCAACCCAAATCGCAAACAGATTATATGATCATAATAACATCGTTGTTTGTGGGATCTTGCTGTGCCAAATTTGGCTGTTCCCTCAGTTGGCTTATTACAGACTGCGAATTGATTCTAGATATGTATGAGTCAGCACTGTATAGTGCAGCGAATATATTAGGTAAGCGATCAGAAAATGCGTCACCGATTATTTAAATATAACTTTGAATTACAACAGCAACTTGCATTAATGTAGTGCCTCTAATCGAGGCAATCAAACCAGGGTGCTTCAGCAGGAAAATTATCAGACAAGATTTAGCACCCAAGGACATATCGGAAAACATGACCAAAAACTTGGCCAAGGAAGTAGATTTTCAGACGGGCGTCAAGGTGGGAGAGGCATAGAGGTGTAGAGGTTCAGGGAGGTAATCCCAGATCTTAGGGGCCTGGACGGCTGAAGGCACAGCCACCGATGGCGGAGTGAAGAAAATGGACGATATGCAAGAGGCCAGAGTTATGGAGCTGTGATCTTGGGATGTTGGAGGATACAGAGATGAAAGGGAGTGAGGCCATTGGGGGATTTGTTCCGCGGTTTGGATGGATTTGTTGGTGCAATGGGCGTCAATATCTCAGTTTAGTTAAACTTGGTGAGCAGTGGGGGGGGGGGGGGGGGGGGGGCATGGTGGGAGAAGGGAGGATGGTATCATCCAGTGTTCGTGTTCTTGAAGGCCACTGGGTGACACCTAGAACTGTGAGTGTACTGGTTAACCAGCTGATTCAACAGGCTATGATGCAGCCACACTCGAGAGGTCTTAATGCTCATTCTCAACTTTCAGTCACAAATAGCGGACACTGTGGAGAGGATGTTTCCTCTGGTGGGAGAATCGAGAACTAGGTGACACTGCTTGAAAATGAAGTATCACACAGCTAAGACTGGCATTAGGACATTTTTTCACTCTCAGAGGGGCACGAGTCTCTGGAACCCTCTTCCTCAAAATGCAATGGAAGCAGAATCTTTGAGTATTTTTAAGGCAGAACCAGAAAAGATTCTTGATAAGCAAGGAGGGTGAAAGGTTATATAGGGGTAGACGGGAATTTGGAGAAATCGGGGTGTATTCTCCGCTTCCCCAGCCGTTGTGTTTCTTGGCGGCGCACTTTTGCTGGCAGGGGATTTTTTCTTCCCGCCGCTTGTCAATGGGATTTCCATTGAAGCCACCCCACGTCGCCAGGAAGGAGGGGATGCACTGTTGGCGGGAACACAGAATCCTAACTGCCGGGGAACTCCGGTCCAGATCAGCCGTGATCTTATTGGGACGGTGAACGAGATGCCGAGTGGCCAACTCCTGTTCCTGTTCATACATATGTTCGTATTCAGCTAAACTATTATAGAGTAGCTGGTCCCTTTTGAATTGGGTAAGTCTCTGGGGGAAAGGAGGGAAAGAAGATGGTCAAGCTCCACTCGGTATTGGATTCCTGTAGTAACCGAAGATGGATGTTGGCATTGCAATCAACAGTTAAAAGAAGAAGCTTTATTTTAAACTGAATCCCCTCCCACTTTTTGGGTGAATCTGACTCAGAGCCGAGGACACAAAATCTGTTCATTCAGCAGGACATCTTCCCTTCCTCTGCAGGTCACCTGACTTCCTGGTTTCCATAGTGCGAAGTACAAAACCAAACATAATAAACTCACTTCCCTTCTATATTTGGCACTGTACTTGACCAGGAATAACATTGGTCTGGCATAGCCCCTCTACCAAATAATATTCAAGCAGGCCCTGTTCCCATGGCAACATTGTTTTGACTCAAAAGATAACAACTTCTCTATTTATTGCAGCTGATTGCCAATTACTTCCAGGAGACCCGGTGATCTGATCTTTTAAATGGGGATCTGTTCTCCCCTCAGATCATGGGGACAGCAGGAAGCCATTCAGCCCTGTGAGCCTATTACAATATTTAGCTACATCATGGCTAATCTGCATCTCTACTCCACCTTATCCACTTTAATTCCAAATCCCTGTTGGCAGGGTTATCCCTTAGACCAAATAAAATCTATCAGTGCCAGCTTTGAAATTTTCAATTTCTCCCCAAGCTTTGACATGCCATTGGGAAGAGGGTTCCACGTCTCCACTACCTTCTGTGTGAGGATGTAGCCAATTCGTTGAAGTACAAAGGACTTCCCAAAGTGCAGGGGCTTTTCCTGCTTTCACTTTTCACTTCAAAATACTTTTGAAGAGTATTTACTGCTTTGAAGAGTATTTACTGACTTAACACAGGAAACACAGCAGCCAAATTGTGCACAGCAAGCTCCCACAAACAGCAATGAGATGAATGAGCAGATATTCTGTTCTAGTGATGTTGGTTGAGGGATAATATTGGACAGGAAACGGGGAAAGATCCTCTATTCCCTTTCAATCTAGTGGGATCTATTGTGTCCACCAGAGAGTTTAGCATTTCCTCTGAAAACAGAACCTCTGACTGTACAGCACTCCCTCGGTTTGCACTGACAGTATCGTCCCAAGGTCTATGCAGTCCATCTCTGAACCCAGAACCTTCTGACCAAAAGGCAAGTGTGGGGGACCACAGATACCATTTAATCTGCATGGCGAATGAGTAAATGAGTTTTGGAGCGTTAGCTTGCTGCACCTGAGCGGCAAAGGGGTGGATGCATGGATTGTTGGGCAGATAGTGGTCAGGGCAGGGGATGGTTGTGTGGGAGAGGAAGCAAGAGATGTTTGCCTTCGACACAAGCTGGGGAGAAGCTACGATGTGGCTCTGGCAAGGAGTCTTGTGGCCACAATAGGATTCCCAAAACTGCAGACAGATTGGCTAAAGTTTTAAATAAGCAAATGATTTACTGATTCCAATCTCTCCAGCGGTTACACTGTCTCACACCCTATCAAATGACCATCTGACACAGCGTGATCGCAACAGCTGGTTGTGTGTGTGGGTGCAGAGTGAATAGGGAGAGGAAGAAGCAATTGGAATCAGACAGTTTATACCATCCTGATTATAGTTCATTTGTTCAGGATCTGTTATTAACCAGCTTTCTGAGTCATAGAGATTTAAAAGCAGAACCATCAGTGCCGTTACATACCCTATTTACTCATGTAGAAGCCTCATCTGTTTGTGCTCGGGTGCAGCCTATTTCAAGTTATTATTTAATGTCCTTTAATGTGAGCTTATTATGTGGGTTGGTCCAAATGTAAGATTACACCTGTATCAATGTAACTAATTAAATTTTGCCTTGGAGTGTGCTGGGTCTAATTTATGAAAATTATTTATTCCTGAAATAAATGGCTCGCACCGTCCATTTTCCCACTTCTCATGTCTCATTTATCCCTCAACCATCGCATAAAAAGCAGATTATCCGCATACTGCACTCCACTTGCCTGGACGAGTGCAACTCAAAACCAGAAGATTGACACCACCCAGGACAAAGCAACCCCGCCTGATCGGCCACCCATCCATAACCTATAAAGATGTGCAGGTTAGGTGGATTGGTCATGCTAAATTGCCCTTAGTGTCCAGGGTTACCAGGTTACGGGGATAGGATGGAGGTATGGGCATAAGTAGGTTGCTCTTTCCAAGGGCCGGTGCAGACTTGATGGGCCAAATGGCCTCCTTCTGAACTGTAAATTCTTTGATTCTATGATTCAATATTCAATCCCTCTAAATTCGATTGGCACAATGTAACCGCAGGGTGGCACCATCTCCAGCTCCCCAAGGCTTACAAAACGCAGTAACTCTGCAAACAAGAAAAACAGAGGCAGCTCGCCTCCAGTTTACCCTTCAAGACACCCGACACCACGACCTGGACACATACCCCTGTTTTTTCAATGTTGTGAGGTCAACATTTTGTCACTGCCGATCAAACAGCACCGCACCTATATCGTAAACACTCAGGCGCATATTATCCCAAAACCAACATTACTCAAACAGGTTATTTGGCCTTGAGCTTGTGTATTGGCTTTCCTCCATTACAACAAAGAGCACGCTTTTTCCCCTTTTTTTAAATTTAGAGTACCCAATTATTTTTTTCCAATTAAGGGGCAATTTAACGTTGCCAATCTACCTAATCTGCACATCTTTGCGTTGTGGGGGGTGAAACCCACGCAGACATGGGGAGACTATGCAAACTCCACATGGACAGTGACCCCAGGGCCAGGATCTGGACCCGGGTCCTCAGCGCCGCAGTCCCAGTGCTAACCACTGCGTCACATGCCGCCCCAATGAGCACACCTTTAAAGCACTTAATTGGTAGCCGAGCGCTTTAGGATGCCCTGATTGTTGTGAAGGTTACTGTCTGAACACAATTCTACCTTTCTGATTATTTCTTAGGGCAGCATTAGAATGGCCGTTAGTCTGTGCCTGGCCTGTGATGTAACGGACCCGAGAGAATTTGGTGCTGACTCTGGGAGGGAAATGTCTAATTATGATGGGCAAAAGATAGTTTTAAAAGCAATACACTGATCCTATGCCATGAACACACTCACTTAGGCATAGCTCCCAGCTAATGACTGGTCCTGAATTTCTTTTTGAATCACACAGTGCAGAAGAGGCCCTTCAGCCCATCAGGTCTGTACCAACACGTGAAAAGGAGCTGACCTGCCTACCTAATCCCATTTTACCAGCACATGGCCCATAGGCTTACATTTTACGACGGCCAAGTGCTCATCCAGGTACTTTTTAAAGGATGTCAGGCAACCCCTCTACCACCCTCCCAGGCAGTGCATCCCAGGCCCTCGCCATGCTCTGGGTAATAAAGGATCATGTGGAATTAGGAATAAAATCTATCTTGCTTCACAGCTTGTTTTATAACACAGCGAGGTTACACCAGAAAAAAAAATACGACACCAATCTTCCTTCAACATCTGCCACTGGTAGAGTTGGGAAGTGGTGAAGGAGGTGCACTGATAGTGATGATAACAAGTTGTATGCTGTACTGAAGATCAGAGACAACAACCTGCCTGAGCGCTCCAGGGTTTGTTTTTTGAGTTTGTGTCCCACTCCAGAGATTTGGGAGTGGAACGTTACGGCCCCAAATCGGCAGTGGTGTACAATGCATCAAGCTGTTGAAAAGTCCATTTACTTCAATGGGACTGGGAAACCCTGATGGAGGGAGGGGCAGGAAGATTCCACTCTTGAGAATAATGTCTAGACTCACACCTCAGTGAGAATAATGTCTAGACTCACACCTCACACCTTTCGGGTGAGTTATTAAGCGGGGATCATAGAACATAGAACATACAGTACAAAAGGAGGCCATTCAGCCCATCAAATCTGTACCGACCCACTTAAGCCCTTACTTCCACCCTATCCCCATAACCCAATAACCCCATCTAACCTTTTTGGTCACTAAGGGCAATTTATCATGGCCAATCCATCTAACCTGCTCGTCTTTGGACTGTGGGAGGAAACCGGAGCACCCGGAGTAAACCCATGCAGACAGCGGGGAATCAAACCTGGGACCCTGGCGCTGTGAAGCCACAGTGCTATCCACTTGTGCTACCATGCTGCAAGTTTTCCTCGTAAATGATTCTATGGCACGATTCAAAGAAGAGCAGGTGAGTTCTCCCTGGGGTCCTAGACAAATTAACAACATAAAATCAAATTATCCAATCTTTATGACATTGCTCCTTGTGGGACCTTGCTCTGCACAACTTGGTGGCCATGTTTCCTACATTACTACAGTGGCTACACTTTAAAAAAACATTTCATTAGTTGCAAAACAATTTGGACATCCTGAGGTTGTGAAAGACGCTATATAAATGCAAGTCTTGTCATCTTGCACGAAGAAACCTAACTGTAGCCCCCAGTGAAGGGCATGCTAGGTTTGAGAAAAGTGAAAATGGAACTGCCAAATTTGAGCCTGAAGACTTGTAGAGGCAGTAAATGATTCAGGAACAGCAGACTATGTGTGATGAATCTTGAGTTCAACGCAGTGATGATGCAAGGTGGAGGAAGATTGCTTTGGATAGGGTAAGTCAGAACATAGAACAAGAGAAAAATTCAGAGGAGCTGGAGAAGTTGAAACAACTGCCCGATGCTTCAGCTGAAGTAAGAGGAGAGGCAGAGGCATGAAGGTACTGTCACTGGGCTAACAATTCAGATACCCAAGGTAATATTCCAGGGACTTCGGTTCAAATTCAATTGTGGCAGGTAGTGAAATTCCGGGTCTAATGATGACCATGAAATGATCATTTTGAAAACTTGAAGGAGAGTCATACGGACTGGAAACATTAACTCTGTTTCTCTCTACACAGATGCTGCCAAACTTGCTGAGCTTATCCAGCATTTTCTGTTCAGATTTCCAGCATCCATAGGCTTTGCTTTCCTTGTAAATACTCACCTGGTTCACTAGTGTCCTTTAGAAAATCTGCCATCCTGTTATGTCAGGATTCCTGGAAGGGAGGGTATGTCAGAAGTCCTGGAAGGGAGGGTAACTCTGAGTCCAGAACTGGTAATATTTGGGGTACCGGAAGAGCCGGGGTCATGGGGGGGGGGGGGGGGGGGGGGGGGGGGGGGGATGCCTTGGCCTTTTCCTCCCTGGTGGCCTGAAGACGGATTTTGCTGGGATGGAGGGACTCGGAGCCCCCAAAGTCAGGAGTGTGGATCAGCGATATGACAGGTTTCACAGACTGGAAAAAAAATCAACTTTGCTTTGAGAGGATCAATTCAGGGGTTCGCCTGGAGATGGCAGCCACTCATCGATTTCTTCAAGGAAAATTGAACGTAAGGGGGGGAGGGGAAGAGGGCGTGAGAGGAGAAAACAGGATGCATGACAATATTAGATAAGGACAGAGAACTTAGTATATGGGTAATTAGGAGATAGGGTAGGGGACGTTGATTACTGTTTTTTGTCTTTTAGTTGTTTTGCATGTGTCGGTCCACGCGGTTGTTTATGAAATGTTAATGTGTTAAACTGTGAAAATGACAAATGCTTCAATAAAATATTTTCTAAAAAAAAAGAGAAAATCTGCCATCCTTACCTGGTCTGGCCTACATGGGACTCCTGATCCTCAGCAATGTGGTTGACTCTTAAATTCCCTCTGAAATAGCCTAGCAAGTCATTCAGATTAAGGATATTATTAAACTGGAAAGAGTGCAGAAAAGATTTACTAGGATGTTGCCGGGACTTGATGGTTTGAGTTATAAGGAGAGGCTGGATAGGCTGGGACTTTTTTCCTTGGCGCGTAGGAGGCTTAGGGGTGATCTTATAGAGGTCTAAAAAATAATGAGGGGCATAGATAAGGTAGATAGTCAACATCTTTTCCCAAAGGTAGGGGAGTCTAAAACTAGAGGGCATAGGTTTAAGGTGAGAGGGGAGAGATTCAGAAGGGCCCAGAGGGGCAATTTCTTCACTCAGAGGGTAGTGAGTGTCTGGAATGGACTGCCAGAGGTAGTAGTAGAGGCGCGTACAATTGTGTCTTTTAAAAAACATTTAGATAGTTACATGGGTAAGATGGGTGTAGAGGGTTATGGGCCAAGTGCGGACAACTGGGACTAGCTTAATGGTAAAAACTGGGCGGCATAGACTGGTTGGGCCGAAGGGCCTGTTTCCATGCTGTAAACTTCTATGATTCTATGATTAAGGGCAGTTAGTGATGGGCAATAAATGCTGGCCTAGCCAGCGATGTCCCCATCTCAATAAAGAATTTTAAAAACCACATAAATAAAAGAGAATTCCGGGCAGCACGGTGGTGCATTGGTTAGCACTGCTGCCTATGGTGCTGAGGTCCCAGGTTCGATCCCGGCCCTGGGTCACTGTCCGTGGATTCTCCCCATGTTTGTGTAGGTCTCACCCTCACAACCCAAAGATGTGCAGGGTAGGTGGATTGGTCATGCTAAATTGCCCCTTAATTGGAAAAAAAAAATTGGGTACTCTAAATTTACATCAAAAAAGATTTACTGCATCCCCATCGCTGATACAGTGCACACATGCACAAATATCCCAGTGATTAAGTCACAGAGTAACTGAGCCATACTGGCCAGAAGGTGTCAGGGTAGATCACTGGTGTAGATCACTGGGGTGTGATGAGCTAAATTTGTAACCGGCACTGTGAGAAGTGCTGCAGTTAGTGGCACCCCCCACAGTGCCAGAGAGAGGAAAGTCTACTGGGGTTTCATCTCCAGTGACTGCTATTGGAAACAGCCTTTGAATGCCAGAGTCAACTAGGCTTCTCCCAATTAATTTAACTCCACTGTTGCCATATTCTCTATTTTAACCATCTCCTCCACAAACTCCATCCATAAGCTCAGCCCATAATAGACGTTACTAATTTCTAATTCATTCAGGGGATGTGGGTGTCGCTGGCTGGGCCAGTGTGTATGGTGCATTCCTAATTGCCCTTGAACTGACAGGCTTGCTGGGGCATTTTAAGAGTCAACCACATAAGCTGTGTCTGTGGAGTCACATGTAGGCCAGGCCAGGTGAGGGAGAGCAGATTTCCACCCCTAAAGGAGAGAACAAGCACCAGCTGGGTTTCATAGCCATCATTAGACTTTTGATTCCAGATGTTAATTGAATTCAAATTTCACCATCTGCCATGGTGGGATTCAACCCAGACCCCCAGAGCCACTGGGTCTCTGGATTACTAATCCAGTGACAATTCCACCACCTCCATGCACAATACCTGCATTTAATAACGGCCATATGGGCAACAGGTTTGCTTAACAAAAGGGTATTAATAAACCATTTGGTAGTTCTGAGCCACACCCCAATATCTTATGACCCGTTTTATTGCCATTATTTACGAGCATTTTTTTAAACTGAATTTAAAATTCTCACGGTAGGTTGCGAACACTCGGGGCAGTTCAATGCCAACTTTTCCACACTGGTTTCTGAAGTTTGCGTTCCTGTGAATATGGCCATCAAAGAGCCTCTGTGACTTTGATTTGAAAAGGTTAATCAGTTCACAGGGATTGATGGCTGCAGATAGGAGTTTGCAATGGCAGAAAGAGAGAGAGAGAGACAGGGAGGGAGGGAAAGGGTGAGCGAGAGCCTGTGTGCCTTCTACCCCAATGGAGAGGGGGAAGAATGTTCCTCTCTCGAAGCTGAGAGATTTTCTGTTTTCTGGGAATGCGGGGTTAAGTAATTAAATCCAATTTCCCAGACGCCACTGAAGTTTTGTTAAGATTGTAAACTGCTGCAGGTTTCCAGAGACAGGGATTGGGAATGTTCACTGTATTCAAATGGGAAGTGGTTTCAAAGCAGCGGTGCAGACCGACCTGGCTCCATGTGGTCCGAGAGGGGCTGGAGGCCAGTTAAACCAGGTTAATCCCCGGTCTGGCTGCGCACTCTCCCGGGTTAACCCCCTGTCCACATCCTCACTGTCCCGGGTTAACCCTCTGTCCGGGTGCCCCCTCTCCCGGGTTAACCCTCTGTCCGGGTGCGCACTCTCCCGGGTTAACCCTCTGTCCGGGTGCCCACTCTCCCGGGTTAACCCTCTGTCCAGGTCCTCACTCTCCCGGTTAACCCCCTGTCCAGATCCTCACTGTCCCGGGTTAATCCCCAGTCCGGGTGCGGACTCTCCCAGATTAACCCTCTGTCCAGGTCCTCACTCTCCTGGGTGAATCCCCTGTCCGGGTCCTCACTCTCCCGAGTTAACCCCCGGTCCAGGTCCTCACTCTCCCGGGTTAACCCCCGGTCCTCACTCTCCCGGGTTAACCCCGGTCCTGGTGCGCACTCTCCTGGGTTAACCCTCTGTCCGGGTCCTCACTCTCCCGGGTTAACCCCCTGTCAGGGTCCTCACTCTCTCGGGTTAACCCTCTATCCGGATCCTCACTCTCCCGGGTTAACCCTCTGTCCGGGTCCTCACTCTCCCAGGTTAACCCTCTGTCCGGGTCCTCACTCTCCCGGGTTAACTCGGTCCGGGTCCTCACTCTCCTTGGTTAATCCCCTGTCCGAGTGCTCACTGTCCTGGGTTAATCCCCGCTCCGGGTCCTCACTCTCCCGGGTCAACCCCCGGTGCGGGTCCTCATTGTCCCAGGTTAACCCCCTGTCCGGGTCCTCACTCTCCCGGGTAAATCCCCAGTCTGGGTGCTTACTCTCCAGGGTTAATCCTCTGTCCAGGAGCTCACTGTCCCGGGTTAATCCCCGGTCCGGGTGCCCCCTCTGCCTTGTTTGCTCTCTAACAGACTGGGAGCTGGCGGATTCAGAAGGGGCGCTGCGACAACAGGATTGAGAGCGGGAGAGAGATTGAGGGAGGACAGAGATAGACAGAAAGGCAGAGAGACGCAGAAATGGGGGAAGAGTCAGAGCGGGCTGGAGAAAGGGAGGGAGGGTGGTGAGAGAGGAGAACGGGAGAGAGAGGAAGAAAGGGGGAGAGAGAGTGAGAAAAGGGGAGAGAGAGGAAGAAAAGGAGAGAGAGAGGGAGAAAGGGGGCAGCTTTATGTTGAAGCTGTCTGGAGCGGGGTACCTGTCCCGCCAACATGGGGGTTGGGGAAGGTTTCGAGCCGGATTCAACATCACTCCCTGAACAGTCAAGGATTCTGTGGAACCGCTGAAGAGGCTGGAATTCCCGTGTGAAATACATCCCCACAGAGTGCTCTCGGGAAAGGGAGCTGGAAAATCTGGGAGAACCGCAGTGTGTGTGAGAGAGAGAGGGAGAGATCCCCGAATGGGGAAAAGACAGAAAGGGGCAGATAGAGAGTGAGGCGGGGAGAGACACATATACACACAGCAGAGGGACAAACAGAGCGAGTGAGAAATAGAGGCAGAGGGAGGCACGCGCAGCTGCGGGACAGAGCGATATGTAGGGCTAGGGAAAGAGAGGGATAGTCAGTGAGAGGCAACAGAGGGACAGAGAGGGTTGTAGGGACAGAGCGGGAGTGAGGGACAGAGAACGAGGGACAGAGAGAGACACACACAGACAGCAGAGGGACAGAGCTGCAGGGATAGGGAGAGCAGAGGGACAGAGAGAGAGAGAGAGAAAGCAGAGGGACAGAGAGAGGGGCAGGGATAGAGAGAGAGAGAGAGATGCTGGAAGTCCCACTCCCATCTTTACCACACATTTAACCCCCAAAATCAAATCCTGCTCAATTGAATGTTTTTCCCTGTGGGAGAGACACGTTGCCCGATGCTTTCACCGTGCGTTCCCTGCAGTGGGAACCAAGCTGCCCTGGGCCCCGGGGGGGGGGGGGGGGGGGCAGAACCCACCGAGCTGCCCGATGTCCGCAAAACCATTCGTCTCATTCTCAACCTTTCCTTCTCAGCTCTCTCTCTCTTTTAAAATAAAAACACTTTATTTAATCCAGATGTGTCCTTAAACACCCGCCAAATTCCACATCTGTCGGCAGGGAGGGGGGAATAGAAAATGCTGGTATTAGTTTAAAAACATACATTACAATGCGGCAATCCGTAGCAACTCCACTGGAAACACCTGATAGAATGTGTGGAGCAACAATTCAGTGGCACTGAATGAGTGGTGGGTATTAAAAGCGCGCCCAGAAGGAGCAGAATGAAGCAGTCCGTTCCCCTGGAGGAACAGGCTCTTTAACAGTCGCGGCGAAAGTTGACTGGGAGAAATTTCCTACCGTTCTGTGCAATGCCAAGTTTGAAGACGCAACAGCAAGTGATCCACAGGAGTGCGGCCGATCCCATTCTCGCCAACATCTCTCCTCGCAAAGCCTCCTGTCTGTATTCTCTCTTCTCCTCCCCCTACCCCCGGAGGGGCAGTTTGTGTGTGTGTGTGTGTGTTTGTATAATCCACTTCTGTCCTGATGCCCCGTTATGTCCTGGGTGCTCAGGAGGGGCTAGCTGCCTCTGGCTGCTGGGCTCTGCGGTCCTATCTCCCTGACACACGGACAGGGGCAGCGGGCACTAACACGATTTCCGCTCCCGCTCTCCTCGGCTTACTTTCCCGGGCGTCAGTTTCTATCTCTCTTTCGCTCCCAAAACCCCCCACAATTAACAGTACGAAAATTGCGTCCTCTTTAAGCTTGAGATGGTGTCACTTCCTCTTCGATAGCCGGTTCCAAGGTTTCCTCTCTCTTCTCTGTTACATCCTTAGGGATGGACTGACACCAGATAAACCGCGGTCCACATACCGAGAGAGAAGGTGGGGAGCAAAATAAACACTCCCACTCACACACAGGGTTCTCCTCAGCTGGGGGCGGACGCCTGGCTCGGCAAGTGGCAGGCAGACTGGCCGCTTGCTCTTCAAATCACACCTCGGTCAAGAAGGCGACACAAGCTTGCTCTACCTCCCGCACCAACACCTCTCCTTCCAACTTCGCCCCGACACACGAAATAGGCACAAGTTGAAGGAGGAAGCGCGGAAACTGCGGTTTCCCCTCCGCTACTCCTGTGTCTTAAGGGTTGCGGCGCCTCTGATCTCCTTCCTGTGTGTGAGAAAGAGCAGAGAGTGAGTGTGTGAGTGAGCTCTCTCTGCCTCTCCTACTGCTCTACACGCATGAGGATTGCGAAAGCATTAAGGAAAAGGGCGCTCACATTACACCCCCCCCCCTCCCCCAGAACAGCAAGGAAAAGCTACCCGAGTATCACCCCTCACACACACTCCGGACACTCCCCTCACACACACTCCGGACACCCCCCTCACACACGCTTTGGACACCCTCCTCACACACACTCCCCCCCCCCCCACCCCCTCACACACACTCCCCCCCCCACACTCCGCATCCCCTCACACACACACTCCGCACCCCACCCCCTCACACACATTCTGCACCTCCCTCACACAAACTCCGCAACCCCCTCACATACACTCCCCCCCCCCCTCGCACACACTCCATCCCCTCACACACACTCCGCATCCCCTCGCACACACTCCATCCCCTCACACACTCTGCACCTCCCTCACACACACTCCGCAACCCCCCCCCCCCCCCACACACACAGACGCCGCACCCCTCACACACTCAACCCCCCTCCCCTCACACACTCCGCACCCCTCCCCCCCCACCCCCTCACACATACTCCGGACCGACCCCCTCACACACACACTCCGCACCCCCCTCACACACACTCCGTACCCCCCTCACCCACAATCCGCAACCCCCCCCTCACCCACGATCCGCAACCCCCCCTCACCCACGATCCGCAACCCCCCCCCCTCACCCACGATCCGCAACCCCCCCCCCCTCACCCACGATCCGCAACCCCCCCCTCACCCACGCTCCGCAACCCCCCCACCACCCCTCACACACTCCGACCCCCCCCCCCCCCGCCACACACACACCCTCCGGACCCCCTCCCCCTTCACCTCCCTCACACACACACACACACTCACTCACTCGCCACACGCTAACCCTGTTTTAAATAAACCTGGCCCAGAATCAGCTACAAAAATGTTCCTCACTTCAGTAAGGGCGCGCGAACACTGACGTGTTATTTTGCGCAACACGTTGTTTTGGATTGTTTGTGTGTTTGTGTGTTTACAAGGATTGGGTTTTTTTTGGTGCGATTTCTTCACCGCAAACGCGGCTGTTCACTGATAGTGAACTTACTGAGCAGCACACAGCCCGCTCCTTTGAGCAAACGGCCGCTACATGTCGGTGGGTGGGGTGGGGGGAGATTGCAAAACGTGCTCCACATCTACAACTGACGATAAAGTTGGAAGTGGTGAATCCGATGCGATGCCTGGATGCACTTTAACCAGCTGACGGGGCCGCAACTCGCCCTCCCCGTCTATGCCCGGGGCAGGTTGACCAGGGGAGGCATCATAGTCCTCCAGCTGACTATTGCACTGACTCCGCTCCCACATACATCTTTAATGCAGCAACCCCCCCCCACACACACACACACAGCATGTCTGTTTATGTGTTCTCAATAATTTCCGATTTCGCCACCGCGATGGTTTCTTTCAACTGGACCAATGTTAATAACTGGTCCGCACGCACTGGGCAAGATTCTCGCCACCACTGACACTGCACGGCTCACCGAGGGAGCCTCCGGGGTCTCAGAGGGGCATTCATTCCACCGTGGGTAATTTACAACGGAAAAACACTAAAGTTTCTGTGTGAACGGGTGCCGCTGTGCAGATATACACTGCTGTGAAACCGATTCCTTTGCTGCTGGATTAGGGCAGCAGATTCATTGTACACGGATCCCTGATCTGGCACCATGATGCACCGGGGATATAACGTTGCAAAGTCTCTACAGAACTCCGTAACACTAACGTAGCCAGAAGATAGCCTCAGTATAAACTTGTGACAGAACTCCATGATACAGATGGAATACAACACCATCATATACCTGTGATAAAACACTGATATATCTGAGATAAAAATACTGAAATACAAGACCATTACATGTGAGATCGTGATTTACCTGTGATATAATATTGTGATTTACGTGTGATATAATACTCTGATTTAACACTGTGATATAACACCACGATTTACCTGCGATACAACCCTGTGATTTATGTGTGATACAACACCGTGATCTAATAATGATAATAATCTTTATTAGTATCACGAGTAGGCGGCAAGGTGGGGCAGTGGTTAGCACTGCTGCCTCACCGTGCGGAACCGGGTTCGACCCCGGCACTGGATCACTGTCCCTGTGGAGTTTCCACATTTGCCACGTGTCTGCGTGGATTTCACCCCCACAACCCAAAGATGTGTGTGCAGGGTAGGTGGATTGGCCGTGCTAAATTGGCCCTTAATTTTTTTGAAAAAAAATTGGTTCTCTAAATTTATTTTTAAAAACTTGTGTCAGACGTATGGATTACATTAACACTGCAATAAAGTTACTGTGTAAATCCCCTAGCCACACTCTGGCGCCTGTTCGGGTACACTTGAGGGAGAATTCATAATGTCCAATTCACCTAACAAGCACATCTTTTGGGACTTGTGGGAGGAAACTGGAGCGCCCGGAGGAAATCCTCACAGACACGGGGAGAACGTGCAGAATCCGCACAGACAGTGACCCAAGCCAGGAATCGAATTTGGTCACTGGCGCTGTGAAGCAACAGTGCTAACCACTGTGCTAGCTACCTATCTACCCGTGATATAAAATTGATACAACACTGTTAGGGGCTGGTTTAGCACAGTGGGCTAAGACAGCTGGCTTGTAATGCAGAACAAGACCAGCAGAGTGGGTTCAATTCCTGTACCAGCCTCCCCTAACAGGCGCCGGAATGTGGCGACTAGGGGCTTTTCACAGTAACTTCATTGAAGCCTACTTGTGACAATAAGTGATTGTTATTTACCTGGGATATAACACAGTGATACAACACCATAATTTACCTGTGACACAACACTGTGTTTTACCTATGATATAACGCTGTGATCCAACATTGATATAACACACTGATTTATCTGTGATATAACAGTGTGATTTAATTGTGTCATAACAATGCGTTTGCCTGTGATATCACACTGTACTTTGCTTGTCATATAACACCCTGATTTAGCTATAATACAACATGTAATTTATCTGTGATATAAAATTATGTTTTACAAGTGATATAACACCCTGATTTACCTGTGATATAACAGTGCGATTTACAGCGCTGATATAACATAGTGATTTACCTGTGATATAACATCTTGAGTTACCTAGATATTACACTGTAATGGGTCTGCGATGTAACACCATGCTTTATCTGTGATATAACACTGTGCTTTACCTGTGATATAACACTATGCTTTACCTGTGCTGTAACACTGTGCTTTAACAGTAGATTACTTGTGCTGCAGCACCCTGGTTTTTCAGTGATACCACACTTTGATTTATCTGCAAAATAACACCCAGAGTTACTGGAGATCTAACCAGTGGTTAGCACTGTTGCTTCACAGCGCCAGAGTCCCAGGTTCGATTACCGGCTTGGGTCACTGTCTGTGCGGAGTCTGCACATTCTCCCTATGTCTGCATGGGTTTCCTCCGGGTGCTCTGGTTTCCTTCCACAAGTCCCGAAAGACGTGCTTGTTAGGTAATTTGGACATTCTGAATTCTCCCTCTGTGTACCCGAACAGGCGCCAGAATGTGGCGACTAGGGGATTTTCACAGTAAATTCATTGCAGTGTTAATGTAAGCCTACTTGTGACAATAAAGATATTATTATTAATACCATGATTTACTGTGATATAATATTGTGATTTACGTGTGACATAACATTCTGACTTACCTGTGGTATAACACCGTGATTTTCCTGTGATATAGCACCCAGATTTACCTGTGATATAACACTGATTTACCTGTGATATAACACAGGGTTGAATTCTCCGTTGGCATGATCCTCCGTTTTGCTGGCAGCGCACTCATGCCTACGGGTTTCCTGACGGTGTGGGAGTGCCCACAATGGGAAACCCCATTGGGCGGCTGCCGGGATGGAGAATCCCGCTGCTGGTGGGGGCACGCCGCACAAGAAAATGGGTACACCAGGATGGAGAATCCCGCCCATTATGATTTATCTGTGATATAACACCATGCCGCCCATGGTGGATTGGCCATGCTAAATTGCCCCTTAGTGTCCAATAGGTTAGGTGGGGTTACGGGGATAGGATGGATACGTGGGCTTAATTAGAGTGCTTTTTCCAGGGGCAGGTGCAGACTCAATGGGTCAAATGGTATCCTTCTGCGATGTAAATTCTATGATTCTATGATTTACCTGTAATATAGCACTATGATTTACCTGTTATAATACCTAGATTTATCTGTGATATCACATCCTGATTTACCTGTGGTATAATACTCAGATTTACCTGTGATATAAAACCCTGATATACGTGTGATAAAGCACCCAGATTTACCTGCAATAGAACATCCTGATATATCTGTGGTATAACACTGTGATATAACACCCTGATTTACACGTGGTATACCACTGTGATTTACCTATGGTATAATACCCAGATTTATCTCTGATCTAACACCCTGATTTATTTGTGATATAACAGAGTGATTTACCTGTGACATCACACCCTGATTTAGTTGTGATATGACACTGTGATTTACCTGTGATATAACGGCATGATTTACCTGTGATACAACACTGTGATTTACCTGTGACATAACAGCATGATTTACCTGTGATACAACACTGTAATTTACCTGTGGTACAACACCCTGATTTACCTGTGATACAACACTGTGATATAACAGCATGATTTACCTGTGATACAACACTGTGATTTACCTGTGATACAACACTGTGATTTACCTGTGATATAACAGCATGATTTACCTGCAATACAACACTGTGATTTACCTGTGACACAATACCCTGATTTACCTGTGATACAACACTGTGATTTACCTGTGATATAACAGCATGATTTACCTGTGATACAACACTGTGATTTACCTGTGATATAACAGCATGATTTACCTGTGATACAACACTGTGATTTATCTGTGATATAACACTGAGGGCATGATTCAGGAGACTTAAAACCAAGTCCGCTTTCATGCATGTTTGGCAACGTGATTCTCCATGGGGGATGCAGCACCAAGAATTACCCTGCTATTCAATGGCACCAGTCATATAACACCCTGATGGTCCTGTGACATAACACTGTGATTTATCTGTGATATAACAGCATGATTTATCTGTGATGTAACAAAGTGGTTTACCTGTGATAAAGCATCCTGATTTACCTGTGCTATAACACCATGATTTATCTGTGATATAACACTGATATAACACTATGATTTATCTCTGGTATTAGATTTGGATTAAATTTAGATTTATTATCAGGTGTACTGAGGTACAGTATTATTCTGCATACAGTTCAGGCAGATCGTTCCATACATGAAAAAACATAGGTAGTACGATAAATACACAATGGACATAGACATCGGGTCAAGCATATGAAGTATAGTGCTACAACAGGAGAGAAGATGAGTTCAGTCCATAAAAGGGTCATTCAGGAGTCTGGTATAGGGCGGCAGGGTGGCGCAGTGGTTAGCATTGCTGCCTCACGGCGCTGAGGATCCGGGTTTGATCCTGACCACAAGTCACTGTCCGTGTGGTGTTTGCATGTTCTCCCCGTGTCTGCATGGGCCTCACCCCCACAACCCAAAGGTGTGCAGGGAGGTTAATTGGCCACGCAAAATTTTCCCTTAATTTAAAAAAAGGAGTCTGGTAACTGCAGAGAAGAAGCTGTTTTTGAATCAGTTAGTGCGTGTTCTCAGACTTTTGCATCTTCTGCCCGATGGAAGAGGTTAGAAGAGAGATAACCTGGTTGGGAGGGGTCTTTGATTATGCTGCCCACTTTCCAAGGCAGTGGGAGGTGTTGACGGTGTCAATGGATAGGAGGCAGGTTCGCATGATGGACTGGGCCGTGTTCATGACTCTCTGTAGTTTCTTACGGTCTTGGGCCGAGCAATTGCCATATCAGGCTGTGATGCAGCCAGATAGGATGTTTTTGGGTCCCTGGCACTGTGAAGCAACAGTGCTAACCATTATGCCACCATGCCACCCATGTCTCCTGGATTCTCACACAGGAGGAAGTAATTTCTTTGGATTGATGTTATCGAACTTAAGAACCAGGAGCAGGATTAGGCAATTCAGCCCCCCGATCCTGCTCCACCATTCAATACGATCGTGGCTGATCTCACCTTGGCCTCAACTCCACTTTCCCGCCCATTCTCTGTAACCCTTCAACCCATTACTAATTAAAAATCTGTCTTTCTCCACAAATTTACTCAATGTCTGCTTTTGGTCTCTCCAAAGTTGAGCAGACAAGCCAAAATTCCTTAGTTTCCTGAGGAAGTATAGATGCTGGTGTGCTATCTTGGTCGTAGCGCGATGTGGGTGGACCAGGACAGATTGTTGGTGATGTGCACAGCTAGGAATTTGAAGCTGTCAATCATCTCCACCTTGGCACCACTGATGCAGACAACAGTGTGTATGATACTTTGCTTCCTGAAGTCAATGACCAGCTCTTTAGTTTTGCTGACATTGAGGGAGAGATTGTTGTTGTTGGACCTATAACAATGTGATTTACCTGTGATAACACTGTGATTCACCTGTGTTATAACAACATGATTTACCTGTGATACACCACTGAGGGCGCGATTCAGCGGACTTTAAACTAAGTATGCTTTCGTGTGAATTTGGAGCGGTGATTTTCGGCAGCTGCAGCACCGGGAATCACCCTGTTATTCAGCGGCATTTCACCGTTTCTTCCTGCCGAGGCCGCAGTTAAAGGGAATTCCTGCTGGGGTCGCTGAATCATATGCTGTGATGTACCTGTGATCTAACACAGTGATTTATCTGTGATATAATACCATGTGTTGCCTGTGATATAACACTTGACCAGTATTATAGCATTTTGATTTTCCTGTGATATAATATTTGTGATATAACACCCTGATTTACAGATGTATTAACTACCTGATTTAACTGTGATATAACACTCTGAATTATTTGTGATATACATTGTCATTTAACTGTGATATAGCACCGTGATTTACCTATGTTGTAACAACCGTGATTTACCTATGTTGTAACAACCCGATTTACCCGTGTGTCACCATCATTTACCTGTGATATAAAACTGATTTACCTGTGATGTAACACTGTGATGTTCCTGCCATATAACACCTTGATGTTCCTGAGATATAACATTGTGATTTAACACTCTAGTTACTTATGATTTTCCTCTGATATAACACAATGATTGACCTGTGCTATTACACTCTGACGTACTTGAGATATAACACCCTGATTTACCTGCAATATAATAAAATTATTTACTTGTGATAAAACACCCGGATTTACTTGTGATATAACATCCGGATTTACTTGTGATATAACATCTGGATTTACTTGTGGTATAACACCCGGATTTACTTGTGATATAACACCCGGATTTACTTGTGATATAACACCCGGATTTAGTTGTAATTTAAAACCCGGATTTACCTGTGATCTTACACTGCGATTTACCTGTTCCAAAGCATCATGATTACCTGTGATTTAACACCGTGATTTTTCTGTAATATAACACTGTAATTTACCTGTTAAATAACACAGTGGGTGTGATTCTGTGACCCGTTGCTCCTGGCGCAGTGCCTGCCGCAATGGGGGAATCACGCGAGAGCCCCAAATTGGGCTATGCGCCGGGCATCAGGCTGAACGCGATTCACTTGACTTGTTTCGCCGGGTGTAATCTGGATCTCACCCTCACTGGTTGAAATCCAGATCTGAATATTTAAATGAGCCCCATTGGCTCATTTAAATACCTAGACATTCACCCGGCGCTCGGTGCTCACTGGCCCGGCCTAGGAGACCTTGCCATGGTACCATTCACTACTGGTCCATACAAATGTGGACCAGTTGTAATGGCACCTGATGGGGCATCTTCAGGCCATTGGCAGTGCAGCGTGGTACCCTGGCACTCTCACTGGCACCTGGGCACCTTAGCACTGCCAGCCTAGCATCCAAGCATTGCCACCCTGGCACTGACAGGGTTCCCATGTGGCACTGCCAGGGTACCAAGTGGCACTGCCAGGGTGCCAGGGGCCATGCCATGCTGCTACCTGGCAGTGCCAGGGTGCTCAGGTGACAAATTTGCAGGGGGCCTTGCCACTTTCAGGGGTGGTATTCCCGGGTGCCCTGGGAATGTTGAGTGGGTGAAAGCAGGGGGGGAGGGCGGGGGGGGGGGGGTCTGAAATGGGGTGGAGATCGGGGCTTCTGGACAAAACCATGCCCTGATCTGAAAACAGCCTTTCTGGCTGGCAAGATCAGCTTGCCAGCAGGAAATCTTTTTAAGTGGAGCCTCGTCAAGGAGACCCCCCCCCTCCCACCGGCCAAAATAAACGGCAAAGTGCCATTGAATAACGGTGTTCCTCAACGGTGCCACCACTGAGAAGCATCCCACTAAAGTGCCCGACAGCGGATTTTGTTTTAAGTCCGCTGAATCATACCCGGCGATTTATCTTTGATGTAACACCCTGATTTACCCATTCTATAACATTGTGATTTACCTGTGATATAATGTGATTTTCCTGTCACATAATATTGTGCTTCCATGTAATGCAGTACCATGATTTACCTATGGAAAAGTACTCGGATTTACCTGTGACATATCACTCTGATTTAACTTTGATATAACACTGTGATTTATCTATAATACACATTGCGATTTAACTGTGACATACTACGATGAAAAAATCGTCGAGGCCCCAGCACCAACCCTCCGATCGGTGAGGGAGCAGCAGCCGTGCCTTGGAAAACACACGGCCCTCACAAAATAAACGGCCGGAGAATTGGCGGGTCCGTGGCCGCGCATGCGCACGTCAACGACCTGCAGCGGTCGGGCCGTACAACACGTTCCCCAAAACTGAGGGCACATGTGGCCCGTGCCATCGGGAACCCGGTCCATCGGGGGTGGAGGATCAGGGGAGGGCCTTCTGATAACGTCCTGAGGCCGTCCCAATGGCATGCGGTGTACTCCCCGATGAAGATGTTTTGGAGGGGGCGGAGCATCCAAAAACTGGCGCCGCCCCCGATCGGTCGTAAAAATGGATTCTCCGCCCAATTGGCGAATACGAAATCGGCGTCAGCAAAGGGAGAAACCCGCTCAAGTGTTGATGCCAATGCAGAATTCGTAGAGCTCCACGACAGCAAAACCGGCGCCATGCCTGGACCGATTCTGCTGTTAAGAGGCTAACACCTGCGCCACGTGGAACCCAATTGATTCTAATGAGAAACAGGGCCGGATTCACCGGTTCCATGATTGACACTGAGGAGGCTGACAAGCTGCAGCTGCAGAGACACACTTCACTCCCCACACACACCATCCCAGCCAACAAGGCGGCCCCAAGATTCACTGACACCGAGCTGGAGACCCTCCTGGATGCGGTGGAGGAGAGGTGCCTTACCCTGTAACCCGGCCCAGGAAGGAGGCTGCCAGCCACCACCTTTCGCCGTGCCTGGGTGAAAGTGGCAGAGGCGATGAGCACAGTGGACAAAACTGTCCAGGCCGGCCAGCAGTGATGGAAAAAACTGCACAACCTCCTCAGGGCAGCCAGGGTGGGTAGGCAGACCTGAAGCCAAAGTCTAACTGGTGCACTGCCTGATCAGTGAAGATGATACTCTCGACAGTTGTAGTGAGTTGCACAACTTTGCTCTTTAGCATTGACTGAGCATTCACCCTAAGATAACGTGCCACAACAAGTGGAGGAGCTGGAAGAGGGCAATATGGACCCTGATGCAGACATACCTCTAGGTGGAGGTGTGCAAGCCCAGGCTCCTGGTGACACAAGGACAGTTCAAGTTTGCCTGGCAACTGCTGCTTTTGGACATTGAACCTTCCCTCTTCCCCTTCTCCTCGCCTCCCTCCCGAACCCCTCCCCTACCCCTTCTCCTCTTTCCTCCTCTCCCCCTCGCTCTCCTTCCTCCCCGCCCAGTTACAGAAAGACAACAGAACCATTGTGTTCAAGTAAAAAAATACATTTTATTGATTGTTGTGTTGAAGTGAAAAGATATATTTTATTGCAAAAAATTTGGAAAAATCAAGGTGGTTATTAAACTATACAGCAGCTGTTCACATGGTGTAAAAGTTCTGTATTCAGAACATTATTTTTGTTAACAAATGTTTTCCATTAAACTTTACAAACTTCTACAAATGTCTTATTGAAACATCAAAACACATTTAATTATGACATAATTATAAATGAATAAGATAATTGAAGTAAACAACGCAGAAATATAAAGATGACAAACACAAATAAAACAAATCAGATGTTACAATAACAGTGACAGCTCAAAGGAAAAATCCCTGGGGGGCATTTTTTCAATCTTATGACCAGGTTAGAACCATTTTGTAACAGCATTTTATGACCCCTGTAGAGAGAGGGCCTAATTTACATTTTGTCCTGCTTCAAGAACCTTCATTGTTTTAAAAAAAATTTAGAGTACCCAATTAATTTTTTCCAATTAAGGAGCAATTTAGCGTGGCCAATCCACCTAGCCTGCACATCTTTGGGTTGTGGGGGCGAAACCCACGGAAACACGGGGAGAATGTGCAAACTCCACACGGACAGTGACTCAGAGCCAGGATCGAACCTGGGACCATGGCGTCATGAGGCAGCAGGGCTAACCCATTGCGCCACAGTGCTGCCCGAGAATCTTCATTGTTAATGGTCCGAGGAGTTCTGACTTCTCTTCTTCCCAACTAAATTTTCAGTTGCCATATTCTAAATTAAAACATACCAACATTTTAAAGCATGCTGCACGTAGGGTTATATTATAATATAGTGCACTTTAAAATAGTTTTTCAGTTTTAAAACAAATAACATGTTCACCTATAAACATGATAATCATCTTCAATCATGAAAATAAAATTAAAAATTACTTTAACAGAATCAATAAAAATAGCACTGTCCATATAAAAGAAAGAACAAAAACAAAATTGGAAAAAAAACTTCAACATATCTTTAAAACAGCTGTGGAACATGTTGCTTGTTGTCTTCAATACAAACCTGCAATTTAAATCCTTGTCCTCAATGGGCATTCCCTCAGTTTCCCCATCACACACCTGAATTACCTGTGATATACCACCCGGGATTTACCTGTGACATTGCACTGAGATTTACCTGTGATAGAGCACTATGGGTGCAATTCAGCAACCGCGTTGTGCCCGGCACAGATCAGAGTACGCCGGGTGAATAACGGGCGAGGGCAAAATCGAGATTCTCACCCGTCACAAACCATTTTGTAATTCACCCGACCCGCTCCCGATGGCGAGTTCTGGATCGCACCCAAAAATGGTGAGAATGTCATTAACCCTCATTTGCATTAATTTTAATCTTGTTAACAAGATGCAGCAGCCTCCTGGGAATTAGCCAACTTCCCAGCAGGAATCATGCAGGCGTTGTTCAGTACTCCTTTTCAAAAACGGGAATCCAGTTCACTAGCTACTGAGGGGATGTGAGGAGATGGCTAGCTATTTCCATTTTCAGTCATGCAGCTCAAGGACACCGGAGCTGCTGTCCCAGTGCTCGGATAGAAGGACGGGGGAATGGGAACACCCCTCAGGGGCTTGGGTCTGGTCAAGGAGCTGAAGCGTTCCAGGTCGGGGGTTGACAATGGGCCGGTGGGGAGGTCAGGGGCTTTGCGTCTGTGAGGCTTTAAAGCCATCTGAAAACATTGCAGAGACCCACAACAGGGGCAACCACAACTGCAGCCTGACTGTCCTACCAAACACTTCCAGGACAGAGCCCTGCTGTGGCTTCTATCCTGAGATTCACTCCCTTTGACTGGGAACAGCCTCTAGCTTCACAGCTGAAGCATATATCAAATGAGGAATAAGCCTTGTTGGCTGTGAGAGCATCTCACGCTGCTGAACTCTCAGGTGTCTCCTTGAGTGCACACCTGCCATGTCTCAGAAGCTGATTAGTGCACTGCATGTCCAGCAACCTTTGATGCCTGAACAGTGTGCCTGTACTCTAGGGTACAGCATTTTAGAGGCAGCTGCCAAATCTAAAGAGCAGAGCTTCAGAATCCTCTCGCGAAAAGGGCAAGTGCGTGGATGAGCGGAGGGCAGCAGGGCACGACCTCCCTAATACTCCAGCAGAGGTCTGGGGTCTGGAATCTAGGGGCAACTGATGTGACCAGGATTAAGTGTGCAGAGCAAAGATTGTCAGCACAACTGGCACACGGGATGGCACTCTGATAAGAATCATGGTAAGGGTGGGGAGGCTTTGGGATTTGAGGATCCCGGAATGGAAACCCCAACTGATTGTCGAGCTCTCTCCTTCGCCAATTCTTTCCAGATAAAACAATGCTTGCTGGAGCTGATTCCACGGAGGCTGCCCTTGCATTGCTTATGGCAGCCAAGGTGGACAGATGCTGCAGAAGGCAACAGCAACAACGTAGGCGGCACCCCATGTGAAGGAGGCTGTCGCACAGCCTGAAGACCCGGCCGTCCATCAGGCTGAGGAGAAACGCAGACTGGAGGGCCAGCGACAGTCCAAGGTATACCGGCATCGTTGGTCATTCAATGAGATGCCAGACACCATGTGCCGGTGCAGACTGCATCTCAGCAAAGAAACCGTGCGGTACCTGTGCCATGTCCTCGCAGGCATGGCACCCCGTGGAGGAGGAGGATGCCTGCTCCCAGTGGCCGTGAAGGTCACTGCAGCCCAAACCTCTATGCCACCGGGTCATTCCAGGACTCGAGCGGGAACCTATGTGGCATATCACAGTCATCAGCCCACAGATTAATCCGAGAGTTTACGGATGCACTGTATGCCAGGTCACCAGACTACATCACCTTTGAGCTGGACCAGGCCCATCAAGATGCTTGGGCTGCAGGATTTGCTGCCATCTCCAAGATGCCCCAGTCCCAGGAGGTGATCGATGGCATGCAAGTCCACCCTGCGAACACCGGGCATCACAGAGTGCCCTGTATAAAAGGAAGGGGTTCCACTCCCTGAATGTTCAGAGCATGTGGAATCACCACCTTTGAATCATGCACATGGGTGCCCGCTACCCTGGCAGCGTGTATGACATCTACATCCAGGGCAACTCGAAGATCCCCAGTATCCCCAGTCTCCAGAGAAAATCCCTGCTGGAGCAACTGCTGCTTCCGGATGTGGAAGGGTTGGGTAGAATTGGAAATATAAACATGTGGCTGGGAGAACAGGAAAGTGAGCGGGTGGCGAATATTATGGAAAAATGGGAGGAGAGCTGGTAGGGGAGATCAATTAAGAGTATGGAGTGAGACACTGCGTAGTATAAACGCGACCTCCTCATGCACGCCTTATACAATTTAAAGTTATGCACAGGGTACATATGGCTCGAGTGAGAATGAGTGGGTTCTTTCAGGGGGTAACAGATGAGTGCGAGAGGTGTGGGGGATGGGGGCAGTGAATCATGTGCACATGTTCTGGGGTTGTGAAAAGTTGGAGAGATTCTGGGCGGGAGTGTTCGCGGCTGTTGCAGGGAAAAAGTCAGCCTGAGTCAGAAGTTTGAATCGATTTGTACTGGCATTCCCCATCGGGGAAGTATCTCCTCTGCTAAAATTCTGGCCACAGTGGTGGCAGTACAATTTGTTGTTCGGAATGCTTCCACCCACCTGGTAAATTGGTCGATAATAACCAGGCAGTATGTTTTCCCATGAGAGGGTGGCAACGGTCCTATGAAGTCCATTTGTATCTGTTCCCAGGGCCCCCTTGGTCTCGGCTGGTGTCCCATTCTAACTTTTATGGGTCTCCCGGGATTGTGCTGTGCGCACACGGGCAGTTGCGACAATATGTTGCTACATTTCACCCCAATCCCTTCCACCATCATTCTCTCTCCAGGCTGCTTATCATTGCATCTCTGCCTGTATGGGAGAGTCCGTGGTGTAGTTCCAATAAGGTGGTCCCAATACATTCTGGTGCCATTACGCTATTGTCCTTCCTCCAAATTCCATCAGCCCCCTCGGCTGTCCCTAATTCTTTCCATCTATCTCGCTCCGGTTGTGGAATGTCCTCATGTAATTTCTGGATATTGATTTCCTCCCTTTCTATCCCAAGGACTGCAAAGGGTTGTTCCTCTATAGCACTGTCTTCCAGTGCTCGTTGTGCTGTTCTGTCTGCGGCTTGATTTCCTTTATAATGGATCCACCCCGGGGTACCTTTCCCTGGCTCCTTTTGGTGGGCTTTTATTTTTATTACTGCGGCCTCTTTAGGCCCTTCGCTAGCTTCTAGCAGTGCTGTTATTTGCTGCTGGTGTTTAATGGGGGTACCACCAGTCGTAAGGAATCCCCTTTTGCCCCATGCGGTCATGTAATCACGGATCACACCGAACGCATATTGGCTGTCCGTGTAGATGTTTACAGTTCCTCCTTTGGCTTGCCGTAATGCTTGTGTGAGGGCTCCCAACTCTGCTACCTGGGCGATTGACCCCCATCAATCCTTCCTGATTTTATGGTTAGAGTGGTCTGAAACAGGCTTTGGTTTAGCTTGGCTGTCTTCGGTGGGAGTGGTTGTGTGAATCCTTTTCCCTTCCCTATTCTCCTGAATGGGGGCCTGTGATTGTCACCCCTGCGGACTCCGGGAATGTTGTGGCTCCGCAGTGGGCCTAGGTTGGCCCTGGGGTCTACCATGCTTCTCCCAGCATGTTGCCTCCCTGTGCCCTGTCCTGTGACAGTAATTACAGCGGGGCCCGTTGTTCCTCTGCCTATCTCCTGCTTGTGGGTTCCTGCAATTTCTAGCTATGTGTCCCGGTCTGTCACACTTGTAGCAGCTGGGCCCACTCCCTCCTTCGTCTCCTTGGTAAGAGGCTCCTATCCTGTCTGGTCTTGGTTTTGCTTGGGGCATTTTCCCTTCCTGTACCCTGCTAGCCCACTCGACTAGCTCATCATAATCTTGGGAGGCTATCACTCCCATTCTCAGGATTCCCTGATGCATTTCGGATAACCCGTCCTTAAAGGCTTGGACAAAGGCTCTGTCCCCCCTCTCGAAGTTATCCTGCCCTGAGCATCCTTTATAGATTTTAAACAATCATTCCCCAAATTCGGATGCTCCCTCTCCCTTCTGCTGTTTTGTGTTAGTAATCTTGCTCCAATTAATGGGAGAGTTCCCTAACACCCGCTGTATTTCAATTTTAAATTGCGCAAAGGGAACCAGCTGCACTTCTATTTCTGCCGTTAAGGGAACGGCATGGGTCCATCTTCCCTCATTATTATCCTGGGCGGCTGGAGTGGGGGGTCCACCAGCTACCAGTCTCCACTTATCCGCTGGGCAGGCTGCCCTGACCAGCTGGTGTACATCTCTGAGGTGTAGTTGGTGTCCCACCCAGAGTGTATCCAGTTCCTCCCAAAACTTCAAATTTGCACTTCTGGGACTCAGTCGCTCCAGGGAGGCCATAATCTGTTGTCTCTCTCCTGGGGTGAAAGGTTTGTAATTTGCTTTTGGTTGCGCCTCAGTCCCCCCTCTGGTGACTGGTGCCAAATTGTAATTCCTCGTGTCCCACTCCTGTTGCGGAGCGGTAGCCCCAAGTTGCACGGGCTCATATGGAGGTGAGGGGTCTGTTCTCCTTTCCCTCTGCTTTACCCTCAACATGTAATTCTCTTGTTCTAACTCCCTAATCTTCTCCTCCAGCTCACTGATTCGTTTGGTTTCTTTCTCCTTTTCATCCGAGGAGGCATTTACTTCCTCAATCAGTCCCGCTAATTGAGTTACTAACATGATGCCCATCTTCTTTACTTTATCCCGTTTTATCCCATTTATCCATTCTCTTTGGTGTTCTAAAGGTTGTGTTGCATCCCACCCTTCCTTTCTCATCTTGGCTACTATCGCTTCTCTGGCTGATAAATACTTAAACATGAGGGAGTCTGCAGACACTCCTTTCAAAACAACACGGTCTGCCATTTTCTGGACAGACCCACAACCCCCGCGTGCTTGACTACAGTAAAGTGCCCGACTGTTTATCCCACTCCTATTCACTCTCCTGTCCCAGCACTGTACAGTATTGCTATGTGTCCTCGTAGTGTGGTCACAGTGGGTCTCCTTGCCCCTGTACCCCCCCCCCCCCCACTATTCCTGGCACCTCACGCTTGGCTTATCGCTGTCCTAGTAGGGTATACGCCCAGGGATCACCCCGAGTCAGACACCTTCCAGCACCTCCCGCTTGGCCACCGCCTGCACCTAACAAGGCTGATCCGTTGGCCCCCTGGCCACCTGCTATTCAGACGATCTTCCACATAGACGAACAGAGTTGTGACACAAAATTCGCGGGTCCCTGTAAGGATTGCCGCATAAAAACGCGGACTTTTGGTCAGAGGGGATCGATCTCCTATTCCTCACCACAACACTATACTTATCAGCAAAGCCCCTGTAAGTTAGTAACCCTTTTTCAACCCTGCGTTGTTCGCCACTACAGGGTCTTTTTAGTTACGCGATTTCCACCACCCGTGTCCTTCACTCCAAGTGCCCTTGTGTCTCAATTCCTACTTCAAATCCTGACCTTCGCGTGGGTGATTTCTCCTCTTAACACCAGTTCAAAGCAAGGTTTTGAGACAGACACTGTCCTTTGCTTAGGGACACAGGTAGTGCTTTCTATACACAATACATGGGTTAGTTACAACAGTTATCTTACTTTGAATCTACACCCTGTGATCACTTACTTCTTACCCTGTCAATTTCACTAATACTGGAGTTTACTTTTAGCTCTGTTCCTTATTGTATGGAAAACTTTTAAACAATAATTACTTACCTGTTTTCTGAGGTTGCCCCGACCTTTACCTCTGGGTTCCTTGACCCTTCACCTTGAGTAAAACTCACTTGCTCCGGAATTAAAAGTTTCTGTAAGTTAACTTATATTTTAAACAGTTACCATACTTAGTCAGGAATCCCGTTCCCCCAAATTTAAGAACCCCAAATTTAGAATCCCGTTCCCCAAATTTAAATGTAAGAACCCCAAATTTCCCCAAAGGTACCTTTTGTTTAAACCGTGTCTTGTATCCGTTCTGACTGTTTTTCCAGATTCGTTGGAAATCTGACCCCGACCTCCGTGCCGTGGCCACCGGCCAGAAAGTCAGAAATCAGACCCGTGTTCACAGCGCCATTTGTTGCAGGGAAAAAGTCAGCCTGAGTCAGAAGTTTGAATCGCGCTGTCTTTTAACGCTGGCCCGCTGTTCTCCCTGGAGCTTCAGACAATAAACCCTATCTTGCAATTCAAACTTCTGACTCAGGCTGACTTTTTCCCTGCAACATGGCCTTAGCCAGGATAGTGAGGGAGGAGGTGGACCCGGACCTTTTGGTGTTGATACTTGGGGTTTCAGAGAAGCCGGAACTCATGGAGGGGAGGAAGACTGATGTTGTGGCCTTTGCTCTCTGATTGCCCGGCGGCGAATCTTACTGGAGTGGGGTGGGCATCGCCACCGGGGGTAGCGGCCTGGTTGGGTGACCTGTACGACTTCCTGCGGTTGGTGAAGATAAAGTATGAGTTAAGGGGTTCAGTAGAGAGCTTTGAGAAAAGGTGGGGATGTTCGTGACCATGTTTGAGGAGTTGCTCATCGCAGGGCGAGGGGGGGGGGGGGGGGAGAGGAGGGGGTGAAAATGGGGGGGGGGGGGGGAAATTGTACAAACTGTATAGTTGACTGTTGGGAAGCATGTTTCCCGGGTTGTTTGTGTGCTGTACCTTTTTGTTTTGATACTCGTTTGTAATAAAATACATTAAAAAAAACAGAAAAGCACTGACAATAGGACGCACGTTAAGTAACGACTGGAAATGGATTGAAATTTCTCCAGATCCCCACACAGAGGTTGGCTGTGCATTTCCAGCATCATCCATTTTTTAAGATTTCCAGCAGATTATTTTGTAAGAATCATAGAATCACTTCAGTTGCAGAAAGAGGCCGCTGAGCCCATCAAACGTGCACCGACCTTCCAAAAGAGTACCCTAACTAGGCCCACGCCTCCACCCTATCCCTGTAATCCAGTAATCCCACCTAATCTTTTGGACACTAAGGGGTAATTTAGCATGGCCAATCCACTTAACCTGCACATTTTTTGGACACCTGTGGATTTAGCAGCTATTGTGGACCCAAAGATTACATTTGATCCCAATGGATCAAAGATTTCACTTTACTGAAAGGAAACAAATGTCCTTGTGTCAATTCATATCGTCTGTCCATCAGAATGTGCAAGGACTGGGCTTCAGTCCTACACTCTCTTTAGAGGCAGTGAGAAGTGCAATGCTCAGATTGATTTATAAATATCATGCACCAGCTAAAATAAACTTCGCAGAAACTAAAGTACTGCAGGAAGTGTAATATTATCTGAACAAAACCTGATCCTTTCAATCATTGGCTTTTATTGGCTGTTAAACCAATTGACCTCACCCCAAAATTAAATACAGAGCCTGACTCTGCTCCCCCCTCAGTACATCTGCTGCTGAAACCTTTATTCATGCATTTGTTACCTGTTGACCTGATTATTCCAAAGCAGCCCTAGCCAGACTGTTATCTTTTACTTTCCAGAGATGTAACTTTTTGTCAACTCTGCTGCACGTATCCTAAATCACATCGAGTCGCACTCGCTCACCCATCATCCCAGTGCTGCTTGCTGACCGACATTGGCTCCCAGCTCAGCAACTTCTCAATTTTAAAGATCTTGATCTTGTCTTCAAATCTCTCCATAGCCTCATCCTTCCCTTTCTTTGTCTCCCCGAAACCCTCTGAGATACCTGCGCTCCTCTAATTTTAGCCTCTTGCTCAAGCTTGATTTTAATAATTTCACCATTGCCCCCATGCCTTCAGATGCTGAGGGCCTTAACTCTGGAATTCCTTCCTGAAACCTCTCCACCACAATCCCTTGCTTTCCTCTTTGAAGACATCTTCAAAGCCTATCTCTTTGGCCAGCTTTTGATCATCTGCTTGAGTATTTCCTTAGTTGGCTTGGTGTCAAACGTTGCTTCATAATACACCTGTGAAGCGCCTGGGGACAGTTTATTACATTATAGGTGCTATATAAATGCAAGTTGTTGATGTTTTTGTTGTTCTGTTTTTCCTGGCCAATATTTCACCTGTGATTAATATCACTCAAAACAGATTAGCTGATCATTGTCCCAATGTTTGGTGGGATCTTGGTGAGTACAAATATTTTCTAAGGTGCAACAGTGTTCACAGTTCAACAAGTACTTAATTGTTTGTGCAGCACTTTGGGATAGCCTGAAGTCATGACAGGTGCTGTCAAAATGCAGGTCTTTCTGGGTTTTTTTAGGTATCACTGGGGGGGACTGTTACAACATCAGTAAGCTCATGGCAAAGGTACTATCAGATGTGATAATTGTCTAGCGTCAGGCTTTGGGCTCCGGCTTGCAAATGTGTACCTAATCTTGGGATAAGGGGGTTGGTTTTAGCAAACATAAGGAAGCAGTATCTGACATTCTCCCCCTAGGTGGGACCTAGGTGGGATCCTTCTGGATGCTTTATGTGGAGAATAGTGGATGTCTCTGAATGTCAATGAATCCAATCAAGTGACATTCAGTGACAAATATTTTCCTTCACTTTGA
Source organism: Scyliorhinus torazame (assembly GCF_047496885.1). Classification (NCBI taxonomy): domain Eukaryota; kingdom Metazoa; phylum Chordata; class Chondrichthyes; order Carcharhiniformes; family Scyliorhinidae; genus Scyliorhinus; species Scyliorhinus torazame. The sequence continues at coordinate 204,049,456 of NC_092708.1, read as the reverse complement.
GGGAGAGCCAGAAGGAGAAAGAGAATCCAATCGAAGGGATTTGATCAATTGGGTACAGGAAACACTGGAGTATGGTCCTTGTATCTTACAACTGTCATTAGGGAAGCAACTTGCCGGTAACAGGTCCATATGGAACTCACAATGATGGCTTGGTCAGTTCTTTTCCCAGGGGTGAGACTGGGTTTAGAACTGATGGACCAATTCTAACTCAGAAATAAGCTGGAAGTGTTTCAAAATCGGAAAGGAAAGAACAAGGGGATGTGGAAGCAGAACTTTGCCAATAGTGTAGAGGATGATTTCAGGCCTTTTGATATGTGAATTAAGATTATGAATACTTAGTCTTCCTGTTCATGCTTAAATACAGGAGTCCATTATCGCCTATAAACTGTTTGAACCTCCAGTTCTTAGTGAGATTAATTGGGGCGCTATTGTTACTAATATTTTAGCTCTTTTCATTCACACTGTAGGTATGTTGGGTTAAATCAAGGGTTAACCCGCTCCTGTTCCTTTATTCAGAATAAGTAAGATCGCAGTTCGGCCCTTATCTCAGGTCAGAATGGGGAGCAGTTGTTCTTAACAAAAGGAGCGTTGTAAAGGAATTATTTGGATGGCACTCTGGCTTTAATCTGGTGTGATGAGACAATGTCACAATATACCCTTACCCGCTGTTATCACACTCCGCTGACTGAGAGGGAACAAGAAGCTTCCTTTGTTGACCATATCTCTGGATGATCAGATAAGACACAAGTCACCATCAAACACCTTTCCGCTTCCTGAGAGAGAGAGCGAGAGAGTGCAGTCTCTCACCATCTGTACAGGAGGCAGATCCCATGCTTCTTTCTCAACAAACTTTCTCTAAAGAAGGCCCAATTTAACTGAGTAGATCTATCGTATTTATTTTGTCATATTATTTTGTCGTGTTTCTCCATCTCCCAGTTAAATAATCATGTGTTATTCAGTACAAATGGAGTTGTGGCGGGGGCGGCGGGGTGGGGGTGGGGCGTTAGAATATTATCAACAGGCACTTCATAGCCAACCCAATTCAACATTAAATCTCCTCAATGTTCCAGTCTCCACTCCATTTAAATACTTTCCCTTATTATCCTTGTGTAAAATGTCAATATTATGCAATAAATATTAGCTATAGTCGCAATGTTAACTGCGACATTTCTCATAGAGGCAAGGTTAAGAGTTTACCCCTTTAATTATATTTTTGCATTATGCAATTACAAACATATCTGGTGTTAGTAACAGTATGTGCATAAGACAGTATGATGTAGGGAAAAGCTACATGATACTGTACATTTTCAAACATGCTGCGTGTCCTTGGCCACTGTGTTGGTATTGGGTTTCAGAGTGGCGTCTCCTATTAATCATCCTCGCTCTTGCCCCATGCCCATCTGGAGCCATTCACGGAATCATACATTGCAGAAGGCGGGTCATCAGATCCATTCTGCCTGTGCTAGCTTTGTGAAAGCGCAAACCTGTGAGTTCCATGCCCCTGCTGTTTTCCCATAGTCCTGCAAAGTGTGTTTTTAATATAAATTTAGAGTACCCAGTTCTTTTTCCAATTGAGGGGCAGCTTAGCGTGGTCAGTCCACTTAACCTGCACATCTTTGGGTTGTTGGGGTGAAACCCACGCAGACACGGGGCGAATGTGCAAACTCCACATGGACAGTAACCCAGAACCGGGATTGAACCCGGGTCCTCGGAGCCATGAGACAGCAGTGCTAACCACTGCACCACTATGCCATCCTCCCTGCAAAGTGTTGATCCAAACCCCTTTCAGAAGTGGTGATATCATCTGCTTCCTCCAGCCTTTCAGACAGCACATTCGTAGAATCATAGAATCCCTACAGTGCAAAAGGAGGCTATTCGGCCCATTGAGTCTGCGCCAACTCTCCGAAGTAGCACCCAATACTTAAGCCCACCCCCTGCCCTATCCACATCTAACCTTTTGGATGCTAACGGGCAATTTAGGGTGAATCCACCCAACCTGCACATCTTTGGACTGTGGGAGGAAACTGGAGCACCCGGAGGAAACACACGCAGACACGGGGAAAACATGCAAACTCCACACAGACAGTCATCCAAGGTCGGAATTGAACCCGGGTCCACAACATAACAATTTATTGCATAATTTATAATATGAAACACAATCATCCCTTATGTAAAGTGGGAGCTTCATGTTCAAGATAACGTTTGGGCGGATGACCGGGCATTTTATCTCAATGGTTTCCAAGGCAAACTGTGGCTCCATTCTCCATTTGTTTTGACAGACCGATGTGGAAGGATTAAAAGAACATTATGTTTTTTGTTCAACAGTGGTGCCCCTTGAACAGTAGCTAAAATAAACTTTGCTGATCTGAACAGCAACCACATACAGTGTATCAGGTGGGGATTCAGGGTTTAGGAGCCAGAGAGGAAGGAAATGCCAGAAGGACAGGTTGTATGCAGTGGGAGAGCATGGGATCAATTGCAGCTAAGTGAAGATTTTCTTCACCAGACACCCTATGAAAGTGTTGGGCGATCCCAGTATGGAAACAGATCCTTTAACAATGCCAGAATTGCAACTATTTATCAATTTATCACCATGAGTCACTAAAATATTGGAAACTCTGTTGCTTTTGTAATGTTTTTACAACCTAAGGTACTTGAATTCCTGTAAACTGCTTTGTCACTGCATGTCAGTGTGCTTGATGTCCTGAGGATGCAACAGGTGAGATATAAATGCGAGTTTTTCCCCCACTCTACATTTGGTTTCTATAGCTTAGGTCTCCCACAGTCAGTATAAACTTTTTAAAAATGTTAATCCTTTCTCAGAATTATAAAGCCGGTGCCCAGAGTGGACGGAGCAAATCTTTAATCCATGTCCTTGCTTGCTATGAAAACCAATTCAAATTGAATCCAATTCATGATGCCCACAGGAGAGACATATGGGTGCAATTTAGCAGAAAAGCCTCGAAGTGTCATTTCGGGCATGTTTGGTGGAGTGCTTCCCACCAGCTCTTTTGGTGAGATCCACTCCAGTATTGACCCACACTTAGTCAATTTTCTTCCCGGTCCAGCCCTAGAAGATTTTTCTGCAGCAGGGAGCTAACTGGACGGTGAGATCGGCTCCGCAGAGCTCAGGCCGCCATTTTTAAAGGGTGCCAAAATCTCTAAGTGAGATTGAGGGTCCCCCAAGTTCCCCACCCACAGGTAATGACACCCACTGCACACATGAGCATTACCCTATACCCCCCCAAAGTGAGGAAACCACGCTATGGGGTCACTGAGGGTCCTCCCATTTTCAGGCTTTGACAGTGCCAACCTGACAGCTGGCACCATGATACTGCCACCTTGGCAGTGCCCCTGTCAACCTGGTGGTGCCACCTGGGCACCTTGGCAGTGACACCTTGACACCCTGTTAGCCTGGCAATGCCAATGTGTCTGGGTCCCAGTAGGAGAACAAGGTACCACGCTGCCTTGTCCTTGACCACCAAGGTGTCTCTAATTGCCTGGGAGACGCCCCAAGTGCTGTTATGCCTGGTCCATGTTTGTGTGATCAGTGCTAAATGGTGCTTGTGTGATCTCTCGCTGTGGAATTAGTTAGTCCCCATTGGTCCTGTAGATTGGACTTACATCTCGCTAATGAGATGCACATTGCTCTTATTTGGTCTCAATTGGTTTCTTGCCACATCTGGGCGGAATCCGGAACCTGTCAACGGGAACGAGCCAGTTAGATTGTGAACAGGCACGGATCCTGATTTTGGCCTCTCCTGCGGTTTAACTGGCTTGCATGGATCCGTGCTGAGCACAACACTGATGTTAAATGGCACCTACTAGATCCAAGTTGAGTGAAACCATTAGTAATGGTGGCCTGTTTACATTGTGCCTTCCCGTTGTCTTTCTGGCAAATGCATTTTGACAATCATCTCATGGAGTTCTCATATAAAAATATTTCATTCTTTTCATGTCACGACTGCTTCACACGTCAGCATTGACCAAAGTGTCCATGCCAGCCTGCGCGCAAATAAAAAGCAAAAACGACTTCTCCATGTGTTTCATGACCTCTGTAAACTTTATAACCAATTAAGTACATTCATTTCCAACATTTCCCACAATGCTGCTGATTCACAGGAGGACGTTATAAATCTAGAATGCCAGTTAGAGAAAGGATCACTTAAGCTTGTTCTCCTGCAATGTAAAAGCAACCTAAGCATTGGTTGAAAGTTTGCAGAGGTTAGAGATAATAACTGGGCACAACTCCAAATTAGGATTTCAAAAAATGTCTCTTGTAAATTTGGGACTGCCACAGATATCTATGTCAAAGGTCTGCATCACTATTTCGAAGAAGGGCAGGGAAGTTCTACGCCATTATTCTGGCCTTAATTAACAGCTCCCAAACAGATAATATAGTCATTGCCTCAATGCCATTTGTGGGACCTTGTTGTGTGTAAATTGGTGGCAACATTTTCTATGTGACAATAATGACTACACTTCTAAAATACTCAATGGTCTGCAGAGTGCTTTGGCATTCTTGAGGTTGTGAAAGGTGCAATATAAATTCAAGTTCTTTCCCTATTCTTTGTTCCTTCTGTTCAAAGTTTAAACTAAGGGGCACGTTCTCTGGATAAGGCCATTTAGGACTGAATGGAAAATAAATTTCTTTATGCAGAGGGTTGGGAATGTCTTACACCTTTTTAACCAAGGCCAGGAAATTATGATCAAAGCAATACATACAAAATATTGAAGGTACAATTCAAATGACAAAAAACAATCCATCTCCGGGGCGACATGTGGTGCAATGGTTAGCACTGGGACTACGGCGCTGAGGACCAGGGTTCGAATCCGAGCCCTGGGTCACTGCCCGTGTGGAGTTTGCACATTCTCCCCGTGTCTGCGTGGGTTTCACCCCCACAAGCCAAAGATGTGCAGGTTAGGTGGATTGGCCACACTAAATTGCCCCTTAATTGGGAAAAAAAATAATTGGGTACTCTAAATTTATTTAAAAAACAATCCTTCTGCACTGTAAATTCTATGAAATCTATCTCCAACACCATTCAGATAAAATGGAGAAGGTGATTTTGAATGGAGCCTACTTTGTTCCATGATATCACATCAGAAAGAACCATTCTTCACAGAAATGCATAAAATATCCAGTGCTATAATCAGGGAGGATATCCAATCATTTAATTGCTTAATTTCTCTGAATGTGGCCAGGCTGAGGAGAAACTTGGTTTGAATTATAAACTGCCTCATTTCACAGGCGGCAAATACACAGAATCATGAGTCACTAAGCTGCCCTCTCACTGTGCATCCTCCATAAAGTTAATCTTAAATCTTGTTCATCTATCGCCCTTGTGCTCACTGGCCAATATTGGCAGTACCTCGAAGATAGAATTTTCATTCTTGTGTTTAAATCCCTCTGTAGCTCGCTTCTCTCTATCTGTTACCTCCTCCAGTCCTACATTCCTCCGAGATCTCTGTGCTCCTCTTACCTCCTGCACACTCCCCATTTACATCGAAACACCATTGGTGGCCATAACTTTAGGTGCCTGAGCCCTAAGTTTGGGAATTCCTTTCCTAAACCTCTAAGCCTCTCTACCACTCGTTTCCATGAAGATTTCACACAGCGGGGTAAGATCAAAAACGATAAAATCTTGAGGTGAAGATTGAGTTCTCCACCTACAATTATGAGATTTTGTATCGCCCCGGTAAGCTCAACGAACCCCCCGATGCCTTGTCCCAAAGTACATGTGCCAGCGCACAAGTGGACCGACTCCAGACCCTGCATGACGATTCCTGTCACCCGGGAGTCACCCGCTTTTACCACTTCATTAGGCCCGCAATCTGCCCTACTCCATCGAGGACGTCAGGACTATCACCAGAGACTGCCAGGTCTGCGCAGAGTGTAAACCGCACTTCTCCCGGACAGACCGTGCGCGCCTGGTGAAGGCCTCTCTCCCCTTTGCATGCCTCAGCGTGGACCTCAAAGGGCCCCTCCCCTCCACCGACCGCAACATGTACTTTCTTAATGTGGTCGACGAGTATTCCCGATTCCCCTTCGCCGTCCCATGCCCCGATATGACGTCTGCCACCGTTACCAAAGCCCTCAACACCATCTTCGCTCTGTTCGGTTTCCCCGCCTACGTCCACAGCAACCAGGGATCCTCATTTATGAGCAAGGAGCTGCGCCAGTACCTGCTCAACAGGGGCATTGCCTTGAGCAGGACGACCAGCTACAACCCCAGGGGAAACGGGCAGGTGGAGCGGGAGAATGGGACGGTCTGGAGGGCCGTCCAGCTGGCCCTACGGTCCAGAAATCTCCCAGACTCCCGCTGGCAGGAGGTTCTCCCCGACGCACTTCACTCCATTCGGTCGCTCCTGTGCACCGTGACCAACGAAACCCCCCATGAACGTTTCTTTGCCTTCCCCAGGAAGTCCACCTCCGGGGTTCCGCTCCCAATGTGGCTGGCAGCTCCAGGACCCATTCTCCTCCGCAAGCACGTGCGGCTCCACAAGGCGGACCCGTTGGTTGAGAGAGTACAGCTACTCCACGCTAACCCGCAGTACGCCTGGCGTACCCTGACGGCCGCCAAGACACAATCTCCCTCAGGGATCTGGCACCAGCTGGATCCCCACACTGCCCCCCCCTGCCCCGGCGCCACCCTCCCCTCCCCCGGCACACCCCACCGCAGCCCCCGCTCCAGGACAACCCGTCTTCCCCATGCTCCCACCCGGGGATGAAGAGGATTTCGACACGCTCCCGGAGTCACCGAAGACCAAGCCGACGCCTGAGTCACCACCAGCACTGCGGCACTCTCAATGACAGATCAAGGCGCCCGATCGTCTAAATTTGTAACCTTCTCTGCAATTTTAAAACCAATCTGTATGTATATAGTTTTCCACCACCCCCGCTGGACTCATTTTTAACAGGGGGTGAATGTGGTAGTCACCTCTGTTGTATTATATTGTATATATGGGTATTACGGTAAGGCCCCTGGACTACAGGTACGGGAGTTGATCCCCGCCTGCTGGCTCCGCCCAGTAGGCGGAGTATAAATGTGTGTGCTCTCCGAACAGCAGCCATTTTGTAAGCTGCTGTAGGAGGCCACACATCTCTGTGTAATAAAGCCTCGATTACATTTTACTCTCGTCTTGTCGTAATTGATAGTGCATCACATTCTTTTGATTGTTTTTTGGTCACCTGCCCTACTGTGTCATTATGTAGTTTAAATGTTATCTGCTACTGCTCTTGTGAAGCATGTTGGGATGCATTACTAATTAAAGATGCTGTATAAATGCAAGTTGTTGTAAATGAGCAAAACCTTATCCGAGCAACAGACTTTCATTTTTCAATATAATATGGCTACAGAGGGTGACACAGTGGCACAGTGGTTAGCACTGCTGTCTCACACGCCAAGGACCCCAGGTCGATCCCGCCCCCGGGTCACTGTCTGTGTGGAGTTTGCACATTCTCCCTATGTCTGCGAGGGTCTTACCCCCACAACCCAAAGATGTGCAGGGTAGGTGGATTGGCCACTCTAAATTGCCCCTTAATTGGAATTAAAGAAAAATATCTAAAAATATATGGCTTCAAAACTCATATAAGTTTTTTTTGTAAAAATATATTTTATTCGTAAAATATCTGAAAGAACATCACAAACATTTCAAAATAACCATCCTAAAAAGTGCAGTGTTATTCAAGTTTTCTACTGAGATCATGTTGCACTCTGAGGTGCTTCAATAAAATCAAAAGAACATTACAGACATTTCAAAATGGTCATTACAAAACGTGTAATGGTATTTAGGTTGTCTACCTAGATCATGTTGCATTCTGAGATGATTCAATACAATTGTGATACATTTAATGTTCACTGTATACATTCAATGCGAATCATACAGCACATGGCTTTCTGTTCCCAGGGATACACACCGCAGTGGTTAGCACTGCTGCCTCATGGCACTGAGGACCTTGTTACCAGCGACACACACTGAGATAAACATCAGCTGCTGCTGGTGGATCATCAGCTGAATGAAGGATGCTCTTGGCCTGCCCGAATCTTGTTGGTCGTCAGTGCAAAGAGGTGTTCCCGATGGAGGATTGCAGACTAGCACATTCTAAAGTCCAGGGCTACATGCTGAGGGGCGTACTAAAGCTTGGGGCAGTGCCGCAGAGGTGCAATGGGGAAAAGTCGCTGTCTAAGACCTTTCAGCCACAGTGAACCAAGGGGAGGGGAAATGTATAAAACCCCAAAACAGGTATTAGTTATACTTGCAAGCTGAAACTGATGTAGGACAACTTCTGGCTGAGTGGGATGACATCATCCAAGGTACAATGCAGACAGCACCTGATGCTACACACTCACATGAATACATGTTTCATACTGCTTCCCATTGATACAGAAATGCAGTGTAACTGTGCATATATAATGCTGCTGTCTTGCAATAGGTCAACAATGCGAACAGTGTGAAGGCTTCCTTTGAGGCATTGAGCTAACTGGAGCAAGCTGAGTTAAGTATTGATAGTACTGGTGTTAAGGTCTATCACCCACCTGGTCCTTATCTTTGAGGTAGGACAGTCAGTGTTTACAAGAATAAGTTGTGGAGCATGAACATTCCGGTGTGCTGTTGGAATGCTAATTCAAAGGGAAACTCCTACTGGTTCCAATAAACTCAGGGACTGAGCTTTTTGAATTGCTTTCAACCCAGAGCCTCAGCTCCCTACAAGTGCCCATAAATTGCATGCCATTTGTCAATTTATTTACAACGCTTTCTTGACACACTGGTAGCTACAAAAATAGCCAAAATCATGGGCTGGATTCTCCGTTTGGGAGACTAAGACCCCACGCTGGCGTGAAATCGGTGGTCTTTTACACCAGGAAAAGTGGTGCAAAATGGCCACCGATTCCCCATTTTGCTGGGGGCTAGCAGGGAGGCAGAGTAGAGCTCACAGGTCTAGCTGCCGATACGGCCCTGAGCATTTCTGGTTCCGTGGCCATGCATGCACACGGCGGCAGCCTGCAGCGGCTGCATGGCGGACTCAGCCTGCGGGCCCGGATCGCTTGCATGCCCCGGACCACCCGCCCACAGTGCCCTGAATGAAACCCCCCTTGCCCGCGGATCGGCCTTCTCTCGACTGTGGCGGCGCCGGACTGAGTCCGCAGCCACTACGCGAGGTTCACGGACAGTGTGAGAACACGTGACCCATGCCGTCAGGAACTCGGGCGGATGGGGACGGAGCATCGCGGGGCCTGAGGCCTTGGATACGTGGCACAGCGTACTCTAGGAGCACGCCGCTCTTCAGGGGGTGGAGAATTCAAAAACCGACACTGCTCCCGATTTCAACGTCAAAACGGACTCTCCGCCCCGTCGCCAAAACGATTTTGGCATCAGGGGCGGAGTTTCCAGCTCCATGTATGTGTCTCAAAAGAAGAAAATAAAACCCCACAACCAAGCTGTGGTGCCAACAGAACTCTAGCACTGCCCATCTTAAATGATGCAAATTGGTCCCAGAGAAACTGTGGTCCAATAGAAAGACTTGTATTTAAGATATCACATCTTTTGGGACCTCACTTAAGGACAATGAAGTCCTTTTGAAGTATTGTCAGCAATGTAACATAGAAAATGCAGGATCCAATTTGTGCACAGCAAGCTCCCACAAACAGCAATGTGATACGAACAGGTAATTTGTTTTTTTAGGAAAATTGGTTGAAGGATAAATATTGGCTAGAGCGCTGGAAAGAGCTCCACTCTGCTCCAAAATAGTGTCATGGGTTCACTTACACCCAATTGAGAGGGCAGACAGGGCCTTGTTTTAACATCTCATTCTAAAGGCTGATGTGCATTTTGTGCAGCCTGCCCGCCTTATTTATTCCTTGTTCCAGTGTCATTTCTAAAAAGGAGGTTGTTTTCACTGGAGACCCAACAACAGCTCATTTCATAAGCCCATGAAAACCTGAATCCTGATGTGGGGTTCCTAATCTTTAGGACATGTATATCACAGTGAGGTTGATATTAGGAGACCGATTGACTTAGGGTGTGATTCAGTGGCCTCGTTGCACTCGAGCGAGAGAGCGATGAGGCCGGTGAATAGCAGGAGAAGCCAAAAAATGAGAACCGTGCCAGGTGCCAACCGTCTGCAATGCAACCGGCCCACTCCCATAGGTGAAATCGGGATCCCACCACAGCATAGCGAGAAGCCAATAATCACCACTTAGATCATAGCCTCCCCTGATTAGTACTCCTTTTTAAAAAGGTGAACCTGGCGGTAGGGCTTCTGCAGGGGGCCAAGGAGGTATGTAGCCATCTTCACTCACAGGCATTGCACAATGCGGGAGGCACACACACACACACACACACACAGCAGCCGAGATCCGAACACCCAGAGAATGGACCTCAGCACCAGGGAGAGGTCCACAGCCGGAGGGTGGGTGAATGCCATGGGGAGAAGACTAGCGCCCGGTCCAGGTAATGTTATATGGGAGTGTCAGGGATACAGAGGGTGGGTCCAGTGAGTGAGGGGGGTGTCTGTGCATGGACTGTGCATGCCTGGTGTGGGTGAGGGGGGACGGGGCGTGGGGGAGATCAATGGGGGAATGGAGGGTCCCAGAGTGGGAGCCACTGCTGTTTGTCAGTCTAACTCCCTCACCCAATTCCTTACAGATATTGAACAGTATGGATGATATTTTGGACCCCACAGAACAGACTCTACTGGTGCTGCAGGTAGGCAAGGCAGCCAGACACCAGAGACGGCGCCAGCAGCAGCGTCTGCCCATGTGCCAGAGCCGTCCTCTCACCCTGAGGACCCTGCCGCCCATCAGGCCAGAGTAGACCGAGGGGGAGGCCCACAACGCCCCAGGGTACAAGCGTCGCTGGTCATTTGAGCAGATGAGGGAGGGTCCGCCTCAACAAGGAGACGGTGAGGGCGGCATGGTGGTGCAGTGGTTAGCACTGTTGCCTCACGGCGCCGAGGACCCAGGTTCTATCCCGGCCCCGGTCCATGTGGAGTTTGCATCTTGTTCCCATGTTTGTGTGGGCCTCACCCCCACAACCCAAAAAATGTGCAGAGTAGGTGGGTTGGCCATGCTAAATTGCACCTTCATTGGAAAAAATTAATTTAGTTTTAACAAAACAAGGAGATGGTGTGGCACCTGTGTCATGTCCTTGCGGACTTGGCACTGTTATATTACTGGGTCCAGTAATATATATCGTTACTAGTTGCTGTTGGTACAGATTGTCGGATGGTGTGATCCTGAAGAAACCACGAGTCTTCAACTTAAAGCAAACTAATTTATTGAGGAACAATTAATTATATTTGAGTTTGACACTCTACAGAACTATCTCTAGAAATAAAGTAATTAAATATTGATGTATTAACTGATTCACAACTATAAATACTATCTATACTGAGAGCTATCTATCATACACTACTGCTTACTAAACACTCCTGGGTTGAAAGAGACCAAGATCCTCTAGGAGCTGATACTTATACTGGGATCTAGTGTTGCCCTCTGGTGGTAGTGTTGCAGCTAGATGTTATAATTAACACTTTAGTTATAGACACATATACATATCATTACAGGCACCATGTGGAGGAGGAGGATACCCGCTCTCTGTGGCCGTAAAGGTCACCGCAGCCCTGAACCTTTACGCTTCGGATCCTTCCAGGGCTCGAGCCGGGACCTGTGTGGTCTCTTGCAGGCTGCAGCCACAGGTGCATCCGACAGGTTATGGATGGCCTGTTTGCCCGGACAGAAAACAATATAAATTTTGACTTGAACCAAGCCCATCAAGGTGCCTGGGCAGCAGGATTCGCCGCCATCATCATGTAAGGGGGGTGATAGACTGCACGCATGTCACCTTGTGCGCACCAGGCCACCTTACATTAACAGGAAGAGGTTCCACTACTTAAATATCCAGCTCGTGTGCGACCACCACATGAAGGTCATGCACGTGTGAGCACGACGGTTACATCCTGGGGTAGTCGGTCATCCCCGGCCTCTTCGAGGAGCACCCCAGGATGGCCGACTGGCTCTTGGGGAATAAGGGGTACCCCTGAGGACTGGCTAATGACGCCAGTACAGAGGCCAGTGACCGATGTGGAGACCCAATACGAGGCCCATGTGACCACTCGAGCTGTCATTGAGCGGTGCATCAGACTGTTCAAAATGCGGTTCCGATGCCTCGACCACTCTGGTGGTGCCCTGCCATGCACCCCCTGGAGGTGGTCTGCTGTGTCCTCCACAACCTGGCACAGCAGCGGGGTGACGTGCTGGAGGTGGAGGATGAGGAGCATGTGGCCACCTCTGAGGAGGAAGAGGAGGAGGACGAGGATGATGATGCGGTGCCAGACAAGCAGGGGCTGGAGAAGAGCCCTGGGAGGAACCGGAGGACCAATTGGTGGCTGCATGACATGCGGAAGTGGTGAGAGTTTGAAATGAAATGAAATGAAAATCGTTTATTGGTCACAAGTAGGCTTCAAATGAAGTTACTGTGAAAAGGCCCTAGTCGCCACATTCCGGCGCCTGTTCGGGGAGGCCGGTACGGGAATTGAACCCGCACTGCTGGTCTTGTTCTGCTTTACAAGTCAGCTGTTTAGCCCACTGTGCTAAACCAGTCTGGCAAGCCTGGAGGGCCAGGGAGGCCCTCAGACTCTCCCACTTCACATAGGACGTGGCTTGGTCTGTCAACGCTACCGTCCCACCCATTTCCGCCCCACCCCACCCTTCCAGGGTCTGTGCCACATCACTCCAGGGTGCTGGGAGTGTTTCGGCACTGTCCGTGGGTCAATGTCTAGGGCAGGGAGGTTGTGATAAACCAGAGAGCTGAGCGCTAGTGCTCCTCAATCTATACCATTGTCTGACTCCTGCCTGTCTCCATGTCTGACTCAATGCCTAGAGAGATGAGTCAAGGGTTCGGAGGTTAACCTGCGACCTTGATCAGGAAAGCCCCTCAGCCTTCTCTTGTCTCGAGAAAAGACCCCAACCTATTCAGTCTTTCTTAACCTTTACGATCTCCGGTATAATTATAGTAAATTCATTTTCTATCTACAATGCCTATATGTCCTCTTTGTAATATGGAGAGCAGAACTGTATATAGTCCTCTGAGTATTCCCAAAAAAGGTTCTATGTAATTTTAACATAACATCTTGCTTTTCAATTCAATTCTTCTCGAAATAAACTTACAACTTTTAATGATCCTTTTGCTTGTATCCTTATACTCTTAACTCCTCCACCACATTTAGACTCCCTTTTCCAAGGAATATGTGGCCTCTTTATTCCACCTACGAAAAGACATCACCTCACACTTAGCTACATTAAATTATTTTGTCAATTACATGTCCATCTTGCAAATTTATTAAAGTCTTCTTGTATTTTGCCACTTTCCCTTAGTAATAACAAGACACTGCACCCCCCCCCCTAGTTTGGTGCCATTCTCAGATTTTGACTTGCACTTCTGGGGCGCGGTTTAACGGAAACAATTTTAAGTGTCATTTTGGGCATGATTGTCGGGGTGTTTCTCAATGGCCACGCTGGCGAGATCGCGGCATGTATCTAATGGCACTTAGTGCCAGTGCTTCATGGGCTGTTCGCCGAACTGGTGCCTCTACCTCTTGCCACTAACAAGGTGGGTCTGCTTTTAAATGTTCCCTCACCATTCACTCCAGTCAACACACAACCACAACCCCACCACCCCTGGGCACAGTGACCCAAGATCAAACACCTCCAATACAGACCCCATTCAGAGTATGGATATGAGTGCGCTGTCAGCAGAAAGACAGGAGTCAGACTTTGGCAGAAACTGAGGCGCACCAGAGCTTTCCTCACAGTGAGTTATCATCACTCTCCTGCCTTGCAAAGTGACCTGCTGACAGTCCTGACACAAGCTCATCGCCCTGGAGTGATTTGCACAGACCCTTGGAAGGTGGACTAGCGTAGTCGAGAGGGTGGAGGGGAACGATCAGGGAATTGGCGGAGAGGGGGAAGGAGGGGTCTGGGAGGAGGGGGCAAGGAGGGAAATGGGGGCAAGGAGGGATTGGGGGAGAGGGGGGTGAGGTGACGGACAAAGCCTCGTCCCATGAGAAGCGGGTGAGGGTAAGGGCCTCCCTGCTCCTCCAAGCATGCCGGATCCTCGCCGCCACCTGTCCTCCATCCTCCAGCCTCACCTACGGGTCTTCCCCGGGCTCGTCCACCATCCCCTCCTGGTCCGGCCTCTCCTTCTCCACATCCTCAGATGAGGTTGCATGTACCTCCTCATTTTCCAGCAGCATGTCACCCTGCTGCTGTGCCATGTTTTGGAGGGCACAGCAGACCACTACAAAGCGGGCGACCCTCTGGTGGGGTGTACTGCAGTGCACTACCAGATCAGTTCAGGCATCGGAACCACATTTTGAGCAGTCTGATGCACCACTCAATTAAAGCATGGGTGACAACATGGGCATTGTTATATCGGGTCTCTGCCTCTGTCTCCAGCCTCCAAACTGGCATCATCAACCAGGACCTCAGTAGGTACCCCTTATCCCCCAAGAGCCAATTTGTCATCCTGGGAAGGTCCTCGAAGACGCCGGGGATCTTCGAGTGTTCCTGGATGTAGCTGTCATGTACACTCCCTGAGAAGTTTGCACACATGATCAGGATCTGGAGGTGGTGGTTGCACATGAGTTGAATATTCAGGGAGTGGAACCCCTTCCTGTTAATGAACGGCACTCCCTGATGCCCTGGTGTGCACAAGGCACCATGCCATGCATACCATCAATTACCCCGTGGACCGGCAATGGTGGAGAATCCTGCTACCCAGGCATCTTGATGGGCTTGGTCCAGGTCAAAGTTAATATAGTCTGATGCCAGAGTATGCAGGGCATACATGGCCCTGCAGATGCACTTGTTCGCTGTAGCTTGTGAAATGGCGCACAAGTCCCCGCTCGAGCCCTGGAATGAACTGGTTGCATAATAGTTCAAGGCTGCGGTGACCTTCACAGCCACTGGGAACAGGTGTCTTTCGCCTCCATGGGGTGCCATGTCCATGAGGACATGGCGCAGGTGGTGCACTGTCTCTTTGTTGAGATGGAGTCTCCTGTGGCACATGCTGTCTGTCATCTCCTCAAAAGACCAATGACGCCTGTACACCTTGGCCTGTC
This sequence comes from Scyliorhinus torazame, assembly GCF_047496885.1. Taxonomy (NCBI): domain Eukaryota; kingdom Metazoa; phylum Chordata; class Chondrichthyes; order Carcharhiniformes; family Scyliorhinidae; genus Scyliorhinus; species Scyliorhinus torazame. Next base: position 204,034,332 of record NC_092708.1, on the reverse strand, counting down.
GCTGGCGTTCCCTCTGGGTTCCCACTCGGCCTGATTGGTGGTTGGGTCTTCAGGGTACGGGGAGGCCCCCTGCACCTCGTGTGCCGCATACAGCCTGCATCAACACTGCTGCCACCTTCTCCGGCGTCTGGCCACCTGGGCCCCCTGTACTGCGAGCGCAGCCTCTGCGGGACTGACAGCACCAGCCAGATTGTTTAATCTGGAAAGAATTGTAGAAGGAGAGAGACCAACAATCAGTTAGGGCTTCCTCCCGGGACCCTCAAATCTCCCAAGCCTCCCCCACCCTTATGTGTCCCGCTTTCTCTCAGAGTGACATCCAGTGAGTCGGTTGTGCTAGAAAACCTCACTCTGCACACTCACCCCGGTCATATCAGGAGCTCCTAGACCCTGGCTAGGAACGTTCGGGAGACCGTGCTCAGGTGCCGTCCGCTGAGGTCCTGAACTGTCTTCTCTCTTTGCATTGTAGTTTTGTCCACTTTCCTTACAGATGCCAGAAGCCCCTCCTAGGTCAGACCAGCCAACCACTGAGATGGTTAGCATGACAGTCAAGAGAGGGACTAGCAACAAGAGGCTCAACCCCTGTCTCCAATACCAGTTGAAGAGATAAGCCCTGAGACCACAGAGCAGACACTGCAAACCCCAGCCAGCATGACAGTGCCACAGTAGGAACCCAGTAGGAGTCATCCATTGATGGCAGCACACCACACAGCCGAACACAAAGGTGAACTGACAACCAAGTCACACCCTCACAACATGAACACCCCAGCGTGCATCACGGTGAGCCACAGAATGGAAGTAGAGGAAAATACACTGGCGAGGCAATGCCCAATGATCGTTCATCCTGTAACGAACGAAAAAAACAATCAACATCTATCACTACTATCAGGGTTTGGACAAAGAACGATTCAATGCCAAAGAACGGAAAATGAGGATGAAAATACACCAAGATGCTGGAACAATCTCCGATTCAATAAGGTTTACCTCCAGCAACAGAGCCCACCTCATTCTGATAGTAGTGAGAACAAGATATGGAAAGGTTACATGGCTTCCAGATCACCTGAATCTATGAACTTGGAGTTTTGGGGTGAGGGGGGAGAGATGGAGTGGTAGTAATAATGTAAATACATGGGATAAATTGGGAAAATGTTGGATAAAGACTTGTGGAAGGCATTGTCTAAAGTCTGGCTCATAAAGGGTTAACATGGGACTGAGTACAATACTGCCCACACAGTAATGTAAGAGAATACATGAGCCGCACCTAGGGGTCTGTGAAGTGTTGGACAGAGCCATGTGTAGAAGCCAGCATGGAGACAGCCCTTTGTCTTTACTGTACCGATGTATAAAATCTCTACTAGTGTAAGGAGACTTTCTATTGATTCCTTATTTCCCATTTCTTTTACTTTGTCATTATCATTTTTGATCCATGGATATTTAATGGACATATATCTTTTAAGTTGAGTAAAGGAAATGAGGAACACAAAAGTTGCAAGACGGTACACTGTGCTATGAAGATTTAGATTTTGACCAGAAGAACTGAGACTTTCTGGCACCTGAGGGGTTGGAGGGATTTGGTTCAATTGGTTGGCTGGTGGCCAATGGATTAGCGAAAGACCATACTCTGCCTGGCAACAGACAGTGATTGGGTCCTGCCAGGAGGGATGTTTTCAGAGGACCCATGACATGTGACTGGATGCTGAGAGAAGAAGCTGTAAGTTGCTCTCTCGCTCTTTCTCCAAAAAAGATTTCCTGCCTGTCTGTTTCTGAAGTCTTGAGATGCTTATGAATCTATAGTGAAAGCCATTACAGACTGAAAGCAGGAACACCCAACTGACGGCCTAGGTAGAACGAACCTAATTGGAAGGTGTCCACCTGAAACAGAGACTTTTATTCTTTTACTCTTGCATAATTTACCCCCTCTTTACCCTCTGTGTATGTCTGTCTTGTGTGTGTGTTTAGAGGGTGGGGTGAGTTAAAGAGGGGGTGGGTAAGGAATTAGATAATAGTTGTTTTTGCTGCCTATTTAATTATAGTTGTTATTAATGAAAAGTAAGTGTGTTTAAATTTACAAACCTGGTGACTGTAATTATCGGGCAGCCAAAGACCAGGGACTTTGGGTATTTTCTAAAAATTAATAATTAATTTCAATTGTATTGGGACTCCGGGTCAAGTGGGGCTGGAATTGACTGTGCACGTGCCCAGGGTGTGGTAACAGAAGTTAATACTTATTGTTGAACTATCTAAGACTACGAATACATAAAACGACCTACAGAACTACCCCCAAGACCCTCCAACAATTTGATTGTTCTTTTTAAATATAGGAAGAACATTAGTTGTTCCTCAGTCCTGGTAACTATGACAAGGCAACCATTCAATATTTATGCTGTTTTACTGTCATTACATGTGAGTTTACTGTTGTATCCATTAGTGGCTCCCACCCCTATCCCGAATTCCCTTTTGTTATTTATGTATCTGCAGAATATTTGACAATTTATTTTTATATCTTCAGAATTTAATTTTCTCATTCCCCTAAGCTTTCTTAAATTTTTAACCACTTCTACTGCTTTTTGCCACTCTCTTTAACATGTACGCAATTAGGGAGGGAGAGAATCAGGCAAATTCTTATCTCATTTTGCAACCCTACTGCTCTAGTTTCTTGTAAATATTCACCTTTCCCGTTAATCAGAAGAATAATGTTGTAACCACTCCCAGCCAACACCACCATCTCTCCCCCTGCCACCTCAACCAATTTCACCCCCCCCCCCTCCCCCCCCAACCAATAAGCACTTACTTGTATGAAAACTGCTTTTCCTGTCCAGCGTGGCTAAGAGTTCACACTAGGAGGTACTGAATGCAGTACATTACGTACACTAAGAACAGTAATCTCTCAAAGCGTAGCAATGAAAGGTCAGGACTCTCAGTCTAAGCTAATGGATTTGATACTGTTAACACCTAGTGTGCAATTTTCTGCAAGTGATGTCCAGCGGTTTTCGAGCATTTCTAATGTAGAGGGGTCAAGTCAAACACCACAGCCCTTAACACGAACACCGAGGTCGGAAGGGAAGCTTCTCTCCAGCGAAGCAGTGCCGCTGATCGGCATGCCAGTAATCGCAATTCATAGAACTGGAGAATCGTACAGTACAGAAGAAAGCCATGCGGTTCATCATGTCGTTGCCACCTCTTTGAGAGAGAGATACAATTAGACCCATTCACCTCTCTTTCCCCACTCTCTTTTTGCAAGTATATATTGTTTTCCGTTTGAATGTTCCATCGAATCTGCTTCCACCATCCATTTTGGCCATGTATTCCACAGAAGGACTCACTGTGTGAAATAATTCCTCCTCCTCTCCCCGCCCCTCTCCGCCGCCCCCCCCCCCCCCCCCCCGCCCCAGCCCTGGTTATTTCACTCTACCTTAAATCTGCTTCATCTGAATACTGACCTCCTGCCAGTGGATTTAGTTACGTCTTATTTATTCTGTCAAAACACTTAATATCTTCAAATACTGCGACTGGATCCCTCCTTAACCTTCTCTGAAAAATGCCACCTTCGTTGATCTCTCCATATCACTAAAGTGCTGGTACCGTTCAAGTGAATTTCCACTGCCCCATTTGTAATGTGTTGCCCAGATTGGGTTACAATACTCCAGTTTTGGACCAAGCGGTGATTTATAAATTCCTGCACTATAGCTATATATAGCCCAGTGTCAGCCCTAGCTCAGTGGGCAGCATTCACATCACTTCGTCTGAATGTAGTGGGTTCAAGTCCTACGTCAGAGGTTTGAGTGTGAAATCGAATCTTAACTGCAGCACAGCACTGAGGGAGTGCTGCACTGTTGGAGATGCCACATTTCAATGATGTTAAACTGACGCCTGGATCTGCCCCTGGCTCGAAAGATCTCGCTATACCGTTTCAAACATGCACTTGGGATTTTTGCCTCGTGTCATATCAATCTTTATCCCTCAGCCAACATCACAGAAAGAAAATAAACTGGCCGTTATCACATTACACAGGGGGCAGTGACTCTCAAATGTTGTGGCTGAAGTCAGGAGGAAATGGAAAATTTCAAAACTGAGATTGATTAATTTTTATTATGCAAAGGTCTAAAGAGTTATGGAATGAAGCAAGGCAGGTGGATAACATTGAGATACAGGTTAGTCACAATCGAGTTCAATTACGCCACAGGCTCGAGGGGCTGCTGACGTATTCCTGTCACCCTGTTTGTGGGATCGTTCTGTGCTTTAAAAGGCTGCCATTTTCCTACATTGCCACAGTGACTGCACTCCGAAAAGTGTTCCATTGGTAAACCTTCGGGATGTTGTGAGGTCGCGAAAGGTGATGACTCTCTTTCATTCTTTACTATGCGCCATTAGTCATGCTTGAGGTACTTTAAGTATGTGTGAAAGTTGATTGGACAGTCTGGGGAAAGCTCCTCAGTTCCTGCGAGTCGTTGTTCCAGCGAGAAGATAGCACTATCGCTTCATGAATTTAGATTATTTGAGCCCAGGTGTATGCAGACTGTTAAAAGAAACTGTTTCTTTTTCAGAATTTCGTTTCATCCTGCCTACTCAATAGAAGAGGAGGATAATATATATATATAGAACTCTGTAGGTAGTATATACCATTCAGTGTTATGCAAGAAGGAAATGAACATGACATGTTTGTGTTGCAGACATAAAACGTACGAGTGGTGAATTGCTTGTGACGTTTACTGCATTTAAGATAATCTGAAATCTCAGTTAAATAAAAATGTTGCTTTTACAGGTGGCACAGGGGTTAGCACTGCTGCCTTACAGTGCCAGAGACCCGGGTTCGATTCTGACCTCGGGTGACGGTGTGGAGTTTGCACTTTCTCCCCGTGTCTGTATGGGTTTCCTCCAGGTGCTCCTCCCACAGTCCAAAGATGTGCGGGTTAGGTGGATTGGCCATGATAAATTGCCCCTTGTGACCAAAAGATTAGATGGCGTTACTGGGTTACGGGGGAGCTTGGGGGGTGTGGGCCTAGGTAGGAGGGTCAGTACATTCTTGATGGGTCGAATAGCCTCCTTCTTCACTGTAGAGATTCTAATCTAATTATGATATAGAACAGTGTGGAGCATATTGGATCCTTAGAAGTTCAATAGTTTATATGATTATCAATGGTGATTCGAAACAAACCTGTTGGACTTTAACCTGGTGTTGTAAGACTTCTTACAATAGTTTATAGACACACCTTTCAGGATGCAATTAAAATGTTACTCCTAAAGGAGCTAGATCGTGTGAATTTAAATGAGTGGGCAAAATGGGCAGATGGGATATATTGTAGGAAAATGTGAAGTTATGCCCTGTGGTAAGAATAAAAGCTGAATATTATTTAAATGGAGAAAGGCAACAGAAAGTTGCAGCACAGAGGGATTTGGGGTCCTCATACCTAAATCACAACAAGATGGCATGCAAATTCAGTAGGGGGAGGCAAATAGAATGTTGACCTTTATTTCAAAGGGAATGGAGTATAAAACTCTGAAACTATACAAGGCACTGGAACGAGAGGTGACCTTATTGAGACATATAGGATTCTCAGATGGTTTTGACAGGGTAGGTGCAGAGAGGTTGTTTCCCCTTGTGGGAGAGTCTAGGACCAGAGGACATAATCTCAGAGTAAGGGTTCGCCGATTTAAGACAGGGGTGGGGAGGAATTTCTTCTCTCAGAGAGTAGTGAATCTGTGGAATTCTATACCGCTGGGACGTTTGGTATGTTGGATGCTTAGATAGACAGATTTTTAATCAGCAAAGTAATCAAGGGTTATGGGGAGAAGGCGGGAAAATGGAGTTGAGGATTATTGTATCAGATCAGTTCATAGAATAAATTCCCTACAGTGCAGGAGGAGACCATTCAGCCTATCGAGTCTTTACCGGCCCACCAAAAGAGGACCCTACCTAGGCCCATGGCCCTACCCTATCCTCGTAACCCAGTAACCCCATCTACCGTTTTTTGGACAGTAAGGGGCAATTTATTTATTATTTAAAAAATAAATTTAGAGTACCCAATTATTTTTTTCCAATTAAGGGACAATTAAGCGTGGCCAATTCACCTAACCTGGGTTGTAGCGGTGAAACCTATGCAGACACGGGGAGAATGTGCAAACTCCACACAGACAGTGACCCGGGGCCAGGTTCGCACCCAGGTCCTCGGTGCCGTAGGCAGCAGTGCTAACCACTGCGCCACCATGCCGCCCCAATAAGGGGAAATTTAGCATGGCCAATCCACCTAACCTGCACATTTTTAGATTGTGGGAGGAAACTGGAGCACCCGGAGGATACCCATGCAAGCACGGGGGGAATGTGCAAACTCCACACAGTCACCCAAGGTCAGAATTGAACTCGGGTCCCTGGTGCTGTGAGACAACAGTGCTAACCATTGTGCTACCGTGCCACCCTTAGCTCATTGGATGGCAGAGCAGACTTGATGGGCCACTTTGTCTTATGGCCTCAAATCCAACGGGGGGGGGGGGGGGGGGGGGGGGGGGGAGGTTGCAGGAGGACAAACATCCTTAATTGTTTGTTTCATCTCTGCACAAATTTTTCCCCTTTGAGAAGGATTAGCAGGCCATTTACCAACCTGTTTGAACCATGGAATTTACAGTGTAGAAGGAGGCCATAAGGCCCATTAAGTTTGCACCAGCCCTTGGAAGGGCACCCTACTTAAGCCCACACCTCCACCTTATCCCCGTTTCCCAGTAAACCCACCTAACCTTTTGGACACTAAGGAGCAATTTAGCATGGCCAATCCATCTAACCTGCACATCTTTGGACTGTGGGAGGCAAATGGAGCACCCGGAGGAAACCCACAAAGACACGGAGAAAAGTACAAACTCCACACAGATAGTCACCCGAGGCCGGAATTGAACCCGGGTCCCTTGAGCGGTGAGGCAGCAGTGCTAACATCTGTGCCACTGTGCCGCCCATGTTGTGGTATCGTCACTGCTACTAGTAATCTAGAGACACAGTTTTAATGCTCTGGGGACCCGCGTTCGAATCCTACCACAGCAGATGGTGAAATTTGAATTCAATAAAAATCTGGAATTAAATGTCGAATGAAACCATTGTCGTAAAAACCCATCTGGTTCACTAATGTCCCTTAGGGGAGGAAATCAGCCTCCGTGTGACTCCAGACCCACTTAAATGCCTTTGAAATTAGGGATGGGCAATAAAAGTGACACCCAAACCTGTGAACGAATCAAAACAAAATAGCCAGCTGGAGAAAGCAGTCTCTCCTGAAAACAAGTCCCTCCTAAAGGGAGGTAGTGGCTTTGTGGTAGTTTCACGGGACTAGTAATCCAGAGACCCAGGGAAATGCTCTGAGGGTCCGGGTTTGAATCCCACCACACCAGATCAGGAATGATCAGATCTGTCTCCCACATCCTCTCACTGAATAAAAACAAAATTGCAATGTGGCCTCCTAAGATCATGAAAGATGACTTTTAAATGCAATTATTTAGAGATATATTTACAATTATTTAAAGAAGAGGTGTGCAACGATCTTTATATTAATATTCTTTTAATTCTGGCACTGACCTATTCCCTCCATGTGATACATTTTCTCAACTAAAATCTGGGATGATTCCGGATTGTAGACTATGGCGTTCCCTTCTTTCAGGGGGGTCTGAGAAAACTGAAGGGAAAAGGACATTGCCTCGGGATGGGAAATAAATGCTTCTCTGACATTGTCACACACATCCCGAGAATGTTTTTTTAATTGAAGGAGTTAATTAAAATTTGGGAAATATGGGGTGTTAAAATGTATTCTTGTACAGCAATGTCATTGCAAAAAATTTCTGCACAACACCAATAATGTATATTTATGTAGAAGCCTTATCATGGTAAAACATCCCGAGGCATCATCAGACAGAATTAAAAAATCATAGGTGGGAGAGGTTTCGGGAGGGAATCCCCTGCGCACATGAAAGCACGGCTGTCGATGGTGGGGCAACAGAGATCAGAGATGATCAAGATGCCAGAATTGAAGAAGTGCCGAGATCTCTGAGGGTTATAGGCTTGGAGGAGCTGACTGCGACTGAGAGAAAGGATTAAAGCCGTGGAGGGATTTGAACACATGGAAGAAAATTTTAAAACCGAGAGCCAATGTAGATCAGTGAATATAAGGGTGATGGGTAAACGAGATATGGCGTAAGTTTGGACATGAGCAGAAAAGGTTTGGATGACCTCAAGTTTATGGAGGCAGGAAGCTTGGAGATTGGTCAGGAAAGCATTAGGATATGTCAAGTGTGCCTCTAAGTAACAAAGGAGTGGATGAAGGTTTCAGCAACAGTTGAGTTCAGGTAGGGGTGACAATTGGCAAATCTCAGAGGTGGAACTAGGTGACTTTTGTGAAGAGGCAGATATGGGGTGAGTGACAAACAATGGGTCTCTGATGATGAAGGAAGAAGAAGCTAGAAATGACAAATGTAATATGGGCATAATATCAGAAAAATATAGGGGATTGAGATATATATACAGTGTGAGTAGGTTACTGCTTCCAAGGAATTCCCCACAGCAAATTTTTTTCTATGATATCAATAAATGCTGTGACTCAAACCTCCAGCCCCAGGAGACACAATCCTGTTCTGCCACCATCTCCTGCAGACACCTGGTTTTAACTGTAATCCCCCCTCCCAGGTGTGGACTGCTACACTTTATTTATTTTTGACACACAGGCTGAGCTGGATTAAGAAGTCAGCTGTCTCCAGCAAGGAAATTCTGATCAGCAACTGGATAAGGGGAACAGAGAACATTTCCAAAGTAATTACTCAGACACCATGTGCCGAAACTGCCTCTGTACTGGCGTCAGGCATTTTCTTCCTCTCTGAGCTGTGTGAAAAGGAACAATATCGCCCTCTGAACATCTTGTGGATATTTGAAGTCTTCCCGTAGCTCAATATTTCAAGCTTTGACTACATGGCATCTCAAATCAAACTCATTTTTCTTGAAACGACACAAACTCGCTTTGATGTATCACATTCCTAAAATTAAACCGTGACTAACTGGGTTTGCGTGCAGTCGGCCCTCGTTTTTAAGCTGCTTTTTGCCCCGACCTTCAGGGGATTGCTGCTGCTGGCCCCAATGTAAACTTGCCAGATCATTGGTAGCATTGTTTCCTCTGAATTAGAAGGTTGAGGGTTCAAGTCCCACTCCAGAGAGTTGAGCACAAAGTGTACAGGCTGGCACTCCCAGTGTTCTGTGCAAATTCTTGTTCATTCTGCTACCAATGCTATCATTGCAATTTGTGCCGAGGGTTCAGGGAGTTGCAGTGTCAAATTTAGCACAATTCTGGGCACTGAGTGCCATCAAATTCTTCCAGTTTGGTATGGCATGGTTAGTTTTTAAAAAAATGTTTTTATTCTCCATTTTCACATTTTCCTTCAAAATTTACACCCCACCCACACACAGTAAATGGTAACAAATACAAAATCAATCCCCTTAACAATACCAACAATACCATCCTCCTACCACCCCAAACAACGGCCCACCTGTCAATATATGCATCCAATAAAACAAACCCTCCCACGGTGGCAACAAAAAAACAAAGGAGAAAAAGAAAAAGGAGTCCGGGACCGCCCATGGTCACCAATAACCTATAGAGTCCACTCCCCCACCCCCCCTACACTCAACGCCCTCCAACCTCTGAAAGAGTACCGTACATGATACCCAAGAGTTGTACCTCCCCCCAGTCTCCAACTCCTCCTGTCCACTGCCTCTTGTAAAACTCCTCCTCCCAACCTTGGTTCCTTCCCCCCCAACTTTCCATCCCGGCTAGACCACTCGGACACTGTTCTGCCAGGCTCCGAAGGCCGCAGACCCTCCCCCACCTCACTCCTGTTCACTGGCCGGCTTAAACCAGCCAGCGTGGAGGCCCCCGCCTGGGTCCCTTTCCCGCTAGCCCGCCCCCAGGAAAGCCCAGAAATCCCCTTTTAGCACACAAACCCCGCATATCCACCTACACCCCATAGAGCCCTCAATTCGAGTGAAAGTCCCATCACTTCCCTTGTCCAAATATATACAACATTGGTTCCTTTAGCCCATACACCCGCACGCAGTGAAACAAAAAAGAAGAAAATACAGTCATGAGGTTACATCGGCACATGGCCATTCCTCAATTTGTCAGTTCTGCCACAGTCCTTCTGCCTTCGCAAACTCCTCCGCTGCTTCCGCTGTTCCAAAATAAAAGTCCCTGAGCTTGTAAGTCACCCTCAGCTTCGCTGGATATACAATGCCGCACCGCACCTTGCTAATGTACAGTGCCCTCTTCACCCGGTTGAAGGCAGCCTGCCTCCTCGCCAGCTCCACCGTAAACTCCTGGTATACACGTATACCAGCTCCAGCCCACTGCACCACCCACTTCTGCTTGGCCCAGCTCAGGACCTTCTCCTTCACACTGTACCTACGGAAGCACAGAGTCACTGCCCTTGGCGGCTCACTCGCCTTTGGTACAGGCCTCCACGACCGATGAGCCCGATCCAGTTCATATTGGGGGGGATCCTCCCCCTCCCACAATAGTTTTGGCCGCATCGCGGCAAAATACTCAGTCAGCCTCGGTCCTTCAACTCCTTCAGGCAACCCCACAATCCTCAAATTCTGTCGCCTGGATCTGTTTTCCACGTCTTCCATTTTTCCTCGCAGATCCTCGCAGACCATCACCTTCCGCATCTCCTTCCCCATCGAGGCAAGTTGATCACCGTGCTGCAATACCGTCTCCTCCACTTCCTTCAGCGCCTCCCTTTACTCTCGCACCTCCGCCACTGCGCTCGCCACCGCCTTTGTCTCTGGGGAAATCACCTCCTCCACCAGTATGCTCAAAGCCTCTCTCATCTCCTTCCTCATTTGCTCCATGTATTTTGTAAACTGCCTTTCGAATTCCGCAGCCATCACCTTAGTTATTTCTTCAGACATAAGCAATAAGGCCTCCCCTGGTGCTCCAGCCTCCATTTTCCTTGGTAACCCCGCGGTGACCTTTCCACTCCCCGACGGACCTTCAGCTGTTTTCCTTACGGATGTTCTTTTGCTCACCCTCAACATTTTTCTTCACTGTGCCTTCACTCTGCCGCCTCTGTGCCTTCTCCCTGCTTTTGCCGCCTCCGTGGACCCTGGGACCGGGCTCAAAGCCCCGAAAATGCCATTCCCGAACGGGAGCCCTCCATTGTGCGGCCGCCTCCCGCCCGCCGTCACCGGAAGTCTTGGCATGGTTAGTTATGGAGAAAGACACCAGGAAATTAACTTCAGCCCAAGTATCTTTCAGTCCACCTGGGGACATCTCAATCCCCTTGGCAGCCTTACACAGAGAGATTGCCGATTTATTACTAAATTAGTAGAATTTTGAGACCAGATCTACTAGAAATCAGTTCATTTTGCAATGGAGGATGTGGACTTCCGCTTGTGCGATGTGAGGGGATGACGTGCAAAAGGTGGCTCCTGCTGGAAACCTGACCTTTTTACTCTTTTTCCCGGAGCAACGGGTCTCTAACCTCTTGGGAAAAATCCAGAAATTTGACTATGTAGAATTCTCTCATCGCTGAAATGACCAAGAGAGGCAAAACCAAAAAGGAGTTGGTTTGAATCTCGTCAACACAATCTTTCATCAACAAGCCTCTCAGGGATCAACTGGTGGTAAGGTGGCAGAGGGAGCTTCTTCTCCAACCACTCCACTAATGGCTAAAGCATTTTCTTTGGCGATAAGAGTTCGATAAGCACTGACAAAGCTCGTTGGCAGCTCTTGTTAAAATAAAATATATTTATTCAAATTTCAACATTTAAAAAAATAAATTTTGAGTACCCAATTCATTTTTCCCAATTAAAGGGCAATTTAGCCTTGGCCAATCCACCTACCCTGCACATCTTTGGGTTGTGGGGCGAAACCCACGCAGACACAGGGAGAGTGTGCAAACTCCACACGGACAGTGACCCAGAGCCGGGATCGAACCTGGGTCCTCGGCGCGAGTGCTAACCCACTGCGCCACCATGGAGCACTCATATTTTAACATTGTAACAATCACACAACACAACATTTACAACTGAAATAACCCCAAAGCAACCCCTCAAATCCATCGCCCCCTCCCCCCTGCTCATTAGCGACAACTAGCTCTCCAAAATGTAATATAAACAGGCTCCATCTCTTGTGGAACCCCTCATTTGCCCCCTCAAGGTGAATTTAACTTTTTCCAAATCCAGGAGCTCCATTAAATACCCCAGCCACACCGGGGCAGAGGGTGGAGAAGCTGCCCTCCACCCCAATAGGACCCGTCTGCGAGTGATCAGCGAGGCAAAGCCCCGTCTGCAACTTTGGCAGGTCCGACACCCTGACTATGACCCTCAGGGGATTTGGCTCCAAGTCCACATGTACGATTACCGACATGGTGCTAAAGAACAACCCCCAAAACTTCCCCGACTTCGAGCAGGTCCAGAACATATGCACAAGATTGGCTGTGCCCCTCCCGCACTGCTCTCACACATCCTCCACCCCTTCAAACAACCAGCTCATCCTTGACTTCGTCAGGGCAGCTCTAAGTACCACGTTTAACAGAACCAGCCCCAGCCTCACACACAAGGTTGAGACATTCACCCTTCCTGCACTTCATCCCACAATCCCTCCTCCAGCTCCATTCCCAACTCCTCCTCCAACTTGGCTTTGACCCCCCTCCTGAGACTCCCCGTTCTCCTCCAATATCCTCCCATAGATTGCCGAGACAAACCCCTTGACCCCCAACTCCTCCACCGACAACACCCCCTCCAACAACGAGGAGGGCGGTGCCACTGTGAAGATCGGGCAGACCGTTCTAACAAAACCCTGCGCCTGCATATACCTGAACACTCCCCCCGATGACCTCCTGCGGTTCCAAGGTCACAAATCGACCTTCTGAAAACAAATCTATTACTTCCTCCAGTCCTAATTCCACCCAACCCCGAAACCTTGCGTCCATCCTCCCAGGCTCGAACGCATGGTTCATTCGGATCGGCATCATCTTCGACCCCGCCCCCAATTTAAAGTGCTGCCAAAACTGCCTCCATGTTTTCAACGTGCCCCCCCCTCACCAGGCTACCTTCCCTGGGGTAAACGTGAGCGGCACCGTTGCCAGTGCCCGCAACCCCAACCCCTTACAGAAACCAGCCTCTAGGCAGCACCATGGCACAGTGGTTAGCACTGCTGCATCACGCGCTGAGGATCCAGATTCGATCCTGGCCCCGGGTCACTGTCCGTATAGAGTTTGCACCTTCTCCCCGTGTTTGCATAGGTTTCACCCCCACAACCCAAAGATGTGCAGACTAGGTGGATTTGCCCCTTAATTGAAATAAAATAATTGGTTACGCTAAATTTGTAAAGAAAAAGAAACCAGCCTCCAACTTCACCCACGACATCTCCGACTCCATACTCCAACACTGCACCTTCTCATCGTTCACCGCCAAGTATTAACATGGCAATTTCTGAAGGGTCAAACCTCCCGACTGTCGCCCTCTCTGGAGCACCGTCCTCCTAATCCTTGCCACTTCACCCTCTCACCAACCTTTCCATCCCCATAAAAAATGACTTTGGTGGAAAGACAGCAGGCACTGGAACAAGAATAAGAACTGTGGCAAAATGTTCATTTTGACCGCCTGTACCCGGCCAGCCAATGATAGGGGGAGACTATCCCACCTCAGCAAATCCTCCTTAACGCTGCTCACCAAACGTGTAAAGTTCAGCTTGCGGAGCTGAGACCAGTCCCGTGCCACCTGCACTTCCAAATACCTAAAGTGGGCTTGTGCCACCCGAAACCCCCGCCCTAACCCTAGTTGCCGCCATCCGCTTCCCCTCCTTCCGTTACCTCCCTCATTACTTCCTCTCGAAACCACCTCTCCCAGTATCGTCCCCATCCTCCCACCATTCACACTGCCAAGCCCATCGGAACCTGCCCACACAGGTTCCAACGACTGTGGCTCCTCCGCCCACCTTGCTCCCGTTCACCAGCCAACTTGCGCTTGCTAACGTGGCAGCCCCTGCCAGAGCCCCCTCCCCCACACCAAAGAAACACACCAATGTCAATGCCCCCCACTCCCAATCCTTCCAAACTCCCAGCACAATCCAGTACACTATGTCACTAATCTTCAAAATCCCCACAGATCCCCCACCAACATCCCCAAACCACCCCAACCCAAACATCCTGACACAAAAACTCATAAAGATAAACAGCCATAACAAGAAAGAACAACAGAACAGACAAAGCAGAACAAAAACCATCAAAAGTCCACTTGTGGCTTTAAGAATTGGGAAAAGATGCCATAGCTGTTGAGGGAGAGAGGAGGTTGGACATGTTCCCAGGGGTGCAACTGTGCTGGTCCCGCCACTGGCATGGTTAGCTGGCGAGCTGGTATTTGCCAGGGCCAGAGGGGTATAGCAGGCAGTAGTGATGGGTGGCCAGGGGATGGGCCATGGCATTAGGACAACCCCAGGGACTGGGATGGTGTCCTGGTACGGACTGCCATTGCCACAGCCTGCAAGGCAGCCATCATGCTGCTCATCCCACTGACCACCCACCGTGGCCCGTGGTTGAGCAGAGTGACATCGGCCGTATGGATGCAGCCACCCCACCACAACCCCCCCATTCCAAATCCCTCCCTCCTCGCCCACAGTCGGATGCCACCCACTGGCAGGGCATCGCATGACCCGCCCAAGGGCAACGCCCATGGTAGCTCCTACAGGAGGGCACTGGATAGGGCCACAGAGCATACCGCTGGCATGGGTAGTGCCAGCCACCGGTACCTATGCTGACAGGGACAGGTGCTGGGGCCAAAGGCCCCCACGGTGCAAGGCACCGACAGGGCCAGTGGTGTGGTGCGGGGGGCAGAGTGCCAGGGCAGATGGCCAGGGTTGGATGTAGAGATGGGGGAGGAAGGGGGGAATGGGAGATGGACATCCGGGGGCAGCGGCTGCATTGCAGGCCTGGGCCACCTTGTAGCCCGTTGGAGCAGGAGGCAGTCACACCCGGTAGAATAAGTACTGTTAATTCGGACAGTGGTCAGGGAGAGAGTGGTGTGACTGCAAGGGAGGCAGGTAGGGGGATCCTGAGTTTAGGAGTTGAGGAGCCTCAGCCCTTGACCTTGTCCAACAGGTATGAGGTACTTGCTCCCTGTGTGGATGAGGAAGAGGGCTGTAGCGAGGATGTGTTGACTGACCACTGCACCGTGGTACAGGAAGCCATTCAAGAGGGGGGAGCAAAAAGACAAGTGGTAGTTGTAGGGGATTCTATAATTAGGGGGATTGATGGCATCCTTTGTAAGCCAGATCGAGAGTCCCGCATGGTATGTTGCCTGCCCGGTGCCAGGGTGAGGGACATCTCTGATCGGCTTGAAAGGATTTTGGAGAGGGAGGGGGAGGATCCAGTTGTTGTGGTCCACGTTGGGACTAACAACATAGCTAAGACTATGAAAGAGGACCTGTTTGGGGATTATCAAACACTAGGGACTAAATTAAAGAGCAGGTCCTCCAGGGTTATAATCTCTGGATTACTACCCGAGCCACGTGCCAATTGGCATAGGGTTGAGAAAATTAGAGAAGTTAACACGTGGCTAAAGGAGTGGTGCGGGAATGAGGGATTCCATTTCATGGGGCATTGGCATCAGTTCTGGGGCAGGAGGGACCTGTACCGTTGGGACGGTCTTCACCTGAACCATTCTGGGACCAGTGTTCTAGCGAATAGGATAAATAGGTTGGTCACAAGGACTTTAAACTAGCAAGTTGGGGGGAAGGAAAATGTAAAGTTATGGACAGTATAATGGTTAATGGAGATCAAGGCAGCAGGTTACGTGACAGGTTATTATGTAGAGATATGGGTTCAAAGACAAGGAAAATTAGGAGAAAGGGTAAGAGGAAAAATAAATTGCGAAAAGTTACTGATCAAGGTGTTAGGATTCATAACAAAGACATAAAAAACAGCATAAGTGTACTTTACCTGAATGCTCATAGTATACGAAATAAGGTAAATGAGTTGATGGCGCAAATCATCGTGAATGACTATGATTTAGTGGCCATTACTGAAACATGGTTAAAAGATGGTCACGACTGGGAGTTAAATATCCAAGGGTATCAGACTATACGAAAGGATAGAATGGACGGTAAGGGCGGTGGTGTAGCTTTGTTGTTTAAGGATGGCATCCGGGCAATAGTAAGGGATGATATTGGTGCTATGGAGGACAAGGTTGAATCAATTTGGGTCGAAATTAGGATTAGTAAGGCGAAAAGGTCACTGATAGGAGTAGTCTATAGGCCACCAAATAGTAACAGGATGGTAGGGCAGGCAATAAGCAAAGAAATAACGGATGCATGTAGAAATGGTACAGCGGTTATCATGGGAGATTTTAATCTGCATATCGATTGGTTTAACCAGGTTGGTAAAGGCAGCCTTGAGGAGGAGTTTATAGAATGTGCCCGGGATAATTTCCTGGAACAGTATGTAATGGAACCTACAAGGAAACAAGCGGTCCTAGATCTGTTCCTGTGTAATGAGGCAGGATTGATTAATGATCTCATAGTTCGGGATCCTCTTGGAAGGAGCGACCACAATATGGTGGAATTTAAAATACAGTTGGAGGATGACAAGGTAAAATCAAACACTAGTGTTTTGTGCTTAAACAAAGGCGATTACAATGGGATGAGAGAAGAACTAGCTAAGGTAGACTGGGAGCAAAGACTTCATGGTGAAGCAGTTGAGGAACAGTGGAGAACCTTCCGAGCGATCTTTCACAGTGTTCAGAAAAGGTTCATACCGACAAAAAAGAAAGACGGTAGAAAGGGGAAAAATCGACCGTGGATATCTAAGGAGTTGAGGGAGAGTATCAAATTGAAAGAAAAAACATACAAAGTGGCAAAAATTAGTGGGAGACTAGAGGACTGGGAAGTCTTTCGGGGACAAGAGAAAGCTACTAAAAAAGCCATAAAGAAGAGTAAGGTAGACTATGAAAGTAAACTGGCTCAGAACATAAAAGCAGATAGTAAAAGCTTCTACAAATATATAAGACAAAAAAGAGTGGCTAAGGTAAATATTGGTCCTTTGGAAGATGAGAAGGGAGATTTAATAATAGGAGATGGGGAAATGGCTGAGGAGCTGAACAGGTTTTTTGGGTCAGTCTTCACAGTGGAGGACACAAATAACATGCTGGTGACTGATGGAAATAAAGATATGATAGGTGAGGAGCTTGAGATGATTGTAATCACTAAGGAGGCAGTATTGGGCAAGCTAATGGGGCTAAAGGTAGACAAGTCTCCTGGCCCTGATGGGATGCATCCCAGAGTGTTAAAAGAGATGGCTAGGGAAATTGTAAACACACTAGTGATAATTTATAAAAATTCACTAGACTCTGGGGTGGTCCCAGAGGATTGGAAAGTAGCAAACGTGACACCACTGTTTAAAAAAGGAGGTCGGCAGAAAGCGGGTAATTATAGGCCGGTAAGCTTAACTTCGGTTGTAGGGAAAATGCTGAAATCTATCATTGAGGAAGAAATAGCGGGGCACCTGGAGGGCAATTGTCCCATTGGGCAGACGCAGCATGGGTTCACAAAGGGTAGGTCGTGTCTGACTAATTTGGTAGAATTTTTTGAGGACGTTACCAGTGCAGTAGATAACGGGGAGCCAATGGATGTGGTATATCTGGATTTCCAGAAAGCTTTTGACAAGGTGCCACACAAAAGGTTGCTGCATAAACTAAAGATGCATGGCATTGAGGGTAAAGTGGTAGCATGGGTAGAGGATTGGTTAACTAACAGAAAGCAGAGAGTGGGGATAAATGGGTGTTTCTCTGGTTGGCAACCTGTAACTAGTGGGGTCCCCCAAGGATCAGTTTTGGGCCCGCAGTTGTTCACAATTTACATAGACGATTTGGAGTTGGGGACCAAGTGCAATGTGTCAAAGTTTGCAGACGACACTAAGGTGAGTGGTAAAGCCAAAAGGGCAGAGGATACCGGAAGTCTGCAGAAGGATTTGGGTAGGTTAGGTGAATGGGCTAGGGTCTGGCAGATGGAATTCAATGTTGCCAAGTGTGAGGCTATCCATTTTGGGAGGAATAACAGCAGAATGGATTATTATTTAAACGGTAAGATGTTAAAACATGCTGCTGTGCAGAGGGACCTGGGTGTGCTGGTGCACGAGTCGCAAAAAGTTGGTGTGCAGGTGCAACAGGTGATTAAGAAGGCTAATCGAGTTTTATCTTTCATTGCTAGAGGGATGGAGTTCAAGACTAGTGCGGTTATGCTGCAATTGTATAGGGTGTTGGTGAGGCCGCGTCTGGGGCGAAATTCCCCGACCCCCCGCCGGGTCGGAGAATCGCCGCGGGCTGGCGTGAATCCCGCCCCCGCCGGTTGCCGAATTCTCCGGCACCGGAGATTCGGCGGGGGCGGGAATCGCGCCGCGCCGGTTGGCGGGCGCACCCCCCGCGATACCCCGGCCCGGATGGGCCCGCCGCTAAAATGCCTCTCCCGCCGGCGTAGATGAAACCACCTACCTTACCGGCGGGACAAGGTGGCGCGGGCGGGCTCCGGGGTCCTGGGGGGGGGTCGCGGGGCGATCTGGCCCCGAGGGGGTGCCCCCACGGTGGCCTGGCCCGCGATCGGGGCCCACCAATCCGCGGGCGGGCCTGTGCCGTGGAGGCTCTCTTTCCCTTCCGCCTCCGCCACGGTCTCCACCATGGCGGAGGTGGAAGAGACTCCCTCCACAGCGTATGCGCGGGAATGCCGTCAGCGGCCGCTAACGCTCCCGCGCATGCGCCGCCCGGAGATGTCATTTCCGCACCAGCTGGCGGGGCACCAAAGGCCTTTTCCGCCAGCTGGCGGGGCGGAAACTCGTCCGGCGCCGACCTAGCCCCTTAAAGGTGCATTCCACACCTTTGGGGCGGCGCGATGCCCGACTGATATGCACCGTTTTGGGCGCCAGTTGGCGGACATCGCGCCGTTTCCGGAGAATTTAGCCCCTGGAGTATTGTGTTCAGTTTTGGTCTCCTTACCTGAGAAAGGACATATTGGCACTGGAGGGAGTGCAGAGGAGATTCACTAGGTTGATCCCAGAGTTGAGGGGATTAGATTATGACGAGAGGTTGAGTAGACTGGGACCATACTCATTGGAGTTTAGAAGGATGCGGGGGGATCTTATTGAGACATATAAAATTATGAAGGGAATAGATAGGATAGATGTGGGCAGGTTGTTTCCACTGGTCGGGGAAAGCAGAACTAGGGGGCATAGCCTCAAAATAAGGGGAGGTAGATTTAGGACGGAGTGTAGGAGGAACTTCTTCACCCAAAGGGTTGTGAATCTCTGGAATTCCTTGCCCAGTGAAGCAGTTGAGGCTCCTTCTTTAAACGTTTTTAAGAAAAAGATAGATGCCTTTCTAAAGAATAAAGGGATTTGGGGATATGGTGTACGTGCCGGAGAGTGGAGCTGAGTCCACAAAGATCAGCCATGATCTCATTGAATGGCGGAGCAGGCTCGAGGGGCCAGATGGCCTACTCCTGTTCCTAGTTCTTATGTTCTTATGTTAGGTACGGGGGGTATGCACCATGCTAACATGTCTGCCTTCACTCCCGGCAGACATTGGATTTCAGAATCCAACTAGGAATGGTGGTCTTCATCCTAGTCGCCGCAGCCCTGGGGGTTGCACTGAGGCTGCATGAGCAGGAGCTGCTCGGGTAGGAATATACCCAGAGGAATAGGAGGCAGCCAGTGAGGACGGAGAGCAGGCCGCCTCACATGCTGAGGTGGAGGTGGTATACCAGTAGGGCCCGCCTCATCACCGGGTGATCCTGCAAAACACAAGATATACCACATGGCTGGATCGTGGGTCGTGGTGTGGGGGTAGTGGGTGGTGTGTGGTTGGTGTGGGGGTAGTGGGGCAGTGTGGGGGTACTGGGGTAGTGTTGGGGTAGTGGGGTAGAGGGAGTAGTGGTGTGGTGTGGGAGAAGTGGGGTAGTGTGGGAGTAGTGGGGTATTTTGAGGGTAGTGGGGTATTGTGGGGGTAGTGGGGTGGTTTGGGGATATTGGGTTGTGGGGGTAGTGGGGTGGTGGGCGTTAGTGGGGTGGGGTGGGGTGGAGTGGGGGTTGTGGGGTAATGGGGTGGTGTGGCAGTAGTGGAGTGGTGTGGGGGTAGTGAGGGAATTGTGCCACTCGTGCCTTAGGGACTCCCGCAACTCTGTGGGGGCTCACTTGCTTGCCCGTGCCGACCTCACCCTCGCCGACTGCCCTCTCGCCAGGTCCATCGACCAGGTTCAGTGCCCGTTGCTCCGCGATGGTGAGGGGCCGCAGGTCCCCCTCCGGTCTTCTCCCACCCTGCGGTTATGCACCGCTTTCTCCTTGCGGCGGGGGAAGGGGGGGCGGGTACAGGAAATGCACAGAGTTAAGCAGCCGGATGCATGTGTGGCACAGGGGTGGGCAGCTGGTGGCCTTTGTGAACTGGCTATGGCGGGGGGTATGGGTATTGGCATGTGGTGCAAGCAGACTGCCAGTGGGTCGGGTTTGGTCGCCCTCTTAGTGGGCGGAGGTTACCGGCGTGTGGGACGAGGGTTGATACTAGGGGCACGGTGCTGCCTACTCACCCTGTGCATCCTGAGAAGGTTGCGCAGCTTCTTCTGGCACTGCTGGCCGGTCCTTGCGGTGAGGCCCACAACGTTCACAACCTCTGCCCCCTGCACCCAGGCCCAGTGTATGGCGGCAGGTGGCAGCCTCCTTCCCACCCCGGGAACAGGATGGCCTGCCTCTCCTACATGGCGCCCAACAGGGTCTCTAGCTCTGCATCTGCGAATCGGGTGCCACTCTTCTTGCTGCCATCTTGTTGACTGGGATGAGTGTGTGTGGGGAGCGGAGTGCTAATATGTATCTGCAGCTTGTTAGCCTCTTGAGTAGCAATCCCGACCCCGGAGAATTGACCATTGTTTGTCATTGGAATCACTTGAGTTCCTCGTGGCACCGGTGCTAGTCCATTAACGGATCCTAAATTGGTTGGGACCAGCACCGATTCCGTGGTCGTAGAAGTCCACCAATTCAGTCCTGGCATCAACACTTAGTCTCTGAAATGGAGAATCCTGGCGAAGGAGTTGGTCCTTCAGTGGGAAAGGGAGCACCGAAACATTGTGTGGGAAGGACACTCTACTAGGCTGTACCAGAACATGAGTGTGGGCCGAGCTAAGAAAAGAGCCACCTTTAATAGAGTGTAATCCATCCTGTACAAGAGTGGAGTCAAGTTAGGGATGATTTATCCAGCTCGCCTGCCAGTTACGTTCGAAGAAAAAGACTATTTTTTCAACTTGCCGGATGATGCGGACTCCTTTGACCAAAGCTCAAGATGTGCTCTGTTTGATCTGTTATTCAGTTCTGTGAACAGGCACTTTGTATTTAGTTTATTTTTATGTTCGTTGTTTGAGGGTATTCTTTCTGGCTTTAGTTATATTTGAGAGATTTCTGCTATTTTTTCTTATATGAAATGAAATGAAAATCGCTTATTGTCACAAGTAGGCTTCAAATGAAGTTATTGTGAAAAGCCCCTAGTCGCCACATTCTGGCGCCTGTTCGGATATTAACCTATTTTTCACTTTATTTTTTCATTATTATCATCTGGCGCGACTTTTAGCCATCTGCGTGATATTGTAAACTGAACAAGTGTTTATTCTCCTGTTGGGACCACGGGTGTGGGGTGGGGAGGGGAGGGGGTTGGGGTGGGGTGGGTTTTAGCTTTAGTTTTATGATGGTGTCTGCTGCCATTTTTTGCACCTGGACGACAGGGATTTTTCCTTTATTTCTCATGTTCACCATGCGTATTCCCGCATTTCCAAGTTCCGCACGCATGAGTAAGTCCTCAACCGGGGCCTTAGATTCATGTCTCACTACATTTAACTACATTTAACCCCCCACCATCTGGCCTGCGCTTGCGAAATCCGACCAACTGTCCTGGCTTGAGACAATTCACACCTCTTTAACCTGTGTTTATCCCTCTCTCCAGTCGCACCTTCTGGACCTGTAAAGACTTAATTACCTGCAAAGCCTTGTATCATCATGCATCACTGGTTTTGGCTTTATATGCTGTGTTTGTATAACCTACCTCTTCACTCACCTGGTGAAGGAGCTGTGCTCCGAAAGCTAGTGATTCCATATAAACCTGTTGAACTTTCACCTGGTATTGTAAGACTTCTTACTGTGCCCAGCCCAGTCCAGCACCGGCATCGCCACATCATTTTTCATTTTGGATAGGGTTCTCCTCCATTCGGTAGTGGCAGCTGTACTCAGCAATTGTAATTTCTGACCACGTCCCACATTTTGTTGAATCACTACTTTCCGTGGTAGTGAATTCCACAGATTCAGCACTCCCTGAGTGAAGAAATTTCTCCTCACCTCAGTCCAAAAAGGTTTACCCCCTATCCTCAAACTATGACCCCTAGTTCTAGACTCCCCCACCATCGGGAACATTCTTTCTGAATATTCACTGTCTAATTCTGTTAGAATTTTATAAGTTTCTATGAGATTTCCTCTCACTCATCTAAACTCCAATGAATATAGTCCCAACTGACTTAGTCTCTCCTCATATGATAGTCCTGCCATCCCAGGAATCAGACCGTCACCTTTTAAATGTTATTCTTTCCCCCTCCTTGTATCTGAGCCAGAGGTGATAGTATCTCTTGACACTGAGAAAGCATTTGACAGGGTGGAATGGGACTATGTATTTGAGATTCTCGAGAGATTTGGATTCGTCCATAAATTTGCGTCTTGGGTCCGCTTGCTATATAATGTCCCTGCGACCAACATTCACATGAACACTTTACACTCAGACTATGCCTTGAATAGGGGCACTAGGCAGGGCTGTCCACTTTCTCCGCTTTTATTTGCATTGGCAATAAAGCCGCTCTCTACAGCATTGAGGGCTTCCGATCATTGGAGGGGTACCTCTTCATGCGGGTGACCTACTTTTATATATTACAGACCCCTCCATCGATGGTATAATAACAATTAATACCTTTGGCTCCTTCTCCGGCTACAAATTGAATCTCGGAAAGAGTGAATATTTTCTAGTCAACCCCCTGGTAGGTTTAGGCACGTTATTTTTCCAGTACAAACTCTAGTACAAGCTTTTGTTACTTCGGGGTCAGGGTGGCCCATAATTGGGCTTCACATCACAAATTGAATTATTGAAGCCTGATCAATAATGTCAAAACGGACCTACAGAAGTGGAAGAACCTTCCTCTATCATTTGGCGGGCAGGATTCAAACAATAAAAATGAACATACTCCCTAGGTTTTATTTATTTTTCGATGCCTCCCCATTCTCATGCCCAAATCCTTCTTTATTAAGATTAATAAATTGATATCTGCTTTTATTTGGGCGGTAAGAATCCCAGAAATGTTCTGCTATAGAGGGATAGACGGACAGGGGGCTTGGCCCTCCCGAACATATTGTTTTACTATTGGGCTGTTGATATCCAAAAGATCTTATTGTGGATCAGTGATCCCGATTCAATCTGGGGCCAAATGGAGGCTCGCTCTTGCACTACACCCGCTCTCCGAGCCATAGTTACTGTGTCATTGCCCTTTGCTCCTGCTTAATTTTCTTCTAATCCGATGGTGGTCTCTCTTAGAATCTGGAAAAAGTTTCAACAACATTTTAAACTCGGTTCTCTGTCTTCACTGGCCCCTATCTGTAATAATCACCTTTTCTTACCTTCTGGGCTGGACCCAACATTTAATTCATGGAACCTAAAAGGAATTGTGCACTTTGGTGACCTGATCATAGGGGGACGTTTGCCCGTTTTATTGAATTAGCGGACACATTTCAGCTGCCCAACTCTAGTCTTTTTTGCTTCTTTCAAGTTTGTGATTTCTCCCGTACGGCTTTCCCTTCCTTTCCTCTGGCTCCACCGTCCTTCTTGCTGAAGAGGATTCTATCTTTGGCTCAGCCTGGGAGGGGGTCTATCTCAGGCCTATATTGCCACATTCCCTCGTCTGATCCTCCCCACTAGACGGGATGAGGGCAAAATGGGAGAGTGAACTGAATCCTACAAGCACTAGCTAGGATTGGAGAGAGGCCCTTTCCAGGGTCAACTCCACGTCCTCGTGTGCATGGCTGAGCCTAATTCAGTTTAAGGTGCTACATAGGACACACTGGGTGAGCTAGTTCACGGGAGCAGGTGGTTGGAGTGCAGGGTGGGGGGGGGGGTGGGGGGGGGGGGGAGGGTTGGGTTTGTTGTGTTGCTCAGGGTGGAGGGGGGGACTGCTGACAGGGGTGGGGCTGTTGAAGTGCGATAAAGAGGCGGTTGGTGACGGTGGACATCAGAGGCCGGGCCTGGAGGGTTGTGTGATGCGGGCCGGGGGCTGGCCCAAGAGGGGCTATGACTGAATGGCAGGAGTGGGGGGAGGGTCCCCCCGACCAGGCTGATCACATGGAATATTAGAGGGCTGAATGGATAGGTCAAACGGCCGCGTGTGTTCGGCCCTTGAGGAGTTTAAAGGCGGATGCGGCATTTTACAGGAAACGTATTTGAAGACTGGGGATCAGATTAGGTTAAGGAAAGGGTGTAGGCCAGATCTTTCACTCAGAGTTAGAAATGAAGACGCGTGGGGTGGCGGTGCTAATAAATAAGTGGGTAGTGTTTGAGGTGGGGAATATAGTAGCAGATTCGGGGTAAGGTTCGTGTTGGAGAGTGGGAAGCTGGAGGGGATGCCAGTGGTCCTGGTGAACATTTATGCCCCAAACTGGGATGATGTTGAATTCATGAGGTGGTTGTTTGGGAAGATATCGGACTTGAACTCACACTGGTTGATTTTGGGGGGGGAATTTTAATATGGTTATCGAGCTGAGATAGGACCGGTCGAATCCGCGGTCGGTGAGAGTGCCGGCGGTGGCAAAGGAGCTGAATGGGTTCAGGGAGCGCATGTGTGGGGTGGACCCATTAAGGTTTGGGAGGCCGAATGCGAAGGAATTTTTGTACTTCTCCCATGTGCACAGGGTGTACTCATGGATCGATTATTTTGTGATGGATAAGACTCTGCTGGCGGGGGTGGTTGGCTTGGAGTTTTCGGTGATTTTGGTCTTGGACCAAAATAAATGGAGGCAGGGTAGGTAGAGGGAACGGTAGGGAGGGTGGGGCGGTGGGGAGTTAGTTATTTATTTTCTGTTTGTTCTCTTTTTGGTTGTGTTTGATATAAATGCCTCAATAAAAACATTAAAAACAAAAGATATAGGGAAGGATTCTCCGATCCCCCGCCGGGGCGGAGAATCCCCGGGGGGAGGCGTGAATCCCGCCCCGCCACCCGCTGCCGTATTCTCTGGCGCCGTTTTTCGAGCAGGGCGGGATTGCCGCCACGCGGTCGGGGGCCGATGACAGCAGCCCCCCCCCCCCCGCCCCCCCTCCCCCCACCCCCCCCTTCCCCCCCGCCCCCCCCGGCGATTCCCCAAGCCCCGATGGGCCGAGCGGCCGTCCATTTTTGGCCAGTCCCACCGGCGTGGGTTACATATGGTCCCACACGGCGGGACCTGGCAGGTAAGTCGGCGGGGGCGGTCCTCCCATAATTACAACCTTCAATGCTTCCCATAGTGTTTAGGGAGAGACCTCCCATTGTCATTGTTCAATATATAATCCTGGATACCTCTGAGATCCTTGCACAGAACCCAATGCCTGCGAGCAGACCCACATACAGTCACCGCCCCTTTCGATGCCCCTTACGTACCCCTGACTCAAGGTCCATCCAATGTGGGGCATGGTCAGAAATGATCACCGCCGAATACTCAGATTTCTCCACACCTACCATAGCGCTCGGCTTCTCACAAAATAGTCAATGCTGGAAAATACATTGTGTATTGAGGAAAATGACAAGAACTCTTTTCCCCCTGGGTGACTGAACTGCCAAGGGTCTGTCCCTCCCGTTTCTTCCATGAAAGCAACTAATGCCTTTTCCATGCTCCTCGAAGGCCAGCGACCTTGGCCTAGAATTAACTATCCCTGGGTCGAGCACACAATTCATGTCTCCTCCCATATGTTGATAGGCGTCTTGATCCGGTATCCTTGCCAGCAGCCATTTCATGAACATTGTATCATCCCAATTCAGAGCATAAACATTCACCAACACCAATGGTATCCCTTCTAACACCCCCTTTACTATAACATACATCTCTCCCATAGCTGCTAATACCTTCTCCGAACGAAAGCGGACCCATTTATTAATAAGGATCTCACCCCCCAGGCCTTGCTGTCAAATCCCGAATGGAAAACATGGCTCACTCAAGCCTTCCAAAGCCGCGCCTGATCACAATCACGCATGTTGGTCTCCTGGAGGAATGTCACATCGGCTCTCAAGTTATTTTAAATGAGCAAATCCCGCGTGTTGTGTTTGGTCTTCTATACCTTGCAAAGAAATCCACCAACCACCTAGGCTTGTCCAAACCAGGATCTTTACTGAATCACATGTGGTGAGATAGCGATCTGTTACAGAGCAAGTTATCATGGAGTTTCTTTGTACTCCACTGGAACTACACCTAGAACGACTGTTCACCTGTATGTCTTACAACTATCTCCTACAATCATCTGCCGACAGTTGGATGTGACTCCACTTATATGGAACTATGTGGTCACACGACCATGGTCTTGAAACCGCAAGGTGTATATGCATCACCACCTACTGATTGGAGGTCTCATACCATCCATCTGTGATATTGCTTACAGGCATATCATCACATCCACTTCCTCAGAAAACATTAAGATTGTTTACAAGCAACATTGATCTTTTAACTTTATACAATCATATTTGTCTAACAATGTGAATGAGTTTGTGCCTCCCTCACGGGATCTCCTCTGTGATCATTCGAGCTGTTGCCAACCTCATCGAAGATTGGTTTACATGCCGGCCTCTTGCTTCTTTTCCTCTTTGCTCTGTGCCTTTGGAAAGCCTGTGACCATGACAGCCAGCTTGCATCACCTCTTTCTTTTGCGCTTCCTGCCACAACACTGTTTGCTGCTTGCCGGTTTGTTAGTGGGATGAGCTAGCTCTCCCAGTCTTCTCCTCTTTATTTTGAGAACATGGTGATGCAGTTTCTTGTGTTTCTTGCTTTTATGTTTTGACTTAGCAGCCTCAGGTGTGGTGCTGGTTTTTACTGTGTGCTCAGAGGTCTGCAGAGTTTCAGGTGGACTCTGAGGGGCCGATGCGTCATCTTTGGGTAGTGTGACCACGCCCACTTCTACAGCCTCACGGACATGTTGGAGCGCCTCGGTCTCTGGTGTCTGGGCGAAGGTTGGAACTGGGGCAACAGGTGCCGCCCCTTCTTGGCTCGCAGGAGCATCGCTCACTTGTTCTTCGTCACTCGAGATTACAATGCTCTCTGTTCGTGATGATTCAGGCATTGGGTCATCTCTGTCAAATTCAAAGATGTGCGAGTGATCTTTGGAGCTGCATATTGAGATTGTCAACAGCTGGTTTATGGATCAGATGGGGGGAGTGGACCCATGGAGGTTTGCAAGACCGCAGGCCAGGGAATTTTCTTTTTTCTCCCACGTGCATAAGGCTTACTCCCGGATAGATTTCTTTGTTCTGGGCAGGGCGCTCATCCCGAGAGTGGGGGGGATGGAGTATTCGGCCATAGCCGTTTCGGACCATGCCCCGCACTGGGTGGAACTGGAGCTGGAAGAGGAGAGGGACCAACGCCCACTGTGGCGGCTGGATGTGGGACTGCTGGCCGATGAGGTGGTGTGTGGGAAGGTGAGGGGGTGTATTGAAAGGTACTTGGAGGCCAACGACAACGGGGAGGTGCGAGTGGGGGTGGTATGGGAGGCGTTGAAGGCGGTGATCAGAGGAGAGCTGATCTCCATCAGGGCTCATAGGGAGAAGATAGAGGGAATGGAAAGGGAGAGGTTAGTGGGGGAGATCTTGCGGGTGGACAGGAGATACGCAGAGGCCCCGGAGGAAAGGTTACTTGGGGAAAGGCGACGGCTCCAGACGGAGTTTGACCTGCTGACCACGGGCAAGGCGGAGGCACAGTGGAGAAAGGCGCAAGGGGCGACTTACGAGTACGGGGAAAAGGCTAGTCGGATGCTGGCGCACCAGCTCCGTAAGAGGGCGGCAGCGAGGAAAATAGGGGGAATCAAAGATGGAAGGGGAGCCACGGTTCGAAGGGCAATGGAAATAAATAAGGTATTTAAGGACTTCTATGAAGAGCTGTACAGATCCCAGCCCCCAGGGGGGGAAGGGGGGATGAGGCGATTCCTGGACCAGCTGGGGTTCCTGAGGGTGGAGGAGCAGGAGGCGGTTGGTTTGGGGGCACCAATTGGGTTGGAGGAGTTGAGTAAGGGTTTGGGGAGCATGCAGGCGGGGAAGGCCCCGGGGCCGGACGGGTTCCCGGTGGAATTCTATAGAAAACTTGTGGACCTGCTGGCCCCGCTACTAGTGAGGACCTTCAACGAGGCAAGAGAGGAGGGAACCCTGCCCCAGACAATGTCGGAGGCGACAATCTCCCTGATTCTAAAGTGAGACAAGGATCCACAGCAATGTGGATCATACAGGCCGATTTTGCTCCTCAATGTGGATGCTAAGCTATTGGCGAAGGTACTGGCCACTAGGATTGAGGACTGTGTCCCGGGGGTGATTCACGAAGACCAAACGGGATTCGTAAAGGGCAGGCAGTTAAATACCAATGTGCGGCGGCTCTTAAACGTGATAACGATGACATCGGAGGAGGGAGAGGCGGAGATAGTGGCAGCTATGGACGCGGAAAAAGCCTTTGACCGAATAGAGTGGGAGTACCTCTGGGAGATATTGCGCAGGTTTGGGTTCGGGGGAGGGTTTATCAGTTGGGTTAAGCTGCTTTACAGAGCCCCGGTGGCGAGCGTAGTGACAAACCGGTGGAGGTCGGAGTACTTTCGGCTGTACCGAGGGACGAGACGGGGTGCCCCCTGTCCCCCCTCTTGTTTGCATTGGCGATCGAACCCTTGGCCATATCACTGAGGGAGTCTAATAAATGGAGGGGGGTGGTCCGCGGGGGAGAGGAGCATCGGGTATCGCTATAAGTGGATGACCTGCTGCTATACGTGGCGGACCCAATGGAGGGGATGGTGGAGGTCATGCAGACTCTGAAGGAGTTTGGAGAGTTCTCGGGCTACAAGCTTAATGTAGAGAAGAGTGAGCTTTTTGTATTACAGGCAGGGGACCAAGAAAGAGGGATAGGGGACCTACCGCTGAGGAGGGCGGAGAGGGGTTTTCGGTATCTGGGGATCCAGATAGCCAGAAGTTGGGGGGCCCTACATAAACTGAATTTGACGAGGGTGGTGGAGCAAATGGAGGAGGATTTTAAAAGATGGGACATGCTCCCGCTCTCGTTGGCGGGTAGGGTGCAGTCGGTCAAAATGGTGGTCCTTCCGAGGTTTTTGTTCGTGTTTCAGTGCCTCCCCATCGTGATCACCAAGGGCTTTTTCAAGAGAGTAGGTAGGAGTATCATGGGGTATGTGTGGGCAAAAAAGACCCCGAGGGTTAGGAGAGGGTTCTTGGAACGCAACAGGGACCGAGGAGGGTTGGCTTTGCCAAACCTAGAGAGTTACTACTGGGCAGCAAATGTGGCGATGGTCCGTAAGTGGGTTATGGAGGGAGAGGGGGCGGCATGGAAGAGGA
Organism: Scyliorhinus torazame; assembly: GCF_047496885.1. NCBI lineage: Eukaryota > Metazoa > Chordata > Chondrichthyes > Carcharhiniformes > Scyliorhinidae > Scyliorhinus > Scyliorhinus torazame. Next base: position 204,004,717 of record NC_092708.1, on the reverse strand, counting down.
TGGAGATGGCGTCCTGCAAAGGAACGAACCTGGGGGCGTTGGTAACGGCACCGCTGCCGCTCTCGCCGACAAAATACACCACAAGCCCGGTGCTGGCAGCAACACTAAAGATCTGGGGCCAGTGGAGAAGACACAGGGATGCAATGGGAGCATCGGTGTGGTCCCCGATCAGGGGTAACCACCGGTTTGTCCCAGGGAAGATGGACGGGGGTTCCAAGGCTGGCATCGGGCGGGGATAAGAAGAATGGGGGACCTGTTCATTGACGGGACATTTGCGAGCCTGGGGGCACTGGAGGAGAAATTTGAGTTACCCCCGGGAAATGCATTTTGATATATGCAGGTGAGGGCTTTTGTGAGGCGACAGGTGAGGGAATTTCCGTTGCTCCCGGCACAAGAAGTTCAAGATAGGGTGATCTCGGGGGTATGGTCGGGGAGGGCAAGGTGTCGGAAATATACCAAGAGATGAAAGAAGAGGGGGAAGCGCTAGTAGAAGAACTGAAAGGTAAATGGGAGGAGGAGCTGGGGGAGGAGATTGAGGAAGGGCTATGGGCCGACGCCCTGGGTAGGGTTAATACCTCCTCCTCGTGTGCCAGGCTCAGTCTGATACAATTTAAGGTGGTCCACAGAGCGCATCTGACGAGGGCGAGGCTGAGTAGGTTCTTTGGGGTAGAGGATAGATGTGAAAGATGTTCAGGGAGCCCGGCGAACCATGTCCATATGTTTTGGTCATGCCCGGCATTGGAGGGGTTCTGGAGAGGAGTGGTGGGAGTAATATCCCAGGTGGTGAAAGTCCGGGTCAAGCCAAGCTGGGGGCTAGCAATATTTGGAGTAGTGGATGAGCCGGGAGTGCAGGAGGTGAAAGAGGCCGGAATTCTGGCCTTTGCGTCCCTAGTAGCCCAGCGAAGGGTCTTGCTATTGTGGAAGGAGGCGAAGCCCCCTAGCCTGGAGGCCTGGATAAACGACATGGCGGGGTTCATAAAATTGGAGAGAATTAAGTTTGTTTTGAGAGAGTCTGCACAGGGGTTCTACAGGCAGTGGCAACCGTTCCTAGAATATCTCGCGGAGCGTTAGAAGAAGGTCGTTCAGCAGCAGCAGCAACCCTGGGGGGGGGGGGGGGGAGGGGGGAACGAGAGACTGTTTGAGGGGATGGACGAGCGGGAGATAGCATGGAGGGTGGGGGGAAACGGTACGCGCGGCCAAGAGCCAGTGTATAAAGCTATGTAAATATACCATCTTGCCATGTATATATCTTGCTCAGGGAGAATTTGCGTTATTTTGTTACGGGGGTGGGGTGGGGGGTGATTGTTTTGTAAGGGGAAAAAAATTGTGTTGTTAAAAAAACCTTAATAAAAAATATTTTAAAAAAAGATTGTCAACAGCTCTTCCTCTGGATCAGTCTCGAAGTTGCCTCCTACAACAACATCCAAGTTGCTGTCATTGAAGTCGCCATCAATGTCTTCTCATTCATAGTCAGTATTGTCAATGGTTTGGGATCCAGTTGCCACGTATTTGTGAGGCCAGTTTCTCCAATATTGGGATGATTTCTTCTGTTTCTGGCTCGGTCAGTGGCTGATCCTCCATGATATCAGCAGCTTCAATTCTTAAGTGCGCCATCTCCGAGCTCCCACTCTTCTCAGTGTCCAGCTCGGTCTGTGCGTCCCCAGTGACCACCTCGTCATTCCTTCCAGACCATCGGAGTAGTGCTTCTGGAGCCTTGCCATTAAACCTGTCTGTGCTGCTGGGAAACAGATCTACAAGTAGTTCATGCTGGTCTTCATCTGTCTCACCTTCCATGCCATCACTTACTGCATCATCATCAAAATCTTCAAGCAGATATTTGTAGCAATGATCATCAGATTCAGCATCGTCTGCCATGATCTCTCCTGTAAAATATTACATTGCATATGGAATTATGTGTTCACACAGTGGGCCGCCGAGTTCAAAGTCAGCCTTGAGTTTGGCTGCTGAACTTTGGTTTAACATTCCACGCTGTGGAACTTCGGGAGGACTGAAGAAATGAAAGAACGGTTCAATTGGTACAGTTTTCGTAACTGTTCTGTGAGTGCTTCAACCTTTGTGCTTCGGTTTGGTTTTCATTGTTACATTTCTGCCCTCCCTCCAGTCAATTTTGTAGCCTGTGGAACCTATGATTTGTGGTTCATCAAAGGAGGATTTGAGCGGCTGCGAATCCAGCTGATATACTTTCGTGTTCACCTCATTTGTGAAATACTCATTAGGTTCGAATTTAAACTCCAGAGCAAAGTTCCACGGCTTCTCAGGCTCTGTCCATTAAACACTCGCATCTTGCAGATGCTTTCATACGGGCTCGTCATGCTCCTGTAACATGCCACTGAGCGCATGCACGTTCTTGAACACTTTTTTAAAAATAAATGTTTTTTATTGGGTTTTTGAACAAAGTATATTCACCGTTATGTACACAGGATAAGAAACATTTATATATATATATATATATGTACATACACATATATAGAAGAGAAGGGCACACCCAAACATACCAAAGAAAAGAAAATATTAAATAGTTTTTAAAAAAATACAATAAAATAAAATATGATAACTGGTAGGGTATTGTACACCAGCTCAACAGCAGCAACTCTGTACACCTGTACAAAATTATTTACAACACATAAGTAGGCGACTATTTGCGGGAGAGAGGGAATTGGGGGGGGGGGGGGGGCGGATGTTGGAGACTGGGGAGGTAAATACACATTCGGGTGCCGGAGAGACAATTACAGTGGGCAATACTCAAATGGGTTTGGTGTTGTTGTCGCTTCTCCCGGATGGATCTCGCTGCCGTCTCGCGCTCACCTCCACTTCTGCCGTTCCTCCCGCCTTTCGTCTTCATTCTCCTTGTTCCCTACTCCTGGAGATGCCATGTTCGTTATTGTATCCCGTGCCTTCCCTCCGACTCTCATTTCCCTGCCCCCCCCCCCACCTCCCTGGTTCTCCCCTCTTGTTCCCTGTCCCTTCCCTCTCCCCTCCCCCCCTCCCGTGGTTCGCCTTTCTTTCCTCGTAGACTTAGCTGTCGTCACCCCCCCTACCCCGGTCCATCCCCCCCCCCCCCCCCCCCCCCCCATGCCCCGGCTACACCCCCCTGATTCTTGGCTACCTGGCTATTCTTCCTCTCGTTCATTGGCCACAAACAGGTCCCGGAACAATTGGGTGAATGGCTCCCACGTTCTGTGGAAGCCGTCGTCTGACCCTCGGATGGCGAATTTGATTTTCTCCATTTGGAGAGATTCCGAGAGGTCGGACAGCCAGTCTGCAGCTTTGGGTGGTGCTGCTGACCGCCAGCCGAACAGGATTCTACGGCGGGCAATCAGGGAGGTAAAGGCAAGGGCGTCCGCCCTCCTCCGCAGGAATAGATCTGGCTCATCCGAAACCCCGAAGACTGCCACTTTCGGGCATGGCTCCACCCTCATCCCCACCACTTTGGACATTGCCTCGAAGAAGGCTGTCCAGTCTGCAAGTCTGGGGCAAGACCAGAACATGTGGGCGTGGTTGGCCGGGCCTCCTTGGCACCGTTCACACCTATCCTCCACCTCTGGGAAGAACCTACTCATACGGGTTCTTGTTAAGTGGGCTCAATGTACCACTTTTAGCTGCGTCAGGCTGAGCCTTGCGCACGTGGAGGTGGAGTTGACCCTATGCAGTGCTTCGCTCCAGAGTCCCCACCCTATCTCAATCCCCAGGTCCTCCTCCCATTTCTTTCTTGTTGCGTCCAGTACGGTGTTGGCTCTTTCTATCAGTCGGTCATACATGTCCCTACAGTTTCCTTTGTCTAGTATGCTTGCGTCCAGTAGTTCTTCCAGTAGTGTCTGTCGTGGCTGTTATGGGTACGTCCTTGTCTCCTTTTGTCGGAAGTCTTTGAGCTGTAGATACCTTAGCTCGTTCCCCCTGGTTAGCTGGAATTTCTCTGCCAGTTCGTCAAGTGTTGCGATCCTGCCGTCCGTGTATAAGTCCCTGACTGTCTGTGTCCCTCCGCCCTGCCCCCACCTTTTGAAGGTGGCGTCAGTCAGCGCTGGTGTGAACTTATGGTTATTGCAGATGGGAGCTTTGTCCAACATTTTGGTCAGGCCAAATTGCTGCCGTAGTTGGTTCCAGGATTGGAGGGTGGCTATCACCACCAGGCTGCTGGATTATTTTTTGGGTGGGGATGGGAGTGCCGCCGTGGTGAGGGCCCGGAGGGAGGTCCGCATGCAGGAGGCCTCTTCCGCGCGCACCCACTCGGCTTCTGGCTCCTTGATCCATCCCCTTATTCGCTCGGCTGTCGCCGCCCAGTGGTAGAATTGTAGTTTTGGGAGGGCTAGCCCCCCCCTGGATTTTGTTTTTTGTAGGACCTTCTTTGGGATCCTAGTATTTCCCCCCTCCCCATACAAACGCCATGATTAGTTTGTTCAGCGCTTTGAAAAAGGCCTTGGGGATGTAGATCGGAATGGATTCTTCAACATTGTTAACCAGAATTGCGGAATGCTCGCTGGATGTTCCGTCTCCTCGTCTGATTTGTCGTCTTCCACCTGGGTTTCTTCCGAATCCACATAAACCGTGCACACTGTGATATTTTGTAGGGATCTGCAGTATTCAGCTGGCCAGCCATCTTCTGGGACACACAGTCGCTCAACTAAATTCAGTGATTCACACGCGTCTGCTCCTAGGATGGACTCACGATTTGTGTTCACAATGGAGAAAGGCACAATATGCCTTTTATTGTGTACCCATGCTTCTAGGTCACATTCCCCCATTGTCTCAAACTCATTTCCGTTGTAGTCGTGTAGCGTCCTTGGCCGGGTTGCAACTGTCGGTATCACCCACAAACCCTGCAGATCATGCAAGCTGAGGTGTTTGCCTTCGCTCCCATGTCAAGTTGCACTTCACCATTGTCTCATTTGGAATGGTCCATCTGTTTTCAATGGCATAAGCAGAGCTATAACTGCATTACAGTCGGTTACCAAAATGTCCATCTCGCCCAGTGTCGGACTCACTGTGTCTGTGGCCGAGATCGAATCCACAAAGAACAAGTCACCGAAGGTTATCTCATTAGCTGCATTTATCGCAACTGGTGTAGTGATCTACCGTGGGCTTCTGAAGAACACACAGATCACTGTTTCACCAAATAACCATCATAGCCACACCTACAACAAACTCTTTCAAAGGTCTGACATTTCTGGGGGCCATGTCGAGTGTCACACGTCTGGCACAAGATGACGGAAGGGGCTTGTTACCCAAATGGCCAACCGCATGGAGACCACGTTTCTTTTGCTGTTTCGTATTGGTGCGCTCAAACTGGCCACCCGCACTGAGACCAGGTTTCTTTATGATACTCCCGGGCCTCGGAACGTCACCCATAATTTCGCCGGGTAGAGCACCCCAAACCTGATCTGCCGCCGGTACATCACCGCCTTAGCCTTGTTGAAGCTTGCCCGTCACTTTGCCAACTCGGCTCCAATGTCCTGGTACATTCGGACCTTACTCCCCTCCCAGTCGCAGGTACGCTTTTCCCTGGCCCATCGCAGAATCTTCTCTTCAAATTTGTGGAGCCTCACGATCACCGCCCGTGGTGGCTCCCCAGCCCTCGGCTTCTGCCTCAGGGATCTATGCACTCGGTTCACTTCAGGGGCCTTATCTAGCTCCCCTTCTGCCACCAGCCCCACCAGCATTTTTGAGACGTACGTCGTGGCACTCACACCATCCACTCCTTCAGGCAGACCCACTATTCGCGAATTCTGCCTTCTCGAGGTATTCTCCTGCTCCTCAAGCTTTGCCTTCAATGTTTTACAGAAGTCTCCTTGGAGCCCCACCTCCATCTCCAGAGTCACCACGCGATCGCTGTGATCCGAGATCACTCGTTCAATCTCCCGAATCTGTGACCCCTGTACCCCCACTCTCCACCCGTTCCAAAGAACTCTTCAGGGGTGCCACAGCTGCTTCAATGGCCTTTGCCCGATCCTCCTGCATTTGTTTCCTCTGCTGCTGGAACACAGCTTTAATAAAGACCATGAAGCCAAGTTGAAGCCTTCCAGTTTGCATCAACCCTTCTCCTGCCTGTATGTCTAAAGTGGTTGTTGATGTTGCTGCAGCACAAGTCTACACCAACCTTTCAGCCAAATCTCTCACCGTTTTCTGCTGGGTCTGGTAACCAGCAGACTGTGGCGCACAAAGACTCCGAGAGACGAATAGAGTGAAGTCGATGAGGCTTTATTAAGCGTGACTGTTCCCCCGCAGTTCAGTAGTAGACTGCCTGCGGGGGAGGACTCCTGGTACTTATACTCCGCCTTCAGGGCGGAGCTAGAGGTCAACGTCCAACCAGGACCCGGGATCTGTCAGCCAATTACATCACGGCTTCACAGTCCCACGTGACCCCTAATGCATACTACCACATTCACCCCTTGTTAAAAATGAACCCGGCGGGGTGATGCTTCGCATGGTGGTAAGAGTTTACAAGGCTGGTCCTGGGAGGAAAAACTTTTGCATGTTATTACAGTATGTACAAGGTTTTTTTTGTTTCAAACTATTTACAGTAATCGTCAGGAAAAAAGACAAAATGTTCTCGTTAAAAGTCCACATATTGTAGTGTTAGATCGACGCCACGAGTCGGTCGGGTGGTCTGGTCGTCCGTGTCGATCGCCTCGGCCCCGGTGGTGGTGGTGGTGCTTGTTCCGGTGTTGTCGTCTCCGGGAGCCTTACGGTTTCAGCTTGGGCTTCACTCCTGGTCGGGCCTGGGAGGAGGACCGATCCTCCTGGGAAGGGGGCGGTCGCGGGGTGCGGCGGTGGCAGGAAGGGGGTAATTGGTGTCGGGGGTGTGTGTGTGTTGCCGGCGGGCGCCAGATCTCGCAAGGAGACCGTGTCCTGTCAGCCGTCGGGGTACTCCACGTAAGCGTACTGCGGGTTCGCGTGAAGGAGGTGAACCCTTTCGACCAACGGGTCCGACTTGTGCGCCCGCACATGTTTTCGGAGCAAGATGGGTCCTGGGGCCGCCAGCCAGGTCGGCAGCGACGTTCCAGAGGAGGACTTCCTGGGGAAGACAAGGAGGCGCTCATGAGGCATTTGGTTAGTGCTCGTACAGAGTAGTGACCGGATGGAGTGGAGGGCGTCCGGGAGGACCTCCTGCCACCGTGAAACTGGGAGGTCCCTGGACTGTAGGGCCAGTAGGACGGTCTTCTAGACCGTGCCGTTCTCCCTCTCTACTTGCCCGTTCCCCCGGGGGTTGTAGCTGGTCGTCCTGCTCGAGGCTATACCGTTGCTGAGCAGGAACTGGCGCAGCTCGTCACTCATGAAGGAGGACCCCCTGTCGCTGTGGACGTATGCGGGGCAACCGAACAGTGTGAATATGGTGTTCAGGGCTTTAATGACTGTGGCCGCGGTCATGTCAGAGCAGGGGATGGCGAATGGGAAGCGGGAGTACTCGTCCACCACATTAAGGAAGTATATATTGCGGTCGGTGGAGGGGAGGGGTCCTTTGAAATCCAGACTAAGGCGTTCAAAGGGGCGGGAAGCCTTAATCAGGTGCGCACCATCCGGCCTGAAAAAATGCGGTTTGCATTCCGCGCAGATGTGGCAGTTCCTTGTGACTGTACGGAACTCCTCTAAAGAGTATGGGAGGTTGCGGGACTTAATAAAGTGGTAGAACCGAGTGACCCCCGGGTGGCAGAGGTCCTCGTGGAGGGTTTGGAGGCGGTTAATTTGTGCGTTGGCACATGTGCCGCGGGATAGGGCATCGGACGGCTCGTTCAGCTTCCCGGGACGATACAAGATCTCGTAGTTGAAGGTGGAGAGCTCGATCCTCCACCTTGAGATCTTGTCGTTTTTGATTTTGCCCCGCTGTGCATTATCGAACATGAAGGCTACCGACCGTTGGTCCGTGAGGAGAGTGAATCTCCTGCCGGCCAGGTAATGCCTCCAATGTCGCACCGCTTCCACTATGGCTTGGGCTTCCTTTTCCACTGAGGAGTGGCGGATTTCTGAAGCGTGGAGGGTTCGGGAGAAAAAGGCCACGGGTCTGCCCGCTTGGTTAAGGGTGGCCGCTAGAGCTATGTCGGAGGCGTCGCTCTCGACCTGGAAGGGGAGGGACTCGTCGATGGCGCGCATCGTGGCCTTTGCGATATCCGCTTTGATGTGGCTGAAGGCCTGGCAAACCTCTGTCGACAGAGGGAAGGTCGTGGTCTGTATTAGGGGGCGGGCCTTGTCTGCGTACTGGGGGACCAATGGGCGTAGTATGAAAAGAACCCCAGGCAGCGTTTTAGGGCTTTTGAGCAGTGCGGGAGGGGAAATTCCATGAGGGAGCGCATACGTTCGGGGTCGGGGCCTATTATCCCATTGCGCACTACGTAGCCCAGGATGGCCAGCCGGTTTGTGCTAAAAACGCACTTGTCCTCGTTGTACATGAGGTTCAATGCTTTAGCGGTCTGGAGGAATTTTTGGAGGTTGGCGTCGTGGTCCTGCTGATCGTGGCTGCAGATGGTTACATTGTCGAGATACGGGAACGTGGCCCGTAACCCGTGTTGATCAACCATTCGGTCCATCTCTCGTTGGAAGACCGAGACCCCGTTTGTGACGCCAAATGGGACCCTTAGGAAATGGCATAATCGCCCGTCTGCCTCGAAGGCTGTGTACTTGCGGTCACTTGGGCGGATGGGGAGCTGATGGTAGGCGGACTTGAGGTCCACGGTGGAGAAGACTTTATATTGGGCAATCCGATTGACCATGTCGGATATGCGGGGGAGAGGGTACGCGTCGAGTTGTGTGTACCTGTTGATGGTCTGGCTATAGTCTATGACCATCCTTTGCTTCTCCCCTGTCTTTACTACTACCACCTGTGCTCTCCAGGGACTATTGCTGGCCTGGATTATGCCTTCCTTTAGTAGCCGCTGGACTTCGGACCGAATGAAGGTCCGGTTCAGGGCGCTGTACCGTCTGCTCCTAGTGGCGACGGGTTTGCAATCCAGGGTGAGGTTTGCAAACAAGGATGGGGGTTGCACCTTGAGGGTTGCAAGGCCGCAGATAGTGAGTGGGGGTATTGGGCCGCCGAATTTGAAGGTTAGGCTCTGTAGATTGCACTGGAAGTCTAATCCCAGTAATGTGGGGGCGCAGAGTTGGGGAAGGACGTAGAGCCTGTAGTTTTTGAACTCCCTCCCTTGCACCATTAGGGTAACTATGCAGAAGCCTTTGATCTGTACGGAGTGGGATCCTGCAGCTAGGGAAATCTTTTGTGCGCTGGGACGGATGGTCAAAGAACAGCGTCTTACCGTGTCGGGGTGGATAAAGCTCTCCGTGCTCCCGGAGTCGACCAGGCATGGTGTCTCGTGCCCGTTTATCAGCACCGTTGTCGTCGTCGTCTGGAGTGTCCGGGGCCGTGCTTGGTCCAGCGTCATTGAAGCCAGATGTGGTTGTAATGGTTGAGCGTCTTCATCGAACCCCGTGGAGCCGTCGACACTGGGGTCCGTTGTTGCCGTCCAAGATGGCGTCGGGGGTGAACAAGATGGCTGCCCCCATGCATCGCACATGGCTGGGGGGTCACAAGATGGCGGCGGGGGTGGACAAAATGGCCGCCCCCATGCGTCGCACAGGTCTGGGGTGGTCCAAGATGGCGGCGCCCTTCCTCCCCTCATGGTGGCCGGGACCCAAAATGCCAGCGCCTGCGGGTCGCACATGGGGCGCTGAGGGGGTTGGGGAGCGTTAGGAACGCGCAGGGCTCCCTCTTCTCTGGGGACAGCGGTGGCCAGGACCCAAAGTGGTAGCGCCGGCGGGTCATACATGGGGCGCGGGGGGTGGGGGGGGGTTGGGGAGCGTAAACGGCGTGCAGGGCTCCCTGTTCTCCGGGGAGAGCGGTGGTCGGGACCCAGAGTGGTAGCGCCGGCGGGTCATACATGGGGCGCTGGGGGGGTTGGGGAGCGTAAACGGCGTGCAGGGCTCCCTGTTCTCCTGGGACAGAGGCGACCTCGCGGGACCGGCACACAGCCGCGAAATGGCCCTTTTTCCCGCAGCTCTTACAGATCGCTGCGCGGGCCGGGCAGCGCTGCCGGGGTGTTTCGCCTGGCCCAGAAATAGCAGCGGGCTCCCCCGGTGCGACTTGGCGTTTGAACCGCGCAAGCCTGTGGGGTGTCCGGGGGGGGGGGGTGGGTTTGTCGCGACGGGTGCGTACGGAGCCCAATGGGCTGCCGCGCGGTCGGGGCCATAGGCGCGGGTATTTCGCCCGGCCACGTCTAGGGAGGCTGCTAGGGCCCGTGCCTCTGAGAGTCCTAGCGACTCTTTTTCTAGAAGTCTTTGGCGGATTTGGGAGGAGTTCATACCTGCCACAAAAGCATCGCGCATTAACATGTCCGTGTGTTCATTTGCGTTCACCGGCGGGCAGCTGCAGGCCCGTCCCAATATTAGTAGCGCGGCGTAGAATTCATCTATCGATTCTCCGGGACTTTGCCGTCTCGTTGCGAGTTGATAGCGAGCGTAGATCTGGTTAACTGGGCGAACATAGAGACTTTTTAGTGCTGCGAACGCCGTCTGGAAATCCTCTGCGTCTTCGATGAGGGAGAAAATCTCCGTGCTTAACCTCGAGTGCAGGACCTGTAGTTTTTGGTCTTCTGTGACCCGGCCGGTGGCCGTTCTGAGGTAGGCCTCGAAACAAGTCTGCCAGTGCTTGAAAGCTGCTGCTGTGTTCACTGCGTGGGGGCTGATCCTCAGGCATTCCGGGATGATCCTGAGCTCCATAGTCCTTTAGTCACGCTTAATAAATTGTGGCGCACAAAGGGTCCGAGAGACGAATAGAGTGAAGTCGATGAGGCTTTATTAAGCGTGACTGTTCCCCCGCAGTTCAGTAGTAGACTGCCTGCGGGGGAGGACTCCTGGTACTTATACTCCGCCTTCAGGGCGGAGCTAGAGGTCAACGTCCAACCAGGACCCGGGATCTGTCAGCCAATGACATCACGGCTTCACAGTCCCACATGACCCCTAATGCATACTACCACACAGACATACCACTCCCTGGGGAAAGTACTCCTCCAACATTTACCTGCGTCTTTTCATCAAAATTGCACCAGGTATTGGGTAAAAAGAGCTCTTTTCTGTGACTTTACGCAGGAGCTGCCCTGTGTGTGACCACTCACTCCATGGTCAACACCGGAAGTCCCACGTTTCTTTATGACGTGCATCACAGCAATGATGGCGGCGGCATCTTCCCTGAGGTGGTGTCAAAATAGTGTGAGCGAAGTACGCTGTTCTGCTGTGCAGGCACCTCGTTCGCAACACATTTTAATGTGGTGGTCTGATTGAAGATCTTCCTGGATACACGTACTAACTATATTACGTTCACATACTTCGCCATTTTTCATAGAACAATACCGTTCAAAGTATTCATATCTCCTGTTCTACTCTTTGGCTCCACAGGCAAATGTATTATATAGTTCTGCTGCTTGAGGACCTGCTGTCGCTATCAGCAACGCAATAAGCCTATTATCAGGCTGTGCCTGCAGGCCAAGGGCTAAAAGGTAGAGTCGGAATTGCTGCTTAAAGAAACGGCAATTTTATTCTATGTTACCCGTAAACCAGAGGTGGCAGGTCCCCTTATACCATCCAACTCAAGCGCTATCATCTTCTAGTGCGTTGAGTCACCTCAGGTTGCAGTTCACCAGATCGGTCTGTCAGCCGAATGCTGAACGTTGTCACTGCCGTCATTATCTTTAAATCTTCATCACTCGTGGTACCAGGTTGTGTTTGGTCTTCTATGCCTTGCAAAGGAATCCACCAACCACCTAGACTGGTCCAAATCAGGATCTTTCTTGAATCACACGTGGTAAGATAGCGATCTGTTACAGAGCAAGTTATCATGGAGTTTCTTTGTACTCCACTGGAACTACACCTAGCGCAATTGTTTACCTGTATGTATTACTACCAACTCCTACAATCATCTGCCGATGGCCGGATGTGTCTCCACTTAAATGGAAGTGTAACCAAGGTCTTGAGACCCCATGGGGCATCTGCATCGCCACCTACTGGTTGGAGGTCACACACCATCCATCTATGATATTGTTGACAGGTATATCACCACACCGTGCTCTTTTGACCTGACCCCCCAGGCCCTGCACATTCCAGGTGACCACCCTTGTAGGGGGTCGCCTATCCCCCAGCCTTGAGTCAGTCATTACCACTGTGAAATGTCATAGCTTCACTGATGATTCCCAGACTACAGGCCCACCTAGGTTGGCGACCTACCCCACATAAATGGTGGAGCAGAAAAAGATAACTGGTCACTGTTAGTTTCCTCCTCCCAGTCATGTCCCCCAGTCAACAGATCGCCTATAGTCTCTTCTAACCCCCTCCTCTCCCTTCTCGACCCATCAAGCTTAACCAAACTAGCCCGATAAGTTGCAAACCCATCCCCTACTTGACTTCCGTTAACTAGCTAACTTTCTAATGATAGTAAGGTGACCGCCCCACCCCAGGTCCCACCTATTCCTTAACCATCGCCTTCATATCTGCCCCAAGCACGCTTCTCCCCCGATCCTCTTCCCCACCCATAATAAAGGCCTTAAACTGAGGAAGCATACCTCCATCCCCCTGACATCCCAGCAACTACTAAGCCCATAAAGACGGATAATCGTTAAAAAAACAACAGAGGAAACAACCCCATCCAAACAACTTAACAACATGAACAAGATTAATAAAAACTGTAAAATATTAACATCCCAACCAACCACCTGCATCCCTCAGGCTGTGGCTAGACCACGATCTTTGGTAAAGTTCTCCACCTACTCGGGCGGATTGAAATAGAAGTCCTTTGAGTCAAACCTGACCCTGAATTTCGCTGGGCACCCAACCCCAAATTGCACTCTTCGATTAAACAGGACCGTCTTCACCTTTTTGAAGGCTGCCCGCCATTTCGCCAGATTTGTGCCAATGTCCTGGTAAATCCTTACCATGTTGCAGTCCCAGTTGATGTTTCGGGCTTTCTTAGCCCATTCCAGGACCCGCTCCCTTTTCTGAAAACTATGAAACCCTATGATCGCCGCTCGAGGTGGCTCATTCTACCTCAAGGCCCTGCCGGCCATGTGGAGTTCCAGCACAGCAAAATCTCATCAGCGCTCATCAATTGGGAAAGCTTCGCAGTGAAGTATTCAGTCGGCCTTGCGCCCTCAACTCCCTCGGGTAGACCACCAGCCTCAGGTTCATGCGCCTGGACCTATTTTCCAAATAATCCAGCTTCGCCATGAAGCCCTCGTTCCCGTCTCAGATGATCACTATTTCAGCTTCCAAGGACGCAAGTCTGTCTTCGTGCTGGGATAAGGCCTCCTCCACATTTTTCGATTTCTCTGCCTGTAAGCCTGCTGCTTTGTTTTGCTCAGCTGCTCCCTTACTGGGCCCAAAGCTTCGTCCACAGTGGCTTTGAATTAAACCTTCAATTCCTGGCCGTGTTACTTGATGCGCTCATCCATTTCTTCCCCAAATTTCTTTAATTCTCCGGCTACCACCTCTGCCATCATGTCGAGGATGATAGGCATGGCCGCTTCGTCCGCCAGCTTTGATGCCTCGTTGCTCGACGTTTGTAATTTCGCCCCTCTGCGATATCAATTTCGACATTGCACTCTTTGCTGTCAATTTCACTTCCGGGAAAGTCCGTGTTTTAAAAAAATTCTTCCGATCGGGCAGATAGGCCCAAAGTGCCAGAGTCTGCGTGAGAGCCTCCCGAGATGCAGCCGCTACTTCATGCCGCTGCACTGCAAGTGCCCCCACACCTTTAAAACCATTCTTTCAACCAAGCTTTTAATGAACACTCCGAGTGGGGCTTTGGGATCAGTTCTTGACAGATTTTTCACATATTAACATTGCTCATAAATTTAAGTCTTTGTCGGCACAGTGGTAGCACTGCTGCCTCACAATGCCAGGGACCCTTGTTCAATTCCGGTCTTGGGTGATTCCCTGTGTGGAGTTTGCACTTTTTCCCGTGTCTGTTTGAGTTTCCTCTCGCTGCTTCCCACAGTCCAAAGATGTGCAGGTTAGGTGGATTGGCCATGATAAATTGCCCCTTAGTGTCCAAAAATGTGCTGGTTATGTGGGGTTAAGAGGTTAGGGCACAGGGGTGGGCCTAAGTGGGGTGCCCTTTCAGAAGGCCAGTACAGACTCGGGTAGGCTGAGCGGCCTCCTTCTGCACTGTAGTAATACTGTGATACCATGGTCAGCTTTAGGGTTGTGAAGTGCTTGCTGTTTGGCAAATACTTTCGCTTACACAGCTTATGTTCCAAGGCACTGCACAAAATAAAGAGAGATATTAGGGCAGATGACCAAATGTTTGGTCGAAGAGGTAGGCTTCTTGAGTCTTAGGGAAGAAGAGAGAAAGATGATTTGGAAATTTGATCACTGAGACTTATTGAGGTCAAAAATACCGCCGGGATTGTTCGAATCAGGGAGGGAGGGGTTACTTGAATTGTTGTAGTGTCACTGTATATAGGAAGTCTGAGCTCCGCATTTTGAAATGTAGGTGGAGTACTGTCAAAAACCATTGGGAATAGCCACAAAGAGACTGAACACATTAATATATAATTGAATCAATCTCTTTTTGTGTCTTTTTCTCCCGACAACAACAAAGCCGAGATCTTTGCGGCTCAAGAGACAACACAATGAACTAATTGGCTTCTGCGTAGTTTCAGTCCTGTGAGGCAGAGTTCTGGAGGCAGTGTTCTGGTTACAGAGCACTGAGGCAGGCGACGAGCACTTGAGATTCCCCACTTAACATCAACAGGCAGTTTTCTCTTCCCAACTCCCCGCACCTCCAATTTCCCCTTAAACAGGAAATCAATGCTGGGCTGTTGAAGGAGTGCACAGTAAATTGAATCGATGATGGTTTTGTCTTAACTTGCGCTGGGCGATGCTGTACGTGGGTAATACGAGGCTGCACTTGCTGAGTTTCATTAAAGCGCGCGATGCTTCCTGACTGGGAGAAAGGAGGAGGAATCAAACAGTAACCGAGGGCCCAGTGCACAGGACTGCCAAAGGCAATTACTGTCCTCGCAATGCACCAAGTGGGGAAAGCTCGGGGAGCTGGATGGACGACAGTGGAGGCTTTTACTGTGAGGATTGTGCTAAATCTAGCTGAGCCACTAGAGGATGCTGTGCATTTCTGACACAATCCAGCTACAAGAAAGTTGAATTCTTGTTCGTCCCTCCCCCACCTCCTCCCTTTTGTTTTCATGTCAAGCTGCGCAATGACGTTCTTCATTTGAAGAGACAGGCTCATTAACCTGGATCATTTGAAGTGTAAGATATCACACTGTCACAGGAGGGTCTGCATCCTTGTTTCAAGCACCTCAGAGAAGAGCTGCTCCGAACTTGAGAGAGGCGGGCTTGCTTCCTGCTTCATTCACGAGGAAAACTGCTCGGGCGCCACTTTATTACATGCCCGTTTCGAAGCTTGGGCACTCCCGGTTTTGCCGATTGAAGTGCGCAGGAATTTCCTCAATGGAAATCGATCCAGAAGCCAATGTTTTCATTGAACAGGAACGCTCGCTTTCAATTTGTTTCTCAGCATGTGGGAATGCTGCCTTTTGAAATCAAGAGTTTTCCCAGCAAGAACAAAAGCCCGACCGTGGCATCACCTCCCCCACGCCCCGCCGTGCCCTGCTCTGATCTCGAGTCCCCTTTGGCCTTGAGTAAAGGCGAGATCCTGTTTGCATCACAGAACACAATCGGTAGTTATGGTTTTAAGAAGCATTTGTACACCACGAATTTACAGGAGAGCAGTGGGGGGTGTCATGATATCCACATCAGCATATCATGGTGCAATCACACACACACTGATGGACAGGTAGTTGGACCAACCAACACACACATAACATCGCAGCCAATCACCAGTGAGAGCACACGCACTATAAAACAGGGAACACCACAGTTCCTGCTCATTCTACCAGGAGATAGCTCAGAGCACAGAACTCACAGCGCGCCACTCAGACATACACCATGTGCTGAGTGCCTCACTAAGATAGTGATAGGGCTGGGTCCACAGGTTAGCTGGTGAAGCACGTACCCAAGCCAGTAGTTAGTTGTTACCGTTGTTTAGACAATAAAACAGAGTTGTACCATCTACAGCCGTGTTGGATCATTTGTGCATCAGAACACCCAACACGACATGATACCAGTAGTGGACGCTAACCAGCGACTGTGAGACCTACCTGCACCCTTTCAGAAATCCGCCATCCTGCTCCATGGAAAACATCAGCCCGCCGCAGCCGCTCCGAATCGCTGGTAATCTCGGTGTAAACTGGAAGCTGTTTAAACAGCGCTTCCAGCTCTTCCTAGAAGCCACAGACAGGGAGAATGCATCGGACACCAGGAAGATCGCTCTCCTCCTCTCCACGGCGGGGCAACACGCCATCCACATCTATAACTCCCTGGCATTCGCGGAAGGTGAGGACAAAACAAAAGATAAGATGGTGCTTCTGAAGTTCGAGAAACACTTCAGCGTGGAAGTCAATGAGAGCTTCGAGAGGTACCTATTCCAGCAGCGCCTGCAGGGTAAGGATGTGCCTTTCCAATCTTATTTGACACACCTCCGTATCCTCGCGCAGTCCTGTGGCTATGAGGCCACCTCCGACTCCATGATACGGGATCAGATAGATTTTGGGGTCATCTCGGACACCCTACGTCAGCAGCTCCTTAAAATAAAGCGCCTCACCCTAGCGACCACCATCGAGATCTGCGTCCTCCCATGAGAACGTGACCAGCCGGTACTCCCAAATCCAGGCGGCCAAAACGGCACGGCACGGGTCCTACGAGGCGGAGCGGGTCCAGTCGATCGAGTTCCTCCCGGCCCGCGGCCCGGACGAGGGCGGCCATTTTGATCGCTTTCCGTGGCCTCTTGTACGTGCCAAAAGAGGGGACGTTGATGCAGAGGGACGTGATGCGCAGGCGCGCTCTATGCAGGACCGCACCACGCACGCGTGGTGACGCAACGAACGCCATGACGTGTTGACGTGCGGCAACTGTGGCTCCGCCCACTTAAAGCGGCAGTGTCCGGCCAAAGCGCGACAATGCCTTCGCTGTGGCAGGATGGGCCACTATGCTGCCTGCTGTCGAGCAGCTCAACCTGCCAACTCCCAACAATTGTGCCAGTCTCGCAGGGACGTGCGGACGATTCAGCCCCCCTACACTGAGTCATATCCAGATAGTATGCAGACCAGCGATACCGAAGACAGAGAGCATGTGGTAATCCACAAGAACCGGATGTCCCCTAGTTGGAACCACCAGCCACTGCCAGTGCACTGCATTGATCCAGGCGATGAGTGGTGTGCCACCCTAACGGTCAACCGATCCCAGATCACATTTTGCCTGGACACTGGTGCCTCCCCCAATCTCCTCGCATGGTCAGCCTTCCAGACCTTGAAGGTTAAACCACCGATTCTGCCATCCCACTGTCAGCTGGTTGACAACAATGGAAACGTCATCCCGGCCACGGGGTCCCGCCAGCTCGATGTTACACACAACTCACACAAAGTCACATTATCATTTGAAATCGTAGGATCCTCGAAGGACTCTCTGTTAGGCGCACAGGCGTGCAAGATCCTCCACCTCATTCAGCGGGTACACGCTCTGTCTCCAGAAGGCATGTCCGATTTCCTGGATGCAGACTTTAGGGCGCAGCTCCACTCACTCCTCGCGCACAACCAGGAGGTTTTCGAGGGCATGGGCACACTGCCCTACACGTACAAAATACAGCTCAAACCGGACATCACCCCGGTCATTCACGCACCTCGTAGGGTCCCAGCACCACTCAAGGACCCCTCAAGCAGCAGCTGCAGGACCCGTAGGACCAAGGAGTGCTTTCCCGGGTCACGGAGCCAACGCCATGGGTCAGCTCCAAGGTGTGCATCAAGAAGCCCTCCGGCGAGCTCCGGATCTGTATCGACTCAAAAGATTTGAATCACAACATTATGAAGGAACACTACCCAATACCCAAACGAGAAGAAATCACGAGCGAAATGGCTCAGGCAAAAATATTCACCAAGCTGATGCCTCAAAGGGCTTTTGGCAGATTCAATTGGATCAGTCCAGCAGGAAGCTGTGCACTTTCAACACTCCATTTAGCAGATACTGCTACAATAGGGTGCCATTCGGCATCATTTTGGCCTCCGAAGTGTTCTATCACATCATGGAACAGATGATGGAGGGCATCGAAGGTGTACGCGTCTACGTAGACGACGTTATCATCTGGTCCACCACACTACAGGAGCACATCAGTCGTCTCCAGCGTGTCTTTGCACGGATACGGGATCAGGGCCTGCGCCTTAACCGAGCCAAGTGCTCTTTTGGCCAGACTGAGCTAAAGTTTTTGGGGGATCACATCTCCCGGTCGGGCGTGCAGCCGGATGCCAACAAAGTGGCAGCCATCACTGCCATGCAGCAGCCGTCAGACAAGAAGGCAGTGCTACGCTTTCTCGGGATGGTCAACTTCCTGGGGAAGTTCATTCCTAACCTTGCTTCGCACACGACTGCTCTTCGCCACCTGGTCAAAAAGACAACGGAATTCCAGTGGCTGCCCGCACACCAGAGTGAATGGGAGGAGCTCAAGGTCAAGCTCACCTCCGCCCCGGTACTGGTGTTTTTCGATACCACACGGGAAACAAAGATCTCAACTGACGCCAGCTAGTCTGGCATTGGGGCGGTACTCCTGCAACGGGACGACACTGCATCATGGGCTCCTGTCGCCTATGCGTCGCGGGCCATGACTCCCACAGAACAGCGCTATGCGCAGATTGAGAAGGAGTGCCGAGGCCTGTTAACTGGCATCGACAAGTTTCACGACTATGTTTCTGGTCTTCTGCAGTTCACTGTGGAGACTGACCATCGCCCCCTGGTCGGCATCATTCAGAAGGAGCTCAACGACATGACCCCTCGCCTCCAGCGCATTCTGCTCAAGCTCCGGAGGTACGACTTCCAACATGTCTACACCCCGGGGAAGGATCTCATCATCGCTGATGCTCTGTCCAGGGCGGTCAACACACCGCCTGACTCGGAGGGGTTCGTTTGTCAGGTCGCCGCACAAGTAGCCTTCACATCGGCCAATCTGCCAGCCACTGATGCATGCCTGGCCCACATTCACCGTGAGACTATGGCTGACCCCCTTCTACAACGTGTGATGCGCCACATGACGGAAGGGTGGCTCAAGGCGTAGTGCTCACAATTTTACAACGTCCGGGACGACTTGGCCGTCATTGATGGTGTCCTCTTGAAGATGGACCGGATCATGATCCCACACAGCATGCACCGGCTTGTCCTCGAACAACTGCACAAAGGCTATCTCGGAGTTGAAAAGTGCAGGCGGAGGGCCCGAGAGGCTGTGTACTGGCCGGGAATAAGTGAGGACATTGCTAACACTGTGCTCAATTGCTCCACCTGTCAGCGGTTTCAGCCGGCGCAACCCCGAGACACTTCAGCCCCATGAGTTGGTCACGTCCCCCTGGGCGAAGGTGGGCGTGGACCTCTTTCATGCGCTCGGCAGGGACTACATTATTCGTATTGACTATTTCTCAAGTTATCCGGAGGTCATACTCTTGTAGGACACAACGTCACCAGCTGTCATCCGGGCATGCAAAGAAACCTTTGCTCGCCATGGAATTCCGCTTACCGTCATGTCTGACAACGGGCCTTGCTTTGCGAGTCAAGAATGGTCTTCCTTTGCCACTTCATACAACTTCACACATGTGACGTCCAGTCCCTTGCATCCTCAGTCGAATGGCACGGCGGAAAAGGGAGTCCACATTGTGAAGCGGCTCCTCTGCAAGGCTGCTGATGCTGGATCTGACTTCTGTATAGCCCTGCTGGCCTATTGCTCGGCCCCACTGTCCACATGCCTCTCGCCAGCCCAGCTGTTGATGGGTCGCACCCTTAGGACCACTGTGCCGTCCATTCATGCTCCTGACCCCGACCATGCTCCAGCACTGCGAAGGATGCAACAACAGCGTACTCAGCAGAAGGTGGCACATGATGCTCGGGCGACTGATCTTCCTGCCCTGGTGCCTGGAGACAACATCCGCATACACCTACCGGAGGGTGGCTGGTCGGCAACCGCCGAGGTTCTCCGCCACATGGCTCCCCGTTCATTCCTGGTTCATATGCCTGATGGCTCTATACGCCGCTGTAATCGGCGGGCCCTTCGTCTGGTTCCATGCTTGCTATGAGATCATTCACCGGTGCCACGCCCTCCTGTTGTCCCTGATGTCGACTTTGTTGAGCTTCCTGCCACTCTGCCTCTTCCTCTCTCGCCCGTGGCCAGGCCCATTCCTCAGCCGTTGGATCCTGACCCACCCTTGAGGCGGTCTACCTGAATTCGTCTCCCACCTGAGAGACTTGACTTATGAGCCTGTTAGCACATTGGACTCACTGAATTGTTTTACAGTACTGTTAACGAGTTTCTTTTCTTGTCGTTCATTGTTCCAGAAGTCTTCTCTCGTCATTTGTTGATTGCATTTGTTCTGTTATTGGTACAACCTCGTTGTTCTGTTGCACCTGACACCTTCCTCTGTATATGGTTTAGCCTCATGTACATGTTGTAAATATTGCACACACATACTCAGACGCACTCAGTACACATTTCTATTTATTAGCATGTAGGCACATATCCTTTGTGAAAGGGGGGGATGTCATGATATCCACATCAGCATATCATGGTGCAATCACACACACACTGATGGACAGGCAGTTGGACCAACCAACACACACATAACATCACAGCCAATCACCAGTGAGAGCACACGCACTATAAAACAGGGAACACCACAGTTCCCGCTCATTCTACCAGGAGATAGCTCAGAGCACAGGGCTCACAGCGCGCCACTCAGACATAGACCATGAGCTGAGTGGTAGGGCTGGGTCCACAGGTCAGCTGGTGAATCACGCACCCAAGCCAGTAGTTAGTTGTTACCGTTGTTTAGACAATAAAACAGAGTTGTACCATCTACAGCCGTGTTGGATCATTTGTGCATCAGAACACCCAACACGATAGGGGGCTTGGGAGGGGCGGCTAGGGAATGGGTTGGTCAAATGGACTTTGGGTGATGCTCGCCCATCCATTGGCTGCATGTTTGTTTATTTTCATCCATTGCCTCTGTACTCGTTGACCTGCATAGGCTCACGCCTCACATGTAAAATTCTCACCCTGTTCGAAATCCCTCCCTTGCCTCATTCTAGCTCCAGAATTTCCTCCAGCTGTTGCATTCCTCCAACCCTGGCCTCTTCTACTTCACCGCCCCCACTTTCCTTCCCCCTCAGCTTTCAGCCATCTGGGCCTCTCCTTTGAGACACTGCTTAAATATTTGATCAAGGCTGTCATTTTTCTTTGAGACTGCTCCTGTGAAACACCTTGGGATGGTTATGACTATGTTGAAGGAGCAACTTTCCAGTTGCTGCTGGAAAGTTTCCATTCCTTTGTTCACTGCTGAATCATCATCAGACACTGGCACGTTTGCCAAAAAAATATTATTTGTGAGCAGCCCCAACCCAGTTTTTCTTTCGGTTTGTCCGTTGAGAACATTATAATAATAATCTTTATTAGTGTCACAAATAGGCTTACATTATCACTGCAATGAAGTTACTGTGAAAATCCCCTAGTCGCCACACTCCGGCGCCTGTTCAGGTCAAGGAGGAGAATTCAGAATGCCCCATTCACCTAACAAGCACGTCTTTCGGAACTTGTGGGAGGAAACCGGTGCACCCAGACATGGGGAGCATGTGCAGACTCCACACTGTGAGAGACCCAAGCCGGGAATTGAATCTGGCATCATGCTGCTGTGAAGCAACAACGCTAATGATAAAGGTCAGCACAGTGGTTAGCACTGTTGCTTCATAGCGCCATGGTCCAATGCTTGATTCCTCTTGGGTCACTGACTGTGTGGAGTCTGCACGTTCTCCCCGTGTCTGTGTGGGTTTCCTCCGGGTGCTCCGGTTTCCTCCTACAAGTCCCAAAAGATGTGCTGTTAGGCAAATTGGACATTCAGATTTCTACCTCAGCATGTCCGAACAGGCATCGGAGAGTGGCGACTAAGGGATTTTCACAGTAACTTCATTGTAGTATTAATGTAAGCCTACTTGTGGCAATAATAAAGATTATTCTAACCCCTGTACTACCGTGCCGTATTGTGCCCAAGCCTTGCCATAATTGAGTCACAGATGTTTACAGCATGGAAACAGGCCCTTTGGCCCAGCTTGTCCATGCTGCCCAGTTTCTATCGCTACGCTAGTCCCACTTGCCCACATTTGGCCCATATCCCTCTATACCCACCCTGCCCATGTAACTAACTGCTTTTTAAAAGACAAAATTGTACCTGCCTTTATCATTGCCTCTGGCAGCCCGTTCCAGATGCTCACCACCCTCTGTGAGAAGAAATTCCCTCTCAGCTCTCTTTTTTATCTCTCCCCTCTAGCCTTAAACCTATGCCCTTTAGTTCTAGACTCCTCTACCTTTGGGAAAATGTGTCATCTATCTACCAATTTGTGTATAGCAAGCTTTTTGAAGCAGCAATGTGATAATGACCAGACAATATGTTTTTTTAAGCAATGTTGATTGTGGAACAAGTATTGGCCAGAACTATAGGAAGAACTCCTTTGATCTTCAAAATAGTACCATGGGATCTTTTACATGCACCTCAGAGAGCTGAAAAGGCCTCGATTTAATGCTCCATCGGAAGGATTATCTTTCACATTATCAGTGGCAGTCACTCTATATGCTTCCTTCGGTGATAAAGGCGAGGGCTACATTCCTAATTTTAGCTGTGGCTAAAAAAATAGTATTGGGTTGTAATTGCAGGCTGAATAAAGAATATTACCCTGTTTCCCAGCACTCACACCCCTCCTGGAATTTCTGTGAGTTCTTTTAAAATATAAAGTTGCCCTAGATATCTTCTGACTAGTCTTCTTCTCGTACAACTGGACTGATAGGCTAGATAGGGCGTCAATCATGTGCTTCAGTATCTCACCACCTCCTAGGACTCAGGGTCAGACTACAGAGGTGTGATTGGAGGAAATGCATTCCTTACAGCCTACTCAACTGTCTGCAGTTAAATGCCAGCCCTGCTGGGCTAACAGGGATGTGACTCTGCTTGACACTAATGAAAGAAAACTTTTGGAAAGAAATTACATTTTTAATTGGCAGACTGTTGGTGGTAGACATGTAATGTTGGTGAACCTACCTCTGTGCAAGGCCAGTTAAAGAACACGGCTACTGACATGTCCATGGGAACTGAGAGAAATTAACCACATAGTACCCAAAGTAGAAAGAACCAGAACATGATCCATGTGAAAGTAATTGCTTTTATTGAATTGGTGTGCATGTGAGTAGAATAAAAAAATACCCAGTCCATTAATTAATAATAAACATTTATAAAAGAGAAAACAGAAGAGCTGGGAGAAGGATTCTCAAAATCAATTCTAGGCAAAGAAAAATAATTTGTAATCCCATTAGATTTTTGGTTGTGTTGTTGAAATGCTCCAGTAGCTCTCAAGGTTGTTATCTGAAAGATCTAGTAGAGAATTTCAGTGCCCAGGCAGCTTTGTGTAGGCGCTCAGGCATCATAATCATGGTGCAATTAGTGTTACCAATCCCTCGACCAAATGGCAATAAACAATGGATATCCAGAAGTGATTCAGAACTGATTAACAATAGTTAAACCAAGAGGGAGCTCAGATAATATACGATGCTTTAATCATCAAATGAATCTATTAGATTTGTCATCACTCTGAGTTATCCATCATTCCTTACTTTAAAATTAACAAATCTCAGTTAAATTCCAGGCATGATCTCGCTTTCTACATATATATATACATATAATATATATGGAAACAGAAAGTCAGTCACCACCTGTAGAAAAAAGTATTAGGTTGACAATCTAGGCAGAACCCTTTGTCAGAAATTTCTGAACACTTCGATGAGATTACTACTGGTAATCATCCTAAAATAGTCAATCCTTCGAGGCAGAAGGTAATTTAACCCATTGATGAGGTACACAACCTTTTATTTGTTCCTGAGCATCCATCATTCCCTACTTCAACTGCAGTGTTTTAAGTTCTCTTCAGTGCTGGGATCTCAAACCATTCAGCTGAGGTTAGTCTTTCTCCAGCTGGGAGCTTGACGAGATGTGTCCAACTGGGTGTCCAGCACCAACTTATTACCTGGGGTGACAAATGGACAGCTCATAAACTGAGCCCAGCTGTGCTGGACTTTCCAAAGCTGCAGAGCCTCGAAAATACCAGTCAGGGCGGCTCACGAAAAGGAGCAGCAAGCAGCTCTACTGGGCTCCACTTGTATCCAGGAATCTAACCTTGATGACAGGGCTCTCTCTACCCATGATCTCGCCATTCAGTCGCCTCCCACCAGTTCCACCTCACCAAGTAGCTCAGTGGTCGAGCATATACTTTGTGTGTATGAATCCTTGGTATCTCACATGAATTTTAACTGTGTTTGGTAACTGAAGTGGAGACCTATGTCAACATTTAAGATTAAGTTAAGACAGCTGTAGGAAAGTGAGTAAAGGGATATCGGAAGGGAGTGGGCAAATCGGAATAAGACTACTGTTCATGCCGTGGACAAAAAAGGCAAAATAGGCCGAAAGATCCATTTTCATGTTATAATTTTATACAAATATAGACTAGGCTTGTATTCCCTTTAATATAGAAGGAATAATCTAACAAAAATGTTCATGATGATTAAAGGATTTAGCAGCGTAGATGAAGAGAAACCATTTACTCTGCTGGGGAGTCTAGAATAAAGGGGGATCGCCTTCAGATTTGTGCTAAGCCATTCTGCAGTGAGGCCAGGAAGCACTTCTCCTCACAAAGGGTACTGGGAGTCTGTCCCTTCCAAAAAGTTATTGAGGCTTGGGAGGAGAAAGGGGGGGGGGAAGGGGGAAAGGGTGGGGAAGGGGGGGGGGGGAGGTTGAAAGGGTGGGGAGTGGGGGAGGGGGAAGGGGAGGGGGAAGGGGGGGGAAGGGGGAGAGGAAGGGGGGAGGGAGAAGGGGTGAGAGGGAAGGGGGAGAAGGGGGAAGGGGGGAAGGGTGGGGGAGAAGGGGGAAGGGGGGAAGGGTGAGGGAGAAGTGGGGAGGTGGAGGGGAGGAGGAGGAAGGGGTGAGGGGGAAGGGGGAGAAGGGGTGAGGGGGAAGGGGAGAAGGGGTGAAGGGGGAGGGGGAAGGTGGGAGGGGGGAAGGGGGAGGGGGAAGGTGGGAGGGGGGAAGGTGGGAGGGGGGAAGGTGGGAGGGGGGAAGGTGGGAGGGGGAAGGTGGGAGGGGGGGGGAAGGTGGGAAGGGGGGGAAGGTGGGAAGGGGATGAGGAAGGGGAGAGGGGGAGGGGTGGAGGGGGAGTGGAAGGAGGAGGAAGGGGAGGGGAAGGGGGAGCGGAAGGGGCGGGAGGGGGAGGGGGAAGGGGGGCAATTGGAAACGTTGAAACTGAAATTGGTAGATAGTTACCAGCAAAGGGTATTAAGGGATATGGAACTAAGGCATGTGAATAGAATTCAGGTTTACAGATTAGCTATGACATAACTGAACAGCAGAGCAGGCTTGAGATTCCAATTGACTTCCTGTTCCTAGGTAGAAGCCATCTCCTTGATAAGCATATCCTGTTTAAGAGGAGAACCTCCTCTATCCATAGATTGGATAATGTTAATGGCCATCGATGTTGGTGAAGCAGGCTCGAGAGGCTGAATGGCCTACTCTTGGCATTATGCTGTCACCAGCTTTTGTACTTTAGTAAAATCCATTCAAAGCAGCCGCAACCTGATTATAGTCTTTTATCCCTCTGTTTCTCTCTCTTGCTGCAGTTTAACTCATGGGTTCACTGTGGAAAATCACCTAATTGAGATTCTGGAGTTGTGTAACCACAAGCAATGGATTTCTGAGATAATCAGGGCTGCCTTGCTCATCATAGAAAGATATCCAATCACACATTGAAAGCTTCCCATGAGCGTAAATTGTTCCATCTACGCACCAGTCAAAGGCCTATCAAAGTGTCAGGACAACCCATGCAATGTGCCAGTGGGAAGAGATTCTCAAGTGGATTCTTTGTCATTTACTGACAGCAATCAGCAGCAGCGGGGGCGGGGAGCAGAATGGGTAAAGCATTCCCCCCTTCCCCTTTCGGACAATATTCGTGCTGTTGCCTCCTCCTGGTAAAATTCCACAAGTGCCTGTCATCGACGTGCCTCAGCGGTTAAACAGTGAGTGACAAGAGAACTACTGCGCATGAGGATCAGGAGAGGTTGGTGGAGGCAGGATGAACTTCAGTCTTGCCTGTTCCATGTACGTCAAACGTGGCACTGGGTTGAGCACGCGAGAGGGAGGCAATGGGTAGTTGGGTAGCTCATCAAGCGTAGGACGGCTGGCTGGCTGGCTGACTCCCATTTCCGCAACACATCACTCTGACCAAGGTCAGTTGACAGCACATACTCGCAGATGTGGGATCTTCCAAGTTTGTATGTCTCAGTAAAACCACAAAACTTATTTGGTCCGTTAACCATTGATGGAAGAGTGCAGTTGTAGACCTTTTATCATCGTACCTTAATGTTACCCTATTTGATACTAACTGAGATTACATGGAGATCTGGGAGTTCATTTTCTCTCTCTCATGAGTGCATAATACTTATTAGGACAGGGAAACACATTTTCTATTTAATTACTGATGAAAACCCATTTTTAATTAAATTTAATTACAAAAGCCCTCTTAAACTGACATTTATAGTCTTCCTATATATTTTAAGCCAGTTGTATGACATCATTAGGTGGTGCCAGGAGGCTGATAAGTCTCTAAAACAGACTAAATGGCATGTCTTAGCGAATGGAGAGTAGGATTTGAGACTAATTTTTGATCCGGAATCACAAATTATATCTTGCTAATAACCAGATATCGGAAGAGTATTTGACATATTAAAAGGGAAATTATTGCCGGTCCATAGAGAGATAATTGAACAGCTGGGGCTGAATTGAATGAGGAATGATGTCATATGGAAGAGATACAAGAAGGATCTTTAAAACTCAGGTGGTGTTGCCAATAATGTAAATTGCTTTCTTGTGAGATTACAATATAATGCTGCGTGCTATAATATGGGCGAGTGAA
Organism: Scyliorhinus torazame; assembly: GCF_047496885.1. NCBI lineage: Eukaryota > Metazoa > Chordata > Chondrichthyes > Carcharhiniformes > Scyliorhinidae > Scyliorhinus > Scyliorhinus torazame. The sequence continues at coordinate 203,977,624 of NC_092708.1, read as the reverse complement.
AATAAGCATTTCTGAATTATTGCATTGCATAAGCTGTGCATTTGTCATGGTTTGTGCTGGTTAATACCTTAGGAAGCATCATTAAACAGGTAAGATAAGCGTCACAGCGCTAGAGTTTGTACCATGCTGGTTCTGGAATGTTGGCTCTGAAACTCCTCTCGGTCATTTCAACCTAAATTTGGCAATTAGAGCTTCACTATCATGTGCATCTCTTCACAACGCAGTTCAAGGCTAGCCCACTTACAATGGTGGGCCATCACATGTGGAGTTTGCAGTCACGTGGAGAATACCTGGGATTGGTGCGTTGGTGCCGATTGAATCAAGGATTCAGATAATGTCTCTTAGCTGGTTTATAGACCCGTCTGAAGCTTGCAGGTAAGTTCCCGTCCTGGAATATTTCTTTATTTATAAGGTGTGCTGGAATTAATTTTATCCACGTACTCAAATCCCTTGCAGCCGCACCACTCTGACTAGATGATAAAATTCGCAATGGTGATTAACAATCGCGTTATCTTTACAGTAGACTTCTCAGGAAGGGGCCTGTGCTTCCTTGCTGGGGAAAGTGTTTCCTTAGTGTAAGGTAGATCTCAGTCAGCTTCCCTCTTGAGCGTTATTTGTAAACCTGATCATGGTAAAGGCAGTTCAACGATTTATCTGCAAACTTGATTAGCAACACGTCACTATTCATCAAGGGAGGCAAAATGGTCATTGTCATCTGACTGATGGGGGAGACCATTCATTCATAAAACATAACACAATACAATTTAGTTGAATTCTGATGTAGAACAGAGCAATTAGAGATGCAGAGCAGCAGTGGAAGACCAGGTCTGTGGACGTATTCCATTTGTGCTGTAATAAAATGTCTTTGTACCGGCTTTTAGCTAGACAGCTGCTGTCATACCATTCTTTTGCCTGGGGTCTTGATGCCGGCCATCTTGGTAGGCGTACCTGTATCGGTTTGGGCTGCTCTCCCTGTACACCATCTTCCCGTGGTCATGGTGACGAGGCATTTTAAAAGTCTGCTTCGGCGATGGAGGCACATCGTGCCTATGGGGCCCCTTGTACTGGCTTGGAAGATTGTATGCAGCCTCCCGCAGCCTGGCGCTGCTCAGGTAGTCAGGAATCCTCGGGTCCGGGCGGCTGTCAGATGCGTTTCGGGGATAATTCCCTCGATGCGAGTATCCCGCAGCAGGATGCTGGGCTCCCAGGTAACGGGGCAGGTCACGGTCATTATAAGTGCTCTGAAGATGATGTCCATCCGGCTCTCCAAGAGGATGCCTAGAACAAAACAAAAAGCATTGGCATTACTTAAGGCTGCATATGGAAGGGCAGCACGATGGTGCAGTGGTTAGCACTGCTGCCTCAAGGCGCCGAGGTCCCAGGATCGATCCTGGCTCTGGGTCACTGTCCGTGTTGAGTTTACACAGTCCCCCCACCCCACCCCCCCTCCCCGCCCGTGTGTTTGTGTGGGTTTCACCTCCACAACCCAAAAGGTGTGCAGAGTGGGTGGATTGGCAATGCTAAATTGCCCCTTAATTGGAAAAAATGAATTGGATGCTCTAAATTTATTTTTAAAATGGCTGCATATGGTGACAGCACAAGTCCTGCTAGAATGCAGGTAATTTCATAATGCCCCTGTCAATTATGCCTGGGATTGTACTGCTATGAGTGATTAGGATTCATTTTACACACACATTATATAATTCAGTAACTATTCTCCCCTCATGGTGTCCTTTTTAAATGGGACAGCATTTGCCTAACAACTAATGCAAAATTATTTTGCAGCATACAGAAAAGAGGATATACCGGGCGGTATATAATACACATTATATTCACCTGCAATTTCTGCAGGTCATAAATGCTCAACTTAATTTTGTGTTCTTATCCAAGCCTTTGTTACCTCTAAACTTGACCAGAGTCATAGAATTTACAGCATTCTCCTGGTTAGCATCCCATTTTGCAGATTCTAAACTTTTGGTCATCCAAAACTCTGCCTCATATCTTAATTTGCACCAAGTACTGCTCACCTCTCACTCATGCACCTACTGACTTGTATTTTCTCTTGGTTTGGCAACATCTCGATTTTAAAATTCTCACCCTCATTCGCAAATTCCTCCAAGGCCTCACCCCTCCTCATCTCTGCAACCTCCTGCAACCCTCCAATTCTGGGATCTTGCACATCTCCAGTTTCCTTTGCTCCATCATTGGTGGCTGTACTACGAGTTGTCTCCCCAAACCTCTCGATCTCGCTCTCCTCCTTTAAGACGCTTCTGAAAAGCAACCATTTTAACCACGGTTTTGGTCACCTATCCTAATATCTCCCCCTACTCCCATTCTGATCTCTCTGTCCTTAATCTCCAAATTGTTCCAATGAAACTCAAAGAAATGTTGGGGAACCTTACCTCACCTTTCAGATAGACACTTCATCGCCTTCAGGACAAACAGAATTCAAAGTTTCAGATCTCAACCACATCTCCTATTTTTTCAGACAACTCTTATTGGTAAAGATTCTGCTATAGTTTTATTATTAACGGCGAAATAGTGGTGTAGTGGTAAAGTCTCTGGCCTCATAACCCAGAGGATCAGATTCATGCATTGGGGGCTTGGAGTTCAAATCCTGCCCCATGGCAGCTGGTGAAATTTAAATTAAATTAATTAAGAACATGTCTGGTACCAACGACCATGAAACTATCATCGATTGTTGTTAAAAACACATCTGGTTCACTGAAGTCCTTGAGGGAAAGAAACCTATCATCCTTACCGGATGTGGCTTACAAGTTGACTCTTAATTGTTCTTAAGGGGGATGGGTAACAAATGTTGGCCATGCCAGCAATGTCAGCTATGCCAACATCCCATGTAAAATGAAAATAAAATGTCAATTATACCTCCTCAATTGTTCCACCACTTGTCCCATTAACATCCCCTTTTGTCTTGCATCTAATCTTTCCTGCCTTCCACCCCATCACCAACTTTCCCTATTATTCTTTCTCCCTCTCCCAACCCCCTAGTTTCCCTGCCTTTGCACTTGCTTAACTCACCTCCTGAGGTGAAGTGAGTAACTCACCTCTCAGTCAAACCTTATTAGAAGTATTCCACAAATTTCAACATTTTTACAATTTACAACAATCCCCCCGAACCCATTAAGTCCCCATCTCCCCCCCGTTCCCCCCCCCCCCTCCCTCAGCAGTCAACGGCAACCAACTGCCCAAAATGTAAAATAAACAAACCCCAACTATTGTAGAACACACCACTCCACCCCCCCCCCCCCCACCCGACTCCCCCTCCCCCCACCCCACAGCGAATTTCACTTATTCCAGAGCCAAAACCTCCAGCAGATCCCCGCTGCCACGCCGAGGCAGAGGGTGGAGAAGCTGACTTCCACGCCAACAAGACCCGCCTGTGAACGATCAGCGACGCAAAGGCTAAAATATCTGCCCCCCGCACCCACCTGCAGCTCTGGCCGGTCCGAAACCCCGAATATGGCTTCTAGAGGGAGGCTGCACCTCCACACGTGGATCCCCCAAAATGGTGCTGAACACCAAGCTCCAAACCTTTTCCAGCTTCGGGCAGGGCCAAAACATATGCACATGGTTTGCAGGGTCCCTCCCACATCCCTGCCTCGTGTCCCAGTGCAATGCAAAGTACCCTGAATTCATTATATTTGTGCGCACGCTCGCCATCGGCATCTTATACAACAGCTGTACCCACGCCACAAACTTCAGCCCAATCCCAAATTTCTCCAACACCAACGCCTTCTCTGCATCTAACGCCACCACCATCTCTGTCTCCCTTCCCTCAGCAGGAGAAAGCACCGCATTCAACAGCCTCCTCACATTCGAGGACAACTGTCTTCCCATTACGAACCCCGTCTGGTCCTCCCCAATTACCTTCAGAAGGCACCCATTCAACCTTAACGCCAGCACCTTTACCAATATCTTGCCGTCCAAATTCAGCAGAGATATGGACCTGTAAGACCGACACTTCTTGTCCTTCTTAAGCAACAATGAGATTGCAGCCTGCCCCATCATTTGCGGCCAAACACCCCTGTCCATCGCGTCCTCGAACATTCCCATCATCTACGACGTCAACCTATCCTTAAATTCCTTAAATTCGATTGGCAACCCATTTGGACCCACTGCTTTCCCTGCCTGCATCCTACCAATTGCCCCCTTCATCTCCTCCACCCCCATCGGTTCCTCCAGCCCTGCCCTCTCCACCTCACCCTACCTCGGGCACTCTAACCCACCCAGAAACTCCCGCGCTTCATCTGGTGGTTCCGACGAAGACAAATCCCTATAAAACTCTTCAAACACCTTATTAATCTATTCTGGAGCTACCACCAACTCCCACGTCTTGTCCCACACCCAAACTATCTCCCACACTGCGGCCTCCCTACACAGCTGACCTACCAGCATATACCCTGCCTTTTCCCCATACTCCGATAGGCCCCCTCGCTCTTCTCTGGACCGCTTCCCTGTGGACAATAGGTCAAACCTCATCTGCAACTCCTTCCTCTTTGCCAGGAGCCTTGCGTCCAGGACCTCCTCGTACCTCCCATCCACCTCTAAAATCTCTTCTGTCAGTCAATGGCGTTCCTCCCTCTCCTCCCTATCCACCTTGGCCTTAAACAAGATCATCTCCCCCCTTACCACTGCCATCAGAGCCTCCCAAACTACCAATGGTGAAACCTCCCCCGTGCAACTGAACCCCACATATTCTGCAATCACATTCCCTATTTGGTCACAGAAGCTCCGGTCCACCAACAATCCCACATCCATCCTCCATCCAGGCTTGTGGGCTGCCGCCTTCTCCACCTCCATGTCCATCCAATGCAGAGCATGATCCGAAATCGCAATTGCTGAATACTCTGCCCTCCTAACTCCAGCCAACAGCGCCTTTTCCACCACAAAAAAGATAATCCCTGAGAACATGTTGTGCACTTGGGAGAATAACGGAAACTCCCGGTCCCTCAGGTGTAAAGATCTCCACGGGTCCACTCCTCCTCTCCCCCACCATCACCCTCATGAGCCCTGCTAATGCCTTTGCACGCCCCCAATGGGGTCAGCCAGCGTGGCTCCAGCACTGTGTTCCAATCCCTCCCCACTGTCAACTCGTGGGTATCCAGATCCGGAGTGGCACCCAACATTCTCTTCACGAACCCCGCTCATCCCAGTTGAGGGCATATATGTGTACCAGCGTGCCCAGCCTTCCCTCCAATGCACCCGGAACGATCAGGTATCTGCCCCCTTGATCCACCACCACCTTCTCCATCTGAAACCTCACTCGCTTACCCACCAAAATCCCCCCCCCCCAAACCCCCCACCCCCAACCCGAGACCTACTTTCTGAATGAAACATCTGACTCACCCAGCCCTTCCTAAGCCTCATCTGATCCGTCACCCTCAGGTGAGTCTCCTGCAGCATCCCCACATCAGCTTTTCAATTCTTTAAATGCGCAAAAGCTCTTGCTCTCTTCACCGGTCCCCCTAGCCCCCATACGTACTATATCACCATTCTGACCGAAGGTCTCTCAACCTATTCGCCATCACCATGCCCATCCGGCCAGACCTGCCCCGTCCTTTTGTTACCATCCACCCACTCCCCCCTCCCTCCCAGAATCCCCCTTCCACTTCCTCTTGCAAACCTCTCACCCAATCAATCCCAGCCCCCCACCATTCACACCTCCCAGGTCCATCGAACCCTGCTTGCCCAGGCTCCAATGACTGCGACCCTTCGCCCCGTCACACTCCCGTTCACTAGCCGACCTTTGTTTGCTAGTGTGGTGACCCCTGAGAGAACTCCCCTCCTCCCCACCCCCTCCTCAGTAACCTGGTCCCATGTGCCCAAAATACACCTCTCTCGAACCAAGACACAAAAGGAAACTGCACCCATGAGGAGAAAACCCAAAACATATGTAAATAAACACCCAATTTAAGAGACAGAAACAAAACTCCAGTCCAAATAGAAAACCCCCAATAAGAAAACACAATACCCTTCCCCATCAACCAAGGCCAAATCCCAACTCTCATATCAGTCCCAGTCCTTCAGCATTAACAAATGCCTCCACCGTTTCAAAATAAATGTCCTTCGATTTTTGAGTCACTCTCAGCTTCACTGGGTAGAATACTCCAAACCTAACTCCACTGCCGTACAATGCCGCCTTCACCCGCCCAAAGGCCTCCCGCCCTCTTGCCAACTCCGCCGTCAGGTCTTGTGATATACGTATACCAGCGCCTTCCCACTTCACATCTCGTCTATGCTTCGCCCAGCTCAAAAACTTCTCCTTCACCTGGTAGCCGTGGAAGCAGCCTTTGTGGCTCATTCGCTTTAGGCTTCGGCCTGAGCGACTGATATGCCTGTCCAACTCGTAGCGGGAGGGTTCTTCCCCCTCCCCATCAACTCAACAAACATCTTTACAAAGTACTCGGTCGGCCCTCCAGCACCTCGGGCAGACCCACGATTCTCAAATTTTGAGTCTCCGTCATGTTCTCCAGGTCCTCTATCTGGACTCTGAGCCCTTTGTTGACCTCCGCCAACCTCTGCAGCTCCTCACTCATCGAGGTGAACTGGTCGCTGTGCTGCGACAATGCCTCCTCCACCACCTTTACCTTCTCTCCTTGCTCCTGCACCTTGAGCGACGTCTTCAATAATGCCGCTTTACCGGGGCAATCGCCTCCTCTACCTGCGCTTTAAGTGAGGCCGTCATTTTCCTCCAAAGCACCTCCAAATACTCAACAAACAGCCTCTCAAACTCCAGCAACATCACCTCGGTCAGAGTTTCTACCCTATCGGTGACTCAGCCCCTGCCATCTTTCTTCCTGCAGGACTCACAGCAGCACTCGCTGGCAGACATTCGCTCACCCCCTTCTTTCCAGTACCTTTCTTCTGGGACTTCAACATTCCCCAACTTCCTTATGACCTCCCACACCAACCCATCCAAAAACTACCCCATAGACAGGGCATAAAAGTCCAAAAACCAGAGACTCCAGCAGGAGCCACCTAACATGCAGCCTTCACCTACATGTTGCTATCGGAAGTCCTCCCCAAACCTGTCCGCCATCTCCAAGGCACAAATCAGGAGTGTGATGGAATGTTCTCCCACATTACTGGATGAGTGCAGCTTCAACAACACTCAAGAAGTGCTACTCCACCTGGGAGAAAGCAGTCCTGCTTGATTGGTATCCCTTCAACAAACATTCACTCCCTCCACCACTGACGCACAGTGCCAGCAGTGTACATCATCTACAAGATGCACTGCAGCAACTCAACAAGGCCCCTTAGGCCGCACCTTCCAAACCCACGACCTGCATCATCTCGAAGGACAAGGGCAGCAGTCACAGGGAATCACACCACCACCTGCAAATCTCCCACCAAGCCACAAACTTTCCTGATTTGGAAATATATCACCGTTCCTTCACTGTCGCTGGGTCAGAATCCTGGAACTCCCTCCCTAACAGCACTGTGGGTGTACCTACACCACATGGACTGCAGCGGTTCAAGGTGACGGCCCATGACCACCTTCTCAAGGGCAATTAGGAATAGGCAAAGAACGTTGACTTATCCAGTGACACCCACATCCCATGAATGAATAAAAACAATGTTTATATTTCAAAGATTTTCCAGTTTTTATGGAAGTCATCAGCGTGAAACATTAGCTTTTATTTCTCCCTCCACTAATGCTGTTTTTTTTCCTGCTTGTCCACCCAGCACCTTTGAACGACCCTCCACCTCTCCCTCGTGCCTATTCAATTTTCCCTTTCCAGCTACACTATTCCCAGGTTGGCTTTTCAACAAATGTTTAACATTCTTCTCTGTTTTTCTGAAAAATTCAAGAAAGGAGCTTTTCTTCAAAATAGAATATGTTCAGCGGTGGACTTAGTTGCCAAGAAAACTCTGAGGAGTTCTTTTGGCAAGGGCTTTCTACAGCTCGACCAAGTTTTCACAGGAGTAAAACAATTATTAAACAAAACAAAAAACACAAGGGCCGGAATTAACCGTTCATTGGGATTCTCTGTTCCCCCTGGCAGCGCACGCCCCCCCCCGGCAGGTTTCCCGGTGGCATGGGGTGGCTTCTATCGGAAATCTCACTGACAAGCGGCGGGAAGAGAGAATCCCGCCGCCAGCAAATGGCACGACACCGAGCAACACGCGGGTGGGGAACGAGAGAATCCTGTCCAAGGTTATTTTGGGCAAAATACAGTAAGTTGCAGAAATGTTGCACTGTCCTGTGCATTTTTCTAATCCAGTCTTTTCGTCGTTAAAAATGGTAGAAAAAGTGTTGTTTACAAACTTAAGATGCCTATTGCAAGCGACAGGGCTAATCTTAGAAAGATTTGGGATTGGACCGAGCTACATGGCGTGGGTACGGCTGGTGTATAGGGAGCCGATGGGGAATGTTCGCATTAATAATATGAATTCGGCCAACGACAACGGGGAGGTGCAGGTGGGAGTAGTATGGGAGGCGCTGAAGGCGGTGGTCAGGGGAGAGTTAATCTCCATCAGGGCCCATAGGGTGAAGAGAGAGGGTAGGGAAAGGGAGAGGTTAGTGGGGGAGATTTTAAGGGTGGACAGGAGATATGCAGGGGCTCCTGATGAGGAACTACTCAGGGAGAGACAAAGTCTCCAGACGGAATTCGACCTGTTGACCACAGGGAAGGCAGGGGCACAGTGGAGGAAGGCACGGGGGTGATATATGAATATGGGGAGAAGGTGAGTCGGATGCTGGCACATCAGCTCCGTAAGAGGATGGCAGCGAGGGAAATAGGTGGAGTCAAGGATGGCAGGGGAACTACAGTGCGGAGTGCGGTGAAAGTGAATGAGGCATTCAAGGCCTTTTACGAGGAGCAGTATAGGTCCCAGCACCCAGGAGGAAAAGAGGGGATGCGACGATTCTTGGACCAACTGAGGTTCCCGAGGGTGGAGGAGCAGGAGGTGGCTGGTTTGGGGGCGCCAATTGGGGTGGAGGAGCTCGTTAAAGGACTGGGGAGCATGCAGGCAGGGAAGGCCCTGGGGCCAGATGGGTTCCCGATGGAGTTTTATAGGAAGTATGTAGACTTGTTAGCCCCGTTGCTGGCAAGGACCTTCAATGAAGCAAGGGAGGGGGGGACCCTGCCCCCGACAATGTCGGAGGCGACGATCTCTTTGATCTTGAAACGGGATAAGGACCTACTGCAATGCGGGTCGTATAGACCGATCTCACTCCTCAACGTAGATGCTAAGCTGCTGGCAAAAATGTTGGCTACGAGGATTGAGGACTGTGTCCCGGGGGCGATTCATGAGGACCAGGCGGGATTCGTAAAGGGTAGACAGCTAAACACCAATCTGCGAAGGCTCCTAAATGTGATAATGATGCCATCGGTGGAGGGAGAGGCGGAGATAGTGGCAGCCATGGACGCGGAGAAGGCCTTTGACCGAGTAGAGTGGGAGTATCTCTGGGAAGTGTTGAGGAGGTTTGGGTTCGGGGTAGGGTTTATTAGTTGGGTTAAGCTCCTGTATAGAGCCCCGGTGGCGAGTGTGGTCACGAACCGGCGGAGGTCGGAGTATTTCCGGCTGTATCGAGGGACGAGGCAGGGGAGTCCCCTCTGCTGTTTGCATTAGCAATTGAACCTTTGGCCATGGCGCTAAGGGAGTCGGGGAAATGGAAGGGGGTGGTCCGAGGGGGAGAGGAACATTGAGTGTCGCTGTACGCAGACGACCTGTTGTTGTATGTGACGGATCCAGTGGAGGGGATGGTTGAGGTCATGCAGATCCTAAGGGAGTTTGGAGACTTCTCGGGCTATAAGCACAATGTGGGAAAGAGTGAGCTCTTTGTGATTCATCCGGGGGACCAGGGAAGAGGGATAGACGACCTACCGTTGAGGAGGGCGGAAAGGAGCTTTCGATACTTGGGGATTCAGGTAGCTAGGAGCTGGAGGGCACTGCACAAACTTAATTTGACGCGGCTGGTGGAACAGATTGAGGAGGATTTCAAAAGGTGGGACATGTTGCCACTCTCACTGGCGGGCAGGGTACAGTCGATTAAAATGGTGGTCCTCCCGAGGTTTCTTTTTGTATTCCAATGCCTCCCAATTGTGATTATCAAGGCCTTCTTTAAGAGTGTTAGCAGGAGCATTATGGGATTTGTGTGGGCGAGCAAGACCCCGAGCGTAAGGAGGGGGTTCCTGGAGCGTAGCAGAGAGAGAGGAGGGTTGGCGTTGCCGAATTTGGGTGGCAACTACTGGGCAGCCAACGTGGCGATGATCCGTAAGTGGGTGATGGAGGGAGAGGGGGTGGCGTGGAAGAGGTTGGAGATGGCGTCCTGCAAAGGAACGAGCCTGGGGGCGCTGGTGACGGCACCGCTGCCGCTCTGGCCGACAAGGTACACCACGAGCCCGGTGGTGGCAGCAACACTAAAGATCTGGGGGCAGTGGAGATGACATAGGGGAGCGATGGGAGCCTCGGTGTGGTCCCCGATCAGGGATAACCATCGGTTTGTCCCAGGAAGGATGGACGGGGGTTTTCAGAGCTGGCATCGGGCAGGGATTAGAAGAATGGGGGACCTGTTCATCGATGGGACGTTTGCGAGCTTAGGGGCGTTGGTGGTGAAATTTGGACTACCCCTGGAAAATGCCTTCAGGTACATGCAAGTGAGGGCGTTTGTGAGGTGGCAGGTGAGGGAATTCCCGCTGCTCCCGGCACAGGGGACTCAAGACAGGGTGATTTCGGGCGTATGGGTCGGGGAGGGCAAGGTATCGGCGATATACCAGGGGAGGCTTTGGTAGAGGAGCTGAAAGGTAAATGGGAAGAGGAGCTGGGGGAGGAGATTGAGGAGGGGCTGTGGGCTGATGCCCTAAGTAGGGTTAATTCCTCTTCCTCGTGTGCCAGGCTTAGCTTGATACAGTTTAAGGTAGTTCACAGAGCGCTTATGACGGGGGCGAGGCTGAGTAGGTTCTTTGGGATGGAGGACAGATGTGGGAGGTGCTCAGGAAGTCCGGCGAACCATGTCCATATGTTTTGGTCATGCCGGGCACTGGAGGGGTTCTGGAGGGGTGTTGCGAGAACAGTATCTAAGGTGGTGAAAGTCTGGGTCAAGCCAAGCTGGGGGCTAGCACTATTTGGAGTAGCAGACGAGCCGGGAGTGCAGGAGGCGAAAGAGGCCGGTATTCTGGCCTTTGCGTCCCTAGTAGCCCGGCGAAGGATCTTGTTAATGTGGAAAGAAGCGAAGACCCCCAGCGTGGAGGCCTGGATAAATGATATGGCAGGGTTTATCAAGTTGGAGAGGATAAAGTTTGCCTTGAGAGGGTCTGCGCAGGGGTTCTACAGGCGGTGGCAACCGTTCCTAGACTATCTCGCGGAGCGTTAGATGAAGGTCGGCCAGCAGCAACAGCAACCCGGGGGGGGCGGGGCGGAGGAGGGGGGATATTTTTCGTGGGGGGGGGGGGGAAGAGGGAGGAAGGTTTTTTTTCTGGGGGGCATTTGAGCAAGGAAACACATGAATGATCCGGAAAACTGACATGTACGGGAGGAATCCAACGTACAAAGTTCTGTACCATATTGACTTGCCATGTTCATGTCTTGCTATGCAAGCTCTCTTTCTTTTTTGTTACAGAGGGGGGGAGGTTTGTTTGTATGGTTGAAAATGTTGCTAAAAAATTCTTAATAAACATATTTAAAAAAAAAATAATATGAATTTGGGGTGCTTTGCTTTGCACCGAGGTAGTAGCCAAGGATGTTCCATATCCCCCATGTTGTTTGCATTGGCTATCGAGCCTTTGGTCATTGAGTGAAGGAGCTCGGGGTTGTGAAAGGGGATAGTGAGAGGGGGGGGGGGGGGGGAGAGAATAGAGTATCCTTATCTGGTGATCTGCTACAGTACATTTCGGAGCTGGGCACGTCGGTGGGGAATATGATGGGGCTGCTCCAAAAATTTGGGTCGTTCTCGGGGTATAAATGGAGCCTAGACAAGAGCGGGTATTTCATGGTCTCCCAACCGTGAGTGGGGCGGGGGTTGGGGGGATGCCGTTTTATACAGAGGCAACCCACGTTAGGTACTTGGGGGTGCAGGTGGTGCGGGATTGGGGTGAGCTCCGAAGTTATAATTTTACTGGTTTGGTGGGGGCGGGTGAAGGCCAATTTAGCAAGGTGGGACAACCTCCCTCTGTCGTTGGCGGGTCGCGTGCAGGCAGTTAAAATGAATGGGTTACCACGATTTTCGTTCCTATTTCAGTGCCAGCTGGTCTTTCTACTGAAATCTTTCTTCAAGGAGGTGGACAAATTGGTCACCTCATTTATTTGGGTTGGGGGAGGAGGTGGCCAGCGTTAGGAGGGTGGTCTTGCAGAGAGGGCGACAGGTGGGGGGGGGGGGGCTAGGTTTCCCAAACTTACTGTACTATTACTGGACAGCCAATGCGGAGAAGGCATGGGGGGGTGGGTTAAGGTGACAGTGGGGCGGGGGGGGGGGGGGGGGGGAGGAGATTGGGGGGTGGGGAGTCCTGATGGGTTAAGATGGAGGGCTCATGTAGGGGGTCGAGGTTGACGGCACCGGCAACAGCGCCGCTCCCGATGGCTTCGGGCAAGCATTCGGTGAGCCATGGTGGTGGCCACTTTGAAGATCTGGAGACAGTTCAGGCAGCACTTTAAGCTGGAGGCTGGGTCAGGGCGGTTTCAGATTAGGGGTGTCATGATATGCAGACATGCAGATAACGATATACAGACAGGCAGCTAATGAATACAGAGAACAGGACATGACCAATGAGCAGGCAGGACACTCAGGGGTGGTATCTCGCTATAATAGGCATGAGTCACTCACACTTCAGCTCTTTCCACTGATGAACATCTACAGAGTGAGTCAGGGTGTATGTACAGTAACACACCTCCAGCACGTGGCTAAGAGCTAGTCTGGTTCAGTCAGACAGAGTAACCACACTTAGGTTAGCAGAGAGTTGAACTCATAGAGAACTGTGCTAACTGTGCTACTGGTTCAATAAATCAGATTGAACTAACGTCAAGGTCTGGAGAATCTTTTGGTTAAAGCTGCATCCAGTTGCAGCCTGTGTTATCCCAGAGTACATAACACAAGGGGGAATCATGGGTTCGAGCTGGAGAGGATAGATGCGAGGTTTTGGAGATGTGAGGGTAGGGGGATTAAGGAAATGAAAGATCTGTTTGCAAGCTTGGTGGAGTTGGCAGAGAAGTACGGGTTGGCGCAGGAGGAAGAGTTTAGGTAGCTGCAGGTTCAAAACTTTGCAAGGAAGGTTTCCCCGATAATGCCAGCCTCCTCGCTGTTGGAGGTGGTACTGTTGGCGGCGGGGGGGAGGGGGGAGTTGGAGAAGGGGATGGTATCGGCAATTTATGGGAGGTTTCTGGAGGAGGATAGGATGTCCATGGAGGGGGTTAAGGTGAAATGGGAGGAAGAGCTATGGAGGGGGAACGATGGAATAGGGACTGTGATGTGAGGTGCTGCGAAGGTTGAATGCCTCAACCTCGTGCGCGAGGTTGGGGCTGATACAATTGAAGGCAGTGTATAGAGCGCACCTCACAAAATCAAGACTGAGCCGGGTGTTTGAGGGGGTGGAGGATGTTTGTGTGCGATGAAGGAGGGGCCCCGCAAACCATGTTCATATGTTTTGGTCCTGCCTGAAGCTGGAAAGGTACTGGAGGGAGGTATTTAGCACTATCTCGGGGGTGTTGCGTACGGGTTTGGGACCTGGTCCCCAAGAAGCCATTTTCAGGGTGTCGGACCGGTCCAAGTTGCAGGTGGGTGCGGGGGCAGATGTTTTAGCTTTCACCTCGCTGATCGCTCATAGACCATTGAATTTACAGTGCAGATGGAGGTCATTCGGCCTATCGAGTCTGCACCAGTCCTTGGAACTTGTTGTTTGTTTTCATTTTTGATTAACAAGTGATGTTTTAGGTTTTACATTGTTGGGGTTGTTTTGTTGTTGTTTTCCTTTTTCTGTATGGCCATAATGATGAAAATATGGCGAATAAAATTATTTTAAGAAAAAGTACAGGGCTAATTTGGCACTTCCCTCCCACCATACCAAAGCATCCTACCCTGCTTTCTGAGCTGCCTTTAAGCATCTGTTTAGTACATTACTGAAATAAAGAAGTATTAATATGTGCGTTGAGCGATAGAGATTTAAGTCTGGCATGAGTTGAAGTAAAAGGGAAGCACTATACTTTGTAATATGATGGTGGCCAGCACCCGTGGTGCTGCTTGTAGTTAGTTGAAGATACACTATATTTTACAACAATGTTCAACAAGGCAAGTACTATAGGAAGCAAGTGTGACACTTAATGAAAGTGCACCCACAAGACATATGTACATAGACACTCATCTACATAAATCTCAATATATAATGCCAAGACGATAGTGCAGCAAAAGGAAACGTGAGCCACTGATTGCAGCATTAATAAAAGCATTCATCACATTCAGATAAAAAATATAATTTTATATATATGTATATATATATATATATATATAGATAACAAATATATGAAACTATATAGATAGATATGATATAAAGATATAGATAGATACAAAGATAGTTGATAAAATTGAAGGTTTCCGTGACTGTGGCAATCACTGGCTCACTTCTCTTCTCTCAGCATCATGTTGCTGCATGATAATCTATTATTATAATGTCTCTGAAGAATTTTGTTTTCTCAGTTCCTTCAGTTACATTTTCTGGAGCAGATGTGACCCTTTGCAGAGTGAGTCCAAATACTGATCCATCATTTTGCCGTAGGATTTTTAAAAAACCATCTAATATCTAGGATTTTGATTGTATGATTACATTTGTTACCGAAGGGCCCTCTCTTCAGAGGGGTGTTGAACTTTCCTCTCTTCCAATCGACACACGTCTGGTGAGCTGTTTTGTTTGGGGGCCAGAAGAGAAATGGTTCTCACTGTATGCACAGCTGGGGTCTCACCCATATGACTCAATGCACCTGCATGTTCCCTTTGTTATGTCCAGTAGAGTCATGTCACATTCATAGCTTCAAATATGCGCTCTGCGTTTGTATAGAAGTTTCTGGAAATGTCTTCTATTTAAAATGGACACTGATGGACTGTTACACAGGCCATCGAGGGATAGAGGATTTTTGCAACTTAACACAGACTGCCTGAAGCTTCCAGGCAGTTCCTAATTGTATCACTCTGGGTGGGGGATTCCCCCTGGAATGGACATATTAAGACAAATAATATCTGTGGAATTTACATTGTCTATCATTTGGGGATTTACCCACAACACAAGTCCAGACTCCATGACTCACAGCTGGACAGAAACCCATTCACTTCAGTAAGTGTGAAGAAATCATCTATTTAAAAAAAAAAAATTAGAGTACGCAATTCATTTTTCCCATTTGTTACGGGCCAGGGTGTAGTGATCTGTACATCTGTACATACATCTGCACATACACCAGGGACTACAGGCAGATGTAACTGCCACAGCATCACTCAAGGGCAGCATCAGAGACGGGTATAAAGGGTTCAGCCCAAGGGAGGATCCGCCTCTTTCAGAAGCACAGGGCTAGTGAGCAGCAGCACACAGAGACAGCTCAGCATAGGCAGTTTACCTTAGCTTCACTGGTCATACCTCTTGACTGTATTATACCTAGTTAAGCTCTGGAAACAGAACAAACCCATTGAATAAAGTATTTGTGTTAACTGGAAGTCTACAATCTTTATTCAGACTTAGAGAATAACATACAGGGTTTAGAGAACCCCAAAGTGTATCATGGAGTTCACCTGCCCCACGGTTTTACTAGATTGTGATATGGGTAGCACACGGCCCACTCTACAGGTGTGGTAGAGCAGAAATGGAAAAGTATTTTTTAAAGCAACACAATGTTTATTCTATGAACTCAAGTTAACCTTTTTAAAACATACAGTGAACATCTTAGCAACCATTAATTCAAATACAACCCCCCAAAAATACAACACTAAGTAATCCTTTAAGCTTTCCTTTTAACATCCATAAGATGCTGGAATCTATCATTAAGGAGGAAATAGCGGGGCACCTGGAGGGAAATTGTCCCATTGGGCAGACGCAGCATGGGTTCACAAAGGGTAGGTCATGTCTGACTAATTTGGTAGAATTTTTTGAGGACGTTACCAGTGCAGTAGATAATGGGGAGCCAATGGATGTTGTATATCTGGATTTCCAGAAAGCTTTTGACAAGGTGCCACACAAAAGGCTGCTGCATAAACTAAAGATGCATGGCATTGAGGGTAAAGTCGTAGCATGGGTAGAGGATTGGTTAACTAACAGAAAGCAGAGAGTGGGGATAAATGGGTGTTTCTCTGGTTGGCAACCTATAACTAGTGGGGTCCCTCAAGGATCAGTGTTGGGCCCGCAGTTTTTCACAATTTACATAGATGATTTGGAGTTGGGGACCAAGTGCAATGTGTCAAAGTTTGCAGACGACACTAAGATGGGTGGTAAAGCAAAAAGTGCAGAGGATACCGGAAGTCTGCAGAAGGATTTGGATAGGTTAGGTGAATGGGCTAGGGTCTGGCAGATGGAATTCAATGTTGCCAAGTGTGAGGCTATCCATTTTGGGAGGAATAACAGCAGAATGGATTATTATTTAAACGGTAAGACGTTAAAACATGCTGCTGTGCAGAGGGACCTGGGTGTGCTGGTGCACAAGTCGCAAAAAGTTGGTGTGCAGGTGCAACAGGTGTTTAAGAAGGCTAATCGAGTTTTGTCTTTCATTGCTAGAGGGATGGAGTTCAAGACTAGTGAGGTTATGCTGCAATTGTATAGGGTGTTGGTGAGGCCGCATCTGGAGTATTGTGTTCAGTTTTGGTCTCCTTACCTGAGAAAGGACATACTGGAACTGGAGGGAGTGCAGAGGAGATTCACTAGGTTGATCCCAGAGTTGAGGGTATTAGATTATGACGAGAGGTTGAGTAGACTGGGACTGTACTTATTGGAGTTTAGAAGGATGCGGGGGGATCTTATTGAGACATATAAAATTATGAAGGGAATAGATTGGATAGATGCGGGCAGGTTGTTTCCATTGGTTGGGGAAAGCAGAACTAGGGGGCATAGCCTCAAAATAAGGGGAGGTAGATTTAGGACAGAGTGTAGGAGGAACTTCTTCACCCAAAGGGTTGTGAATCTCTGGAATTCCTTGCCCAGTGAAGCAGTTGAGGCTCCTTCTTTAAACGTTTTTAAGAAAAAGATAGATGCCTTTCTAAAGAATAAAGGGATTCGGGGATATGGTGTACAGGCCGGAGAGTGGAGCTGAGTCCACAAAGATCAGCCATGATCTCATTAAATGGCGGAGCAGGCTCGAGGGGCCAGTTGGCCTACTCCTGTTCCTAGTTCTTATGTTCTTATGTAAGACTTAAAACACATTTTACCAGAAGCACATCAGGTTAAAGTCACTACTGTTATTAGTTTTAAATCACCAGGATCGCTTTACAGTCTTTAGATTACAGAGCGAGACTCTAATACACCTTCTGGCTGTGACTGCAGCTATCCAGCTCTGAAAACGAAACTAAAACACACCCTGCAGCAAACAGCCTAAAACGGCATCACTGCAGTAATAAACACCCATTTCTTAAAGGTACTCTCACTACAGATACTTATATACACACCCATTTATAAGCACCCATTTCTTAAAGGTACTCTCACATGACACAATTAAGGAGCAATTTAGTGTGGCCAATCCACCTACCCTGCACATCTTTGGGTTGTGGGGATGAAACCCACGCAAATATGGAGAGAATATGCAAACTCTACACAAGTGACCCAGAGCCGGAATCGAACCTGGGACCTCAGTGCTGTGAGGCAGCAGTGCTAACCACTGTGCCACCATGCTGCCCTGCCATCGTCCTGCCCTTCTATTATCTCAATTGTACAGCAGCGGCTTTTAGCTCAGCTATTCTGGGTAGATAATGCCAGCATTATAATCAGCTGGCAATACACATATTTACCTGAAGACCCAGAAAGATCTGGTCAGTCTGCAGAAGAAACATTGAAAGAAACAGCAGCTGCAGCAAAAGGCTATATCATCTTTGCCTTTAAAGACCTGAAAGCTACATATCTTTAAAAGAGCCTCCCAGCCTGATTCCAAAACTTGAAGCCCATCTGTAAAGACATTTGACCTCCTGGTACAAAATCCCCAAATGCCCAGCTTCGTGATCTTCTGAATATTCATCTCCTTGAGGGAATCAATCCAGATCTGACTTAAGCTATTTAAACCCATCTGAGTGGAAAAAGACTCCTTTCTTTAATGGGCCGGAGGCTTTTTACTACAAATCCAACATGCAAACTATGAACTATTCTTTTGGTTTCCAACTATTTATCCATACCTTTCTTGTGTGTGTGGGAGTGATTGATTAAATGTCGACTCGGGTTGACGGTGTGAATAAATACCCCACTCTCAGTAAACTCATGGAAGCTTGCTGCTGTTATACCTAAACTTAAACTCTCCAGGGGTTAAGAAGCACACATATCTTCCTTCTCCAAAACCACATTGATTATGTACACCACCACCTGGGATCATCTTTCTAAATCTTCTTTTGTGTTTTCTCTGGCACCTCCAAATCATTTTTGGAAATACAGAACAATGCACAGCATTGTGTGGTTAAACCATGATGCAATATAGTTGTAACATAACTTCTTCCTTTTTCAATCTGATCTCTCTAGGAATGAATCCCAGTGCTTTATTCATACTTTTTATGGACTTATTAACTTGTGCCATTACTTTTACTGATTTTAAAACTGTACCAATAGTCTCTTCTACTTCATCTAGACAATGAGACTCTTATTTTCCAAGGAGTATGTGGTCTCGCACCACTGATCCAAGAGTTCAAATTGATTTTGTAAATAGGGAATAGAACAATTGTGGCCCCAGTACCAAACCTTGTGGTATTTATCAACTTTTTTTCTTTTGGGGGACATTGGCTCATTGGTTCTTATTCAGTGAGGAGCTGAGAAGCACAAACCAAACTGGCCCCAGGATAAAGCCCTGGCAAGCAAGCTGATCATAGCCGGGATGATTGTTGAAACACTTTGCATTTAGAAATTGAAGGTAGGAATCAAAGTTTAACTATCGTGGCGACAGCAGTGATTGTTGAAGACATTGACAGCTGGTCCTTCATTGTTAGAATGTTCAGAGAGTCACTCATTCTCAGGATTAAAGAAAGATTTGCATTTCTATTGGGCGTTTTACAACCTTACAACACCTCAAAGTGCTTTACGGCCGATTTGATAACTTTTGAAGTTTAGTCACTGTTGTAATATAGGAAATTTAGCAGCCAATTTGCGTACAGCAAGGTCCCTCTAACAGCAATGTGATAATGACCTGGAGTTCTATTCTTTTTAATGTTGCTTGAAAAATAAACACTGGTAAGGGCAATAGGAAATTGACTTGCTCTTCATTGAAAGAACCGGGAAGTCTTTCACATCCACTCAAAATGGAATCTCGGTTTGACAATTCATCTGAAAGACCATATCTCTGGTGCAGTACTCCCTCAGTAATGTACTGAAGTGCCAGTCCATAGTAATACGCTTCAGTTGCTACAAATACAAAATTAAAGGCCTGAATTTATATTGCGTTTGGTTTCATCTGTGCTTCACACGCAATGAATGACTCTGAACTGCAGCAATTGCTGCTGTGCAAAAAAATAAGAGGCAGTATTTTTTATCCATCACCCTCCTACACAGAACTACTAAATGAGTGACTACTTCACCTCCTTAGCAGCATTTGAAGATGTAATGTGCTGTTGACATCAAGACAATTGTTTGCTCCCCTTTAATATTCAGTGAAACTAGGAGAATGGGTGGACAAAATGTTGATTCAGACACCCCTTCTGAAGGGCTGTACTTATGATAAGACATCACCCCCTCGGTCTTGCACTGGAGCATCAACCTGGATTATTATGCCCAAACCCTGGCGTGCAGTCTGAACACCTCAAGGTTTATCTATCTGGGTTTCTGGGACATAACTGGAGACACAGGAGCAACTTGCATTTATGTAGCACCTTTAACGTCCCCAAGGTGATTTGGACAAACCTTGGCACTGTGAAACAAGAAGTAGATACAGATGACAAGAAGCTTAGTTAAGAAATGTAGATTTTAAGGGGTACCTCAGAGGAAGAGAGAGAGATGGAAAGATTTAAGTAATTACAGAGTTTAGGATCTGGGCAACAACCAATTGTGGGGAGATAGAAATCGGGAATGTGCAAGGGACCAGATTCGGAAGAGTGTGTGTCGGGGGGGGGGATGTCACGGGGGGATTTGAACACAAGGATGAGAATTTTAAGTTTGACTGTACAGAGTTAACAATGTCATGAATGGTACAAGTACAATGCTGCTGTCCTGGCGTCTGTGTGCGTAGGCAGAGAACTGATATTGTGCATTATAAGGTAGGAGCTTGGCAGCAGCCTTAGGCCTTTCAAAGTATAAGCCACGATGAATTAGTAATATTCTTTCAATTTATTTGGCTGCAGTCAATAGCTGTGAAATCAGATAATGCTGCAATTTAATCCAATCATTGGCAATTTTTCACATAGCAACCTTGTGGACTAACCGTTCCCCAGTAACTGCTGCTCACCATCTCATATTTAAACACTCTCCATTTGCAAAATCACTGTCTGCAGCACTAACTTTGGGACGCACATATGAACATATGACTTTTTATATTTTAATTGAATATATACTTTACAAGTGTTATATTAATCAATATCCTGTGACAATGTACACAGGGAGTACTGATAAATAATAATAATATTTATTAGTGTCACAAATATGCTTACACGAACACCGCAATGAAGTTACTGTGAAAATCCCCCAGTAGCCACACTCCGGCGCCTGTTTGGGTACACAGAGGGAGAATTCAGAATGTCCAATTCACCTAACAAGCACGTCTTTCAGGACTTGTGGAACGAAACCTGAGCACCCAGAAGACACCCATGTAGACACGGAGAGAACGTGCAGACTCTGCACAGACATTGACCCAAACGGGAATCGAACCTGGGATCCTGGTGCTGTGAAGCAGCAGTGCTAACCACTGTCCTACTGTGCCATGCAGTGAAGCAAAGTTACACGATAGGGAGGAACAATTGAACAGAGAGCTCAGGCACAAATCAGGCCCCCGCTTTAAACTCATGTCTTTATTTTGTTTTTTTCCTTATAAATTCCTATGTTCACATTTATAATGGGAACGGGCTATGTAAACATTTTTGCATGGTGGGAATATCGCTTTTTGCACATGCATGTTATATGGAGTCAGCTGGCCATTTAAATGATCAGTTGCCTCCACTGAAGTTGGATTTTGGTAGGCCAGGAAAGTGAAACCAGATTGTGCGGATTAGATCTGATTAGACCTGGTCTGAACCATGTGGAATTATTTGGATCGCCAGGGTAGCTCCCCCCCTCCCCCCCCTCCCCCCCCCCCCCCGAACATCTTTGAGGGAGGTAAGGTGCCCTTTGGGAGTGTTAAAAGTAGACATGAACATTCATAAAAAGTGCATAAATTTATTGACTGTCATGCTCAGTGGTACTGTCATCAGGCCTGTAAAACTCAATTGTCAAGAGTACCTGTCAAGATGATCTGTCAGGAGGACCTATCAAAAGCATATGTCAAATGGAGCTATCAAGGCCTTTCAAAGTCCCGTCCTTTAAATTTTTGGAAAAAAAGTCTGGAGTGTTTTAAAAAAGATTGCTTGTTACTTCAGTCTGTGGACACAAGAATGTGGGTTTCCATTATTGGAGTAGGGCTGCATGACTTATTTCACAGTCATCCATCACCACAGTAGGGTGCTTGCTATTCATAGTTTGACTGCTCAAAGTGGTTATAGACTCTTTGAAGAGCAACTATGAATTCCAATGCTTTGTGAGATAAGGGACTTTTCCATTTGAATGAAATATTTGATGATATGAAATTTTATGCAGTTGAAGGAATGTAAATGTAGTAAATGGGTTTTTAGCAATTTTCAATATAGTGAAGTCGCAGGAGACACTTAGAACTTTATTTGATCTCATCTCTTTGTGGCTCCTGAGGTCTGCCCATGGTGGATACTGGGAGAGTTAACATGGAGAGTGTAAGGGCATGGGAGGGTGGGATGGCATGAGTTGGAATGAGTTAACATGGAGGCTATGAAAAGCCCAGGAGGGACAAGTGTTAGCAAAGATGGAGCATGGAAAGCATGTGGAGAAGTGAGGGAATGTGAGAGGTGAAGGGGGCAGGCCTTCTGCCCAACACGTTCCCACACCTGGAAGCTTCCTCACTTGTTCCCAGGTTGCCCTTCCTGACTTTTACTTTAGCTTGCCCGCCCAGAAAATCCGACATCCAGGTAGCTATGTTTAAAGGTTGTGTTAGCAGGATTGGGAATTCTCCTGACTCTGTGTGCGCAACCAGGGGACCGAAAGTCCGGGACTATGTCTGGAATGTCTGCTCCTGATAATATGCGCGTGTGATTTTACATCTAAATACCAGATTGGAAAGGCGATAAACATCAGGAAAGATTGAACACGATGGGACTCTTCTCCAGAAATAAGAAGGATGAAGGATGAGAGAGCTTTAATATTGTGAAAGAGTTGAACAGAGTAGATATACACAGAACAATAAAGCACAAGAACAGGCCCTTCAGCCCTCCAAGCCTGTACAAGTCATGGTACTAACCTTGGCCAAAACCCTCAGCACTTCCTGGTGCCGTATCCCACTATACCCATCCTATCCATGTGTTTGTCGAGATGTCTTTTGAAGGGCGTTAATGTATCTGCTTCCACAACTTCCCTAGGCAGTGCGTTCCAGGCACTCACCACCCTCTGTAAAAAACCTGCCTCGCACATCTCCCCTAAACTTTGCCCGATGAACCTTAAACCTATGTCCCCTGGTGAGTGACCCCTCCACTCTGGGAAAGAGTGCCTGCCCATCCACTCTATCCATGCCCCTCATAATCTTGTTTCTATCAGGTTGCCCCTCAGCCTCTGTCGTTCTAATGGAAACAGTCTGACTCTATTCAGCCTCCAGACCGGGCAACATCCTGGTAAACCTCCTTTGCACCCTCTCCAAAGCCTCCACATTTTTCTGGTAGTGTGGCGACCAGAATTGTGCGCAATATTCCAAGTGCGGTTGTACCAAGGTTCTATACAACTATAGCATGACGTGCCAGTTTTCATACTCGATGCCCCGTCCAATGAAGGCAAGCATTCCATATGCTGTCTTGACTACCTTGTCCACTTGTGTTACCACTTTCAAAGATCTGTGGACCTGTATGCCCAGATCTCTCTGACTTTCTGTATTCCTAAGAGTTTTGCCATTTATGGTATATTTCCCCTCGACCACCCAAAATGCATTCCCTCACATTTTGTCTGGATTAAACTCCATTTGCCATTTTTCTGTCCAAGTCTCCAACCTATCTATGTCCTGCTGTATCCTCTGACAATTCTCAACACTATCTGCCACTCTACCAGCCTTGGTGTCATCCATGAACTTACTAATCAGACCAGCTACATTTTCTGTAATAAGTCCACAGAGGCAGAAGTTCCTTCACCAGAATCTCTTTTATTATCAAACAACAGTACAACCATGTGCATTCAGCTTGCTATCTCCATTGGGAGTGCAGAGGACCTGACACTCCCTGTTATACACAGAGAAGAGGTTCCCTGATTGGCCCACTAATGAGGGAACACGTATTCCAATTGGCCAATCTCAAAGGCCTGGTCTAAGTCATTTCATTTTCCTTCAAATCATCTAAAAAAAAAAAATTTAGAGTACCCAATTCTTTTTTTCCAATTAAGGGGCAATTTAGCGTGGCCAATCCACCTAACCTGCACATCTTTGGCTCGTGGGGACAAAACCCAAGCAAACACGGGGAGAACGTGCAAACTCCACACGGACAGTGCCCCAGGGCCGGGACTCGAACCTGGGACCTCGGCGCCGTGAGGCAACAGTGATAACCACTGCACCACCGCGCTGCCCCATTCAAATCGTTTATATACACTACAACAACCGGCACTGATCCCTGTGGATCACCACTAATCACAACCTTCCATTCAGAAAAATACCCTTTTACTGCTACCCTCTGCCTTCTGGGACCGAGCCAGTTGTCTATCCATCTTGCCACCTCACCTCTGGTCCCGTGTGACTTCACCTTTTGTACCAGTCTGCCATGAAGCACCTTGTCAAAGGCTTTACTGAAGTCCATGTAAACAACATCCACTGCCCTCCCCTCATCAATCATCTTTGTCACCTCATAGGGCAGCACGGTGGCACAGTGGTTAGCATTGCTGCCTAAGGCGCCGAGGACCCGGGTTCGAATCCCAGCCCTGGGTCACTGTCCGTGGCGTTTGCACATTCTCCCCGTGTCTGCATGCGTTTCGCCCCACAACCCAAAAGATGTGCAGGATAGGTGGATTGGCCATGCTAAATTGCCCCTTAATTGGAAAAACAAATAATTGGGTACTCTAAATTAAAAAAAAAATCTTTGTCACCTCATTCAAAAATGTGATCAAGTTAGTGAGGCACGACCTCCCCTTTCACAAAACCATGCTGTCTATCGCTAATGAGTCCATTTGTTTCCAAATGGATATAAATCCTGTCCCTGAGAATTCTCTCCGATAATTTACCTACTACCGACTTGACGCTCACCGGCCTATAGTTTCCAGGATTATCCCTGCTACCCTTTTTAAACAGCGGTACCACATTAGCTGTTCTCCAGTCCTCTGGGATCTCACCTGTAGTCACTGAGGATATAAAGATGTCAGTCCAGGCCCCAGCAATTTCCTCCCTTGTTTCCCTCAGTACTCTTGGGTAAATCCCATCAGGCCAGGAGACCTATCTACCTTAATGTCTTTTAAAATACCCAATACCTCTTCTTTTTTGATGTCAACATGACCCAAACTATCCACACATCCTAACCAAGATTCCTCTTCCACAATGTCCTTTTCTTTGGTGAATACTGATGCAAAGTACTCATTTAGTACCTCGTCCATTTCCTCTGGCTCAACACATAGATTTCCCCCACTGTCCTTAAGTGGCCCAATCCTTTCCCTGGCCATCCTCTTGCTTTTTACATATGAATTAAAAGCATTGGGATTCACCTTAATCCTACTTGCCAAGGACGTTTTATGACCCCTCAGAATTTCCCGCTTCAGTACCTTCCTACTTACTTTAGGTTGGTGGAATTGCGGATAGCGATGAGGACTGTCAGAGGATACAGCAGGATTTAGATTGTTTGGAGACTTGGGCGGCAAGATGGCAGATGGAGTTTAATCCGGACAAATGTGGGGTAATGCATTTTGGAAGGCCTAATACAGCATATTTGGAAGGGAATAGACAGTGAATGGTAGAACCCTCAAGAGTATTGACAGTCAGAGAGATCTTGGTGTACATGTCCACAGGTCACTGAAAGGGGCAACACAGGTGGAGAAGGTAGTCAAGAAGGCATATGGCATGTTTGCCTTCATTGGCCGGGGCACTGAGTATAAAAATTGGCAAGTCATGTTGCAGCTGTATAGAACCTTAGTTAGGCCACACTTGGAATATAGTGTTCAATTCTGGTTGCCACACTACCAGAAGGATGTGGAGGTTTTAGAAAGGGTGCAGAAGAGATTGACCAGGATGTTGCCTGGTATGGAGGGCATTTGCTATGTGGAGAGGTTGAATAAACTCGGTTTGTTCTCACTGAAACAAAGGAGGTTGTGGGCGACCTGATAGAGATCTTCAAAATTATGAGGGGCATAGACAGAGTGGATAGTCAGAGGCTTTTCCCCAGGGTAGAGGGGTCAATTACTAGGGGGCATAGGTTTAAGGTGAGAGGGGCAAGGTTTAGAGGAGATGTACGAGATAAGTTTTTTACACAGAGGGTAGTGGGTGCCTGGAACTCGCTGCTGGAGGAGGTGGTGGAAGCAGGGACGATAGTGACGTTTAAGGGGCATCTTGACAAATACATGAATAAGATGGCAATAGAGGGATACGGACCCCGGAAGTGTAGAAGATTTTAGTTTAGTCGGGCAACATGGTCGGCACGGGCTTGGAGAGCCGAAGGGCCTGTTCCTGTGCTGTACATTTCTTTGTTCTTTGGTCTTTATACTCCTCAAGGGTTTCGACTGTCCCCACCCTTCTGGACCATACAAAAGCCTCCTATTTTGTTTGGCGTTGTTCACAATATCCCTTGTTATCCAAGGCTCCCTAAACTTCCCATACTTATCCTTCACTCTCTCAGGAATGTACACCTATATTTGCAATAAATTCACAAAGATTGTACTTCCTTGGGTGTTCAATTATAAAAGAGATTAAAGATTTTTTGCAGGAGCCTTCCCCAGTCTTCAACTTGTCCTTTCAAGCCTTGTGTTTTCCTCTTCAGAGTTTCATATATTGATGTCTCTATCTCCCCATTGTAAGTGAAGAAATGATGGGTATGCTTACTATCATGTCACAGAGGTCTATGTAACTGTTTGCTTTTACTTGTTGCAATTCGCAAGTGAAGGAGCATTTTCAACTATATGAGCCAGGAGGTCACGTGGCACAGTGGGTAGCATCCCTACCTTTGCACTCGAAGCTCCAGGTTTGAGTCCAACACCAAGACTTGTTGGCCAAAAAAAGAACATTTTTCAATGCATTGGAACGGGCTGATAACCAGCTTGGGAATCCATCCACCTGTTCCCCACTATTCCCCAAAGGGAAAAAGTTTGTCTGTGACGACCCGCTAAGAATTTAAAAAAAATAAAAACAGTCTTTTGCATTCAGAATATTCTGGACCCTGACCCGCAATGTCTGCCGGATATGGCTCATCAGCAGAACTCTCACTTCTGAATCAGTAGGTTGTGAGTACGGGTCTCAGTCTTGAGGTTTGAACAAGTAATCTAGGCCAACATTCCAGTGCCATGCTGAACATTATCTACTTGTCACATCACCTGAAAAGATTTGTGAATTTTCTCCCAGATATCCCTTTCAGACACGTTATTAAACTGATGACCTATCTGTCCTCCAGGTGGATGTATGATACATCAAGGTGTTATTTTGAATAATAATAATAATCTTGGTCACAGGTAGGCTTACATTGACACTGCAATGAATTACTGTGAAAAGCCCCTAGTTGCCACACTCTGCCGCCTGTTCGGTTACGATTGGAGGTGGAGGTGTAGGGATAATTCAGAATGTTCAAATTACCTAACAGCACGTCTTTCAGGACTTGTGGGAAGAAACCGGAGCACCCGGAGGAAACCCACGCAGACACGGGGAGAACGTGCAGTCTCCGCACAGACAGTGACCCGGTGGGGAATCGAACCTGGGACGCTGGCGCTGTGAAGCCAAAAATGAATATACAGGCAGAAAACAATGGGCGGATTCTCAGTTTCTGAGCCTAAGCGTTGACGCCAACACAGAATTCGTGGACTTTTACGGCTGAAAAACAGGTGCCACACCTGGACCGATTCCACTACTGTTGAGGGGCTAGCGCTGATGCCGCGTGAAACACAATCGATTCCAATGAAAAATGGTGAGGGATTCGCCCGGTCCATGATCGACACTTGGGTGGCTGACAAGCTGCAGCCGCACATATTCCCCACACACACTTATCCAAGCTAACAAAATGGCACTGGTTGTGCTGGAGCATAGTATAAGGAACAGATGTCAAATGTTATATAGTTTGTAACCTCACTTTACTGGAAAAACTAATACAGTACTCAATTGTATGTAAAGCCCAAACTTTAGACTAATTATGTATTTTGCTGTCAGTAAATGCATTTTTTGTAAGTGTACATGATATAGCTTAACTTCATTGTAAATTCCTAAAACAGCTGATGGGTCGGCTGGGCCAGGGAGTGCTCTGTGGGGACACCTATATGACCCGTGGCACTAAGTTCAAAGTGGGCTGTTAGCGGTGTGCGCAGCTTCATGGCTGCCTTGCTGGCTGCAGCAATATTGTTCCTCATCGGTTCACCCCAACCCCACAGCCCACCTCCTGGCCACCCCCCGCTACTGCCCCCAGCCTTGGCAGAAGCCCCCCCAGCCAGCGGCATAACTGTCAGCAAACTATGGCGATGTTGGACACCTTCCGTACCCCCTCTCTTTCCCTCAGCAGCCGCCACGCCGGTTTCCCGATTTTTAAAAGCATAAGTGAACCACGCCGTCAGGAACTCGGCCTATTGGAGGTGGAGTATTGCGGAGGCTCTGGAGAATACCGGGTTGGGCCTGCTAATGATATGCAAACGCTGCCTACTTATGTGCGTTCCGGAACGCATTGACGCCGCTGCCGAGGTGCTGGAGCATTGTAATTTGGCGTCAGATCGGCGCCTGGCACAATTTCGACGTCGGAACCAATTCTCCACCCAATTGCCTCTCCCGATTTTGGGGTCGGCTAACAGAGAATCCAGCCCAATATTCCTGCAAAACAGGTGTTTTATACAAACCACAAGTTAGGTTGGGTTGAGTGCACCCTTCAATCCATTTCATCCTTCTAGATACAAGCCCTTCCAATCACAGAATGTGACTGTTGCTCAAATGAGTTAAATGATACACACACACACCCCCATATACCATAATCACATATCCATGTACTCACATACAACACATCCATCCATGCTTACACACATTTATAAACACTGATTATCAGTATCATGTGGCAACTATAAAAGTATGAAAAAGACTTGTAACATTGTCAGGCTGTACTAGGGAAACAAATATATATTTTTTGCGCTTATCTTTGACTTGGGCACACATGTTTAAAAAGACAGACTGGCTGCTGGCCTCTTGAGCTGTGGGTCCACTCTGGGGAGAGGATCAGATCTGTACGCTGCATTGATGAAATTGTCCCTCATATACAGGATGAGCTGCATTCCTGTTACTATGGCACCCAGCATCACTGAAGACTGATGGCTGAGGAGTTATGTTGCTAGGATTTTGCTGCCATCACAACCGGCTGGTCTTCAGGGATGTGACAGTATGGCGTAGCTGGCAAAGATACTATTTTCAGCCACTGCCCCACAGTCTCTGGGGGATCAGGGTCCACAGCTCCAAGCAGAAAGAGAGCCAAGATAGAATCCGCTGTCTCACCAATGGCCCAAGATAAAGTGCATCCAGGATTCGACCTCTCTTTCTTACAGACCACAAACACTGTTGAAGAAAGTAACTGTGCAGGCGTTAAAAAGAGGTAGACAGCATATAGGGTACGTGTTTGGCACGTTAAAGAATAGATAACTCTGGAATCAGGGTCATAGTCATCCTCATACAACAACAACTTGTATTTATACAGCGCCCATGGCTTGGTAAAACCCCCCATGACACATCACAAGAGCGTTGCAGCATCAGAAAACAAATTGACACCAGTCTAATGGGATATTAGAGCAAGTTACCTGAAGCTTGGTCAAAGAGGAAGATTTCAAGGAGCATTTTAAAGGAAGGGAGAGAGAGGGAGATAGTGAGACGGGAGAGGTATATGGAGAGAATCCTAGAGCTTTGGACCCAGGCAGCTGAATGGTGGGGCGATGAAAATTGAAAACATGCAAGAGGCCAGATCTGAAGCAGCGCAAAGACCACCAAGGATTATACAGCAGGTAACTGTAGGGATTTGATGCAGGACTGGGAAATTTGAGGAGAGAAGGTGTGGAGTAGCATTCTCTACAGCATAGGTGCCTCATCTGACATTCAAAGTCAGGGATTACTGTTGGGGAGTATTATTGCACAAATACTTTTTTTTGTTGAAAATATTTTATTGAGGCATTTATAATTTTAACATTTTAAACACAGAGAGATGTAATATTGCACAAATACTTTGTGAGCTTGTGTCAGACCTGGCTCAGTGAGTAACATTCCCACATCTGAGTCAGAAGGTTGTGGGTTTGAATGCTCAGTGCAGAAAGTGAAGCACATAGTCCAGCTGGACTTCAGCACAGTACTGTGGGAGTGCTGCACCATAGGCTATGGTGTTTTTCAGATGAGAAGTTATGTTGAGGTCTGGTGTGTTCATCCAGAGGGCTGTGAAATGTTCTTTGACGCTACTTTGAATATGAGCGGGGAGTTCTCCTGGCCAATACGTATCCCTAAATCAACATCACTGAGGGTGGCACAGTGGTTAGAATTGCTGCTTCACAGTGCCAGGGACCCGGGTTCAATTCCGGCCTTGGGTGACTGTCTGTGTGGAGTTTGTACATTCTCCCTGTTCCTGCATGGGTTTCCTCCGAGTGCTCTGGTTTCCTCCCACAGTCCAAAGTTGTGCGGGTTAGGTGGATTGGCCATGCTAAATTGCCCCTTAAGTGTCCAGAGATGGGCAGGTTAAGTAATGGGGATCGGGTGGGGTGGATGGGGAGTACACATGTGTAGTGCACTCTTTCAGACGGATTCTGCACTGTAGGGATTCTATGATTCCATAATCTGTTCATCATAACATTCTGTTTGTGGGGCTGCACTGTGCACAAATATTGGCAGCTGTATTTCCTGCATTACACACTGGCCACTCTCTTAACGTACATCATTGGATGTGATGCACTTTTGGATAGCTCCGGAATGGAAGTAACAATATTTTGTATTGCTGCAAGACAACAAAGGCTCCATTACTGAACCTCGGTTTAATGTATCTCATCAGACAGCGCTGCTGTCTCCTCTGCTTTCTGATGAGTTCTTGACCCCTATTATCTAGGCAACACACCAAATTTTTCAATTAATAAAATTAAGAAGCAAACAAAAACGGAAAAGCAATGGCATTATTCTTTGACCTATACACAATCATCATGTGACGTTTCAGCCTGATAACAGATTCTCAAACGTCTGTTAGAAAGACAGGAAAGCTTTTGTTAAAACAAGACAGGCGGTTCAACACAGACCATTCAGATGCAGAGTCTTCTCTTTCACAGATATCTGCCGTCTCTCAAAGATCTCATTATTTTAAGTCAATTTTCTAAAAGAGAAAAATAAATAGTGTGTGACTGCATCGACCAGACACTGACTCCTTTACCCTCGAGGTTTTGTGAAAGAAAAAAAAAAATATTTTTTTCATTTTACTCGATGACTTATTTCGATGTATTGCAGCTTTCCAGTATTCTCCTACTCCTGGCCAACTCCTTTTATTTCCCACTTGTAACGGGTACACAATAAGGCTTTCCTTTTCCAGATGGACACAATGCATGACTCATTGTTGCTCAATGATGTGTTCTACCATGAGAGTGGACAATGCTGGTCACTAGATCTGGGAGCTGACAATGCTGGACAGAACATCTGAAAGTGGGCAGCGCTGGTCACTATATCTGGGAGTTTGACACTGGTCTACATTGCATGTCCCATAGAGGGCACCACAATAGTTCACAGTGTGTGCCACAGACTGGAACGACACTGGTTCACACTATGTGTCACAGACAGGGCTTGACATTGACTGGTTCACATTGTGTGTCACAGACAGGGCTCAACACTGGTTCACAGTGTGTGCCACAGACAGGAAACAACACCTTCACCGTCTGTGTCACAGATAGGACTCAGCACTGGTTTACAGTCTGTGTCACAGGCAGGACACGACACTGGTTCACAGTGTGTGTCACAGACAGAGCTTGATACTGGTTTACAGTGTGAGTCACAGACAGGGCTCAACAGTTGTTCACAGTGTGTCACAGACAGGATTTCACTGTGGCTGTCAGTGTGTCACACCGACAGGAAACGACACTGGTTCACACTGTGTCACAGACAGAGCTCGACACTGGTTCACAGTGTGTCACAGACCGAGTTCGTCACTGGTTCACACTGTGTCACAGACAGAGCTCGACACTGGTTCACAGTGTGTCACAGACCGAGTTCGACACTGGTTCACAGTGTGTGTCACAGACCGAGTTCGACACTGGTTCACACTGTGTCACAGGCCGAGCTCGACACTGGTTCACAGTGTGTCACAGACAGAGCTCGACACTGGTTCACACTGTGTCACAGACAGAGCTCGACACTGGTTCACAGTGGGTGCCACACCAACAGGACTCAACACTGGTTGACTCTTGCCTCAATCCAATTCTGAGTTATTCTATCCCAACCTTCAAGGTATCTGTCAGTTAGAAGCCAGTGAAGCATTATCCCCATAACCCAGTAACCCCACCCATCCCTTCGGACACTAAGGGGCTAATTTAGCACGGCTAATACACCTAACCTGCACATTTTTGGACTGTGGGAGGAGCACCTTGAGGAAACCCAAGCAGCAACGGGGAGTAAATGTATACCCCTCACAGATCATTGGGCAGGCATGGCAGGCCCTTTACCCTCTGCCATCTTGACCTGTGTTGCATGAAGATTCTCTTGCTCCAATTGGTTCCTTCTTCTCGACCATCTTCTGGTCCGTGGATACATCCACCAGCCCCAGCAGCGGAGTTTAACTTTTCTCCAGTCATCCCTGCATCTTTTTATCAGGAGGAGAGGGGGGGGGGGTTGGGTGCCCTCCGAACAGGCTGGTCACATGGAATGTGAGGGGGTGGAATGGGCCAGTTAAATGGCCGCGTGTCTTCACACACCTGAGGAGCTTGAATGTGGACAAGGCTTTTTTACAAGAGTCACACTTGAAGATCAGGCAAGGCTAAGGAAAGGGTGGGTAGGGTAAGCCTTCCATTTGGGATTAGACGTGAAGATGTGGGGTGGTGGCGGTGCTGGTAAATAAACGGATCGCGTTTGAGGCGGGGAATATAGGAGGAGATTCAGGGGAAGGTTCGTGATGGTGAGTGGGAAGCTGGAAGAGATGCCGGTGGTTTTGGAAAATGTTTATGGTTCAAATTGATCAGGGCACATAGGGAGAAGAAGGAGCGAGCAGAGATGGCAAGTTTGGTGGACGAGGTTGGGGGAGGGGATGTTGGAGCGCAGAGTCACGCTATATGAGGACGATCTGTTGCTTTATATATTGGACCCATTGGAAAGTATTGGAGGGATCATGGACATTTTGGTAGAATGTAGCCGGTTCTCTAGGTATAAGTAAAACATGGGGAAGAGTGAGATCTTTCTGATCCAGGCGAGGGGGCAGGAGAAGAGGTTGGGCGAGTTTCAGGTATCTGGGCATCCAGGTGGTGCAGGGATTGGAGCAGCTCCATAAATTCAATCTGGCGCAGTTAGTGGAGCAGGTGAAGTGGGATTTCAAGAGCAGAGACGTGCTTCGGTTGTCTTTGGCCAGGCAGGTGCAGTCCGTGAAGATTACGGTACTCCTGAGGTTTCTATTCGATTTTTATTCCAAAGGCCTTCTTTAGGAAGATTAATGCATCGAACTCGGGGTTTGTGTGGGCAGGGAAAGCCCCACAGGTGATGAAGGTGCTGCTGGAGCCGGGACATGGAGGGGTGGGGTGGGGGGGGGTTCTGGCCTTGCCAAATTTGACAAACTACTACTGGGCAGCAAATATAGCCATGGTCAGGAAGTGGGTAGTGGGGGAGGGGTCGGTGTGGGAGCGGATGGAGGCAGCCTCTTGTAAGGTCACTAGTTTAGGGGCATTGTTGATGGCGCCTCTGCCGTTCTCGCCAACCAGATATTCCACAAGTCCAGTAGTGTTGGAGGCTCTGAGGGTCTG
Organism: Scyliorhinus torazame; assembly: GCF_047496885.1. Classification (NCBI taxonomy): domain Eukaryota; kingdom Metazoa; phylum Chordata; class Chondrichthyes; order Carcharhiniformes; family Scyliorhinidae; genus Scyliorhinus; species Scyliorhinus torazame. The sequence continues at coordinate 203,944,163 of NC_092708.1, read as the reverse complement.
GGAACAGTGTTGGCAGCACCTGAGGCTGGAGGGGGCCTCGGTTTGGGCTCCGATTTGCGGGAATCACAGGTTTGTTCCAGGGGGGCTGGATGCGGGGTTCCGGTGGGCGGGGATTGAGCGGTTTGGAGACCTTTTCGTGGGGGGCAGCTATGAGCTGCTCAGCGGGGAATGGGTTCCGGTACTTCCAGGTTCGGGACTATGTGAGGAAACAGATGCCGTCCTTTCCTGACTGGCCGTCCCCGGAGTTGTAGGACAAGGTGGTCTCGAAAAAAGGCATTGGTGAGGGAAGGGTGTCGGAGATTTCCAAAGAATTAATGGACTGGGAGGGCACCCTGATAGGAGAAGTTACGTGTAAGTGGGAGGAGGAGATGGGGAGGGTGTTTGAGGCAGGGTTATGGGAGGAGGCTCTGAGGAGGGTGAATTAATCCTCTTTGTGCACTAGGCTTAGCCTCATTCAATTTAAAGTAGTCCACAGGACACACATGGCGGTGGCCAGAATGAGCAGGTTTTTTGAGGGGGTGGAGGATCGGTGTGGGCGGTGCCTGGTGGGGAGGTGCGTGAACCATGTTTTTGGCCTGTCCAAAGCTGGAGATATTTTGGCGGGGTTCACTGACGTGATGTCTGAGGTGCTGAGGGTGAAGGTGGTCCCAAGTCCATTTTTGGAGTGTTGGAAAACCCAGGTTTCCAGGGGCCGAGAGAGGCCGACATTTTGGCCTTTAACTCTCTTGTAGCCCGGAGATGGATCCTGTTGAAATGGAGGGACTCGGGGTGCCTAAACCGGGGTGTGGGTTAGCGACCTCGCAGGATTCCCTCGGTTGGGAAAAAAATCAAGTTCGCCTTGAGAGAAACTGTGGAGGCATTTGCCCAGAGATGAAAACCATTTATCGACTTCAAGAAGTCAGCCGGGGGGGGGGGGGGGGGGGGGGGGGGGGTGTTCTGTGCAGCGACAGCGACGTGCATGTGTGAAAGCTGCCAAGTTTCCTGCATTACTTGACTCAACTGAGCGTCTTTTATCGCAACTTTAACCACTTCAAAAATACCCCAATTATTAAAATAAATTCCTGTCACACTGCTGAGTGAAGCATCCTTACGTATAAAAATTAATTTTTCACAGCTGTAGATTGTATATATGTTAAATAAATAATTCTGTAAACACCTCACAAGTCAATGTCAGATTAGGGCAGCTGTGTTTTGTTTGAAACTTTATCTTCGAAAAGTTAGCTAATTAAGAAGATTTCTGTTGAAGTGTAACACTGAAAAAATTTGGAAGACACTGGATACCTCCAAGTTATTCACTCTCATGGTGAATAACCAGCTGGTCGCTGCTTTCAGAGGACATATTAAGCTGAGGGCCTGTCTGCTTGTTCTGTTGGTTATGAGAGACACAGTTCTGAGAAAGCCAAGAATGTTCTTGGTTTTATGACCAACATTTATCCCTCGATCAGTACCATTAAAAAAAAAAGCAGATTATAAAAAAGCAGCCACTCATCTCAGTTATTGTTTATGGGAACTTGCTGTGGAAATCAGCAGTACACATGAAAGTTAAATAGATAAATAAATTCAGCAGGGACATCATTGCTCTGGAGAGAGGAGATTTAATGAGGAGAGATTAGCTAGCCTGTTAGAAGAGAGGGAGCTGAGAGGAAACTTTTTTAATTCACTCATGGGATGTGGGCATTGCTGGCTAGGCCAGCATTTACTGCCCATCCCTGAGGGCATTTACGAGTCAACCACATTGCTGTGGATCTGGAGTCACATGGACAGACCAGGTAAGGACTGCAGACTTCCTTCCCAAAAGGACATTCGTGAACCAGATGTTTTTCTTTACGACAATCAACAATGGTTTCTTGGATTTCAAATTTCACCATCGGCCATGGTGAGATTTGAACCCCGGATCCCAAGCATGACTCTAGGTTTCTGGATTACTAGCCCAGTAACAATACCACCATGTCACTGCCTCCCCTCTATTGATTAATTATGAAGTGTCTGGACAGGGCAGACAGGGAGGACTTGTTTCCGCCAGTGCAGAGGCCAGTTACCAGGGGGCACAGATTTAAGGTAATTGTAGAAGGATTAGAGGGGACACGAGGAAGAGCTTCTTTACTCTGAGGGTAATGAGTGCTGGAATTCACTGCATGGATTGGTGGTTGAGGCAAAACCCCTCAACACCTGTACCTGACAGGCTGTAACCTGCAAGGCTACAGTCCGAGTGCAGCAAGGTGGGATTAGAATGGACGGAGATTTTTTTAACCAGCGCAGACACAATGGGCTGAATGGCCTTTCTGTGCCGTAATTCTTCTATAATTCAATGGCTTGGCTGCCAAGCACTTTGGGATGTCCCGAGGATGTAATAAGGGGATAATATCCAAAAAAACATTTATTTCTTTTTCCTTCCCAGCATGTGATAGACCAGTAATCCACTCGGTGTGATTTAGGAGCACTAAACTTTATTGGGATTCCAAGGCTCCGTGTTGAGAGAATATTACTATAAACTTGATTTTATTTACATGTCAGCATTGTCTCAGCTAATCACACTTTTGCCTCTAAGTCCCTACTCCAGAGATCAGCGTAGTGCTGAAGGCGTGCTGCACTGTCAGAGATGTTGGGCGGAATTTTCCCATACCCCTGCCGGCGGATTCAATAGAGGCTGGTTGGGGGGGGGGGGGGTTGAATTCAGCGGGAGTCCAGAAGCTCTGGTCTTATGCTGATGCAGCTTTCCCATGAGATCTTCCACTGGCACCCGCCATGGTAGATTGGGAAACTCACTGGAAGTCAGGATGAAGCTGATTGGCATCCTGCTAATAGGATGCAGATGAAGGGCTGATCAGAACCCTCCCATCAAATTCTCTGCAATGTCAGTGGGAAAACACACTGGACCAGGAGATGTCCGGAGCAACGTGACATGCAGATGTCGTAACTCAGCTGAAGAATGTCTGGAGCTACCTCAAGAGTTCAGGATAGATTGCGGGGGGACGGGACGCGGAGGTCATCTATCAGGTGGATCTTCCAGCTTTAATGCCATCAAGGAGGTTCATCTCCCAGTCTCAGAGTATTCCTGGAAATCCATCTTCTTTTTCAGGAGCTCCATCTTCTTTCTTCAATGGTGGATCAAAGACATTGGGCTTCTTTTCAATATGACACCCAGATATAACGACGGACAGGAGCCATCAAGTACACCCTGCCATGGAATACGGTGATAAATCCCCAGATGCATAATTAATGAGGTCGGAGCTGGAAGATAGGGCGCCGATTTCTGTCCCCGTCCGCCAAAGGACTTAGTCGTAGATGGAAGAATTCGCCCATTATCTTTCAACTGATGTCAGATCTACCCTTTCTGATAGGTGCAAAATATCCCACAACTCTACTTTTAAGAAGAGGATGGGGATTCATGTCAGTGTCCTGGCCAATATTGATCCCTCAAGCAAAATCGCTAAAACAAATGATCTGACCATTACCACATTGCGGAACCTTTCTGTGCATAAATTGGTAGGCTGTCTTTCCTACATTGCATCAGTGATTACACTCCGTAAGTCCATCATTGACTACAAAACACTTTGGACATACTTAGGTCATAAAAGATGCAGCAGAAATGCAGTTTCTCTGTATTTCTTTTTGCACTATGCTGTGTTTTTTTCTAGGTTTCTCCTGAGTAATCAATGGCAACTTCCGGGATCAATACTGACATAAGCAACGGAGCACTAAATGAATATTTCTTGAGTGAATAGCAATCTACAATCATTACTTATCCAGAACTGCTGTAATCATTGCCATTAATGGAATAATTTAAACTCTGGTTAAAGCTAATCCTTTTTTATTGCCCACACCGTACAATTTAATAACTCAAATAAAATAATTTGATTTTGTCCCTGAAGTGAGAAACTTGGTTTAAAAAAAACAACTTTGAAAGACTTTGCTTGCATTGGGGTATTGAACAATTAGATTTAAGAGGCAAGTGCATCTTTAATTTAGTTGTTTACTTGGTGTTTTCAAAGCTTTATTTGAATGCGCTCTGCCCTTTTGAACTTGTGGTCAACTGGAGGGTGCAACAGAAGAATGACCCTACCTACTCAGCCGTTGTTGAGATTCTTATCTCTGAGTCAGAAGCTTGCTGGTTTCAATTCTCACCCCAGAAACTTGAGTCATTAAAAATAACCTAGGTTTTCACACTGCTGCTTGTTGGAGCTTGCTGTGTGGAAACTGACCACCTCCAACACAGATTACACTTGAAATAGTACCTCATTGGTTGTAAGTCAATTAATTTTATACACAAAGAGCACAATTCTCCTAAAGGATTTCAAAGTGTGGAGACTTTTGGTGGCAACATGTTGCACTTTGCGTAACTCCTGCTAGAGCTTTCGGTTTTTGGCCCTTTTCACCCATATTTGGGGAGGGCATTTTATAAAATTATCTCCAGGGTAGTTGAGGCAACTAAAGGATGTCAAAAAACCAGAAGAAAAATACAGGATGAAAAGGCGCGAGTGATAGTCCGCCTGAGAGCTCGTGGGAGGAAAGATGGTGAGGGCAAGCTCGCCGTGTGGGGCTGTGCCCATTACAGTGGATGGATACGGTGGCTGAGGTGATGGCGGTGGAGTTTGAGAGGCAGTACGCCAAGTATTTCAATAGGCATTGGAAAGAGATGATGGCCTCACTCAAGGAGCTGGTGGATGATAGGCTGGCCCCGATAAAGGAGGCTCTGGGAACGATGACGGCAGCGGTGCGGGAGCAAGGATAGGGTGTTGAAGGAGGTGGAGGAGGCATTGTCATGGCACAGCGACCAGTTCACCTCGGTGGGAGAGGAGCTGCGGAAAGTAATAAAGAGCTGAGAGCCAAAATGGAGGACCTAGAGAACAGGTCACAGGAGCAGAATCTGCGGATCCTGGGACTGCCTGAGGGGCTGGAGACCAATGGAGAACTTTATGGAGATGTTCGTGAAGCTGTTGGGGGAGGAGGAGGACCCCTCCCTCTATGAGCTGGATAGGGCTCACCGGAACTCTGGCCGTAGCCAAAGGTGAATGAACAACCAAGGGCTGTGATAGTCTGTTTCCATAGTTACCAGGTGAAGGAGAAAGATTTCAGATGAGCGGTGCAGAATCGAGAGGTGAGATGGGAAGGCAGTGGTATTCGTATATACCAAGATCTCACGGCGGAGCTGGCAAGACAGTGGGTGACCTTTGCTAAGGCGAAGGCAATGTTGTACAAGAGCAACGTGTGGTTTGGGGTGGTCTGCCCGACGAAGGTAAGAGTTACACACAACTCCAGGGATTATTACTTTGAGATGGCGGAGGAGGCGGAGGCTTTGGTGAAGGCTGAAAGAGTGGGACTGAACTGAGTTTGGACTTTGTTTTTCTTCATCTTGTGGTTGGGAGGGGATGGTTTTGGGACATTGGGGTAATATGTTGGGATATGTTTCCTTTTATTTGGGGGTCTGTTATGTTGGGTTGTTTGGATCGACTTGGTATGTTGGTTTTTGGTCTTAGGCATGTGGGGAGAGGGGGCTCTCGCAGGGGCCATCTCGCTAGCAAACGCAATTTGGCTAGTGAACGGGGTGAGGTGGGGGGAGGGGCTGCAGCTGTCGAAACCCGTGTGGACACATCGCGATGGGCCTGGGAAGGGTAAATAGTGGGGGAATGGGGAGTATGGAGAAAAGAGTGGTTCGAGAAGAAGTGCTGGGGGTTTCTGGGAAGCGGGGAGGGAGGGTTAGGATAGCTGGCTGACAGTGACTAGGGGTTGGTCCCCGCTCACTGGGCGAGGCCATGCGTGAAAGGAGGGGTGGGGATGCGTGAAAGGAGGGGTGGGGATGCGTGAGAGACCCCCAGCCTGAATGGTTATGTGGAACGTGCAGGGGTTGGGTGGCTGGTGAAGCGAGCAAGAGTCTTCTCACATTTGAAGAGCTTGAGAGTCAATGTGGTGCTGTTGCAGGAAGCTCACTTGAAATGAAAAAGGAAATGAAAATCGCTTATTGTCACAAGTAGGCTTCAAATGAAGTTACTGTGAAAAACCCCTAGTCACCACATTCCGGCGCCTGTTCGGGGAGGCTGGTACAGGAATTGAACCCGTGCTGCTGGCCTTGGTCTGCTTTGCAAGCCAGCTATTTAGCCCACTGTGCTAAACCAGCCCGTAGGGTGAAGGACCAGGTGAGGCTTCGCAAGGGCTGGGTGAGTCAGGTGTTCACTCGTGCTTTGATAGCAAACCTCGGGGGGATAGTGATACTGGTGGGTAAGAGAGTGAGGTGGCGGCAGACCAGGGCAGTAGGTACGTTTTGTATAGATACTTTGGAGGGGATACTTTGGTGGTGTTGATTAGCATGCATGCTCTGAATTGGGATGTCGTAGGGTTTATAAAGAGGGTGGTGGATGCCATACCGAATTTGGATACGCATCAGTTAATTCTGGGTGGGGACTTGAATATAGTGATTTGATTTATTTATTGTCGCATGTACCAAAGCACAGTGGAAAGTATTTTTCTGCAGCCAAGGAACGTACACGTTACGTACGTAGTAGACAAAAGTACATCGACAAACAGTGATTGGTTGCAGTGGGGACGAAAATAGTTTTAGGTGGTCAGAACGCTGATAGGAGATAAAAGAAAAGGGACAGTGGGAGAGAGCTCGCAGAAAGTCGCCATGCTCCGGTGCCACCTTGAATCTGATTCCGAAGGTGGATAGGTTTAAGTCACACTCTCTGACCCCCTTGGAACGGGGGATGGGGGGGGGGGGGGCGCAAAGGAATTGGCTGCATCAATGAAGGAGATGGGGGGGGGGGAACAGATCCGTGATGGTTTCTGCATCTAGAGGGTAGGGAGTATTCCTTCCTTTTGCCATTGAATAATGTGTATTCAAGGATTGGCATCTTTAATTTGAGGAATTTGTTGTTGTCGGGGGTGAAGAAAGCTGAATACTCGCGGATTGTTATTTAAGACCATGCTCCGCATTTGGTGGATGTGGTCCTGGAGAAGGGGTCGGCACAGAGGCCTGCGTGAAGGTTGGATGAGGGGCTGCTTGCAGACCCGAATTTTTGTGTGAGTGGGAACCGAAGGCAGGTGTGTGCACGAATGAGGTGAATTTGGGGTATTTTCCATTACATAGGGGAACGAGGCAGGGGTGCCCCATGTCCTCCCTCCTGTGTACGCTGGCGATAGAACCCTTGGAAATAGTGATGAAGTGCTCGGATAAGTGGAAGGGGAGAGTGAGGGGGCGGCGGTTGTGGAGAATAGGGTGTCTCTGTATGCCAATGATTTGTTGATGTATATCTCTAACCCGGGTTCTGTGGTAGGCGATATAATTGGGCTGCTCAGAAGATTCGGGGCTTTTTCAGGTTATAAGCTGAATTTGGAAGAGAGTGACTCTTTTTGGTGTCTTCTGCGGGGGCGGGAGCTGGTTTGAGGGGGTGATGGTTCTGGTTGCAACTACCCACTTTAGGTATTTAGGGGTGCACGTGGCTCGTAACTGAGCCCAGCTCCGGTCGATTGGATTTCACGAGCCTGGTGGTGGTGCAGGTGATAAAGATGAACATCTTGCCATGGTTTTCATTTTTGTTTCAGTGCCAACCGGTCTTTTTATTGAAAACATTTTTTTTTATGGAGGTGGAATGGCTGATTTTGTCATTTGTCTGGGCAAGTAAGGTAGGAAGGATTTGAAAGACGGAGCTTCAGGGAGGGCGGCAGTCAGGGGGCCTGGCCCTTCCAAACCTGATGTACTGCTATTGGGTGACGAACGCGGAGAAGGTGCGGGGTTGGAGTAGGGAGCCGGAGGCTTTGTGGGTGAAGATGGAGGTTGGCTCTTGTAAGGTGTCGGGGTTGCGGGAACTGGCAACGGCGCCGCTCCAGTTTGCTGGGAGAAATATTCGAGGAGCCCGGTGATGGTGGCCAAGTTGAAGATATGGAGGCAATTCCGGCAGCACTTTAGGTTAGGAGCGAGGTCGCAGCTGTTGCCAATCAGAGGGAATCATGTGTTTGAGCTGGCGAGCCTGGATACTAGGTTTCCGGGGATGGGAGCAGCGTGGTGATGATGGAAATAACAATAATAATAATATTTATTGTCACAAGTAGGCTTACATTAACACTGCAACAAAGTTACTGTGAATAGCCCCTAGTCGCCACATTCCGGCGCCTGTTCGGGTACACGGAGGGAGAATTCAGAATGTCCAAATTATCTAACAGCACATCTTTTGGGACTTGTGGGAGGAAACCAGAGCACCCGGAGGAAACCCACGCAGACACGGGGAGAACATGCAGACTCCGTACAGACAGTGACCCAACCCGGGAATCGAACCTGGGACCCTGGCGCTGTGAAGCAACATGAAGGACATATTTCTAGATGGCCGTTTACCCTAAGAACTGGGATGTTGAAGGATGGGCGTTGGGATATTTTTTTTTGCTGTTTTACTTCATGTCGTATAGTTAAAATGTTAAGAATCGAATTAAAATATTTAAAAAATAAAAATATTTTAAAAAAAATTTCTAAGTGTGGTCTCTGGAAGGAACGCAGCGCGATTCCTGCTGGGTGTTTTGATCCTGATCGCAATTCACCCACACTTGGACATCTTTTTTTGGAGCTTGGGGTGATTCGTGCCATGAATGAGATGCGTGGGATCCAAAGACGCCTGCAAGGCCGGATCCTCAGACATCGGGGGCGCCTTGATCTCAAAATAATGCTACAGACTCCCGCACCAACCTCTCGTCAGCAAATATACCCCCACTGCCCAAAGGCCGGCATCAGACTAGCCCCCCAATCACCAGTACCACCCCTCCCCACCCAGGTGAGCGACACCCCGCTATGCAATGCAAAGGTGCCGGGGCAGTACCAGGGCACCGGTCAGCCATGCTGCTGACCACCCAGGGGCTACAATGACCTCTGAATCAACCGGCATGGTCATCACGTATTTGGAGACTAGTCGTGATTCCCGTTGGCTTCCCGTTGTGCCGGCGGATGGGGGAAATTACAGGAGCTGAGAGAATTTGTCTTAAAGCCAATTCTGCATATTTCATTTTAATTTTAACATGCTAATCTTGTTCACACCATTACGTCTGCTGGGAGGGCCTGGGAACATTACGAATTGTTTGGCGCCTGGCGCAATCCCTTTTCAGGGCTCTCCCGGTATTGTCCCCACATAGCGGGATTTGTGCCGGGACAATCCGGTCGGAAAATCACCCCCAAGGATGCTTCACTCAGCAATGAGACAGGAATTAATTTTCACAATAGAGGAATCTTTTAAGTGGTTAAATGTCACGATAAAATACATTCGATTGAGTCATGTAACAGCAGAGATTTGGCAGCTTGCACACACACGCCTTTACACATGAACCATAGTTGAACTTTCTCTCTCTTTTGTTAAGATTGTAAAGCTGCCTTAAAAAGGAAAGAGTTGCATTTACATAGCATGTCTTTAGGTTGTGACAACACAAAGTAAAAGTGAATTGTTTCTTCCTTTACCTCTGCCTGGGAACTAGAGAGAACACGCATGCAGCTGCAGACTTTGCTGCTCACGACCATGGATGCTGCATCCCTAGAAACCCAACACATGTGTTTCCCTTGTTTTTAAACATTTAAAAAATCATGATTAAACCTGAAGGATTTTTTGGCGATTGAATATTAATATCTTTGATTCAGCCACCAACATCGAATTAAAGTGTATGTTTTTTTTAAAGATAAAAGTTTGTCTTTTGTCCTTAAAGTTCAGCCACAATTTCCTGAGATAAGCATTCCACGGTAACATAGCTTAATGTTATTTCTTGACAAATCCCCTAAACTCAGTATCCCCATGAAAAACAAGCATACTTCCTTCCCTGCTTAGAACCATCTGACTTTGTTTCTTAAGCCTACCCAGTTTTGAAACATCTGTTTTCAAGGGTTTGTAAGAGAGTTGTGCAATACATTAGAATTCACTGTGCTCAAGGTGAAACCTATATTACCTTCTCTGCAAGCTCCTCCCTGCCCCTCAATAACTGAGGGACACAGTACAGAGCTCCTTTAAAATGGGCATTGGAGGGTAGCCCTCGACAATGCTGGAAAAACACTTCCGGTTGCGGCTATGCGGAGCTAAGCCGCACGATTCGGCAGCTCCCGCTACCACGGACCTTCGGGCTCGTTAGAGGAGCCCCAACTGAACTTTTTTTTGACGCAACCCGTGGGGAAGGGAAGAGAGAGGTCCCCCTCCAACTTCTATGAAACGGACCAGAAGTGTAACGGCCAAAGGAACGGCACTGGAGCAACGGGAGAAGCGAGGGAAAGAAAACAAAATGGCGGCAGCCAGGGACAAAGGGGAGCTGCAGGAGTTCATCAAGCGCTGCTTCGAGGAGCAGCGCGAGGAGATGCGCAAGGAAATGCTGGCACCTATGCTTTCGGCAATTGAAGGACTTGGGATCACCCAGAAGGCCCACGAAGTTAAGATCCAGGAGGTACAGAAAAGAGTCAGTCAGAACGAGGACGAGCTCGTGGGCCTGGCGGTGAGAGTGGAGCAGAACGAGGCGCTACACAAGAGGTGGGCGGGAACACTCGAAGACCTGGAGAACAGGTCGAGGAGAAAGAATCTGCGAATCCTGGGCCTCCCTGAAGGAGTGGAGGGGGCCGATGCCGGGGCATATGCGAGCATGATGCTCGAGGCGATGATGGGCACGAAGGCCCCTTCGAGGCCGCTGGAGTTGGACAGGGCACATTGGGTGCTGGCGAAGAAGCCACAGGCAAATGAGCCGTCAAGGGCGATGGTGGTGAGGTTCCACCGGTTCACGGGCAGAGAGTGGGTCCTGAGATGGGCCAAGAAGGAGCGGAGCAGTAAGTGGGACAATGCAGAGATCCGAATATACCCGGACTGGAGCACGGAGGTTGCAAAGTGGAGAGCGGGTTTCAATCGGGCCAAAGCGGCGTTGTACCGGAAAGAAGTGAAATTCGGAATGCTGCAGCCAGCGCGACTGTGGGTCACATACAAGGGCCAACACTATTACTTTGAAACGCCTGAAGAGGCGTGGACCTTTGTACAAGCCGAAAAGTTAGACTCTAACTGAGGGTTTGTGAGGGTGGGGGAATGTTTGAGGTTTGATGTGTGATAGTTGTTGTATATAGGGGGTCAATCACGCGCAGGAAATGTTACATGGGCTGGCGGAGAGAGACAAGGCCGCGACAGGAGCTGCGCCAGAGGGGGGCGGAGCGGGCTTTGGAAAGCGCGGGTTTTTTTTCCCCGCGCGCGGGAAGAAAGACGGGAAGGGGAACGAAGGAATGCATATTGATTGGGAGACTCCCACACGGGGAGGTCAATGGGACGGCGGGGGAAGCCGGGGTCAGCAGGCGTCAGCTGACTTACGGGAGTGACATGAGGGGGAGCAAAAAAGCTAGACGGGGATCTAGCGGGGGCAGGGGAGGGGGGGGAAGAGGTGGGGGGGGGGGGGGAAAGGTTGCTGCTGCACTGGCTGAAAGGGAATGGGACACAGAAGAGGTGGTCAGGACGGGGGTCCCCCGTCTGGGGGACTGGAGGGTGAGGAGGGCGTGGACACGGGACTGGCCCAGAAAAGGAGATGGCTAGTCGGCAGGGGCGGGGGTGAGAGCCCCTCCAATCCGACTGATAACGTGGAATGTGAGGGGCCTGAATGGGCCGGTGAAGAGGGCTCGAGTGTTCGCGCACTTAAAGGGACTGAAGGCGGACGTGGTCATGCTCCAAGAGACGCACCTGAAGGTGGCGGACCAGGTCAGGTTAAGAAAGGGATGGGTAGGACAGGTATTCCCCTCGGGACTGGACGCGAAGAATAGAGGGGTGGCAATATTGGTGGGAAAGCGGGTGTCATTTGAGGCCAAGACTATTGTAGCGGACAATGGAGGGCGATATGTAATGGTGAGCGGTAGGTTGCAAGGGACGTGGGTGGTGTTGGTAAACATATACGCCCCGAACTGGGATGATGCAGGATTCATGAAGAATTGGGGCGCATTCTGGACCTGGAGATAGGAGGCCTGATAATGGGAGGGGACTTCAATACAGTGCTGGACCCAGCACTGGACCGCTCCAAATCAAGGACTGGAAAGAGGCCGGCGGTGGCCAAGGTACTTAGGGGGTTTATGGATCAGATGGGGGGAGTGGACCCATGGAGGTTTGCAAGACCGCAGGCCAGGGAATTTTCTTTCTTCTTCCATGTACACAAGGCCTACTCCCGGATAGATTTCTTTGTTCTGGGTAGGGCGCTCATCCCGAGGGTGGAGGGGACGGAGTATTCGGCCATAGCCGTTTCGGACCATGCCCCACACTGGGTGGAACTGGAGCTGGGAGAGGAGAGGGACCAACGCCCGTTGTGGCGGCTGGATGTGGGACTGCTGGCGGACGAGGTGGTGTGTGGGAAGGTGAGGGGGTGTCTCGAAAGGTACTTGGAGGCCAACGACAATGGGGAGGTGCAGCTGGGGGTGGTATGGGAGACGTTGAAGGTGGTGATCAGGGGAGAGCTAATCTCCATTAGGGCTCATAGGGAGAAGACAGAGGGTATGGAAAGGGAGAGGTTATGGGGGAGATTTTGAGAGTGGACAGGAGATACGCAGAGGCCCCGGAGGAAAGATTACTTGGAGAAAGACGACGGCTCCAGACGGAGTTTGACCTGTTGACCACAGGGAAGGCGGAGGCACAGTGGAGGAAAGCGCAGGGGGCGACCTACGAGTATGGGGAAAAGGCTAGTCGGATGCTGACACACCAGCTCCGTAAGAGGATGGCAGCGAGGGAAATAGGGGGAGTCAAAGATGGAATGGGAGCCACGGTTCAGAGTGCGACGAAAATAAACGAGGTATTTAAGGCCTTTTATGAAGAGCTGTACAGATCCCAGCCCCCAGCGGGGGAAGAGGGGATGAGACGATTCCTAGATCAACTGAGATTCCCGAGGGTGGAGGAGCAAGAGGTGGCTGGTTTGGGGGCACCAATTGGGTTGGAGGAGCTGAGCAAGGGTTTGGGGAGCATGCAGGCGGGGAAGGCCCCGGTACCAGACGGATTCCCGGTGGAGTTCTACAGGAAGTACGTAGACCTGCTGCTGGTGAGGACCTTTAATGAGGCAAGAGAGGAGGGGACCCTGCCCCCGACAATGTCGGAAGCGACAATTTCTTTGATCCTAAAGCGGGACAAGGACCCACTGCAATGTGGATCGTACAGGCCGATCTCGCTCCTCAATGTGGATGCAAAGTTGCTGGCAAAAGTGCTGGCCACGAGGATCGAGGACTGTGTCTCGGGGGTAATCCACGAGGACCAGACGGGATTTGTAAAGGGCAGGCAACTAAACACCAATGTGCGGCGGCTCTTAAACGTGATAATGATGCCATCGGAGGAGGGAGAGGCGGAGATAGTGGCAGCTATGGACGCGGAGAAGGCCTTTGACCGAGTAGAGTGGGAGTACCTCTGGGAGTGCTGCGTAGGTTTGGGTTCGGGGGAGGGTTTATCAGTTGGGTTAAGCTCCTTTACAGGGCCCGGATGGCGAGTGTAGTGACGAGCAGGCGGAGGTCGGAGTACTTTCGACTGTACCGAGGGACGAGGCAGGGGTGCCCCCTGTCCCCCCTGTTGTTCACATTGGCGATCGAACCGTTGGCCATGTCATTGAGGGAGTCTAACAAATGGAGGGGGGTGGTCCGAGGGGGAGAAGAGCATCGGGTGTCGCTATATGCTGATGACCTGTTGCTGTACGTGGCGGATCCAATGGAGGGGATGGTGGAGGTCATGCAGACTCTAAGGGAGTTTGGGTAGTTTTCGGGCTAAAAGCTCAATGTAGGGAAGAGTGAGCTCTTTGTATTACAGGTGGGGGACCAAGAAAGAGGGATAGGGGACCTACCGCTGAGGAGGGCGGAGGGGAGCTTTCGGTATCTGGGGATCCAGATAGCCAGGAGTTGGGGGACCCTACATAAACTGAATCTGACGAGGTTGGTGGAGCAAATGGAGGAGGATTTCAAAAGATGGGACATGCTACCGCTCTCGCTGGCGGGTAGAGTGCAGTCGGTCAAAATGGTGGTCCTTCCGAGGTTTCTGTTTGTGTTTCAGTGCCTTCCCATCGTGATCACTAAGGCCTTTTTTAAGAGAGTAGGCAGGAATATTATGGGGTTTGTGTGGGCGAATAAGACCCCCAGAGTATGGAGAGGGTTCCTGGAACGCAGTTGGGATCGAGGAGGGTTGGCGCTGCCAAACCTGGGGAGCTACTACTGGGCAGCAAATGTGGCGATGAACCGCAAGTGGGTTATGGACGGAGAGGGGGCGGCATGGAAGAGGCTGGAGATGGCGTCCTGTAAAGGAACGAGCCTGGGGGCGTTGGTGACGGCACCGCTGCCGCTCTCGCCGACAAAGTATACCACGAGCCCGGTGGTGGCGGCAACGCTCAGGATCTGGGGCCAGTGGAGACGGCACCGGGGTGCAATGGGAGCATCGGTGTGGTCCCCGATCAGGGGTAACCACCGGTTTGTCCCGGGGAAGATGGACGGGGTTGTTCCAGAGCTGGCATCGGGCGGGGATTGGAAGAATGGGGGACCTGTTCATCGACGGGACGTTTGCGAGCCTAGGGGCATTGGAGGAGAAGTTCGAGTTACCCCCGGGAAATGCCTTTAGATATATGCAGGTGGGGGCTTTTGTGAGGCGACAGGTGAGGGAATTCCCGTTGCTCCCAGCACAAGAAGTTCAACATAGGGTGATCTTGGGGGTATGGGTCGGGGAGGGCAAGGTGTCGGAAATACACCAGGAGTTGAAAGAAGAGGGGGAAGCGCTGGTAGAAGAGTTGAAGGGTAAATGGGAGGAGGAGCTGGGGGAGGAGATCGAGGAAGGTCTGTGGGCTGATGCCCTAGGTAGGGTTAATTCCTCCTCCTCGTGTGCCAGGCTCAGCCTGATACAATTTAAGATGGTCCACAGAGCGCACCTGACGGGGGCGAGGCTGAGTAGGTTCTTTGGGGTGGAGGACAGATGTGGAAGGTGCTCAGGGAGCCCGGCGAACCTTGTTCACATGTTTTGGTCATGCCCGGCACTGGAGGGGTTCTGGAGAGGAGTGGCGAGAGCAATATCTCAGGTGGTGAAAGTCCGGGTCAAGCCAAGCTGTGGGCTATCAATATTTGGAGTAGTGGACGAGCCGGGAGTGCAGGAGGCGAAAGAGGCCGGCATTCTGGCCTTTGCGTCCCTAGTAGCCCGGCGAAGGATCTTGCTAATGTGGAAGGAGGCGAAGCCCCCCCAACCTGGAGGCCTGGATAAATGATATGGCTGGGTTCATAAAGTTGGAGAGGATTAAGTTTGCCTTGAGAGGGTCTGCGTTGGGGTTCTACAGGCGGTGGCAACCGTTCCTAGACTATCTCGCGGAGCGTTAGAGGAAGGTCGGTCAGCAGCAACCCTGGGGGGGGGGGGGGTTGGTGGAAAGGGGGGACTGCCTGGGAGGGTGGGGGAAACTGGCACGTACGGGAGAGGGTCAGTGTACAAAGCTGTGTAAATATATCATTTTGCCATGTATATATCTTGCTCTGCGCGGTTTCTCGTTTCTTTTTGTTACGAGGGGGGGGGGGTTATTGTTTGTAAGGGAGAAAAATTGTGTTAAAAAACTTTAATAAATATATTTTTAAAAAATAAGACAAGCTGGAAAAACAGAGAACTAGTTTTGTTGGCTAGCAGACTTGAGAAGGACAATAACAGGAATCCACTCTAGGCATCGTCAGTACATGAAGATACACCATCCTCAACTCATGCAGCACTCACGTCACGCTATCTTTCAGTCAGGGTCCAAGGAGGCATTGAATGCTGCAAAGGCTATGGGCACTGACAACAGTCTGGCATAGTACTCAAGGCTTGTGCTCCAGATCTTGCTGTGTGCCGAGCCAAGCTCTTCTAGTACAGCTACAATGGTGACATCTACCAGGCAATGTGGAAAATTGCCCAGGTATGTTCCATCCACAAAAAGCAGGAAGAATCTAACTTGGCCAATTACCGTCCCATCAGTCTATTCTTGATCATTAGTAAAGTGATGAAAGAGTCATCAACAGTGCTATCAAGCGGCACTTACTCAGCAATAACCTGCTCACTGACACTCAGTTTGGGTTCCACCAGGGTCACTCAGCTCCTGGCATCATTACAGCCTTGGGTCAAAAATGGACAAAGAGCTGACCTCCACAGCAGAGGTGAGACTACTACAAGGCAGCATTTGACTGAGTATGACATCAAGGAGCCCTAACAGAGCTAACAGGTCAGTTACCTTAGTCCCAGCACATTGCTGTAGGAATTCCTCAGGATTGTAGCCTAGACTCAACCATTTCAACTACTTCATCAATGACTTTCCGTCCATCATAAGGTCAGAAGTGGGGGATGTTCTCTGACAATGCTCAGCACCATTCATCACTCCTCAGATACTGAAGCAGTCTGTGTCCAATGCTTGGGCTGGTAAATGGCAAGTAACATTTGCACCAAAGGCAATGGCCATCTCCAACATGAGAGCATCTAACCATGACCTTAAATTGCATTATCATTGCTGAATCCCCACTATTAACATCCTCAGGGTTATCACTGACCATAAACTGGACTGGACCAGCCATGTAAATACTGTGGCTACAAGAGCAGGTCAGAGACTAGGAATCCTGTGGTGAGTAACTCACTTGCTGATTCTCCAAAGGTTGTCGACCATCTACAAGGCGCAAGCCAAGAGTGGAATGGAATATTCTCCAATTGTCTGGATGAGCACAATGCCAACAACACTCGAGAAGTTTGACCCAATCCAGTCCAAACCAGCCCATTTGATTGCACCCCATCCATCACCTTGAACATTCATCCCTCCACCACAATCACACCTGTGTGTATCATCTACAAGATACACTGCAGTAACTCACTCAGGCTCCTTCAACACCATCTTCCAAACTCACAACCTCTACCACAAGGACAGCAGATACACCACTTGCAAGATCCCTTCCAAACAACATCGTCACCTGGAATTATATCACCGTTTCACTGTTGCTGGACCAAAATCTGAAACTCTTTTCCTAACAGCACCGAGGGTGTACCTACACTACATGGCCTGCAGCAGTTGAAGTTGGCAGCTCACCAGCACCTTCTCAAGGGCAATTAAGAATGGGCAACAGATGTTAGCCTGGCCAGAAACCCCACATGCCATGAACAAATAAATAATGGGGCACAAACCTCAAAATGGCCACTGTTGAGCACTCCAACATGGCCCAGAAGTTGCTGCACCACTGGTGCATAAAAAGCAATGCTAACAACAAGCTAAGCTCTGGGAATTTTTCCTACATTATAAGACCATAAGACCATCTTCCAAATCAGACGATTGTGGGTTCCAGTCCTACTCCAGACCACTGGAATTTGGCTGGCACTCGCAGTGCAGTACTGTGGAAGTGCTGCACTGTTGAAGGTGCCCCCTTTCAAGTGGGGCATTAAACCAAGCCCCATATACCCTCTCTGGTGGACATAAAAGATCCCATGGAATTGTTTCAAAGGAGAGCAGGATAGTTCTCTCCTATGTCCTGAATCAATATTTATCCCTCAACCAACATTAAAAACAGATTATCTGGTCAGCAATATATTGCTGTTTGTGGGAATTTGCTCTGTGTAAATCGGCTGCTTTGTTCCATAAATGACAACAGTGACTACACTTCAAAAAGTACTTCATTGGCTGTAAAGTGCTTTGTGATACCTTGAGATCATGAAAGATACTATATAAATACATGCCTCTCTTAATTTGTACCTAATGTTACAATTTACAAAGAACAAAGAAAAGTACAGCACAGGAACAGGCCCTTCGGCCCTCCAAGCATGCAGCGACCATGCTGCCCAGCTAAACTAAAATCTTCAACACTTCCTGGGTCCGTATCCCTCTATTCCCATCCTATTCATGTATTTGTCAAGATGCCCTTAAACGTCACTATCGTCAAAAGAACAAAAACTTGTTGCAATTAGAAAGGTACACTGTTGGATTTGTAATAAGTGGTAGCACGGTAGCATAGTGGTTAGCACAATTGCTTCACAGCTCCAGGGTCCCAGGTTCGATTCCCAGCTTGGGTCTGTGCGGAGTCTGCACGTTCTCTCGGTGTGTGTGTGAGTTTCCTCTGGGTGCCTCCCACAGTCCAAAGATGTGCAGGTTAGGTGGATTGGCCATGCTAAATTGCCCTTAGTGTTGGGTGGGGTTACTGGGTTATGGGGATAGGATTGAGGTGTGGGCTTGGGTAGGGTGCTCTTTCCAAGAGCCGGTGCAGACTTGATGGGTCGAATGGCCTCCTTCTGCACTGTAAATTCTATGATTCTATGGTGCGGTACCATGTCCTGCAGTTCAGGAAAGATTCCAGATGTCCTCAGTTTACCTGTATGGAGAAAAAGCCCTGACCTCAGTCCAGGTGAACCCTTCTAGAGAGTGGGTGGGGGTTGGTGGCACAGGCAGTCACAATCAGTTTTGGTCAAGATGTTACCTCTCCCCAATACTCCAGTTGAAAAGGTTTAGTGACATGCCGTCTTTGGCAAGCTCTCTGGTTGATAGAGAGAAATTACCTCCCCTGGTGCGTGAATCCAGAACACTATAACCTTATAATCAGAGCGTGGTTGCTTAGGGATAATGCCAGGAAACACTCCTTCACATAACGGGCATTGGATATATGGAAATCTCTCCATCAAAGATCAATTGAAGCCGGGATTGATGAGGGGGTGGTGATGGGGAGGTGTGGTGGTCAACCAAAAAATTAAAAACTCAGACTGATGGAGTTTTTTTAGTAAGAGTAACAAGGGTTACAGAACCAAGGCAGGTAGATGGAGTTAAAATGCAGATCAGCCATGATTTAATTGAATGTTGGCTCAAGATGCTGAATGGCCTCATCCTGTTTCTATGCTCCAAGCACAACCAACACTTAGGCGAGTGACCGAAAAGGCCAGCAGAATCCTCAAGCATGTACATTAGTTCACACTTAGCTTGTTTTGGCAGAGGTTGGAAGGAGGTCAACAAGATGGTGAAAAGAAAGGATTGTGAGGAAAAATCACATTGGGTGAGGAGAGTAGAATATTGACATGTCAGATGAGGCTGAAGGGGGATTAGTATCACTGCTAACGAAAATAGAATATACTGGACAATCTCAGCTGGTCTGACAGCATCTATGGAGAGAAGGGAGCTAACATTTCGAGTCTGGATGGCTCTTTGTCAAAGTATCTCTATTAAGTCTGATTAACGTTTTATCTGACATCTATACTGTGATAGCGTGGCCTCTTTAAGGGGTGGGCTTTGCGGTCCATGTGACCTGCACGGGACCAATTGCACGGAACCACGTGAATCCCAGCAATAGAGAGAAAGCGTGGGGCCCTGAGAGCAGGGGACCGGGCAGTGTGGACCCCAGAGCTGGAGAGTCAAGCTAATTTCAGCATTACTCGATGTCTGCATATAGTTGCCCTTGCCAACAGTTAATAAACCCCCTTTGTTGTTACTGGGAGCCTCCAGTGTATTGCTGTGGTAGTCATCACTGATGTATATATTGTATATATAGGATATATATAGGCGTCACCATTAGGGAGATGGACTGAATGATTGACCACTAGGGGCTGCGGGCCACTTTCCCGTACCTGGATAACGTCAACATCAGCGGCCACGACCAGCAGGACCATGACGCCAACCTTGCCAAATTTCTCCACACCGCCACTCCCCTCAATCTCACGTATAACAAGAAGTGCGTGTTCAGCACGAACCGCTTAGCTATCCTTGGCTATGTGGTCCAGAACGGAGTTCTGGGGCCCGACCCCGATCGCATGCGCCCCCTCATAGAATTCCCCCTCTCCCACTGCCCCAAGGCCCTCAAACGTTGCATGGGGTTCTTTTCGTATTACGCCCAGTGGGTCCCAAACTATGTGGACAAGGCCCGCCCACTCATTCAATCCACTGTTTTTCCTCTGACGGCCGAGGCTCACTAGGCCTTTAACCGTATCAAGGCCGCGATGCACGCGGTTCACGAGACGCTCCCCTTCCAAGTCGAGAGCGATGCATCAGACGTCGCTCTGGCCGCCACCCTCAACCAGGCAGGCAGGCCCGTGGCATTCTTTTCCCCCATCCTCCATGCCTCCAAAATTCGTCACTCCTCCGTCAAAAAAGAGGCCCAAGCCATCGTTCAAGCTGTGCGGCATTGAAGGCACTACCTGGCCGGCAGGAGATGCACTCTCCTCACTGACCAACGGTCGGTTGCCTTCATGTTTAATAACACACAGCGGGGCAAGATCAAAAACGATAAAATCTTGAGGTGGAGGATCGAGCTCGCCACCTACAATTACGAGATTTTGTATCGCCCCGGTAAGCTCGTCGAGCCCCCCCGATGCCCTATCCCGAGGTATATGTGCCAGCGCACAAGTGGACCGACTCCGGACCCTGCGCGACAACCTCTGTCACCCAGGGGTCACACGTCTTTACCATTTCATCAAGGCCCGCAATCTGCCCTACTCCATCGAGGAAGTCAGGACTATCACCAGAGACTGCCAGGTCTGCGCGGAGTGTAAATCGCACTTTTACCGGCCAGACCGTGCGCGCCTGGTGAAGGCCTCCCGCCCCTTTGAACGCCTCAGCGTGGACTTCAAAGGGCCCCTCCCCTCCACCGACTGCAACACGTACTTTCTCAGTGTGGTCGATGAATATTCCCGATTCCCCTTTGCCGTCCCATGCCCCGACATGACGCTGCCACCATCATCAAAGCCCTCAACACCATCTTCATTCTGTTCTGCTTCCCCGCCTACGTCCACAGCGACCGGGAATCCTCATTCATGAGCGACGAGCTGCGCCAGTACCTGCTCAACAGGGGCATTGCCTCGAGCAGGACGACCAGCTACAACCCCAGGGGAAACGGGCAGGTGGAAAGGTAGAATGGGACGGTCTGGAGGGCCTTCCAGCTGGCCCTACGGTCCAGAAATCTCCCGGCCTACCGCTGGCAGGAGGTCCTCCCCGACACACTTCACTCCATTCGGTCGCTCCTGTGCACCGCGACTAATGAAACCCCTCATGAACGTCTCTTTGCCTTCCCTAGGAAGTCCACCTCCGGGGTTTCGCTCCCGACATGGCTGGCAGCCCCAGGACCCATTCTCCTCCATAAGACAGACCCGTAGGTTGAAAGGTACTTCACGCCAACCCGCAGTACGCCTACGTAGCGTACCCCGACGGCCGCCAAGACACATTCTCCCTCAGGGACCTGGCACCAGCTGGTTCCACACACACTCCCCCCCCCCCCCCCTGCCCCGGCGCCACCCTCCCCTCCCCCGGCGCACCCCACCGCAGCCCCGGCTCCGGGACAATCCGTCCTCCCCTTGCTCACACCCGCGGATGAAGAGGATTTTGCACGCTCCCGGAGTCACCGAAGACCAAGCCGTCGCCGGAAGTCGCCACCAGCACTGCGGCGCTCTCAACGACAGATCAAGGCACCGGACCGCCTGAATTTGTAATATTATCTGTACTATTAAAACACAACTTTCTGTATGTAGTTCTCCACCACCCCCGCCGGACTCATTTTTAAAAAGGGGGTGAATGTGGTAGTCACCACTGATGTATATATTGTATATATAGGATGTTGATATAGGTGCTTTACGGTAAGGCCCCTGTACTACAGGTACGGGGGTAGATCCCTGTCTGCTGTTTCCGCCCAGTAGGCGGAGTATAAATATGTGTGCTCCCAGTACAGCAGCCATTTCGGCAGCTGCTGTAGGAGGCCACGCATCTCAGTGTAATAAAGCCTCGTTTACATCCTACTCTCGTCGTTGTGTAATTGATCGTGCATCAATTGTCTTACAGACACTTACACCAGAAACTATGGGATAACACTCAGAACCTAGGGATCTTGTTTGATTTCCCCACCAACCTCGCTGCATAGCCCTGTGATAGTGTGGCAAGTATAATAACCACCTAGGGACCTTGGCTTAACTCAGCACACCCTGCCTGCTCCTTAGGCCCATCTGGTCTGATGCATTTACCCTCACAAGGAAGGCGATAGGGCATATTTCATGTTGACACTTATAGTCCTAGGTCCAACATACAATCGTGTACAATAACCCAGTAATATGAAAAGTGTTAGAAAGTACTTCTGTGTTTTGAGATTTGCTCAAGGTAACAAAGCCATACAGTGAAACCTGGATTAAGGAGCTCAACTCTTAAACCTGGATGCTTAACACATCGAACACAGAATATCCTTTGCAAGCTGTTAAATAACCACACACTTCCTGTTGTATACGATTGCTGTGACAGGTTTGTGTGTACCTTGTGTGTGTGTTTAGACTAATCACGGCAAAGGACTGTCAGGCGGGGTACTGGAACACATTCTTCTTGTAGTCTGTGACAACATCGAGCGATTCATGGGCAGATATATACCGGTCATGCAAAATGCTTAATTCTTTCTACACTATCCCTACATTATACCTTTGCTCCAACTCCAAGGATCACATTCTATATTGTGTCACTTTGATATTCTCGTGTCAGGTAATTCTCTAAAGGAAGCTGCCTAATTAGTGCCAAATTAAGGGCTGTTTGAGGCCATGCATTGAGAGTCATAAAGGATTTGAAGGTAATGCTGCCTAACCCCTCGAGAGGCTAAAGAGCTGTCAAGGAGAAATGACTTGCTGACTATTCAGTTTGGAACAGGATTCAAGCTAACTTCCAAGAGCAGGAAGAACAAGATTCTAAAGTGTTGCACCATTCAGAAGTCCATTTCCTTGGAATGTTATGAAGTAGAAATAAACTAAAGGATTTGATTAATTGTAAGATCATTGCCTGGACTGATTTGCTGTTGGAGACCTCAAAAAGCCATTAAATTTCCCTGCCCTGCTACTGGAAATGTTTTATCGGTGTTGGCTTTATATGGTGTAGCATTGCCTTGTTTACAGCTTCAGCTGCTCAGAATTACACACATGTGGGGGGAAAGGAAGAATAGAGCGATGGAAGGAAAGAAAAAATAATTGTATTTATATAGCTACATTCACAAATGTTTTGCAGACAATGAGGCACTATTGAAATGTAAGTAAAATCGCCTCATCCTAGATGACCATAAGCGGCTTTCCCTTTTGAGGCCATAATGTGGAGAGGCAGGTGTTGGACTGGGGTGGGTGCAGTAAGAAGTCTTACAACACCAGGTTAAAGTCCAACAGGTTTGTTTCGATGTCACTAGCTTTCGGAGCACTGCTCCTTCCTCAGGTGAGCAAAGAGGTGGGTTCCACAACCACATATATAGACAAAGGCAATGATGCAAGATGATACTTTGAATATGAGTATTTGCAGGTAATTAAGTCTTTACAGGTCCAGATGGAGCAACTGAAGAGAGGGATAATCACAGGTTAAAGAGGTGTGAATTGTCTCAAGCCAGGACAGTTGGCAGGATTTCGCAGGCCAGATGGTGGGGGGTGAATGTAATGAGACATGAATCCAAGGTCCCGGTTGAGGCCGCGCTCATGTGTGCGGAACTTGGCTATCAGTTTCTGCTCGGCGATTCTGCATTGTCGCGCATCCTGAAGGCTGGCTTGGACAACGCTTACCCGGAGATCAGAGGCTGAATGCCCTTGACTGCTGTCGTGTTCCTCGACTGGAAGGGAACATTCTTGCCTGGCGATTGTCGCCCGATGTCCGTTCAGCCGTTGGCGCAGCGTCTGCATGGTCTTGCCAATGTACCTCGCCTCGGGACATCCAGTACTGCAGTGTAGAAGGTAGACAACGTTGGCCGAGTCGAATGAGTATATACCACGTACCTGGTGGGTGGTGTTCTCACGTATAATGGTGGTACCCATGTCGATGATCTGGCATGTCTTTCAGAGGTTGCCATGGCAGGGTTTTCTGGTGTCGTGGTCACTGATCTCCTGAAGGCTGGGTAGTTTGCTGCAAACAATGGTCTGTTTGAGGTTGCGTGGCTGTTTGATGTCAAGTAGTGGGGGTGTGGGGATGACCTTGGCAAGATCTTCGTCTTCATCGATGACGTGTTGAAGGCTGCAAAGATGATGTTGTAGTTTCTCCACTCCGGGGAAGTACTGGACGACGAAGGGTACTCTGTCGGTTGTGTCCTGTGTTTGTCTTCTGAGGAGGTTGGTGCGGTTTTTTGCTGTGGCGTGTTGGAACTTCCATCGATGAGTCGAGCACCATTTCCTGTTCTTCCAAGGGCGTCTTTCAGCATCTGTAGATGTCTGTTATGTTCCTCCTTGTCTGAGCAGACCCTGTGTATACGGAAGGCTTGTCCTTCGGAGATGGCTTCTTTAATGTGTTTAGGGTGGAAGCTGGAGAAGGAGATAACGGTGTCCAAGAATGCAACTGATTCTGGAGAGTAGTCCATGGTGAGTCTGATGGTGGGATGGAACTTATTGATGTCATTGTGCAGTCGTTTCACTGATCTTCGCCATGGGTTCAAAGGAAGAAAATGTCATTGATGTATCTGGTGTATAGCATTGGTTGAATGTCCTGTGCGATGAGGAGGTCTTGTTCGCACTTGTGCATGAAGATGTTGGCATATTGATGTGCAAATTTGGTCCCCAAGGTTGTTCCATGTGTTTGGATGAAGAACTTGTTGTTGAAGGAGAAAACGTTGTGATCCAGGATGAAGCGGATGAGTTGCAGAATTGCGTCTGGAGATTGGCAGTTGTCGGTGTTGAGTACTGACGCTGTTGCAGCAATGCAGTCGTCATGGGGGATGCTGGTGTAGAGTGCCGAGATGTCCATTGTGACGATGAATGCTCCTAGTTCAACTGCTCCATGGGTGCTGAGTTCCTGTAAGAAGTCCGTCGTGTCGCGACAGAAGCTGGGGGTTCCTTGTACGATGGGTTTCAAGATGCCCTCAATATAGCCAGAGAGGTTATCACACAGGGTTCCATTGCCTGATATGGTAGGACGGCCTGGTGTGTTTGCCTTGTGTATTTTCGGGAGGCAGTAGAGATCTCCAACGCGGGGAGTACGTGGGATGAGAGCACGTAGGGTGCTCGGAAGGTCTGGATCCAAGGGCTTGATCAGTCTGTTGAGTTGGCGGGTGTGTTCCTTGGTCGGATCTGCGGGTAACTGTCTGTAGTGTTCCTGGTTGTTGAGTTGTCAGTACACTTCTTTGCAGTAGTCTGTTCTGTTCAGTATGACGGTGACCCCTCCTTTGTCTGCTGGCTTGATGACAATGTTGCTGTTGGTCTTGAGAGAGCGGATGGCATTGTGTTGTGTTTGGGTGACGCTCGGGGCAGTCTTGTGAATGCGACTGTCCTGGCTTGAGACAATTCACACCTCTTTAACCTGTGATTATCCCTCTCTCCAGTCCTCTGTCTGGACCTGTAACAACTTAATTATCTGAAAATACTCACATTCAAAGTATCGTCTTGCATCATTGACTTTGTCTACATATGTGGTTGTGGAACCCACCTCTTCATTCACCTGATGAAGGAGCTGCGCTCCGAAAGCTTGTGATTCGAAACAAACCTGTTGGACTTTAACCTTGTGTTGTAAGACTTCTTAACCTGGTGTTGTAACACTTCTTATTGTTATCTTTGAGGATGAGAGTTGATTGGTGGTGATTTAACCTGAGGGTCACCACACCTCAGACGAGGGGCAAAGTTGAGAATGCTGGGTCTTCATAAATAACCTCAGCCGGTATGGGAATTGAACCCGCACTGTTGGCCTCGCTCCACATCACAAACCAGCTGTCCAGTCAACTGAGCTAAACATTACAAGACGGCATCTCCAACTGTGCAACACTCAGTTCTGCACTGGCCATGTCAGCCTACTTTCTGTGCTCAAGTCTCTGGAGTAGGACTTGAGCCTACAGCCTTTGGGCTCAGAGACAATAGTGCCGTCAACTTAGCCATATCCAATATCTGATAACGGGGGGAAAGAACTCAAAACTTTCTCTCCAACCCTTTTAGGTGATCTAAAGCAGCCCAGGTGGCTACACAAACCAACATAATTATAGTTAAGGAAATAATATGGGGCTGCTGGGAAATAGCCTCCAACGTGGGGTGGGAGGGTGTGGAGGGTGGCGGGGTGTGGGGGAGGAGCAGGTAGTGTGGAGGGGCATGGGGGACTGTGGAGGGAGTAGGGGGGGGGCTTTGGAAGAGGGTGGGGGCATGTGGAGGGTGTTGGCGGGGTGTGGAAGGGGTCTGGAGGTGGAACGAGATCCTGAAAGGCATGGAACATTTGTGCTGCCAGGTTGTATGTCAGTTCCCTGGCATCATCTTGGCTCTAAGCCATTTCCCCAAGGATAGTGCGGAGTGGGGGGGGGGGGGGGGGGGCAGCAGGGGCACCTGCCCTGAAGCAGTGGGTAGCTAGTTAATCCAAATAAAGGTCGGTTAATGGAGGCTAACTGGGATTTTACAGGATTCCTTCTGGAGGCAACATGGGAGACAGCTTAGCTGTCTGCAGGTTGCTGCTTAGCAGCAGACCAGGCGGCGGGTGCTCCTGGCAGGCCGAGAAGCCATCCTCTCCTTGCTTGGGTGTTGCAGCAGCCATAGGACACCCACCCACTGTGATGAAGGGGTTAAAATTTGAAAAGATGTTGGAGAGTGCCCCCTCTCTCACTTACCCATGGCTTCTTGCTGCTGCTTTTAAGCTGATTGGCCATCCAAGCTTTGAGAGGCAGCCCTCAAAGCTACCCTTAACTGGACAGCAAGCTTGAAATCTGGCTCTTAAATGGTCGCTTTGGGGTAAATTACAGGGTAACGATTTCCCAAACAATGAGAGCTTCTGAATGCAGTTTGACCATGGCAATGGGGTTCAGAAGTCCACAGGGAAAATCCTACTCCTGGTGTCTGTTTGCAATTGAAAATAAAATTTGTTGACTTCCGGTGGCGGCTATGAAGGAGTAAGTCACACATTTGGTGGCTCCCCCTCGGGTCGGACTTTTGGACCTTTTCCCCTGATTTTTTACCGGACTTGAATTGAAAACTTGATGACAGAGGCAATTGTGCACTGGATTCTCACATCGGTGCATGGAGAGGACTAGAAGTGCTCGTAAAGGCAGAAACAGAAAGACAAAGAAGGCTTGGGCTGAAGCTGCAGCAGGAGACAGCATGGCGGAGGACCGGACCTCTGGTTTGTCGACCCAGCGGTCAACGGAGCAGCTGATGCAAGTTATCCAGGAGGGCTTCGCCAAGCAGAAGCGGGACTGCTTGGACCTGATTAAAGAGTCAATTGAGGGGCTGGAGCTTAGATTAGATGCCCAAGATCGGCCAATCCAGAAAGTAGAGAAGGCGCTGGCTGACCAGGAGGATCATCAAACTGCGGTGGAGTTGGAGGTGGGGATGCTGAGAGACCAGCAGAAAAGGCTCCTGGAGAAGGTGGAGGACCTAGAGAATAGGTCCCGCCGGCAGAACTTGAGAATCGTTGGGCTCCCAGAGGGGTCCGAAGGAGCGGACGCTGGGGCATACATAGCGGACATGTTCGCGAAGTTGCTGGGGGATGGGGCATTCTCCCGACCCTTGGAGGTGGACAAAGCTCACAGAGTGTTCGCGAGGAAGCCGCAAATGCGAGACCCTGAGGGCAATGATAGTGAGATTCCACAGGTATTTGGATAAGGAGTGTATTTTACAGTGGGCCAAGCAGACACGGAGCTGTACATGGGAGAACAGTATCCTGCGGCTCTATCAGAACCCGAGTGCGGAGGTGGCCAGGAGAAATGCGGGCTTAAACCAGATCAGGTCGATTCTTTGTAAGTAAAAGGTGAAGTTCGGACTGCTGTATCCAGCCGTCTCTGGGTCACGTACGAGGAGCAACATTTTTATTTCGAGTCGCCTGAGGAAGCGCTGGACTTCACGAAAAGGAAAGGACTGATGGCGGACTGAGAACTTTTGAACTTTGCTGCAACGTTCATGTTTAAAAAAGTTTCTCGTTTTTCGTTTTATGGACGCTATTTGTAATACCTTCTGTATTGATTTGGGGCCAGTTGCAGAGCTGAGTGAGTTAAAGTTTACATTTGCACTGTTGGGGGATGGAGGTCTAGATGCTGGATCTCTTGCTTGATCTTTTCTTTGTTCAGCAGGTTTTTTTTCCTGTCGGGCATTTGTGTTGGGATTGTTTGTCATTTGAATGTGTGTGTATGAGCGGGGAGGGGGGGGGAAACAATAGGTGGGAGACTGTCAGGCGCCAGGGGTGGGGGCCACCAAGCTAGCTGGGCGGGCTAGCTCACAGAAGCGTAGTGGGGGGTGAGCAGATGATAGGCTTATCAAAGGGGTCGATTTACATTCTGTTGTTACTAGGGGGAGAGGGGGGAAAATGTTCTGCTGACGAGGGAGGGACTGTGGCTGAGGGACAGAGAGGTGGTCCGGGGTGGAGGCTGCCTGGGGGCAGGCCGGTGGAGGCGCGGGGCGCGGACTGGAGACTGGCCCAAGAAAGGTGATGGCTGATCGGTGAAGGGGGGGGGGCAATGAGCCCCCCAACTAGGTTGATCACCTGGAATGTACGAGGGTTCAACGAGGGCACGTGTGTTCGCGCATTTGAGAGGATGGAAGGCGGACCTGGTAATGCTGCAGGATACGCACCTTAGAGTAACTGACCAGATTAATTGAGGAAAGGTTGGGTCGGTCAGGTTTTCACTAGGTACTAGACTCGAAGACTAGAGGGATCGCGATCCTGATCAGCAGGTGGGTGGCGTTTGAAGGAAGAATAGTTTCGCATGTGGGAGGCCGGTACATTACGGTCAGTGGGAAATTGGAGGGGGTGCAGGTGGTATTAGTAAATGTGTATGCGCCAAATTGGAATGATGTGGAGTTTATAAAGAGGATGCTGGGGAAGATACCGGACCTGGACTCGCACAGGTTGGTTATGGGAGGGGACTTCAACACAGTTATTGACCCTGGTTTAGCCCGGTCAAGCTCAAAAACGGTCAGGGTGCCAGCAATGGCAAAGGAACTAAAAGGGTTCATGGAGCAGATAGGGGGGGGGGGTGGATCCTTGGAGATTGGCCGAGGGTGAAGGAGTTCTCCTTCTACTCACACATGCATAAAGTGTACTTCCAGATTGATTTCTTTATTCTAAGCAGGGCATTACTGACGGGGGTAGTGGACACGGGGTACTCGGCGATCACAATCTCAGACCATGCCCCGCACTGGGTTGGCTTGCAGGTTAGTAAAGACAGTAACCAGCGCCCGCACTGGAGGTTAGACGTGGGTCTTTTAGCTGACGAAGAGGTGTGCGGGCTGCTGAGGAAATGTATTCAGAACTACCTGGAAGTCAACGACATGGGGGAAATTTCAGCAGCGATGGTCTGGGAGACATTGAAGGCGGTGGTTAGAGGAGAGGTGATCTCGATATGGGCCCATAGGGAGAAGGTAGACAGGGCAGAGACGGATCGACTGGTAAAGGAGATTCTACAGGTTGATAGGAGGTATGCGGAGACCCCAGAGGCAGGGCTTTTAAGGGAATGGCAGAGGCTACAGGCGGAGTTCGGCTTGTTAACCACAGGGAAGGTGGTAGAGCAGCTGAGAAAGGCGAGGGGGGCGGTCTATGAGCATGGAGAGAAGACCGGCAGAATGCTTGCACCGCAGCTTAGAAAGAGGGAGGCAGCCAGGGAGATAGGGAAAGTAAAGTTTGGAGACGGGAACCTGGTGGGAGACTCAGCAGGGGTGAATAAGGCATTTAAGAAGTTTTATAGTAGGCAGTACAGGTCGGAACCCACAACGGGGCCAGAGGGGATGAGGCACTTCCTAGGGGGGCTGCATTTCCCGAAGGTGGACGGGAAGCTGGTAGAAGGGCTGGGGGCCCCAATCGGGTTGGAAGAGTTGGCGGAGGGTCTGAAGGCCATGCAATCGGGAAAAGCCCCGGGGGCGGACGGGTACCCAGTGTAGTTCTATAAAAGGTTCTCTGGGATATTGGGGCCGTTGTTGAAAAGGACATTCAATGAGGCAAGGGAGAGGGGCGTGCTTCCCCCAACTATGTCACAGGCCACGATTTCGCTGATCCTGAATCGGGACAAGAACCCGGAGCTGTGTGGGTCCTACAGGCCGATATCCCGATTAAATGTGGACGCCAAACTGCTGGCCAAAGTTTTGTCCTCCAGGATTGAGGATTGTGTTCCGGACGTTATTGGGGAGGATCAGACGGGTTTGTTAAGGGAAGGCAGTTGGTGGCCAATGTAAGAAGGCTATTAAACGTGATTGTGATGCCCCGGAATGTAGGGAGGTGGAGGTAGTGATCGCAATGGACGCAGAGAACGCTTTTGATCGAGTAGAATGGGAATATCTGTGGGAGGTGCTGGGACAGTTTGGATTTGGGCGGGGCTTTATTGACTGAGTCAGGTTGCTGTATCAGGCTCCTGTAGCGAATGTACGGACGAATAGGACAACATCAGACTATTTTAGGCTGCATCGGGGGGCGAGACAGGGATGCCCCCTCTCCCCACTGTTGTTCGCGTTAGCCATAGAGCCGCTGGCAATTGCACTAAGAGCCTCAAGGGGCTGGAAGGGGCTGGTCCGGGGGGTGGGGGGGTCTCGCTTTACGCAGACGACCTGCTCCTATATGTATCGGACCCAATAGAGGGGATGGAAGAAATCATGAGGATTCTGGGAGAATATGGCCGGTTTTCGGGGTATAAACTAAATATGGGGAAAAGTGAGATGTTTGCAGTCCAGGCGAGGAGACAGGAGAGGCGACTGGGGGAGCTGCCGTTTAGAGTGGTGGGGGGAGCTTCAGGTACCTAGGCATTCAGGTGGTGCAGGAATGAGACCTGCTGCATAAACTAAATCTGGCCCGGCTAGTAGACCGAATGAAGGACGATGTTCGGAGGTGGGACGCGCTCCCGTTGTCACTAGCTGGGAGGGTGCAGACGGTGAAGATGACGGTCCTCCCAAGATTCCCGTTTGTGTTCCAGTGTCTCCCCATCTTTATTCCGCGGTCCATTTTTAAACGGGTCGACAAAGTAATCACAGGCTTTGTCTGGGCGGGCAAGGCCCCGCGGGTAAGGAAGGTGATGCTTGAGCGGAGCCGGGGAGAGGGCGGGCTGGCGCTGCCAAAATTTAGTAACTATTACTGGGCGGCGAATGTAGCCATGATCAGGAAGTGAGTGGTGGGGGAGGGGTCAGCATGGGGGCATATGGAGGTGGCTTAATGTAAGGGCACCAGCTTAGGGGCGTTGACAATGGCGCCTCTGCCGTTCCCACCGGCGCGGTACTCCACCAGCCCCGTGGTGGTGGCAGCCCTGAGAATCTGGGGGCAATGGAGGAGACATGTGGGAGCATCGGTTTGGTCTCCAATCTGTAATAATCACTGGTTTGCCCCGGGAGGTATGGACGGGGGGTTTCGGAGATGGCAGAGAGGAGGGATTGAGAGGATGGGGGATATGTTTATAGAGGGAGCTTTCTGAGTTTAAGAGAGCTGGAGGAGAAATTTGGATTGGCGAGGGGAAACAAATTCAGGTATCTGCAGGTGTGGGACGTCCTACGTAGACAGGTTTCAACCTTCCCGCTTCTACCACCAAGGGGGATACAGGACAGGATAGTTTCCAGAGGGTGGGTGGGAGAAGGGAGGGTGTCTGACATTTACAACGTACTTATGGGGTCAGAGGAGATGCAGACGGAGGAGCTGAAGCGCAAGTGGGAGGAGGAGCTGGGAGGAGAGATAGAGGATGGTCTATGGGCGGACGCGTTGAGTAGAGTCAATGCGTCCACAACGTGTGCCAGGCTCAGCCTGATACAACTGAAGGTCGTTCACCGGGCTCACGTGACAGTGGCCCGGATGAGCAGATTCTTTGGGGTGGAAGACAGGTGTGCAAAATGTGCGGGAAGACCAGAGAACTATGTCCACATGTTCTGGGCATGTCCAAAGCTTAGGGGATTTTGGCAGTGGTTTGAAGATGTTATGTCCACGGTGTTAAAAACAAGGGTGGCGCTGAGTCCAGAGGTGGCGATTTTCAGGGTGTCGGATGATCTGGGAATCCAGGAGGAGAAAGAGGCAGACGTTCTGGCCTTTGCTTCCCTGGTAACCCGGAGACGGATACTATTAGCTTGGAGGGACACAAAGGCCCCCAAGTCGGAGACCTGGCGATCTGACATGGCTAGCTTTCTCTGTTTGGAGAAAATCAAGTTCACCCTGAGAGGGTCACTGTTAGGGTTCACCCGGAGGTGGCAACCGTTCGTCAACTTCTTTGCGGAAAATTAATCATCAGCAGAAGGGGGGGGGGGGGGGGGTTAGTTTAGCTTAGAGTAGGGGGTTAATAAAGGTGGTACCTGTAAGGGAGGAAGGCGGCTTTTGCACTATGTTTATAGATTCATGAACATTGTTCATTTTGTTATTGTTGTAAAACCAAAAATATCTCAATAAAATGTTTATTAAAAGAAAAAAGTGGTTAAATACTTTGCCAAAAAACAGGCAAAATGCCCTGTAATTTACATAATAAACCTTCAGCTTTGATAAAGCCTCATTAGTTAAGACAGGGCAGGTAACTGTGGTCAGTTGTGATGAGGAGAAGATCGGATTATGTATTATACTGGAAGAGTAGGGTTACTAAAATAAGTGGTGCAATGTATCCAAGCTTCAGGCAAGTCTGGTGATCCTGATGGAATTAGTTTACCTCAAAGGGCAGACTCCCAGCAAGAACAGTTACCAACAGCTGGATGAATAACTGGTTGGGAACAGGTTGAGAATCGGACAATTATGAGCAGAGAAAGCGTGTTCTGGGCAACTGGGCCCTTGGGAATATCATGCCAAAGAAAGGACTAGATTGCGGAGGAATCGTGCCAGATGAAAAGTTAGCAAAATAGCCTAATTTATTTTTGAGGGAAGAAACTTCCCCTTGGGGGACTAAAAGGGTTAGTAAGATTCTATTTGTAGTGGAACTGTACATTTTCTTCCTCATAAGAGGCTTGATGGCCTTCTATATGGTCATAGAACTATAATAAATAATAAATAAATAATTGCTTGTTGTCATAAGTAGGCTTCAATGAAGTTACTGTGAAAAGCCCTTAGTCACCACATTCCAGCACCTGTTCGGGGAGGCTGGTATGGGAATTGAACCCATGCAGCTGGCCTTGTTCTTCATTACAAGCCAGCTGTTTAGCCCACTGTGCTAAACCAGCCCCTTGTCATAGTAGGAGGTCCATCATGAGCTCATCGTGCCTTGTACCATCATCCCTTTAGTCATTTAACTTCTCCCATCTTCCATCCCATCACTGACCTTCCTTCCGTTTTGTTTTTCCTCCCTTTCCCCCCGGCCTCCACTGGCTCAAAACTTTTTATACCCTTTTCTGGGTTTTGACAGAAGAAATCAACCACCTGAAATGTTTGGACCCAATTTTAAACACTGTATAAGGGAATGGACTTTTGAGGGAGTTAAAATCTCACCTAACTAACTCTTCTTTTATCTCCGTCTATGCTACCTGACCTGTTGTTGAGCATTTTCAGCATTTTGTTTTTATTTCAGATTTTCAAAATTCAGGGCTGAATCTTCGGACACTTCCCGGTGGCGGGATCTTCTGGTCTTGCCGATGGCAATGGTGTCGTGTACCCTGGTGGAGTGGCCGGCGAACAAGGAAGATGGCGTGGATGTCGGTGGTCCAAAAACAGAAAATGCTGGAAAGTCTCAAATGGTCTGACAGCATCTGTGGAGAGAGACTCTTCGTCAGAGTCATCTGGACTCGAAACGTTAGCTCTGTTCTCTTTCCAGAGATGCTGTCAGACCTGCTGAGATTTTCCAGCATTTTCTGCTTGTGTTTCAAGTTCCAGCATCTGCAGTAATTTGCTTTTATCATAGACTTCGGTAGGAAGACCCCACTGCCAGCCAATGGAAAGCTGCCTCCACTGCCAGAAAATGCCACCCCAGGAATTTTGTTTTCATGGTGATGTACCAAATAGTGGTATTACATAACAAAACGATACTGTGCCTTACCTTGGTAGTGTAGTGAACTGGTGTTCCAGCTCTTCAAACTGAGAGCGACCATTTGGTCCTTTTACAGGAGCTTGTATCTGTAAATGAACACATTGGTTATTACGGACAATATCTGACAGTATATCACATTAGCACAGCTACATTTGTTTGGAATTTTTTACCACTTGAATAATAGTCCATTCTACTGTTGTCCCTACCAAAATGGATGACCTCACATTTACCAACACTGTACTCCATCTGCCAGACCGTTGCTCATTCGCTTACACTATCTATATCCCTTTTTAGACTTTGTGTACTCTGCACAGTTTACTCTACCACTTATCTTAGTGTCATCTGAAACCTTTGACACATTGCACACGGGCCCCAACTCCAAATCATCTATGTAAATGTAAACAATTGCGGTCCCAAAACTGATCTCGGAAGAACACCTTTAGCCACTGATCGCCAACCAGAAAAACACCCATTTATCCCCACTCTTTGCTTTCTGTTAGGTAACCAATCCTCTATCCATGCTCATACATTACCCGTAATGCCTTGCACCTTTATCTTATGCAACAGCCTTTTGTGCGGCAGTTTGTCGAATGCCTTCTGGAAATCCAGATACACCACCAGTTCCCCATTGTTCACCACACTCGTAATGTCCTCAAAGAATTCCAATAAATTAGTTAAACGTTAAATTAAAAAAAATAATAACTTTAGAGTACCCAATTCACG
Organism: Scyliorhinus torazame; assembly: GCF_047496885.1. Lineage (NCBI taxonomy): Eukaryota > Metazoa > Chordata > Chondrichthyes > Carcharhiniformes > Scyliorhinidae > Scyliorhinus > Scyliorhinus torazame. The sequence continues at coordinate 203,909,713 of NC_092708.1, read as the reverse complement.
TTTTCCAATTAAGGGGCAATTTAGCATGGCCAATCCACCTACCCTGCACATCTTTTGGTTGTGGGGGTGAAACCCACACAAACACGGGGAGAATGTGCAAACTCCACACCGACAGTGACCCAGGGCCAGGATCGAACTGGGACCTCGGTGCCGTGAGGTAAAATTAGTTAAACATGACCTGCCTTTCATGAACCCATGCTGCGTCTGCCCAATGGAACAATTTCTATCCATATGTCTCGCTATTTCTTCCTTGATGACCAATTTTGCCTGAGCAGAGTGGATGAGAATTTTCTGTGATGGTTTTTCCCTTACTGTTCCTGGACATCTCTCCTTTTTTTTTGCAATTCGAATATATTATATTATTGTGGAATGGGGGGGGTAGAGGATAAGAAGTGTTTAGATTCTCCAGTCATCATAAGACTATAAGACATACGAGGAGAATTAGGCCACTCGGCCCATTGAGTCTGCTCCTCCATTCAATCATGGCTGATATTTTTCTCATCCTCATTTTCCTGCCTTCTCCCCATAACCCCTGATCCCCTTGTTAATCATGATACGGTAAGGTTTGATGGACCAGCTAGTTCTATTCTGCATTTCAACTTAGTATGTTCAGATTATATTTGGTGTGTGGTTTTGGAGGAAAATTCTGGCATGTGGGGTGCTAAGGCTTTTGTTCAAAGAAATTGTGTCTTGTTTAAGTTTTTGAAACCAAATGGATGTTGTGGAGAAGGAAAATTAATCTAAAGCAGATAACCAAGACAATATGGTGCATATACTCTACTCTTCCAGAAATAAAAAAGAAAGCAGTGCGACAGGATCAACGGGAGGAGTGCAGGTCATTCAGAAGGAGGTCATTCAGTTCAATCATCTCCAATCTGTATCTTCACTCCATCTACCAAACTTTGTTCCGCAACCTTTAATAACCCTTGCTTAGCAAAAACCTAATTTTGAAATTTTCAACTGGCGTAGCCTCAACAACTCTTTGGGTGGGAGAGATTTTCAGATTTTTACTGCCATTGTGTAAAAAAGGGTGACAGTTTTGTGCCCAATTGACTATAAATGAACATTAAGAAGGATGACCTCACTGTGCCCTCTATTCATCACAGCATGTGGCACAAATACAATAAGTAGCCACACTTGGGTAAAAGTATAAAAAGGCACAACCAAGTAACAAAAACATTTGTGCGCTACCAACACCAGCAGAAATGAGGAGTTGAGAAAAGGCTTGGAAAAGTGAGACAATAATCTATTACACACAACCACTTGTTATTCAGGAGGTTATTCATGAAGGCTCTGCCTTCTCAACCTTGCCCCTTTGCCTGAGATGTGGTGATCCTCAGGTAAAATCACCACCAGTCAGCTCTCCCCTGCAAAGCGGAAAGCAGCCCACAGTCATTTGGGACTATGGTGACATTACCTTTACACACAGTCGCTGTGTTCAAATCACACTGCTAACTGGAAGCTCTCTGGCACACTCACTCAAGTGAATAGTTGGTGGTTTGAATGACGGTAGGATAAGATAACCCACCAGCACTGTATTATTGACCAAGAGACTCAGGACGGCACGGTGACACAGTGGTTAGCACTGCTGCCTCACAGCTCCAGGGCCCTGGGCTCACGCCCTACATTCACTAAATGTAAATCTGTCTGAAGAGAACATTTTCGGTTAACTTTGAGTGTTGGGGGTAGACTTGTTTGGGAAAACATACACCAGCCATAGCATAATAAGAGACCCTCTATAATTTCGGGTGACTGTCTGTGTGGAGCTTGCACTTTGTCCCCGTGTCTGCGTGGGTTTCCTCTGGGTGCTCTGGTTTCCCCCACAGTCCAAATATGTGCAGGTTAGGTGAATCGACCATGCTAAATGCCCTTAGTGTCCAAAAGGTTAGGTGGGGTTACTGGGTTACGGAGATAGGGCGGAGGCATGGGCTAAGATGGGTGCTCTTTCCAAGGGTCGGTACAGACTTGATGGGCCGAATGGCCTCCTTCTGCACTGTAAATTCTATGATTCTATGATTTGCTCTGATGTCTGAGTCAGCACTCACTGTCATTTTTGAAACTTAATGCAAGAGAGTTTTGGAAACTTATTGAAATGAAATGAAATGAAAATCACTTATTGTCACAAGTAGGCTTCAATGAAGTCACTGTGAAAAGCCCCTAGTCGCCACATTCCGGCGCCTGTTCGGGGAGGCTGTTACGGGAATTGAACCGTCTGCTTTCAAAGCCAGCGATTTAGCCTAGTGTGCTAAACAGCCCCTGTTGCAAGAGATTTTGGATGCTTGGGAGAGAGGTGAGCACCAGGTGATTCTGGAATTGAGGCTAAGTCAGAATCTCAGTGCCTCAGGAAGCCAAAGCTGAGGATCTTGGCCGAAGACTAATACAGGTAGATTTGATTCTCATCACTTGTAATTTAGCACAAGTATTGGGGTGGCCTCAGTCAATCTTATTGATTTTATATGAAAAATAAAACAACATTTGCAGACAGTGCAAGTAATAATTTAGCCAGGAATTATGAAAACTATGCACTGCTATTGATTTTCTTTAAAACATGGAAGAGATTGTTTGAATTATCATATAAAATAACTATTGAACGGAACTCTCCTGCTCTTACTGATTTTAATTGAGGAAGTGGGTAAGAACAAATTAAACAATTATTTAGATGCAATGTATACGGTGTCAGATTTAAAGGTCAGTAGTAAAATTAATTGTGTCAGGTGAGTGCGCAGTGCCAAACATTTACTCCATAAATTTGTTAAAGAGCCACAAGGGACAGCTTCTTGATTGGCTTGGAATACAATACTTCAATTTCTACTTCAAAATGTTTGGGAATTTCAGAACCGTAAATAAAATTATCAATTAATAGCAGTGGCAGCACTTTTCCTTTGGGGTAATTACTCATCTCAGCCCTGTGCTCCATTCATCTTATTTGCCCATGTAGCAAAATGGCCTTTGCTCGATCCACACTTCACACAACCACAACTTGCATCATTCTTGTGTTCATAGAATCTACAGTGCAGAAGGTGGCCATTTGGCCCATCGAGTCTGCACCGGCTCTTGGAAAGAGCAACCTACTTAAGCCCATATCTCCACCCTATCCCCACACCTCCACTCATCCCCGTAACCCCACTTAACCGTTTTTTGGACACTAAGGGCAATTTAGCATAGCCAATCCACCTAACCTGCACATCTTTGGACTATGGGAGGAAACCAGTGCACCCGGAGGAAACCCACGCACACACGGGGAGAACGTGCAGACTCTGCACAGACAGTGACCCAAGCTGGGAATCGAACCTAGGACCCTGGAGCTGTGAAGCAACTGTGCTAACCACTGTGCTATCGTGCTACCCCATGTTAATTATGTTCAGTGAGATGTCCCAGGGAGCTCCACAAAAGTGAGTGGATATCAAACAAGACGGAAAGTAGCAGGAAGGTGAGGAGGAAAAGGTATCAAAGTAGAATCTTAAGAAAGCTTTCAACAGTAGTTGGGGAGGTGGGAAAAAAGAAAGCCTATCGTGACCCAAGAATATTCCAGTGCTTAACAGCCAGTGAAGTATTTTTGAAGTGTTTCACTTTTGTGACATCGGAATGCAGCTGCCAGGCTCCCACAAATGGCAAAGCGATAATGGCCAGATAATCAGTTTTAAAATTTGAGTCATGTAAATGTTACAGACCATCAGGGAGAACTCTCTTGCTCTTCTTGAAAATAGCGCTGTGGGATATGTTTGAGAGATGATGTAGGCTTGGTTGAACACCTTATCCATATGAGAGTGCCTGTGACAGTGTGGCACTGTTCCACAGGTTTAAGCAGCCTGCCCTCATAAACAGGGAGGAGAAAATCAGCAAGAAAAAAAACATTCCAAAGATGGGGTGGCGGGGTAGCACAGTGGTTAGCACAGGTGCTTCACAGCTAGCGGGTCCCAGGTTCGATTTGCAGCTTGGGTTACTATCTGTGTGGAGTTTGTACTTTCTCACCGTGTCTGCGTGGGTTTCCTCTGGGCGCTCCGGTTTCTTCCCACAGTACAAAGATGTGCAGGTTAGATGGATTAGCCATGATAAATTGCCCTTAGTGTCCAAAAAGGTTAGGTGGGGCTACTGAGTTACGGGGATAGGGTGGAGGTGTGTGCTTAGGTTGGGTGCTCTTGCCAAGGGCTGGTGCAGCTCGATGGGCCGAATGACCTCCTTCTACACTGTAAATTCTATGAGTCTATTTGCAGGTTAGATGGATTGGCTATGATCAACAAACAGGGTTAAGGGGAGAGGGCTCTTTCGGAGGGTTGGTACAGACTCGATGGGCCACATGGCCTCCTTCTGCACTGTAGGGAATCTATTGATTCTACGAATTCCAATAAAAGATTCATAATTCCCTCTTCAGGTTATTGTCCAACCACTGAATTATGAAATTAACCTCTTAAAAACATTTGCTGCAATTCATCTGCAGGAAATAGTCTGAATTTATTTTCAGTTTGCAACCAATTTGTTATTTCTGCCTCCACCCCCACCCCTTTCACAAATACTTTTTCTTACCTTTTTGCTAACTGTGGAGAGTGAAAACTAAAATTATTACTGAGCTTTGTCATAATATCCACTCATGTATAGAATACTCATGTATATAATGAGATGCAGACAGGCAGTGATTGACACACAGGATAACCAATGAACACACACGACGCAGAACAACCAATCACCAGACAGGACACCACCACTATAAAGCCCACAGGCCATTAAGACTCTCCTTCTCTCACAGGACACAGGTACTGAGATAGTTAGAGTGCACAAGCCAGTGAGCACCATCTCCATGTGGTAGAGAGCTAGTCTGGTCAAGCTAGTAGGAGGTTACCAGTTAGATTAATAGAGTGTCAACCCACAGCAGATTATGTGCAGCAATCAGCAAGTTCAATAAAACAGTGTTGGACCATCTCCTGTGTCGGAAGCCAGTTTCTAGTTTCACTGCATCCAATTGCAGTCAACGTTGAACCAACTCACTTAACACATCAAGCTTTGCAAAAATATTGAATTCCTTTCCCAATTGATTATCAGTTGGTCAACCATGTGCCAGTGTTTTAACACATGTGTGTTTTCCACATAAATCCACAAATGAGTAGCCGAGGCGAATTTGTGCATGCCAGCGTGAAGCGTCTACACAAACACAAGTGTTCCAATCATGTCCACCGAAACAGCGAGTCAGGTTTTGTATGGGTGAGAATCCACACAAGTGCATCTACAGTTTTCCCAGACATTCAGGAGTGACATGTAGAGAAGTACCTCAAGGTGCTAGTAAGCAGTTGATGACTGTTACCACTGAATGCAGAGATGTGGGCAGGATTTTCTGACAAGAGGAAACATCCTCTCCGCATTCGCCCTGTCAATACCTCTCAGGATCATTGATGCTTTTTGGCATTACAGATAAATACTGCAATACATCGGGTCCTATAACAATCTCAAGTCTCTACTTCAACCCTCATTAATTCATAGAACATAGAACATAGAACAATACAGCGCAGTACAGGCCCTTCGGCCCACGATGTTGCACCGAAACAAAAGCCATCTAACCTACACTATGCCATTATCATCCATATGTTTATCCAATAAACTTTTAAATGCCCTCAATGTTGGCGAGTTCACTACTGTAGCAGGTAGGGCATTCCACGGCCTCACTACTCTTTGCGTAAAGAACCTACCTCTGACCTCTGTCCTATATCTATTACCCCTCAGTTTAAAGTTATGTCCCCTCGTGCCAGCCATTTCCATCCGCGGGATAAGGCTCTCACTGTCCACCCTATCTAACCCCCTGATCATCACCTGGTTGTTCTGAATTCATCAACCTCAACATATGACAGAATTGGTTCCAAAAACAAGTATACATAAATTAATATGAACTTCATCAAGGTGGCAGAGTTCTTAATCTGACAATTAAGGGCAGCACGGTAGCACAGTGGTTAGCACAGTTGCTTCACAGCTCCAGGGTCCCAGGTTTGATTCCTGGCTTGGGTCACTGTCTGTGCGGAGTCTGCACGTCCTTCCCGTGTCTGTGTGGGTTTCCTCCGGGTGCTCCGGTTTCCTCCCACAGTCCAAAGATGTGCAGGTTAGGTGATTGGGCATGCCAAATTGCCCTTGGTGTCCAAAAAGGTTAGGTGGGGTTACTGGGTTAAGGGGATAGGGTGGAGGCGTGGGCTTAAGTAGGGTGCCCTTTCCAAGAGCTGGTGCAGACTCGATGGGCCGAAAGGCCACCTTCTGCACTGTAAATTCTATGATGTATGAATTCAGCCAGATTAATGAGGTGGAACTGCGTGCGTGTTACATAACTGTGACTAGTGATAGCAAACCATCATCAGGAAGCTATACCTTTCGCTACACAACTGATATTTATTCTTCAGTTGACTCCAAGGCTGCTAAGAGAACTGAAAAATCATCTTTGCTTACATGCCTTACCACAAGATCACACTGAGGATTTCACCACCATAAAATAAAACTCTTTGCATCCTTAAAAGAATCTGATTTAAATAATTAAAAATGTAACAAAGTAACTGATGTGGAATATGAGCCATACATCAGCGAGCGTTAAGGCGAGGTCAGCATTTTATTTATCTCCCTAGTTCCCCCTTGAGAGGGTGGTGAGCCTCCCTCTTGAACTGCTGTAGTCTGCACAGTAAAGGTGTTCCCAAAGTGCTGGCAGCTTGGGAGTTCCAGGATTTTAACTCAGCGATGATTAAGGGAAGGCGATAGATTTCCAAATTGGGATGGCATGTAGCTTGGCAGTATTGGCGCTTCAATACACCCGCTGCCCTTGTTGGTCTAAGTGATGGTGGAATGCAGGTTTGGATGGTGTGTTGAAAAAAGGCTTCCCCTCACGGTAGATGGCGGAATTCTCCGTTCCTGAGACTAAGTGTTAATGATGGTGCAGAATTTGTGGACGTCCACAACAGCAAAGCTGCTGCTGCGCCTGGACCGATTCAGAGACTGCCAAGGGGCTCGCACCAGCGCCACATGGAACACAATTGATTCCAATGAGAAACAGTGCCGGATTTGCTGGGATCGGGATTGACACTCAGGAGGCTGACGAGCTGCAGCCGCATATACACACTGCACGCCCCACACACACCATCTCAGCCAACAAGATGGCAGCAAGACACGCGGTCCCACGATTTACAGATGCCGAGCTTGAGACCCTCCTGGATGCTGTGAAGGAGAGGTGGGCCACCCTGTACCCTGGCTGGGAAGGAGGCTGCGAGCACTGCCATTCGCCATGCCAGGGCGCAGGTGGCAGAGGTGGTCAGCGCTGTAAACAACTTCGTCCGGGCCGGCCTGCAGTGCCAGAAGAAACTGCATGAACTCCTCAGGGCGGCCAGAGTGAGTAGGGCAGCACTGTGCCCCTGGCATCGACCCCCGTCCCAAACACCCGTAAACCACCTCCCACCACCACCACCAGGAAGACAGCCGCATCCCCACCTTGCACCGCATGCTGGCACCCATACAGGGCGCCATGGCCGGGTGCCCTGGCCACTGAAGCCACCAGTTACCCACCCCTGGGCTGCATGCGTCGATCGGACTGTCTTAACTCCGCGCGTTATCTGTTTTCTACCACCAGGAGTTGGCCACCCATAACTGCAGGGAGTGGGAGAAGACTGGAGAGGGACCGCTGGACTTGCGGCCCTTCACCTTGGCACAGCAACGCGCCCTAGATGTGGTTGGAGGGAATGAGGAAAGGGAAGTTGCCAGGCTGGAGATCAACCGTGGGCAATAGAGTGAGACTCCACTGAGTTGCGAATCCCCGTGCCACGTGTCTCAACCCCACCCCCCAAACCCCACCCCCACATCCCTCATACCACCCTCACTACCCCCAGTCCCCCGGTCCAAGGTCTAATCATGCATCTTGTTGTGTCTTGCAGGTGCTGCTGGTGATGGGGCAGGTCCGTCTGGTGCCCCCCGCCCCCAGCCACAACCCCTGTAGTGTGGCAGGTATGTATCATGGGGGGGTTGGTTGTAGGTGGGGGTGGGGAGGGGTGAGGGGGATGCGGTATCCGTGGCTCTGGTCAGGCCACGCCCAACCCCTCCCCCCCCCGCCCATCCTTGCCCTCCCCCGCATCCTCCTCATCCACCGAAGACTGGTGTTCATGCTCCTCATCCAGCACGCCGCCCCTCGCTGAACAATGTTGTGGAGGATGCAACAGGCCACCATGATGCGGGCGTCCTCTCAACGCCATACTGGAGGGCCCCTCCAGAGCGGTCCAGGCACCTGAATCACATGTTCAGGGGGCCGAATCATCGCTCGATCACACTCCTTATTGGGCATCATTGTAGCGGGTCTCTGCGCCGGCCTGTGGCCTTCGGATAGGTGCCATTAGCCTCAACCGCAGTGGATAACCCCTGTTACCCAGGAGCAACCCCCCAGCCGGAGTGGTGTCTCAAAGATGCCGGAAATCGTCAAGTATGAGAGGATGAAGGCGTCGTGCACACTGCCTGGGTATCGGGTGCAGACGTGCATGGTGCACCTCTGATGGTCACATATCAGCTACACATTCATCGGGTTTGTTGGTTTGTGTAGAGCTGCCTGTCATCTGCAGGTGCTCATAGGGGGACGTGCATCCCATCGATCACCCCCTGGATCTGGGGCATGTCGGCGGTGACGGTGAACCCCACTGCCCGGCCATCCTGGTGGACTCGGTCCCCATTGAAATGGATGTATTGTGCCGATTGGGTGTATAGGGCCTCCATGACGGCGCAGATGCACCTGTGCACCGAGCTCTGTGAGATCCTGGAGAGGTCCCCACTCGACGCCTGGACTGAATGCATGGCACAGACGTTCAGGGTGATCGTCACCTTGACAGCCACCGGGAGTGGGTGCCCTCCCTCATACCCCCACGGTGCCAGGTGCGCCATGATCTGGCAGATATGTCATACCCCTGCTCATCCGGAGTCTTTGATGGCATGCTTGGTCCGGCAGGTCCTCGAATGACAGGCGCTGCCGGTACACGCGAGACCTCATGCGGTACCTTCTTTGCATCACTTCATCCTCGGCCTGTGGGCGGCCGGCTCTCCACCCTGAGTGGTTGTTTCCTGTTCTGTTGCTGCACGCTCCACTGCTCGACTGCTGCAGCTTCCTCCTCTTCCTCGAGCAGCTGCAGCTCGTTCAGCCACAGATCATCCCCCAGGACTGCGACGACTAGGAGGAAGGCCACCATTGCCAGTTGAGTTCCAATATTCATTGTGTTCAGAGGGTGAAAGGCCGACATGTTCGTATGGTGCGTACCCCCGTCCCCAACCAGGTCCAACGGGCTACATGGTGCCCCCAGTTGGCACTGCAGGATCTGCCCTCCCTGTCTCTCCCCCCTCCCCCACCTGTCTCTCTTTCTCTCTCCCCCCCACCTCCTCCTCCTCTCCTCATCTGGGGCCCCGTCAGTGGCCGGAACCTGCCGCCCATCCCTGCTGCCAGGTGTACCATCGGCTGGCACTGCCCTTGCCAGCGGTACACTCCACAGCATCCATCTGGCGCCCCCTCGGGGCTACAATGGGCGTTGCCCTGGGTGGGCCATCTGATGCCCCGCCAGTGATTGGCGGCTGGTTTGGGGGGTATGATGGAGGGTGGGATGTGGGGGGTGGTAAGATGGGGGCTGGGGTATGGGGGGCGGGGGGGGGTAGAGGCGGGGGGGGGGTTGTTAGGGGGGGTAGAGGCGGGGGGGGGGTTGTTAGGGTGGGGGCTGGGGTGTAGGAGCTGGTGGGGTGGGGCTGGGGTGCGTGGTGGGGGCACCCATATGGCCGGTGTCACTCTGCAGAACCAGGGTCCATGGTGGGTGATCAGTGGGGTGTGCAGCAAGGTGGCAGTCTTGCAGGCTGCGGCAATGGCGGTCCGAACCTGGTCACGCCCCAGTCCCATGGGGGTCACCCCAACCTCACGGCCGTTCACCTATCACCAACCCCCCTGCACTGGTATTGAGGGCTGATGTTCTGTACCATTAGCACGACAAGCATTCAAAGGGGAGGCAGAGGGCATGTCCGAGTGCATAAACTGGAGTAGGTGCAAGGGATTGGCAGAAGAATTAATGGCAAGTGGGAGAGGGCGAAATGCACAACTAGGGAGGGCAGGAGGCGGTGGGGACAAATTCAAATTATAGTAGTGAGATGAAAGGGGGCAAAAGGCAATGATAAGATGAAGGAAGGGAGAACATAAATGGATGAATTAAATTGGGGTATGGATATAGGGGTTAGGAGGAGTTGCTTTTCTCACATATAGTCAAGGAATAAAGACTTTATCCAGGGGTATTCTTTGTGACCAGATTTAACAGACTCTTTGGAGCTTTTATTTGTTTGGTAAAAGACTTCGACATCTCGTTTAGTTTAGTCATGTAAATGATTTATAGTTTCTGTCTAAGGTTTGAATATTGGATTCTGAATTGAAGGGGTAGAACACACTTAGAAGCAATCTTGATCGAAAGCTATATGTTGTTTGGGTATTTATCATTATATCACCAAGATATTGAATATGACACAGAGATGATTGTGAAGGAGATCGAGCTGAACAGAATGATATTGCTATACCTGGTGTGAAATTGGGCTTGAAAAGTTAGTTACCGAGGAGAGAGCATTAAACTTTATGTTTTAAGAACTTCTTATTGGGATGAATGATGCAGTAGGTTTGCACATGATTTACTTTTGGGCTCTGGAATTCTGGCTAGAAATTAGACACCACCAATGGGGTGAATGTCTCTGCAGTCTGTGGTTGTCAAATGGGAGTGATGAGTTTGGAAAGTCAAACCCTTGCCAGTAGGTGCAAGGCCATACCATAAGTTGGCACTGATCTGACAGTTGGTTGGTGTGCAAAAGGCAAAGCTCACACTTTTGCACTAGGGGATGATTCTTGGATGTTGAGAATAAGTGCACTGTTGGAGTCAGAGTTGGAAAGATTTTTGACAGACAAGACAGTCAAGGGTAGCGGTGGTTGGGTGGGCGGGGGGGGGGGGGGGGGGGAATTGTGGGGAGTGGGGGGGCAGTGGAGCAGTGGTGTTGAGACATGACCAGGTCAGCCATGATCTTATTGAAAGGTGCAGCAGGCTTGAAGGGCTGAATGGCCTACTTCTGCTCCTATGTTTTGGATGTTTACAGACCTGTAAAATAACATTTTACTGGTGAATGCTTAATGCCAACGCCGCAAAAAGTAAATACTCCATTTCCTAGTATTCACAATCTTCACCTCAAGGAGTGGAAAATTCTACTTTAGTTCCATTCCAATGATATGAACATGCAGGTGGGTATAATCTTGTACAGCGCTCTCCTGCCTCTGTGTCACAAGAAAAAAAGGTCTAGAGGAGATAGATATTTCTACCGTTGTCAATCGCCACTGGAATCGCCAATAATGTTGCTCTTTTTAATGAATGGAATACTATCCCACCAATCGCCACCAATAATGTTGCCAAATTAACTAGATATGGCAGTTATTAATGATAATATTGCTTTTCAGAGTCGCCAGGTATCAAATGATACCACCACAAGGCTTTGCCGGATATCGATCAAAGGACCAAAGAACCAGTTAGTCAGTTCAAGTTCAAAATGGTTTATTTACACACAAGGATTACTTCGACATACAACATAAAACATTACAAGTTAAACTACACCTAACAATTGTTATATCTCGATATCCGACTATTTTCCAGCAGAAGAATCTAATTGTGAAGGTCCATGGTCCAACTGTTGAGGGAGGACAATTTTTTGTCCCATTGTGTTGTCCCTGGTAGACCTTCAGGTGTTCTGTATCTGAAGTTAACAGTGTTGGGTCAGGAGGTGGCCAGCGCCCATGTTAATACGACAAGGCGTGACCTTTGTTGCTCCAGGCAGGGGAAAGCCTGACCTTCACTTGTTACCTTCCTATGGCACTGCTATGGAATTCAAGGTACGGAAGAACAAGGTAGCTTGCCTCAACGACTACCGACCGGTGGCCGTGACATCTGTTATCATGAAATGATTTGGGCGGCTAATCATGAGACGGATCAACGCCAGTCTCCCAGATGGTCTTGATCCATTGCAGTTCACCTATCGCTGCAACTGGTCCACAGCAGATGCTATCTCCCTGGCCCTACAATCAACACTCGAACACCTCAACAAGGACACCTACGTCAGACTGCTGTTCATAGGCTACAGCTCCGCCTTCAACATCATTATCCCGACAAGACTAATAACCAAACTCTGCAATCTTGGACTTGACCCCTCCCTATGCAGTTGGATCCTTGACTTCCTCACCAACAGACTGCAATCTGTCAGGATAGGTAACAGCGCCGCCTCGAAAATAGTCCTCAACACTGGGGCTCCCCAAGGATGTGTGCTCAGTCCTCTACTGTACTCCCGATACACACATGACTGTGTGGCAAGATTTAACTCCAGTTCGATCTATAAGTTTGCAGATGATATGACTGTGATGGGTCGTATCTCAAACATAGACAAATCAGACTACAGAAGGGAGATAGATCACTTGGTTGCATAGTGTACCAAAAGTAACTTCTCTCTACATGTTGGCAAAACCAAGGAGCTGACCATCGACTTCAGGAAGCGTAGCACGACACACACCCCTGCCTACATCAATGGCTCTGAAGTGGAGATGGTCAATAGCTTTAAGTTCCTGGGGGTCACCATCACCAACAGTCTGTCCTGGTCCACTGTTGATTCAACAGTCAAGGAAGCTCAACAATGTCTCTACTTCCTACGGAATCTAAAGAAATTTGGTATGTCTGTATCGATTCTCACAAACTTCTGCAGATGTGCCATAGAGAGCATCCTATCCGGCTGCATCACAGCTTGGTACGGCAACTGCTCGGCCCAAGATCGCACAAAACTGCAGTGTGGTAAACTCAGCCCAATGCATCACACAAGCTGTCACCCTCCCATTGATTCTGTGTACACCTCCCGCTGCATCAGGAAGGCAGACAGCATTATCAGAGACCCCTCCCACCCAGGCATTGCCTTCTTCCAGACCCTTCCATCAGGCAGAAGATACAGAAATCTGAAGACCCGCACATTCAGACATAGGAATAGCATCTTCCCCACAGCTACTAGACTCTTCAACAACTCTCTCTCGGACTAATCTGTAAGAAAGCTATTCACGACGTCCTATGCTGCTCTTGCTCATGTATTTGCTTTGTTTGGCCCTTGTTCCGCACTGTAACCAATCACTATTTGTCGATGTACTTTGTTGATTATTCATTTTGTCCACTGTGTACGTACTGTGTACGTTCCCTTCACCGAAGAAAAATACTTTTCACTGTACTTCGGTACATGATGACAATAAATCAGTCAACCAATCAATTCAGAAACTCCGAGTGGAGAGACTTCCATAGATCCTAGAACACAGGAACACGCTGTTCAGCCAAACAGGTCAATGCCAATGTTGGTGCTCCAACGAGCCTCCTCCAACCTTCCTTTCTTTACAGCAATCAATCTAACTTTCTATTCTATTCCTATTCTTCCTCATGCACTTATGTAGTTTCCCCTTCAATTCATCAATGTTATTTGCCACACTACTTTATGTGGGAGTGAGACCTGTGTTCTAACCACACTCTGAGTAAAGGATGTTTCTGCTGAATTACCTCTTGTATCTATTGGTGACTATTTTACATTTTTGCTCCCTAGTTTTTGACCCCCCCCCCCTCCCCTCCCCCACCCCCACCCCCACCCCCACCAGAAACAAGTGCAGTTTCAGACCTGCATCTCAAATACCCTGTTATCGGCACCCTGCCTCGTTGTAATCAAACAAACAGAGGTTAGAAAATTGACCTGATGTGCAATAGTTCTGGTCACATGACAGCTACAGGTTCTCTTGGCTATGAACTTTAATTATAAGCCTCTTTAAATAGCCCTCCATTTCCTCATAAATTACTACGGTCCAACAACGATTTGTACCTAAAAAGTACTTTTAAAGCAGAGTATTTGCAGGTGTTTCAGTGGAGCACTGTCAGACAAATGTGATACAAGGAGATATCAGGAGATGAAGCTCTAAACTTGATCAAAGAAGTAGGTTTTAAGGAACTTCTTTAGGAAAAGAGCAAGGTTGAGGGATGGAAAGACTTAGGGAGATTGTTCCAGAGCTTGGGACTGGATACCCTTATTTATCCCTTACACCTATTTCTTTTCCATGCTGACGGTATAGCTGCCAATGGTGAGGCGAATGAAGTTGAGGATGCTCAAGTGGTCAGAATTGGTAGGAGTTCAGGGTGGGTCAATGCATTATAAGGGTGAACATGGTAATTGCACAAGTAATTATGCCATATGCCAGCACTTTGGACTGTTGTTAGCGTGAGTGCTACAGCTGGTATCAATGAATCTTGAAGGTCATCAAGTTCAATCATCCTTGGAGCAAAAGTGAAACCCCCAATAAGGACTGGTTTGAGGGACCAATACGGTGGCACAGTGGTTAGCACTGCTGTCTCACGGTGCCGAGGTCCCAGGGTCAATCATAGAATAGGATCCCTACAGTGCAGAAGGAGGCCATGCGGCCCATCGAGTCCGCACTGGCCCTTGGGAAGAACACCCTACTTAAGCCAACACCTCCACCCTATCCCCGTAACCCAGTAAACCAACCCTAACCTTTTTTTGACACCATGGGGCAATTTAACATTACAATCCACCTAACCTGCACATCTTTAGACTTTGGGAGGAAACCGGAGCACCCGGAGAAAACCCACGCAGACACGGGGAGAAAGTGTCATGCGAGAAACTCAAAAGCCCCACTTTTGGATCATTTCCACCCTCAGGTTTAGTCAAATGGAGAGTGCAACGTTTCACCATCCATTTATTCACTAGTCTTGCTCTTCATATTTTAATTTACTGGGTTGTTTATCTTCTTGTGCAAGAGCGGCTGATGCTTCTCTCCCATTTTCTACAGAATCACAAGTGAGTCAGCTCCAGGCTGGTTTTGTTCTGTGCTGATGGCAGGCAGGAGGCAGGCAGGCAGGAACCACTCCTTTGCATTGTGGCAGTACAGTGAAAAAAGCTTCTTGCCAATCCCTGCTCTGGGTCACTGCCCGTGTGGAGTTTGCACATTCTCCCCATGTTTGCGTGGGTTTCGCCCCCACAACCCAAAGATGTGCAGGTTCGGTGGATTGCCCCTTAATTGGAAAAAATGAATTGGGCACTCTAAATTTAAAATAAAAGGACCGGTTTGAAACCTACTCAGCTGAGATGACATTGCCATTTATGCAAAAAATCAAAGTCTACATGATAAACCTGCTGAACCTCTGATGTAACAACATAAGCACTGAGGGTGACAAGGGCGCTGAATATGCTCTGGATGGGGCACTTCAATGTCTATTACCAAGAGTGGCTCCGTAGTACCACCACAGACCGAGCTGGCCGGGTCCTAAAGACATAGCTGATAGACTGGGACTGCAGCAGGTGGTGAGGGGACCAACTAGAGGGAAAAACATACTTGACCTCATCCTCATCAATCTACCTGCTGCTGATGCATCTGTCCATGACAGGATTGATAGAAGTGATTACCGCTCAATCCTTGTGGAGACAAAGTCCCATTTTCAATTGAAGATACCCTCCATTGTGTTGTGTGGCACTATCACTGAGCTAAATGAGATAGACTTCGAACAGATCTAGCAACTCAAGACTGGGCATCCATGAGGCGCTGTGGGCCATCAGCAGCAGCAGAATTGTATTCAACCACAAACTGCAACCTCGTGGCCCAGCATATTCCCCACTCTACCATTACCACCATGCCAGGGAATCAACCCTGGCTCAAGGAAGAGTGCAAGAGAACATGCTAGGAGCAACATCAGGCATACTATAAAATGAGGTATCAATCTGATGAAGCAACAACACAGGATTATTTGTGTGCCAAACAGCATTGGCAGCAAGTAACATTCAGAGCTAAGTGATTCCACACTGCACGCATCAGATCTAAGCTCTGTAGTCCTGCCACATCCAGCCATTAATGGTGGCGGACAATTAAACAACTGAAAAAGAAGGCTCCACAAATATCCCATCCTCAATGATGGAGGCGCCCAGAACATATTTGCAAAAGACAAGCTTGAGGCATTGGCAACAATCTTCAGTCAGAAGTGCCGAGTGGATGATCTACCTCGGTCTCCTCCGGAGGTTCCCCATATCACAGATGTCTTCAACCAATACAATTCACGCCACGTGATATCAAGATACGGCTGAAGGCACTGAATATTGCAAAGGCACCTCAAATTGCACCTCAAGGACTGCAGCTCACCACCACTTTCTGAAGGGCAATTAGGGATGGGCAATAAATGCTGGCCTAACAGCTTCGCCCGGCTCTATAAATGAATTTTTAAAAAATAAACTGAACAACTAAAAGCCATACGGACTTGTAAAGCTAATTGAGTTTCTCCCTCCACAGATGCTGCTGACCTCCAGCATTTTCTGTTTTATAACTAAACACTGCTTGACCTAAACGTCACCAAGAACACAAGAAATAAGAGCAGCAGTCCACCAAATGGCCCTTCGAGCCTCCTCCGCCATTCAATGTAATCACGGCTGATCTTGGGTTTCATCTCAATTTCCTTGCCATTCCGCGTTTCCCTTAATTTCCTGAGAAATTAAAAGTCTGTCTATCCCAGCCTTCAATGTATTCAGTGATGGAGCATTCCCAAAATTCTGGGGAAAAGAATTCAAAAGATTCACAACCCTTTGAGTGAAGTAACTTCCCCTCATCTCAGTTCTAAATGATTGGCCCCCTTATCCTGAGACCATGGGCGGGATTCTCCCACAATCGGCAGGGCGGGCCGTACCGTCGCCAAAGAGTGTCGTGAACCACTCTGGCGTCGGGCCGCCCGGAAGATGCGGAATCCTCTGCACTTCCGGGGGCTAAGCCGGTGCTGGAGTGGTTGGCGATGCGCCAACGGGCCGCTGCCGGCCACCATGAGTTGGCGCATTCGCAGGAGCGCCAGCATGTTCTGGCGCATGCGCAGAACCGCTGGTGTGATTCCTGCGCATGCGCAAAGGGTTTCTTCTCCGCGCCGGCCATCGCGGAACCTTACACAGGCCGGCGCGGAGGGAAAGAGTGCCCCCACGGCACAGGCCCACCGCAGATCGGTGGGCCCCGATCACGGGCTGGGCCACCGTGGGGGCCCCCATCGGGGCCGGATCCCAACCCCCCCTCCCCCCTCCCCATGAGGACTCCGCAAGCCACCCTCAAAGCCAGGTCCCACCGGTATGGACCTTGTCTAATCCACGCTAGCGGGACTGGCCGAAAACGGGCGGCCGCTCGACCCATTGGGCTCTGGAGAATCGCCAGGGGGGGCCACTACCAATGGCCCCCGACCGGCACGCCGCGATCCCCGCCACCGCCCAAAAACTGGCGCCAGAGAATTCAGCAGCCGACGTAGGAGCGGGAGGTCAGAGAATCCCTCCCCATGCTCCTGCATCTCTTTCGAAAAATATCTTTATTCAAACGATTTCCATTTAATCCATAACACCAAAACAACACAACACCCCAATCACAAAGCCCTCCCTCCCAGAGGAAAAAAATCCAAAAGAACCAATCCCCCAAACCCCCTCCCCCTCTGCCCCCTCCCCAGCAACCACCGGTGACTAGCTCTTTGAAGTACAAGATAAACGGCTGCCATCTTCAGTAGGACCCCACAATTGCTCCATTCATGAAAAACTTGACCTTCTCGAGGTATAAAACCTCCATCAGTTCCCCCAGCCATACTGAAGCATTGGGCAGTGGAGAACTGACCTCCATCGGAGCAGCACTCACCTCCGAGCAATCTGCGAGGTGAAGGCCAGGACATCTGCCCACTCCCCCATCTGTGGCTCTGGCAAGTCTGACACCGCAAATATGGCCCCGAAGGGCTTTTAACTTATTTAACAGTCTCCTTGTCAAAGGCCTTCTGGAAATCTAAATAAATCACGTCCACTGGTTCTCCTATGTCTAACGTCCTTGTTACCTCCTCAAAGAGCTCTAACAGATTTGTCAGGCACAACCTCCCTTTGACAAAGCCATGCTGACTCAGTCCTATTTTACCATGCACTTCCAAGTACTTCGCAATGTCATCTTTAATAACAGACTCTAAAATCTTACCAATGGCCAACGTCAGGCTAACCGGCCTATAATTTCCCGTCTTTTGCCTCCCTCCCTTCTTAAACAGTGATGTTACATTAGCTGCTTTCCAGTCCTCTGGGACCCTTCTTACCTCCAGTGATTCCTGAAAGATCATCACCAATGCCTCCACAATTTCCTCAGCTCTCTCTTTTAGGACCCTGGGGTGTAGTCCATCCGGTGCAGGTGACTTATCTACCTTCAGATCTTTCAGTTTCCCCAGAACCTTTTCCTTAGTAATGGTCACTGCACTCACCTCTGCCCCCTGGTTCTCCTGGAGCTCTGGCATCCCACTGGTGTCTTCCACCGTGAAAACTGATGCAAAGTAACTATTCAATTCATCTGCCATTTCTTTGTTTCATATTATTACTTCTCCAGCCACATTTTCCAGTGGTCCAATGTCTATTTTTGCATCTCTCTTACCTTTTACCTTTTTTACCTACCCCCCGCCCCGGTGCAGAAACCACCGCAGATCCGCTCTTCCCATCTCATTGATAAATGCTGACAATACCTTTACCACCCCCAAAGGGGCAAATGACTTCAGCTTAGATTGATCTAACTTGGGATTCGAAACACAGTTCAAATCTACACCCACTCGAAGTATCCTTGTCTGGTATGGTGGCCAACATTCTCTTCATAAATGCTACGTCGTCCCAGTTTGGAGCATACACATTTACCAACACCACTGACTTGCCTTCCAACATCCCAATAACTATCATATTCCTGCCTCCCTGATACGCTACCACCTTCTCCATCTGAAACCAAACTCTTTTATTAATTAAAATTGCTACACCCGGGCCCTGCTATCAAAGCCCAAGTGGAACACTTGACTCACCCAACCCTTCTGAAGCCTAATCTGGTCCCTCACACACAGCTGAGTCTCCTGCAAAAGTACCACATCAGACCCCAAAGTCTTCAAATGAGAGAAAACTCTTGCTCGCTTCACTGGGCCCCCCAATCCCCGCACATTCCACGTGACCAATCTAATCGGCGGCCTTTCACCCTCTCTCCCCTTCAAGTCAGCCATTTCCAATGCGAGGAGTTATCCCCTCCATCTTCCAGACTTCTGATATCAGGGCCCACCCAAGATTGCACCCAGCTCCACCCACCAGATGAGACAAAGAAAAAAAAACCCTGGTCACCATTAGCAATCTACCCCCCACCCCCCCATCCCAGAAATCCCCCAACCATTTCCTCTCGAACCATTATCTCTCCTCACCAATCCCTGCCCCCCCCCCCACCATTTGCTCCTGCATTTTTGATTCTTTGGCCAGTCTCAGTCCCAATCAAGCATTTACCCAAACGAGTCCCTTCAGAATCGCGTACATTTCAAAGAGACCACTTCCCATTCTTATCAACTCCCCAAAAAATAGACACAATTTGTCTCGCAACATGGGATCACTCCCTCATTCACCCAGGGACCAATGTTGTGATTTCTCTGTACCACCTCCAACGCAAGTATACATTTTCTTAAATGTGGAGACCAAAACTTCACACAGTATTCCAGATGTGATCTCATTAAAATCCTGTACAACTCTCACAAGACTTCCTTTATTCCTGTACTCCCATCTCCTGCAAATACAGGCCAACATACCATTTGCCTTCTGAATCGCTTGCTGTACTGTATGTTAACTTTTTGCGTTCCTTGTACCAGTACACCCAAGTCTCCATGAACATCAACACTTACAAGTTCCTCACATTAAAAAAAATATTCAACTCTTCTATGCTATCAACCATAGGAATTACTTCACACTTCTCTACATTGTAATCCTTCTGTCACTCATTTAACCTGTCTGTGTCTCTTTGCAGCTTCTCCGTGACCTCACCACAGCTGACTTTTTTCACCTAGCCAAGACAGCCATACAATACTGCACAAATAAACATATGTCAAGAAATCCAAACTGCCTGTGACAATGATAATCTACTCACAAGAAGGGATCAAGTGGGTGCCTGGTTCTACCAGCACCAAAATTTCCCCCTGAAGACGGCAGATGGTGAAGGGCTCACTGATGTCCCAGTGGGCTGAACACTACTACGAGCCATGCCCCTGTGAGGCAGACATTTCCCAGTCCGTGCTTGACACTCTCCCGCAACCTCTTGGCGTGGCTAAGTTAGATGAAGAAACCTCATGAATTTAGCTTGAGAAGGTCCACTTAGCAAACAGAAAGGCACCCAGCAAGGATGAAAACCCAGCCAAATTGCTCAAGCATGGAAAGCCCCACCTATTGCTGCACATTTAAGGCCTTCTCCCTCTCTGCTGTAATGTAGGCTCCACAGGAAATGTGAGATTCAAAAATTGTCACACTGCACAACAAATCAAAGGTGGAAATGATCTTCTTCATATTCCAGCTGCAAGAGAAGGGTAGGAAAGATGGTTTACCTATTCCATCCATCTCACCAAGACATTCAACACTGTCAACAGAACAGGTCTCGACAACACTTTGGAGCAAATTGGCTGTCCACCACCACAGCTTGGACTCATCTGTTCCTTCCATCACAACATGTACAGTTTGGTGGCTTGTCTTCCAACAGTTTCAAAGTGAAGAATGGAGTGAAACAGGGCTGTGTCCTAGCACCCACTATGACATCTTTTTCTCCATGCTCTTGACCTTGCCTTTCCTGCAGATATGAACGACAGCAGGCCCTACAATCTATCCAGATTGAAAACAAAGACAAAACAACATCACACCCAGATCAGGGAACTTCTCTATGGAGATGATGCTGTGCCAGTTGCCCCAGAAACCCAGCTACAATGGCTCATGGACTGTTTCTCCCATGACTGTAACTTGTTCTCTCTGACTATAAGCAACACAAAATTGTGGTCATGGGACAAGGCGTCTCTTTCATAAATTACACTAAATAACACCCCGCTGGTAGTGGTTAGCAAATTCTCCTACCTCGGGTCGACAAGCTGTCCCTTGATGCAGAACATGAGACACAAAGCTAGCATCTTTGGTCCAATCACAAAACACATATGGAATAATATAAAACTGACCCTGAGGAGCCAGCTGATCGTTTATGAGGCCTGTGTTTTCAGCACCTTGCTGTGTGGCTGTGAAACATGGATGACTTACAACTATCAAGAAGCTCAACAATTTCCATCTATGCTGTCTGTCGTGCATTCTGGGTATATCCCAAGAAAATCACAAATGCGGCAGTCCTCTCAAAGGCAGAGTTCCCAAGGATGTTAACGGTCGTCAATCAGAGGCAGCTTCAATGGCTCCGACAGGTCCACCGGATAGACCGATGGTCACATACCCAAGGACTTGCTGCATGTTGAAGTAACCAGAGCCAGGTGACCAATGAGGTGCCTAAAGCTCCACTTCAAGGATACTCACGTGCCCGATTATCACACCGGGAGGCACTAGACAGGGGAAAAAAGCAACACCTCCTTTGGGCTGGCATGCACCATCACGGTGACCAGTGGCTCCAGCAACTTGGCAACAAACGCCAAGCCTGAAAACAAAAACTCACAACGTTAGCTGGTAGTTTCATGTGCAGTACTTATGGTAGAACCTGCTACTTGAGGATTAGCCTTCTTAGCAATCGGCAAAGGTGCACATATGAAGGTCCCTCCCAGTCCCCATCTGAAGTGGATTGTTTGCTGCATGCCCATCATGTTTTCAGATGGAAAGATGCTGCTGGAGATGGAGGTTAATTAAAAGAAAAAACCATGATGAGGTCCTTTCTTCCCTCCATTCCATAAAAAGCAAAGAAAAAACTTGAAACAACAAAAGGTACAGTGTTTTTATCTAAGGAAGTAAATGCAAGCTGCTGCTTTAGAAATCTTGATGCAGATATTAGAGGGTTAATAAATAAATAGAAGTTTTTCTCCTTCCAAGCGTTTGTCCCACTACCTGAAATAACAGACTCAATTTCCAAGCTCCAGATCTGTTTGCTCGGGCTTCCTGCTGCTTGCTGGGTGGCACGCAGTTTAATCCTCTAATTCCATTCTGCTCTCCTGTTACTGAATTTCCCAGTTTCCACAAATCATCTCCAGATTTAGCCTTTCTGCACTACTTATCTCAAAATCCCTCTCCCCTGCCCCGGCACACCCCTCCACCCCACACTCGAGAAAGAAAAATCAATTTATTGCACAGAAACAAACATCACTCGTCACAAACTACCTCTAAAATTCAAAGGTCAAAGTTTGACGCAGCTTAGACAAGAAGGCTTTTGTGAATACTTTCCAATGCAACCTGCCAGTGCCTAGCACAATGGTTTCTTTCTGCACACTTGCATGTCCTGACCGAAGGCTGTAACACCATTCAGTGGAACATTTCAAGCCTCCCCTCAAAACAAATAGAACCACAGAACACTCACATTTGGACCGACCAGTTGGCTGGAACTCACACTGGGACTCCTCTTTCAGAAGGATACAATGCTCAACAAGTGTAGTAGCTGAACCTGAAAACCCCTGCGTGACAATGGGCTGACTGTGTATAGGGATCATTAGGGAAACACTACTCCAATTCAAATTAAACTCCCTGCCACTGTCGCGTACGCCCAGCAGGCTTGGCACGTTCCTCAGGACCCTCGGCACTGTACGTGTGAAGGGGATTCTTGTCCGACAGCAGCAGCTCCAATTTGACTAACAACCTCCCAGACATTTTAGTTATGTCAGAAACCCCCATCAATTGACAAAGAAACCAAAACAGGGCTGCCTGCACAGTGTCAGCTCTCACTTCCCAGACATGTCCATAGCTAAAGACAGAGCTTCAATACCAATAGCCTCTCTGTTTTCCTTTTTAAAAAAACCATGCCAGAACTTTACTTCCCCCCCCCCCCTCCCCCGCCACTCTCTTAAAGATCTCCATGCCATGATATTTTTCCTCAGGGTAAAGGCTATATAAAGGTTAGTAATGGACACTATTACTGCATAGAACAAGCCTCTCATGCCCCTTTGCAACATTTTTCACTTCCAAAATGCTATTTAGCGTTCGCTGGGCAGTTCTTCCAGTAAACTATTTTGAGAAGGGACTCAAGGTCTCAATTGAGACTACAATCAAAACAAGTCCAACTTCCATATACCAGCGAATATATTAATAGGTTCTATATCCTACATGACGTGTTTGACACAAGACGCCAAGGACTAAATAAAGATCACAGCGCTGAGCCCCACAACTGCACCACTTAACCATGCACTAGCTCATAGTGGTTGTGGATTTTAAAAGTGAGTCTCTTGGTGGCTGCTTTATAAACCAATCTTATTCACGAGCACTCTGGTATCTGCAGTTTCAAACACACTTCCCCAACTTGCAGCAGAAACCTTTTCTTTTAAAAAAAATATATATTTAAATTTTTTAACAAAACAAAACAATTTTTTCCCCTTACAAACAATAAACCCCCCTCCCCGTAACAAAATAATATCGCCCTGAGCAAGATATGTACATGGTAAGATGATAATATATTTACATAGCTTTATACACTGGCTCTCGCCCATTCGTGCCAGTTTCCCCCACCCTCCATGTTACTCTCATCAGTCCCCTCAAGCATCTCTTGTTCCCCCCCCCCCCCCCCCCAGGGTTGCTGATGCTGCTGACCGACCTTCCTCTAACGCTCCGCGAGGTAGTCTAGGAATGGTTGCCACTGCCTGTAGAACCCCTGCGCAGACCCCCTTAAGGCAAACTTAATCCTCTTCAACTTTATGAACCCAGCCATGTCGTTTGTCCAGGCCTCCACGCTAGGGGGCTTCGCCTCCTTCCACATTAGCAAGATCCTTCGTTGGGCTACCAGGGACGCAAAGGCCAGAATGCCGGCCTCTTTCGCCTCCTGCACTCCCGGCTCGTCCACTACTCCAAATATTGCTAGCCCCCAGCTTGGCTTGACCCGGACTTTCACCACCTGAGATATTGCTCCTGCCACTCCTCTCCAGAACCCCTCCAGTGCCGGACATGTCCAGAACATGTGGACATGGTTGGCCGGGCTCTCTGAACATCTTCTGCATCTGTCCTCTACCCCAAAGAACCTACTCAACCTCGCCCCCGTCAGGTGCGCTCTGTGAACCATCTTAAATTGTATCAGGCTGAGCCTGGCACATGAGGAGGAGGAATTAACCCTACCCAGGGCGTCAGCCCACAAACATTCCTCGATCTCCTCCCCCAGCTCCTCCTCCCATTTACCCTTCAACTCTTCTGCTAGCGCTTCCCCCTCTTGTTTCATCTCTTGGTGTATTGCCGAAACCTTGCCCTCCCCGACCCATACACCCGAGATCACCCAGTCTTGAATTTCCTGTGTCGGGAGCAGAGGGAATTCCCTGACCTGTCGCCTCACAAAAGCCCTCACCTGCATATATCTGAATGCATTTCCCGGGGGTAGCTCAAACTTCTCCTCCAGTGCCCCTAGGCTCGTAAATGTCCCGTCGATGAACAGGTCCCCCATTCTTCTAATCCCCGCCCGATGCCAGCCCTGGAACCCACCGTCCATCTTCCCGGGACAAACCGGTGGTTACCCCTGATCGGGGACCACACCGAGGCCCCCACTGCACCCCTATGCCGTCTCCACTGGCCCCAGATCCTTAACGTTGCCGCCACCACCGGGCTCGTGGAATACTTTGATGGCGAGAGCGGCAGCGGTGCCGTCACCAGCGCCCCCAAGCTCGTTCCTTTGCAGGACGCCATCTCCATCCTCTTCCATGCCGCCCCCTCTCCCTCCATAACCCATTTACGGATCATCGCCACGTTTGCTGCCCAGTAGTAGCTCCCTAGGTTTGGCAGCGCCAGCCCTCCTCGGTCCCTACTGCGTTCCAGGAACCCTCTCCTTACCCTTGGGGTTTTGTTCGCCCACACAAACCCCATAATACTCCTACCTACTCTCTTGAAAAAGCCCTTGGTGATCACGATGGGAAGGCACTGGAACACAAACAGAAACCTCGGAAGGACCACCATTTTGACCGACTGCACTCTACCCGCCAACGAGAGCGGCAACATGTCCCATCTTTTGAAGTCCACCTCCATTTGGTCCACCAACCTCGTCAGATTCAGTTTATGTAGGGTCCCCCAACTCCTGGCTATCTGGATCCCCAGATACCGAAAGCTCCCCTCCGCCCTCCTCAGCGGTAGGTCCCCTATCCCCCTTTCTTGGTCCCCCACCTGTAATACAAAGAGCTCACTCTTCCCTACATTGAGCTTATAGCCCGAAAACTCCCCAAACTCCCTTAGAGTCTGCATGACCTCCACCATCCCCTCCATTGGGTCCGCCACGTACAGCAGCAGGTCATCCGCATATAGCGACACCCGATGCTCTTCTCCCCCGCGGACCACCCCCCTCCATTTATTAGACTCCCTCAGTGATATGGCCGAGGGTTCGATCGCCAATTCAAACAACAGGGGGGACAGAGGGCACCCCTGCCTCGTTCCTCGGTACAGCCGAACGTACTCCGACCTCCGCCGGTTCGTCACTACACTTGCCACCGGGGCGCTGTAAAGGAGGTTAACCCAGCTAATAAACCCTCCCCCGAACCCAAACCTACGCAGCACCTCCCAGAGGTACTCCCACTCTACTTGGTCAAAGGCCTTTTCCGCGTCCATGGCTGCCACTATCACCGCCTCTCCCTCCTCCGATGGCATCATTATCACGTTTAAGAGCCGCTGCACATTCGTATTTAATTGCCTGCCCTTTACAAATCCCGTCTGGTCCTCATGTATCACCCCCGGGGCACAGTCCTCAATCCTCGTGGCCAGCACTTTTGCCAATAGCTTAACGTCCACATTAAGGAGCGAAATCGGCCTGTACGATCCACATTGCAGTGGGTCCTTGTCTCGCTTCAGAATCAAGGAACTTGTCGCCTCCGACATTGTCGGGGGCAGGGTCCCCTCCTCTCTTGCCTCATTAAATGTCCTCACTAGTAGCGGTGCCAACAGGTCCGCATACTTTCTATAGAACTCAACCGGGAACCCGTCCGGCCCCGGGGCCTTCCCCGCCTGCATGCTCCCCAAACCCTTACTCAGCTCCTCCAACCAGATCGGTGCCCCCAAACCAGCCACCTCTTGCTCCTCCACCCTCGGGAACCGCAGTTGGTCCAGGAATCTTCCCATCCCCTCTTCCCCCCCTGGGGGCTGGGATCTGTACAGCTCTTCATGGAAGGCCTTGAATACCTTGTTTATTTCCATTGCACTCTGGGCCATGGCTCCCCCACCATCTTTGACTCCCCCTATTTCCCTCGCTGCCGCCCTCTTACGGAGCTGGTGTGCCAGCATCCGACTGGCCTTTTCCCCGTACTGGTAGTTCGCCCCCTGCGCCTTCCTCCACTGTGCCTCCGCCTTCCCCGTGGTCAACAGGTCAAACTCCGTCTGGAGCCGTCGCCTTTCCCCAAGTAATCTTTCCTCCGGGGCCTCTGTGTATCTCCTGTCCACTCACAAAATCTCCCCCACTAACCTCTCCCTTTCCATGCCCTCTGTCTTCTCCCTATGAGCCCTGATGGAGATTAGCTCTCCCCTGATCACCGCCTTCAACGCCTCCCATACCACCCTCACTCGCACCTCCCCGTTGTCGTTGGCCTCCAGGTACCTTTCAATACACCCCCTTACCTTACCACACACCACCTCATCTGCCAGCAGTCCCACATCCAACCGCCACAGCGGGCGTTGGTCCCTCTCCTCTCCCAGCCCCACTTCCACCCAGTGCGGGGCATGGTCCGAAACGGCTATGGCCGAATACTCCGTCCCCTCCACCCTCGGGATGAGCGCCCTGCTATCCGGGAGTATGCCTTGTGCACGTGGGAGAAGAAAGAAAATTCCCTGGCCTGCGGTCTTGCAAACCTCCATGGGTCCACTCCCCCCATCTGGTCCATAAACCCCCTGAGCACCCTGGCTGCCGCCGGCCTCTTTCCCGTCCTTGATCTGGAGCGGTCCAGTGCTGGGTCCAGCACCGTATTGAAGTCCCCTCCCATTATCAGTCCTCCTACCTCCAGGTCCGGGATGCGCCCCAACATGCGCTTCATAAATCCAGCATCATCCCAGTTCGGGGCGTATACATTTACCAACACCACCCACGTCCCTTGCAACCTACTGCTCACCATCACATATCTCCCTCCATTGTCCGCTACAATAGTCTTGGCCTCAAATGACACATGTTTTCCCACCAGAATTGCCACCCCTC
Organism: Scyliorhinus torazame; assembly: GCF_047496885.1. NCBI lineage: Eukaryota > Metazoa > Chordata > Chondrichthyes > Carcharhiniformes > Scyliorhinidae > Scyliorhinus > Scyliorhinus torazame. The sequence goes on along the minus strand of NC_092708.1, from coordinate 203,882,559 downwards.
TGTTTTTCGCGACCAGTCCCGAGTGAAATACCTGTCCTACCCATCCCCTTCTTAACCTAACCTGGTCCGCCACCTTCAGGTGTGTCTCTTGGAGCATAGCCACGTCCACCTTCAGTCCCTTCAAGTGCGCGAACACTCGAGCCCTCTTCACCGGTCCGTTCAGGCCCCTCACGTTCCACGTTATCAGCCGGATTGGAGGGGCTCGCACCCGCCCCGCCGACTAGCCATCTCCTTTTCCGGGCCAGTCCCGTGTCCGCGTCTCCCTCACCCTCCAGGCCCCCAATCGGGGGACCTCCGTCCCGACCACCTCTTCTGTGTCCCATTCCCTTTCAGCCAGTGCAGCAGCAACCCTGTTTCCCCCCCTCGCCCCCCCCCCCCCCTCCGATAGATCCCTGTCTAGCTTTTTTGCTCCCCCATATCACTCCCGTAAGTCAGCTGACGCCTGCTGACCCCGGCTTCCCCCGCCATCCCTTTGACTCCCCCCCCGTGTGGGAATCTCCCCATCAGTAGACGTTCCTACGTTCCCCCTCCCACCTTTCTTCCCGCGAGCGGGAGAAAAACCCCGCGCTTTCCAGAGCCTGCCCCGCCCCCCTGACGCAGCTTCTGTTGCGGCCTTGTCTCTCGTCCCCAGCCCATATAACATTCCCTGCGCGTGCTTGCCCCCCCACAACCGCCATCATGCTTCAACCCTCAAATACCCCCCACCCTCACAAACCCTCAATTAGAGTCCAACTTTTCAGTTAGTATAAAGGTCCACGCCTCTTTGGGCGTTTCGAAGTGGTGGTGTTGGCCATTATATGTGACCCACAGTCGCGCTGGTGCAACATTCCAAATTTCACTCCTTTCCGATGCAGCACCGCTTTGGCCCTGTTGAAACCCGCTCTCCGCTTAGCGACCTCCGTGCACCAGTCCGGGTATATTCTAATCTCAGCATTGTCCCACTTGCTGCTCCGCTCCTTCTTGGCCCATTTCAGGACCCTCTCTCGGTCTGTGAACCGGTGAAATCTCACCACCATCGCCCTTGGCGGCTCGTTTGCCTTGGGCTTCCTCGCCAGCACCCGGTGTGCCCCTTCCAGCTCCAGCGACCTCGAAGGGGCCTCCGCGCCCATCAGCGCCCCGATCATTGTGCCCGCATATGCCGCGGCGTCAGCCCCCTCCACTCCTTCTGGGAGACCCAGGATCCTCAGATTATTTCTCCTCGACCTGTTCTCCAGGTCTTCGAGTCTTCCCGCCCACGTCTTGTGTAGCGCCTCATGCCGCTCCACTCTCACCGCCAGGCCCAAGAGCTCGTCCTCATTCTCACTCACTTTGTACTGGAACTCCTGGATCTTCACCTCGTGGGCTTTCTGGGTTGCCCCAAGTCCTTCAATTATTGCCAGCATAGGCGCCACCAACTCCTTGCGCAGCTCCTCGAAGCAGCGCTTGATGAATTCTTGCATCTCTTCTTTATCCCCGGCCGCCGCCATTTTGTTGGTTTTACCCTTCTTCTCCCGCTGCTCCAGTGCCGTTTTTTTGGCCGTTTCACTGCGGGTCCGGTCCATACAGGTTAGTGGGGGACCTTTCTCCTCTCTTCCCCACGGGTTGGCTGTGTGAAAAGTTCCGTTGGGGCTCTTCTATTGAGCCCGAAAGTCCGTCTTCGCGGGAGCTGCCGATTCGTGCGGCTTAGCTCCGCATAGCCGCAACCGGAAGTTCGCAGAAACCTTTTCAAGTGCTAACTGAAGTGGATACTAGGACAGGCAGGAACCGCTGCTGCTAACACTCATAAGGTTATAGCTCGAATGATATATATGGATAAAAGCATTGTAAAATCTACATCTCTCCCTCTTGTACATGCACACAGAGTACATAATCTGCGTACCTTTAATCTGTATTGCATGAGTAATGTGCACATGGTACAGTACTCCCTAGAGACTTGAAGTAAAAACGAGTATCACTGCAGTTGAAATGATGTGCTGTTCAGCATTAAAATCACGATTCAATTGAAGCTGACTATTGTCTGTCTGTATGCCCATAGCATAAAACTGTGGCAAAGAAAGACTGTTAATATATTGAAATAAGATGAGGTGTGCTTCCAGAGTCTAACATGTCTTGGAGGTCACTCAGATTAGGGTAGCCAATCTTCCAGGATTGGCTTGGAGTGCCCAGGGTTTGAAGATAAATCTCTAGAACACTGGTGTGTGCAACCCCAGAGAAAAATCTTCATGACAGTGAAAAATATTTTTCCCCTGACATTTTCTTTGAAGCCATGATGTGGAGATGCCGGCGTTGGACTGGAGTGAACACATTAAGAAGTCTTACAACACCAGGTTAAAGTCCAACAGGTTTGTTTCAAATCACTAGCTTTCGGAGCACTGCTCCTGCCTCAGGTGAATGAAGAGTTATGTTCCAGAAACATATATATAGACAAAGTCAAAGATGCAAGACAATGTTTTGAATGCAAGCATTTGCAGGTAAATAAGTCTTTACAGATCCAGAGATAGGGTTACCCCAGGTTAAAGAGGTGTGAATTGTCTCAAGCCAGGACAGTTGGTAGAATTTCGCAAGCCCAGGCCAGATGGTGGGGGATGAATGTAATGCGACATGAATCCAAGGTCCCGGTAGAGGCTGTACTCATGTGTGCGGAACTTAGCTATAAGTTTCTACTCAGCGATTCTCCGTTGTCACGCGTCCTGAAGGCCGCCTTGGAGAACGCTTACCTGGAGATCAGAGGCTGAATGCCCTTGACTGCTGAAGTGTTCCCCGACTGGAAGGGAACATTCCTGCCTGGCGATTGTCGCGCGGTGTCCGTTCATTCGCTGTCACAGCGTCTGCATGGTCTTGCCAATGTACCAAGCTTCGGGACATCCTTTCCTGCAGCGTATGAGGTAGACAACATTGTTCCATTTTCTTTGATCATTTTCCCTTACCAGGTATAAAAGATATTGAAAATGGGGAGGAGAGGGAGGGGTGGGTGGAAATGGCTGTTTGGCTGACAGTCAAGCATCATTCAATTGGATAATGAATCGTTTTGCTTTCCACTTGGTGTCAGAAGGCCTTGCGTTACAAGGATGGATGTGATGGTCGATGAATGGCTGGAGCATGGGGCAAGTCATGTGATGAAACCTCCAGGAATACCTTTAATCAGAGTTGACAACCCTGGATCAGATGCAACTGATAAGCCACTCATGCATTGTTCTCGTGGCTTATGCTATTTTCTGCAACTCAATGGGTTGGATTTTACACTGGAAATAAGGATGAGATGTTATTTACCTGGAATTTAGGCAGCAACAACCAGTGATATATATACTCGCACATCGAATGGCATGAAGTTTCTGTCCTTAACTCATAGATATGGATTAAACTGGACAGAAAAAATAGGGCTTGATAGATTAGAGCAAGGAGAATGAAAAATGTAGTAAAGTTAAAGCAAACAATCCTTTTAACAATGCAACAAGACTTACTTACTGCCAAACAACTTCTCTAACACTGAATATTAACTTTTACAGGGATGGAGTCTCATTCCTTCAGATATTAATTATTGCTCTAAAATTGTATCAAAATTTTTTTTTAAAGTTTTTTAACTTATTTTTAGTTTTGTTATTCTCTCACTCAACCCCATCTTTCTTTCCCTCTCTTTATTTTGCTTTTTGTAACTGAGACTCCACAGGTCTTAGAAGCTCTGTAGATGTTACTTTGCTTTAAAGATATCTAATTTATAGCAACTCCCATTACAAAAGCCCACTGAATGTCTACGGGAAAGGGCCAAGTATTACGAACATTCGTTGCTCAGTAGAAACTCAAGCGCTATGTGCTCTTTCTACCCAGGAGCACACTCCAACTTGCATTCTATCTTATGGGGTCTTAACTTCCTCAGAGTGACAATCTCTGTCGGGTTGCCACTCTGGATGAATTTAACCTCACTGTAGTTCCAAAACCCCAGTCCTGCCCAACCTTCCTCACTCAGACTAGATGAGACATGAGCAGCGAAGTGCACCCTTCCCCCCACCGTTGCATTGGCGTGGAGTAACCTGGGTGCAATGAGGTAAGGCACATCCCCTTTTTACGGCATGGGGGGGTGGGTGCTGTTTGGACCAGGGGAGGGTCGGGTTGGGTCAGGGGTGGTGTGGTGGGTCCCCTGGGGGGGTTGTGTGTGCAGGGTGTCCCGTGCGAGGCTGGGTCTGGACGTTTAAATAGTTATTCTGGAATTAGAAGTGATTTTTTTCCTTCTAACTCTTTCAGAGGAACTAACAGGGTAAAACTGGCAGAAGGTAGCGCTTTAAATCGCTTCTGTCGGATGGTTCCCACCCAACGCAATTGTCCAGAGGACGTTAGCACTTCTGGTCAATTGTCGGGTAAACCTTTATGTGGGAACATCTGACAGGGATTCCCCAATGCATAGTTGGGGTACCCCCTAAATGTAACGTTCGGGAACCAGGAAGTTACGGGCCATAACATTATCTAATTTACGGAGACTACTGATACAATATCAGCTAAGATCTTCCGTGGTGCTTCCACTTGAGGAATGGATACTGAGTGGCATTTTCAGATTGAGAGTTTGGTTAGATGACATGAATTTAGGGGAAATGTGAGATTATTTGAAGCAGAACTAAAGAAGGCCTGCCATTATAGAGGCCTAAAGAGATTAGAGGGGGAGGAGTGTGGGAAGAGGAGAAGATAGACCGAGATTAGAAAACGAGGGAAAAGAATAACTTGATGACTTTCCAAAACACTTTACAGCCAATAAAATATTGCTTTTGGAGTGTAATGTAGGAAGCCACTTTGTAATGTAGGAAGTATTTTACAGCCTCTTTGTGCACAGCAAACGTACACAAACAGCAATGATCGAATAATAGTGATGTTGGATGAGGATAAATGTTGACCAGAGTTGCTCAGGGGTGGAGTAGGGAAGTAAGAGGCAACATGCAGCAGGGTTAGTGACTGAGGTAGAAAGGGAAATGAAGCTTAGAGACTGGGAAGGTTGTTGTGGGGATTGATAGAGTTAGAGCAAGGAGAATGAAAAATGTAGTAAAGTTAAAATAAATCATCCAGAATTAAGAAAGACAAAATGAAAAAAGTGCAGTCTTTTCAATTATGTAAATTTTTATTAGTAAGGTTTCATAGAATTTACAGTGCAGAAGGAGGCCATTCAGCCCATCGAGACTGCACTGGCTCTTGGAAAGAGCACCCTACCCAAGGTCAACACCTCCACCCTATCCCCATAACCCAGTAACCCCACCCAACACTAAGGGCAATTTTGGGCACTAAGGGCAATTTATCATGGCCAATCCACCTAACCTGCACATCTTTGGACTGTGGGAGGAAACCGGAGCACCCGGAGGAAACCCACGCACACACGGGGAAGATGTGCAGGCTCCGCACAGACAGTGACCCAAGCCGGAATCGAACCTGGGACCCTGGAGCTGTGAAACAATTGTGCTATCCACAATGCTCCCGTGCTGCCTGTTTTGGAGGCAGGATATTTAAATATGACAACTTCAAACTTGACGACTTAATTCTTCTGTTTATTGTTGAGGATATATACAATACTGGCAAAGCCACCTGCCTGACTAGAGTTGTGTTTAGAACATGGTGGTGGTAGGACCTTCTCCCTGAACCTTTTGCTCTACACAGAATATTTGCATTGTTTGAAAATTGTTTAATAATAATAGCTTATTGTCACAAGTAGGCCCCTAGTCACCACATTCCAGCGCCTGTTCGGGGAAGCTGGTACGGGAATTGAACCCACACTACTGGCCTTGTTGTGCATGAGAAGCCAGCTGTCTTAGCCCACTGTGCTAAACCAGCTGGCTTCTCATGCACAACAAGACATCCATCTTGGGTGTGGCTCTTTTTCCCCTCTTTTTCAAAATAAATGCGCAGACTATTTTACGTTCAAGTGAGAGGGCAGATATGGCCTTGGTTTAACGTCTCATCTGAAATATGACAACTCTGTCAGTGCAACAGTCAGACCATCCAGTGCTGAAACATCAGTCTACCTACTGTGATTAATTCTCTGTGACTTCCGGTTGCGGCTATGCGGAGCTAAGCCACACGATTCGGCAGCTCCCGCTATTACGGACTTTCGGGCTCGTTAGAAGAGCCCCAACCGAACTTTTTTCAAAGACAACCCGTGGGGAAGGGAAGAGAGAGGTCCCCCTCCAACCTTTATGGACCGGACCAGAAGTGAAACGGCCAAAAAAGCGGCATTGGAGCAGCGAGGGAAAAAAACCAAAATGGCGGTGGCCGGGGACAAAGTGGAGTCCGGGCCGGAGCTGCAGGAGTTCATCAGGCGCTGCTTCGAGGAGCTGCGGAAGGAGATGCTGGCGCCTATGCTGTCGGCAATTGAAGGACTAGGGATGACCCAGAAGGCCCATGAGGTAAAGATCCAGGAGGTACAGAAAAGAGTCAGTGAGAATGAGGACGAGCTCTTGGGCCTGGCGGTGAGAGTGGAGCAGCACGAGGCGCTACACAAAAGGTGGGCGGGAAGACCCGAAGACCTGGAGAACAGGTCGAGGAGAAAGAATCTGCGGATCTTGGGTCTCCCTGAAGGAGTGGAGGGGGCCGATGCTGAGGCATACGTGAGCACGATGCTCGGGGCGATGATGGGCGCGGAGGCCCCATCGAGGTCGCTGGAGCTGGACGGGGTACACCGGGTGCTGGAGAGGAAGCCCAAGGCAAATGAGCCGCCAAGGGCGATGGTGGTGAGATTTCACCGGTTCACTGACAGAGAGAGGGTCCTGAAATGGGCCAAGAAGGAGCGGAGCAGTAAGTGGGACAATGCAGGGATCCGAATGTACCCGGACTGGAGTATGGAGGTTGCAAAGCGGAGAACGGGTTTCAACAGGGCCAAAGCGGTGTTGCACTGGAAAGGAGTGAAATTCGGAATGCTGCAGCCAGCGCGACTGTGGGTCACATACAAGGACCAACACTATTATTTTGAAACGCCTGAAGAGGCGTGGACCTTCATACAAACCAAAATGTTGGACTCTAACTGAGGGTTTGTGAGGGTGGGGGGGATGTTTGAGGTTTGATGTGTGATGGTTGTTGTATATAGCGGGTCAATCATGCGCAGGAAATGTTACATGGGCTGGGGGAGAGAGACAAGGCCACGACAGGAGCTGCGCCAGAGGGGGCGGAGCGAGCTTTGGAAAGCGCGGGGTTTTTCCCGCGCGCGGGAAGAAAGGCGGGAAGGGGGACGAAGGAACGCATACTGATTGGGACACTCCCACACGGGGAGGTCAAGTGGACGGCGGGGGAAGCTGGGGTCAGCATGTGTCAGCTGACTTACGGGAGTAATATGGGGGGAGCAAAAAAGCTAGACAGGGGTCTAGCGGCGGGGAGGGGAGGGGGGGAAAGGGGGGGGGGGGAAAGGGTTGCTGCTGCACTGGCCGAAAGGAAAGGTAATGGACGGTGATATGTGATGGTGAGCGGTAGGCTGCAAGGGACGTGGGTGGTGTTGGTAAATGTATACGCCCCGAACTGGGATGATGCTGGATTCATGAAGCGCATGTTGGGGCGCATTCCGGACCTGGAGGTAGGAGGCCTGATAATGGGAAGGGACTTCAATACAGTGTATTGAAGTCCCCAATACAATTTTGGCGGGTAGGATCAAGGAAAGCCCCAAGGCCTTTTACACATATGTGAGAAATATGAGAATGACTAGAGCGAGGGTAGGTCCGATCAAGGACAGTAGCGGGAGATTGTGTATTGAGTCTGAACAGATAGGAGAGGTCTTGAACGAGTACTTTTCTTCTGTATTTACAAATGAGAGGGACGATATTGTTGGAGAGGACAGTGTGAAACAGACTGGTAAGCTTGAGGAAATACTTGTTAGGAAGGAAGATGTGTTGGGCATTTTGAAAAACTTGAGGAAAGACAAGTCCCCCGGGCCTGACGGGATATATCCAAGGATTCTATGGGAAGCAAGAGATGAAATTGCAGAGCCGTTGGCAATGATCTTTTCGTCCTCACTGTCAACAGGGGTGGTACCAGGGGATTGGAGAGTGGCGAATGTCGTGCCCCTGTTCAAAAAAGGGACTAGGGATAACCCTGGGAATTACAGGCCAGTTAGTCTTACTTCGATGGTAGGCAAAGTAATGGAAAGGGTACTGAAGGATAGGATTTCTGAGCATCTGGAAAGACACTGCTTGATTAGGGATAGTCAGCACGGATTTGTGAGGGGGAGGTCTTGCCTTACAAATCTTATTGAATTCTTTGAGGAGGTGACCAAGCATGTGGATGAAGGTAAAGCAGTGGATGTAGTGTACATGGATTTTAGTAAGGCATTTGATAAGGTTCCCCATCTAGGCTTCTGCAGAAAGTAAGGAGGCATGGGATAGTGGGAAATTTGGCCAGTTGGATAACGAACTGGCTAACCGATAGAAGTCAGAGAGTGGTGATGGATGGCAAATATTCAGCCTGGATCCCAGTTACCAGTGGCGTACCGCAGGGATCAGTTCTGGGTCCTCTGCTGTTTGTGATTTTCATTAATTACTTGGATGAGGGAGTTGAAGGGTGGGTCAGTACATTTGCGGACGATACAAAGATTGGTGGAGTTGTGGATAGTAAGGAGGGCTGTTGTCGGCTGCAAAGAGACATAGATAGGATGCAGAGCTGGGCTGAGAAGCGGCAGATGGAGTTTAATCCTGAAAAGTGTGAGTTTGTCCATTTTGGAAGGACAAATATGAATGCGGAATACAGGGTTAACGGTAGAGTTCTTGGCAATGTGGAGGAGCAGAGAGATCTTGGGGTCTATGTTCATACATCTTTGAAAGTTGCCACTCAAGTGGATAGAGCTGTGAAGAAGGCCTATGGTGTGCTCACGTTCATTAACAGAGGGGTTGAATTTAAGAGCCGTGAGGTGATGATGCAGCTGTACAAAACTTTGGTAAGGCCACATTTGGAGTACTGTGTACAGTTCTGGTCACCTCATTTTAGGAAGGATGTGGAAGCTTTGGCAAAGGTGCAAAGAAGATTTACCAGGATGTTACCTGGAATGGAGAGTAGGTCTTACGAGGAAAGGTTGAGGGTGCTAGGCCTTTTCTCATTAGAACGGAGAAGGATGCGCAACATCGAGGGCCGAAGGGCCTGTACTGCGCTGTAATGTTCTATGTTCTATGTTCTATGATGAGGGGCGACTTGATAGAGGTTTATAAGATGATCAGGGGAATAGATAGAGTAGACAGTCAGAGACTTTTTCCCCGGGTGGAACAAACCATTACAAGGGGACATGAATTTAAGGTGAAAGGTGGAAGATATAGGAGGGATATCAGAGGTAGGTTCTTTACCCAGAGTGTAGTGGGGGCATGGAATGCACTGCCTGTGGAAGTAGTTGAGTCGGAAACATTCGGGACTTCAAGCAGCTATTGAATAGGTACATGGATTACAGTAAAATTATATAGTGTAGATTTATTTGTTCTTAAGGGCAGCACGGTAGCATTGTGGATAGCACAATTGCTTCTCAGCTCCAGGGTCCCAGGTTCGATTCCGGCTTGGGTCACTGTCTGTGCGGAGTCTGCACGTCCTCCCCGTGTCTGCGTGGGATTCCTCCGGGTGCTCCGGTTTCCTCCCACAGTCCAAAGATGTGCAGGGTAGGTGGATTGGCCATGATAAATTGCCCTTAGTGTCCAAAATTGCCCTTGGTGTTGGGTGGAGGTGTTGAGTTTGGGTAGGGTGCTCTTTCCAAGAGCCGGTGCAGACTCAGGGGGCCGAATGGCCTCCTTCTGCACTGTAAATTCAATGATAATCTATGATTAATCTAGTACACAGGTTCGGCACAACATCGTGGGCCGAAGGGCCTGTTCTGTGCTGTATTTTCTATGTTCTATGTTCTAGTGTCGGACCCAGCACTGGACCGTCCAGATCAAGGACTGGAAAGAGGCCAGCGGCGGCCAAGGTGCTTAGGGGGTTTATGGATCAGATGGGGGGAGTGGACCCATGGAGGTTTGCAAGGCCGCAGGCCAGGGAATTTTCTTTTTTCCCCCATGTGCACAAAGCCTACTCCTGGATAGATTTTTTTGTTCTGGGCAGGGCGCTCATCCCGAGGGTGGAGGGGATGGAGTATTCGGCCATAGCCGTTTCGGATCATGCCCCGCACTGGGTGGAACTGGCGCTGGGAGAGGAGAGGGACCAACGCCCGCTGTGGCGGCTGGATGTGGGACTGCTGGCACACACAGGTGGTGTGTGGGAAGGTGAGGGGGTGCATCGAAAGGTACTTGGAGGCCAACGACAACGGGAAGGTGCGGGTGGGGGTGGTATGGGAGGCATTGAAGGCGGCGATCAGGGGAGAGCTAATCTCCATCAGGGCGAGTGTAGTGACGAACCTGCGGAGGTCGGAGTACTTTCGGCTGTACCGAGGGACGAGGCAGGGGTGCCCCCTGTTGTTTGCATTGGCGATCGAACCCTTGGCCGTGTCATTGAGGGAGTCTAGTAAATGGAGGGGGGTGGTCCGAGGGGGAGAAGAGCATCGGGTGTCGCTTTATGCGGATGACCTGTTGCTGTACGTGGCGGATCCAATGGAAGGGATGGTGGAGGTCATGCAGACTCTAAGGGAGTTTGGGGAGTTTTCGGGCTATAAGCTCAATGTAGGGAAGAGTGAGCTCTTTGTATTAAAGGCAGGGGACCAAGAAAGAGGGATAGGGGACCTACCGCTGAGGAGGGCGGAGGGAAGCTTTCGGTATCTGGGGATCCAGATTGCCAGGAGTTGGGGGGCCCTACATAAACTGAATCTGATGAGGTTGGTGGAGCAAATGGTGGAGGACTTCAAAAGATGGGACATGTTACCGCTCTCGCTAGCGGGTAGAGTGCAGTCGGTCAAAATGGTGGTCCTTCCGAGGTTTCTGTTTGTGTTTCAGTGCCTTCCCATCGTGATCACCAAGGCCTTTTTCAAGAGAGTAGGTATGAGCATAATGGGGTTTGTGTGGGCGAATAGGACCCCAAGGGTAAGGAGAGGGTTCCTGGAACGCAGTAGGGACCGAGGAGGGTTGGCGCTGCCAAACCTAGGGAGCTACTACTGGGCAGCAAATGTGGCGATGATCCGCACGTGAGTGATGGAGGGAGGGGGGGCGGCATGGAAGAGGATGGAGATGGCGTCCTGTAAAGGAACAAGCCTGGGGGCGTTGATGACGGCACCACTGCCGCTCTCACCGACAAGGTACACCACGAGCCCGGTGGTGGCGGCAAAGCTAAGGATCTGGGGCCAGTGGAGACGGCACAGGGGTGCAATGGGAGCCTCGGTGTGGTCCCCAATCAGGGGTAACCACCGGTTTGTCCCGTGGAAGATGGACGGGGGGTTTCAGAGCTGCCATCAGGCGGGGATTAGAGGAATGGGGGACCTGTTCATTGACGGGACGTTTGCGAGCCTAGGGGCACTGGAGGAGAAGTTCAAGATACCCCTGGGAAATGCCTTTAGATATATGCAGGTGAGGGCGTTTGTGAGGCGACAGGTGAGGGAATTCCCGTTGCTCCCGGCACAAGAAATTCAAGACAGGGTGATCTCGGGTGTATGGGTCGGGGAGGGCAAGGTGTCGGCAATACACCAGGAGATGAAAGAAGAGGGGGAAGCGCTGGTAGAGGAGCTGAAGGGTAAATGGGAAGAGGAGCTGGGGGAGGAGATTGAGGAAGATCTGTGGGCTGATGCCCTCGGTAGGGTTAATTCCTCTTCCTCGTGTGCCAGGCTCAGCCTGATACAATTGAAGGTGGTTCACAGAGCGCACATGACGGGGCTGAGTATGTTCTTTGGGGTGGAGGACAGATGTGGGAGGTGCTCAGGAAGCCCGGCGAACCATGTCCATATGTTTTGGTCATGCCCGGCACTGGAGGGGTTCTGGAGAGGAGTGGCGGGAGCAATATCTCAGATGGTGAAAGTCCGGGTCAAGCCAAGCTGGGGGCAAGCAATATTTGGAGCAGTGGACGAGCCGGGAGTGCAGGAGGCGAAAGAGGCCGGCATTCTGGCCTTTGCGCCCCTAGTAGCCCGGTGAAGGATCTTGCTAATGTGGAAGGAGGCGAAGCCCCCCCAGCGTGGAGGCCTGGATAAACGACATGGCTGGGTTCATAAAGCTGGAGAGGATTAAGTTTGCCTTGAGAGGGTCTGCACAGGGGTTCTACAGGCGGTGGCAACCGTTCCTAGACTATCTCGCGGAGCGTTAGAGGAAGGTCGGTCAGCAGCAACCTAGGGGTGGGGGGGACGTCCAGGGAGGGGGGGGCGGATGGGGGATTGCCTGGGAGGGTGGATGAGCAAGAGATAACATGAAGGGTTGGGGAAACTGGCACGTGCGGCAGAGAGCCAGTGTACAAAGCTATGTAAACATCTCATTTTACCATGTAAATATCTTGCTCAGTGCGATTTCTTGTTATTTTGTTACGGGGGGGGGGGGGGGTGTTATTGTTTGTAAGGGAGAAAAATTGTGTTAAAAAACTTTAATAAATATATCTTTTTTAAAAAGTGATTAATTCTCTGTGGGACATAAATTTACAACCTTTTGATTCAGAAGGCGAGTTTGCTACCACCTGATCCGAGGCATGGACCTATGCGTTGGAGGCTCTCTCCCTTTACTGTCCTGTACTCTGATTGTTCTTCACACCCTATATAGGATTCTACTGTTCCATCCACTGCTCCCATCAAACCTCCCCACCTCATTTATTGCTTAATTCCACCTTTTCAATGGTATTAATGAATACTATTGTTATGAAAGTGGCATGGTTGTGTTGCACACACATTATATCTATGTAATCAATTAATGCCTCTGAGCTCCCTATTTCTGAGCAATTCCAGGGATGGTCCACTTTTCATTTGTTTATAATTGTTCTCCTTAGAGCAGCAGAGGTTAAGGGTAGGTTTAAAGATACATTCAAATTTGTAAAAGGTCTTGACACAATAAATAAGGAGAACTATTTCCACTGGCAAGGGATTCAGTAACTAGAGGACACCAATTTAAGATAACCAGTAAGAGGAGAACCTGAGGTGAGATGAGGGGAGTTTTCCTTTGCTCAGTTATGGTATGGGGTGTGCTGTCCGCAAGGGGGGGTTGGAAGCAGACTGAATAGCATCTCTCAAAATGGAGTCGTATAAATAGTTGAGACAAAAACAGACACAGTGGCCATGGAAAAAGATAGAGTTGTTGGCCTAATTGGATAGCTCTTTCGAAGTATGAGCAGAGGCCTAATGGCCTACTTCTGTGCTGTAAGAGTCTGTAATGCTATACCTTGGAACTTGTGGAGGGTGTGGTGTTGCATTTCTGATCTGGTGTTTGGGAGCTTATGATGAACATTGCTTACTGATTTTTAACAAATTGGTCACCAATCAGATCCTATGATGATGATGATGAATACAGAGTTTTGCTTTCCATGAAGATCAACAACGAATGGATTATTTTTGTCTTATTTCATGGCACATGGGCATTGCTGGCATTTGTTGCCCACCTCCAATTGTCCTTGAGAAGGTGGATGGGGGCCTCTTTTGCACCCAAATTTCCTTTGCCCACCTTTGGCAGGCCTGTCTTCAGTCATCGCTGAGCTCTAGAATTCCTGCACAACATCTCTGCACCTCTCTCCCCCCTTTAAGAAGCTCCTTCAAACCTGCCTCTTTGGCTCCTGTCCAAATATCTCCTTCTGTGATTGGGTGTCAACCTCTCCTGCAAAGTGGCTTGAGATGTTTCAATGCTTTAATGGCACTACATAAATACAAGTGGGTGTAGCCACACATGCGCAAGCATCCAGATATCCGTTGACAACTTGTGCTCAATTTAGCAGTCACTATTAAATGTGCTGAAGATCTATTTGAAAACGCAAATGAAACAGAAATGAAGGAACTCAGGCGGTCGAGCATAGCATTTTCTAATTTGGCCTGAGATCATTCTACTTCCCCAAAATATCCCACATGAACTTGATTTGATAAAGACCTCCATACCGAGAGGCCCAACAGCTTGAATTGCTTTAACTACCTACTGTAGTTGCGGGACTAATTAAAAGGAACTGCAATTCTGAAAAGGTTAACCGAAACTCATTCAGCAAATTCTCCGTTCCAGAAGCTAAGGGCGAGATTCTCCGTTTCCCAACAGCAATTTCGTAATTGGTGATTGGGCGGAGAATCCATTTTTACGACAGAATCGGGGGCGGCGCCTGTTTTATGCAGGTTTTGCATGCTCCGCCCCTTCTGAAACAGTGCTGCACACCGTTGGGACGGCCTCAGGACGTCACCTGAAGCCCTCTCCCGATGGGTCGGGTTCACGCCGGCGCGCGGGGCGTGTGGTCCCAGCTATGCAGGAACCCGGCGTGGCAGCTGCGGACTGTGTCCAAGCCGCCACAGTCGAGCAGAGCCGTGCTGCTGGCTGGGGGGGGGGGCTTCCACGAGAGCTGGGGGGACTGGTGGGTGGTGGCCAGGGGGTGTCCAGGGGGGCACTATCTGGCAGGGTGGGTCCGCGCACGGCCGGCGCCATGTTGTAGCCATGCGTGGCTACAGACCCGGCAATTCTCAGGCCGTTCATTTCTTGGACGTTTTACGTGGCGTAGCTGCTAGCCCCGGTCGGAGGATCGGTGAGGGGCCGGAGCCGATTGTATCAACATAAACAACACAGATCCTCCGCACTTAGCCTCAAGATCGGAGAATCTGGCCTATGAAGTTGATGCTGGGACGGAATAGGTGGTGTTCTATGACAGCAAATTGGGCGCCGTTCCCAGGCCAATTCATTGACTGTTAACGGACTAGCACCACGTGGAACACGACCGATTCCAATGAAAAATGGTGTCTGATTTGCTGGAGCCGGGATTGAGAACCAAGAGGCTGACAAGCCGCAGCCGCGTATAAGCACCCCACACACGCCATCCCAGCCAACAAAATGGCAGCAAGGATAGCGGCACCGTGGTTCACCAGCGGAACTCAACATCCTTTTGGGCGACGTGGAGGAGAGACAGGAACATCCTGTATCCCGGGTTGGAAGGGGTTTGCTGCCCGCCTCCGTTCACCGGGCCTGGGCACAGGTGGGAGAGGTAGTGAGTGCCATGGGAAACGCCGACGACCGGCCAGCATTGTCGCAAAAAACTGCACAACATCCTCAGGGCGGCCATGGTGCACAGGTAGCACTCTGCCCCTGGCACTAGCCCCTGAGCCACACACACATAACCCCACCTGCTACCCGGCCCCAACATACTGCCCTAGCCACGACGGTCACCAGCCACCCACTCCCTGTGTCTGCATACGTTCGCCTGTCTAACACTGTGGGTTGGATTCTCCGGCCACGCCCACCTGACGATCGGAGAATCCTGCCTGATGTCAATGGACTTTCCCATTGTCTGTGGTGTCTCATCCACGGCCATCTTGCGCGGGCGGGATGAAAGAATCCAGTGCTGTGTGTTTTTTTCTCTCCCTCTCCACGTAGCAGCACCCCCCCCCCCCCCCGTGTGAGAGGGTGGTCAACGAGGCAGAGGTCGGCATCATAGAATCATAGAACTTACAGTGCCAAAGAAGGCCACTCGGCCTGTCGAGTCTGAACCGGCCCTTGGAAAAAGCACCCTACCTAAGCCCACACCTCCACCATATCCCTGTAACCTAGTAACCCCACCTAAGCTTTTTGGACACTATGGGAAATTTATCACGGCCTATCCACCTAACCTGCACATCTTTGAACTGTGGGAGGAAACTAGAGCACCCGGAGGAAACCCACGCAGCCACGGGGAGAACGTGCAGACTCCGCACAGACAGTGACCCAAGCTGGGAATCGAATCTGGGTCCCTGGAGCAATGAAGCAACTGTGCTAACCACTGTGCTACCGTGCCATAAGCAAGTGAGTTGCGGTTCGTCATGGCACGTGTGTCACCACCGCCGGAGCCACCACCATTCTTACACATCACTCCCACACCCACCACCACCACACCCCCTTCCACCACCACATACTCCCCTCCTCCACACTGCCCTGTTCACCACCTCCCCCCACACTGTCGACCTCACCACTGATGCGACCATCAATTCACACGAAACCAGGAGTAGAAGTAAACTGTGGTTTTAATCAACTAGATCAGTGCCTGCCTGCGACTGATCTGTTAGTGGGAGCCGCTTACAGGTCGACCGCTCTTATACCTCCCCTCAAGGGGTGGAGCCAGGGGCGGAGCCCACACAGGCCCCAACATACTACATCATAGGTAATACCTTACAATGGTCCATAGGTGGAGACCACATGGGCAACAGCGTAATACAGATATGTACATGGTGAATTGTTACAGCAATAAATTCACCGCACCCACCACCCCCAGAAGCTCCCCAACACTGCCCTCTCTAACATTATCACCACCCCGACACTGCCCCCTTCACCACCTCCCCCACCCCGCCACACTGTCACCATCCAGCGCCTGCAGATGCTTTTGGAAGAGTCCAACCACCTTTAGGAGCAGGAGGTGGTGCCGACCATGCGTGCCACCCAGGCAAACATCGTACGGGAAGCCTTGGGGGCGAAGGTTTCGACCATGGATCAGGAGGTCAAAGGCCTGGGGCACTCTGTGTGGACACTGGATGAGGCCCAGGACAGGGTTGCCCTATCACAGACAACCATGTATCAAAGCCACCTGAACGTTGCAGTGGCGCTCCAAAGCGTTGCCCAGTCACAGCGGGTCATGGCTGAGGATGTCAGCGGCATTGCATGATGGACCTGGTCTGCAGTGAAGTCCCTGCCCCCACATTTCACCTCCCCTTCCGCACACCTGGCCATTCTGCCGGCACCCTGCCCACTGCACACCTGGTCCTGTCGGTGCCTAGCGCTGAGGGGGCCTCTAGCCTTGACGTCCGTCCCTGCCGCCAGGTGTACCATTAGCTGGTGTTACCCATACCAGTGGTAGACTCAATGGCACCCGTCCGGTGCCCTCCTGCAAGGGCTACTGTGGCCGCTACCCTTGGGTGGGCCGCATGCTGCCCTGCTGCTGGCCAGTTTGGGGGGGGGGCTTTGGTGTGGGCTGGGGTGTGGATGCATCCACATGACCAGTGGCACTCTGCACGACAGGGGACATGGAGGGCATCCAGTGGGGTGCGCAGCAAGATGGCTGCCTTGCAGGCCGCGGCAATGGCAGTCTGTGCATGGACACCCTGGTCCCATGGGAGGGGGTGGGGGGGTCATCTTCACCCCACGGCAATCCCCCGGCAGTCCACGGTCGTGCCTCTGCTTGTCCTACCTCCTCTCTCTCTCCCTCATCAGCCATGGCGCCTGTTTCCCCACTTGTCAAACCACAAGTGAACCACGACATTGCGGAGGCCCTGGAAAATACCAGGTCGGGCCCGCTAGTACATAGAACATAGAACAATACAGCGCAGTACAGGCCCTTCGGCCCACGATGTTGCACCGAAACAAAAGCCATCTAACCTACACTATGCCATTATCATCCATATGTTTATCCAATAAACTTTTAAATGCCCTCAATGTTGGCGAGTTCACTACTGTAGCAGGTAGGGCATTCCACGGCCTCACTACTCTTTGCGTAAAGAACCTACCTCTGACCTCTGTCCTATATCTATTACCCCTCAGTTTAAAGCTATGTCCCCTCGTGCCAGCCATATCCATCCGCGGGAGAAGGCTCTCACTGTCCACCCTATCCAACCCCCTGATCATTTTGTATGCCTCTATTAAGTCTCCTCTTAACCTTCTTCTCTCCAACGAAAACAACCTCAAGTCCATCAGCCTTTCCTCATAAGATTTTCCCTCCATACCAGGCAACATCCTGGTAAATCTCCTCTGCACCCGCTCCAAAGCCTCCACGTCCTTCCTATAATGCGGTGACCAGAACTGTACGCAATACTCCAAATGCGGCCGTACCAGAGTTTTGTACAGCTGCAACATGACCTCCCGACTCCGGAACTCAATCCCTCTACCAATAAAGGCCAACACTCCATAGGCCTTCTTCACAACCCTATCAACCTGGGTGGCAACTTTCAGGGATCTATGTACATGGACACCTAGATCCCTCTGCTCATCCACACTTTCAAGAACTTTACCATTAGCCAAATATTCCGCATTCCTGTTATTCCTTCCAAAGTGAATCACCTCACACTTCTCTACATTAAACTCCATTTGCCACCTCTCAGCCCAGCTCTGCAGCTTATCTATATCCCTCTCTAACCTGCTACATCCTTCCACACTATCGACAACACCACCGACTTTAGTATCGTCTGCAAATTTACTCACCCACCCTTCTGCGCCTTCCTCTAGGTCATTGATAAAAATGACAAACAGCAACGGCCCCAGAACAGATCCTTGTGGTACTCCACTTGTGACTGTACTCCATTCTGAACATTTCCCATCAACCACCACCCTCTGTCTTCTTTCAGCTAGCCAATTTCTGATCCACATCTCTAAATCACCCTCAATCCCCAGCCTCCGTATTTTTTGCAATAGCCTACCGTGGGGAACCTTATCAAACGCTTTGCTGAAATCCATATACACCACATCAACTGCTCTACCCTCGTCTACCTGTTCAGTCACCTTCTCAAAGAACTCAATAAGGTTTGTGAGGCATGACCTACCCTTCACAAAGCCATGCTGACTATCCCTGATCATATTATTCCTATCTAGATGATTGTAAATCTTGTCTCTTATAATCCCCTCCAAGACTTTACCCACTACAGACGTGAGGCTCACCGGTCTATAGTTGCCGGGGTTGTCTCTGCTCCCCTTTTTGAACAAAGGGACCACATTTGCTGTCCTCCAGTCCTCTGGCACTATTCCTGTAGCCAATGATGACATAAAAATCAAAGCCAAAGGTCCAGCAATCTCTTCCCTGGCCTCCCAGAGAATCCTAGGATAAATCCCATCAGGTCCCGGGGACTTATCTATTTTCAGCCTGTCCAGAATTGCCAACACCTCTTCCCTACGTACCTCAATGCCATCTATTCTATTAGCCTGGGGCTCAGCATTCTCCTCCACAACATTATCTTTTTCCTGAGTGAATACTGACGAAAAATATTCATTTAGTATCTCACCTATCTCTTCAGACTCCACACACAATTTCCCATCCCTGTCCTTGACTGGTCCTACTCTTTCCCTAGTCATTCACTTATTCCTGACATACCTATAGAAAGCTTTTGGGTTTTCCTTGATCCTTCCTGCCAAATACTTCTCATGTCCCCTCCTTGCTCGTCTTAGCTCTCTCTTTAGATCCTTCCTCGCTACCTTGTAACTATCCATCGCCCCAACCAAAACTTCACACCTCATCTTCACATAGGCCTCCTTCTTCCTCTTAACAAGAGATTCCACTTCCTTGGTAAACCACGGTTCCCTCGCTCGACGCCTTCCTCCCTGTCTGACCGGTACATACTTACCAAGAACACGCAGTAGCTGATCCTTGAACAAGCTCCACTTATCCAGTGTGCCCAACACTTGCAGCCTACTTCTCCACCTTATCCCCCCCAAGTCACGTCTAATGGCATCATAAGTGCCCTTCCCCCAGCTATAACTCTTGCCCTGCGGTGTATACTTATCCCTTTCCATCAGTGATATGCTAGTGATATGCAAACTGCGTTTACTGTAGAACGCATTGATGCTGCTGTAGAGGCACCGACACATGGCAATTTGGCGCGCGCCCGGCGCCCGCCACAATTTTGGTTTTGCGACCGATTCTCTGCCTAATTACCTTTACCGATTTTGGCGTCGCCCGAAGGAGAACCCGCCCATTAAGTTTCAGGCACTGACATGCACTTGGCTGAAAATGTGGCACAGAACAGCAGAGACTCCAGTTACTGCACTATATTATAAGCATGCTTGCCACAATTCACATGAGAAGAACGATACATCCGCATTTGTTAACAGCGGAAAAATTACCCATTGTATCTGTCGGTTTATGGTGTCAGCTGAATTCATTATAAATGCGCAATGTCGAAAATAGTGTTGCCAACCTGCCCAAGACTGCCCTGGATTTTCTAGGAATTAAAGACTGATCTCCAGGACTCTGCTGCATGTAAAAAACCATGGAGAAAAATCACAATGGCATAAATATTAAATTGTTTGAATACTTTTGTTTTATTGACTATAAAAATGCCTGACATGGGGGGAAGAAATAGGCTTTCTGGTCGACAGTCAGGTATTATCCAATCAGTTCACAAAGAGACTTTTCACTTTGCTAAGGAGAAAGTTCTATTTCTGACCTTGAACTCATCGCTACCATCTCAAAAGAAGAAAAGATCATTCTTCTGGGGGACTATACCACGGTTGACCATGACTCCTATGTCTGGAGTGGAAGCACTGGAAAAATCAGAGTGGGTCAAGCAAGGCTGTGGGATAGCCCCCATAATATTGGCAATCTACTTGGCAGTGGCTATTCACCTGATCAACTGCTCTCTGATGCCAGTATCAAATACCATCTAGATGAAAAACTCTTTAACCTCTGCCACCTTGTGTCAGCAGTGTCATTGCCCACTTTGCACCAGGTTTTCAAGCTCATTCCCTTCAATTCTGTATACAAGAAATGCAGCATGTCCTTGAATGCTGATAAAAATAAACCCCCCTCGCCGGTGTTGAAGGAGAGGCATGTCCCATACCTTGGCAACCATCTCTCTCAAAAGGAAACTATTGATGAGGAGACCAACACCAGATCAATAATAATAATAATCGCTTATTGTCACAATGAAGTTACTGTGAAAAGCCCCTAGTCGCCACATTCCGGCGCCTGTTCGGGGGGCTGGAATGGGAATTGAACCCGCGCTGCTGCATTACAAGCCAGCTGTTTAGCCCACTGTGCTAAACCAGCCCCTAGCCAACTACATTGGCTCAGCATTCTACAAACTAAGGCAGAGAAGTTTTGACAACAAGGACCTCCGCTAGCCAACAAAAGTGTACAGAGCAGTTGTCGTCACCACACTTCTGTACTGCACTGAGACCTCGGCTGTGTATCGCTAGCACATGAGAACTTTAGAAAAATCCCATCGGCAATGCCTCCAGATTCAATGGGAACAAGTGCTAATGTCTTTCTTAAAACCAGCTCCACGAGCATTCAGGCACAATTCCTGTAAAATCAACTTTGATAGATTGGACATGGTGTCCGGATTTCCAAAGAGCATTACCCTGGCCAGTTCCTGTTCTCTCAACTCTCAAGAGGAGCACAAAGAAAATGAAGCAGAAGAAAGAACATGCATTTCTACAGTCCCTTTGCGGCCCAGGTTATTCGAGCCTCGGTTTAATGTCTCATTGAAGACAACACCTCATACTGTGCAGCAAGCCCTCATTACTGTATTGATCATCGGCACAGATTTTGTGCTCAAGCCGCTGGAGTGGGACTTGATTGAGCGATGTCTTGATGCAGAGGCAGGAGCGTGGCTGACTGAGCAATAACTGACACCACTGCGAAAGTTGCACATATCCGTTTCTCAATGTTTAAACCTGATTATCCTCCGATGGGTTTGACCTTTTTCAGAAATCAATCAGTCACATTAGTTGCAAGGCATGGTGGGAGACAGTCAGACCCAATCAGCTCTGTTGGAGTGTGAGATTGTACATGGTCAGAGACAATCAGGGATTGTTGGTGTTGATATTAGCCAGTCAGGTGGGTTGATAGGAGGACTTAGTCATTGCCTGACTCAATTAGGCAACACAATATTCAGCCTTTTCCTTTCTCACTTCTGCTTGTAAAGGAAGTTGCAACCGAGTTCCCAAAAGTCTTTGCCGTATTATTGATTTGGTCCTGTAACATGTGATTGTGTAACATGTGATCGTGCCACACGTGCGACATGAGCATGACATTTTGTCAATGTTAATGTATTTACTTTAGGACTTGCGGGTGCGGCGATGACCAGCTGAGTCGCACGTTTCGGCAGCTCCCGGTGTAACGGACTTTTGGGCTCTTAATAAGAGCCCCAACGGCAATTTTAACGGCTAAAAGTACTGTGCGGTGAACCAGAAGGGAATCCCCCCTGGATACGGATGGAAAAAGGAGAGGAAGGTGGCCGGATTGCGGTGCATCCTTTAGAGCAGCGGCAAGGAAGGCAAGCAAAAACCAAGGTGGCGTCGGAAGGTGGCAGTTTAATATGGGGCCCTGAACAACACGAGTTTTTGAAACGCTGCGTGGAAGAACTCAAAAAGGAAATGAAGAAGGAGCTGTTGGCCCCGATATTACAGGAGATCGAAGGGCTAAAGGAGGAGCAAAAGACCCAGGAGCGGGAGCTTCGGGTCGTGAAGGCAAAGGCTGCCGAGAATGAGGACGACATACAGGGCCTGGTGGTGAAGACGGAGATGCACGAGGCACACCATAAACGATGTGTGGAAAGGCTGGAGGCGCTGGAGAACAACGCGAGTAGGAACAACCTAAGGATTCTTGGCCTTCCTGAAGGTGCGGAGGGAGCGGACGTCGGGGCATATGTGAGCACGAATCTGCACTCGTTAATGGGAGCGGAGGCCCCGGCGGGTCCGCTGGAGGTGGAGGGAGCATACCGAGTGATGGCGCGAGGACCGAGAGCAGGAGAAATTCCTAGAGCCATAGTGGTGAGATTCCTCCGTTTTAAGGATAGAGAGATGGTCCTTAGTTGGGCAAAGAAAACTCGGAGCAGTAAGTGGGAGAACGCGGTGATCCGCGTATACCAAGACTGGAGTGCAGAGGTGGCGAGAAGGAGGGCGAGCTTTAATCGGGCCAAGGCGGTGCTTCACAAAAAGAAGATAAAATTCGGAATGCTGCAACCGGCAAGACTGTGGGTCACATATCAAGGGAGGCACCACTACTTTGAGACGGCGGATGAGGCGTGGACTTTTATCGTGGTTGAAAAATTGGAATGAGCGGGTTATTAAAAAAAAGAACGTTTGAAACAAAGTGGTGGGGCGAGTATGGGGGGCGAAGAAGGGGGGAAAGAGGAGTTTTATGTTATTAATCCTGCGATGTGGTAACTTTTCTCTCTTCCACAGGAGGTGGTGGGGGGAGGAAAGGAGGTGGAAGAGATGGGGCGTTGGCCATTGGGGGCGGGGCCAAGGGGGAAGCGCGGGCTCGGTTCCCGCGCTATGATAATCATGGCGGGAATAGGGAAGCAGGAAGGAGGGGGCATCGCACGGTGCGAGCCGAGGTCACGGGGGGAAGCCGAGGTCGGCCAGAGTTTGCTGACTTCTGGGAGCAACATGGAGGGTGTACCTACGCTAGTGGGGGATCTAGCGGGGGGGGGGGGTGGGAGGGGGGAATTATTGGGCTGCTGCGGCTGGGGAGAGGGGGGAGTTGGTATGGGGTGGGATGGGCGGGGGGGCTCCGCCTGGGGGGGGACACAGCTGCGTGGGAACCGGGTGAGGAGCTGGAAAAAGGGGATGGCTAATCGACAAGGGGGGGGGGGGGTAAAAAGCCCCCCAACCCGGCTGATCACGTGGAACGGGAGAGGGCTGAACGGGCCGATAAAGAGGGCACGGGTACTCGCACACCTTAAGAAACTTAAGGCAGACGTGGTTATGTTACAGGAAACGCATTTGAAACTGATAGACCAGGTGAGACTACGCAAAGGTTGGGTGGGGCAGGTGTTCCATTCGGGGCTAGATGCGAAAAACAGGGGGGTGGCTATATTAGTGGGGAAGCGGGTAATGTTTGAGGCAAAGACTATAGTGGCGGATAGCGGGGGCAGATACGTGATGGTGAGTGGCAAACTACAGGGGGAGACGGTGGTTTTGGTAAACGTATATGCCCCGAACTGGGATGATGCCAATTTTATGAGGCGTATGCTAGGACAGATCCCGGACCTAGAGGTGGGAAAGTTGGTAATGGGGGGAGATTTCAATACGGTGTTGGAACCAGGGCTGGACAGGTCGAGGTCCAGGACTGGAAGGAGGCCGGCAGCAGCCAAGGTGCTTAAAGATTTTATGGAGCAGATGGGAGGAGTAGACCCGTGGAGATTTAGCAGACCTAGGAGTAAGGAGTTTTTGTTTTTCTCCTATGTCCACAAAGTCTATTCGCGAATAGACTTTTTTGTTTTGGGAAGGGCGTTGATCCCGAAGGTGAGGGGAACGGAGTATACGGCTATAGCCATTTCGGATCACGCTCCACATTGGGTGGACTTAGAGATAGGGGAGGAAACGGAAGGGCGCCCACCCTGGAGAATGGACATGGGACTAATGGCAGATGAGGGGGTGTGTCTAAGGGTGAGGGGGTGCATTGAAAAGTACTTGGAACTCAATGACAATGGGGAGGTCCAGGTGGGAGTGGTCTGGGAGGCGCTGAAGGCAGTGGTCAGAGGGGAGCTGATATCAATAAGGGCACATAAAGGAAAGCAGGAGAGTAGGGAACGGGAGCGGTTGCTGCAAGAACTTCTGAGGGTGGACAGGCAATATGGAGGAGGGACTGTACAGGGAAAGGCAAAGGCTACACGTAGAATTTGACTTGCTGACAACGGGTACTGCAGAGGCACAGTGGAGGAAGGCACAGGGTGTACAGTACGAATATGGGGAGAAGGCGAGCAGGTTGCTGGCCCACCAATTGAGGAAAAGGGGAGCAGCGAGGGAAATAGGGGGAGTGAGGGATGAGGAAGGAGAGATGGAGCGGAGAGAGTGAATGGAGTGTTCAAGGCATTTTATAAAAAGTTATACGAAGCTCAACCCCCGGATGGGAGGGAGAGAATGATGGGCTTTCTGGACCGGCTGGAATTTCCCAAGTTGGAGGAGCAGGAAAGGGTGGGACTGTGAGCACAGATTGAAATAGAGGAAGTAGTGAAAGGAATTAGGAGCATGCAGGCGGGGAAGGCTCCGGGACCGGATGGATTCCCAGTTGAATTTTACAGGAAATATGTGGACTTGCTCGCCCCGCTACTGATGAGGACCTTTAATGAGGCAAAGGAAAGGGGACAGCTGCCCCCGACTATGTCTGAGGCAACAATATCGCTTCTCCTAAAGAAGGAAAAGGACCCCCCTATTTCCCTCCTAAATGTAGACGCTAAGATTCTGGCCAAGGTAATGGCAATGAGGATAGAGGATTGTGTCCCGAGGGTGGTCCATGAGGACCAAACTGGGTTTGTGAAGGGGAGACAGCTGAATACGAATATACGGAGGCTGCTAGGGGTAATGATGATGCCCCCACCAGAGGGGGAAGCGGAGATAGTGGTGGCGATGGATGCCGAGAAAGCATTTGATAGAGTGGAGTGGGATTATTTGTGGGAGGTGCTGAGGAGATTTGGTTTTGGAGATGAGTATGTTGGATGGGTGCAGCTGTTGTATAGGGCCCCAGTGGCGAGTGTGGTCACGAATGGATGGAGATCTGCATACTTTCAGCTCCATAGAGGGACAAGGCAGGGATGCCCTCTGTCCCCATTATTGTTTGCACTGGCGATTGAGCCCCTGGCAATAGCATTGAGGGGTGCCAAGAAGTGGAGGGGAGTACTTAGAGGAGGAGAAGAACACCGGGTATCTCTGTATGTGGATGACTTGTTGTTATATGTAGCGGACCCGGCGGAGGGGATGCCAGAGATAATGCGGACACTTCGGGAGTTTGGAGAATTCTCAGGATATAAACTGAACATGGGGAAAAGTGAGTTGTTTGTGGTGCATCCAGGGGAGCAGAGCAGAGAAATAGAGGACTTTCCGCTGAGGAAGGTAACGAGGGACTTTCGTTACTTGGGGATCCAGATAGCCAAGAATTGGGGTACATTGCATAGGTTAAATTTAACGCGATTGGTGGAACAAATGGAGGACTTCAAGAGATGGGACATGGTATCCCTGTCACTGGCAGGGAGGGTGCAGGCAGTTAAAATGGTAGTCCTCCCGAGATTCCTCTTTGTGTTTCAGTGCCTCCCGGTGGTGATCACTAAGGCTTTTTTCAAAAGGATCGAAAAGAGTATCATGAGTTTTGTGTGGGCCGGGAAGACCCCGAGAGTGAGGAAGGGATTCTTACAGCGTAGTAGGGATAGGGGGGGGCTGGCACTACCGAGCCTAAGTGATTACTACTGGGCCGCCAATATCTCAATGGTGAGTAAGTGGATGGGAGAAGAGGAGGGAGCGGCGTGGAAGAGATTGGAGAGGGTGTCCTGTAGGGGGACTAGCCTACAAGCTATGGTGACGGCCCCATTGCTGTTCTCACCGAAGAAATACACCACAGGCCCGGTGGTGGTGGCGACTTTGAAAATTTGGGGACAGTGGAGACGGCATAGGGGAAAGACGGGAGCCTTGGTGGGGTCCCCGATAAGAAACAATCATAGGTTTGCCCCGGGGAGAATGGATGGGGGATTTGGAATATGGCAAAGAGCAGGAGTAACGCAACTGAAAGATCTGTTTGTGGATGGGGAGTTCGCAATTCTGGGAGCGCTGACCGAGAAATATGGGTTGCCCCAAGGGAATGCATTCCGGTATATGCAACTGAGGGCTTTTGCGAGGCAGCTGTTGAGGGAATTCCCGCAGCTCCCGACGCATGAGGTGCAGGACAGAGTAATCTCAAAGACATGGGTGGGGGACGGTAAGGTGTCAGATATATATAGGGAAATGAGGGACGAGGGGGAGATCATGGTAGATGAGCTGAAAGGGAAATGGGAAGAAGAGCTGGGGGAGCAGATTGAGGAGGGGCTGTGGGCAGATGCCCTAAGTAGGGTAAACTCATCGTCCTCGTGTGCCAGGCTAAGCCTGATTCAATTTAAGGTGTTACACAGGGCGCATATGACTGGAGCACGGCTCAGTAAATTTTTTGGGGCAGAGGATAGGTGTGCGAGATGCTCGAGAAGCCCAGCGAATCACACCCACATGTTCTGGTCATGTCCGGCACTACAGGGGTTCTGGGTGGGGGTGACAAAGGTGCTTTCGAAAGTAGTGGTGGTCCAGGTCGAACCAAGCTGGGGGTTGGCTATATTTGGGGTTGCACAAGAGCCGGGAGTGCAGGAGGCGAGAGAGGCCGATGTTTTGGCCTTTGCGTCCCTAGTAGCCTGGCGCAGGATACTGTTGATGTGGAAGGAAGCCAAGCCCCCGGGGGTGGAGACCTGGATAAATGACATGGCAGGGTTTATAAAGCTGGAACGGATTAAGTTCGTCCTAAGGGGATCGGCTCAAGGGTTCACCAGGCGGTGGCAACCGTTCGTCGAATACCTCACAGAAAGATAGAGGGAATGGAAAAGAAGGCAGCAGCAGCAGCAGTCCAGGGGGGGGGGGGGGGGGGGGGGGGGGGAGGAACCAGAAGGAGTCTCAGGGTTATTAATATATATGTATAATATGTATAGGTCGTTGCTATAAATAATTGTATATTGGATTGTTAAACCATATTTTTGGAGAGTGTTTATCTGAGACAAGGCAGTTGCCATTTAGTTTTAGTTTTAGTTTTTGTTATATATTATTTATTCTTTGTTTATAAAACAGGTCATTGTTATTTATACTGTTATATTATTGTGTAAAGGATACACAATGTACTGTGATGGTTGACCAAAAATTTTCAATAAAATATTCTTTAAAAAAAAAATGTATTTACTTTAATTGAGTGTCACCAAGTCGCGAATGAAATATTTTTACTTTATTTCTTGTCGTGAGATGAATTAGTATATATTTTCCAAATGCAATAGAAATCTTTGTAAAAGTAATGTTTAAGTAAGAACTACCGCTTTGATATTTCTACATTGACCGCCATGAGAAATATCAAGTAAATACCACTGATTCAACAAAATTATGGATATGAGCAACTTCTAAAGTTTTCGTAAAATGTCACGACTTTTTAAAATACACAGCATGTTATAAAAATAATAAATGAACTGAAACCAAACCTCAACCAATTCACTGGCTCCCACACACCACCATAGAAACTCATATGCAGAAGCACCAATGCTACCTGACTCCAGTAATAAATTGTATTAAACAATAGCACCGCACACAACGCAGGCTAGCACAAGCTGCTCCTTTCCCAGTAACTCGGTTTAGTCTGGCCAGGGGATATGGTCTGTGGGCCCTTTCCATCTTTCCCTCCTCACCTTGCACTTACTGATTCTGATAATCTGATCACAAACATTTCAGACTGGCCTGGTTAGTGAACGTGGAAGAGAGTGGTGACTCAGACATGGGATTTCCTCTCAGCTGGGTTGAGCTCTGCAGTGTATCTTTGCTAGAAGTTTGTGGTTATGAGGCAGGACCAGCTGCAAAGAAATTCCAGCCAATTCTGGATGTCACGGAATGACTGACAGTGGGGGGTGGGGAGGTGCGACATGCAGGACTGGAATTTAGCGTAGCTAAAGCTATCCGTTCTGCGGATGAGAAGTCTTCATCTTCTGGCTAGCCATGCCAGAAAGCCAAAATACATACTCAGTGTACAAAAAAGATTTATAACTGTGGTGGTATGTATTAGAGGTAATATGGTACACCAGGAATGCCGAGGTGCTATTGGAGGACAGATGCTGGATCCCGATTGGATCCTCCACCTACTGGGCTCCACCCAGATAGGAGGGGTATAAGAACCTGGGTTTAATCCCCGCAGCTGCATTCTGTGATTGAGCTGCTGGGGAACGTGTCTGAACAAGTCTGCTCAATAAAGCCTCGATTGAAGTTCTTTACGTCTCGCCTCGTGTGTGATCGATGGTGCTACAATAACCTTTTATCAAAGGTTACAATTATGGGGAAGGACTGAACAGGCCAGAGATCTTTTCTAGAAAAGGCAAGGTTGAAGCGTGACCCAATAATGATGATTAAACTTATGATTGGGGGTTGACTAGACAGGATGGTTCTACTTATGGGGCATCCAAAACTAGTGGTCATAAATAATGGCTGTCAGTTTATGTCTCCATATCTAAGGCAGAAGTTCTTCCATAGAAGGAATGCCAAACTAATCCCTGGGATGGTGGTCGAAGTAGATGATCTGTCATGATTTGTTTGAACAGCGGGGGAGCCTTGATAGGCACAATGGCCTACTCCTATGTTCCTATATCACAAATAAATCTAATATGGAACTCAACAGAAACGTCTTTATCCAGAGAGAGGTTAGAAAATGGAACTCATGAGTGAGGCCCTGTGGAGGATAAACTCCACGTCAATGTGTGCGAGGCTTGGCTTAATTCAACTTAAAGTGGTGAATAGGGCTCACCTGACTAGGTCCAGGGTGAGTTGGTTCTTTGCAGATGCTGTGGCCCTTTGGCTAAGATCAAGTGTAGTATCTGCTCTGCCTTTTGGCTCAAATCTGGTATGTCTCTCTTGTGGGGACCATGAATTGGATTCAATTTGACTTGGTTTTAGGAGCAGGCGAGGAGCGGGATTCGGGGTTCGCCCCTGTCCACACTCTGAGCCCTGGCTTTGTAACTCAGAAAAAGTAATTTAAAAAAAATAAAAAATTAGAATACCCAATAATTTTTTCTTTCCAATTAAGAGGCAATTTAGAGTGGCCAATCCACCTATCCTGCACATCTTTGGGTTGTGGGGGTGAGACCCACGCAGACACGGGGAGAATGTGCAAACTCTACATGGACAGTGACCCGGGGCCGGGATCAAACCTGGGTCCTCAGCGACGTGAGGCAGCAGTGCTAACCACTGCGCCACCGTGCCGCCAAGATCCAGCCAATTATTAACATATGTTCTGGTCGTGTCCCAAGCTTGTGGGTTTCTGGGTCTCCTTCTTGAGCACCATGTGGGCGATTCTGACAATTGAGCTGCAGCCCTGTCCCTTGGTGGCCATATTTGGGGTGTTGGACTCGCCAGGGCTGCAGGTGAGTGCAGGGGCTGATGTCCTGGCCTTCGCCTCGCTGATTGCCCGGAGGCGAGTGCTGATGGGATGAAGGTCAATCTTTCCACCCAGTGCCTATGTGTGGCTGGGAGATCTGATGGAATTCCTCTACCTCAAGAAAGTCAAGTACACCGTAAGGGGAAGAATTGAGGCTTTTTACTGAAGGTGGCAGCCATTTATTCTGTATTTCAAAGAGCTGGTCACATTAGTTGCTAATGGGGGATAAGGGGAAGGGGGAAGCTTTGGTGTTTTTGGAGGGATGGGGCTAGGGTCTAGGGGGGTGGTGGGGGGCTGTTATTCTAATTGGTTGTGTTGTTTTGTTTTTGGATTATGTATAAAATGAAAATGGTTGAATAAAAATATTTTTTAAAAATGGAACTCACTGCTATGGAATGGAGAAGCAAATTACACAAATGCGTATAAGCGGAAGCAGGAGAAGGAATAGATGGATTCAGTGATGGATGAAGCTCAAACGGAGCACACACAGTGGCAGAGACTTGAATAATCTGTTTCTGTGCTGTACATTCAAGTACAATGAACGTAATTCCGGGAGACTAGTGGACAATTTCAGAAAGAAGGGTCGGCAACCCAAGTGGAAAAGTCAAATTGATGAATGCAGAATAAGAAGAGAAAAGAGTCGAGACAAATATGCCACATCATCGTGCTAACCCTGAATTAATTTGGAACAGGAATTCCTGCATTTAATAACATGTAATCCCTGCTCATGTCATATGACAAAAGCATGGTTTTGATTTTAAACCCTGGCCCATAAACTCTACCTTCCCACACAAACAAAATTACATTTCTCCACAGAGTTTCTTTATTAGATTTTCAATAATTTCTCCTGAGAGCTCGTTTTTATTGCATTTGTTAAAAAGGGACAGTTAATCAGGACATTGCATCCTGCTTTGTCTTTCTACAATGTCCTGGACAATATTGATCCCTCTACCATCACTTAAAAGCAGATTATCAGGTCAGTATCACATTGCCGTAAGTGGGGCCTGGCTGTGTGCAAATTGGCTGCCACATGACAACCATACTTTGTTAGTTATAAAGTACTTTTGAACATCTTCAAGTCATGAAAGACACTAAATAAATGTAAATCATTCTTACATTTCTCTTGTAACACTCAGTCCTTAATCTACATTTAACTTTTTCACATTAAACTGATTGATAAACCTAAACTTCACTATTGCATTTTTCCTTGCACACTTCAAAGAACAAAGAAAAGTACAGCACTGGAACAGGCCCTTCAGCTCTCCAAGCCTGCGCCGACCATGCTGCCCGTCTAAACTAAAATCTTCCACACTTCCGGGGTCTGTATCCCTCTATTCCCATCCTATTCATGTATTTGCCAAAATGCCGCTTAAACGTCACTATCGTAAACATTCATTTAGGTCCAACTGCTACCGAGGGATTGAGTGGCTGCAGCTCTGTTTCTGACACTTTTCCTATGGACTGGGGTTATTTCCCCGAGGCCAGGGATAATTTTCCATATGCGAGAGATTCCCACTAGCACTAGGGAGCTCTCCAAGGAAAGCGTTGGCAGTATGGAGCTGACAACACCGCTGCCTTGGATTGCCTTCACGGTTCTAGGAATTTGAGGTGGACCTCTTGGACACTGCTCCGAGCAAAATTCCATAGGCGCATTAAAAGGTTTGGCTTTGTTTTTCCATTTTATTTGTATACATTTTTGCTGATTAGTCACTAAAGTATTGGCGATGGGGGAAAAGAAGGTTTGACGGGGCAAGTAGGTTAGAAGTGAGAGATCATGTGATGAAATCACCAGGAATACTTCCAGCAGTGTTGGCAATTACATGGCAGTTCATGAAGCATTATCTACACTATAGTATCATGAGAGGCAGGAGGAGCAGTGAATCTTCACTAGAAGTGCAAGCTGCACAGACAAGGAAGGTCTCTCCTGGGTTGCAAGGAATCTCTAAATTATCAGACCGCTGATCCAACATCCAGTGCTGGTTGAGCAGAAATTTCCTCCAATTAAATATTATGAAAACATTGTCTTCAATCTTCTTCCACTACAAACATATTTTGCTTGCTACCAATTCCATCCCTCACCCTGCAGCTGTCTGAGGCTGAGACAAACTATTTGCAATCTTGGTGTCCTACTGGACTCAGAGATGAGCTCCTGATCACTGATCCTTGCCACCAATAAGACAACTTCTGCAACATCGTCCGACTTTGCCCCTACCTCAGCACATCTGCTGCTCAAACTTTGCTTCCACTAGGCGTAAATATTCCAACACACTCCTAATTGGTTCCCACGCTTTACCGCTGTCCTTGCTTGCAACAAGTGCCATTCACTTGTATTCATTGACCTAAATTGGTTCCTGGTCAAGAGATGCTCAATTTCAAAATTCCCATCCATCAAATCCCTCCAAAGTTTCATCCCCCCCCCCCCCCCCCCCCCCATCTTTATACTTGTCGTATGAAGAACGTTTGAGGACTCTGGGTCTGTACTCGTTGCAGTTTAGAACTATGAGTGGGGATCTTACTGAAACGTACAGGATACTGCGAGGCCTGAATAGAGTGGACGTGGAGAGGATGTTTTCACTTGTAGAAAAAACAAGAACCAGAGGACACCATCTCAGATTAAAGGGACGATCCTTTAAAACAGAGATGAAATGAAAATCGCTTATTGTCACAAGTAGGCTTCAAATGAAGTTACTGTGAAAAGCCCCTAGTCGCCACATTCCGGCACCTGTTCGGGGAGGAATTTCTTCAGCGAGAGGGTGGTGAATCTATGGAACTCTTTGCCGCAGAAGGCAGTGGAGGCCAATTCACTGAGTGTCTTTTGTAGCCACCTTAAATGGCTGATTCCCGATTAATTTGGCCAAAACCCGATTTAAAATGGCTAACCGAAAACGCTGATGGGAAAAGCAGCCAACAGGACACAAACGGACAGCTGCAGACAGAATAGCGTATTCGGCTCTGGGGAAGTCGGCCCAGATCGATACTCAAGACTATTAGCAGCACATCAACCCAGACATCTGCAGTTTAATCGGCTATCCCCGGGAACAATTGCAACATATTAACAATTGAATGCCGGGCCAGACCTGTTGGCGCCTGCAGTGGCCGAAACAAAGACAGGTGAACGACCACCCCCCAATCGAGGAATCGCCCCATTATTGGAGCATATCGAACCCAGTGATTGGGAACAAGTCCAATCA
Source organism: Scyliorhinus torazame (assembly GCF_047496885.1). Classification (NCBI taxonomy): domain Eukaryota; kingdom Metazoa; phylum Chordata; class Chondrichthyes; order Carcharhiniformes; family Scyliorhinidae; genus Scyliorhinus; species Scyliorhinus torazame. The sequence continues at coordinate 203,849,800 of NC_092708.1, read as the reverse complement.
CTTGGGACTCAGGGTCAAGGGCCGCCCCGAGAGGCGGGAAGCCCCTGGACCCTATAAAGTAAGGGGCCAAGTTCAGATCTCTCTCTCTCTCTCTCCCTTCTTCACCTGCTCGCAACCTTCGCAAGAACCTTCGACAAAGAACCGTAAGTCTGACTCCAGCCATCGCTACCCAATAGAGATTCCTAGCCATCGACCCGTATCAGCCTTTTGAATCCCGCAGGCCAGATCCAATTCGATAAACTATTCGTTTCCCTGACCTGGTGGGCCATCTCCTAAAGTTAAGTATTGGCCAGTAGTGGTAGGTTTTGGTATAGATAGTAGGATTATTGTGTAAGTATTGATTGCTGTACATAATAAATGACCGTTGATTTCAATCTTACTAAGCGGTGTGTTGACTTATTAATCATAACTCGAGCTTGAACCACGTGGCGGTATCAGAGAGATACCTGGCGACTCGTGAGCAAAGGTGACATAATCAGAGCTAATAAACTAAGGCTAAAAAGAGCAACAGTTTAAGACAGAGATGGATAGGTTTTTGATTAATAAGGAAATCACGGGTTATGGGGAGAAGGCAAGAGAATGGGGGGTGAGAAAATATCAGCCATAATTGAATGGCAGAGCAGACTCGATGGGCCAAGTGGCCTAATTCTGCTCCTATGTCTTATGGTCTATTATCTTCTCTAGCCCGACAACCTTCCGAGAGAGCAACATGCCTCGAATTGTGGCTTCTTGAGCACCCCTGATAGTAAGCATTCCATCACTTCAGCTGCCTAGGCTCTAAGTTCTCGAATTCGTCCCTCAACCCCTCTGCCTCGATACCTCTCTTTCCTTCTTTAAGACACTTCTTAAAATCTACATTTTGAGGAAGCTTTAGGTCACTTGTCTTCTGTGTTTCAGTGTCAAATTTCATTTGTTAATATGCCAATGTAGCACCTTGGAATGTTGCACTATGTTAAGGGTGCCAATGTTGCTCTTGTATCTCGCTTCTGTTTTGTGACAACGTTTATTTACTTTCCAATGAGTTGCAGCTGGGTTTCTATGATCAAAGAAGACGGGAGAGCCTGGTGGGTAGAGAGCAGATTTAACCCAAATTTTTCAATTGAGGTTTCTACATCTGTAAGAATGTTAATTGTATGTTAATTGAGTGTTTACTGGTTGTCAGTTGGAAATTCACCAGTGTGCCTATAAATACGAGCAAACTGAAACTGTTTTTTGGGTTTGAAGGTATATGCTTGCAATGTGTATCTCGAAAAAAAAAGCTCATCAGTCTATAGAGAATAGACTCCAGCTCTATCCTTCAGTGTGCTGCTATCTGGAATAGAACAAAGGGTACTGCAAATACTGTGACACCTGGGATGAATACTGTTCTTGCATCAGTGTGGGGCCTACGCGGCGCACCTCCTGGCTGGGGGGAGCACAGCAGTGGGGAAGGGGATGCAGGGAAGGGCGGGACAGAGGGGGATGGGAGAAGAACACAAAAGGAACAGAGCAGGAAAAATGAGTTGGGCTTTGTACGGGCTTCAGTGAGTGAGGAACAGGTTGAGGTACAAAATGGCGCAGCAAGCAGCCACTTTGGAGGGTCCCTGGGCAAAGGGAAACCCCGGAATGCAGGGTTGCATCCACCAGGTAAGTACGGTTGATTTCGCAGGAGCAGGGGGACAAAAAACTCCCACCAGGTATATTATCTGGAATGTCAGGGTACTTAACGGCACAGGGAAAAGATCCAGAGTCTTCGCCCACCTAAGAAGCCTGAAAGCCGACATGGTCTTCCTGCAGGAAACACACCTGATGGAGAAGGACCGACTGCGGGTAAGGAAGGGCTGGGTGGGACAGACGTACCATTCATGCTATAGTTCGAGGGCTAGGGGAGTAGCCATATTGATTAGAAAGAGGACGAGATTCATGGCGACAAGGACAGCTACGGACCAAGGGGGACGGTACGTCATGCTGAGCGGTGGCCCAAACGGGGCACCGTTAGTCCTGGTAAATGTGTACACGCCCAACTGGGACGACACATGCTTCATAAAAAAGACCATGGTGGAAATCCCTGACATGGACACATACCGACTGATCATGGGGGCGACGTCAACTGTGTACAGGACCCACTGATGGACCAATCGAACCTCAGATTGGGGAAAAGGACGGGCATGGCTAGGGAACTGGGAACATTCATAGAGCAGGTGGGGACAGTGGACCAGTAGGGGTTCTTACACGCCGGTGAGAAGGAATTCTCGTTCTTTTCACCGGTCCATATACTCAAGGGTAAACTTCTTTGCAGTGGGGAAAGTGGTGCCTCCAGGAATAGTAAGAGTGGAATACTCCGCGATAGTTATCTCTGACCACACTCCACATTACACGGATGTGAAGTTGGAGATGGGACAGGAACTCTGGCACTTCCAAATTAAATACTTTCTCCGCAAAGAGATGGCAAGATACCCCAAGGGCCCCGAGAGATACTTTACTGGAGGAACTAATCAATACAGACAACAAGGAGGGAGAGAACCATGGGAACATGTACGGACGGTTGCTGGACAGGGCAAGACTACCACTGGACGAAGGCAGATGGAAATGGGAAGACGCATTCTCCCTGTGTTTGCGTGGGTTTCGCCCCCACAACCCAAAGCTGTGCAGAGTAGATGGATTGGCTACGCTAAATTGCCCCTTAATTGGACAAAATGAATTGTGTACTCTAAATTTATTAAAATAAAGGAAATGGGAGGACAAATTGGGGACGGAAGTGTGTTGGGGACTCTGGAGCGAAGCACTGAGTAGGGCTAACTCCTTCTCGTCCTGTGCTAAGCTAAGTCTCATGCAGTTTAAAGTGGTACACAGAGCTCACCTAACTAGAACCTGAATGAACAGGTGCTTCCCAGAGATGGAGGACAAATGTGAACGGTGCCAGGGAGGCCCGGCTAACCACGCCCACATGTTCTGGGCATGTCCCAGACTTGCCGGGTTCTGGGCAGCCTTCTTCGAGGTGATGTCCAAGGTTGTGGGGTGAGGGTGGAGCCATGCCCAAGAGTGGCAATCTTCCGGGTATCGGAACAGCCAGAGCTACACATGTGGAAGGGGGCCAAGACCCTGATTGTTACTTCATTAATCGCACAACAGAGAATCCTGCTTGGCTTGCGATCAGCAGCACCACCCACAGCTGCAGACTGGCTGGCAGACGTGGCGGAATTTCTCCACTTGGGGAAGATCAATTACACCATCCAAGGGTCAGAGGAGAGCTTCCACAAAGTGTGGGGCCATTCATTAGCCGGTTCCAAGAAGGCACACACAAGAGAAAGGGGTGGGGTGGGGGGGGGGGGTGAAGAGGGGCCACACAGCTCCCCCCCTCGCAACAATAAAAACAAAAAGCCCCCAACAGAAAAAAGCGGTGCACAGTACAAGGCATCCAGGGCAGATGGCAACACTAAGAGCGAGACGCGAGACTAAACTACTAATGAGGGAAGTGGGGGGGGGACGGGGGGGACGGGGGACCTCATGTAAAAAGCGTTGTAAGTAAGAAATGAACTTGTTTGTTTTTACCAGAAATATTTGAACTGTTAATCTGTAAAAACTGTAAAATACCAATAAAAATATTTCAAACGAAAAATCAGTGTGGGGCCTTGTAACTTGGAAAATAGCTGCCAATTTCTTTGTACACTCGTATGAAAGGTCCCTCCACTACTGATCGAGTGAGAGAGAGAGAAAATGGGAGAACAGGGACTTTCACTCCAGTAGACTCTGAGTCGTCAATATCCACACTAAAACATGAGCAGTGACATTAATAAATCAATAGGAGCACACTGTAATATATTGAAACTTCTCAGATGAGAGGCCATCAGCCAGGGTCATTAGAGAGTGTGGAATTCAGCTCCCATGCCCGATCTGACAAGCCATGTTTTCATATACTTCAGTCTTAAAATAAAATTATTACTGATTACGATAGGCAATAGATTTTATTTCCATTACAAAGAAAACAACCTCTGACAGACTCAATATGTGTACTTAATATTTAAAAAATGGAAAAGCTTCGAAATGTGCAAAAAGCCGATCAACTATTTAGAGACAAATTCACATTTGTCAACCCTATGGCAGAATCGTTTTACGACACCATTTTTACAATTGAGATCCACCCGTACTGACGTTGCTAAGAGCTCAAAAAAAAATCTTTATTCATAGTAATTCAGGAATTGTACTTGCAAGGCAGGGGAACCCCTCGCCTGCCTCTGGGCTGTCACTGGAATCTGGGACAGCAGTTAGTGGGATAGGTTTGGAAACACAGATGATGCTTCCACTTATGGGGTGTCTAAAAAAGACAGTGAGAATAAATATAATATAGCCACTAATAGATCCAATTGGGAATTCAGGAGAAGCTCTTATATCCAAAGAGTGTTTAGAATGTGGAAGTCGCTACTCCACAGAGCGACTGAAACCAGTCGCACGGTTGCAAATAAGCAAAGCCTCGATAGGCACAGGACAAGGAAACAAACAGATGGTTATGATGATGGGGTGAGATGCAGAGAGGTGGATGAGGCTCGTGTGGAGCATACACACCGGCTTGGACCAATAGACCTGAATGGTCTGTTTTTGAGTTGCACAACAGCACAGTAGTAGAGTGGTTAGCACCGTCGCTTCACAGCTCGAGAGTCCCAGGTTCGATTCCCGGCTTGGGTCACTGTCTGTGTGGAGTCTGCACGTTCTCCCTGTGTCTGCGTGGGTTTCCTCCGCGTGCTCCAGTTTCCTCCCAGTCGAAAGATGTGCAGGTTAGGTGGATTGGCCATGCTAAAATTGCCTTTATTGTCCAAAACGGTTAAGAGGGGTTACTGGGTTATGGGGATAGGGTGGAGATGTGGGCTTAAGTGGGGTGCTCTTTCCAAGAGCTGGTGCAGACCTGATGGGCTGAATGTTCTCTTTCTGCACTATAAATTATATGATTCTATGAGCTAGAGTGCTGTGTATATTCTCATCATCGCATTACAGGAAGGATGCAACTGGAGAAGCTACAGAGGAGATATGCAGAGAGTGTTGCCAGAAGAGAATTTGAGCTACGATGAGGGATTGTATAGGCTGGGTTGTTTGGAACAGCATAGGCTGAGGGGAGGTTTAGTTGAAGAGCACAACATTATGAAGGGCCTAAATAAAAAGTGGGTAGGAAGGATCCATTCCCCTTAGCAAAGAGATCAAAGTGAGCCATAGATTTAAAGCAATTGGTGGAAAGATTAGAGGGAAGTTGAATAATATTTTCACCAGAGGATAGTGGAGGTCTGGAACTCATTGTCTGAAAGGGTTGTCGAGGCAGAAACCCTCAATGCATTTAAAAATACTTGGAGAGGCACATGAGGTGTCATAGCCTGTAGGGCTCGGGATGAAGAGGTAGAAAGCGGTATTGGACTGAATAGCTCTTTGTCGGCCGACAAAGACACAACGGGCCAAATGATCTCCTTCTGTGCTGTAAATTTTCTATATTTCTACACACTGCGTAATTTCACAGAGAGTTTAGAATAGTCTATGGTAGGGTTTTTCAAAGTGCGGGTCATGACCTGTGGTGAGGGTCGTGGGCGGGTGTTGGGAGGGGCGTGGTCCTGATCGCGGAGAAGGGCCCAAAGCTGCTACCGGCTTTTAAATTGAGAATGGCGGCTGCTGCCCCCTTTTAAATGAAAAATTAGGCTGTGTGCAGTCTTCCAGCAAAAAGCGGCAGCAGAGAGCAGGTCATGCGCCCTGCATGTACACTTGACATCAGTCGCCCTTCATGTACGTGCATTTAATGCCAAATCATGGAGCAGAGTTGCTTCCATTTTCTAGCCGCTGGCAAGAGGACTGTGAAGATGGATCATTTTCTTAAAAGTAAATAGATGACCAGCGATTCAAATAGGCAGTGCACCTACTGGAGAGGATCTCACAAAATAATCTGCTGGAAGAGCTGCTCAGAAGAGTCCCAGGAAACACAGAGCAGTGCTGGTGTTAGCTCTGTACGGAGCTCCTGGTTAACTGTTTAAAAAGAAGAAACATAACTCGGGAACAAAGCAGTATAAAGATTATTTCTTGGCGTATGGTTTTGTCAATTGTTCCAATGCAAATAAGGATGCAAAGCCTGTGTGTGTTATATGCAGGGAAGTACTGGTAAATGAGATGAGAAGTTTCAGATTTTGAAAGAGAAGTGGTGGGTGAAAATATTCCTTCTGAGGTTGAGACCCCAGAGTCAGTTATTAACTTACAGCTGACTCCAAATTAAAATACTAAGCTGTTGTACCTGACCTATGATATCACATTAAAACCACATCACAAGCCATGACTCTTTCAGCATTCTAGAATTGCATCTCCCAGGAGTATCCAGTATTGAATAAGACACGCATTCTGCTCCTATTGCCCTTCATGACGACCTACATCGGTGAAGTTTGATTTTCTGTTTTCATAAATATGAAGATGGCACAAAGGTACTGGCTAAAGTCTGCACCCCTGATATGTGCATTGCCCTTTCTTCCTTTGAACCTGATTCAAGTGAGATCCTGAGGACTGAGCAGGCTCCCATTTCGCATTAAAGGTAAGCGAACGTGGTGTCTGTCGCAAAGGTCGTCTGGCGTGGGCCACGGAGGTTGGCCAGCATGGGTCGCAAAGGTTGGCCAGCATGGGACGGCCAGTGTGGATCGCAAAGGTCAGCTGGCGTGGGCCACGGAGGTTGGCCAGCGTGGGTCGCAAAAAGCAGAATAACAGTTTTTTAAAAAAGACTTAAATTTACATAGGACCTTTGACAACCTTAGGACATCTTAAAGGGCTTTACAGGCAATTAATTACTTTTCAAGTATTGCAAACATTTCAAGTGTTCAACTGTTGTAATGTATGATTTGTAGTGGGCCATTTGCGGAGTGATGGCCAGATGATCTGTTTTTACAGTGTTAATTGAGGAATAAATATTGGCCAAGACGTCCATCCGAGGGGGCAGATTAGGCCGGTGTTATAACCTGCCCGGATCCTATTGGCAGGGGACAATTGGTTACCCTATGTTCCTTGGAGAATATGAGCCCCCCCAATGAGGAGGTGTGGGGCAATCATTACCAGTGCAGGTGTATAAATAGAGCTGACCAGTGTCGTACCAGCTAGAGAGGGAACCAGTAGTGAACTGCCGGTACTGTGTACATATTGTAGTAAATAAAGTTGCTTTCTGTTTGACACTATGAACTCAAGCAGGATTCTTCATGGCTCTCACAAAAGCCGTGTTTTACATCTCATTTGAAAGTCTCTGACAGCGCAGTATTCCCCAGCTTGAGCGCTCTGGTTTCTGGAGTGCAAGGGGCTAGCAGGATTTGTGTAGATGTGGCTAGAATGTGACTGTTCCTTCCTTCACCTCCCCCTCCATCACCCCCATATGGCCCGGGTTATAGAAGGTACTTAAACAGCAGGAAGGAACAAATGATTCCATAAGAGCTAAAATACAAATACTCCACAAATACACCATTGCGACACTGCAGAGAGATTGAAGAACTTGTTTAGAATCTTCTTTTAGAGTGCACATTTGAAAATGAAAGATCTGAAAGAATAAATGTATTCTTTACTTTTGTGTGGGGGAGGATTGAAAAACTGCTCATACAATCTCAAATATAGATTAAGATGGCACATCACGTCATGCATATTGATTATATGTGGAGTTGCAACTTTGACTGTGCAGTGACCCTTGTGATACTCATTTGAATGTATAATCCATTTGCACATAATATGAAGGCTATCTAACCCATTTAAACCCACTTAACTACATACTGGATAATGGGATGGGCAAAACGCAGCTGATGCCAGATGCACCAGACTGTGGAATCCTATGACTTGCACAGGGCAATCTAAACATGATCACCATTAGGGACTTGGGCATTAGAAATTTCAGATCTTGGCATCGCAATTCTGATTAAAAAATATCATTCCACTTAATTATTGATGAATTTACAGAGCACAATCAAGTCTGAGAAGGTCATCAAGTCACTACTTCTAGCCTCTATCCCATCGCCTTGTCTTTACTGAATGGAAATATTTGCAGGAAATTAGCATTTTTCTGCTACGCACTCTAACCTAGTCTACAAGGCAGGGATAGGGCCACTGAGGCCTTGCTGTACTTGTGTGCCATTAGATAAACCATCGATTTGCACTGCCCTCTCTTTCAAATGATCATGCGGGGAAAGATTAATCAAAATGAAAAATCACATTTTCACAAATGGAGTAATATATTGCTAGACAGCTGTGAAAGATATACTGCAAAAAGAAAACTATTTTAAAGTCAAACAATCTCCTTTCAGATAAAAAGGACACTTAGGTCAAGTATGTCACTGGTAGCCATGGTGCGGTGGCTATCCGTATTAATGGAGTTGTCAGTCATGGCTCAGAGGTAGAGGTTGCAGGTTCAAGTCCCACTCAAGAGTCATGAGCACATTATGCAGGCTGACATTCCACTGCAGTACTCAGGGAATGCGGCATTTACACCAAGATCCCAAATGGACTCCTTACATCTGAATAAGGCTGTCAAGATCTGCAGGGATGCCTCACTTTGGTATCGGTAAACCGCAGGACCTTGGAGCAGGTCTACCATTCAAAAGACACAAGTCATTTAAGCAGAACAACCATTGATACAACCCAAACATCTAATTAGGAAATAAATTGAGGGTACGGGGATTAGTGCCGCAAAGTATTGCCGTTGTTGAATATATTTTTCAAAAAATGCATTAAATATGTCGCCCTTAAAATATCACAGGTATAGCTGCTTTTGAGATAGTCTTCAATGTAAATCTAAGTGACTGCCCATTTTAAACATGTACACTTGCCACTCTTGACAGAGCATCAGGTTTTGTCAAGGCAATGTGCCAGATCTGCCTCCATTTCCAAGTTTAAAAATATATATATTTTATTAAGGCATTTATATAAACAACAAACACAACAAATAAGAGAAGCAGTATTGTACAGCATAATAAATAACCAGCACCCACAACCCCCCTGCCCTTCCCCTCCTCCTGCCCTGCCTTTCCCATTTTAACTCCCTTATCCACACCCCCCCCATCCCCCTTTCCCCCCTGCTGACAACTCAAGCCTCATTAAAGCAATCAATAAACGCTTCCACCTCCTGGCGAGCCCATCAACAGACTCTCTCAAGATGAACTTGATCTTTTCCAACCTCAGGAATTCTGCCAGGTTGCTCACTCACACACCCGGTTTCGGCGGCTGTGTGTCCCTTCCACCCAAGCAAAATCCGTCTCTGGGCTATCAGGGAGAGAAAAGCCATGACATCGGCCTCTCTCGCCCCCTGGACTCTCGGGTCTTCTGACACCCCAAATATCGCTGCCTCTGGGCTTGGGGCCACCTTTACCCCAAACACCTTGGACATTATGTCCGCAAACCCCTGCCGAAACCCCTTCAGTTTCAGACACGCCCAAAACATGTGAACATGATTCGCAGGCCTCCCCGCGCACCGTCCACACCTGTCCTCTACTCCCTCAAATAACCTACTCATCCTTGCCACCATCATATGTGCCCTGTGAACTACTGAAACTGCATAAGTCTGAGCCCTCACACATTCACCCTCTGCAGGGACTCTTCCCACGCCCAGGCCTTCACCTCCCCCCAGCTCCTCCTCCCACTTCTGTTTAACATCTCCTATTGTGGCTCTTTCCCAGTCCATCAGCTCCTTATAAACCTTGGACATCTTCTTTTCCCATACACCCTTCCTCGACAGCATCTTAGCCTGCAGCCCCAAGGGCGGCAACGCAGGGAAGAACGGCATCGCCCTCTTCACGGAAGCGCTGCCAACAATGCACCTAAACGTGTTCTCCCGCAGGAAGCTGCCTCCATCTGCCCCCAGACCGACCCCTCCTACCCATTTCCTAACCAGAGTGATGTTAGGCACCCAGTAGTAATTGTAAGAGTAGTATGGACGGCATGGTAGCACAGTGGTATGGGTGGCACAGTAGCACAGTGGTTAGCACTGTTGCTTCACAAAACCAGGGTCCCAGGTTCGATTCCTGGCTTGGGTCACTGTGCGGAGTCTGCGCGTTCTTCCTGTGTCTGGGTGGGTTTCCTCCGGGTGCTCTGGTTTCCTCCACAAGTCCCGTAAGACGTGCTGTTAGGTAATTTGGACATTATGAATTCTCCCTCCATGTACATAGAATTTACAGTGCAGAAGGAGGACATTTGGCCCATCGAGACTGCGCCGGCCCTTGGAAGAGCACCCTACCTAAGCCCATATCACCCTATCCACGTAACCCATTGGCCCCACCAAAACTTTCTGGACACTAAGGGCAATTTAACACAGCCAATCTACCTAACCTGCACATGTTTAGACTGTGGGAGGAAACCGGAGCACCCGGAGGAGCCCATACAGACATAGGGAGAAAATGCAAACTCCACACAGTCAGTGACCCAAGCCGGGACTCGAACCTGGGTGAAGCAACTGTGCGAACCACTGTGCTAACGTGCCCCTCCCCCCGAACAGTGTACCTGAACAGGTGCTGGGGGCTTTACACCGTAACTTCATTGCAGTGTTAATGTAAGCCGACTTGTGACAATAAAAAGTATTCTTATCATAATTTATTATGTTCGGCAACGCCAAAGTCCCCCTCCTCGCCCCCCTTCCGAAAACAGCCTCTTGACCCACGGAGTCTTCCCCGACCACACAAACTCCGAGATCAACGCATTGGCCTTTTAAAAAAAAATTATTTCGGAACAAAGATCGGGAGGTTCTGAAATACAAACAAGAACCTTGGCAGCACCGTCATCTTCACTGTCTGCACCCATCCTGCCAATGACAAGGCAGCACATCCCACCTCTAAAGATCCCCCTTCATCTGCTCCACCAACCGACCAAATTCAACCTATGCAGCTGTGCCTAGCCCCGCACCACCTGAAAGCCCAAGTACCTAAAACTCGCGCCCACCACCTTGAATGGCAGCTCCCCCAAACTCCTCTCCTGCCCTCTGGTCTCAATCGAACACCTCACTCTTTCCCATTTTCAGCTTGTATCCAGAAAACCAGGCAAAGTCCTCCAAAATCCCCATAATTCTGCCAATGCCCCCCAAATGGGTCTGAAATATATAGCAACAGGTCGTCAGCGTATAGTGAAACCCTGTGCTCGACCCCCGCCCCCCCCGCCGACACAATCCCTTTCCAACTCCTCAACACCATTGCCAATGGCTTTGTAGTCAAGGCAAAAAGCAATGGGGAGAGTGGGCACCCCTGCCTTGTCCTTCGGTGCAGCCCTAAATATCCCAAACTCACCTGGTTCGTCCGCACACTTGCTACTGGCACCTTATACAGCAACCGGACCCAAACCCCTGTCCAAACCCAAACCTCCCACAGATATTCCCACTCTACCCGGTCAAAAGCCTTCTCTACACCCATCGCCACTGCCACCTCCGCTTCTTGCCTGTCCGGGGGCATCATAATCACGTGGAGCAAATTACTCACTTTTCCCAGCACTGCCTCCCCTTCACAAACCCCGTTTGATCCTCACCTATCACCCCCGGGACACAGTCCTCGATTCGCGAAGCCAACAACTTCAGCAGCAACTTGGCATCCAGATTTAACAACCATATCGGACGGTACGATCCGCACTCCTCTGGGTCCTTATCTTTCTTCAGTATCAGGGAGATGGACGCCTGTGATAGTGTCGTGGGGGAGCGCCCCCCTCTCCCTAGCCTCGATATATGTCCTTGCCAGCAGCAGTGCCAGATCCCTCCCACCTTTTCTAAAACTCCACCGGGAACCTGCCTGGGCCAGGCCCAAGCCCCTCCCTGCCCGCATCACCCCCATACTCTCCATCACCTCCCTGAACCCAATGGGGACCCCCAGTTCCTCCACCAGGTCCTCATCCACCTTGGGAAACTTCAACCCAAATGAGGAACAGCCTCATTTCTCTCCCTGCTGGCCGGGGGCTCCGACTCATATAGCTTCCTATAAATCTCGAACACCCCATTCACCCACACCGGGTCCAGTACCACCCTTCCCGTCCTGTCCTTCACTATTCCAATCTCCCTCACCGCCTCCTGTTTCCTACGTTGTTGGGCCAGCATCCTGCTCGCCTTTTCCCTGTACTCGTACACTGTCCCCCTGGCCCTCCGCAACTGCCCCACTGTCTTCTCCGTAGTCACCAGTCCAAACACCATCTGGAGCCTCTGCCTCTCTTTCAACAACCCTACTCTGGGGCTTCCGAGAACCTCCTATCCACCCTCAGAATCTCTTCCACCAACCTTGTCATCCCTGCTCTTTCCACCTTTTCCCTGTGCTCCCGAATTGAAATAAACTGCCCCCTAACCACTGCCTTCAGTGCCTCCCACGACGTGATGTGCAGGTTAGGTGGACTGGCCATGCTAAATTGCCCTTAGTGTCCAAAAAGGTTGGGTGGGGTGACTAGGTTACCAGGATAGGGTAGTGGTGTGGGCTTAGGTAGGGTGCTCTTTCCAAAGGGCCGGTGCAGACTCGATGGGCCGAATGGCCTCCTTCTGCAGTGTAAATTCTATGATTCTATGACCTGCTCCGTATCGTTGAGTTTCACATACTCCCGGATAGTAGCCGACACTCGCTCGTACACCTCCTCATCCTCTAACAACCCCATATCCAGCCTCCACTGTGGGCACTGTGCCCCCCACCCAGTGCGGTACGTGGTCTGAAACCACAATCGCCAAATACTCCGAGTATTCCAGCGACGCCTTGTCCAGCGCAAAAAACGCAATCCGGGGGTATACCTGATGCACATGAGAAAAGACGAAAACCCGTTCGCCCTCGGCCTCCCAAACCTCTAAGTGTCTACCCCTGCCCCCATCCACCCCATGAACCCCTTCAGCTCCTCCGCCGCCACCTTCCCTGACCTAGGGTTTGACTGGTCCAAACTTGAGCTCAATTACCGTGTCAAAATCCGCCACCCCTCCATGATCAACCGTGCGAGTCTAGGTCAGGAATCTTCCCCAGCACCCGTCTTAAGGGGCTGGTTTAGCACAGTGGGCTAAACAGTGGCTTGTAATGCAGAACAGTGGCAGCAGCATGGGTTCAATTCCCATACCGGCCTCCCCGAACAGGCGCCGGAATGTGGCGACTAGGGGCTTTCACAGTAACTTCATTTGAAGCCTACTTGTGACAATAAGCGATTTTCATTTTTTCATTTCATTTCATTAGGGGCTGGTTTAGCACAGTGGGCTAAACAGCTGGCTTGTAATGCAGAACAGTGCCAGCAGCGCGGGTTCAATTCCCGTACCGGCCTCCCTGAACAGGCGCCGGATTGTGGCAACTAGGGGCTTTTCACAGTAACTTCATTGAAGCCTACTTGTGACATTAAGCGATTATTATTGTTATTATTAACCCCACATTGTCCCAGTTTGGGGCATAAACATTTACTGAAATCACCGGTACCCGCTCCAGCTTCCCACTCACCATCACGAACCGCCCCCCCCGCCCTGAATCTGCCACAATGCTCCCCACCTCAAACACCACTTGTTTATTCACCAACACTGCCACCCCCCTCATCTTCATGTCCAGTCCCGAATGGAACACCTGCCCTATCTATCCTTTCCTCAGCTTTGTCTGATCTCCTATCTTTAAATGCATCTCTTGTGAGCGTTTGACCGACCCATTCAGCCCACTCACGTTCCATGTGACCAGCCTGGTTGGGGGGCTCCCCGCCCCCTTGCCCTGCCGATCAACCATATCCCTTTTTGGGCAAGCCCCAGGTCTATGTCACACGACCCTCCACACCCACCCAGTCCACCGTCATCACTCCATTTCCCCCTGCGCCATAACAGAACAATAATACCCTCCCCTGCACCAACCACCTGACCCCCCCCCCCCCCCCCCCCCCGCCACTGCACTCCCATTAACTAGCCCGCCTAGCTAGCCTGGCAACCCCCGCACAAGGCCTCCAAGCCTCCTACCCCCCCCACTGATACCCCTCCCCCTCCATTCGTACTCCTTCAAGAGACAAAGGAACAGAAAAAAGGTGCACTCACCCTTGATGCTGCCCAAGCATCCCGCCATCAAGAGCAGCAAAACATTTCAAAAGAGAAAAACCCTCCAACAACCACCAAAGGAAACCACTTCCTCACCTCCTCAAAAGTTAAATGTCCTCTTTCTCCTGCCAGTCCATTCTCCTTCAAAAATTCCGTCGCCTCTTCTGGAGCACCAAAATAATATTCCCAATTCAAGAAAGTCACCCAGAGGCAGGCTGGGTACAACACCCCAAACTGCACCCCCTTCTTGATGACAGCCTTGACCAGGTTAAACACAGCCCTCCTCCTCGCCAGTTCTGCACCCAGATCGTGGTACACCCGCAGCTCATTCCCGTCCCAGGTGCACCTCCTTGCCTGCCTCGCACATCGCAGAATTTTCTCCTTGACCAGGAAACAGTGCAACTGCACCACCATCGCCCTTGGCGGCTTGCCCGCTTGTGGCCTCCTCATCAGCGCCCTGCCCCTCTAGGGGCTGATCAAAGGCCCCCTTCTACATCAGTTTTTCCACCACCTTGGCCACATACATGCCGCACCGGCCCCTTCAATGCCTTTGGGCATCCCCATGATCTGCAAATGTTGCCTTCTGATCCTCCACCTTCTCCTTCAGCCATTTTTGGGTCTCCCGCATCACTCCCATCTCGGCCACCAATGAGGCGAGCTGCTTCTCATGCTCCCCCACCGTCTCCTCCACTTGCTGAATCGCCTGGCCCTGGGCCTCCAGCCTCTGCTCCACACGGTCAATCCCCGCTTTGAGTGGCTATACCACCCTGGCTAGGTCCTCCTGGGCTTTCCTTCTCTGCTGGCTGAACTTCTCATTTAAGAATTCTGCCAGCTGCTGTGTTGACCACTGGGAGTGCAGGACAGGCCCTTACCCTCCGCCGTCTTGATCTGTGGCGCACAAAGATTCTCCTGCTCCACCAGTTCCCTTCTTCTCGATCCACTTCTGGTCCGTGGATCCATCCACCATCCACACCAGTGGAGTCTCACTTTCTCCTGGCACTCCTACATCTTTTTCCAAACTTCCACCCTACAAACGGGGAAAGCTCAAAAAAAAAAACACATTGAACGGGAGCTACCAAATGTGCGACCGCTCACTCCATGCCCGCCAGCGGAAGTCTCCCCCATTTCCAAAATTCATTCGTTTTGAGGGAAAAGTGGCCAACTGTGCTCACTCCAATGGCGAAATCAGTCTCACATCGGCAAGCTGACAGCTTAATAGAGTTTCACAACCGAGCGTACTGGTATTGCTTAGTATTTTCTAATTTTTTTCAAATCCTTGCATGCTTGTTCTGTTTTTTTGTGGCTTGGTTTACAATGAAGCACAGAGTGCTTTGATTTAACTACATTTCTCAGTCATACTGAAACAGGGCCTTGGCTGGCCAAATATCAATTATTTTGAGAGTGCAAGTAGGTTATTTGGGAATGGAATTTGAAGTTTAGAATTGTCAACAAAAATCATGTGCGGTTAGGTGTGTTTGGCTTACGTTTACATTCCAAACGTACCCCTCACGTTCATTTCTGATGGATCACATGCATATCTTAAGTCAGCAAACAAAGGCATGTGGTGGGATTTTCCAGCCAATTCCTGCCGGCAGGATCCACCGGTCCCGCCAACAGTGACCCCCCCCCCACTGCAGGTTCCCTGGCAGCTCAAGGCAAAAACAACGGGAAACCCCTTTGACAATGGCAGGACCGGGAATATCCCGCTGCCGAACAATGGCGTGCCCTCTCTGTCGCTGCAAAACATGCTGGGGAAGCAACGGCCCCAAAAAATGTGTAAGTGAAATATTTCTTAGGACTGGTGAATTATTATGGAAGGTTTATTCTCAATCTGTCTACAATGTTGGCAACATTACAAACATTGCTCAAGAAGCACCAGAGGTGGTATTGGAGAGAGCATCAGAAAGAAGCCTTTGAACATGTCAAACCAGCTTTTCAGTCATCCAGTCGATTAGTGCATTTTGACCCCTCAAAAGAGATCATTCTTAACTGTGAACGTCTCCTTATAGAATGAGAGCGGTTTTATCAGCCAAATGGAAGATGGCTCAGAAAGGCCTCTGCCTCAAAGACTGTGACCAATGCTGAAAAAGCTTATTCTCAAATCGAAAAAGGGAGACTAGCCGTAATCATTGGAGTGAAGAAGTTCAATCAATATGTTTATGTATGGCACTTCAGAGCAGTTACTGACCACAATCCCCTGTTGGGCTTATTTAGGGAGGATAAGGCCATTACATGAGAACCAATGGCGTTCAACACCTTTGACTTGCTCCCTGCCACTCAAATGGACAGCTGAGAGAACCATCTAAACATTCAAGGCCGCCATGAAGAAACAGTCATCAACCTCAGTACAAACCAAGCTGGCCCGTTTCCCGATTGCCTTTGGAACAATATCTCATGTCACCACAAGTGTTACATCTGCTAAATTACTAATGGGCAGACATATTAGAACAAGGATGGATCTGGTATTTCTGAATTTGGTGGGGAGGGTGGCGGCAAAACAGAGCAAGTAGAAGAGACATCGCGACTCGGCAAAAACTGAGAGTATACTTGAGGTGGACAACTTGGTATATGTAAAGAATTTTGGTTCAAATTGGGACCTTGGAGAGGCAGGACGGTGGCACTGTGGTTAGCACTGCTGCCTCACGGCACCGAGGTCCCAGGTTCGATCCCGGCTCTGGGTCACTGTCCGTGTGGAGTTTGCACATTCTCCCAGTGTTTGCGTGGGTTTCGCCCCCACAACCCAAAGATGTGCAGGGTAGGTGGAATGGCCACGCTAAATTGCCCCTTAATTGGGAAAAATGAATTGGGTACTCTAAATGTATTTTTAAAAAATTGGGTCCCTAGAACGAACGTGGCCAGAACAGGTCAAGTATCGTTTGAAATAGATATTTGAGAAGAGGAGAATCCCACACAGAGCCAGTGGGGCAGTCCGTCCCTAGCTTGCCGGTCAGTGATATTGCTACAGATGGAAGCAATGCTGCAGCAAGCTACCCGAGAAAGAACCAAGTAATATTCCAGTGGGAACTGGAGGCGTTATCTGCACGGATGCACCTTTGCAAGTCGATAATCAACCCACGGAGGTTCAAACCGAATTTACCTCTACTGCTGGCGCACCCACTAGTAGATTATGGCGCTCCCAAAGGATCAAGAAGTCTCCAGACCAACTTATTTTATAAGGGACTGTATTGCAATCCATTTGTTGTATAATATTGTGAACAATTTAATTGTTATTGAAATGCGTTAATCAGGAACTTAAAGGATGGCGTAGCATGCCCCTTTAAGAAACGAGTTCCCAGAGGGTCATGTGGCTCGTTCAGTCAATCGGGCTGGAGCACGCGAATCCCGAGTCTGAGTGTGGGTTTTCCTGTCAGTTAGGAGTCTGGATTTGTGGAATATGGTAGCCTTTATCTCCCTCTCTGTAAATACTTACTTACCTTAATAAACCGTTTATTCGTTGATCTATTTGATGGTAGCCACTCCTACAGGATGCTACACAGACAACACAAAAATTGGTTGTGTGGTTGATAAGGAGAAGGATTAATGTAGACTGCGGGAAGATATCAACAGATTGGTCAGGTGGGCAGAAAAGTTGCAAATGGAGTTTCCAGAGAAGTGTGAGGTGATGCATTCGGGAAGGTCAAACAAGCCAAAGGATTACACAATAAATGTGAGGATACTAAGAGGTATAGGGGAAGAGAGAGCCTTGGAGTGAGTGTCCACAGGTCCCTGAAGGTAGCAGGACAGGTTGATAAGGTGATCAAGGCGGCACAAGGAAACTTTCATTTATTAGCCGTCGCATAGAATACCAGAGCAGGGAGGTTATGCTGAAACTGTATTAATCATTAGTTAGGCCACAACTTGAGCACTGCATGCAGTTCTGGTCACCTCATTACAGAAAATATGTAATTGCATGAGACAGGGTACAGAGGAGATTTACGAGGACTGGAGGATTGCAGCAATGAGGAAAGATTGGATAGGCTGGGGTTGTTCTCCTGGGAACAGAGGAGGCAAAGGGGAGATTTGACTGTCATGTACAAAATTGAAAGGGGTCTGGAAAGAGGGGATGGGAAAGATATCCACTTTAGCAGAGGCGTTAGTGACTCGAGGGGGGGAGGGGGTGAAGATTTAAAGTGATTGCCATAAAGATTAGAGAGGAGATGAGGAAAAATCTTTTTTACCCAGAAGATAGTACGGGTCTGGAACTCACTGCCTGAAAGGGCTGTAGAGACAGCAACCCTCACCTCATTTAAAAGGTGTCTGGATATACATCTCAAGCTGCCGTAACCTGCAGTGCTATGGACCAAGTACTGGCCAGTGGGATTAGACTGGGTATCTCGTTTTTCAGCTGACGCAGACACGATGGACCAAGTGGCCTTCTTCTGCGCAATAAGCATTCTATGATTCTATGATAAGGAGAAACACTGTTAGGAAAGCAGCAAGCAGAGGATACAGATTTAAGAGAAGCCTTTAAAAAAAACGGGGAGCTGATATGAATTTTTCTTATGCAGCAAATTCTGTAGTGCACTGCCTGAAAGGGTGGTAATCGCAGGTTTATTTGTAATTTTCAAAGCGGAATTTGGTACTAACTTGAAAAGGAAATATTTGTTGGGCGATGGGAAAAAAAAGAGTGGAACTAATGATATGGCACTTTTAAATGGTTAACACAGGCAAAACAGAGCAAATGTCCTCCTTCTGTGCTATGTTACTCTGTGATTCCATGTTTCCGACAGAGAACACCTGTAGGCCTGGACTGTGTCCAATTCCCGTTCCCAAAGATAAAGAACAATGTGTCAATCAACTTTGCCATTCTCTCTCGACAGCATTCACAATTATCGACTCATTCAAGTGATTGCGGGAGAGATTGGGGTGCCAGTGAAGATTGCATGAGGTCTGTTAAACGCCACAATAATTATAATATAATAATAATCTTTTATTGTCACAAGTGGGCTTACATTAACACTGCAATGAAGTTACTGTGAAAAGCCCCTAGTCGCCACACTCCAGCGCCTGTTCGGGTTATGAGCATCAGGAAGAGTTCATGTCTTGTGAATGCACCCAAATCTCAGTCTTTCTTGGGCAAACCTTGCTTTTACTTCAGTTTCCCATGAACTGCGCATGTCTCGAATTGGAATGCGCGCGCACAAGATAGCTGCCGTCCCGAACGTGCTTCTTTGCTGCCTGTGACACCATTTTAACATTCTCAACCTCATGGTGGACTTTTGCACCTTTTTCTCGTGGATAAAATTCTAAGTATTGGTTTTTACTCTGCTCATTTGAAATGCACTTTTCGCTATCAATTTTTAGAGTTAAATCATTTTGCCGTCATAGAGCTTCTCTTCGACTTTCATCCGTTATTCCATAAACGATCTGATCTCTGATTAAGGAGTAGTGTAAATCAGCAAAATTACAAGTCTGGGCTAGAAATTTAAGATCAGTGATGAGGCTAGTGATGGATTCTCCATTTCTCTGAAAATGCTTGTGAAACCTGAATCACTCCAGAATTTCATTGGTTTGTATTTTGCAATGATCATCAAATTTGACGCCAATCACCCCAAATTTACTTTTATCTTCTCCTTCAGAAAATACAAACGAATTATAAATTTCGATAGTTTGCTGACCTGCCAGAGACAGAAGCAAGGCTTTGCGTCTAGCTTCAGAGGCTGTATTTAAGTCATGAGCTTCTAAAGAGCTGAAATTGCTGTTTGAATAACGTCCAATTAAGATTTAAGTTACCGGTAGTCTTCAGATATCTTGGAACCTGCACTTGGTCCATCAAATTGATTTGATGCCGAGGATCCTTTTGCTGCGATGACTTAACAGTCGAGCAGTCAGTATCGGAACTTTTTCTTTTCTAATATTTTTACTAGTTGTTCTTAAAGCTTGTTTTTACCTGGTAACATGTTATATTCCTGTATTGTATATAAATATTACTCTTTTGTCTTGCCGAGATGTATTGAATTCTGATGAGAAATAGTCAAAGTCTTCCAGATGATGACAAATTATTTATTGAATAATATTATAATAATCTTGTGAGTTCTTTCACTTTAATACTTGACTGGTAAAACAAATAAGTAAGTTTAGATTAAACTAACAATTATGATAATACACTACACTCTGATCTGTTCACGTCTTCACCCTAGCTGTTCTCCACACACACACTAACTAAAAAAAGAGTGGGAAACTCCTTATATAGCTCCTGTTAAGTGTTGCCATCTAGTGATCATCTGTCTGTAGTTACTTTACATTAACTGAACATGTATTAACACATACTCAGAGATCACTACACCTTGTGTTTGAAAAAATCTGCTTTTTCGCTAAGATCAGCAAAAAACTGTTCCTTATAAATTGATTTCCCCTCCGCTCAAAGCCAATGCTGTCTCAGATTGCTTATGCTGTACAAATAAGTTCAAGTTGTTCACCCATTCAGAAACCAATGTCCAAGCTGCACTGTAATTAGCCATAGTTGTCTGAAACTGAACTGGGCCAGCCACATAAACACCGCGGCGACAAGAGCAGGTCAGAGGTTAGGAATCCTGCAGCAAGTAACTCACCTCCTCACTCCCCAAAGCTTGTCTACCATCTGCAAGGCACAAGTCAGGGGTGTGATGGAATACTCTCCACTTGCCTGGATGAGTGCAGCTACAACAACCAAGAAGAAGCTCAACACCATCCAGGACAAAGCAGCCCGCTTGATTGGCACCCCATCCACAAACATTCACACCCTCCACCACTGATGCACAGCAGCAGCAACGTGTACCATCTACACCAGTATTTTCAAACTTTTTTGCTCACGCCAGCCGAACCTCGTGACCCATGCTGCCCGAACTTCGTGACCCACTATTTTTGCTTATCCTTAATATGACAGGGGAGCCTGTTTGGGCCTCATGGACACACATGCTTTGCCATTCAATGTAACATTTCTGCTGAGGACTTCAGCTGATGGTTTAAGATCTCACTGCGTCCTTTGAAAAAAATCAAGAGGTTTGTCCTCGAACACGCTATACTTAGTCTTCAAATGCCTTTGAAGTTTTGAGGGTTCTAATCTTTAATTTGCCAGTACATCCCTGAATATAACACACACAAACTTTGCATCCTGATTTGCAGTGTCACAATTATCATAGAATTTACAGTGCAGAAGGAGGCCATTCCGCCCAGCGAGTCTGCACTAGCTCTTGGAAAGAGCACCCTACCCAAGGTCAACACCTCCACCCTATCCCCATAACCCAGTAATCCCACCCAACACTAAGGGCAATTTTGGACACTAAGGGCAATTTATCATGGCCAATCCACCTAACCTGCACATCTTTGGACTGTGGGAGGAAACCGGAGCACCCGGAGGAAACCCACGCACACACAGGGAGGATGTGCAGACTCCGCACAGACAGTGACCCAAGCCGGAATCGAACCTGGGACCCTGGAGCTGTGAAACAATTGTGCTATCCACAATGCTACCGTGCTGCCCCAATTAATAAACCCGTACCTCAAGAAATCATCTTTACACTGCTCTGTTCTTGTTTTCAGCTTCTTCCTCAGGCCCTGGAGTTCACACCAGCACTGCTGGCAGCTACAAAATGGAGGAATTTCTCTTGCACCCAGAGCATATGACGTCAGTTTAGGAGGCTCGTGACCTGCTCTCTGCCACCGCTCCAGGCAAGCAGATTGTATTGATTTTTTGTAGAAATCTGCTCCTGGGTCAGTATGCTGATGTCAAGACTGGTCCGCCTTGTTGGGCTTGGGGCTTGCGCACTGCTGAGGGGGCACGCATGTACCTACACTACATGGACTGCAGCAGTTCCAGGAGGCAGCTCACCACCACCTTTCTCAAGGGCAGTTAGGGATGATCGATAAATGTTGGCTTAACCAGCAATGCTCACATCCCAAAAACATAAACAGGAAGTACTGGAGATACTGAATAGCTCGGGTAGCAGCAATGTGAAAAGAACAGAGCTATGTTTTAAGTACCCAACCTTTTGTACTTGACAAATCTCACATTTATATCATCACCTCCCCAATCTCATACCCATTTCACCAACACCCCAATATCACACCTATTTCACCAAGAGTCTAATGCCACACCTGCTAGAACTAGGGGTTGGTTTAGCACAGTGGGCTAAACAGCTGGCTTGTAATGCAGAACAAGACCAGCAGTGCGGGTTCAATTCCCATACCGGCCTCCCCGAACAGGCGCCGGAATGTGGCAACTAGGGGCTTTTCACAGTAACTTCATTGAAGCATACTTGTGACAATAAGCTATTATTATTATTATTAGTAGTAGTAGTAGTAGTAGTAGTGAATGGCACAGTGGGCAAGGTATTATAACACCATTCTTGAAACTGACTTGAAAGTAGTACTGAGAGCAGGATAAAAAAAAATCGCCTCCACCTCAGCTGGCCATAAGGGTGCTACGGAGGATTTGTTTTGCTCATCTTAATCCAGTTCCTCACAACTGCTGGCTCAGATCACAGAAAATTGCCTGTCCTCAGCACAATTTGGCAATTGATCACAGACTCATTCAGAGAAAAGGAAAGACTTGCATACTGTGTCTTTCATGACCTCAGGACATTCCAAGCTGCTTTACAGCCAATTATGTACTTTTTGAAGAACACTGTTTTATTGCAATAAACAAGGTAGCCAATTAGCACGCAGAAAGGTGCCAAGAACAACAGTATGAAAATGATCAGATAATCTGTTTTAGTGGTGATGGATGTACAATAAATATTGACCATAACAATGGCTAAACTTCCCTATTCCTCTTTACAATACCAATGAGATGCTCACCTGAGGGGAGCTTTGCTTTACTTTAACTTCTCATATAAAATATTCCCTCTGAGGCGATCGAAGGGCTAAAGGAGGAACAAAAGACCCAGGAGCAGGAGCTTCGGGTCGTGAAGGCGAAAGCAGCCGAGAATGAGAACGATATACAGGGCCTGGTGGTGAAGACGGAGATACAGGAGGCACATCAGAAATGATGTGTGGAGAGGTTGGAGGCACTGGAAAACAACGCAAGGAGGAACAACCTGAGAATTCATGGCCTTCCTGAAGGTGTGGAGGGGGCGGACGTCGGGGCATATGTGAGCACGATGCTGCACTCGTTAATGGGAGCGGAGGCCCCGACGGGTCCGTTGGAGGTGGAGGGAGCGTACCGAGTTATGGTGCGAGGATCGAGAGCAGGGGAAACTCCCAGAGCCATAGTGGTGAGATTCCTCCGTTTTAAGGATAGAGAAATGGTCCTTAGATGGGCGAAGAAAACTCGGTGCAGTAAATGGGAGAACGCGGTGATCCGCGTTTATCAAGACTGGAGTGCGGAGGTGGCGAGAAGGAGGGCGAGCTTTAATCGGGCCAAGGCGGTGCTTCATAAAAGGAAGATAAAATTTGGAATGCTGCAACCGGCAAGACTGTGGGTCACATATCAAGGGAGGCACCACTACTTTGAGACGGCGGATGAAGCGTGGACTTTTATTGTAGAAGAAAAACTGGAATGAGTGGATTATTAAAAAGAACGTTTGGACAAAGTGGTGGGGCGAATGTGGGGGGCGAAGAGGGGTTTTATGTTCTAATCCTGCGGTATGCTAACTTTTCTTTCTCCCACAGGTGGTGATGGGGGAGGTGGGGAGGGAGAGGAGATGGGGCGTTGGCCATGGGAGGCGGGGCCGAGGGAGAAGCGCAGGCTTGGTTCCCGCACTATGATAATTATGGCGGGAATAGAGAAGCAGGAAGGAGGGGGCGTTGCACGGTGCGAGCCGTGGTCACGGGGGGAAGCCGAGGTCGGCCAGAGTTTGCTGACTTCTGGGAGCAACATGGGGGGAGTAATTACGCTAGCGGGGGGTCTAGCGGGGGGGGGGGTGGGAGGGGGGAATTACTGGGTTGCTGCTGCTGGGGAAAGGGGGGAGTGGGTACGGGAGAGGATGGGCGGGGGGGCACCGCCTGGGGGAGATACAGCTGCGTGGGAACTGGGTGAGAAGCTGGAAAAAGATGATGGCTAACCGGCAAGGGGGGGGGGGGGGGGGGGGGGGGTGGGAAGCCCCCCAACTCGGCTGATCATGTGGAACGTGAGAGGGCTCAACGGGCCGATAAAGAGGGCACGAGTACTCGCACACCTTAAGAAACTTAAAGCAGATGTGGTTATGTTACAGGAAACGCACCTGAAACTGATAGACCAGGTTAGGCTGCGCAAAGGATGGGTGGGGCAGGTGTTCCATTCGGGGCTGGATGCGAAAAACAGGGGGGTGGCTACATTAGTGGGGAAGCGGGTAATGTTCGAGGCAAAGACTATAGTGGCGGATAACGGGGGCAGATACGTGATGGTGAGTGGCAAACTACAGGGAGAGATGGTGGTTTTGGTAAACGTGTATGCCCCGAACTGGGATGATGCCAACTTTATGAGGCGAATGCTAGGACGCATCCCGGACCTAGAGACGGGAAAGCTGATAATGGGGGGAGACTTTAACACGGTGTTGGAACCAGCGCTGGATAGGTCGAAGTCCAGGACTGGTAGGAGGCCGGCAGCAGCCAAGGTGCTTAAAGATTTTATGGAGCAGATGGGAGGGGTGGACCCGTGGAGATTCAGTAGACCTAGGAGTAAGGAGTTCTCGTTTTTCTCCTATGTCCATAAAGTCTATTCGCGCATAGACTTTTTTGTGTTGGGTAGGGCATTGATCCCGAGGGTGAGGGGAACGGAATATACGGCTATAGCCATTTCGGATCATGCCCCACACTGGGTGGACTTGGAGATAGGGGAGGAAACAAGAGGGCGCCCACCCTGGAGAATGGACATGGGACTAATGGCGGATGAGGGGGTGTGCCTAAGGGTGAGGGGATGTATTGCAACTCAATGACAATGGGGAGGTTCAGGTGGGAGTTGTCTGGGAGGCGTTGAAGGCGGTGGTTAGGGGGGAGCTGATATCAATAAGGGCACATAAAGGGAAGCAGGAGAGTAAGGGACGGGAGCGGTTGCTGCAAGAACTTTTGAGGGTGGACAGACAATATGCGGAAGCACCGGAGGAGGGATTGTACAGGGAAAGGTAAAGGCTGCATGTGGAATTTGACTTGCTGACTACAGGCACTGCAGAGGCACAATGGAGGAAGGCGCAGGGTGTACAGTATGAATATGGGGAGAAGGCGAGCAGATTGCTGGCACACCAATTGAGGAAAAGGGGAGCAGCGAGGGAAATAGGGGGAGTGAGGGACGAGGAAGGAGAGATGGAGCGGGGAGCGGAGAGAGTGAATGAAGTGTTCAAGACATTTTATAAAAAATTATATGAAGCTCAACCCCCGGATGGGAGGGAGAGAATGATGGACTTTTTGGATCGGCTGGAAATTCCCAAGGTGAAAGAGCAGGAAAGGGTGGGACTGGGAGCACAGATCAAGGTAGAAGAAGTGGTGAAAGGAATTAGGAACATGCAGACGGGAAAGGCCCCGGGACCGGACGGATTCCCAGTTGAATTTTACAGAAAATATTTGGACTTGCTCGCCCCGGTACTGACGAGGACCTTTAACGAGGCAAAGGAAAGGGGACAACTGCCCCCGACTATGTCTGAAGCAACGATATCGCTTCTCTTAAAGAAGGAAAAGGACCCGCTACAATGCGGGTCCTACAGACCAATTTCCCTCCTAAATGTGGATGCCAAGGTCCTGGCCAAGGTAATGGCAATGAGAATAGAGGAATGTGTCCCGGGGGTGGTTCACGAGGACCAAACTGGGTTTGTGAAGGGGAGACAGCTGAACACGAATATACGGAGGCTGTTAGGGGTAATGATAATGGCCCCACCAGAGGGTGAAACGGAGATAGTAGTGGCGATGGATGCCGAGAAAGCATTTGATAGAGTGGAATGGGATTATTTGTGGGAGGTGTTGAGGAGATTTGGTTTTGGAGAGGGGTATGTTAGATGGGTGCAGCTATTGTATAGGGCCCCAGTGGCGAGTGTGGTCACGAATGGACGGGGATCGGCATATTTTCGGCTCCATAGAGGGACAAGGCAGGGATGTCCTCTGTCCCCATTACTGTTTGCACTGGCGATTGAGCCCCTGGCGATAGCGCTGAGGGGTTCCAAGAGATGGAGGGGAGTACTTAGGGGAGAAGAAGAACACCGGGTATCTTTGTATGCGGATGATTTGCTACTATATGTGGCGGATCCGGCGGAGGGGATGCCAGAAATAATGCGGATACTTGGGGAGTTTGGGGATTTTTCAGGGTATAAATTGAACATGGGGAAGAGTGAGCTGTTTGTGGTGCATCCAGGGGAGCAGAGTAGAGAAATAGAGGACCTACCGTTGAGGAAGGTAACAAGAGACTTTCGTTACCTGGGGATCCAGATAGCTAAGAATTGGGGCACATTGCACAGGCTAAATTTAACGCGGTTGGTGGAACAGATGGAGGAAGATTTCAAGAGATGGGATATGGTAGCACTGTCAATGGCAGGGAGGGTGCAGGCGGTTAAGATGGTGGTCCTCCCGAGATTCCTCTTTGTGTTTCAGTGCCTCCCGGTGGTGATCACGAAGGCTTTTTTTAAAAGGATAGAAAAGAGCATCATGGGTTTTGTTTGGGCCGGGAAGACTCCGAGAGTGAGGAAGGGATTCTTACAGCGTAGTAGGGATAGGGTGGGGCTGGCACTACCGAGCCTAAGTGAGTACTATTGGGCCGCTAATATTTCAATGGTGAGTAAGTGGGTGGGAGAGGAGGAGGGAGCGGCGTGGAAGAGATTAGAGAGGGCGTCCTGTAGGGGGACTAGCCTGCAGGCTATGGTGACAGCCCCATTGCCGTTCTCACCGAGGAACTACACCACGAGCCCGGTGGTGGTAGCTACACTGAAGATTTGGGGACAGTGGAGACGACATAGGGGAAAGACCGGAGCATTGGGGGGGTCCCCGATAAGAAACAACCATAGGTTTGCCCCGGGGGGAATGGATGGGGGATATGGAATGTGGCAAAGAGCAGGAATAACGCAACTAAAAGATCTATTTGTGGATGGGAAGTTCGCAAGTCTGGGAGCGCTGACCGAGAAATATGGGTTGCCCCAAGGGAATGCATTCAGGTACATGCAATTGAGGGCTTTTGCGAGGCAACAGGTGAGGGAATTCCCGCAGCTCCCGACACAAGAGGTGCAGGACAGAGTGATCTCAAAGAAATGGGTGGGGGATGGTAAGGTGTCGGATATATATAGGGAAATGAGGGACGAAGGGGAGACTATGGGGGATGAACTAAAAGGGAAATGGGAAGAAGAGCTAGGGGAGGAGATCGAGGAGGGGCTGTGGGCAGATGCCCCAAGCAGGGTAAACTCGTCGTCCTCGTGTGCCAGGCTAAGCCTGATTCAATTTAAGGTATTACACAGGGCACATATGACTGGAACACGGCTCAGTAAATTTTTTGGGGTGGAGGATAGGTGTGCGAGGTGCTCGAGAAGCCCAGCGAATCATACCCATATGTTTTGGTCATGCCCGGCACTACAGGGGTTTTGGGTGGGGGTGACAAAGGCGCTTTCAAAAGTAGTAGGAGTCCGGGTCGAACCAAGCTGGGGGTTGGCTATATTTGGGGTTGCACAAGAGCCGGGAGTGCAGGAGGCGAGAGAGGCCGATGTTTTGGCCTTTGCGTCCCTAGTAGCCCGGCGGCGCAGGATATTGTTAATGTGGAAAGAAGTCAAGCCCCCGGGGGTGGAGACCTGGATAAATGACATGGCGGGGTTCATAAAGCTAGAGCAGATTAAGTTCGTCCTAAGGGGGTCGGCTCAAGGGTTCACCAGGCGGTGGCAACCGTTCGTCGAATATCTTGCGGAAAGATAGATGGGGGAAAAAAGAAGGTAGCAGCAGCCCAGGATTTGGGGGGGGGGGGGGGGAGAGGGGGAGGGATGGGGGGGGGGGGGGGGGTGGGCGGGGGGGGGGTGTAGCCTGTAGCCTGTGACAAGGCAGTTGCCAATTAGGGCTAGTTTTCATTTTTGTTATTTAATATTTATTTATTTTTTGATTTTTGTTTATATAAAATAGGTCATTGTTATCTGTGTTGTTATAATGTTGTGTAAAGGATGCACAATGTACTGTGTTGGTTGACCAAAAATTTTCAATAAAATATTTATTAAAAAAAAAAAAATATTCCCTCTGATAGTGCAGCCCTCCTTCAGTATTGCATTAAAGTGTCAGCCGACTTCATGTCATCCTCTCTGGAATGGTGTTAAACCCACAACATTCAGACTCAAGAGGCTAAAATTGCTGATCCACTGCTGATACTTTAGGAAGTGAACATCTGTGAACCTGTTTGAATTATTACTCGGTTAATTTTCTGACGATTACTAACTAAAAGCAGAAATTATGATACTGGGGATAGTTATAATATCTCCCCCTAGGGTTTAGTTTTGGTGACTATTGGAGGCATAGCTAAGTGCGAAAGGGCAGAATCATGAATGGTGGGGAAGGGTGACACGGTAGCACAGTTCCTTCACAGCTCCAGGGTCCCAGGTTCGATTCCCGGCTTGGTACACTGTCTGTGCGGAGTCTGCACGTTCTCCCCGTGGCTGTGTGGGTTTCCCCCGGCTGCTCCGGTTTCTTCCCACAAGTCCCAAAAGACGTGCTGTTAGCTGAATTGGATATTCTGAATTCTCTCTCTGTTTACAGAACAGACGCTGGAATGTGGCGATTAGGGGCTTTTCACAGTAACTTCATTGCAGTGTTAATGTAAGCCGACTTGTGACAATAAAGATTATTATTATTATTGTAGTGGTGGTGGGGAGCTGTCTTCTTGAACAACTGCAGTTCATGTGATGAAGTTGCTAGGGACTGAATTCCAAGATTTTGGCCCAGTGATAATGCAGGAATGGCAATATATTTCCATGATGTGGAGATGCCGGCGTTGGACTGGGGTGAGCACAGTAAGAAGTCTTACAACACCAGGTTAAAGTCCAACAGGTTTGTTTCGATGTCACTAGCTTTCGGAGCACTGCTCCTTCCTCAGGTGAATGAAGAGGTCTGTTCCAGAAACACATATATAGACAAATTCAAAGATGCCAAACAATGCTTGGAATGCGAGCATTAGCAGGTGATTAAATCTTTACAAATCCAGAGATGGGGTAACCCCAGGTTAAAGAGGTGTGAATTGTACCAAGCCAGGACAGTTGGTAGGATTTCGCAGGCCAGATGGTGGGGAATGAATGTAATGCGACATGAATCCCAGGTCCCGGTTGAGGCCGCACTCATGTGTGCGGAACTTGGCTATAAGTTTCTGCTCGGCGATTCTGCGTTGTCGCGGGTCCTGAAGGCCGCCTTGGAGAACGCTTACCCGAAGATCGGAGGCTGAATGCCCTTGACCGCTGAAGTGTTCCCCGACTGGAAGGGAACATTCCTGCCTGGTGATTGTTGCGCGATGTCCGTTCATTCGTTGTCGCAGCGTCATGGTCTACCCAGTGTGGAGCGTGATCCGAAATGGCTATAGCCGTATACTCCGTTCCCCTCACCTTCGGGATCAACGCCCTTCCCAGCACAAAAAAGTCTATTCGCGAGTAGACTTTATGGACATAGGAGAAAAACGAGAACTCCTTACTCCTAGGTCTGCTAAATCTCCACGGGTCTACACCTCCCATCTGCTCCATAAAATCTTTAAGTACCTTGGCTGCTGCCGGCCTCCTTCTGGTCCTGGACTTCGACCTATCCAGCCCTGGTTCCAACACCGTATTAAAATCTCCCCCCATTATCAGCTTTCCCATCTCTAGGTCTGGAATGCGTCCTAGCATCCACCTCATAAAATTGGCATCATCCCAGTTCGGGGCATATACGTTTACCAAAACCACCGTCTCCCCCTGTAGTTTGCCACTCACCATCACGTATCTGCCCCCGTTATCCGCCACTATAGTCTTTGCCTCGAACATTACCCGCTTCCCCACTCATATAGCCACCCCCCTGTTTTTCGCATCTAGCCCCGAATGGAACACCTGCCCCACCCATCCTTTGCGTAGCCTAACCTGGTCTATCAGTTTCAGGTGCGTTTCCTGTAACATAACCACATCTGCCTTAAGTTTCTTAAGGTGTGCGAGTACCCGTGCCCTCTTTATCGGCCCGTTCAGCCCTCTCACGTTCCACGTGATCAGCCAGGTTGAGGGGCTTCCTACCCCCCACTTGTCGATTAGCCATCCCCTTTTTCCAGCTCCTCACCCGGTTTCCACGCAGCTGTATCTCCCCCAGGCGGTGCCCCCCGCCCATCCCATCCCATACCAGCTCCCCCCCTCTCCCCAGCAGCAGCAACCAGTAATTACCCCCTCCCGCTCATTCCAGTTTTTCTTCCACAATAAAAGTCCACGCTTCATCCGCCGTCTCAAAGTAGTGGTGCCTCCCTCGATATGTGACCCACAGTCTTGCCGGTTGCAGCATTCCAAATTTTATCTTCTTTTTATGAAGCACCGCCTTGGCCCGATTAAAGCTCGTCCTCCTTCTCGCCACCTCCGCACTCCAGTCTTGATAAACGCGGATCACCGCGTTCTCCCATTTACTGCTCCGAGTTTTCTTTGCCCATCTAAGGACCATTTCTCTATCCTTAAAACGGAGGAATCTCACCACTATGGCTCTGGGAATTTCTCCTGCTCTCGGTCCTCGCGCCATCACTCGGTATGCTCCCTCCACCTCCAACGGACCCGCCGGGGCCTCCGCTCCCATTAACGAGTGCAGCATCGTGCTCACATATGCCCCGACGTCCGCTCCCTCCGCACCTTCAGGAAGACCAAGAATCCTCAAGTTGTTCCTCCTTGCGTTGTTCTCCAGTGCCTCCAACCTTTCCACACATCGTTTCTGATGTGCCTCATGCATCTCCGTCTTCACCACCAGGCCCTGTATGTCGTCCTCATTCTCGGCTGCCTTTGCCTTCACGACCCGAAGCTCCCGCTCCTGGGTCTTTTGTTCCTCCTTTAGCCCTTCGATCGCCTGTAGTATCGGGGCCAACAGCTCTTTCTTCATTTCCTTTTTGAGCTCTTCCACACAGCATTTCAAGAACTCTTATTGTTCAGGGCCCCATGTTAAACTGCCACCTTCCGACGCCATCTTGGTTTTTGCTTGCCTTCCTTGCCGCTGTTCTAAAGGATCCACTGCAATCCGGCCACTTTCTCCTCCTTTTTTCATCCGTATCCAGGGGGGATTCCCTTCTGGTTTACCGCACAGTGTTTTTAGCCGTCAAAATTGCCGTTGGGGCTCCTATCAAGAGCCCAAAAGTCCGTTTCACCGGGAGCTGCCGAAACGTGCGACTCAGCTGGTCATCGCCGCACCCGGAAGTCAGTGCAACATTATTCAGCAGCCGGAGTCATGCATAGCAGAACGAAAGGTTGTGGCTGATGGAGGTCAGTCATCTCAGCTACAGGACATTGCATCAGGAGACCCTCAGGGCAGTTTCTTAGACCCGATCAGCTTCAGTTGCTTCATCAATAACCTTCTCCCTGCCCCCCATTGGAATGTTTGCAGAATATTGCTCCTGAAATGAAGATGCTGTTAGTGCCCAAAAGCAACAAGACCGAGACAACACACAGATTGGATTGATAAAGAGGCAAATAGCATTCGTGCCACTCAAGTGCTAGGCAATGACCAGCTTCAACTAGGAAGAATCTACCCACTGCCTCATGACGTTCAATGATAGCACCATCGCTGAATTTCCTACAACTTGAGAGGTCACCATTTACCGCAAACTTAACTGGAACAGCGACAGAAGCGCAGATCAGAGGCTGGGAACTCAGAGGCAGGTAACTAACTTTCTGACCCCCCAAAGCTTTTTCACATGTACTTAAAGCATGTGTCAGAAGTGTGGTGGAATAGTCACCACTTGGATGACTGCAGGTCCAGCAACACTCAAGAATCTCAACACAAGGGACGGGTGTGGGTGTTTGCACTATGTTTATTGTTCTTTGTTCACTGTTTTTATATTGTTGTTGTTTGTAATGCCAAAAATTCCTCATTAAAATCGTTTGTTTAAAAAAAAAAGAATCTCAACACTGTCCAAGGTAAAGAAGCCTGCTTGATTGGCACCTCCTCCAGCATTTTTGCTCAATCCATCACTGACACACAGTAGCAGCAATGTGTACCATCAGCAAGATGCACCGCAACATCTGACCAGGTCTTCAATGACAGCATCTTTCTAAGCCACGACTTCCACTGTTCAGCAGAATAGTGGCAGGAAATGCATGGAAACACCACCTGCACGTTCTGCTCCAAAATACACATTTTCCTGACCTGAAAACACATTATCCGCTTTATTGTCACTGAGTCAAAATCCTGGAACTCTCTCCCTAACAGGACCATGGGTGTTCCTACACCACATGGTCAACAGGGGTTCAAGAAGGTGATACAATTTAAAAAACTCAAGGGTATTTAGGAATAAGTTTCAAAGAAAACTGCTGGCCTTGCCATAATGCCCTCATCTCTTGAAAGAATGAAACTCCATTCAACCCGACATGACAGATGGAAACCAGACCCACACCACTGAAGCTGCAAGACAAAACAGACTAGATAGAATTATTGAACAATTGATATTATGTCTTCGCAGATAATCAACTCAGGTAATCATGCCATATCGCTGCAGGAGACTTGGTAACCCTTCAAAAAATGAACTTGACCATATGCTTCATACCGACAACATCAAGGTAGCTCCTATAGAATACTGGCTGTTGGGGGCATAAAGAAAACGAGAGAGGAGCAACTACCAATTCTACATTGCACATTACCAACAAAAGGGTGCATTGGAATATGTCAAGGCAATATAATTTGTTGCATTATAAATCATTTGGATTCTGCTCTAATGATCTATGACATCACTGAACTGCTGCTTGAGATTACTGCCCAGTAATTGCTTCCAGATATCTCCTCTTTCCTAAAACTTTGCATTGTGGCTACTCTTCACCATGAGCACTTTCTAAACAATAAAACTATTGTAAAGAATTAAGGACAATGAACAATTTAGGAAAATACTGTCGCTTTTCCAAACAGTAACTCTGTCCAAGTATGAAGCAGTATACCACACTGGGACCTTTCCACTGTGGCACGTAATCCAAAAGCAGTATCTGTCTGAGTATTGGCCAGGACATCAGAGAACACTCCGTTTTTCTCCACCCTCCCCCCCCACAATAGTGTCCGTGGATCATATACATCTAACAGTGCAGCCTTTGTTTAACATCTGAAACACTGTGGCCAGGATTTTACGGTCCCACCACAATGTACCCCTCACCCCACCCCAGCGGATGCAGCAGGCCATTCAAATTGCCGTTTACTTTAGTGGGACCATAATATCCTGCTGGACAGGAAGGGCTGTAATTCCTGGCCTGAGGGTGCTAGTTGAGAATTTACTGCTCAGATTTCTGCAGTGGGACTTTGTATTTTTCATCATTTTCTTTAACACAAGTCCAGATGATATCATGAGAGCACCTGAGCCAAAGTACTGTGCACAGCAGTGTGAAGCAGTGGGAGAGATGCAGTCACTACGCTGTGGTTGAAAAACAACGGTTGTGCTATCTACACACGTTAAGTCATATCCCTTACAAGATCAGGATGATGCATTCCTTCCAGCCATTCCAGTAGGTGTTAGCTGTGACTCGGCTGGTAACATTCTTGTCTCTGAGTCAGAAGTATGTGGATGCAGGTCCCATTTTAGAGACCAGTACACAGAAGTCTAGGGCTAGGCTCACAGCCAGGCACAATGCTGAGGGGCTACTGCACTGTTGGAGGTGCCATTTTTCGGATGGGACATTAAACCTCTTTAATGTGAATGCAAAGGAACCCATGGTACTATTTTGATGAAGATCAGGAAGTTCTCTCCAGTGTCCCAGTTAACATTATTATCTTATCATTGTCTCACTGTTGCTTAGATTTATCACATGTACCAAGTTACAGTGGAAAGTATTGTTCTGTGTACAGTCCAGGCAGATCACTCCATACATGAAAACATAGAACATATGATAAATACACAATGTAAATACATAAACATAGACATTGGGTGATGAATACGGAATATAGTGCTACAACTGTAGAGAAGATGTGTAGAAAGATCAGTTGAGTCCATAAGAGGGCCATTCAGGAGTCTGGTAACAGTGGGGAAGAAGTTGCTTTTGAATCTTTTGGTGCATGTTCTCAAACCTTTGTATCTTCTGCCTGATAGAAGAGAGAATAACCTGGGTGTGGGGGGTCTTTGATTATGCTGCATGCTTTCCCTAGGCAGCTGGCGGTGTAGACAAAGTCAATGGATGGGAGGCAGGCTCACGAGATAGACTGGGCTGTGCTCACGGCTCTCTCTAGTTTCTTACGGTCTTGTGCTGAGCAGTTGCCATACCAGGCTGTGATGCAGCCAAATTGGTAAGAGTCATTATGGACAAACTGAATTTCTGTAATTTCCTGAGGAAGTATAGGCGCTCTTGTGCCTTCTTGCTCGTAGCGTCGACGTGAGTGGACCAGGACAGATTGTTGATGATGTTTACACCTAGGAATTTGAAGCTGTCAACCATCACCACCTTGGCACTATTGATACAAACAGGGGCGTGGATGACATTTTGCTTCCTGATGACCAGCTCTTTAGTTTTGATGATATTGAGGTGGAGATTCTTGTCATTGCATCATGCCACTAGGTTCTCTATCTCCCTCCTGTAGTCTGACTCATCGTTGTTTGAGATCCGACCCACTACGCTCGTATCATCAGCAAACGTGGAGCTGGAGACGAATATTGCCACAAAATTTGTGCTGTGCGTGTGTAAGAAGTATAGTGGGGGCTAAGTATGCAGCCTTGTGGGGCCCCGATATTGAGGACTGTCGTGGAGGAGATGTCATTGTTTATCCTTTCTGATTGCGGTCTGTGGGTCAGGAAGTCGAGGATCCAGTTGCAGAGGGAGGAGCAGGGTCCTGGGTTTTGGAGCTTGGATATGAACGTGGCTGGGATTATGGTGTTGAAAGCAGAGATGTAGTCAATGAACAAGAGTCTGACGTAGGCGTCCTTTTTGTCAAGATGCACCAGGAATGAGTGTAGGGCCAGGGAGATAGCATCTGCTGTGGACCAGTTGTGTCGGTATGCGATTTGCAGTGGATCAAGGCAATCTGGAAGGTTGTAGTTGATGTGTCTCATGACCAACCTCTCGAAGCACGTCATTATAATAGATGCCACGGCCACTGGTCAGTAGTCGTTGAGGTACGTTGCCTGGTTCTTTTTTGGCACCGGCATGAGAGTGGCCTTTTTGAAGCAGGTGGGAACCTTGGAACGGAGTAGGGAGAGGTTAAAGATGTCTGTGAACACCCGTCAGTTGGTCCACACAGGATCTGAGTGGATGACAAGGGTCCCCGTCAGGTCCTGTTGCTTTCCATGGGTTCACTTTCAAGAAGGCCGATCTCACTTCTTAGGCTATGCCAATAGGTATGGGTGTGTCCGAGGCTGTTGGGGCAGTCGACAACAGTTCATTGGCTTCCTGCTCAAAACGAGCATAGAATGCATTGAGTTCATGGGAGAGGGGTGCTCTGTTGCCAGAGATTCTACTCGGCTTTGTAGCCCGTTATATTGTTTAAGCCTTGCCACCACCGATGAGAGTTTGTGTCATTAGTCTAGGACTCCAGCTTAGTCTGGTATTGCCTCTTGGCGTCCTTGATGGCTTTCCAGAGATCGTACCTAGATTTCTTGTATCGGTCAGGGTCACCTGTGTTGAACGCCTCAGAACTGGACTTCAGTAGGGAGTGGATCTCCTGGTTAAACCATGGTTTCTGGTTGGGGAATGCAGGTACTACCTTCTTTGGCATGCAGTCCTCGACACACTTACTGATGAAATCTATGATGTTAGTGGCAGACTTGTCTAGGTTTGCTGCTGTGTTCTTGAATATGGACCAGTCCACTGACTCCAAGCTGTCGCATAGGAGCTCTTCTGTTACCTCAGACCATCATTGTAGGACCTTCTTTACCGGACCCTTCCGCTTTGGTTTCTGCTTGTACGCCAGGAGATGGAGTCAGTCTTGTGGTCTGATTATCCAAAAAGTGGTCAGAGGATTGAGCGGTGGGCTTCCGTGGTGTTTCTGAAACAGTGGTCAAGGATATTAGGGCCCCTGTTGGGACAGGAGCCGAGTTCATGGAAGTGTTGTTTGTGGGAGTTGTTATCGCAAAATTAGCCGCCACATTTCCTATATTACAGCACTTCAAAATTACTTCATTTGTTGCAAAGCTTTTGAGATGTTCCAAGATTGTGAAGGGTGCTCTTGACATACAAGTCTTCCTTTTTCTTTTACTTGCCGAACACAGATGCAATATAATGGAACATATATTTATTTATACTCCGGCAATGACGCTGCATTGCTCAATATAACCAGCTGCTACATTCTCACCAGAAAGTCCTATATATGGTAATGTTAAATTTGCTTGTATAGCCCATCTGTGTAAAAAGAAAATTTTAATTCACAACGAGTGCCAATGTACAATTAGCCCACCTTCATGTGTCACGTGTAGATTATAATGTTCATTTGACCCATTCGACCGATCCTGGTCCAGTTGTCTTGGACCCCCTTGCCACCCCACGTTAAAAAAATTCATGCACTGGCATCTTCCACCACTTAAAATGAAGTCTGAGACCTGGAACGACTGCAGGTCATGCAGTGGACACCTCAGTCACCTGAGAAGGCATTTTTAGTGCGGAAGCAAGTCATTCTCCACTCCAAGCGACTGCCTAAGAAAAGAGATAATGGGTGGGGTTCTCCGTCCCAGGACGCTCAGAATGTGATCCCCGATGGGACGGAGAATTGGGTGCCGATGGCAAAATCAGGATTGGCCGACCTGAACTCGATGCTTTGACCCGCCGCTTGTGGCGCGAACGAGGTCCACAATGTGCGCCGGCGGGGAGATGTAAATAAATGCAAATGGGTCATATTTAGCAGGCCCTGCACCCTATGCTCCAAACTCCCTTAATTCTCCAGTTCCCATAGTTAGGAATCACGTGGGTGCGAATCACTTTGGTTTTTACCAGTGTGGCCCTGACATGGTAGACCTCACGGTGGACCATGGGGATTGGTCTAACGCGAGGTCCACTATGCCAGGGCCCTGCTGTTAGAGACCATCCGAAGGCCAACCCCCCCACCAACAATGCACCGCCTGCCCCTGCATCATCTACGAGACCCTCCCCCCACCACTGCCTCTGTGACAACATCAAAGAGAAGTAAGTGCAGTGAAATCACAAGCTTGAACGATTGGAATGCACTTAGTGCTTGGAATGCACTTACATCTCTTTGAGTGGTTGCTGTTTACATCATTGGGGTTTCACCACTTAGGGCACTGAAGCGTGAAAGGATATGAATGGATCAAAGATGCAGGTGGTTTGTACTAGCTGTCAAAACAAAGACCACAACTTGAAAGCAAGGAATGGCTTGCAGCTAATGGATATGTGGGAACCAGTGGCAGGCACAGCTGCTTTCCTTCAAGGAATGCACATGTGGAGCTGCAAGGTAATTATAGCTGTAATGTTTCCCACTGCTCCTGCCTGGACTGCTCTCCACCTTCCAGGCAGGGGTCGTTTTTGGGGAGCAGGAGGGAGGAGTGGGGGTGTGGGGGGTCTGTGGAGGGGGTTCCTTTAGGCAGGGGATCTCTATCGGGGGCATCCCCCTATTACAGGGGTCCCAGGGTGGAGGTTAGATCACTCCAGTACTTGGCGGTAGGAGGGCACCCAGGCAATCTGGGGGTGGGGGGCTGCTGTGCGGTAGGGAAGGGTGTGGCTGCGCCGATTTGCGCTGGGAGGGGTGGTCAGGGCTGATTTGCGGTGCACGGGTATCCGCGAGACCTTGCTATTGGACCACCAGCTCAATAAATCTGCATGGCATGGAACACTGAATTACATCCCATTTTACGACCCCAAGGGGATAGTAAAACTGATGCAATTTAGCTCCGGCAGGAGAACACAGTCTCCCAAACGGAGAATCCAGCCCAAGGTTAATTTACTCTGCTTGATTCCCTTTTCTCCCATATCTTCTCCCAGTTGGAGTTGCCAGATTTGGTTGGACAAGTTCCTGGAGGTTTCATTATATGATCTCCTGCCTCTCACTTCCATCATTGGTCCCTGACATTGGTCCAATCTCACAGTGCACCACCTTCCAACAACAAGCGGAAAGTCTTAATGTGATCGGATAATTCGTCACCATCAGCCTTTTTTGCATGTTCAATACTTTTTATATATATTTTTTTTAAAGTGTCCAAAGAAATTTATTTTAAAAACATTTTTAATGCTCCTATTATTTATCTCCTGGATATTTGCTTGCAGCTCTTACCTCCTGGGCCCAGCTAGAGAGCTGACAAATCTACACTAGAATAACTGAAACAATTCATACCATTCCACAGTGAAGGCCCTTTCAGCCTGTGCCAGTACAAAGTCAGAAAGGCACCTGCAACCGTATTGCACATCATCACTGGTCCCCCAAACCAAAGGCCCAAAGTGTTTCACACACAATTAATCACTCTGAGGTACACTCACAGCTGTTAGGTTTGGGTGCATGGGGGCACAGAAAACAATCCCGCAAAACGTACTGAAGTGAACAGCCAGTTAGCTGACGGTTGTATTTGGGCTTCACAAACTAAGGGGAACACAGGCAATCTGTGTGCCAGAAATGCAGACATCTATTTTAAGAACACGCTTTAATCACAAACTAGAGAGAGAGGAAAAAATTAGATGTCCCAGACACCTGGAGGCAAATGTAAATTGGTAAGAGGTGCACCATTCTCTTCCTGACACAACGTAGAAAACCATGAATGGTCACAGGCTTTGAGAATCTGGCAACTCTTGGCACAGCACACAACCTGGTTGGAAATCTGAATAGGCCCTCTATGTGCAGTTACAATAAATAAATAAGCACTGAAAATATACTCTTTGAACATGTCGTAGGACTATGTAAGTGAGCAAAGTTTTCAAGGGCCCCTCATTCCTTTCCTCAGGAAGCGCAATCAAGGCACTTGTGAGAACTGTCATTAATTCCCAATAGGTTTTTATGCCCATTTCTACAAGAGAAAGGAATGCTCAATGTTAGGTCAAAAAACATATTTGGGATTTTAGAAAATTTTCAACAGGCATTTTGTGTTTTTGATATATCCCCAGCTTCTGCAAGTGCTATTTCACAACCCAGTGAGTTAGCAGCTGTGGCTCTGTTGGTAGCAATCTCATCTCAACTTCGGAAGATTCTGTCTCAAGTCCCACTTCACAGCCATGAAGAGAGGCCGGGCTAGGCTGGGATTGTTTTCCTTAGAGCAGAGAAGGCTGAGAGGGGACCTGATTGAGGTGAACAAAATTGTGAGGGCCATGGATAGGGTAGATAGGAACACCTCTTTCCCCTTAGTCGAGGGGGGGGGGGTCAATAATCAGGGCCACAGATTTAAAATGTAAGGGCCGGAAGATTTAGAGGGGATTTGAGGAAAAAACATTTTCACCTAGAGGGTGGAAGAAGTCTAGAACTTACTGCCTGAAAGACTGGAACTGTCACAACATTTGAGAAACATTTAGATGAGCACTTGAAATGCTACAACTTAAATGCCATAGCATAAAAGGCTACGGCCCAAGTGCTAGAAAATGGGATTAGAATAGATAGGTGCTCGATAGCTAGTGCAGACACAATGGGCCGGAGGGCCTCTTTTAGCGCTGTAAAACTCAATGATTCTATGAGCACAAAGTCAAGGCTCCATTGTAATGCTGAGGGAGTGCTACACTCTCAGCAGCGCTGTCTTTCCAATCAGATGTTAAACCGAGGCATATCAATACTCTCATGTGCATGTAAAACATCCCACGTCACTAGTTCGAGAGGATCAGGAGAGTTATCCATGGTGCGCTAGGCAATATTTATCCTTCAATCAATATCACAAGAGAAAGATTATCCATCACAGTTTGGACGGTGGGAGCCTGTTGTCCACAAATTGGCTACTGTATTTAGTTTCTCTGTAGAACAACAGTGGCTACTTTTAAAAAGTACATAATTGGTTCTAAAGAACTTGGCGATGTGCTGAGGTCATAGCACACACTATATGTAGATTTTCTTATTTTTCTTTCCACCGTACAGATTTCCAAAGTATTACTGGTCTACCAAACATGTTGCTCTCACACAGCAAACTGGTTGGCATGCACTTTGGTCTCATGATGAGGAAGCAGCTGTGCAGGGAGGCCCCATAAAATCCATGTACTAGTTTCTGTGGAATTATATTGAATCTACATCACAGAAACAGGGCATTCAGCCCAACAGGTCCAAGCTGGTCTTTATGCTTTACCTGAACCATCACCCAACTTACTTTACCTCAACCTATGTTGAGCATCTAAACCTATCAAACTAACCTTCTATTCCTTTCTTCCCTATTTGTTTATCTTGCCTCCTCTTAAAAGGTATTTTTGCCATTCACCTCGACTATACGTCCTTGGAGCAAATTCCACATTCTACTGATTGGTGGGTAAAGAGGTTCCGCGTGACAACTTTCATGAATTTATTGGCTGTCATGTTATGCTTATGGAGATCCTTCTGGTGCAGTAGGTAGCTTCCCCACCTGAGCCAGAAGCTCCAGGTTTAAGCCCCACTCCAGGACTTGATGATCAAGGGAGATGTGTTCATAACGTGGCCAAACTGGCTGAGTATCAACCTGTAAAATCCTTCCAACACACACCAATGTCAGGTGATAAGAGCAGGAGAAACTCCTGGTTAGCCATACCTGATGTGGTGTGGAGCCCCTCAAGCGATAAGCCTCTGGCGACAGACTAGCGACCTGTTCCAGGAAAAACTCACAATGGGAACAGATGTAAAATCTGCCTTGTGCACCACTAGGAAAAGAAACAACGACAACACCAATAACAACAACATCTTATACTTGTGGACGTCTTCTGGCACAGTGGATGTATGGATAGTAAAATTGATTTTAAACTGGAAAGGGGTGTATAATGTTGCATTTCACTGTCCCCTGACCTGGGAACATTGAAAACAGAAAATGCTAAACACATCAACATAATCTGAGAAGGGAAAGAGAAACAGGTTAACATTTTGGGGAAAGATCTTTCAATGAAACTGAACTCCGAAGAGCACTTCCTGATGTCCCTACAGTACAGCAATGGCTACAGACAATATCACTAAAAGAAACAGATGATCTGGTCATCTGATTTTTCCATGTACAAATCGAGTGCCTCACTTTCTGCATCGGAACAGTGATGACACTTCATTGGCTGCAAAATGCTTTGTGACATCCTGAGGTCATGAAATACAAGTTTTTCTTTTTGGAGAAAGGATCTCTCCCCGAATTCTTATCCTGTACTAAATCTGCTCCAAGCTGCTGATTGGTCTGCAATGTATCAAGGCCACTTTATAATTTTAGAATTCCTGGCTTTATTTCCGATGCTCATCATGCCCAATGCTTTGCATCATTGCCAGGAGTGTTTCATGAAGATGTTTAGAGCGGCATCATCACTTTCAAATATCGTCATTTCCAAGAATCCCCTGCTGAACATTCACCATTCAGTAATGCAGCAACTTCACCAGACTCTTGTTGGTTATGAATAAGGGGATAGAATAAGTTGCCTCAACAGGGGAAAAATCCCCTTGACCAAATCTCTCAACTGAGCTTTTCACCACAGATAAACTCACTGACTGAGAAGCTTAGGTTAATTGGAGAGTTTCTCCTTTTTCTGATTATCTTACCTGCGTCACTAATAGAACATTCTTTTGTTTGTCGACTTCTTCACACAGGGATAGTGGAAATCTTGACACACTCTCCCCAAAGAGCTGTTTTAAGGTTGGGAGTCAATTGAAAATTGCAAAATTGAGATTGGTAGATTTTTGTTCCGTCAGAATTTTAACAGTTACAGATCCAAGGCGGACAGATGGAATTAAGATACAGATCAGCCAGGATGTAATTGAATGGTGGAACAGGCTAAGCAATCTCCAGTTCTCAGGCACTTGGGGAAACCCCAGGGAGATATCAAATTAATGTGCAAGCACTAGCGGGCCAAGTTGCTACCACCAGGACATTCATTACTTCTTCAGCTTAAGGCTGGAGCTGCAGGTTGCAGAGTTAGTTGGCTTTTGAATGACAGCAAAGTGATATTGAGATATCACTTTTCAAAACATGAATTTATTTTAGTTTGATGTTATTTGATGTGAGCAGACATGCAGATGGGCAGCAGATGCATTAGCTTGAATTAGCCTCCAGACATAAACCAAGCCAAAAATTGAACACATACACATCATTTCCTTTCAGAACAAAAATATACCAAAAGTGCTTTCTCTTAAAAGTTGCATCCAATTTTTAAAAAAAATCCAAATCTCCATTCTTTCCCCTCCCCCAGCTCAAAGGTTGAGATTCTAGCTCCAGCAGACAGATAGACCATTTAAAAAAGGTCTGGTTAAATGGGAATGAGAACAAGAATGTAAGGCTAGCATTCATATAGCACCTTTCAGGACCTCAGCATGTTCCTAAGCCAATGAGATATTTTTGAAGTGTAGCCACTATTGTAATTTAAGAAGTGTAGTAACCCACGAGCCCACCTGCAAGCTCCCCTCCGAGCTACTCACCATTCTGACTTGGAAATATATTGGCTGTTCCTTCATTGTCGCTGAGTTAAAATCCTGAAACTCCCTTCCGAACAGCTCCATGGCTGTGCCTACACCACATGGACCACAGCGGTTCAAGAAGGCGACCCACCATCACCCTCCAAGGGCAATTAGGGATGGACAATAAATGCTCGTCTTGTCAGCAATGTACATATCCCATGATAGAATAAATTTTAAAAATGAACCTAGCTAACTCAAAAACAGCAATATGATGATGATTAGATCATCTGTTTCGGAGGTTCGTTGAGAGATAAATGTTCCTTCGTTGATTGCAGAGACTGAAGGAGGCGGCTCGCCATCACCTACAGAAAGGAAATAAATGCTGGTCTTGATGCTCACACCCCGTGAATGAATATAAAACAAAAGTGACTCTTCCTTTATGTCCACCTGAGAGGACTGATGAAGCTTTGGTTTAATATCTCATCCAGAAGATAGCTCCTCCAATGCTGCAGCACTCTTTCAATGCTATACTAGTGTGTCAGCCTTGGTTTTGTGTTTAACTGTCAGGAGTGGGGCTTAAACCAGAAACCTTCTGACTCAGCAATGAGAGCGCTACCCATTGTGCCTCAGCTGACGCTTATTTCATCAATCTAACTGATCTTATTGACACTAACCACCACTACACTTTCGCGTTATAACATGAACGTCAGTCACTGACCAACATTACATCTCTAGTCATAATGGGGCTGTCATTCAACGGACCAAAGTTACACCTTCCCCTTATAGTGGAATTGCTACTTGCTGACCTACAGTACAATGCCCGTTGCATTGGACCTCAACAAAAAGTGATAAAAACATTTTTTTTCTAAGTAGCAATAATGGAAGGAGTCAGATAATTTGCACTGCCCGGCAGGCTAAGGTGTTACTGTGAAGGTCAACCATTTCAGTTGCAATTACAAGAGAGGAAATAGACACAAAGGAATGATTTGGTGGCTGTGGGACCTACGTTTCACATCAATTTAAACTACTCAAAGTGCTAATCTACAACAAGCATGCTTTTGTGTCCAATAGAGGAAAGAAAGACTTGCATTTATATAGTACTTTCCACAATTACGAGGCATCTCGAGCCACTTAACAACCAATGGAACAATTTTGAAATTTAATCATTGTTGTAATGTAGGAAACGCAGCAGTCAATCTGCACACAGCAAACTCCTAGAAACAGCAATGTGATAATGACTAGATGTTGATTGACAGATAAACATTGACCAGGGGAGAACTCACCTGCTCTTCTTCAAAATAATATCATTGGATCTTTTAGATATATCAAAGTAGGCACAGGCAGATGGGACCTCATTTTAATGTCTCATCCAAAAGACAGTGGGCGCAATTCTCCCATCGGGAGACTAAGTGCCGATGCGGAGTGAAAACCGGAGTGTTTCACTCCGGCGTCGGAGGCCGTTCCCAGCCCCCTATTCTCCTGCCCCCGGGGGGCTAGGAGCGGCGCCAC
The DNA here is from genome assembly GCF_047496885.1 of Scyliorhinus torazame. Lineage (NCBI taxonomy): Eukaryota > Metazoa > Chordata > Chondrichthyes > Carcharhiniformes > Scyliorhinidae > Scyliorhinus > Scyliorhinus torazame. Next base: position 203,805,879 of record NC_092708.1, on the reverse strand, counting down.
GTCATTTAAATGCCACAGCTTGCGCCGCGTAAATGACGCCATCCGCGTATGCGCAGGTTGACCGGCGCCAACCCGCGCATGCGCGGTTGCCGTCCTCCCCGCAGCCACCCCGCAAGAAGGTGTCGGATGGATCTTGCGGTGCAGCGGAGGAAAGGAGGTCCTCCTTCAGAGAGGCCGGCCCGCCGATCGGTGGGACCCGATCGCGGGCCAGACCCCTTTTGAGTCCCCCCCCCCCCCCGGTGCAGGAACCCCCCTCCCACAGGCCGCCCCCCAGCATTCCCGCGCTGTTCCCGCCGGCAGCGACCAGGTATGGACGGCGTTGGTGGGAACCTGTCGTTTGGGCAGGCTGCTCGGCCCATCCGGGCCAGAGAATCGCCGCTCGCCCGCTACAAACAGCGAGCGACGATTCTCCGAGCGGCCAGCCCTGATTCTCGCCGCACCGGTTTGGGAGGGGTGGGAGACTCGCGTGCGGGTGCCGGGGCGGCATGGCAGGACTCGCGCGGCGCCCCGGCGATTCTCCCACCTGGTGTGAGGGGGAGAATTCCGCCCAGTATGTTTGACAATGCAGCAAGCCCACGGTGCTGCTGGGAATCTCAGCCTTGGTCTCTGTACCCAAGCCCTTGAGTGGGCAGGGCAGTGGGAACCTGAACCCAGAACCTTGTGATTCAGTGGTGAGAGTGCCCCCAGCTTAGCCACAGCTAACAACCGCAGGCTTTGGATAAATGAATAGAATCCTAGAACAGTTAGAGCACAGAAGGAGGCCATTTGATACATTATGTCCGTGCCGACGTTTTGCAAGGGCAATTAAGCCAGTACTACTCTCCTGCCCTTTCCATGTAACCGTGCAAATTTATTTCCCTTCAGGTAAACATCCAATTCCTTTTAGAAAGTGATGAGTAAATCTGTCCCCAACGCACTCTCAGTCAGTGCATTCCAGGTCCCTAACTATTTGCTACATGTAAAAGGTTTTTCCTCATGTGGTCTTTGATCCTTTTGTAAATCACCTTAAATCAGTGCCCCCTGGTTCATGACCCTCCTACCAATGGGAATAATTTTTCTCCATTTACTCTGTTCAAGTCCTTCATGATTTTGAAAACTTCATCTAAGTCTCCTCTTCTGCTCCTTGGAGAGCAGCTCCAGCTTCTCCAATGCATACACATCCGTTATCTGTAGAACCATTCTCATAAATCTTTCTTATTGAGCTGATAACCCCACTAGGGTCTTGTTCTTTTAATAGCATGATGCCACAGAGTGTCTTCCCAGGAGCATAATTTGGGACTTATGAAAAGTAGGCCCAGCATAAAGGCAGCATGATGACACAGTGGTTAGCACTGCTGCGTCACAGCGTTAGGGGCCTGGGTTTGATTCCGGCCTTGGGTCCGATTCCGGCCTTGGGTCACTGTCTGGGTGGAGTTTACACGTTCTCCATGTGTCTGCGTGGGTTTGCTCTGGGTGTTCCCACAGTCCAAAGATGTGCAGGTTAGGTGAATTGGCCATGGTAAATTGCCCCTAAGTGTTCAAAGATGTGTAGGGATTCTATGTTGAGAGAATAATGAACTTACACAAACACTAGTGGGAAAATCCAAATGGTAAGTTCTGAGACAGAAGGCCAAAAGTAAGGTGGAGAGTGAGCTTTGGTTGATCAACACTACATTTGTGGGATGTTATCCAACTTTCTTCTGCATCTACCCTATTAGGTGGCGTTACTTTGAAGGAAATTAGAGGAATGTGGTAGTATGCATTAGGGGTCATGTGGGACTGTGAAGCCGTGATGTCATTGGCTGACAGATCCCGGGTCCTGGTTGGCTGTTGATCTCTAGCTCCGCCCTGAAGGCGGAGTATAAGAACCAGGAGTTCTCCCCCGCAGGCCAGTCTGTTGCTGAACTGCGGGGAACAAGTCACGCTTAATAAAGCCTCATCGACTTCATCTCTATTCGTCTCTCGTGAGTCTTTGTGCGCTACAAGGAATTTACCCTGGCCACTGTTGATCCCTCAGCCAATATTACTCAAACAGATTATGTGACTATTTTTGCTGCTGTAACTTCTCTGTTTGCAATTTTGCTGTTGTGTCGCCCACATTACAATACGGGTCGCACTTCAAAAACACTTAATTGGCACTTTGGGACGTCCTGAAGTCAGGAAGGGCACTACATAAATGCAAGTCTTTCCTTTACAGCAACATGAGCTGCCAAATCAAGGTCAATAGCAATTTGGAAAAATGCGCAAATTACTTCCAGTTCCTTCCTCGCAGGAAGGTTTATGAAAAGCCGCTTCACCACAATGAATCAAGACATTCACTGCAAGCCCTGCTGCTTAATCTGGGGAAAGCAGGCACTTCTGAAACATGCATAAACTTTGCGTCACTTGGAAGGGGCTCAGGCAGCTTTACAGCAAATCTTGAAATCGAACAGTGGTCCAAAGTCAAGGACAAATCAACTAACACAAAGGTGCAGTCAACTGGAATCGACTAACACAAAGATACAGTCAACCGGAGTCTCAATCAATCGGTTTAAATGTGAAAGCAATAAAGCATGTCTCAAAATCTAAAGTCAATGCCAATGAAAGCAAACCTGAAAACTAGCCCATCGTTCCTAAAGTACAAAACAAAAGTAGCCTGCAGCAGCAGAAGAGCTAGCTCGTAGGTTGGGGAAAACATACCAATTCTGAAAGGGAATGCTGCGCTGGCAAGAGAGTTGATGCTCGATGTTATAGGAGGAGATGAATGTCTGGACTTCATTTTGGAAGAGCAAGGCACAAAAAACCATCAGGGTTGAGTACAACAAACAAGGTCACAATGGCTCCTCCTGCACCCGGCCAAAACAGTGATTTTCACACCATTCAATATGGTGGGACCATGGTATACACTGTTACACTCCTGGGCACTGTCCGTAAATAGTGAAACGTATATGGGGTTTGCTTGAAAATACTGTTACGCTCTTGGGAACTGTCTGTAAATACTGTTACGTCTGTAAATACTGATACACTCCATGGGATTTTCTGACCTCACTTCCAAAATACAGGATCAGCAACACAACCGCATGAAACATTTAGTATTAACACTGTACAGTCATGGGCAGCACGGTGGCGCAGTGGGTTAGCCCTGTTGCCTCACGGCGCCGAGGTCCCAGGTTTGATCCCGGCTCTGGGTCACTGTCTGTGTGGAGTTTGCACATTCTCCCAGTGTTTGCATGGGTTCATCCCCACACCCCAAAGATGTGCAGGGTAGGTGGATTGGCCACGCTAAATTGCCCCATAATTGGAAAAAATGAATTGGGTACTCTAAATTTATTTAAAAAATAAAAAAAAATAAAAAAACACTGTACAGTCACAAAGAAAATGTGCTGACGTGAAACAAATATGGAAACATGTGGAATGTAGAATTCTCGGGACAGTGCTCATAATACGCTTGCTCCATCTGGATAAAGATCTAATAACCTTGTATATATTCTATGGTCCATGGAACACAGTTCAAAAATTAATATTTAAGAGTCAATAGAATTTATTTTATTGTCTGGATGATGACCTTATTCAGTTGTCTGTGAAGATTAAGGAAAAATGGTTACTTTCAGCATATTAACAGGAAATAGGGTTTGATCTGTGAAAGATCAATTTTGAATCGAAAAACACTCAAGGAATCCCACTTTATACCAACAAATGTTAGCTGTGGATAAAGCTTCAATGTTACACTTTTTAACCTATTTTCTGAGAGTTTCCTCTCTAAGTGCAAACAAGCAGATTTTTACTATTTGGTCATTCTGGATGATTACTTCACTGTCCATTACATCCACACTGGTGTTTTTTTCCTTCTGCGAAAGATGTCCACGCTACACTGCCTGAATATTCAACAAACCTTAATCCTTAACCCGAGTGATTAAGTGGTTACTGTTTTATCCATTCACACAGTGATAACTTCACCACCTAAGCTACTATTAACAGGAGCACCCGTCAGTCATGACCTTTCTGCTCAGCCCAAAGCCCAGCTATCAAGAAAATGCCAACCTGACGTCAGATGCTGGAAATGTGATTACTCACCTTCCGGTGCTACTTTGGTTGGTGCAGTCTGTAATCTATTTTAGATTGTTTGTCTGGAAGAGAATGAGGCTTACGGAACACCCAGTGGTCTGCTTCGTGACATGGTGCCAGTGCATTGATGCAAAATGCCAAAGAGGGGTTGAAAGGGCTGGTAGTCCATTCCAATGACCCCACACACCATTAATTCCTGACTTTGACTTGCCATATGCTAGGAAGGAAAGGAAAGAGGGCCATTGCAAACAGCTCTTTCTCTCACTGATTATAAATACCTAGATTCCGCAGGGGTTCTCTCTCTCTCTCTCCTCCTTTAGACTACTATTTCCATGCTGATTAGGAATTCTTACATTATGGTAGGTCATGTACAATTTAGTTTCCCATGGGAGTAAGAAACGTTTACTTTCTAGGTGTCACCATCCTCCTGTGCTTGCTGACCTGCATCGACTCTCTGTTCAGTAATGCATTGAATTTAAAATAGTCATCCCTGTGTTCAAATCCCTTCATGATTCTGCCTGTCCCCATTGCCTGGTGGCTCACCCAACTCTGCCCCCTAGTACATCCCTGATTTCCTTCACCCCACAAATGACGCCCGTGGCTTCAGCTGTCTAGGCCCAAAAAACAAAGAACAAAGAAATGTACAGCACAGGAACAGGCCCTTCGGCCCGCCAAGCCCGTGCCGACCATGCTGCCCGACTAAACTACAATCTTCTACACTTCCTGGGTCCGTATCCTTCTATTCCCATCCTATTCATATATTTGTCAAGATGCCCCTTAAATGTCCCTATCGTCCCTGCTTCCACTACCTCCTCCGGTAGCGAGTTCCAGGTACCCACTACCCTCTGCGTAAAAAACTTGCCTCGTACATCTACTCTAAACCTTGCCCCTCTCACCTTAAACCTATGCCCCCTAGTAATTGATCCCTCTACCCTGGGGAAAAGCCTCTGACTATCCACTCTGTCTATGCCCCTCATAATTTTGTATACCTCTATCAGGTCGCCCCTCAACCTCCTTCGTTCCAGTGAGAACAAACCGAGTTTATTCAATCGCTCCTCATAGCTTATGCCCTCCATACCAGGCAACATTCTGGTAAATCTCTTCTGCACCCTCTCTAAAGCCTCCACATCCTTCTGGTAGTGTGGCGACCAGAATTGAACACTATACTCCAAGTGTGGCCTAACTAAGGTTCTATACAGCTGCAACATGACTTGCCAATTCTTATACTCAATGCCCCGGCCAATGAAGGCAAGCATGCCGTATGCCGTCTTGACTACCTTCTCCACCTGTGTTGCCCCTTTCAATGACCTGTGGACCTGTACTCCTAGATCTCTTTGACTTTCAATACTCTTGAGGGTTCTACCATTCACTGTATATTCCCTACCTGCATTAGACCTTCCAAAATGCATTACCTCACATTTGTCCGGATTAAACTCCATCTGCCATCTCTCCGCCCAAGTCTCCAGACAATCTAAATCCTGCTGTATCCTCAGACAGTCCTCATCGCTATCCGCAATTCCACCAACCTTTGTGTCGTCTGCAAACTTACTAATCAGACCAGTTACATTTTCCTCCAAATCATTTATATATACTACAAAGAGCAAAGGTCCCAGCACTGATCCCTGTGGAACACCACTGGTCACAGCCCTCCAATTAGAAAAGCATCCCTCCATTGCTACCCTCTGCCTTCTATGGCCTAGCCAGTTCTGTATCCACCTTGCCAGTTCACCCCTGATCCCGTGTGACTTCACCTTTTGTACTAGTCTACCATGAGGGACCTTGTCAAAGGCCTTACTGAAGTCCATATGGACAACATCTACTGCCCTACCTGCATCAATCATCTTAGTGACCTCCTCGAAAAACTCTATCAAGTTAGTTAAAGTTCTGAAATTCCTCCTCTATACCACTTGACCTCCATCTCAATCATTAGGGCACTCCTTAAGAGTGAATTCGGGTCGAAATTTCACCACAGGGGTGGGATGCAGGAACCGGGCCTGTTTTTCCTGTCAGAAACCCTCCGTTGGTGGGAAAGCGACTGAAGTATTTTCCTGGGGCTGAGCTCAATTGAAATGGATGAGTTTCCTGTCCAATAAAAGCTGATTGGGACAGGAACGGAGGGAGGGTTCAGGCAGCTGGTTGTCCTGAGGGAGAGAGTTTGTGCCAAAGTCTGTTAACTGCACCACAGGGATCAGAGATATCAGAGGGGACAGCATGGTGGCAGTGGTTAGCACTGCTGCCTCACGTCGCCAGTGACCCAGTTTCGATTCCGGCCTTGGGTGACTGTGTGGAGTTTGCACTTTCTCCTCGTTTTTGCATGGGTTTGCTCCAGGTGCTCCGGTTTTCTCCCAAAGTCTAAAGATGTACAGGTTAGGTAGACTGGCCATGATCAATGTGCAGGGTTACGGGCATGCGGCGGGGGATTGGGTCTAGGTCCTGTGCTCTTTCGGAGGGTTGGCGTAGACTCGATGGGTTGAATGGCCTCTTTCTGCACTGTAAGGATTCTATGGATGCTGATGTCCTGCCACGCATGTGAGAGAGGAGAGAGATTGCATGGGGGCGCACTCTGCTCAGCTTTATCTCTCCCTGCCTCCACTTTTTCCTCCTGCCTTACCTCCTACTTCTCTCCTTAATGAGTTGTCCCCTTCCAGGACCTCACCATCCTCAAGATCCACATTTCTCTTGAGGGCTATATCACAGAGAGCACAGCAGAACACCACGATGACCGAAAACCTTGCTGTCAGGTTTTGCAGGTCGCCACTTGACCACTCCAGTCATCGGATACAATGCCCTCTGAGCTGGTGATGCTCAATTTGTTGTGAATCTGGCACATGTCCATCCTTGAAGAAGGGCATATGTTACCTGGGTAATGCAGCGGTGTGCAGCCCCCTGTGACATGGCGTAGAGTTCCGCACTGACGAGGCATAAATAGCTGTGGCCATTCGCCCAGAGAGTCACAGTCTCCTATGACACTTGTTCTAGGACATCTACAGGTGGCTTCACCTCAACCTATAGATCCTGTGCTACGGATAATGCATCCTTCTCATTTGAGCCACTTCTCCCTCTCCTCTCGAATCCTGGTGCCCCTCCCTCTGCTCATCCTGTTCAGGCTTCAACATCTCATCTCCAGTGGCCTTGATTTCTGAGGGTGCAGCACCTATTCCCAGCTGCACCCTTCCTGGTGCTCAAGTGACGTCAAAGTGAAGTCCAAACAGCTTTGCCCACTTCTCCGATGCCCATGTGTTGCCAGGAGCGTGAAAAAGTTCTTAATGCTGGTTCCTCCAGCAACCTGTGATGAGCTGTTGCAACCTTCCTTCAAAGGTGAGCTCTTTAACCCTAAGAAGAGCATGCTTCCTTACCGTTTCAAACTTTTCTCATCTCCATGACTCGCCCCTGACCTGGTCTTTGCCTGCCTTGAGCTGGCCTGAGGCTGAGCTCATGACCGCCAGAGGCCCACAGGAAGATTCAAAATGTTTGCAGAGACAGCCTTATGGCAAGCCCTTAACTAACCTAATTGCTTGTTTAGGAACATGGGCAAGTTCAATGGCCTGCACACCTCCCCACCTTCACAAAGGTGCAGACATTGTAAACGGACACAGGATGCCCAGTCACGCAACGTCACCGCCATTTTCTTTAGGTTCCATACCAGCCCAGTTCATGCTGTAAGAACCTGGCCATTTGTCTGAAAGTTAGTCCGATAGCATTGGCATGAAGTGGCATTGGACAGTTGGCCAGATTAAAAAATTGAATTATGAAAAAAAATTGAATTGTTGTCCTCAGTCGCAAATTGGGACATCAGAACAAGTGTAACAAAATATTCAAAGATGGCTCTCGATCAGTGTGAAAACTGACTCCACACATCGACTACATTAGTAGGAAGCAGGCATGTTCTCAGGAAATCCCTTTGGCTGATGTTATTGGAACACATCACCATCATTATTTCCCAAAGGGACTGAAGAGGTCTGATTGTGGTTAACAAGAAAATTATTTTTGTTCTTTTCAAAATGATATTTGCGAGCAAACAAAAACTAAAAATACTTAGTCATCACTTAGTCAGAGCTAGGTAGTTGATGCTCATAGTAATTACTCCCACAATTTTTTCTTAATTCCTTAAAGACAAATTTAACATTGAATGTCATGGCGCACTGTGATCATCATCTATGGGACAGTAGATTATTTTGATGAGGTTAAAAAAAAAGTAAGGCGCGATTTTCATGCCACGCTGCACCCGAAAAGTAGCTCACCTCAACGCAACGTGGCCCGGGATCTATGCGGCCGCAACGCCTCACAAGATTCAACGCAATCTCGAGAGACGTTGCAAGAGGAATCCCTAAGGGGTTCAGAGGCCCCCAGCTGCATGCCCTTTGGGCAGTGTGTTGCCCTGGCACTGCCGGTGCCATGTGTGCACCCTGGCAGTACCAGCCTGGCATTGCCAAGGTGCCCAGGTGGCACTGCCAGCTGTCATGGGCACTGACAGGGTGCCAGTTTGGCGCTGCCAATGTGCCAAGCTGGCATTTTTGCGCATGCGAGCGGGCCGGGGTTGCCCGCCGTGGGTGTTAGAGGATGCGGGGGAGGGGGGCAGAGGACCCTCCCATGTTGCTTTCGGGGGCAAGTCGGGGATTTTGTTTCTGGGCCTTGGAGATCAGGATGCTATTTAAAGATGGCATCCCAATCTCTCGCTACAATTGTAAAAAAGGGGACTACGTGCTGCCTTGGCCGCGCGTTCTCCGTTTTGACCCCGAATTCAAAGCGAGCTACATTGAATAACCATGTGTTTCTCGGCACTGCTAGTGCCAGGTAACACGCGGTTAAACGGGCTCGCTCGGGAACTATGTTCCCTTTTGGGAAGATCGCGCTTGTAAAGAGAGACACTTATCTATATTGCGTATTTCATGAACTCAGAACGTCCCAAAACACTTTACAGCCTTTACACTTTTTAAAAAAATGCAATCACTGTCGCAACCAGGGGACACTTTATCAATTTGCACACAGCAAAATCCCACATACAGCAATATGATGATTATTACAATGACCTGACACATTACTATTGCCTGAGGGAGAAATATCCGCCAGGACACCAGAGAAGAGCTCTCTATTCTTTTTGAAAATGGTGCCTTTGGATCTATATATCCCGCCTGGGAGGGAGACGAGGCCACATTTGCCATCTATTCTGAGGTTGTAGAATATAGTGCCATGGAGTGATATCCCGCAGAGGCTCATAACTTTTTTTAAAAAAAAGAATTCATTTCCCAGAGGCCTATGCAAACATTTGCATGGTAAGGATCATGGTTTAAGACATTTAGTGCACCAAACTAAAATCAACACGAACTGAACATCACTTTGTAGGGAACTCATACACTACACCACAGAAAAGCTATTTCCCAGTAGCTTCTTATCACAACTGAAAACTGCATGCCATGCTTATACATTACAACACCTCCTCAGCAGATTAGTAGCCTTGGATTTCAAGTCCTAAATGTCTCCTGGCGATTCTTCTTCCTGCCTCATATGGAGTGAATCTTCCAGTGCCCCTTTAAACAAAGTTGCTGTCACTCGCTCTTCTGCGAATACGTGAATGGACTTCCAGCAGCAAGGCACTCATTGCAAATTCTTTGGTCTTCAACAAACTTCCTTCCTTTGAAAAGGGGTTCCGTCCTGCGCTTGGTGATGAACCCAAACAAAATCATTCCTTCTGCCTCACAGCACAGCAGCACCTGTTTTTTTCAGACTGTCTGACTTGGAGAGCCTGTCAGTCTGCAAGCAGCAAGAACAGCTGTCTTATCGTTTGTGCTCAGGTGTTAAAGCTCACACCTGACTTTCAGGCTTTGGCCTGCGCTCCTGTCCCCATGGCAACCAAATTTTTTGGGCTTATTGACAGGCAGAGTTTGGTACAACCTCACGCCATCCCCCATTCTAGGGCATTCTGTTTTACCTTAAGTTAAAAGATATAGCTTTAGACATAACCGTACAAAATTATGAGGGGCATGGACAGAGTGGATAGTCAGAAACTTTGTCCCAAGGTGGAAGAGTCAATTACTCGGGGACATAGGTTTAAGGTGCGAGGGGCAAAGTTTAGAGGAGATATGCGAGGCATGTTTTTACACAGAGGGTAGTGGGTGTCTGGAACTTGCTGCCGGGTGAGGTGGTAGAAGTAGGTATAATGGTGACGTTTCAGGGGCGTGTTGACAAAAACATGAATAGGATGGGAATTACATAGAACATACATACATTGCAGAAGGAGGCCATTCGGCCCATCGAGTCTGCACCGACCCACTTAAGCCCTCACTTCCACCCTATCCCTGAAACCCAATAACCCCCCCTAACCTTTTTTGGACACTGAGGGCAATTTAGGATGGCCAAACAACCTACCTACACGTCTTTGGAGTGAATTGAGGGATACAGACCCTCGGAAGTGTAGAAGGTTTTAGGTTAGATGGGCAGCATTGTCGGCGTAGGCTTGGAGGGCCAAAGGGCCTATTCCTGAGCTGTACGTTTCTTTGTTCTCTTTCTCATAAGGGTCCGGCGGTTGTAACACTTGCAACTCACTGGCACTGCTTTTGGGGCTATTATGACCAATAAGGAGCCTGAAGTGATTTCTGAAGAAACATACTGATTAGCAATTAGCATCTATTGACAAGCTAATTTTAGCACCATGTAACTGCCTCTTCAGCTATGATGTTTGGTTGGATTTGAAATACTGATATCCCGATAGCTACCATTAATAACTCAACAGCAGGTCCCACAGGTAAAACAGACATCACCTCCTGCACTTACCCTCTTACTGAAAATGATTGATTTGCACCAGTTGTTCCTGCAGCCTTCCCTTCGCCACAAAGATCCAGAAGACGCATCTCAGTACCCTGGCGAGCATCAATCCCTCAGCTAACGTCACTCAAAGCTATCTAGTCATGATCGCTATTTTTGTGGCCCTGCTGTGCACAAGTTGGCTGGTGGCATTTCCTACATGACAATAGTGACTACACTACAAAAACTATTTCATTGGCTGCAATGTGCTTTGGGAAGTCCCGAGGATGTGAAAGTCCCTACAGAAATGCACATTATTTCCTTTTGAAATGCCCTATGTTCATAAGAGAATCTAATTTTTTTGTAACCTCTATAGTAATCAAATGGAAAGAGAGACAAAGTCACTGCACGTGAGAGTTGCCAACTCGGTTTGGTCATATTCCTGGAGGTTTTATCATGTACGTTAATGCCTCCCTGCCGAGTAAGAATTTCCCAATCTCCAATATTTTGACATAACTAATAAACCAACATGTTCGAAGAAAATACAAAAACAAAACCCCATGCATGGATTATTCTGTTTTACCGCCACTATGTTTTCCTCCTTTATTGTTTGCACGAATGTCCAGGTCTTGCCTGCAAGATTAGCAACTTCACTCTGCAGTGAGGGAGTCGTCAGAGAGTCACCCCACAACATCGGAGTGTTTGATACAGAAACACTCTAGGTTCTGAAACTATCCCGGCTGTTTGCTCCCAACAAGTTAACCTGCTGGAGCAATCGTGACAAAGCTAACCAGCTGCTGTTTACTTTCTTGGTACCTGGGAAGCCGTGTTGTTTTTTCCTCTCTCTCTCTTAGTAAATCAAAATAAACTCATTTGAACTGTCTCCCCTGTACTTGGAAGAGGTAAGAATCCCAGAAGTATGATGTTCCTTAAGGGATAAATGAAAGAGCAATGCCGAATAAATCATCGAAAAACAACACTGCCTCCATCTAAACCCAATGCGCAAAAAAAAAAATTCAGAATTCTTAACTTGGCTATCAAAATAACCATCCATCTGGGAGAAGTCAAGAAAACCATATGGTGGCACAAGTAAATATTTATCACTGCCTGCCGCTGGCTAAAATACATTCGAGCCATGTTGTTCCACTCCATACAGGCCCGCGAAGCACACATTCAAGACAGCTGTGAACAAAATTAGTGCAGCTGGGATTTAACGGCTTAGGCCACTGCAGGTTTCTACTTCGATTTGCATGACTGTTCAGCTGTACAAGAAAGAGGTTCCGGTTTTATGGGGAATCCCCACATTGGCATCGCATGCGTCAAAGACTTACCCAAGGTGGTTCATAGTCACTGGGCCACTGCCTGCCTTCGTGCTCTTCGTAAGACGGAATGGCGCCCTCGCGTCTGGCCTGATGGTACTCCTTCCTCAGCTGATGGATTCGTTCAATGTTGTTGGGTCTGGCACTACACAGAAGAATAGAACAGGGTTAGGTGTTGGCTTTCTAAACAGAGCCCTTCCCCCGGAATGCTGAAGCAGGCCATGACCTCGGCGTCAGAGACTGTCCAGGCAAACCCTCGTCAAAATTGGTAAGGATCATTTGTTTTCCCCCATTAGAAGTTCAATGAAGGTAGAGCAATGTGTTTTGGGGGAAAAAAAACCCTCATCAATGGTCTCTACAGTGCACAGCAGCTTGGCGTACTGAAATAATCTCAAGGACTCGGTGCTATAGACATCACATTTCTCATCACAGTTCAACACATCAGCAGGCCATGTATCTTTGGAGAACATTGCTTCAGAAACTCATCCATCTCTGTTAATACTCCCATGGATAACTGCACTGGTCCCACTTCCCTTGGAAAAAGACCAAAAAGTGACTTAAAGGATGCCTTCAACTATACAAAAGGCATTGATAGGGTAGACTTGGGGGAGAATAAAACTAGGGTCATATATATAACAGAGTCACTAATAAATTCAGGAGAAACCTCTTTACCTACAGAGGGTTTAATTCAACAGGGAATTCATTATCCAGAGAATGATTAGAATGTGGAACTTGCTACCACATGGAGTAGTTGAGGATAACAGCAAACGTGTATTTAAGGGAAAGCTAGCCACATACACGAGGGAGAAAGGAGTTGAAGAATATATTGACAAGGTGCAAAGAAGCTCAGGTAGAGCAGAAGCATTGCATAGACCGATTACGCTGAATGGCCTGCTTAAGCGCTGCAAATTCCATGCATTTCTATGTAAAGAGATGCCAATTTCTCTTCCAAGGAAGTGGCGCTCTGAGTTCCCTGAAAGCTGAGCCAGTAAATGGTAGCATGGTACAGTATTATGCCACCGTGTACAGAAGATACCGGGCGCGATTCACCGATCATGAGACTAAGTGTCCGCGCCGCCGTGAACGCCATCGCGTTTCACGATGGCGCGAAACGGGTGCGGCCAGTAGGGATTCTGGTCTCCACAGGGGGCCAGCATGGCGCTGGAGCGGTTCACGCCTCTCCAGTCTTACATCCTGGCGTGGACTGGGGGCGGCGCCAACCCGCGCATGCACAGTGGCGAAGCGCCAACCGACGCATGCGCGGTAGACTCAAGGAACAGGAACACTCCGGCCCCGACGCAACATGGCGCGGGGGTTCTGGGGCCAGACGCACAACAAAGTAGGCCCAGGGGGGGGGGGGGGGGGGGGGGGGGGGGGGAGGAGGCCGGCCTGCGATCGGTGGGCCCCGCTCGCGGGCCATACCCTATCGGAGGCCCCCTTGGTGAAGGAGCGCTTTTCCCCACCGACAGTTTGCTCCCCGACCCTTCGCGCAGAGTTCCCGCCGGCAGCGACCAGGGGTGAATGGCACCGGCGTGACTCTGCCGTTACCACGCGGCCGCTCGGCGATAATCGGCGGCCCGGCCGTGGACAGCAGCTCGCGACCGGCGCCGTGCCAAACGCCCTGGCGCAAATGGCACCGATTCTCCGCACCTCGGAAAATCGCGCACCGCCGTCGTGGCGGCGTTCCGCGGTGATTCTCCGGCCCAGTGCGGGACTGGGAGAATCGCGCCCATCATGTCTGATTTTGCAGCTTGCGTTGAGTTGGGTGGGCGGTTCGGGTGCCGTAAAAGGCCTCAAATCCCCTGGGGCTGGGAAGAGAAGAAGGGGAAAATACAGCTGTGGTTCCGGTTCCAATGATATATAAGCATTGAGTCAACACAGAATCAGGCTTAGCTCTGATCCTCAGTAGACAAATGATAGAAAGAGCTGGCATTTCCGCAGCATCTTTTCATTCATATATCGTAAAGTGACTTAGGAACATAAGGAACAGGAGTCAACTGTACAGTCCTTCAAGCCTGCTTGCTCTGCCACTGAATACGACCATGGCTGATCGGCTACAACTCCACATTCCTGCCCATTCCCCATGAGGAGCATCCACAATACTCTGAGGTGGAAAATTTCCTGCGATCCATGCCCTCAGAGAGCAAATAAATTTCTCCTAGTCGCAATCTGAAATGATCGATTCCTTATCTTGAGTCTGTGCTCCCATGTTCTGGATTCACCAGAAAGGAGAAATAACCCCTTGGTGTCTACCCTGTCAAGCTCCAAACAAAGCACAGGTATTGTTGGAATACAGGAAGTATGGCAGCTAATTTATGCATAGCAAGCTAGCTCCCACAAACAACAATGATAAATGACCAAATAATCAGTTTCAATGATGTTGATTAAGGGAGCACAGGGATGCTCACTTGCTCTGCTTTGAATTGTGCCTTACAATTCTTTACATCCTCCTGCGAAAGCTTGGCAGGCTTTGGTTTAATGTTTCATCAGAAAGATGGCATAGCCAATGAGGTGATATGCCTGTAGATTATATTACATGTACTCAGCAGTGTGACCTCCCACCAGCAGGTGGCATCAGACATCAGTCAGGTGACATCCAGGTTACCAGCAGAAGATTTGAAGGCGCATACGGGGACAGTTGCACATAAGGGTAGTTCCAGGAGAGCCTAATGTAACTATGTGATAACTTGGTCTGTATAAGATTCCGACCAGTACCTTACCATGTGTATATTAATAAATCATCGTTCTGGCTAAGTCATCAGCAGTTAAATTCATTGCAAGACAAGAACACAGAACACAACAGCCAACAGTATAGCACTCTCTTGTTACATCCACTGGAGTGCCAAGCTAAGTCTCCTGCCTCTGGGGCGCGGCTTCAGCAGAATATGCATGTCAACAGCTAACCACTGAGACCCACACATTTAGAATGCCCAGTTTGGTGTTGCTGTGCTGCTGAACTGAACAGCAGAGGCAATGCTTTTCGAAAAAGGACAAAGTTAAGAAGTACTTTACCCACTAAGCACACAGAAAATAGTCAATTGCGTGAAGGTTTGGAGAGGCTTTGAACACAGGAAACATTGCATCATGCAAATCTCTTTTTTTTTCTCCCTTTAAAAACTGTTAAGATAAAATGACGGTGAGGCAGTGCTGTGATTTTGATGAATTTGACAGATATGCTATTGGAAATGCTACACTTCTTTCAGTGTCCCAAGGAAGAGAATAGACAGAGTGGGGGGCAAGGTTTCTACTCCTTACTCTTATGTTAGAACAGTTAATGACTTCAGAAGGGGGAAAATTTGGAAGGAAAGATGAGGCAGATGTGAGTGATAATGCTGTGGTGTCACCAAACTGCCCATCTCGGTAACACCTCACATTTATATACACCTTTAGTGTAGTAAAGTATCCCAAGGCATGTCACAGGATTGTAAGGAGATAAACATAGACACTGGGCCAAAGAATAAAACATTGGGAGAGGTGAACAGGAGGAGCTTGGTCTAGGAGATGGATTTTAAGCCACATCTTAGGGAATGAGAGGGAGTAGTGAGGTGGTGAGACTTAGGGAGAGAATTACAGAGCTAAAGGTTTGGACAGCTGAAGGCACAGCCGCCAAATACTGGGATAAAAAAATGAGGGGTAATGTGTAAAGATCTGAGTTGGAGGAATGCAAAGACTTCAAATTGTTTTTAGGACTGGATAAGGTCACACATTAAGTCACTTGGGTAAACGTGGATGAATTAAGTAAAATCATGTTTAACTAACATGGGGAGGTAGTGGCATTGTGGTAATTTAGTTTTATTCACTCAGGGGATGTGGGTGTCGCTGAATGGCCCAGCATTTATTGCCCATCCCTCACTGCCCTCCATTTCAGAGAGCATTTGAGAGTCACCCACATTGCTATGGATCTGGATTCACATGTAGGCTAGCCAGACTAGGTAAGGACAGCAGATTTCCTTCCCTAATGGACATTAGTGAAGCAGATGCGTGTTTGCGACAATCGACAATCAGCTCCAGATTTAAAAAAATTGAATTCAAATTTCACCATCTGCCGTGTTTGGATTTGAACCTGGGTCCCGGATCTTGTCCTGGTTCTCTGGATTACTAGTCCAGTGATAATATCACTATGCCACTGCCTCCCCTAATGTCACCGACTAATAATCCAAAAGACCAGTCTAATAGTCTGGGGAAAGGAGTTCAAACCCTCCCATGGTGGAATTTAAAATTCAAAACGCTCGTCTCAGTTATGGTGACCATGAAACCACTGTCGATTGTCAAAAAAGCCCATCTGGTTCATTAATGTCTTTTAGGGGAGGAAATCTACCATCATTACCTGGACTGGCTTACACGTGACTCTAGGCCCACAGCATGTGCTTGGCCTAGCAAGCCACTCAGTTGTATCAACTTGCTACAAAGTCAAAAAAGGAATGTAAATGGACGAACCAGATGGCATCGACCTTAGCGTCGGAAATGGCAACAACGGCAACAGCCTGACATAGTCATACTCATGGAATCATACCTTACAGACAATATTCCAGACACCACCAACCCCATCCCGGGATATTGTCTCCGGCAGAGGTGGCTGCAAAGTGGCAGGTAGTTGCAGTGGGAATCCTCAACATTGATTCTGGATCCAATGCAGTTTCATGGCATCACATTAAACATGGGCAAAGAACCCTCCAGCTGATTACTACCTCGCACCCTCCCTCAACTGATTAACAGTTGGAAGAAGCACTGAGGGTGGCAAGGGCACCAGATGTACTCTGGGTTTGGGACTTCAATGCCCATCACCAAAAGTGGCTCAGGAGAGCTACCCTTGATCATGCTGCTGGTGTCTTAAAAAAAAAGTGAAGTACCCAGTTCATTATTTTTCCAATTAAGGGCCACGTGGCAATCCACCTCCCCTGCACATCTTTGGGTTGTGGGGATGAGACCCACACAGACACAGGGAGAAGATGCAAACTCCACATGGGCAGTGTCCCGGGGCCAGGATCGAACCTGGGTCCTCGTGCCTTGAGGCAGCAGTGATAACCACTACGCCACCGTGCCGCCCCTGCTGGATGAGTCTTGAAGGACAGAGCTGTTAGGTTTGGTCTGTGATAGGTTGTCAAGGAACCAACAAGAGGAAAAAACTTACTTGACCAGCTCCTCACCAATCTACCTATTACGGTAGCACAGTGGATAGCACTGTTGCTACACAGCAGCAGGGTCCCAAGTTCAATTCCCGGCTTGGGTCACTGTCTGTGCGGAGTCTGCACGTTCCCCCTGTGTCTGCGTGGATTTCCTCCGGGTGCTCTGGTTTCCTCCCACAAGTCCTAAGAGACGTGCTGTTAGGTAATTTAGACATTCTGAATTCTCCCACTGTGTACTTGAGCAGGCGCCGGAATATGGCGACTCGGGGCCTTTCACAGTAACTTCATTGCAGTGTTAATATAAGCCTACTTATGACAATAAAGATTATTATTATTACAGATGCCACATTCTCCCCATGTCTGTGTGGGTTTCACCCCCACAAGCCAAAGATGTGCTGGTTCGGGGGATTGACCACGCTAAATTGCCCTTCATTGGAAAATCAAAAGTAATTGGCGACTCTAAATTAAAAAAAATATATTATTACAGATGCATCTGTCCATTGGTAGGGGTGACCACTCACAACCTTTGAGGAACCAAAGTCCTGTCTTCGTATTGACGATGCCCTCCACAGTGCTGTGTGGCACTACCACCAAGCCATGTGGAATAGATTTCAAAAAGATCTAGGAGCTCAAATCCATATTTGAGCATCCATATGGAGCTGTGAATTTAGCAGCAGCAGAATTGTATTCAACCACAATCTGTAACCTCATGACCCGGTGATTTTGAAAAGAACCATAGCCGACACGAGGAACATCTTTTAAACACAGCGAGTGGCTGTCATCTGGAATGGATGTTGAAGGCAGATTTAATTGAGGCTTTTAAAATGGAAAAGTACTTTATGGGGGAAAAGAAATTGCAAAAGGGCCACAGGAAAAATATGGGGGAGTGAGTGTAGCTGCACTGCTCTTGCAGAGTGCTGGCATGCACTGGACTGGTTGAAAAGCCTCCTACTGTGCTGTAACCATTCTATGATTCTATGAGATGGAGGGGACGAGGACCCTGGGAATGCTTTGAGAATATTAAACCTGAGGCCATTGTTGCATCCTTTATGTGAAAGAGCTTTACGTTCTGCTGCAAGTCACCATCTTTAAATTACAATATAGCTTGGCTTGACCCGAGGACTGAACTTTTCTGTGGTGAAATCACATCTTGTTCACAATCAGTTCTCAAGAACAAAGCATATTTCTTCAATACTGACCTGACGATATCGGTCAATACATCACAGCCATTTCACTTGTAAGTAATGGAAAATGTTTTGGAATTTTTTTGAGAGACAACTTGGACTTTTCCAGTGTTTTCATGTAGAAAAATGTCTTGGGGTGCTTCGCATGAAGGAAAGAAAACAGACATTGACCCTTTTTGTGGGTGGATTTGAGAGAACAGAGAATAAACTTGGTGAAAGTAGCCTTTGAAGAATGGGGAGTGAAACAGAGGTGGCAAATTTCAGAGAAGGTAGATCTCATCGAAAGGGTTGCAACAGTGGGCATACTGCCAAAAGATGTCAGCAACAGTTCAGTGGGAAGCACTCTCACCCCTGAATCCAGAGGTTGTGGGTTCAAGTCCACTCCAGAGACATGAGCATGTAATATCACCTGGCACTGCCAGTCCAGTACTGAGGAAGTGCTGTACACCCCAGAGGTGACAACTTCTGGATGGCGCGCGAGACTAGAAATCCTCTTCTCTCTCAGTGGCATAAGAAATACCAGTGCATGATTCTGGAGAAGAGCAAGGGAGTTCTCCCCATCATCCTGGCCAACATTTATCTCTCAACAAACATCACCAAAACAGATTGTCTGGTCATTATCACATTGTTCTTTATGCAAGCTCGATGCGGTGTGCAAATTGTCTGCCACATTTCCTACATTACACAAGTGACTAGACTTCAAAAAGTACTTTGTGTGCTATAAAATCGCGAAGGTGCTATTGTAGCCACCTAAATTGGCAATCCCCCGATTTAAAATGGCGAATGGCAAAGGCTGATGGGAAAGTCAGCCAACATAGACAGAAACCAGCAGGTGCAGGTTTGCTGTGTATTTAACTCTGCAAACGGCCAGACAACATCGATACCAGCGACCATCAGCATAACAATGTAGCAGCCATCTACATACTGATGAGCAATCCCCGGGAACAAGAAGTAACATTTTGGACACACAAAGCAAAGCCAGACTCCCCGGCGCCAGCAGGAGCAAACACAAAGGAGGTGAACGAACACCTCAAGACGGCACATCGATCAGGGAACCGCTCCAGTATTGGAGAAATCGAACCAAGCGATTGGGACAAAGTCCAATCACTTGGGACCAGGTACAGGGCCCACCCGAAAGGCGGGAAGCCCCTGGGGACTATAAGAGTTAAGCCCCAAGTTCAAATCTCTCTCTCTTCACCTCTTGGTCCTGCCCGGGTCACCCAGCAACACGAACCAACATTGACCGTGACCGGTGCAGTGACCACTGACAGAAGTAAGTCTTAATTCAACGCTCGCTACGAGATAGGCGCTCCTAGCTACCAATCCGTACCAACTTCGAATCCCGCAGACTCAGAACCCGAACGAAAGGCCATTTGTTCACCTGACCTAGTGGGCCAGTCTGAAGTTAAGTATAGGCCTGTTAGTTATAGAAGTAGCTTAGACGTAGAATTTGTGCATGAGTAGCGATTACTGTGTATAATAAACGTGCTTTGATTTGAATCTTACTAATCGGTGTATTGGGGTCATTGATCATTACTCGGACTTGAACCTCGTGGCGGTATCATAAAGATACCTGGCGACTCGAGAGCAAAGGTAATAAAACAGAGCAATTGAACCAACGGAAAGTTAGCAACACTATATAAAATGCAAATCTGTCTCAATGATTTGCTAGTCTTCGTGATTCTGACTTTATTAAACAGATAGTTAGATTGTAGAAATTCTGAGCTGCTCAGTACCTCATGTTGCATTCAGAATGACCAGTCTATCATTTTCAAGGTCACTCTGTAGTGGAGAATATAAGTGTATTTTTCCAACAGCACTCAGAGTTAATACAGCGGGAACATTAAATGATTTAGTATTGAATGCTGAAGAAGATAGATGTAAAAATGACAAGGGCGTAGAGTTTCCGTTTATTCTGCTTGATTAATGTGTGCAATTGGCTGAACCAGTGCAAAAAAACATAGGGAATTTAAACCCAAGCACTGCCAAGCGTATACAGGGTTTCTCTGCAATCTTCAATACTGATGCAAAAATAACTGCGCCCGAAACTACTGATGCCCACAAAACTGACCACATCCCAGACAGAAATAATAGGCATGGCAAGTTTCTGTTGACCGTACCTGTTTGCAGCCATTTGAGGAGGATTTAAAAAAAATTATTTTTCATGGAATATAGGTGTTCGCGTTTGCTGCCCATTCGTAATTGCACTTGAATGGAGTGGTTTGCTGGGCCACTTTCCAGTACATTTAAGAGTCAACCACATTGCTGGAGATGTGTGGGCGAGGCCAGGCAAGGTGAAGATGGCATTTTCTCATCTCTAAAGGACATCAGTGAACCAGGTGGGTTTTTACAACAAACGATTATAATGACACTAGCTTTACATTCCAGGT
Organism: Scyliorhinus torazame; assembly: GCF_047496885.1. Lineage (NCBI taxonomy): Eukaryota > Metazoa > Chordata > Chondrichthyes > Carcharhiniformes > Scyliorhinidae > Scyliorhinus > Scyliorhinus torazame. Next base: position 203,785,096 of record NC_092708.1, on the reverse strand, counting down.
TTATTAACTGAATGCAAGTTTCACCGGCTGCAGTGGTGGGATTTAAACCTCTGTCCCCAGAACAGTATCCTGGGCCGTTGGACTGCTTCGTCCAGTGACATTACCAACTTGCCATCTGTCTTCCCTAATTTTTAATTGGCCCGCAGGCACATTTTAAACATTTGCAACATATTAAAGGATTTAATTCTCTGAGAAACTGACCAATTAAACCAGTAAATGTTTCAGTGATGTATTTTGAAGCCATTTTCAGTGATTTCATAGTCAGATTGCACACAGGTGGTGGGTGGCTAGACACGGGGCTGGACTCTTTGGTCCCGCAGCCGCGTGTTTCTCGGTGGCTCGACGTTCACTGGCGGTGGGATTCTCTACTCCCACCGCTAGTCCATGGGATTCCCTACTGAAGACACCCCACGCTGCTGGGAAACCCGCGGGTGGGGGTAGGCAGCCTGCGGGAACAGAGAATCCCAATGGCTGGAGAATTCCGGCCCTGATTTTTGAAACTGCTTACTTTTCATAACAAACCTATTTTCAGCTGTTTTAATAAAACTGCATTGTTAAATACATCCAGGAACATCTTCCAAGGCAAAGAAAAAAATCCAAACGATTGTGTTCGATGAGGCTGGCAGTTTTGTGCCGGCACAGGGAAGATGTAACATTTGTGATTATGCAAATGAGGTTCATGGAAACGTGGGGCGCAATTCTCCGGTATCGGCGTGATGTCCGCCGACCGGCGCCAAAAACGGCGCAAATCAGTCCGGCATCGCACCGCCCCAAAGGTGCAGAATCCTCCGCATCTTGGGGGGCCGAGCCCTAACCTTGAGGGGCTAGGCCCACGCCGGACTGATTTCCGCCCCGCCAGCTGGCGGGAAAGGCCTTTGGTGCCCGCCAGCTGGTGCGGAAATGACATTGCCGGGCGGTGCATGTGCGGGAGCGTTAGCGGCCGCTCACGGCATCCCCGCGCATGCGCTGTGGAGGGAGTCTCTTCTGCCTCTGCCATGGTGGAGGCCGTGGCGAAGGCTGAAGGAAAAGAGTGCCCCCACGGCACAGGCCCATCCGCGGATCAGTAGGCCCCGATCGCGGGCCAGGCCACAGTGGGGGCACCCCCGGGGCCAGATCACCCCGCGCCCCCCCGGTGCCGGAGAATTCGGCAACTGGCGGGGGCGGGATTCACGCCAGCCCCTGGCGATTCTCCGACCCGGCGGGGGGTCGCAGAATCTCGCCCTCAACTCTGACCTATTTTATGCTTATGCCTTAAGTGGAAACCTACCCTCAGGGTTTTTAGTTAGTCGCTGTGCCCAAAGGATTCAACCTTAGTTTCTTTTTAGTAAGCCAGTCACGGACATAACAGGTTTCAGGTATGGCTTGTGGCCTTGCTGCTACAGGCTGTGCAGTTTTCAGATTTCTTAGATATTGTAATTCAAAGTGTTTAAGCCTACATCAAATCACACCACCCACATACCCTCTTTCCTCACCACCCCCACCGCCTCTGAAAACCCTAACCAACTTGAACAACAGATGCCAAATTCACCAAAGACAAGTCTACAAACCAGATCAGATATAATTCCGTTCAAATGACACGGTGGTGCAATGGTCAGCACTGCTGCCTTGCATCGCTGAGGACCCGGGCTCGTTCTCCGCCCTGGGCCATTGTCCATATTGAGTTTTCACATTCTCCCCATGATTGCCAGGGTCTTAACCCCACAGCTTCCGAAGTTCTTGCCAACCTTTCGTGGACAGGACCCAGCGCCTCCTCAATCGATTTACGGAGAGTTTCAAACATCACTCTCCATTACCTCTCAATGCTTTCCAAATTTAGTAGCCAGTATCCCAGTGCCGTGATTGGGGCTGGTGCAACCTCCGGAGTCGCCGCTGTCATCTTCCCTGCTGAGGCTCGACGCAAAACCTCCGAGTCAGTTGAAGAAATTTCACCTGAAGACTTCTTAGTTCTAGCCTTTTTTGACACCCTTCAACAATAGGCTCCTTCTACTTTCATATGGCAGGAGCAGTTACCATCCGATTCCATACTTTCCAGGAGAAAGCGCAGGTCCTGATGTGGGCCAAGGAGAACCATGACTCGAGATGGGAAGTTAGAATCTATCAGGATGTCAGAGTGGAGCTTGCGTGGAAGCGGGCTGCCTTCAATAAGGCCAAAGCGGCATTGTACAAAAGTGGAGTGCGGTTTAGAGTGGTGTACCCGGTGAGCCTGAAAGTTACCTTCAGGTCAAGGAACTGTTACTTTGACACTTTGGAGGAGGCTTTTATTGCAGAGCATGGACTGGGACCAAGTTAAACGGGCTCTGTGTGGACTTTTAAGCTTGTGTGTGGGGAAGGGTTTTAGGGTATTTTGTATATATTTGTTGTTATTTCTTCGTTCTTAGGTTGGGATGGGATGGGAATGTTTTGCATATGTTGTGTGCTGGTGGATGGGAGGTTAACTGTTCTGAGGGATATTGTTTGAGGTAGCATTTGTGTTTTTTTTAAATATATGGCTCCTGGTGGAATCTTGTTCTTTGTAGGCGTGTTGACTTTTGTTGTATTTTGCAGCTAGAATAAGTAGAGGTGTTCCTTTCTCTTTTTGCTTCACTGGGCAGGGGCTACCTCACTAGCAGTAAATATAGCTAGCGAATGGGAGCGAGGTGGGTGGAGGGGCTGCCGACTGTTGGATCTGTTTTTTGTGGTTCAATGAGCCTAGCATCTTTGTTTTGTTGGGGGTTGGGGTTGGTTAGGAGGGTTTTGTTCTTTGGTATGTCACCAACATGTACATTTGGGTGGGGTCTGGTTCAGGGAAGGGGGAGGATTGGGGAGGGGGAGGATTGGGGCCGGGAGGGTTAATTTTCTGATGGTGACTGGGGTTTTCTTTGTTTACTTTATGGGTGGGTTCGGCAGCCATCTTGGGTGGGACTTGGGCCTACATCCTCGGGGCAGGCGCTTGATAATCCTTTGTGGTGGAAATAGCTGACTTCGGGTTGGGTGCGCGGGGGGGGGGGGGGGGGGCGGGAGGCTCCCGAATCAGTTGGTCAACTGGAACGTAAGGGGATTGAGGGGGCCCAGTACAAGATCAAGAGTTTTCTCTCAACTAAAGAATCTGAGGGCTGATGTGTTTTTGAAGGAGACTCTGCCGGTGAGGGACCAGACCAGATTGCGGAAAGGGTGAGTGAGCCAGGTCTTTCACTCGGGCTTTGATTATAAGGCCTGATGGGGGGAGGGGGAGGAAAGAGAGAGACAGAGAGAGAGAGAGAGTCAGAGAGAGAGGGGTGGCAGAAATGTTAATCAATAAACTGGTTCTTTTTTCAGCGGACAAGGTTGTGGCGGACCCATGTGATAGGTACGTGATGGTCACAGGGTCTTTGGCAGGTAGGATGGTGGTATTGGCATATGCCCCGAATTGGCACGATACTGCATTTATTAGGAAGCTTCCATGCCAGATTTGGATACACCACACCAACAGAATTTTGGAGGTGATTTTAATTGTGTGCTGGATCCGAAGTTGGATTGTTCTAGGCTGAAATCGTTGGCGCCATTGGACGAAGATGCTGTTAGCGTTTAAGGAACAGGTGGGGGGCGGGTCAAATCCATGGTGGTTTATGCACCCAGTGGGAGGGAGGAGTAAAGAATTCTCCTTCTTCTACCCAGTACGTAAGGTGTTCTCCAGGGTCGACCCCTTTCTGGTGGGCAGGTCTCTTCTACCTTAGGTGAGGAAGGCAGAGTACTCGGCCATTATCATCTCAGATCATGCCCCACGTCTGGTGGATTTGATTTTGGAGTCATGCCCTAAGCGCCCACTGTGAAGATTGGATGTAGGATTATTGACGGAATGGGGTTCGGCAGGCGCATGTCTATGGCCATTGATGAGTATGTAGAATTTAATAGGAATGAGTCTGTCTCGCCCTCCGTGCTTTGGGAAGCCTTGACAGCAGTGATTAGTGGAGAGATTATATTGTATAAGGTGCATATGGATCGGGAGGTACTGGTGAAATGGCAGAGGTTGGTGGATCAAATCTTGGAAGTGGACTGGATGTACGCGTGTGATCCTACCCCGGAGCTCCTGGCGAGCAGGAAGTTGCAGACACAGTTCAATCTGTCCTCCACAGGCAGGGCGGAGAGCCAACTGCGGTGGTAGGGGGAGAAGGCCAGCCATCTGTAGGCTAATCAGCTGAGGTGGTAGGCGATCTCCTTATTCCGGTTAGGGGCTAGAATGGAAGTTTTGTTTCTACCCCAGATAAAATTAACACTGCGTTTGAGGCTTTTTACAAGCGTCTCTATAGGACCGCGCCCTCGGTGGGGGGGCTTTGGGTAAGTGGAAGGGGATAAAGTGGGGAGGAGTGGAACATAGGGTGTCCCTCTTTACTGATGACCTGCTGCTTTATGTTAAGGATCCCATCGCCAGTACGGATGAAATAATGGAGTCATCGTGTCTACACTGGCTCTCCAAAATAGCATTATGCCACTTCCCCAAATCCCGGCATATTGTTTCTATTCAAGTAATCATCTGATAACCTCTTGAGTTCCTCAATTAAACCTGCTGCCACGACACATCCAGGAAGTGCATTCAGGAAGGGAAAGTAAGATGGGAGTTGTGGGGGATTCCTTTATTTGGGTATTAGACAGTCTTGGTCCTGAAGTTTTAGGATGATGGGGGCCACCTCCTGCCATCCAGGGAGTCAGCAGAGAACACATCTCCGCCAAATCCAACAGCCTATTTCACTGTTAAGTTTGGACAGCAAGATATTGGCTAAGGTTTTGGCATTAAGGCTATAGCCCTAACTTCCTGTGGTGATTATGCAGGATCAGACAGGCTTTGGTCGAGGTTGGCAACTGTCAGCCAATATTCGGCGGTTGTTGCATGTTGTTCTCTCCCCGTCTGGTGGACCAGAGCCGTAGATAATTGTGACTTTGGATGCCGAGAAGGCATTTGATAGGTTGCAGTGGAAGTTCTGGAGAAGTTTGGTATGGGGTCAAAATTAATCTTTTGGGTACGTTACTGTAAGGGCCCCCTCGGCTAGTGTTTGTACTAACGCCTTTAGCTCGGGGTACTTCCAATTAAATGGGGAACAAGACAAGGGTGTGCAATGTTCCCCCTCCTATGTGTGTTCGTGATTGAGGCCTTAGCCAACGCTTTGAGGGCTTTGGGTAAGTGGAAGGGGATAAAGTGGGAAGGGGTGGAACATAGACTGTCCCTATATACTGATGACCTGCTACTTTATGTTAAGGATCCCGTCCCCAGTATGGGTGAAATAATGGAGTCATCGTGTCTACACTGGCTCTCCAAAATAGCATTATGCCACTTCCCCAAATCCCGGCATATTGTTTCTATTCAAGTAATCATCTGATAACCTCTTGAGTTCCTCAATTAAACCTGCTGCCACGACACATCCAGGAAGTGCATTCAGGAAGGGAAAGTAAGATGGGAGTTGTGGGGGATTCCTTTATTTGGGTATTAGACAGTCTTGGTCCTGAAGTTTTAGGATGATGGGGGCCACCTCCTGCCATCCAGGGAGTCAGCAGAGAACACATCTCTGCCAAATCCAACAGCCCTGCTGCCATTCTACACTCTAACCAGCATCAATTATCATGCCCAACACCCATCTCACTCGGGAGAAACCACTGCCTTAGAGGGCTGTCAGAACAATCAGACTGTAAGTCACTCAGTTCATGGGCAATTAGGGATGAGCAATAAATGCTGACCTTTTCCACATCCCGTGAAAGAATTGAAACAATATTAGAAATAAACCCAGTGAATTAGAGATATAAATACTGTTTAGAAGGCATGGCATAGTTGTCTTTCCTAAGACATGGTTGTTAGCTGGAAGGGTAGCCTCATTGATTGAAGATATCATTACATGATTAGTAATACAGGATTTAGGTAAGGAAAGGTAAACAGTGAAGACTCAATGGATACACTGAGGAATAAGAGAGGGTTTAAAACTATACTGGAAACTGTCTATTGGCCACTTCATAACAACGATGAAGTGACAGGATGTATGAATTCAGCCATGAGCAATGCATGCAGCAAAAGTAAGGTTTTTTTCCCACAGAATCCCTACAGTGCAGAAGGAGGCCAGTTGGCCCATCGACTCTGCCCCAACCCTCCTTAAGTGCACCCTACCTAGGCCCACTAACTCACCCTATCCCAGGAACCCTGCACATTGATCATGGCCAATCCACCTAACCTGCACATGTTTTGACTGTGGGAGGAAACTGGAGCACCCGGAGGAAACCCATGCAGACATGGGGAGAACATGCAAACTCCACAGTCACCTAAGGCTGGAATTAAACCTGGGTCCCTAGCGCTATGAGGTAGCTGTGCTAACCACTTTGCCACCATGCCGTTTTGTGTTTTCAAATGGAAACATTTATCAAATAATGATCAAATCCAATGGTATATTTGCAAGAGATAAATATAACACAATTATTGAAGTTCTAGATTTTGGTAAGGCTCTTGTTGACTGTTGTCTTTCCTAAGACATGGTTGTTAGCTGGAAGGGTAGCCTCATTGATTGAAGATACCATTACATGATTAGTAATAGAGGATTTAGGTAAGCAAAGATAAACAGTGAAGACTCAATGGATAAACTGAGGAATAAAAGAAGGTTTAAAACTATATTGGGAACTGTTTATTGGCCACTTCATAACAACAATGAAGTGGCAGGATGTATGAATTCAGCCATGAGAAATGCGCACCACAGGATGGCACAACGCAACTGGTGTCACAGTTCCAGAATTATTTGCTAGCATGCCCTCTCACCTCTACCTCTGTGTAGGTAAGTACGTATTGTATGAAAAGGAAGATTGGCAAAGCTTTGAACCCATTCATGTCAAATACTGCTGGGAGGCAAATTCACAAATGAGTAATTGTGTGAACTGCAGTAACCGCTCAGTTAAGACAGCAGACATCAAGACAAAAATAAGATGCACATCATATAAAATAGCCATTACCCTGATCACAGCATAGTGAAACGTAAAACATCTGTTTTACAGAATTTTTAATAAAATCACATTCATCAGAGTAAGCACAAGGATTTTTTTCCCTTCAAATGCTAGGGACAGAAAGCATTGCTGTCATTATTACTTGCAGCCAAACCAAGTCACGCATTTTTAATTTAGAATAGATGACCTCAAGCTATCATGAGGGAGGTTCTTGCAGGCAGCCTTCTGTATGTTTATTATGAGAAAGCTATTAATGATCCCCTGCAGTGCCCAGGCCAACAGGCAGAGCAGTAGGGAGAAGACCATCTATTTCCAAGTTACAGTCAGGCACAAGTTGCCAGTAGTTAACATCAAATAAACTCACTTATTTCTTCACGATTACTCCCAGATATTTTGTTCTCAGTTGGTCGGGGTGGGGGTTGGGGGTTGGAGGAGCATTAACTGTGGAATAATTGTTGGCTTAAAGAGAAATCTGAACACGTCGTAAATTAACTGACAGAACATTGCCACAAGATTTAACAAACTTTATAGTATACAAGAAGAATTAAACAAAGCAAGCACTATTAACTTAACATTATAGTTTACAATTACCAATGTTATAAACTCAATTCCTTTATATGTTACATGGATCGTGGTGGTTAATTCACTTCTCCCAGGACCAACCCAAACCTATGCCACAGTCCCCAGCGGTTACATTGATTTTCCCTCAGGCATTCTCCAAGGTATAAAATTTCATGGGGAAACTTCTACCAGCTATTGGCTTAACAATCCTTCAAATTCTCTTCAAAATCTCATGACTCCTCAGTTCAAATGTAGGTTTCACTGCATTCGTGCATGGGGATTTAAACATCAGGGACAGCCCTGGTTCCTAATGGCTCTCTATGTTCCCACAGTTTCTGGCAGTTGCCAGTTCCCACTGCTAATTCCCAGCTCCTGGCAGTTGCATTCTCTCTACCTGTTCCAAGCTAATTGCAAATTGCCTTCTATCGCATTGCTGTGTAGATCACTGTAGATTTCTTCCTCGAGTTCTGCACAAGACAAATCATCCAACTTCTTTTCCCCTCACAAATTCCAAACTGAGCTTGAGCCTCACTCGCATTCTAAGCAATGAATGATAAAGTTAGCTTGTTCTCTGCTTAAGATGCAGGCCTGATTTCCTTTGACTCTCCCAACTCAGTAAACGTTTTTGAAAATAAACTCAGAGTACCCAATTATTTTTTTCCCAATTTAAGGGCAATTTAGCGTGGCCAATCCACCTGACCTGCACATCTTTGGGTTGCGGGAGTGAAACCCATGCAAACGGGGAGAACGTCCAAACTCCTTATGGACAGTGACCCAGAGGCAGGATCCAACCCAGTCCTCAGTGCCATAGGCAGCAGTGCTAACCACCGTGCCACCCCCAACTCAGTAAACTATCGTCTTTACTAAAATGGCAACTTAAGAAACACCCAGTCAAGTTTAACTAAGGAACAACCTAACTCCCACAGCACATCTCGATGGTGACATGGCATGCTTTGGAATGGTTCAAACAGAACAGTAAATAAAGTACTTTTACCATCAACATAACTCTTTGATTCTGTAACCCATACGAATAATTTATATCTCTAATTGAGTTTCACAACAGTCTTTCCCAGAATTTCAGCTTCTTCCATAGAGATAATCATAGACATTATCGCACCACTGAGGGGAGGGGTGTGGCAGAAATGGAAATCCATTGTTCAGTGTTTATGGGCTCAATCTACCGGCCCCGTCCCGCCGGAATCGGAGCTCAAAGTGACTGGTAGATGACGGAGAGGTCCCACAGGCTTCCCGACAGCAGGTATGCCTCGCAAGATCTGCCTAGGTCCTGCGAAGCATTGCGATCAGGATCCTGCCCACAATGGGACCAAGTCACAGCCAGCACGTAAGTGATTGGCTGGTGAATGGTAAGTAGTTTTTCTTTTCATTTTTCTCTTGGCATTGTTGTTGTTGTTGTAAGTTAACTTAAGGGTTTATTCATGGCAGGAGATCCCAGAACGATGTCATGCTCCTTTTGTGCGATGTGGGAATTCAGGGACACTTCCGGGTGTCCCTGGTTCCTTCACATGCAAGTGTGTCCAACTGCAGCTCCTGTTAGACTGTTTGACACTCTGGGGCTGCAGATGGATTCACTTTGGAGCATCCACGATGCTGAGGAAGTTGTGCATAGCATATTCATTGAGTTGGTCATACTGCAGTTAAAAATTACTGAAGGAGATAGAAAATAGGTGACCAACAGACAGAGGAAGAGTTGGTTCACCAGGGGATGGTGGCAGCAGCTAGGTTCATGGCACCGTGGCTGGTTCTGCTGCACAGGAGACAGGAAAAAGAGTGGCAGAGCTATAGTGATATAGGACTCAATGGTAGGGGGAAAGACAGGCGTTTCTGTGGACGCAAACGAGACTCCAGGATGGTATGTTGCCTCCCTGGTGCAAGGATCAAGGATGTCTTGGAAGGGCTGCAGGACATTCTGGAGGGGAAGGGTGAACAGCCAACTTTCGTGGTGCATATAGGCACCAACGATATAGGTAAAAACATGATGAGGTCCTACAAGCTGAATTTAGGGGTTAGGAGTTAAACTAAAATGTAGGACCTCAAAGGTGGTAATCTCAGGATTGCTACCAGTGCCAGGTGCTAGTCAGAGTAAGAATGTCAGGATAGATAAGATGAATATGTGGCTTGAGAGATGGTGCAAAAGTGAGGGATTCAAATTCCTGGGACATTGGCACCGGTTCTTGGGGACTGAGACCAGTACAAACCAGACGGCATGCACCTGGGCAGGACTGGAACCAATGTCCCAGGGGTAGTGTTTGCAGTGCTGTTGGGGAGGGTTTAAACTAATGTTGGAAGGGGATGGGAGCCAATTCAGCAAGTCGGAGGGAAGTAAAGTAGGGACAGAAACAAAAAGCAGTAAAGGGGAAAGTGAAACGCAGAGAAACCAAAGTCAAAAATAAAAAAGGGCCACAGTACAGAGACTATGGAGAACTCAGTGAATGGGTCCAGTAAGACTTAGAGAAATAAAACACAGGGAGAGAGTGTACAAAACATGACCGGACAGATGTCTGAGGAAGCAGGGCAAAGAGCAAGGGACGTTTCGATTAATCTGCATTTATTTCAATGCAAGAAGCCTGACAGGCAAGGCAGACAAACTCAGGGCATGGATGGGTACATGGGACTGGGATATTGTAGCTATCACTCAAACATTGTTAAGGGAGGGACAGGACTGGCAGCTCAATGTTCCAGGATACAGGTGTTATAGGAAAGATAGAACAGGAGGTAAGTGAGGAGGGGAGTTACATTTTTGATTCAGGAGAATATCACGGCAGTACTGAGAGGGGATACATCTGAGGGTTCGCCTACTGTGTCTATATGGGTAGAACTGAAAAATAAGAAGAGAGAGATCACTTTGATAGGATGTACTACAGGCCCACAAATAGTCATAGGGTAATTGAGGAGCAAATATGTAAGGAGATTACAGATAGCTGCAAGACAAATAGGGTGGTAATTGTTGGGGACTTTAACTTTCCCAACATTGACCATAGCATTAGGGGATTGCAAGGAAAGAAATTTGTGAATATATTCAGCAGGAATTTCTCATTCAGTATGTGGATGGCCCGACGAGAGATGGGGCAAAACTTGACCTCCTCTTGGGAAATAAGGAAGGTCAGGTGACAGAAGTGTGAGTGAGGGATCGCTTTGGGACCAGTGACCATAATTCCATTAGTTTGAAGATAGCTATGGAGAATGATAGTTCCGGGCCAAAAATTAAAATTCTAAATTGGGGCAAGGCTAATTTTGATGGTATTAGACAGGAACTTACAAACGTTGATTGGGGGAGTCTGTCGGCAGGCAAAGGGATGGCTGATAAGTGAGAGGCTTTCAAAAGTGTGTTAATCAGGGTTCAGGGAAAGCACCAGTGAAGCTCAACGCAAACTGGAGGAACAAGACCTTATCTTCCGGTTAGGCACGCTACAGCCTTTCGGTCTCAACATCGAATTCAACAACTTCAGATGATTAGCTCTACCCCACTTCGACCCCTGTGTTTTCCTCCCATCTAATTTTAGCTGTCTTTTACCATTTCTTTCTTTCTTGTCTTACTTTATATATATTTCCCCCCATCTTATCCCCCTTTCCTTACCCTTCCCCTCCCCCACATCTACAGCTGTCACAGTTTACCCTCTGATAGTTTATCTGCTGTTTAGCTTTTCAAGCCTTTTGTTCTCTCTGGAGACTGCCATGAGCACTCTTTCTCCTTGGTTTCTGTGGCTATTATCACTGTTCCTTTGGTTTCTGTGGCTATGACTCATCTTTCATTCTCTCATGCCACAACATAAGTATTTCCCACTTTCTAAGTCTTTTAGGTTTGACAAAAGATCATCTGGACTTGAAACATTAGCTCTTTTCTCTCACTACAGGTGCTGCCAGGCCTGATGAGATTTTCCAGCATTTTCTCTTTGGTTTCAGGGTAAGCACATTCCTTTTAGAGTGAAGGGCAAGGCTAGTAGAAGTAGAGAATCTTGGATGACTTGGGGTATTGAGGCCCTGGTCAAAAAGGAGACGGAGGCACATGACATGCATGGAGAGTTGGGATCAAGTGGATCCCTTGAAGAGTACAGAGTTTGTTGGAGTAGAGTTAAGAGACAAATCGGGGGGCAAAAAGGGGACAGGAATTTGCATTGGCAGATAAAGCAGAGGAGAACCCTAAGAGCTTAAGGCCAAAAGAGTAACTAAGGAGAGAGTAGGGCCTCTTCAGGATTTACAAGGTCATCTGTGTGTGGATTCACAAGAGGTGGGTGAGATCTTAAATGAATAATTCTCATTGGTATTTACTGTTGAGAAAGGCAAGCATGTTAGGGAACTTGGAGAAATAAATAGTGATGTCTTGAGGAGTGTACATATTACAGAGAAGGAGGTGCTGGAAGTCTTAAAGCACAGCAAGGCAGATAAATCCCGGGACCTGATGAAATGTATCCCAGGACGTTGTGGGCGGGTAGAGAGCACATGCGGGTCCACTAGCAGAGATCTTTGAATCGTCGACAGCCACAGGTGAGGTGCCTGAAGATTGTAGGCTAGCAAATGTTGTGCCATTGTTTAAGGGCCTCAGGGAAAAGCCTGGGTACTGCAGACCGGTGAGCCTGATGTCTGTCGTGGGTAAGTTGTTAGAAGCTAGTCTGAGAGACAGGATCTACAGGCATTTAGAGAGGCAAGGATTGATTAGGGACAGTCAGCATGGCTTTGTGAGTGGAAAACCATGTCTCACAAATTTGATTGAGCTTTTTGTTGGGTTAACCAAGAAGGTAGATGAGGGCAGTGCAGTTGCATTGTCTACATGGACTTTAGCAAGGCCTTTGACAAGGTACCACATGGTAGGTTGCTGCATAAGGTTAAATCTCACGGGATCCAGGGTGAGGTAGCCAATTGGATACAAAATTGGCTTAACGACAAACACAAAGGGTGGTTATAGATGGTTATTTTTCAAACTGTCGGCCTGTGACCAGCGGTGTGCCTCAGGGATCAGTGCTGGGTTCACTGTTATTTGTTATTCATATTAATGACTTGGGTGTGAATTTAGGAGGCATGGTTAGTAAGTTTGCAGATGATACCAAGATTGGTGGCATAGTGGATAGTGAAGAAGGCTATCTAGGATTGCAAAGGGATCTTGATCAATTGAGCCAGTGGGCCGATGAATGGCAGATGGAATTTAGATGAATGTGAGGTGATGCATTTTGGTAGATCAAATCGGGGCCAGACCTATTCAGTTAATGGTACGGTGTTGGGGAGAGTTATAGAATAAAGAAATCTAGCAGTACAGGTTCATAGCTCCTTCAAAGTGGAGTCACAGGTGGACATGTGGTGAAGAAGGCATTCGTCATGCTTGGTTTCATTGGTCAGAACATTGAATACAGGAGTTGGGACGTCTTTTTGAAGTTGTACAAGACATTAGTAAGGCCACACTTGGAATACGGTGTACAGTTCTGGTCACCCTATTATAGAAAGGATATTATTAAGCTAAAAGAAGTGCAGAAAAGGTTTACTAGGATGCTACAGGGACTTGATGGTTTGAGTTATGAGAGCCTGGATAGACTGGGACTTTTTTCCCTGGAGCATAGGAGGCTCATGGATGATCCTATAGAGGTCTATAAAATAATGAGGGGTTTAGATAAGGTAGATAGTCAACATCTTTTCGCAAAGTAGGGGAGTCTGAAACTAGAGGGCATAGGGGGGAGAGATACAAAAGGGTCCAGGGGGCACTTTTTCCACACAGAGTGGTAAGTGTCTGGAACGAGCTGCCAGAGGCAGTAGTAGAGGCGGGTACAATTTTGTCTTTTAAAAAGCATTTAGACAGTTATATGGGTAAGATGGGTATAGAGGGATATGGGCCATGGGCGCAATTGGGACTAGCTTAGTGGTTAAAAACTGGGCGGCATGGAAAAGTTGGGCCGAAAGCCTGTTTCCATGCTGTAAACCTCAATGACTCTATGCAAGACTTCTACACTCAAAACAAGCAGCCTATTTGAGGTGCACACTCAATGAACCTCCCACAATACCAAGTTGGATTTCTGCAGACTGCCCAAAACAGCTTCCTCACTGAAACAGAGCTCTGCAGTAATTTGTGATCCTATCTCACAGATCCTATTTCACTGCATGGAAAAGTACCTTTATCGGATGGCGACATAAATCTGCGCACATCTGTTGAGTCAGAAGTCAACGAGGCATTAAGAGGGAACAAAACAAAAACCACAGAGAGACCATGGGGTTAATTAAAATAAAATGTTAAAATCTTGTAATGAAGTATCTGGAAGAGAAAGAAGTGGAAAATATCTGCTATCCTGGAGGGACAGGTCGCAGTGATATACAGTAACTAAACTCCAAGGATAAAGCTGTGAAGATGGGATTAGGGGGATAACGCACGCTCTATGTCACGCAAAGCAAAAGAAAATGGGCTGTCATGAATCTTTTAAGTACAATAGAACTCCATTAGCTAAAGCTTGGGAGATAATTACGCCTGCCATTTTGATTAAGTGGGCATAAACAGCACTGACTAACAACACTATCAATATTAAATTAGATTTAAGCCAGTGTCTGACTGCTTGAGTGTTCAGTCTCTACACTGAGAGTGAAATGAACTGTGCCCCGCAATAAATTACACTTTGCTGTTGTGCTTATTTATTGAATATATTTAAAAGCAGTAAACCAGGAAGATGAAGCATCTCATTCTACAAAATGGTACACTGCATAAAGTTTATAGAAGCATTATTTTCCAGTTTTAAACTATTTGCCGTTTCTGTGTTACCATTTTCATGTCTCTGTACCAAGCCCTCTGCCAATGTTATTGTATAGTCAGGTCAGCATACAGCGCACATGCATAGCTCACTCTTTTAAAAAATAAAATTAGAGTACCCAATTCATTTTTTCCAATTAAGGGGCAATTTAGCGTGGCCAATCCACCTAACCTGCACATCTTTGGGTTGTGGGGCCGAAACCCACGCAAACACGGCGAGAATGTGCAAACTCCACACGGACAGTGACCCAGAGCCTGGATCGAACCTCGGAGCCATGAGGCAGCAGGGCTAACCCACTGCGCCACCGTGCTGCCCACATAGCTCACTCTTAAGGAGGGGACTATGAAGACTTGTGCCTTTGCTTTAGTGAAGCAAAGCATTTCACCTCTTCTCCATATCAATATGCACGAGTATAGCTTCTTTAATGCAATAGAAGCATAGCAAGGAGCTTCATAGGAGCATCATCAGGCATAATTTGATCATGAGCCAAAGAATGAAATATTAGGGCTAGATTTTGAGCAGCACCTCTCACCTTCCCAGCAGTGAACAGGCCAGGAACCTTGCATTGGCCAATTTGCAAGAATCATTCTGCTGTACTTCAACTTAGTGGACAGCTTAATTTTGTCTCATTTTTTTTCATCCCCATCCCCACTCTTCTGATGGCACCACCTCTCATTGTCCTTGGGTTCCATGAGTGGTGGCAGCCCTCCAACAATTCATCCAAGTGTTCAAACTTGGTGGAATCAGCTTAGAAAGCAATTGCGCAGGAGGCTGGGAGGACCTGATGTTTGATGTCTTGATCTAGGCTCAGGTACCTGATTTCAATAGGGACGGGATAGGGGCAACAGCGACCTTGCCTCCTTGGGATGGGCAAAGAACATCATCAGTTAGGGCTTCCATTCCTGCCCGATATCCAAGGCCTTCTGCTGCAAAATGCTGATGATGGGGACATTGATTGAGGATTGACTGCGCACGACTGCAACATTGCATCCAATCAGTTTGAAGAGCAGTTTGTGTGTAGGATTGTGAATTGACTGAGGCAAATGTGGTGACTGGCACCTGAAAAATACTACCCTGACAATAGAATCATACAGCACATTAAGCCCATCATAGCTACTTTGCGAGAGCTATCCGATTATCTCCGTTCCCCTACACCTTCCCCAACGCCTTCTAAGTCTTTCCCTTTCAAATATTTATCCAAATGTCTTTTGAAAGTTAATATTGAACCTGCTTCCACCACCCTTTTAGGCAGTGCATTGCAGATCACAACAACTCGCTACATAAGAAACAAAAAGCTCCTTAATTATCTCCTCTGCACCCAGATTCATTTGTGTACTGTCTTAAATTTGCATCATCTGGTAACTGGTTCTCAGGCTGCACCTTCTTCAGCGCAAACTTTAGAAATTTTAAGACTAAAATAAATACTGTGAGGGCCGCGGTAACGTTTAAACACCAAAATGGAAACAAAAAAAAAACAGATTTTCTTTCACTTTATGGCTGATGAACAACAAACATAAATAAATCAATCTCTAATTTGGAATGTCATTACTGGAGATCTGTACAGTTTACTTTTGTGCAACTGCAGTATGATTAAGATGGGTGGAGATTTTGCTAACTGGTACTTTAAGTATGCGCAATAACCCCTTGTGACTGACTCCAGCGTTCTTGGTTCCATTTCCAGAGAATCACACTTCACGTGGCTTCGAGGGAACTCAATGAGTAATTAAATACCCAGTGTGGCTTGTGAAATGTGCACCAGGCAAATCAACCACGCAAAAATCAGAAACGTCAGTTTGTGCAAATGTCTCAGCCGGCCAGACAGATGGGAGTCAGATGATTCCGGCTGATGGTAGCACACTGTGCTGTTTTGTTTCTTCACAGGGAGGCAGGACAGAAGAGAAAATTTTGACTTGCCCTGAGTTACGGCCATGGGACAGCAATTGGTGCTGAAAATAACGCCAAACGGAGGCTATGGAATCTCTACAGTGCCGAAGGAAGCAATTCGGCCCATCGAGTCTGCACCGACCTTTGGAAAGACCAACCCACCTAGGTCCAAGCCCCACCCTATCCCCGTAACCCAACTTAACTTTTTGGGCACAAAGGGGCAATTTAACATGGCCAATCCACCTAACCTGCACATCTTTAGACTGTGGGAGGAAACCGGAACACATGGAGGAAACCCACGCAGACACGGGGAGAAATCCACATAGACAGTCACTCGAGGCTGGAATTGAACCTGAATCCCAGGTGCTGTGAGGCAGCAGTGCTAACCACTGTGCCACCATGCCTTCTTTGCGCAGGAAGATATAAGTGTTTGCTCTCCATTTTAAAAAAAAGAGGATTTAGAAGCACGAGAGAAAGCGCAAGTAAAATCTACAGCATTGATAATGAAACCGAGAGGCAGGAAAATGTGATGAGGTTTGGGCTTTTTTCTCCCTAGGAGGAAGAAGGCTGAGGAATGGTTTAATTGAGGCCATTAAGATTGATCATGAACAAGTTTTAGAAGTAAGAAGTCTTACAACACCAGGTTAAAGTCCAACAGGTTTGTTTCGAATCACTAGCTTTCGGAGCGCAGCTCCTTCCTCAGGTGAATGTGGACCTGAGGAAGGAGCTGCGCTCCGAAAGCTGGTGATTCGAAACAAATCTGTTGGACTTTAACTTGGTGTAAAACTTCTTACTGTGCCCACCCCAGTCCAATGACGGCTACTCCACATCGCGTTTGAGAAGGTCATAGAATCCCTACAGTACATCGAGTATACACCGGCCCTTGGAAAGAGCACCCTACTTAAGCTCACACCTCCGCCCTATCCCCTTAACCTCACCTAGAGCCAATTTAGCATGGCCAACCCACCTAACCTGCATATCGTTGGACTGTGGGAGGAAACCAGAGCACATGGAGGAAACCCACACAGACACGGGTAGAAAGTGTATACTCCACACAGTCAGAGGACGGAATTTAACCCGGTGCCTGGAGTTGTGAGGCAGCAGTGCTAACCAGTGTGTCACCGTGCTACCCATGACTTAGAGTCAAGGGGGCAAGATAAGATTGATTTCGAGTCAGTGAGGCAGGATTCTCCGGTTCTCCAGGCACGTGTATCTCGGCCGCACGCCATTCACTGGTGGCGGGATTCTATTTTCCCGCCACTTGTCAGTGAAATTTCCCATTGTAACTACCCCATGCTGCCGATAAACCCTTGAAGGGGATTGTGCTGCAAGCGGGAAGAGTGAACCCCGACGACTGGAGAATTATGGCCAATGCTCCCACTTGTGGGGAAGGTCATAAATCTGGCAGGGAATTCAGGGGAAACCTCTTTAGGCAAGGAGTGGTGACGATTAGAATTTGCAATCCATGGAGTGGTTGTCGTGAACAGCAAAGATACATGAAAGGAAAATAAAAACAAGATATTGTTCTATATTGCATCTTTAACTTGTAAAATGTCCCAAAGCACTTCACAGACATACTATAAAACCAATTTGACATCTAGCCACATAAGGAGACACTGTGACAGATGATCAAAAGCTTTGGCAAAGAGTTTGGCTTTAGAGGGCAGAACAGTAGCACAGTGGTTAGCACAGTTGCTTCACAGCTCCAGGGTCCCAGGTTCGATTCCCAGCTTGGGACACTGTCTGTGCGGAGTCTGCACGTTCTCCCCATGTCTGTGTGGCTTTCCTCTGGGTGTTCCGGTTTCCTCCCACAGTCCAAAGATGTGTAGGTTAGTTGGATTGGCCATGCTAAATTGCCCTTAGTGTCCAAAAAAGGTTTGGTGGGGTTGCTGGGTTACGTGGATTGGGTGGGGGTGTGGGGGCAGGATGCTCTTTCCAAGGGCCGGTGCAGATTTGATGGGCCGAATAGCCTCCTTCTGGACTGTAAATTCTATGAAATCTATTAAGGAGCCTCTTAAAGGAGAAAGGAGAGATAGAGAGCTGGAGAGCTTTATGTAGGGAACTTTGTCCCAGTCACATTGCATGCCATTTGTGACTTAGGTAAGAGCCATTTCAGTACTGCGGAAGGGACAGAGACTGATTAGATGGATTCAAACATGGAGCTCTGGGAAGCATTGGCACTGATTTGGGTGGCAACAGTGCATTCAAAGACTTCGGAAAGAAAAGGGAGGTTGGAGATGGGGGCGGTAGTTTGCAAGGATGGAGGAGTCAAGGGTTAAATTATTTTGGAGAAGGGTGCTGACGACAGGTAGTAAGCCAGGTAAAAACATGCGGGAGAAACAAATTAAGATATGCTGTGAAGGTGAGGTTATGTTTCACTAGAAGTGAAACACACAAGTGAAACATATGCATTTGCAAAGATTTGATGGGCCAATTAGAACGTTCAGCAGAGAACAAGGTAGTGTAAATCTTTGTACTTGGGCTGATTAAGAGCTCCAACACACTGGGTTGACATGAGATGAATTTCTCTTTTGATTGTAGGCTCAGAGATAACTAATTCATTGATAAGGTTATTTCAGATCATTCAAACATCTTTCAGAAGTTGGCTATCGAGTGAAGTTAGATATGGGACCAAGTTTGTTACTCTATTGCTTACAGATACCAGCCATGGCTCAATGGGTAATAATTTCAAATCTGATTCAAAAGGATGAGAATTCAAGTTCCACTCTCAGTCACAAAATTCAGGGTGACAATCAGTGCATTATTGAGGGAGAGCTGTATTTTTAGAGGTACTCGCCTTCAAACGAGATGTTAACGGAGGCTTTTCTCTGCCCCCTTAGGTGAACGTTACAAAGAGAATATCAGGAGAGTTTTCCCTGGTGTCCTGGGCCATATTCATACATCGACCAACATCACTTAAAAAACTGCCTGGTGATTATCACATTCTAAAATTGTGTGGGCTTGATGTGCATAAATTGGCTGCTGCCAACATTACAGCAGCGCCCATGCTTCATTGGCTGTAAAGTACTGACAGTCAGAGAGATCTAGGTGTACAGGTCCACGGGTCATTGAAAGGGGCAACACAGATGGAGAAGGTAGTCAAGAAGGCAGATGGCATGCTTGCCTTCATTGGCCGGGGCATTGAGTATAAAAATTGGCAAGTCATGTTGTAGCTGTATAGAACCTTAGTTAGGCCACACTTGGAGTATAGTGTTCAATTCTGGTCGGCACACGACCATGTGGAGACTTTAGAGAGGGTGCTGAAGAGATTTACCAGGATGTTGCCTGGTATGGAGGGCATTAGCTATGAGGAGAGGTTGAATAAACCTGGTTTGTTCTCACTGGAACGAAGGAGGTTGAGGGCGACCTGTTAGAGGTCTACAAAATTATGAGGGGCATAGACAGAGTGGATAGTCAGAGACTTTTTCCCCAGGGTAGAGGGGTCAATTACTAGGGGGCATAGGTTTAAGGTGCGAGGGGCAAGGCTTAGAGGAGATGTATTAGGCAAGTTTTTTTACACAGAGGGAAGTGGGTGCCTGGAACACGCTGCCGGAGGAGGTGGTGGAAGCAGGGACAATAGTGTCGTTTAAGGGGCATCTTGACAAATACATGAATAGGATGGGAATAGAGGGATACGGACCCCGGAAGTGTAGAAGATTTTAGTTTAGACGGGCAGCATGGTAGGCGCAGGTTTGGAGAGCTGAAGGGTCTGTTCCTGTGCTGTACTTTTCTTTGTTCATTGTTGTTCTAAAGTGCTATGGAACATCCTGAGATTGGGAAAGGCACTATAGAAATGCAAGTTTTTTCTTCTTCCTTTTAAGCAATCGAGAGAGCGGGAGAGAGGCAAGAGACACAGACTTTGGGCAGTATCTAATAGAGGTGGCGAGGGTCTCACCTGTAGGCTGGACCTCTTTTAGGGGAGATACGGCCAAATTAAGTGTCACTTAACGGGCCAACGGTGAACTTTCTCTGGGATCAGGGATCACAGGGGCTGAAGGCCCACACACTGAGAACTGCCAACCAATCAGAAGCCTGTAACTCTATTGCATGACAGCGCCACCAGGGAGGTAGTGGCGGCTGCTAGCAAGACACCACCTACGCCTTAGGATCGTGACTGGACCACTGCCGACAGGTTTGTGATGGGGAGGGGGGTAGTGAATGGGTCAACACAATACAAACTAAAATTGGGGAAGGACAGAATTGTAAAATCAAATTCGAATAAACTCCTTGGCAACATTCCACTTAAGGGGTCACAAATATTTTACAAATTGCTGAGAACATGAATAAACTGCTCAAGGGAATTGGATTGGCTTTATCCCACTGACAAATTCCTTGAATTTCACACCTTTCCAATCAGACTGCTCTTTTCCGTTCAGTTAAGTTATGTAATGGGCCTTACACTTAAGTTAAACTTTATAACACTGGCAAACTTCTCCTGGTAAAGGGTCAGCATCTCTCTAGAGCTGAACATCTGCAAAGGGCAGTCCTGATTGTACAAGATAATGGGGGTGGGGTCTAGGTAATGGGCTTAAATAGCAGGGTTTAATTGAAAACATTCACTGGAACGTTAAGCATTTTCCGATTCAGCTGGCTTGTGTTATGCCTGAATGTCATGACCGTAGCTCACACACAACACCTGGACCACATGGAAAGATCAATGGTTCTGGGTGAGTCAGGTCTTGTAGCTAATTAATTGATTGATTGTCAATTTTTTCGATTGATTGGCAATTATATCAGGCTCAATTCTAGTTTGATGATGCCAATGGTCTTCTGGCCATCTCCCATTTGGCACCCTCAATAATCCTGAGCTTGTGCAAAAACATGCTCTCCGTATAACTTCCACCAAATCCCATTCAACCATCCGTGTGCTTGCTGACTGACACTGGTTCCCTGTCTAGCCATGTCGTGACTTAAAAATTCTCATCCTTGTTTTCAAACTGCGTTATTACTTCATCCCTCCCGGTCTCTGTGACAACCTGCAGCCGAAGACTTGAACATCTTCCAATTTAGACCTCTTGTTTCTGATTTTCATTGCTCCATTATTGGTGGCCACGTCTTCAGGTGCAAAGGCCCCAATATCCTGGAAATCCATTGGGGCCCTGTAGCCATCCTACAGAAGGAGTGGTGAGGGGTGACGGGCGGGTGAGAGGTGATTGGGGGATGGGGGGAGCAGTTTGAAGAGGAAAATTGAAAATGAGGAGTAGACCATCGGTGACTGAGGAAGTCAGAGCTATCCGGGGACATTGTTCTTTCTTATTGCTCTTTGCTATTCCTCCATTTAACTATCCTTTGTTAAAATCGGGATGCCATTCAGCAGGCAGCGTTGTTGAAACATGATGAATTTCTATATGAGATTACCAAACCAATGCAAGTATGAGCCGTTTATTGCTCAACAATGCATTTCATGTTTACACCAATATTTCCATGAATTATAGTTACCGTACAATGTACTGATTGCTTTCTAATTAAATATTTAACAAATGAAATTGTTCCTGCTCAGTAAATTGTCCCACTTGTGTCATTTAGCTCTCCCTCTGAGCAAACATGGCAATTTTGATTACATTTCCTTAATTCCCTATAAAAACTTACATTTTACGAGATTTGAAAAAAAAAAACATTTCCTGTAGATTCAGTAGGATGTGGACAATTCAAATTCCTGAGAATAAAATGTTTTTCAAAGCATTATTTTTTTTGGTCATAAATATCCTAAATTTCAAGATATGCTCGATGATCCCCCTCTGCCCCACCTCATTTGGTTCAGTGGAATTCAACGAGTTGAGTTTTACACTTCATTTATATTGAAAACAATTTGAAAGAAATGCATTTGCTGAATGCTTTCAAGGCATTTCATCTCTTCTCTTTAATTATCTCCACTCAATGCATCATTCCCCAGCCAAGTGGACATAAAGCTGCCCTACTGGCAGGTCTCTGCTATTATCTCTCTTGATTAAGAGTCAGAAAGGATCCTGGGTGAGATCAGGAACAGCTAAGGATGTACAGAAGGAAAAGAATGAAATTTCATTTTTATATCATGCCTTTCACAACCTCAGACATCAACAATGTTCGGGGTCAGATAGCCAGTTTTCGTGAGGTTGGTTCAGGGATGGACATTGGCGAGGATACAGGGGAGAACTCTCCTGCTCTTCATTAAAATCTACTGTGGCATCTTTTATGACCCCCTGAGAGAACAGGAGGCCTCGGTTTAACATCTCATAATGGCAAACTCAGTACTACATTGGGAGTGTTCATCTAGATTTTACGTTCAACTTCCTATAATGGGACTCTAAGGCATAATCATATCATACAAGTGGTAAGCTGCCCTTTCCACACTGAGAACTTGTGACTCGGGGAAGAGAACTGGAGTGAGGGCCTGATTCAGCCTTGGTGCTCATGCATCAAAACAAAGTAAATTCAAACCATTTGTGTTCCAAGGTTGGTGTTCCATCATTCACTGGAGCTCCCCAGAGCACGAGCAATGTGAACAAACCAACGTAACGAGCTGTAAATACAGTTGAGTGGACCACCAGGCTGACAGGCCTTGCAGTACCAATGTCATACATGCCGCACTGATTGAGGCATTGTCTTTCAGATGGAACAGGAAATCAGCATCACTAGAACAGATTATCAGGCCATCATCACGTTGCTGTTTGTGGGATAATGCTGTGTACAAATTGGCTGCCATGTTTTCTACATTGCTACAGCGACTAAACACCCAAGAACATACAAACTGCTGTAGGAATGGGAGACTTTCTGCTTTCTTTCATATGTCTTTTGGTGCAGACTTGATGGGCCAACTGGCCTCCTTCTGCACTGTAGGGATTCTATGATTCTATAAGTTTTCAAAAAATGTTTTTATTAAGGTATATATATGCACATATATATATATTTATATATCTAAGATATATAAATATATATACACATACATGTATCAAACACAACCAAAACCAAAAGAGAACAGGAAATTGCATATTAAATAAATAATCAACACCCCACTCCCCATCCTCCCTGTTGATACCCTCCACCCACTCTGCCTCCTTCTTTAACCACAAAGGTCCCCCCCACCCCCACTCCCCTGCTGACTTAACTATCCTGGAAGGAATCGATAAATGGTTTTACATCTCCGGGCAAATCCCTCCACAGACCCTCTCAAGGTGAACTTGATTTCTTCCAACCTAATGAATTCCGCGAGGTCACTCACCCACACCCCAGGTTCGGCGGTCCTGAGTCCCTCCATCCCAACAAGATCCGTCTCCAGGCTACCAAACAGGCAAAGGCCAAAACGTCCTCCTCCACCCTGGGGAACTCCAACCTGTCCATGAATTGCTGCATTCCCCACCCCCTCCCCCCAGGGCCGGGAACTTCTCCAACATCTTGGCCATATATGTGCCAGTGTCCGTTCCCTCGATGCCTTCAAGCATCCTCACGACTTTTAGGTTCTGCCTCCGGAAGCGATGCTCCAAGTCCTCCACCTTCTCCTTTAACCGCTTGTGTGACTCCCGCATCACACCTATCTCGGCTGCCAATGAGATGAGCTGCTCCTCGTGCTCTCCCATTTCCTCCTCCCCTTTCCAAATAGCCTGGCCCTGGGACTCCAGCCTCTGCTACACATGGTCAATTCCCGCTTTTTACCTTGGCTAGGTTCTCCTGGACCTCCCTCCTCTGTCAGCTAAATTTTTCATTTAAAACGTTCACCAGTTACTCCGTTGACCACTGGGCAGGCAAGGCAGACCCTTTACCCTCCGCCTTCTTGACCTGTGGCGCACAAAGATTTTCTTGCCCCAACTGCTCCCTTCTTCTCGACCCACTTCTGGTCCATGGATCCATTCACCAGCCCCACCAGTGGAGTCAAACTTTTTTCCAGTCACCTCTGCACCATTTTTCTACAAAACATCCACCCTACAAATGGGGAAAAGGTCCAAAAAACCAGCCTTGAGCAGGAGCTGCCAAATTTGCGACCACTCACACCATGGCCACCACCAGAAAAGACCTATGATTCGATAAGTGACTCCACCCTCACCCCCACCTCCCAACAATGTTTGTCATAAACAACAAGCCGATCCCCTGACTGTCTAAAGACTGTTTTTAAAAGTTATCTGGACAAGATGAAGAACATTGTGATTTCCATTATTTGCAAATTTACTTTTGCACTTCACTGCAAAATTCATAACACCCAAGAATATAATATTAATTTTACCATAAATGGATACTCAGTACAAAGATCGTTATAAAATCTTTTGTAGCATTAGGGCATTCAGGACTGAAAGGGTTAATGTGGGACTGGGGAGACAGTATCACCCACATTATGGTGTAGAGTCACATGGGAGTAGAGAGTGATGTGCTGAGTCTGGTAGAAGTCGACATGAAGACAGAACTTAGTCAGTACTATATTCTGTACACGTGTATATAGTTATGTGTTATTAATAAACAGTTACTGGTCAACCATACAAGCCTCTAAACCTCTTCATGAGACAACATATAACCTATTGCTTTCTCATTGCTTAATTGCCTTTAATAGTTTTAGCATTGGATGCTGTGAGGTGCTCCGGATTGGGGGGATTGCCGTTTCAGTTGGCGGGGACTAGTTTTCGATACCTAGGGGTCCAGGTGGCGGGGTGTGGGGGCAGCTTAGGAGGTTGAGCTATACAAGCCCGGTGGGTAGAGTTAAGGCGGACTTGCAGAGGTGGGATAGACTCCCGTTATCGTTGGCGGGCCAGGTCCAATTGGTTAAGATGAACATCTTGCCAAGATTTCTTTTTTAACGTAAATTTAGAGTATCCAATTTTATTTTCCAATTAAGGAGCAATTTAGCGTAGCCAATTCACCTACCCTGCACATCAGGACCCTGACCGTGCCATTTTAACACAAGACCCTGCTCCAATGCCCACATGTCTGCCCTTGGCCTGCTGCAATGTTCCAGTAAAGCTCAACGCAAACTGGAGGAACAGCATCTCATCTTCCAGTTAGACACGCTACAGCCTTCCGGTCTGAAAATGGAATTCAACGACTTCAGATGATTAGCTCTACCCCACCTCGACCCCTTTATTTTCATTCCATTTTAACTGTCTTTTACCTTTTCTTTCTTTCTTGTCTTTCTTTATATATATATTCCCCCCCCCCCCCACTCTTTCCCCTATCTTATCTCCCTTTTCTCCACTTTGCTTCCCCCCCTTTTCTCATTTTACCCCTCTCCCACTCATGTTCCCCCCCTTCCCCACATCTTCATGTGTCACAGCTTACCCTCTGATCTTAGTTTCTTTGCTGTTTGGCCTTTCACACTTTTTATTCTCTCTGGGGATTGCCATTAGTACTCTTTTCTCTTGGTTTCTGTGGTTATGACTCATCTTTCATTCCCTCACCCTACAGTATAAATATCTCCCACTTTCTATGTATTTTAGCTTTGACAAAGGGTCATCTGGACTCAAAATGTTAGCTCTTTTCTCTTCTTACAGATGCTGCCAGACCTGCTGAGATTTTCCAGCATTTTCTCTTTTGGCTGCACATCTTTGGGTTGCGGGGCTGAGATCTCCACAGACACAGGGAGAATGTGCAAACTCCATACGGACAGTGACCCAGGGCCGGGATCAAACGTGGGTCCTCAGCGTGGTGAGGCTGCAGTGCTAACCACTGCGCCACCATGCTGCCACATCTTGCTGAGATTTCAATTTTTATTTCAGTGTCTCCCGATGTTCCTGCCCAAGTTGTGTTTTTAAAATGTTGAGTGGCTTATTTCTGGTTTTATTTGGGTGGGTAAGGCCCCTGAGGATTTGGAGGGGGGTGGATAAGGCTCCTGAAGATTTGGAGGGGGGTGCATCAGAGGGAGAAACAGGCAGGGGCTTGGCATTGCCAAATTTGCTGTATTGCTATGAGCGGGTAATGTGGAGTACATACTGGGGTGGTGTGGGGCCCCCAAGGGCTCTCTGGTTCAGATGGAGTCGGAGTCATGTAAGTGGACAAATTTGGGGGCATTGGCAATAGCGTCACTTCCGTTGGTACCGGAAAAGTACTCAATGAATCCAGTGGTGGTGGCTATGCTGAAAATATGGAGGCAACTCCGCTGGGATTTTAAGTTGGAGGCAGCTTCAAGGCGGGCTCCCATTTGTGCTAACCACCTATTTGAGCCGGCACGGCTGGATGCCAAATTTTGTGTATGGAAGAAGAGAGGGCTGGAGAGAGTGGGGGGATTTATTTTTGGAGGGGGTTTACCAGCTTGGAGGAGCTGTAGGAGACATTTGGGCTGTTAGGCTCGGACATGTTCAGTTTGTTAAGGGATTTTTCTCCGAGATGCTGCGGAGGGTGAATGCTTCAACTTTGTGTGCGAGGCTGGGGTTGATACAACTAAAGGTGGTACACAGGGTGCAACTGATGAAGTACAGGATGAGCCAGCTGTTTGAGGGCGTAGAGGATATTTGTGAACAGTGTTTGTGGAGTCAGCTAATTACCTACATATGTTCTGGTTTTGACCGAAGTTGGGGAAATTTCTGGAGATGGTTCTTCAGCATGGGTGCACAGGTCCCCAGCCACTGAAAGTAGCAAAGCAGGCGGAGAAGGTAGTCAAGAAGACATATGGCATGCTTGCCTTCATTGGATGGGGCATTGAATATAAAAATTGGCAAATCATGCAGCTGTATAGAACCTTCGTTAGGCTGCACTTGGAGTATAGTGTTCAATTCTGCTCATCATATTATAAGGATGTGGAGGCTTTGGAGAGGATATAGAAGAGGTTTACCAGGATGTTGCCTGGTATGGAGGGCATTAGCTGTGAGGAGAGGTTGGATAAACTCGGTTTGTTCTCACTGGAATGACGCAGGTTGAGGGACGACCTGATAGAGGTCTACAAAATTATGAGGGGCATGGACAGAGTGGACAGTCAGCAGTTTTTTGCCAGGGTGGAAGAGTCAATCACTAGGGGTTTAAAGGAGATGTGCGAGGGAAGTTTTTTCACACAGAGGGTAGTGGGTGTCTGGAACTCGCTGCTGGAGGTATTGGTGGAAGCAGGTACAATAGTGACGTTTAAAGGGCGTCTTGACAAATACATGAATAACATGGGAATAGATGGATAAGGGCCCCAGAAGTGTAACAGGTTTTAGGTTAGACAGGCAGCATGGTCGGCGCAGGCTTGGAGGATAGAATGGCCTGTTCCTGTGCTGTCCCCAAAGATAAGTGGCATTACTATGTGACGATACAGGCTTCGCAATTTATCTTTGGTCATTCCCTACCGACACTGACATGACAATTCCAAGGTCCAAGTAACTCCGGGATTATGGTTTTGCACCTCAATATCAAATTGAGACAGGAAAAAATATTAGGCAGATTCAATAGTAACATTCAAAAAATAACTGAATACATGGAAAAAGAGAAATATGCAGGACGAGGGGGACTGGCACCAATTGAATTGAATAGCTTTTTGTGTGCACAGGCCCAATGGGCCAAATGGCCTTGTGTGCTGAAGATTCTGTATTAGATTAAAGGAAAATAAATGAATTGTATCCCATGCTTATCCACAGTGGTTACATTTATAGTTCAGGGTAGTGATCGTTGCAAACATCCGAAACCTTGTGGAGACATTAATGGAACATGTTTTATATTTTAAAAATGGAGATGGCATCTTTAATGGGTATTAGATGAGACATTTGGAAAATCCTATTACAAATTTGTCACCAAAATAATACTAGTGCTTTCAATTATTGCCTAATGCACTGAAAGAAATATAATTTGTTGTCATGACTTTGGGACTTCTGCTATTAAAGATGTCATCTGGTGTCAAGGAGGAAAGGAGCATGACAAGGACAGGGGTGAGTGCAGCTGCCACAAAGCATACTCACAAACACTCATACAGAAACTGCTACAGCAACAACAACATCAATCTATCTAGTGCATTTAGGCTAGTAAAATGTTCAAGGACTTTCACAGAAAGGTTATGATACAAATGTTGACATGGAGCCACAAAGGCTAGATGTTTACTTTGTGCCTATCTCACTGAGGAAGGTACAAGACATCTTCCAGAATTAGAGATCGAAAGGACCAGGGAGGATGAGGAATTGAAGGAAATTCGTATTAGAAAGAAAGTTGTATTGAGAACGTAGTAGTACCGAAGGTTGATACGTCCCCGGGACCTGATATCCTATATCCCAGAATGTTGAAAGAGGTAGCTATGGAGATAGTGGATGCATTGGTGATTATCTTCCAAAATTCTGTAGATTCTGGAATGGTTCCTGCAGATTAGAAGGTAGCAAATGTTTCTTGAAGATGTTACTACCAGAATTGATAAAGGAGATTTGATAGGCGTGGTGCACCTTGATTTTGAGATGGCTTTTGATAAAGTCACCCACAAGAGGTTGGTTAGCAAAATTAAAGCACATGGGTGAGGAGGTGATACACTGGCATGGATGACAGGCAGAAAATAGAGGTTAGAAATAAACTGGTCATTCTTGCATTGGCAGGCTCTCGACTAGTGGAGTACCACAAGGATCAGTACTTTGGCTCCAGCATTCACAATCTATATCAATGATTGGATGTAGGGACCAAATGTAATATTTCCAAGTTCACGGATGGCACAAACCTAAATGGGAATGTGTGTTGTGAGGAAGATGCAAAGTGGCTTCCAGGGGATTTGGACAGACCTAGTGAGTGAGGAAGAACAAGGCAGATGGAATATAATGTGGAAAAATATGAGGTTATGCACTTTGCTAGGAGGAACAGGTGTGCAGAGTAGTAAATGATGCAAGATTAGAAAGTGTAATTGTACAAAAGGGACCTGGGTGACCTCGATAATAAGTCACAGAAAACTAACATGCAGGTACAGCAAGCAACTAGGAAGGTTAATGGTGTACTAGCCTTTATCACAAGAAGACTTGAGCGCAGGAGTAGCAAAGTTCTGCTTCAACTGTACAGAAGCTTGGTTAGGTTACACTTGGAGCGCTATGTGTAGTTTTTGTCTCCTCATCATAGGAAGGATATTATTGCCATGGACTGGCTGGCGGGACTGGCCCATGAAGAGAGATTGGGGAAGCTGGCCTGTGTTCTCTAGAGTTTTGAAGAATGAGAAGTGATCCCATTGAAACCTAAAAATTACTTAAAGGGATAGCAAGGAAAGATGCAAGCAAAATGTTTCCTTTGGTGGGGAGTCTCGAACAAGGGGACATAATTGCAAAATAAGGGGGAAGCCACTTGGGGCAGAGACATTATTTCACTCAGAAGGTTGTGAATCTTTGGAATTTTTTATACCAGAGGCCAGTGGAAGCTCAGTAATAGAGTATGTTTAAAGCAGTTTTATAGATTTCTAAATACCAATGACAGAAAGGGATATGGGGTTGGTGTTGGGGTGGAGGAGGGGAAGACATTGAAGTGGATGATCAGCCAGGGTCGTACTGAATGGCGAAGCAGGTTCGATGCACGAATGGCCAATCCTGCTCCAATATTCTTACAGGGAGATGTGAGGAGAGATGGCAGAAACTTGGTCAAAGAGTACATCTTAAGAACCACCTTAAAAGAGGAACGAGAGTCGAGAGGTGGCGAGGTGTAAGGAAGAAATTCTAGAGTTTAGGACTTGGGTAGCTAAAGCATGGCCACCAACGGTGGTGTGAAGGATATCGTTGATGTGGTTGAAGCCAGAACCGCAGGAGTTGCAGAGATCTCAGAGGGATGTAGGGATTTATTTGTTTGGACTTCCTTGAGGTTTGGAAAGGGCTGTTCTTAATATTGTTCCCTATTTGATGGTTAAGTCACAAAGCAGAATACGGAGATGTATTACCATTCACAGCTTCAGATAATGGAAATGTGGACATCACTTTATATAAAAACAGAAAATGCCGGAAATGGAACTTCACATGTGGTACCTGACGAATTCAAAACTTCCCTACTCTGAAGCAAACTCTTGAACAGGATTAAGTGTCAGAAAGCATTCAGCAATCACAGGCAGAGAAAAAGATAAGCATGCGTGTGCCTGCTAACAGTGACAAATGAGCAGTGTTAATAGATAGTCAGACAGACATAGCAACTAGCCATATGCAACAACAAGATATCTATGTGCAGCAACAACATGCACTATTTTCCTGGAGGTTGCTGACCAGCTCTGTGACAATTATTTCTGCAATGGGAATTAGGTTGAAGACACTAAGCTCACCGGTGAGACACAAATGTGAAGTCTGTCTGAAACTTAATGTTTTTCTGGGGTTTTTGATTTCTAGATTTTACTACTCATTGCATGTCAATCCTACATATTTAACAAATATTGTGAACTCCAAAGGATTCCTCATGAAAAAATTCAAGGACAACTTTTTCTCCCCAGCGACCCTGAACCACTAGCACTCACCCACCTACAACCCCCCCTCCCTTCAAAAGAGATTCTTCAAAATCACAAGCCTTCCCAGGAAACAACTAAAACTGAACGGAATGGGCCATTCTCTGCAGATTGTTAATGACTTTACTGTAAATGGATGAGCACTGCTCCTGAATATGAGGTTTTTGCGGTACGGTCCCATCATGTGTCAAAGCCCAATTACTTCCCACAATTGCCAGAAGAGCAGACACCAAGAATGGGTTACCGAGATCAGTGAAGCTCTTTGCTTCCACGGTTGGTATCTAAGTATTCTTCCGAAAATGGAATCACTTTCGATGACCTCTCAAATTCTCACTTCCTGGCAAGGGAAGAAAGAACCAAAAGGACTCGCACTTCTATGGTGCCTTTTACGATTTCAGGACATTCAAAATTCTGCTCCAAAACAAAAGAAAGAGACTCCATCCTTTCAACTTAATGAACTATTACATAATTGCTTATTATGAACTTCGGAGGGCCTGAGGAACAAATCAAACAGGCTTTCCACTGAACCTGTTGCTTATAAAAGTGTCTTAAAAAAAGCAGTTTGGATTTGCACAAGGCTTCTACATAGTTAAACATCTCAAAGTGCTTCACAGCAGTGTTATCAGATGAAACTTGAGACTGAGCCATGTAAGTAGACGTTAATATTGTAGATAAAAGCTTGGCCAAAGAGATAGGTTTTAAGGAGCATGTTGAAAGAGAAGAGCGAGAAGGAGAGAGATGTAGAGAGGTTCAGGAAGTGAGTTCCAGTGTTTGGCGTAGGTTTTTGAAAGGCAATGGGTATTTTGATGACGAAACCAAGGTCTGACCCATGACTGGAGGGTCATTGGTGCCCTCGTAATTCCCCACACTGTCGGAGATCAGGTGCAAATTAAACACATTCCGCAGCAGGGCAGTGTAATCTAAACCAACAGTGATGTGATGTGCGTGCAGACTGACAAACAGAAGTATGGGGATATAAACAAGCTGTCACAGGGAGTTTAGTGGAGGAACAGCAGGCCAGATGGCTGTCAGGCAGCAAAGGGCTTTTAAGTGGGATCCCTGCACTGCCTCAGCCCTAAACCCAGGAAATCCGTCCCTAAGCCTCTCCTTCACCTGTTTTTTCCTTTAAGATGCTCCTTATAACATATTCTTTTATCACTTGTCCTTTATGTCCTTATGTGGCTCTTGTCAAATGTTGTCAGATAGTGCCCCCGTGGTGGGCATTGTATAAATGCAAATTGGTGTTGTTATTCTTAGGGAACTTACTGAGTACTACTAATTGACC
Organism: Scyliorhinus torazame; assembly: GCF_047496885.1. Classification (NCBI taxonomy): domain Eukaryota; kingdom Metazoa; phylum Chordata; class Chondrichthyes; order Carcharhiniformes; family Scyliorhinidae; genus Scyliorhinus; species Scyliorhinus torazame. The sequence continues at coordinate 203,753,400 of NC_092708.1, read as the reverse complement.
TGATGAATAATTTTCTCCCCTTGGTTTTCACTATTACTAGAAATCTTCAATTACCTCACCCTAGGTCACTCTTCACCTGACCATGAACAACAATTATCAGCAGGATTCTCAACCGTGCAGGAGAGACCATGTTTGGTAAACAGTCTGACAACATAGAGGTGTTGGAGAGATAGAGCTGGCTACGATCCGTTTTAGGTTTATGCGCATGTGCGGCCATGCAAAACAAAATGAAAGGAATTGCACATTTGATTTCCTATTGCCTAGTGTACACTAAAGAAAAGGAGAGGGTATGTTGCCAGGGATGTACAATGGGTTGGTCAACAGTTTAGTGGAAGTGAGGTCAGTGGAGGTGGCCTCATGGTACGATTGTTTCAACGCATGAGGGGAAAGGAAAGTGGACAACGAAAGAGAGAGAGAGAAAATTTGAGGGAAGGGTGCCCATGGTGAACATTTGTTTGTCAGGGAAAGGGAAAGAGAGGCAGTGGAACCAGCTAGAAAGGAGTCCATGAGTTCTTCACATTTCTCAGTGGGGCTGAGGGTGAAGGGGAAAGGGAATGGGGTTTAAGGATCCGGCAGATAGTGGAGAAAAGAAAGTGATACATTTTCCCTTTGAGCTACTGGGGATTGTCACAATTCTGCCTTGTGATTTAGCTTGAGGTTTCCTCACTGTCTCCATCACAGCAATGGTTTAATATGAAGACGTCAGAACAAGGCACAGAGACAATATACATTTAAATATCTTACAAATTATCAATTTCTAGAGCCATAAATCTTTCTTAAAAGTGCATTTTCTTCTTAAAAAAGGAGCAAAAACATGTTCTAATTTTCTTGAGCAGTAAAAAATAAAGACATTACAATCGTTAAGAATGTACAATCCAATGCACTTACTGCAGATCTTTCAACTCACTCAGTTTGGAAACTTCCTCCCAAAGATAAGAAATGATAGTTTGCACCAATTTAAAAATCAGGATTTTTGTTTACACCCCATACCAGCATTCACTTTCATTATCTCCCTGGAAAAGGGTGGAAAGCCTTTAAACGGCATGTTAACCCAATATAACAAGACTGAGGCCCTGATTTTTGCTTTGACAGAAAGGGATGGGGCGCAGGTGTGGGAGGGCGCAGGTGTGTGAGCAGGGTGGAGTCAGGCTTGTTGGCCATACCTGAGGCAACTACAGGGGCTGCTGAGGCGAGTAAAAGGTCTGCCTCAGTTTCCTGGAACTCAAGTTGTTTGTTTAAGTATCAGCCTCACACCTCATATCCCCTCATCCACTCCCCATGCCCCACAGGAAAGTCAACAAAACAGATATTGTTACTGGGACTGATTTTTTTCCAACTCTTAATGATACAGGCAACCTTTGAAAATTATTTAGAGAGCCAGAATTTTTTTTTTAGTTTTAAATTTTTTTCATTCATTACAGGGCGTGGGCATCTCCGTTTAGGCCAGCATTTATTGTCCATCCCTAGTTGCCCTTCAGAAGATGGTGGTGAGTTCCCTCCTTGATCCACTGCCGTTCTTGAGGTATAGGCACACCCGCTGTGTTGCTAGCGTGGGAGCTCCAGGATGTTGCCCCGGCAACAGTGAAGGAACGGCGGTATATTTCCAAATCAGGGTGGTGAGTGACTTGGAGGGGAACCTCCAGGTGGTGGGGTTCTCAGGTATCTGCTGCTCTTGTCCTTCTGGATGGTAGTGGTCGTGGGTTTGGAACCTTGGTGAGTTACTGCAGTGCATCTTATAGATGATACACACGGCTACCACTGTTCGTCAGTGGTGGAGGGTTTGAAAGTCTGTGGAAATAAGAGCAAACAAGCCGGCTGCTTTGTCCGAGATGGTGTCAAGCTCTTTGAGTGTTGTTGGAGCTACACTCATCCAGGCAAGTGCAGAGTATTCCATTGCACTCCTGACTTGTGTTATTCGCTGTAGGATTCCTAGCCTTTGATCTGCCCTGGTAGCCACAGTATTAACATGGCTAGACCAGTTCAGTTTCTGATCAATGGTAACCCCAGGATGTTGATTGTGGGGGATTCAGCAATGATATTGCCATTAATTGTCAAGGGGCAGTGGTTAGATCCTCTCTTGTAGGAGATGGTCTTTGCCTGGCACTTGTATGGTGTGAATGTAACTTTACACTTGTCAGTGGATATTATGTAGGTCTTGCTGCATTTTGATATGGACGGCTTCATTATCTGAGGAGTTGCGAATGGTGCTGAACATTGTGCAGTCGTCTGCAAACATCCCCACTTCTCACCTTATGATGGAAGGCAGGTCATTGATGAAGCAGCTCAAGATGGTTGGGTCTAGGACACTTCCCTGACGAACTCCTGCAGTGGAGTTGAGGTGATTGACCTTCAACCACCACAACCATCTTCCTTTGTGCCAGGTATGACTCCAACCAGCAGAGAGTTTTCCACCTGATTCTCATTGACTTCAATTTAGTTAGGGCTCCTTGATGCCATACTCGGTCAAATACTGCCTTGATGTCAAGGGCAGTCACTCTCACCTCACCTCTGGCATTCAGCCCTTTTGTCCATGTTTGAACTAAGGTTGAAATGAAGTCAGGAGCTGAGTGACCCTGGCGGAATCCAAACTGAGTGTCCGTGAGGAGGTTACTGCTGAGTAAGTGTTGCTTGATAGCACTGTTGAGGACTCCTTCATCACTTTGCTGATGATGGAGAGTAGACTGTTGGGTGGTAATTGACTGGGTTGGATTTGTACTGTTTCTTGTGTACAGGACATACCTGGGCAACTTTCCACATTGCTGGGTAGATGCCAGTGCTATAGTTGTACTGGAACAGCTTGGCTAGGAGTGCGGCAAGTTCTGGAGCACAAGTCTTCAGTACTATTGCTGGGATAGTGTCAGGGCCCATAGCCTTTGCAGTATCCAGTGCCTTCTGCCATTTCTTGATATCACGTGGAGTGAATCGTACTGCCTGAAGACTGACATTTGTGATGCTGAGGACCTCTGGAGGAGACCGAGATGGATCATCCACTCGGCACTTCTGGCTGAAGATTGTTGCAAATTCCTCAGCCTTTTCTTTTGCACATATGTGCTGGGTTCCTCCATCATTGACGATGGGGATATTTGTGGAGCTTCCTCCTCCAGTGAGTTAATAATCCAACTCCATTCACGGCTGGATGTGCAGGGCTACAGAGGTTAGATCTAATGCGTTTGTTGTGGGATCGCTGAGCTCTGTCTATTACTTGCTGCTTATGCTGTTTGGCACACAAGTAGTCCTGTGTTGTATCTTCACCAAGTCGACGCCTCATTTTTCAGTATACCTGATGTTGCTCTTGGCATGCTCTCCTGAACTCTTCATTGAACCAGCATTAAGCCCCTGGCTTGGTGGTGATGGTAGAGTGTGGGATATGCCGGACCATGAGGTTGCAGATTGTGGTTGAATCCAATTCTGCTGCTGCTGATGGCCCACAGCACCTCATGGATGCCCAGTCCTGAGTTGCTAGATCTGTTTGAAGTCTATCTCACTTTGCACAGTGGTAGTGCCACACAACACGATGGAGGGTATCCTCAATGTGAAGACAGGAGTTTGTCTCCACAAGTACTGTGCGGTGGTCACCTTAACCGACACTGTCATGGACAGATGAATCTGCAGCAGGCAGATTGGTTGAGGATGAGGTCAAGTACATTTTTGCCGCTTGTTGGTCCCCTCACCACCTGCTGCAGTCCCAGTCTAGCAGCTTATGTCCTTTAGGACCCGGCCAGCTCAGTCTGTGGTGGTACTACCGAGCCACTCTTGGTGATGGACTTTGAAGTTCCCCACCCGGAGAATATTTAAATAACTTCATAGCCTCACAGTCCTACAGGCCTTATCAACCCTTTAAGAGTACTTACAACTACTCTAAAAATGTGTAACTCCTGTGGGTTAAGCCCTTGCCACTGTAAAAGTGCAACTACTTCAACTGTCCCTGCTTCAGGTTTCCCGCTTATGTATATAGAACATAGAATTTACAGTGCAGAAGGAGGCCATTTGCCGCAATGTGGCTGCACCAGCCCTTGGCCCCACACCTCCACCCTATCCCCGTAACCCCACCTAACCTTTTTGGACACTAAGGGCAATTTAGCCTGGCCAATCCACCTAACCTGCACATCTTTGGGGTGTGGGAGGAAACCGGAACACCCGAAGGAAACCCACGCAGAGAATGTGGAGACTCCGCACAGCCAGTGACCCAAGCCGGGAATCGAACCTGGGACCCTGGCGCTGTGAAACAACCGTGCTAACCACTGTGCTACCGTGCTGCCCAAATTTTATGTAAATCATATTACAACCTCCTCCCCAACGAGCAAAAATGGAATTTGTCAGAATGGGGCTCGGACTTCTGGATCTGGGTTCTGCCCACTGATTCATCTGGGCCCCAGTCTCTCTCCTCCATCTACACTCTGTTTTGAAAAATAATGAGATGGAAGGCAGGACAGGAATGCTAGCAATGCTCTTATCGTACTTTATCGCATCTTTCCATGAATCACAAAGGACTTAACATACAATAACTTACGTTATAGTACAGTTACTGTTCCCAATAGCCATTTGGAACACAACCTTGTCCCAACTGGTCGCTGTAGTAAGTAGCAGCAATGGGAACTCAAAGTCATGTGCTTAACTTACCCTTTGCGACATTGTGAATAGGGAGTGGCCCATAGTCCAGTGCACCTCTGCCTAATGCCATTGGGTCAGAATCTCATGATGCCATGCTGAGATGTTCTGCACATGTGGCCACCGGTTCCAAAGCATGGAAGTATTAACATAGAGTGATGGAGAGAGAGGCACTTATTTAAGCTGATGGGACACGTCCAACAAAATATGGCTGCTCCTTAGACTTCAGGTCAACCAATGGGCCTGCACTTAAAGAGTGCACAAAGTATTATATTCAAAGAAGCTGAGTGAATGTGTATTGCTCAAAACAGATAACTGTGAAAGAACTGCTAACATCATTGCAATATCTGCACAAAAGTTAATTCAATACCCTCAATGGTCGAATCTGGTAGATCCTTATGGCTAGGTCCACTAGAACCAGAAGACACAAACAAATTACCCATAGCTTGGTTGCAGCACTGTCATCTCTAAGTCAATGAGCTGTGGGTTCAAGCCACTCTAGAGGCTTCAGCATAAAATAGAAATTAATATCCTGGTGCATTACCGGGGGAGTTTTGCACTGAGATAAAATGTTCATATGTATTATAGTTTTAATCTCAGTCGTGACCACACAGAGGAGGCAGAAATGAAATCAGAGGAGATGTACAATGAGCAGGGCCAGGCTGTTAGCACAATGGGGCAAAACAGAAAATGAATCAATTGAGCATTACTGCTCTGCTCTCTTATCAATCCCATCAATCCTGTTACATATGGTAAGAGCTGGCCACCTGGAAGATCCACCAACCCACATGTTCAGAAGGTGGTGCCCATCACCAACTTCTGAAGGGCAACTGCGGATGGGCAATAATGCTGGACTAGCCAGCGATGCCCGCATCCCATAAATGATTTTAAAAATTAATATTTTTGGAAGGAAGGAATGGAATTGTTTAAAAAAGAATGAAGATACAAGGGATGACGTGGATACTACAACTGGCCACATTTGCTAATGGGTTTGGGGAGAGGGGAAGGAGGCAAGAGAAGTGGCTGTATAGATGAAACGTCAAGATTCTGAGCAGCGGTCTATATGTGAGACTGTCTGGTGTCAGCAGCCTCACACTTCGCTCTTATGTCATTCCGTGGAGTGTACACAAAGTTATGAAAAGGTTTGTGAAACATTGACCTTTCTCTGAGGGAGCTTTGGAATGTGCCTCGGGAAAGGTACATTGACCTCGGAAAGGGATACAGCACAGATTCACCAAAAAAGGTATCAGGGCTTGAAGGATTAAAGGAAGGAATGCTGCAGCTCCTTCAGAGCAAGGTCAATGTTTCACAAACCTTTTCATAACTTTGTGTTCACTCCACAGGATGCCATAAGGATTAGATTTCCAGGGCAGTTCGCGTAAACCTGGCCTCCATTCCTTTGAGCTTAGAAGGTTAAGGGCTGATCTAATGGAGGTAGTTAAAATTATTAAAAGATTTGAAAGGGTATATAGCAACTGTTTCCACTGGTGGGGGAACACAGGATGAAGAACATCACCTCGAAATTAGATCTTGGCCATTTAGGAGTGATGTAGTTAACACAAAGGGTTATGGAAACTTGGAATTCCTCTGCCCAAATGGCCTTGGTTGGTGATTGAAATTTTCCAGACTAAGATTGATAGATTTTTTGAGAGGAATGGGTGTTAAGGGGTTGGGAGTGGAAGTGGGAAAATGGGGTTGAGATATGGATTAGCGATGATCTAACTAAATAGCAGATGCGGGGCTAGATGAACGGGTTCCTGTGTTTCAGAATGACTAAACTCACACACAAGTTATAAGAGAGCTGCTGGGACTGTACTCCATCTGGCAGCATTGTGACACAGTGGTTAGCACTGTTGCCTCACAGTGCCAGGGACCCAGGTTCTATTCAGGCCTCCGGTAATTGTCTGTGAAGAGTTTGCACTTTCTCCCCTTGTCTGCGTGGGTTTTCTTCGGGTGCTCAATTTCTTCCCACAGTCCAAAGATGTGCAGGTTATGTAGATTGGCCATGCTAAATTGCCCCTCAGTGTCCAAAGATGTGTGGGTTAGGTGGGGTTATGGGGATCTGTCGGAGACGTGGCTTTTTCATAGGTTCGGTGGAGTCTTGATGGGCTGAATGGACTCCTTCTGCACTGCAATGATTTTAAGTCCAAATCCCTAAACTTCAGAAGCTTGAAGGAAAACAGGAAAGGGGAGAAATACAGCACGGGTGCGGACAGATATAACGTAATTGCTATTAGAAAGATATCACATCACACAGCGTGCCAATCTAATGCAACCCTTCATTGATTTAAATATAAGCCATTTGTGAAAGTAATGAGGGAGGTGGCAGTGAATATAGCATAGCATCATGTTGCTACGATTTTATGACAGCAGCTATTCCATGCGATTGTTACAATTAATCAAATTTATCCGTTACTGTGGTTTTAGAAATGGGAAAGAATTGGCCGTTACTAAATTCTTGCTGATGGGTGATATTTTTATGATCAATGTCATGGTGAATCTATTACTTTCGAATTCGAGAAGCCTGCCTTGATTTGCCACCCGCGACTAACAGATGAAATGATACCCAAAGTCATTCGAATGTAATGTATAGTTTAATTATCGATACCATAAAGTTCCATGTAGCGGAATGAAAGAATTATGTTGGTTACTTACTGATTAATGGGCTTCATAAAGCAGTAAACTTACCTGATGAGTAATTAAATAATGGAAATTGTGTGCATTATCTATCATTTGAGGTAATACAACTGTGCCACCTCAGTTGTGTGTATTAATTTGGAAGCAATATGCAAGAATTTTCCATCTGTACAAAACTGTGTGCTACATACAACACAAATGAGGAGAAAGGAGGCAGTGATAGCAAAATTCAGCCACAGCAAATTTATTTATATTGTACTTGCAATGTGGTGAAACATTCCAAACCAAAGCACAGGAGCGTAATCAGGCAAAATATGACACGAAGCCACATAAAGAGATATTTGAACAGGTAACCAAAAGCTTTTCCTTTAAGTTCATTCATGTAATTTATTGTGCATCCCTAAATGTCCTTGAGAAAGTGGTAGTGAGCCGATTCTGGTACATACGCAGTACTATTAGGGAGGGAGTTCCAGGATTTTCACCCAGTGACAATGAAGGAATGGCGATGTTATTTCCAAGTCAGGAGAGTGTGCAACGCGCGGGCAACATGTGGTATTCCTGTTTACTTCAATTTTACTAGAGGTCCTTGATGCCACACTCGGTCAGATATGGCCTCAATATCTAAAGCAGTCACCCTCACTTCACCTCTGGAATTCAACACTCTTCTCCATATTTGGATCAAGGCTGCGATGAAGTATGGAGTCGAGAAGTATGGAGTTTAGTGGTCCAGACAGAACCCAAACTGAGCAACTGTGAGCAGGATACTGGTGAGAAAGTACCAGCTTGATAGCACCTTTGAACCTTTGCATTACTTTGCTAATGATCAAGAATAGACTACTGGTAATTGGTCCGATTGGATGGCCTGCTTTTTGTGAACAGGACATACCAGAACAATTCTCCGCTTTGTCAAGTAGATGCCAGTGTTTTGATTCACTGAAACAGTCTGGCAAGGGGTACCGTTAATGCTGGAGGACTATAGCTGGGATATTATCGGGATCCATAGCTTATGTTGCATTCACCGTGCTCAGTTGTTTCTTGATCTTGTGTAGAGTGAATTGAATTGATTGAAGATTGGATCTATGACATCAGGAGGAGGCTAAGGTGCATCATCTTACCAGAAGATAGTTGCAAATTATCTTTTACAGTTACATGCTGGGCTCCATAACATTGAGGATGGGACTTTTTCTGGAGCCCTCTCCACCATTAATTTGCTTAATTGTCCAACATCATTAATGATCGGATGTGGAAGCACTGCAGAGCTATGATCTGATGGTTGAAAGGGATCATTTCACTCCATCTATACCATGCTGCTTCTGCCGCCTCATGTGCATATAAAGCTTTGTTGTAATTTCTGAAGGTTGGAACCCTTGCTGTTCCGTGAAAGCTCTCTTACATTTGTCATTGAACCAGTGCTGATCCTCTGGCTTGGCCAGAATGGTACAGTGAAGAATATGCCAGGCCATATGATTACAGATCGTGGCTGAGTACAATTTTCCTGATGCTAATGGCCCGCAGCACTGTTGCAAAGTCTTGAAATCTATCACACTAGCACGGTGGTAGTGCCACATATGATGGGGGGTATCCTCAATGAGAAGACAGTGCTTTGTCTTGTTCGGATCCCAGATGAGAACCCAACTATTTGCAATTTGTAAAACTGTGAGGAAAGGTGTCTGCACCACAGAAGTGATAACACTGACCAAAACAAACTTTAATTTAACCACAGAATTAACCACATCAACAAAAAAAAACCTTTACAGTTAACAGTTCTTAAGTCAAAGAAGGAATTCTTACTTCCTAAATCTACCACTAAATATTCCAATTAGGCAAATTAACATAGTTCAAATACCACTTATGAATAAAGTTAACAGCAAATCAGCTTTACTGGCTTTTCTTTGTGTCCTAACAGAGGGCTACTATGAGGCCTTCCAGCTTGAGAGAGAGAGCTCAAGGTGGAGGTGCTTGTTTTAATGATATAAAGGCACCAATTGCTGATAAGGGATCGGGTAAATACATTGTGGGTTCATTTATTGAGACGAGGCACATGTGAACAGATTTACAAAGGTATAAAGCTTGAAAACACATCAGCAGCAGAGCTGTCTATGTGTTCTCCACTTTCAATATAGAAACTAAACTAGATCGCATGCCACCTTTCGTTTCTAATGATGTAATGCCCCTAACCCTTTAAGGCATATTCTAACATCTTCCTTTCATGCTCAAGTTACTTTTTTGGAAGGGAGGAAAGTATAACTATTTACAATATTTGTTCATGTTTAGTTACCGTTACGTAAGTATATAGACGAGTTTAATCCATGAGTTTCCAAAGCAGAGAGGTGATCTGCTGGTACACCCATATCTTGTAATGGTAATCTTGTCTGGAGATGTCTTTAATAACTTTCAATATTCTGTGGGATTGTCATTCTTGGATGATGTTCCTGGATCTTGGATCTTGTCCTCGATGCAATAGGACTGCAGTGTGCTTGAGGAGCTGGAATGGATCTGATTGGTCTTTGGTTATGCTTCACCATTGCACATTTGTTGTGTAATAACTTAATAGGATCTTGGCTCCAAACAAATCCTCGTCCAAACAAAGGTAGCTGGTTGCCACATACCTTCTGTATGGTCTGAGGTACGAACCTGTGGTCTAAATTTGGTAATTCTGTACCCGTATTTTTATTGTGCACGTTGGTTATCTTCTCCTGCTTTTTCAAAGGTTGCTCTCTAGTTTCTGGAAGTAGAATGGGTAAGAGTAGATAATTTGGTGAGCACTGGTCGGTCCAAACGTGAACTGTGCCGGTGATGGAATAGTTGCACTTAAAGTTTGACTCAGATGTAACATTCCAATGTGTGGGTCTTGCTTGGTCTGTCTATTTTTGAGAACCATTCATTCAACTGGGAAAAAGTAGTGTGATCGATATTCCACTTCTCACACATATCCTGAGACGGCATGCCAATAAATTACAGACTGTTAACTGCAATGATCTCTCAAATAAACTGAAAATAGCATTCAGAATGTGCGCGACATATTGTTGAATAATGGAGTACTTGATAATATAGTGGACGATGACCATGATTTTGGACTAAGGATGGGTCGGAACTTCATGTGGAATCAATGGGGCTTTGTGCTGAGTTGGGATATTCTGTTGACATGCCTTATACTGCTTAACAACTTCAATTTAATTGCAGTCAATAAAAACTGTCTCTCTTGTGAGCCTTCTTGCCCAATCCATGCCCATGTGTGAGTGAAGAAGTTGTTGAAGAATATCTGATCACAAAGATTCCGGTATGATGACCTGCCTGCAATTTATTAGTATGCCACCTCAGGATATATGAGAGAAGTGGGATATCGGTCACGCTACTTCTGCCTAGCTGAATGTTTCACATGGCAAAATCCTTAATTCTCATAAGCAAAATCTCAAAACCTAAGGTACAGCAGCCCCACTCCTGGAGTGCAAGTACAATGAATCCCCCTGGGTGGTCACAGATGTTATACATCATGGAGACTAATGTTAATGTGAAGTATTGAGATATTATGGATCCAAAATATTTGTGATTCAATTCATCTGTGGCCACTGAAGTGTCACCTAAACACAGCTTTCTAAACTAGAATACAGTTGCCTGGAGGAAATCAGCCCGAAGTTATGATGAAATGCACTGCCCCTAGAATGCGAATGAGGCATTGCCATTTCAGTATCAGGTTGATCATTATACCTAAGGGACTACTTCTCACAAGAGAGCGCTAATGATTTACAGTGACGCGATTCATAAAACCTCACAGCACGATATGCCAGAATTAAATTATTTAAAACAAAAAACATAAACGAAATGGGGACGGGTTCTCCAGCTGCTAGATGCCAATGTGACCTTTGCATTTCACATAGATTTGAAGGTACCTCCTGCTGACGAAATCACTTTCAAAGGATGGCTCCAACCATCATGCTCCTCTTTCAAGAATCATTTTCACCTTTCACCCCACACACACAAACTTTAACCTTCAGGCTCACCTCATTTAAAGGACGGATTTTGCTATTGGGACAAAAAACAAATTTGACTTATATTTATTTGGAACTTTAAACACAATGAACATCAAAATAAGCTTCACAGGGTGTCATCAAACACATTTTGACATTGAACCATTTAAATAGCTATCGGGACAGCAGGTTTTAAGAAGTGCCTGAATGAAGGAGAGAGAGATGGAAAGGGTTTGGGAAGGGAATTAGAGCGAATTGGGTCCGGCAGCTCAAGCCATAGCCACCGGTGGTTGGCAGATGAAAAGGGGATTTGCAAAAGGCAAACGGGTGGCGAGATCTTGGGAGAGTTGTAGGACTGGAGGAGATAACAGAAATTGGGCGAGATGGAGGGATTTGAACGCAAGAATGACCATTTTAATATCAAGGTGTTGTCGGTCTGGAAGCTAATGATGAAAGTCAGCAAGCAGTGGGTGCTGGGTGAAGGGGAATTGATGCGAATCTTAAGCACAGCAATGTGAAGGCAAATGTATTTATTAAAAGGTTCAGTCAATGTACTGTGATCAAAGTCTTCCTCAAGGCATGTGTTGGAGAAAAACAACGAAAGTGTTATTAAATTCTTCTCTTCTGAGTCATCTCCCTTAAACCAGTTTGTATATGGTAATCATAGCTTCTTTCGGAAAATTCACTGCTGAGCAAGGCCTGGTTTCAAGGCTCCAGTCGCCAACCAAAGGTTGTTTGGAGGTAATAATTCAGGTTGGTAACCAGTGTGGTTGCGTCCTGCAAGCTTTTTTTGATACCAGGAGCTAAACACATGAGACAAACAGCAAGCTCTCTTGGATTTCTGGTAACTGCTAATTGGAAGTATAGCTGGAGGCATCTCATCCGTTGATTATTGAGCAGTGCATTTCACAGCCAAAGAGCTTCAATGTAAGTGGGCAAGAATTTCACAAAAGCCACCTCCGAGTCATGGAGCAGGATTTTCCCGGCGAGCATTTGGACACTGTCATGGTCAAGTGGGAATTAGAAGCATGCAGTGTGTGCGGAACACTCACCCAGCTGTGATTTTCCCTGAACTGGCCAATTAATGACTAAAAGATGATTTCTCGAAGCTGGAAGGCAAATAAGAGATCGAGAGCACAGAAAAAGGGGCAGGCAGGCTGTCTGAAGCCATGCAGATAGGGGAGGCCACAGAGCCTGGCTCGGAATTGGTGGACCAAGAGGCCAGCGCCACACTGTTCACCACTACCTCCGGAGAGGAAAGGAAAATTCCAGTCAGCCGATTTCCGACAGTAGGCCTGTAACAAGATAACTTGTGCTATGCAATTTGTGGCAGATAGGCCTGCTGCCCCCAGCCCATTCCTACCCCCACCAAACCCACCTCCAGGAAAGTGATGCAAATTTATATATCTACCTGCCTTCGCACTCACACCCAGCAGGGCCAAGTAATTCAGCCCAAGATGTATAGAATCATAGAAATTACAGTGCAGAAGGAGGCCATTCGGCCCATTGAGTCTACACCGGCCCCTGAAAGTGCGCCCTACCTAAGCCCCCATTCCCCACAACCCAGCAACCACACCTAACTTTTGGACACTAAGGGGTATTTTTAGCGTGATCAATCCACCTAACCTGCACATCTTTGGACTGTGTAAGTTGTGATAGAACATAGAACATAGAAAATACAGCACAGAACAGGCCCTTCGGCCCACGATGTTGTGCCGAACCTTTGTCCTAGATTAATCATAGATTATCATTGAATTTACAGTGCAGAAGGAGGCCATTCGGCCCTTTGAGTCTGCACCAGCACTTGGAAAGAGCACCCTACCCAAACTCAACACCTCCACCCAACACCAAGGGCAATTTGGACATTAAGGGCAATTTATCATTGGCCAATTCACCTAACCCGCACATCTTTGGACTGTGGGAGGAAACCGGAGCACCCGGAGGAAACCCACGCAGACACGGGGAGGACGTGCAGACTCCGCACAGACAATGACCCAAGCTGGAATCGAACCTGGGACCATGGATCTGTGAAGCAATTGTGCTATCCACAATGCTACCGTGCTGCCCTTAAGAACAAATAAATCTACACTATATCATTTTCCCGTAATCCATGTACCTATCCAACAGCTGCTTGAAGGTCCCTAATGTTTCTGACTCAACTACTTCCACAGGCAGTGCATTCCATGCCCCCACTACTCTCTGGGTAAAGAACCTACCTCTGATATCCCTCCTATATCTTCCACCTTTCACCTTAAATTTATGTCCCCTTGTAATGGTGTGTTCCACCTGGGGAAAAAGTCTCTGACTGTCTACTCTATCTATTCCCCTGATCATCTTATAAACCTCTATCAAGTCGCCCCTCATCCTTCTCCGCTCTAATGAGAAAAGGCCTAGCACCCTCAACCTTTCCTCGTAAGACCTACTCTCCACTCCAGGCAACATCCTGGTAAATCTTCTTTGCACCTTTTCCAGAGCTTCCACATCCTTCCTAAAATGAGGCGACCAGAACTGTACACAGTACTCCAAATGTGGCCTTACCAAAGTTTTGTACAGCTGCATCATTACCTCATGGCTCTTAAATTCAATCCCTCTGTTAATGAACGCGAGCAAACCATAGGCCTTCTTCACAGCTCTATCCACTTGAGTGGCAACTTTCAAAGATGTATGAACATAGACCCCAAGGTCTCTCTGCTCCTCCACAATGCCAAGAACTCTACCGTTAACCCTGTATTCCGCATTCATATTTGTCCTTCCAAAATGGACAACCTCACACTTTTCAGGGTTAAACTCCATCTGCCACTTCTCAGCCCAGCTCTGCATCCTATCTATGTCTCTTTGCAGCCGACAACAGCCCTCCTCACTATCCACAACTCCACCAATCTTCGTATCGTCTGCAAATTTACTGACCCACCCTTCAACTCCCTCATCCAAGTCATTAATGAAAATCACAAACAGCAGAGGACCCAGAACTGATCCCTGCGGTACACCACTGGTAACTGGGATCCAGGCTGAATATTTGCCATCCACCACCACTCTCTGACTTCTATCGGTTAGCCAGTTCGTTATCCAACTGGCCAAATTTCCCACTATCCCATGCCTCCTTACTTTGTGCAGAAGCCTACCATGGGGAACTTTATCAAATGCCTTACTAAAATCCATGTACACTACATCCACTGCTTTACCTTCATCCACATGCTTGGTCACCTCCTCAAAGAATTCAATAAGATTTGTAAGGCAAGACCTACCCCTCACAAATCCGTGCTGACTGTCCCTAATCAAGCAGTGTCTTTCCAGATGCTCAGAAATCCTATCCTTCAGTACCCTTTCCATTACTTTGCCTACCACCGAAGTAAGACTAACTGGCCTGTAATTCCCAGGGTTATCCCTAGTTCCTTTTTTGAACAGGGGCACGACATTCGCCACTCTCCAATCCCCTGGTACCACCCCTGTTGACAGTGAGGACGAAAAGATAATTGCCAACAGCTGTGCAATTTCATCTCTTGCTTCCCATAGAATCCTTGGATATATCCCGTCAGGCCCGGGGGACTTGTCTATCCTCAAGTTTTTCAAAATGCCCAACACATCTTCCTTCCTAACAAGTATTTCCTCGAGCTTACCAATCTGTTTCACACTGTCCTCTCCAACAATATCGCCCCTCTCATTTGTAAATACAGAAGAAAAGTACTCATTCAAGACCTCTCCTATCTCTTCAGACTCAATACACAATCTCCCGCTACTGTCCTTGATCGGACCTACCCTCGCTCTAGTCATTCTCATATTTCTCACATATGTGTAAAAGGCCTTGGGGTTTTCCTTGATCCTACCCGCCAAAGATTGTTCATGCCCTCTCTTAGCTCTCCTAATCCCTTTCTTCAGTTCCCTCCTGGCTATCTTGTATCCCTCCAATGCCCTGTCTGAACCTTGTTTCCTCAGCCTTACATAAGTCACCTTTTTCCTCTTAACAAGACATTCAACCTCTCTTGTCAACCATGGTTCCCTCACTCGACCATCTCTTCCCTGCCTGACAGGGACATACATATCAAGGACACGTAGCACCTGTTCCTTGAACAAGTTCCACATTTCACTTGTGTCCTTCCCTGCCAGCCTATGTTCCCAACTTATGCACTCCAATTCTTGTCTGACAACATCGTATTTACCCTTCCCCCAATTGTAAACCTTGCCCTGTTGCACGTACCTATCCCTCTCCATTACTAAAGTGAAAGTCACAGAATTGTGGTCACTATCTCCAAAATGCTCCCCCACTAACAAATCTATCACTTGCCCTGGTTCATTACCCAGTACTAAATCCAATATTGCCCCTCCTCTGGTTGGACAATCTACATACTGTGTTAGAAAAGCTTCCTGGACACACTGCACAAACACCACCCCATCCAAACTATTTGATCTAAAGAGTTTCCACTCAATATTTGGGAAGTTAAAGTCGCCCATGACTACTACCCTATGACTTATGCACCTTTCCAAAATCTGTTTCCCAATCTGTTCCTCCACATCTCTGCTACTATTGGGGGGCCTATAGAAAACTCCTAACAAGGTGACTGCTCCTTTCCTATTTCTGACTTCAACCCATACTACCTCAATAGGGTGATACTCCTCAAACTGCCTTTCTGCAGCTGTTATACTATCTCTAATTAATAATGCCACCCCCCCCACCTCTTTTACCACCCTCCCTAATCTTATTGAAACATCTATAACCAGGGACCTCCAACAACCATTTCTGCCCCTCTTCTATCCAAGTTTCCGTGATGGCCACCACATCGTAGTCCCAAGTACCGATCCATGCCTTAAGTTCACCCACCTTATTCCTGATGCTTCTTGCGTTGAAGTATACACACTTCAACCCATCTCCGTGCCTGCAAATACTCTCCTTTGTCAGTGTTCCCTTCCCCACTGCCTCATTACAAGCTTTGGCGTCCTGAATATCGGCTACCTTAGTTGCTGGACTACAAATCCGGTTCCCATTCCCCTGCCAAATTAGTTTAAACCCTCCCGAAGAGTACTAGCAAACCTCCCTCCCAGGATATTGGTGCCCCTCTGGTTCAGATGCAACCCGTCCTGCTTGTACAGGTCCCACCTTCCCCAGAATGCGCTCCAATTATCCAAATACCTGAAGCCCTCCCTCCTACACCATTCCTGCAGCCACGTGTTCAACTGCACTCTCTCCCTATTCCTAGCCTCGCTATCACGTGGCACCGGCAACAAACCAGAGATGACAACTCTGTCTGTCCTGGCTTTCAACTTCCAGCCTAACTCCCTAAACTTGTTTATTACCTCCACACCCCTTTTCCTACCTATGTCGTTGGTACCAATGTGCACCACGACTTCTGGCTGCTCCCCCTCCCCCTTAAGGATCCTGAAGACACGATCCGAGACATCCCTGGCCCTGGCACCCGGGAGGCAACAAACCTTCCGGGAGTCTCGCTCGCGACCGCAGAATCTCCTATCTATTCCCCTAACCATTGAATCTCCTACAACTATTGCTTTTCTATTCTCCCCCCTTCCCTTCTGAGCCCCAGAGCCAGACTCAGTGCCAGAGACCTGGCCGCTAGGGCCTTCCCCCGGTAGGTCATCCCCCCCAACAGCATCCAAAACGGTATACTTGTTTTGAAGGGAAACGGCCACGAGGGATCCCTGCACTGTCTGCCTGTTTGTTTTTTTCCCCCTGACTGTAACCCAGCTATTCTTGTCCTGTACCTTGGGTGTGGTTACCTCCCTGTAACTCTTCTCAATCACCCCCTCTGCCTCCCGGATGATCCGAAGTTCATCCAGCTTCAGCTCCAGTTCCCTAACACGGTCTTTGAGGAGCTGAAGTTGGGTGCACTTCCCGCAGGTATAGTCAGTGGGGACACCGGTGGTATCCCTCACCACCCACATCCTACAGGAGGAGCATGTAACTGGCCTAGCCTCCATCCCCTCTTACCTTACAGAATATAACTGCTGTGTGGACTAACTAGATCTCCGCCCTCCGACTCTGCTCCCAGTCAGCTACACTTCCTGTAAACTCCTGGCTCTCTTCGCACTCTTTGTGGAAATGTCGGAAACAAAATGAAAGGAGCACCTTACTCCCTCCTCACCTAACTCCCTCGGTCACCAAACTCTCACTATCGCACTCAAAAAGCACCAAATTCAGCACTCCCTCGGTCACCAAACTCTCACTATCGCACTCAAAAAGCACCAAATTCAGCACTCAGCACAAACAAAGTCTGTGATGATATGCATAAGGCAAGTTTGTACATAATGTTATGCATGACCTCCAACCACTAGCTGGCACTGTAAACCCATCATGTGACCCTGTGATCTGGGAGTTCGTTGTGCAAACAACATGGAACATGAAGAACCTGTGCCAGTTCAGCAGAGACTGAGAAGATCCACAAGAATAAGGCGTAAGCCAGGAAGACTGAACTTGTAACAGACTGTAAAGTAAAACAAAAGATATCTGAACATGGATATAGTTATGCATATCAAGATGAAATGTAAAAAGTAATTATTCTTGTAAATAATTTTCTTTTACAAAGGAAAGGGGTTATGATGATATGCATAAAGCAAGTTTGTACATAATGTTATGCAGACCTCCGGCCACTAAGTGGCATTGTAAACCCGTCACGTGACCCTGTGATCTGGGAGTTGGGAGTTGGGCGTACTTGGAGATAGACGTATTTGCAGTAGTTCCACAATAGTTTAATGTTAGTTGTTCATTATTTAATTTATCCTAGATATCTTATCACAAAGTTGTTCAACAATAAATTATTTTAAACTACATGCTCTGTAGTTCATTCATTTCGGCCAGTCTACAGAACATGACATAACTCCCACTCTGGCGGCTTGGAACACGTAATCCAGGCCATCACCTCTGTGCTTTACTGAGGGGGTGCTGCACTATTAAAATATGCTGTCTTCTGAACAAGATATTAAATCGAGGCTCCGCCTGTTTCCTCAGGTGGGTGTAAAATATCTCACTGCACTATTTTAAAACAGACCAATATCTTGTCCTGGCCAACAGTTACACCTCAATCAACATCACAAAAAAAAGCTTGAAACCCTATACCTTACAAGGCTACGGACCAAGTGCTAGTAAAAGGGATTCGAATAGAGAGGTGTTTGATGATCGACACAGACACAAAGGGCCAAAAAGCCCCTTTTAGTGCTGTAAAACTCTCTGATTCTATTATCTGTTTTTTTGTTACCACACTGCAGTTTGTGGAACATTGCTGAGTGCAAACTGGCTGTCTTCTTACTGATGTTGCGACTGCACTTTAAAAAGTGCTTCCTTGTTGCAAAGCATTTGGAACGTCCTGAGGTCATTGGTTAGGGTTTCCAACCCTCCAGGCTTGTTCTGGATTGTCCAGGAATTGAAGATCGATCTCCATGACACTGTGTCTGCAACTCTGGAGAAAGATCATTGGGATGTTGCCCGACATTTCCAACCGACCCCACCGGCCTGGGAAAGCCCATTGACAACGGTGGGACTGGAAGATCCCGCTGTCGTCCAATGGTGGGCTCCCTCCACTGCCGCAAAACATACATTTTTATCATTTTCTCTGAACATTTCTCTTTACCAGATATAAAACATTGGAAAATCTAAGGAAAAATTACAATTTGCCAAACAGTCAAGCTTAACCCTATTGGGTAATGAGTCTTTTTTGCTTTCCAATTGATGCAGAAAGGCAGGGCGCCACAAGGGTGGATTTTGGTTGACTAATATCAAATGCATGGGGGCAAGACATGTGATGAAACCTCCAGCAATGCATTTAGTCACAGTTGACAACCCTAATCATGAAAGGTACTGTGCAAATGCAAATTTTTCTCGCTTTCATAAGAGCCAGGGGTTTCAACCCTTGCAGGAATGGTTACGCCTCTGTAAAACAATAGTACCTTTTCATACAGCAACACAGATATTGTGCTCCGAGTGTGCTATATTCCAGTAAAGCAGCATGTATAATTTCTTTGCAATAATCACAACAACAGCAAAGTTCCACACAAAACACTTCGACCATAATATTGACAAGTCAGTGGGTAAAACTCCAAAAGGAAAACACTGAAGCCAAACCACACAAACAAACCCAAGTGAGAAGCTTGATTCAGGGTTGAAAGCAAATACTTGATGTTCAAAAATGTAAAACAGCTACTGATTCCAGCTATGAGAGCCACCATCGCTTATTATTAAGGTATCAAGAACAAATAAGTTGCGTCATATGGTCAAGTATAATTTCACAAAATAGATCAAGTCACATGATATTGCCTCAGCTTACATCATATGGTAGGAGTCCACGCAATTAAATTGAGGATGCACAATCAATAGATAAAAATGAAGCACACCAAATGGTCTCATGACTCCCTACACCATTGGTGTGCTGTTGATCCTTGCTGATTAAGAAGGTTTTAGGCTCCTAGTCTGTGACAGTCCAACAAAGTCTCAATTTTAAAATTCTTATTCTCAAGTCCTGACCTCACCACTGCTGCTATCTGCTTCAGCCCCATAACCCTCTGAGAACTCCATATGGTTCCAGTTCCAACCTCTTGTGCATCCTCCCTCACTTTGCCTCGCCATTGTACCTTCAGATGTCTAAGTACTAATCTCGGGAATCCCTACTTTAAGACGCTCCTTAAAACCTACCTCTTTGTCCAAAACATTTGAGCACCAATTCTAAGGTTTCCTTCTTGGGCTTGGTGTCAGTATGCACCCGAAAAGCAGCTTGGGATGCATTATAATTTAAAGGCACTCTACGTTTGCTGAGTGTGGAACCTCGCGATATATAAAATGGCTGCCATTTTCCTCAGAACAGTGATTCCAATTCAAAAGTAACTTACTGCAGGCAAAACATTTGGGAATTTTTAATAGATATAAAGAGGTGTTGTATGAACACAATTTTTCTTTTTCGAAAAATATTATCAGATCCGATGAGTCACGATTCTATTGATTGGTGGAGCAGATTTGATGGGCCGAATGGCCTACTTCTGTTCCTCTGCCTTATGGTCTAATATTGTTTTTTGTTATTACTTTAAAAATTGTCACAATGCTGTGATGGTGTGTGTAAGCTGAATGATTCATTTAGACCGGAAATCACTGGTTAGAACTCAACTAGAATATTGTTTTCAATTCAGAGCACCACACTTTAGGGAAGATGTCAAGGCCTTTGGAACTGTGGCACCGCTGGAGTTGTCTACATTGCTCTGGCAGATTCCCCTCTGAAGGTGGAAATCTTGCCAGAAGCCCAGAGGCAAATTGAATGGGCAGGGAGCAGGAAAATCTGTCAAAGCTGTGGCGGGAACAGAGGGGCCGGTGGCGGGAATGGAGGGGCAGGTGGCAGGATCGGAGGGCCAGCTGGTGGGAACGGAGGGGCAGGTGACGGGAGCGGAGGGGGAGGTGGCGGGAATGGAGGGGCCGGTGGCGGCAACGGAGGGGCCGGTGGCGGGATCGGCGGGGCAGGTGGCGGGAACGGAGGGGCCGGTGACGAGAATGGAGGGGCAGGTGGCGGGATCGGAGGGCCAGCTGGTGGGAATGGCGAGTCGGGTGGCAGGAACGGAGGGGCAGGTGGTGGGAACGGAGGGTCATGTGACGGGAACGGAGGGGCAGGTGGTTGGAATGGAGAGTCGGGTGGCAGGAGCGAAGGGGCAGTCGGCGGGATCGGAGGGGCAGGTGACGGGAACGGAGGGCCAGGTGACGGGAATGGAGGGGCAGGTGGTGGAAACGGAGGGCCAGCTGGTGGGAATGGCGAGTTGGGTGGCAGGAACGGAGGGGCAGGTGGTGGGAACGGAGGGGCAGTTGACGGGAACGGAGGGGCAGGTGGTTGGAATGGAGAGTCGGGTGGCAGGAGCGGAGGGGCAGTCGGCGGGATCGGAGGGGCAGGTGACGGGAACGGAGGGCCAGGTGACGGGAATGGAGGGGCAGGTGGTGGAAACGGAGGAGCAGGTGGTGGGAACGGAGGGGCAGGTGACGGGAACGGAGGGGCAGGTGGTTGGAATGGAGAGTCGGGTGGCAGGAGCGGAGGGGCAGTCGGCGGGATCGGAGGGGCAGGTGTCGGGAATGGAGGGGCAGGTGGTGGAAACGGAGGAGCAGGTGGTGGGAACGGAGGGGCAGGTGACGGGAACGGAGGGGCAGGTGACGGGAATGGAGGGGCAGGTGGTGGGAACGGAGGGGCAGGTGACGGGAACGGAGGGGCAGGTGGTGGGAACGGAGGGGCAGGTGGTGGGAACGGAGGGGCAAGTGGTGGGAACGGAGGGGCAGGTGGTGGGAACGGAGGGGCAGGTGGTGGGAACGGAGGGGCAAGTGGTGGGAACGGAGGGGCAAGTGGTGGGAACGGAGGGGCAAGTGGTGGGAACGGAGGGGCAAGTGGTGGGAACGGAGGGGCAGGTGGTGGGAACGGAGGGGCAGGTGGCGGGAACGGAGGGGCAGGTGGTGGGAACGGAGGGGCAGGTGGTGGGAACGGAGGGGCAAGTGGTGGGAACGGAGGGGCAGGTGACGGGAACGGAGAGGCAGGTTGTGGGAACAGAGGGCCAAGTGGCGAGAACGGAGGAGCAGGTGGCGGGAACAGAGGGGCAGATGGTGGGAAAGGAGGGCAGGTGGTGGAAAGGAGGGCTAAGCGGCAGGAACGGAGGGGCAAGTGGTGGGAACGGAGGGGCAGGTGGTGTGAACGGAGGGGCAGGTGGTGGGAAAGGGGGGCTAAGTGGCGGGAACGGAGGGGCAGGTTGCAGGAACGGAGGGGCAGGTGGTGGGAACGGAGGGGCAGGTGGCGGGATCGGAGGGGCTGGTGGCGGGAACGGAGGGCAGGTGACGGGAACTGAGTGGCAGGTGATGGGTACAGAGGGGCAGGTGAATGGAACGGAGGAGCAGGTGGCGGGAACGGAGGGGCAGATGGTGGGAACGGAGGGGCAGGTGGTGGGAACGGAGGGGCAGGTGGTGGGAACGGAGGGGCAGGTGGTGGGAACGGAGGGGCAGGTGACGGGAACGGAGGGGCATGTGATGGGAACGGAGGGGCAGGTAACGGGAACGGAGGGGCAGGTGGTGGGAACGGAGGGTCAGGTGACGGGAACTGAGTGGCAGGTGATGGGTACAGAGGCGCAGGTGGCAGGTACAGAGGGCCAGGTAATGGGAAGGAAGGGACAGGTGGCGGTAAGTAGGGGCAGCTAGCAGGAATAGAGGGAAGGACAGGTGGTGGGAAGGGAGGAGCAGGTGGCTTTATCTTGAAGGTGGGACATTTGCACATTAATGCTTATTCATGGCTTGCCAACATATCACAAGTACCAACCCGCCACAGGCCAGCGCTGCTTCTGACATGCAACTGACATACAAACATACGAATTTGGAGCAGGAGTAGGCCACTCAGCCCCTCATGTCTGTTCTGCCATTCAACAAGATCATGGTTCATCTGATTGTAACCTCAACCCCATGCTCCAGCCATATGAATTTTGGGGGCAATTCTCCGGTTGGATTGCGCCCCGTGCAAATCCCGCTATGTCGGGAGAGTTCCGGGAGAAGGCCGAAATGGGGTTGCTTCAGGTGCCAAACAGCTTTAAAAATTCGCGGCTCACTCTAGCTGGCATGATCAGGTTCTCACCATTGCTGGGCATGAACCAGATTAGCATATTTAAAGTTTCATTTGAAATCTGATTTAAGCTGGATCCTTCCGAATCCGGCAACTCTCCTACCCACCGGCACAGTGTGAAGCTGTTGTGGATCACTACTGGTCTCCACAACAGGAGACGAGACGTGATGACCACGCTGAATGCTCGGTGTCCATTGTAGCTCCCAGGTGGTCATGGATATGGCAGGGCAGTGCCAGGTTGACACTGCAAGGGTGCAGGTTTGTACTGCAAAGGGTGGGCATGAAATGGATGGGACCTGAAGGAGCACAGCCTGAAAGATATGGGGCTTTTGGCGACCCCATAGATGGCTGTTGCCGGTTATTTGAGGGGTGGGGCATGATGCCCGCAACATTGGTAGAGGGGGGTCTTTGCCAGCAAAAATGGTGGGGCGCGGAACGTTATTTTTGGTGCCCTTTAAGAAGGGGCCCCATCTCTGAGGAGCTGGACCTGCTGGTGTCGTCAGGTCCCACACACCTCAGTCACGGCATAGTTCACCCCAAGCTCCAAAACAATGTCCAGTGCAGGTGGTTTTCGATCTGGATCGCGCCGAACCACCCGGCGGGAATTGCATCTCGTCTCCTGCCTCGGACTACACTGTAAGAAATCATTTGGGAGAATTGCGCCCTTTAGCTCTGTATCCCAACCCATCATCAGGACAATTGAAATTTTGCCCCCACCTAATTTAATCACCCCATGTTTCCCACTTCCCCAACCACTCCCACAAACACTTCACTAATCAACAGAACAGAAAGAAGGTAGAAAAATAGAGGAGATTGTAAGCCAGGGGTCAGGGAGAAAAAAGGGTGGAAGGCAAAAGAGATAAAATAACAAAATATTTCATGACGCAACTTCCAATGAGAGGGGGAGCGGTATTGGAAATGGTAAAGAAACGAAGGGTGGAATTTTCCAGTCCCACCACAGGCAAATGGACTTTTGGCTGCCTCTCCAAATTTCTCTCTTCCCACCGTCTGCAGGACTGGAAATTCCTGGCCAAGGGTTGTGTCTGGACGAGGTGTGAATCGCAAAGGATAATTGAAATAGCCAATTTGCTTTCTTTGCAACCAAACACTGGGGTGCTGAAATTTAACTTTGGATTCAACATTTTGATCGAATCAGTAATTTACTGCATTTATGGCCGCATTTACTTGCACAAGTACAACATTTTTTAAGTTTGCACGACCATTTTGTCAACATTATTTCAACCAAGGAGACCTGCAGATGAACATCAGAAAGCATGGGGGTTGAGGAGTATTGATTCAATTCAGTCATGTAAACCCTTGTGGGGTTTAATTTTCTGTAACACTTCATTTTCAGCTCCCTCGTTAGTCCAAAATACCAGATGTGTGGTTGCACACCAGGACTTGAAAACATAAGGATCTATTCAGCTGGTGGGCAGTGTACACTGTGAGCTTGAACTCTGTTGTGTTGTAAGGTTGCTCACCCTCCAGAATTGTTTGAAGTGTTCCGAAATTCACGATTATTCTTCAGGAGACTGACGCAAGCAACACATGGGAACAATTCATGGGGGCTTTCAAAATAAATTGTGTGCTTTTTCATTTTCTTTTAGCGCCTTTGCTAGTTTGAAAAAGCAACACTAGAGATAGGGCAATAAAGAACACGGATACAAAGTTTGACTGAGTCAGAAATAATCCAATCAGGAAAGAAAAAAAAAGTTGTACCCTGGAGGATGGACATGTCAAGCAACTAATGGTGGGGTTGCGTGGTCGGTGCTGATATGAGGAAACTGCCAGAATTGGCACTCCTGTTGTGCTTGAATGCTGGGATTGGGCAGAAAAATATTGAGGATGGAGAGGGAACGAAGTTGCAGATGGGGAAATTTCTATTGGCAGGAAGCTTTCATCAGGTGTAGACTTTGGAATGAAAACATTTTGCTCCATGGATTCAATATCTTGAGTTGACCAAATTAAATGTCCCCAACCTCTGAGCGTCATGTCTCCACCCAGACTGTTTCTGGCAATGGAACAACTGAACCTGATTGAGGGAAATGCTATGAAGAGAGATCTTCGGGCGATTCTCACTTTGCCTGTCATCTGAGTGCAGTCAATGAACCTCCATATGTGTTGCAGAAGGAGGTTTAGAATGAAATATTATCTATAAGCAGTCATCAGAAAACTGTCCAGCAGGTTTAGACAATGGGATGTGTTACTAACACCGGTAATCCCAAATAAAATAAGTGTGCTTATCCCTGTGGACATCTAAAATGGCCACCCGCAAAGGATAATGGGAATTGTGGTCAAGTTGGGACACAGACTGCACACAGCCCCTGTGTATTGTACAACGGAAACTGAAACTTGCACCTGTTAAAGGTCAATCATCGATTTCCCCAGAACAATAGACTCAAATCAACAGTAGCAAACTCACTGGCGCCGCTTCCCCTTATTTGGAAAGGCATACACACTTGAGACAATAATGACTAGGACCTGCCCAGCCATCAAGGTACCCGTCCCTAATTGGCCAGAATCGATTAGGGCGATCGAGACCCTATCGATCCATTGGATCCTGAGTTAGCACCGCCCAAAAGGGCGCGAGAAAGAAGGATAAGAGGCACTGCACAACTAGAGATCGGTCTCTTTTGGGACCAGCCTGTGCCCACACCAATTGCAGAATAACGACCAGCCAAGTTCAAGACCCGCGATCGCTACCTGAGACAGACGAGCCGCAGCCGAGACGACCTGATGATTTTCAGCCGACATACGTGACAAATGTGATAGAAAATAGTTACTTTAGAGATATTAGTTACTGTAAGGTAGATAGGCCGGTCTGATTTTATTAGTTCACAGACAAAGGATTTCAGAACGCATGGCAAAGCAAGGGGGAGGGGTGTCCAGCTAAGGAGGAGAAAAGGATGCTGGGTAATAGGAGGCCAGAGGAAGGGATGAGAAGTGAGCCAAACAGGATGTATGGCCAGGTCAGGAGGGGTATAGGATGACCTATGGGAATCGTGTATGTGAAATCTGATGCCATTTGAATGTATTTGCAGAAATCCCTTTGTCTCCTTCTTCATTCGTTTCCCAGGGGTCCAGGAGACTGGTTTTGTGCTCTGTGTCTGTGAGAAACGAATCAGACTTGCAAGTCAAATAAAAATAACTAATGCTATGCCTGCAAATCCATCTCGAGTTTTATTGAGGCCAGATTAAGACGGGTAAAGATTAAGATTTCTCACAAGTGGGGATTCAGATAAAGGCCTTATCTACCTGCACAGAGCCAGTCATCCAGAAGTTAAGTAAAGCTCATCTTAGTTGATAGGTGTAGTTTAATGCGTAGCCGCATGTATCATTGCACAGAGAGGTAAGTCTTGTGTTTAATAATAAACTGTCTTTTGAACTAACATACTGGTTGTGTGGTCATTTGGTCAATGCAAGAAACATACTCGCATCTTGTGGTTATTAATAAAGATAGCAACACCTCCATCAACAAGGAACTAAATATTCAGAATTGCATCAGTTCGGCCAATTGGAGGTTAACGATAATCAGCTCATCCACAATCTTAAGAGATAAGGGGGGGTGAAATTAATCTTGTTCGTGCTACAGCGAATGCCCCTGAGTGCTGCGCCAGCAGCCACTCCCACTAAAAGCTGAACTGGTTGATGTAATGCCCATTACTCAAATTTGCACCACACGGATCCATTGTACAAACATGCACATTACTTAGCACAGATCAAGGCTTCAGCTACAAGAGCACTCGTGTTATTTAAAGGGTCAGGCACCCACTTTGCAGGTAAGTGTCATAATATACATCAGTATATCATGGTGCAGACACACACACTGATGGACACACAGTGGGACCAATCAACACACACAACACCGCAACCAATCACCAGTTAGAGCACATGCACTATAAAGACAGGGAGCATCATAGTTCCCGCTCATTCGAGCTACAGCTTCCTAGTAGGACAGAGCTTACAGCCTGCAGCACAGATCTTCACCATGTGCTGAGTGCATCGACGGGTTAGGACAAGGCATAGGTCTTTAGTTCAATCTAATATCGTATTAACCCACAGTGAAAGTATGTTAAACAGTTTCTGACTTAATAAAATAGTGTTGCACTATTTTAAGTGTTGGTGGCCTGTATGTGTTCCACGGATCCAGAGTGCCCAACACAACAGTAAGGTGAGTGGCTCTACATGTGCAGCAGACAGGGAGTTGGAGCAAAGGCTACAGAGAGGGCAAACTCAGGAGAATGGCCTCTTGTCAAGTTGGAGCTGGACTCCTCCATGATCACCTCAATGTAAAAACCCATTGACAGTCCTTCTGAATAATGCTATCACATCAGGCTTCTCATCAGTTCTCCGCTATTGGTCCCCCTCCTCCTCCTGAAGCTGCTGGGGCTATGCAGGTGGCAGGTCCTGGGTATTTAAAAACAGAAAATCAGAAGGGGAATGCTAGTGTGAGGGATTGGGATCGGATCAAAGAGATCCATGGGCACACCATCAGCAGCTTGCCTATCATGCCCAGACAGTGGGGTGAGGTTGAGCCAGGGGAAGGGAAGTCCTCTGCAGGACTCAGGAGATGCAGACATCATTGCGTTCTGCCAGTTCTGCACGGTTTTCTTCTACTCTGTCCGACAAGTGAGACAGAAGAATATCAGTGATTGTGTTGCATTGCTTTTGGGTGATGTGCCTGCCATAGACGTATAGCTGGGGGTTTGTGGAGGCAGTGAGGGGTGGGTGTAAGACTGGCAGCACCTCCCTGCAAAGTGGGTGCCTGACCCTTTAAATAACACGAGTACTGTTAGGGGTGTGGCAGTGAGGGTGAGTACCTAGGAATTACGCATGAGTACTGAGTGTCTGGAGAAGGCTGTTGGATGAGTGATGGAGATGTACTGCATGGAGCAGCACGAGAGGCTGGTGAAGCAGTGAATGGGAGATTTCAAGTGAAGATGCAGACATCCAGGAGCGGTCATTAGATTCCTAGATGAAACTACTGCCAGGTCCTCAGATCCAGACAGCGAGAACTGATCTTTCTAGCTAACTGCTTTAACTCAGGATAGAACATAGAAAATACAGCACAGAACAGGCCCTTCGGCCCACGATGTTGTGCCGAACCTTTGTCCTAGATTAATCATAGATTATCATTGAATTTACAGTGCAGAAGGAGGCCATTCGGCCCTTTGAGTCTGCACCGGCTCCTGGAAAGAGCACCCTACCCAAACTCAACACCTCCACCCAACACCAAGGGCAATTTTGGACATTAAGGGCAATTTATCATTGGCCAATTCACCTAACCTGCACATCTTTGGACTGTGGGAGGAAACCGGAGCACCCGGAGGAAACCCACGCAGACACGGGGAGGACGTGCAGACTCCGCACAGACAGTGACCCAAGCCGGAATCGAACCTGGGACCCTGGAGCTGTGAAGCATTGTGCTAGCCACAATGCTACCGTGCTGCCCTTAAGAACAAATAAATCCACACTATATCATTTTACCGTAATCCATGTACCTATCCAATAGCTGCTTGAAGGTCCCTAATGTTTCCGACTCAACTACTTCCACAGGCAGTGCATTCCATACCCCCACTACTCTCTGGGTAAAGAACCTACCTCTGATATCCCTCCTATATCTTCCACCTTTCACCTTAAATTTATGTCCCCTTGTAATGGTTTGTTCCACCCGGGGAAAAAGTCTCTGTCTACTCTATCTATTCCCCTGATCATCTTATAAACCTCTATCAATTCGCCCCTCATCCTTCTCCGTTCTAATGAGAAAAGGCCTAGCACCCTCAACCTTTCCTCGTAAGACCTACTCTCCATTCCAGGCAACATCCTGGTAAATCTTCTTTGCACCTTTTCCAAAGCTTCCACATCCTTCCTAAAATGAGGCGACCAGAACTGTACACAGTACTCCAAATGTGGCCTTACCAAAGTTTTGTACAGCTGCATCATCACCTCACGGCTCTTAAATTCAATCCCTCTGTTAATGAACGCGAGCACACCATAGGCCTTCTTCACAGCTCTATCCACTTGAGTGGCAACTTTCAAAGATGTATGAACATAGACCCCAAGATCTCTCTGCTCCTCCACACTGCCAAGAACTCTACCGTTAACCCTGTATTCCGCATTCATATTTGTCCTTCCAAAATGGACAACCTCACACTTTTCAGGGCTAAACTCCATCTGCCACTTCTCAGCCCAGCTCCGCATCCTATCTATGTCTCTTTGCAGCCGACAACAGCCCTCCTCACTATCCACAACTCCACCAATCTTCGTATCGTCTGCAAATTTACTGACCCACCCTTCAACTCCCTCATCCAAGTCATTAATGAAAATCACAAACAGCAGAGGACCCAGAACTGATCCCTGCGGTACGCCACTGGTAACTGGGATCTAGGCTGAATATTTACCATCCACCACCACTCTCTGACTTCTATCGGTTAGCCAGTTCGTTATCCAACTGGCCAAATTTCCCACTATCCCATGCCTCCTTACTTTCTGCAGAAGCCTACCATGGGGAACCTTATCAAATGCCTTACTAAAATCCATGTACACTACATCCACTGCTTTACCTTCATCCACATGCTTGGTCACCTCCTCAAAGAATTCAATAAGACTTGTAAGGCAAGACCTACGCCTCACAAATCCGTGCTGACTATCCCTAATCAAGCAGTGTCTTTCCAGATGCTCAGACATCCTATCCTTCAGTACCCTTTCCATTACTTTGCCTACCATCGAAGTAAGACTAACTGGCCTGTAATTCCCAGGGTTATCCCTATTCCCTTTTTTGAACAGGGGCACGACATTCGCCACTCTCCAATCCGCTGGTACCATCCCTGTTGACAGTGAGGACGAAAAGATCATTGCCAACGGCTCTGCAATTTCATCTCTTGCTTCCCATAGAATCCTTGGATATATCCCGTCAGGCCCGGGGGACTTGTCTATCCTCAAGTTTTTCAAAATGCCCAACACATCTTCCTTCCTAACAAGTATTTCCTCGAGCTTACCAATCTGTTTCACATTGCCCTCTCCAACAATATCGCCCCTCTCATTTGTAAATACAGAAGAAAAGTACTTGTTCAAGACCTCTCCTATCTCTTCAGACTCAATACACAATCTCCCGCTACTGTCCTTGATCGGACCTACCCTCGCTCTAGTCATTCCCATATTTCTCACATATGTGTAAAAGGCCTTGAGGCTTTCCTTGATCCTACCCGCCAAAGATTGTTCATGCCCTCTCTTAGCTCTCCTAATCCCTTTCTTCAGTTCCCTCCTGGCTATCTTGTATCCCTCCAATGCCCTGTCTGAACCTTGTTTCCTCAGCCTTACATAAGTCTCCTTTTTCCTCTTAACAAGACATTCAACCTCTCTTGTCAACCATGGTTCCCTCACTCGACCATCTCTTCCCTGCCTGACAGGGACATACATATCAAGGACACGTAGCACCTGTTCCTTGAACAAGTTCCACATTTCACTTGTGTCCTTCCCTGCCAGCCTATGTTCCCAACTTATGCACTCCAATTCTTGTCTGACAGCATCGTATTTACCCTTCCCCCAATTGTAAACCTTGCCCTGTTGCACGTACCTATCCCTCTCCATTACTAAAGTGAAAGTCACAGAATTGTGGTCACTATCTCCAAAATGCTCCCCCACTAACAAATCTATCACTTGCCCTGGTTCATTACCCAGTACTAAATCCAATATTGCCCCTCCTCTGGTCGGACAATCTACATACTATGTTAGAAAAGCTTCCTGGACACACTGCACAAACACCACCCCATCCAAACTATTTGATCTAAAGAGTTTCCACTCAATATTTGGGAAGTTAAAGTCGCCCATGACTACTACCCTATGACTTATGCACCTTTCCAAAATCTGTTTCCCAATCTGTTCCTCCACATCTCTGCTACTATTGGGGGGCCTATCGAAAACTCCTAACAAGGTGACTGCTCCTTTCCTATTTCTGACTTCAACCCATACTACCTCAATAGGGTGATACTCCTCGAACTGCCTTTCTGCAGCTGTTATACTATCTCTAATTAATAATGCCACCCCCCCCACCTCTTTTACCACCCTCCCTAATCTTATTGAAACATCTATAACCAGGGACCTCCAACAACCATCTCTGCCCCTCTTCAATCCAAGTTTCCGTGATGGCCACCACATCGTAGTCCCAAGTACCGATCCATGCCTTAAGTTCACCCACCTTATTCCTGATGCTTCTTGCGTTGAAGTATACACACTTCAACCCATCTCCGTGCCTGCAAGTACTCTCCTTTGTCAGTGTTCCCTTCCCCACTGCCTCACTACATGCTTTGGCGTCCTGAATATCGGCTACCTTAGTTGCTGGACTACAAATCCGGTTCCCATTCCCCAGCCAAATTAGTTTAAACCCTCCCGAAGAGTACTAGAAAACCTCCCTCCCAGGATATTGGTGCCCCTCTGGTTCAGATGCAACCCGTCCTGCTTTTACAGGTCCCACCTTCCCCAGAATGCGCTCCAATTATCCAAATACCTGAAGCCCTCCCTCCTACACCATTCCTGCAGCCACGTATTCAACTGCACTCTCTCCCTATTCCTAGCCTCGCTATCACGTGGCACCGGCAACAAACCAGAGATGACAACTCTGTCTGTCCTGGCTTTTAACTTCCAGCCTAACTCCCTAAACTTGTTTATTACCTCCACACCCCTTTTCCTACCTATGTCGTTGGTACCAATGTGCACCACGACTTCTGGCTGCTCACCCTCCCCCTTAAGGATCCTGAAGACACGATCCGAGACATCCCTGGCCCTGGCACCCGGGCGGCAACATACCTTCCGGGAGTCTCGCTCGCGACCACAGAATCTCCTATCTATTCCCCTACCCATTGAATCTCCTACAACTATTGCTTTTCTATTCTCCCCCCTTCCCTTCTGAGCCCCAGAGCCAGACTCAGTGCCAGAGACCTGGCCGCTAGGGCCTTCCCCCGGTAGGTCACCCCCCCCAACAGCATCCAAAACGGTATACTTGTTTTGAAGGGGAACGGCCACGAGGGATCCCTGCACTGTCTGCCTGTTTATTTTTTTCCCCCTGACTGTAACCCAGCTATTCTTGTCCTGTACCTTGGGTGTGGTTACCTCCTTGTAACTCTTCTCAATCACCCCCTCTGCCTCCCGGATGATCCGAAGTTCATCCAGCTTCAGCTCCAGTTCCCTATCACGGTCTTTGAGGAGCTGAAGTTGGGTGCACTTCCCGCAGGTATAGTCAGCGGGGACACCGGTGGTATCCCTCAGCACCCACATCCTACAGGAGGAGCATGCAACTGGCCTAGCCTCCATCCCTTCTTACCTGACAGAATATAGCTGCCCTGTGGACTAACTAGATCTCCGCCCTCCGACTCTGCTCCCAGTCAGCTACACTTTCTGTAAACTCCTGGCTCTCTTCGCACTCTTTGCGGAAATGTCGGAAACAAAATGAAAGGAGCACCTTACTCCCTCCTCACCTAACTCCCTCGGTCACCAAACTCTTACTATAGCACTCAAAAAGCACCAAATTCAGCACTCCCTCAGTCACCAAACTCTTACTATAGCACTCAAAATGCACCAAATTCAGCACTCCCTCGGTCACCAAACGCTTACTATAGCACTCAAAAAGCACCAAATTCAGCACTCAGTGCAAACCTGGATGGAGGTTCTTGAAGGCCTCTTGGCATCCCCACGGAACCTGTCTCTTCTCTTGCCCACCTTTCATCACAAAGGCCTCCAGCACCGCGTTCCATGACCTCGGAGTCCCCACACTGCCATGGCATTCCATTTTCCTTTTTGCAGAATTACTGCAAAATATTCACCAGACTCCTGTCACTCGGTGCAGCTTTCCTTTAAGAGGGACAGACTGCCTTGAAAAACAGAAGGCTGACTACACCATGAGCTATCATTGAATGCTGTTTGGCTTCCTGCAGAGCTTAGAGACAGCTAGAAGTATAGGAGCCACTTGCTCCTATACTACAATCGTGGAAATGTAGTGGCAACATCAAATTTGTTTACTGTTCACCTCCACTGGATCTCGGGTGTGCAGTTTGCCTATTGTAACCCCCATGCCGATTATCAGCACCAGCCACATTTTAGCCCAAGAACTCAAACGCAGTAAAATGGTAGGTGAAATTGGTGTTTCAACATAACTGAATGGACCATGAAGATGACAGGATAAAATTCTTCACTCCAACTTGCAAGTCTATCAGATAATGATTATTGGACAAGGCAGTTCTGAATAGTTCTTATTCTCCAGAAAGGAAGGCTCCAGTTTCCCTTGGATTAACCTTCTGTCAAGATGCAACAATGACTGTTCTGCCACCGCCCTGCCCAAGTCCTCTCTTCGGTAAGGAGGTTTGTTGAAGTTGCTTTAAATTACAAATGTCAACATGTGATAAGAGGGAATTTAGCACATGACACTTGTCAAACCTCTTCAGCAACTGATCAGGGCGATAGCCGCACACAGGGTGGCAGGATAGCACAGTGGTTAGCACTGTTGCTTCACAGTGCCACGGACCTGGGTTTGATTCCCAGCTTGGGCCACAGTCTGTGTGGAGTCTGTACGTTCTCCCCGTGTCTGCGTAGGTTTCCTCCGGGTGCTTCGATTTCCTCCCCCAAGTCCCGAAAGATGTGCTTGTTAGGTGAACTGCACGTTCTGAATTCTCCCTCGGTGTACCCGAACAGGCACCGGAGTGTGGTGATAGGGGATTTTCACAGTAACTTCATTGAAGTGTTAATGTAAGCCTACTTGCGACACTAATAAAGATTATTATTATAACATGTAAGAAAGCATTCCCTTCCACAACTTACATATTATGACGTACAAAACAGACATAGGTCATTCAACCCAATTAGTCTATGCAAATGTTCATGCTCTACTTCAGTCTCCACCTACCCTATTTCACATCATCCCATCAACATATCTTTTCATTCCTTTCTCCCTCATATACAGGATCCATGTTTGGAGAATGGGAAATCACTCCTTCCCACTTCCCCAATTTTAATTGAGAGTAATCTTTCCCTGTTCTGTACTGGGCCATTTACCAGGCCTCAGTTGGAACCAAAGAACATACAACTTGTGGACTGCGGTAACTCAACAGGTAGGCTTTTATTATTTTATGCTCGGCACTCTCACAGGCTTAAATACAATACTGGGCCTAAAGCCTGTGCACCTGGCTGATAATGTCACCACAGCTCAGGTGACTCATCTCTTAAAGGGACACTTCCCCAATATAACATACACCAACTATAATACATAACACTCTCCATCCCAGAGACATTGTCTTTCAGATGGACAACATTCTGACTGTTTCCTGCCAATGAGATTTTGAACTGGTCACACTAGCCTAGCCATCATTACCTCACTTTCCTCACCCTTTGATGTAGGGAGCATCCTTTTCTCCAATGAGTGGTTCTTTTCCACAGTGAGATGTCTCAGATCTGTGCTGCCGTTTCTGTTTTTTCTGAACAGTCAGTCTCTGCAATTAGGACCCTTTTAAAAATGATCCTGTTGGATGACCACATTGATATTCTAGTATATTGATGATATCACCGCAAAAAAAAACTTCCTTGAAGAGGTTACAAAGAAATTGAGCCAATCTGGGTAGATATATTTAGCAATTAACATGACAAGCCTCAATCGTCCGTTATTTCAATTGCATTTAACAGCTCAGCTCTTCACACTATTTCGAGGTCACTTATCTTAGGTATTCCCACATAAAGAGCAGACATTTCAGATGTGAAAAGTAAATGACTGCATATTAGATCATGTAATCTTGTAAAGTAAAAAAAAAAAAATCCGTAACTGTTAACCCGTCTTTCTCTTTCAGATGTTATTTAACCTGCTGTGCACATCCTCTGTTTTCACATAGCAATCGTCCTCCTCCAGGTACCACGCCCGAAGACGGCATTGGTGACCATGGACTTCCATTGGATTGGTCCATGATTATGCTTGGCAAAGCACTGCGGTGGTTTGTCGTTGCCTTCTGCAACACAGCTGAACAGGAGGCTCCCCCGCTCTCATCGCCTGACGTCAGGCGTATTGGGAGTATTTACCAGCTGATAATTAACCATTTGGCCACATTGTAAGCACCTTCCATGGACATCAAGTCCTGAAGTGGGATTTGAACCTGGTTTCTGGCGCAGAGCTGGGACGCTACCCACTGCGCCACAAGGCCCATGTACTGCTGCAACTCATATTTACATAACTCCTTTAGTGTGAAAAATATCTTAAGATGTTTTACAGAATGAAAAAGGAGCAGGCGCTTGTGGTAGAATGATCTGGTACATTAAGGGTTAACCGTGGACTGAGTATGACACCACTCACTGGTGATGTAAGAAGGCACCTGACCTAGAGCTCAGAGGTCAGTATGTAGCGCTCAGTCACAACATGTAAGGACATGCCATGGAGTCTTCCCCATAGCAGGCTTGTTCCAGGGACTGTAGGACTATCTTATGAAAAGAAATTGGGCAAACTGGGCCTGATTTCTTTTTAAAAAAATATTTTTTATTCTCCTCCTTTTTCACATTTTCTCCCAAATTTACACCCATCAACAACAAACAATAATCAGCAACAAATATGTCAATCCCCATATCAATAACAACGATCCCATCCTCACACCAAACCCCAAACATTAGCCCACATGTTTACATAAACAAATGACAAAAAGGAATCAGGAATCACCCATAGTCACCATCAACACACACCGACCCCCAACCCTCCCACCCAAACCACCCCCCCCCCCCCCAACTAATGTTCAATGTTATCCAGTTCTTGAAAGTGCATGATGAATAATGCCCATGAATTGTAGAACCCCTCCATCCCTCCCCTCAGTTCAAACTTAACCTTCTCAAGAGTCAAGAATTCCAACAGGTCCCCCCGCCACGCCAGGGCACAGGGTGGAGAGGTTGCTCTCCAGCCCATCAGGATCCGCCTTCGGGCGATCAACGAGGCGAAGGCTACAACATCTGTCTCCGCACCCGTTTCCAACCCTGGCTGGTCCAACACCCCGAATATGGCCACCCGGGGGACCGGGTCCAGTTTCACGTGCACCACTTTAGAAATTACTCTAAAGGTCATTGTTATTTGTGTTGTTATAATATTGTGTAAAGGATGCACAATGTACTGTGTTGGTTGACCAAAAATTTTCAATAAAATATTTAATAAAAAAAAGAAATTACTCTAAAAACCTCCTTCCAGTAATCCTCCAGCTTTGGACAGGACCAAAACATATGAACGTGATGAGCCCCCCCCCCCCCCCCCCAAACATTCACACACATCTTTTACTCCTTCAAAGAATCGGCTCATCCTCGCCCTTGTGAAGTGTGCTCTGTATACCACCTTCAGCTGTATCAGCCCCAACCTCGCGCACGAGGTGAAGGCATTCACTCTCCGGAGCACATCACACCAGAATCCCTCCTCCATATCCTCTCCCAACTCTTCCTCCCACTTTGCTTTGATCCCTTCCAGTGGTGCCTTCTCCTCTTTCAAAATAGTTCCGTTAACCACTGACACTACCCTCTTCTCCAGTCCCCCTGTCGTCAGCACCTCCTCCAGCAATGTGGGGGCTGGCTCCAACGGGAAGCTCTGTATCTCCTTCCTGACAAAACTTGAACCTGCATGTATCTAAACATTTCCTCCTGCTCCAGCCCATACTTCGCTTCCAGCTCCTTCAGCCCTGCAAACCGATCCCCAAGAGACAAATCTTTTAGTGTCTTAATCCCCTTCTCCTCCCATTTCCGAAAATTTCCATCCCACCTCCCTGGCTCAAATCTGTATCCTCCGAATTGGCATTTCCCTTGACCCTGTCCCCAACCCGAAGTGTTGGCGAAACTGCCTCCAAATTCTCAAGGAAGCTATTATTACCGGACTCCCTGAGTATTTCCCCGGGATTATTGGAAGCGGCGCTGTTGCTAGGGCTTTCAGTCTCGACCCCCTGCACAAACTCTCCTCCATTCTGACCCACTGGGAATAAACCCCTCTGACCCAGCTCTGCACCTTCTCCACATTCGCCGCCCAGTAGTAATATATCAGGTTCGGAAGACCCAAACCCCCTGCCTGCCTTCCCCTCTGTAGCAGCACCTTTCTAACTCTGGCCACCTTCCATCCCCATATGAACGAAGTAATCCTTCCCTCAATCTCTCTGAAAAAAGCCTTTGGCAGGAAAATCGGCAGGCATTGAAAAATAAACAGAAATCGCGGCAGCACGTTCATTTTAACTGCCTGTACCCGACCCGCCAATGACAGAGGGAGACCATCCCACCGTGCCAAATCAGCTTTCACTTTCCCCACCAAACTAGAAATGTTGTACCTGCGGAGCCCCCCCCCCCACTCCCGGGCAACCTGCACCCCCAGGTATTTAAAGTAAGTCCCTGCCCTACGGAATGGCAGCCCTCCCACCCCTGCCCCTGCCCCCCCGCTGAGACACCACAAAATACTCACTCTTGTCTAGATTCAGCTTGTAACCCGAGAAAGACCCAAACACTCGAAGCAGCTCGAATAATCCCCCTATCGACACACTCGGTTCCGGCTCGTATAACAGCAAATCATCGGCATATAAGGACACCCTATGCTCTATTCCACCACCCCCCCCCCCCCCCGCACTATTCCTTTCCATACTCCCATACTTCTTAATGCGATGGCCAGCGGCTCAATCGCTAGTGCGAACAGCAGGGGGGAAATAGGACATCCCTGTCTAGTCTCACGGTGGAGAGAAAAGTATCTTGAGCTGATGTTGTTTGTGCGGACACTCGCCCTCAGCTCTTTATATAGTAGCTTTACCCAGTTCACAAATCTTGGTCCAATCCCAAACCGCTCCAGAACTGCCATCAAGTTACCCCCATTCTACCCGGTCAAATGCCTTCTCAGCATCCATTGCCACAACCACCTCTGTTTTTTTCTCCTCTGCCGGTGCCATAACGACGTTCAATACTCTTCTAACGTTCGAAAAGAGCTGCCTCCCTCTCACGAACCCCTTCTGATCTTCACCGATCACCGTCGGGAGGCACTCCTCCAGCCTACCCGCCAGTACCTTCGACAATTCTTTTGGGTCCACATTCAGAAGCGATATGGGCACTTACGACCCACACTCCATCGGATCCTTATCTTTTTTTAGCAACAGCAAAATCGATGCCTGCCCCAAAGTTTGTGGCAACACCCCCTTCCCTAACGCCTCTTCAAACATTCCCACCATCAGGGGTGCCAGCTTATCCTTGAATTCTTTATGATATTCCACCGGAAACCGATCCGGCCCTGCCACCTTCCCCGACTGCATCCTCCCAATCGCATTCGTTATCTCCTGCTCCACTATTGCTCCTTCTAATGTAGCCTTGTCCCCCTCCCCTAACCTCGGGTACTCCAACCCATCTAGAAATTCCTGCATCTCACGGTCTCCCCCAGGTGGCTCTGACCTGTACAACCTCCCATAAAATTGGTCAAAAACCTTGTTCCCTCACCTGAACAATTTCCCTTGCCGCTGCCTCCCTCCGGAGCTGACCTGCCAACATACTTATTTCCATGTTCGTAAACTGCACCCCTTGCTCGCCTCAGTTGGCGCACCACCTTCCTGGTAGACAGCCGGTCAAAGCTAGTAGTTTCTTCCTCTTTTCCAGCTTCGCTGGGTCCCCACCTTCTGCACAATTCCTATCTACCTTCAACATCTCGTCTATTACCCTCTGCCGCTCCAACCTCTCCTCTTTGTTTGTCCACCCTGGCCTTAAACAAAATCACCTCACCCCTCATCACCGCCTTTAGAGCCTCCCAGATAACTGCCTTCGACACCTCACTCGTACAGTTGAAACCTACATATTCCTCGATTACCTTTTCAATTTTGTCACAGAACACTTGGTCCCCCAAAAGTCCCACATCGAATTTCCACCCCGGCCTCTGCGCTACCCCCTTCTCCAGTACAATATCCACCCAATGCAGAGCATGATCTGACACTGCAATTGCCGAGTATTTTGACCCCTTAACCCCAGCCAGCAAAGCCTTCCCCACCACAAAAAAAGTCGATCCGCAAGTATACCTTATGGATTGCTGAGAAAAATGAGTACTCCTGTCCCCTCGGGTGCAGAAACCTCCAAGGGTCCACCATTAGCCCAGCCAACGCCTTCGCCCCCCCCCCCGATGGGACGGGCGAACGCGGCCGTGACCTGTCCAACCTTGGCTCCTGCACCAAGTTCCAGTCCCCCCCCAACTATCAGTTTGAGTGTGTCCAAGTCAGGAATGGCCCCAAACACCTTCTTTGCAAATCCCACATCGTCCCAATTTGGACCATATACACTTAACAGCTCCACTAACCTCCCCTCCAGCCCCCCAGTCACAATCACATATCTACCCCCCTGATCTGCCACCACCTGCCAGCACGGGTGGCTCCTCCCGCCAAGATATACCGTCCCCTCCCACCCAGTCCCAGAGAAAGAAAAAATAAAAACAACAATCCAACCCAGACAATTCACTAAAATAAGATATAACTGTCGCAACACAGAATGCCAATCAACCCAACCAATAACTTGAACTCTGTAACAATGTGAAGAGAAGTAAGTTACAATACACGTCAGTAAAAAGAAAGTTATAGCATTTATACATTGTCCAGTTCCCCAATCACAGTCCACAGTCTCTCTTCCAGCTCCGCTCCTCACGTCTGTCCCAAGCCTTCTTTCTGCCCTCATCTCAGCCGTCTCCGCTGTCTCAAAATAAAAGTCTTCAGCATGATACGTCACCCTCAGCTTCGCCGGGTATACGATACCAAATCGCACCTTCTTTTTGTACAGTGCCGCCTTCACTCGCCCGAACGCCGCTCGTCTTTTTGCCAACTCCACCGTTAGGTCCTGGTAGATGCGAACTCCAGCACCATCCCACTGCACCTCACGCTAATACTTCATCCAGCTTAACATCTTCTCCTTCATGCAGTACTTATGGAAGCAGATAATTACTGTTCTTGACGGCTCATTCACTTTGGGCTTCGGCCTTAATGACCGATGAGCTCGGTCCAGTTCGTACCGGGAGGGGATCTCACCCTCCCCCCTCAACTCCGCCAACTTCTTAGTGAAGTACTGTGTTGGCCTTGGACCCTCTGCCCCTTCGGGCAAGCCCACAATTCTCAGATTGTGCCACCTCAAGCGGTTCTCCAAGTCCTCGAGCTTTGCTCGGAGTCCTCTGTTGACCTCCACCACCCTCCGCAGCTCGTCCCCCATTGAGGTGAACTGGTCGCTGTGCTGCAACACGGCCTCCTCCACTTCCTTCATCTTCTCGCCCCGCTCTCTCACCTCTGCCGATGTCTTTACCACAGCTACCCTCACCAGGGCGATTGCCTCCTCCACCAATAACTTCAATGTGACCGCCGTCTCCTTCCTCAAAGCCTCCATGTGCTTTTCCAGCTCCACCGCCATCACCTCGGTCATCTTCTCCACCGTAAGTAGTGCGGCCCCACCATGCGGTCCAGCATCCGCCATCTTGTCAGCACTTTTGCTTGTCCTCTCATTCAACGGCGAGCCCGCATTTCCTCCCTTCTTCGACGCTGCTCTTCCCATCCTTTAACGGCTTATTATTTTTCCTTTTTTTTTTCACCCTTCTTTCCTTCTTCAATCTTTTTTTTTCTTTTCTTTTAATAGAAAAGGCAAAACAAAAAATTTCCCTTCAGAACGAAAGGGGGAAAAAAAACTTTCAACAAATTTCTTTAAAACTTCTTTCTCTTCTTTTTTGTATTACTCCAGAATGTCCCTGGGACCGGACTTCAATCTTCTCACCACATTCTAGGCGTGAGCCATCCAATGTGGGACATCTCACCTACATTGTGCCCTGTCTTCGTGTCTGCTGCCTCAGCCGCCGTTTAGCTTCGCCCCCGCTGCTCTGAGCTCCGCGCGCGCAGGGCCCGACGCTTCAGCACCAGCCGCCCGACACACGCGCGGGGTTCCTCGCCGGTTTTCAAACCGGCCCCCCTTGCTACCCAGGACGGCCCCAAAGGCTGCCAATAATCGGGGGGGGGGGGGGGGAGAGCAAAGAATCGGGGAAACCACCAAAAGCGCCGCAAATAGTGGCCACCGGCAGGAGCTCTGCTCAATGCGGCCGACCTGTTCGCAAATGCCACAGGAAGTCAAATGAAAGGTGATTTCATTGAACCTACAAAATACGTAAAGAAGTAGACAGGGTAGATACAGGTAAGATGTTAACCTTGGTTGGGGATTCTAGAACCAAGGGCACAATTTCAAAATAAGGGAGAAGCCACTTAGGACCGAGATGAGGAGACATTTCTTTACATAGAGGATTGTGAATCTTAGGTATTTTCTACCCCAACGGGTTGGGGAAGCTCAGTCATCGAGAGCGTTTAAGGTAGAGGTTCATAGATTTCTGATTAACAATAACGTAAAGCGAACCGTTGGAACATGACAAAGAGGGAGGAACAGCACTCCTCCAGTTGAGAATGATTTGGATGAGCCTGAGAGGGAGGCCATGAATACACATAACCTTTACTGGATGCTAGGGCCTTGGAGATTCAGACATGTGGCAAGAGCATTGGGCTTCGGGGCCATCGCTCGCTTCCTTAGACTGCAAGGAGGTCACAGACTGCATGCATGTAGCCATTAGACTACATGAACGTGTCCCATTGCTACAACACCATTGCCCACTGTGGTAAACACCACTAGTGATATATTGTATGTATTACGGCACTGCCTGTGTATTAAAGGTGCTACGGTAAATCGCTAGAAAGTTGACCATGCCCTGAAATCGGAGGACCGCCTTCTTGTCCTCTGACTTTTTCATGGCTGTGATGGCAGCCACCTTGTCCGCATCCGGCCGCACACCCAACTGGGAGATGTGGTCCCCTAGGAAGTTGAGTTCCGTCTGACCGAAGGAGCATTTGACTCTGTTGAGGCCTAGGCCCTGCTCCCGTATGCGTTTGAACATGCGCTGGAGGTGACTGATATGCTCCTGCGGGGTGGTGGACCAAATGATTATGTCATCAACATAGACGCAAACACCTTCAATGCCTTCCATCATTTGTTCCATGATCCTGTGGAATACTTCTGACGCTGATATGATCCCAAACGGCATCCTGTTGTAACAATATCTGCCAAAAGGGGTGTTAAAGGTACACAGTTTCCTGCTGGATCTGTCTAGTTGAATTTGCCAGAATCCTTTCGAGGCGTCAAGTTTGGTGAAGAGCTTGGCCCGGGCCATCTTGCATGTGATCTCTTCGCGCTTGGGGATTGGGTAATGCTCCCTCATTATGTTGCGATTCAGACCCTTTGGATCAATGCAGATTCTGAGCTCGCCAGAAGGCTTCTTTACGCACACCATGGAACTGACCCAGTCGGTTGGTTTCGTAACTCTGGAGATCACTCCTTGGTCTTGGAGGTTCTGCAGCTGCTGCTTGAGGTGGTCCTTGAGGGGTGCTGGGACTCTGCGAGGTGCATGCAACACAGGCGTGGCGTTCTGTTTGAGTATGATCTTGTAAGTATATGGGAGCGTGCCCATGCCTTCGAAGACGTTGCGGTGCTGGTCAATGATGGCGTTGAGTTGCGCCCTGAAGTCGGTGTCCTGAAAGGCAGACGTGTCACCAGGAGAGAGTGAGTGAACGCTTTGAACGAGGTTTAGCAATTTGCACGCCTGTGCGCCAAGCAGAGAGTCCTTCGAGGAGCCCACGATCTCGAAAGGAAGGATGGCTTTTCGTGACTTGTGCATCACTTCGAGTTGGCATGAGCCGGTAGCAGGAATGATGTTGCCATTGTAGTCCAATAGCTGGCAGGCCGATGGGAGAATGGTTGGTTTGACACAAAGTCTTGGAAAGCAGACCACGCCATGAGATTGGCGGAGGCACCAGTGTCCAGGCGGAATTGTATTTGGGACCGGTTAACCGTCAGGGTGGCACACCACTCATCGTCTGGATCAATGCTGTATACCGACAGCGGCCGGTGTCTGCTTCGGGGACAGTCTTTTTTTCGTTATGACACCGACACGAAAAGGCGCCTTCGGGTCCTCGGTGTCACTGCTGTGTAGGAGGTCGGAAGCGGACTCGGTGACCGTGGGTTGAATTGCCCGAACATTCCTGCGAGGCTGGCTGAAGCGATATGAATTGGAAGGCTGAGCTGCTCGACAGCAGGCAGCAGAGCGGCCAAGTCTTCCACATTGTAGGCATTATCGAGATTTTGTGGGGCATTGCTGCTTTAAATGGGCGGAGCCACAGTTGCCGCACGTCATGACGTCAGCACGTTCGCTGCGCCACCGCGCATCCGTGGTGCGGTCATGCGTGGTGCGCACCTGCGCATTACGTTCCTCCATGTCGCCGTCCCCTCG
The DNA here is from genome assembly GCF_047496885.1 of Scyliorhinus torazame. Taxonomy (NCBI): domain Eukaryota; kingdom Metazoa; phylum Chordata; class Chondrichthyes; order Carcharhiniformes; family Scyliorhinidae; genus Scyliorhinus; species Scyliorhinus torazame. The sequence continues at coordinate 203,710,333 of NC_092708.1, read as the reverse complement.
TTTGGTGCGTACAAGCGCGGGAGTCTGCGAAAAGCACGCAAAATGGCCGCCCTCATCCAGGCTGAGGCCCTGGAGGTGCTCAATCATTTGGACCCGTTCCGCCTTGTGGGGACCTTGCCGCGCCGTTTCAGCAGCTTGTATATGGGAGTACCGACTGGTGGCATTTTCATGTAGGACACAGGTCTCGATGGCAGTCGCTAGGGTGAGTTGCTTTACTTTGAGGAGCTGCTGACGTAGCGTGTCTGACAGAACACCGAAAACAATCTGGTCGCGTATCATGGAGTCGGAGGTGGGCCCGTAGCTGCAAGTTTGCGCAAGGATGCGGAGGTGTGTTAAAAAGGATTGGAAAGGTTTGTCCTTACCCTGCAAATGCTGCCGGAACACGTAGTGTTCGAAACTTTCATTCACCTCTACGCTGCAGTGAGTGTCAAATTTGAGGAGAACCGTCTTGAACTTGGTCTTGTCTTCGAGAGAGTTGAAAATGTGGATGGCATGGTCCCCGGCCGTGGAGAGGAGAAGAGCAATCTTTCTGGTGTCCGAGACGCCCTCCCTGTCCGTGGCTTCGAAGTAGAGCTGGAAGCACTGTTTGAAAATCTTCCAATTGGCCCCGAGGTTGCCGGCGATGCGGAGCGTCAGCGGCGGGCTGATGTTGTCCATGTTGCAGGATAACGGAATGCTGGCGGAAGGCAGATCACTTGCAGGTAGGTCTAAGAAGTGCTAGTGTGCAACCATTCCTGGTATCATGATGTGTTGGGTGTTCTGGGTCACATACAGGTCACCAACACTTGAAGTAGTACAACACTATTTTATTGAAAGGTGAACTATTTAAACATATTTATGAACTGTGGGTAAATACGATACCAGCTTTAACTAAAGACCTTTGCCTTGTCCTACCCAGTTGATGCACTCAGCACACGGTGAATATATGTGTTGCAGGCTGTGAGCTCTGTGCTCCTAGCTCGCTGCTACTCGAATGAGTGGGAACTCTGATGTCCCCTGTCTTTATAGTGCGTGCGCTCTCACTGGTGATTGGCTGCGGTGTTGTGTATGTTGATTGGTCCCACTGTGTGTCCATCAGTATGTGTCTGCACCATGATATACTGGTGTATATTATGACACAGAGGCTGGAGAATAATACTTTAGGCATTGGCCAGCCTTTCAACAATCACCAAAATACAACACACTTTCCAACTGGAGTCACAGGCTAGCCATAAGTGAATGCAACAGGCCAAGTTCTTCTTTAGCCCATTCGGAAATAGATATAGCTTTAAGCTTAACTTATATTGCTTACAATAATAATAATCTTTATTGTCACAAGTAGGCTTACATTAACACTGCAATGGGGTTACTGTGAAAAGCCCCTTGTCGCCACATTCCGGTACACAGAGGGAGAATTCAGAATGTCCAAATTACCTAACAGCACGTCTTTCGGCACTTGTGGGAGGAAACTGGAGCACCCGGAGGAAACCCACGCAGACACAGGGAGAACGTGCAGACTCCGCACAGACAGTGACCAAGCCGGGAATCGAACCTGGGACCCTGGAGCTTTGAAGCAACAGTGCTAACCACTGTGTGACCGTGCCGCCCCCATTCAATATTAGTTTCATTTTTAAAAGTTGCCTGCAAGTCTGTGGATGTTTCAATGCCTGCATTGAAATTAAGATTTTTATGACCCTAAAGTAAACACAGTATATAGAAAACTGTATGTTGGCGAGCAACCTGGAGCTCGCACAGAAAAGCAGAAGCAGTTAGTTTAGTTGAGCGAAGGTCAGTGCAGCGGAAATCAGGATTCCACAGACACTGCCAGTACAGGCAGGACAATACACAGAGACAGAAAGACCCAGAAACTAAAGATGAAAGTTCCAGAAACTAGGGAGAGGGACAGAAGCACGTTCCAAAAAGGGCCTCTGGTCAAAGAGATATAAAACTAGAATCTGGAAAACGTTACTGTTCATTAAAGTTGAGAGTGAGGAGCAGAGAGGCTCCCAGTTAAAGAGGTGGCTGCCAGATGCAGACCCGGGGACATTGACTTGCAAGAAGCCAGAGATACAGATGACCAAAAGATTGGTAACTCCTTATTACAGGCTTATGAAGCAGTGGTGTTCTGTTGGTATAACTGGGTATATGAGAGAGTGAGTGGAAGATGAAGCTTTATGCACATGGCGATCAAGGGCAGAGGAATACCAGAAGGAGATATTGAATCAGATAATTTTTTCAGAGAATTTACAGTGCAGAAGGAGGCCATTCGGCCCATCGAGTCTGCACCGGCTCTTGGAAAGAGCACCCTACCCAAGGTCAACACCTCCACCCTATCCCCATAACCCAGTAACCCCACCCAACACTAAGGGCAATCTTTGGAGCTTGGTGAGGACAGCTGGGAGAAAGTGACATTTTGAGATAGATACCAAGATGTGTTCTTTGAGGACATAGATTGGAAACCCTTTTGCGAAAGACAGAGGTAATGATTCAGCGGACTTAGTTAAAGTCAACTGAACGGCGGTTGACCCGGCAATACAACGGCACTTTGCCATTTTCTTCTGGCCTCAGGGAGTTTCTCCCTGCTGAGGCCGCAATTAGAGGGATTTCTTGCTGCTGAGTTTTGCTCCTCAAAGATCAGGGTGCCATTTTGTCCAACAGCCCCGATCCCCCCCCCCTTCCGCAAGTTTTTGACGCCCCCCCACCCCCCACCTATGGGGAGCCCCCGGAAATCCCCCTCATTGGGAAAGGCCCCACCCAAGCCTGACCCATCAATGCCACCCTAGACACCCTGGCACTGCCACCTGAACAGCCTGTCATTACCATGCAGTGCCCGGGTGACCCTACCAGAGTGCCCAGGTGGCACTGCCAGGGTGCCAGGGAGAACGCCAGGCTGCCACCATGCTCTGTCCCCAACCCTGGAGGTCTCCAATGGCCTGGGAGACCACTCTAGATGCCGTTATGACTGGTCCACGTTAGTGCGGACCAGCAGAAAATAGCACCCTGGTGAAGTCTCCAAGGCATGACTGGAGAGTCCTGGGTGCCATATGAAACCGGCGCCCGGGTAATTAAATGAGCAATTATTCTCATTTAATATTCATATCTGGATCTCGCAAGATTGAGATCTCACCAGGCAGAGCGAGTCGGATGACTCATAAAAGGCTTTGTTGGATTGCATAGGGCTCGCTGAATCACGCCCACAGTTCCAGTGACATCAATTGGTTCACAGCGTGACAAGCGTCTGGGGGGGGGGTAGTTAATCTTTTCTTGTTTAATCAATGTTTTATTCTTTTGTTAAACGTTCATCGGCTGACTCTTGTGATTCTGTTTAGTTCAGTTCCAGGTATCTAAACAAATAGATTTATAAAACTGGGTTCCATCCTGGGATCTGACTTGTCCAGTAGTATCAGCCGGGATCATAACAAGCCCAAGGGATCTGAAGTCCTGCCCAGCAAAAGTCTGCTGACTCAGCGCAGAACTGAGCTCTGTCCACATTTGTAGTGTCCACACCCAGATCTTTGCGGGTGAATATCGCAAAAAACTTGATGTACCAGAATAGTGTGGAATAAATAGATCTGTTAACAACATGCTCAGGGCACAATTTTCACTAAGTGACCATTTAATTATGATACTTTTAAATGAAACAAATTCAGCACCGAAGTCATTCATTATGTTACATTATTCCATTTAAAGTAACCACTGGGAAGATTTCATATCTATGGTTAGTACACATTTACTTCGGACCTTGGCATCTTTGCTGCAATTATGGGCAACTGATATTACTGAGGGCTCGCAGTTGTTATGGAAACCCCTCCCCATCTTCACATAACATTGGTTTCATTAATCAAGACAGCGGAAACCAGCTTTACATTGAAATGTGAAGTCCACATAATTTACACCTTCTATACTAGCAAGAACAGAGCCACATTGAGGTCCCAGGGAGGCTGAAATAAGTGGCAATGAACAAGCTGACCACAGCAGAAATAGAATCTCAGAATCATTTGCAGTGATTACATCTGTCAGAACAGTAAGCAATGTAATAAACAGAATGGATTCGCTATTGGGTGCTTAGTTCTGTTGTAATGCAGCTAAGTGATTTGCATTGGGTTGAAAGGGGGCGGGTTGCAGCATTAAACATATTTAAAATTCTAAAGTGCCTTTCAGAGCCTCAGGATGTCCCAGAGCATTTTAAGTCAATTACGTACTTTTTGAAGTGCCGTCACTATTGTCATGTTGGAAGCGCAGGAGCTAATTTGCACACGGCAAGCTCCAACAAACAGCGATGTGATACTGTCCACATAGTTTGTTCTTACTGTTGGTTGGGGGATGAAACCCAACCTAGGTGTGATTGGCTTTTCCAGGCAACAATGTTACAATCCTCATGGAGACATAACTTTTAAAAAGAGATACATATGAGTTTTCTAGCGACTGAAGGGAAGCATCGCAAAACAAGATGACACAATTTTAAGACTTTTACTGTAACAATGAAACAAAAAACATTGACTCAACATTGCATTTATATAACAACTTTAACATAGTAAAAGTGTCCAAAGAAGTTTCACCGAAGCGTCATCAGATAGATTCTGACAGCTTGTCCCATAAGGAGATATTAAGAAAGTCGCACAAAATCCTGGTCAAAGAGATTGGTTTTAGGGAGTACTTGGAGACAAGACAGATGGAGAGGTTGAGAGATTCAGAGACAAGTTCCAGAGATCAAGACTAGGCAGCTGCCAGTGGTGGAAGAATGAAAATCAGGGATACAAATATGACAGGAATTGGAGAGCAGCGTAGAGATCTTGGGGGGATTGCAGGGCTTTAGGCAGAAGGAGGAGGGGGTGAATCTGTTAAGGAGATCAAACACAAGTATAAAACTTTTAATATCGAAGTGTTGTCGAACCAGAAGCCAACAGAGGTTAGCGAGCACAGGGTCATGGGTGAATGGGATGTATTAGAATATGGACAACAGAGATTCAGTTGATTCAGACTTACGGAGGGAGGTTAATTGTAACAGCCCTTCCCTAAGATCAGCCAACACAACAGAACACCAACATCCAACTCAAGGCATGGCTGGTCTGAACTGACACAGGTAGCCATTGGCTCAACTAGTTTTGCCACCCAGAGAGCTTCAATTCATCATCTTCTCCTCTTCAAAGGCAATCACTCAGAATCAAAGGTGATGTGCTTCTACTCAAAGTTGATGGGTTTTGAGATGGCTGAAAAGCCCAATCCTCAATCTGCAGTCTCTGCAACATGCAGGGCAGGTGGTGCCTGAAACGTTTAGCAGCTGAGATGCTTGGAGGATTGTGTGCTCTTACTGATGTCTCGGCTTCACCGCTGTGTTTTCCCGATGAAGTATCTCAACCTGTTAGGTGCCTTCCTAAATAAACCGTCTCCATTTTGTTCAGTCACAAGCCAAGAATGTCCATGATTCAGTGTGGGTGTTTGATCTCTTCAGCGAGGCTTTGAGGACATCCCTAAAGCATTTTCTTTTAAATTTAGAGAATCCAATTTTTTTCTAATTATGGGGCAATTTAGCGTGGCCAATCCACCTACCCCACATATTTTTTTGGGTTGTGGGGGTGAGACCCACGCCTACACGGAGAGAAAGTGCAAACTCCACATAGACATTGACACGGGACCGGGGTGGAACCCGGGTCCTCAGCGTTGTGAGGCAGCAGTGCTAACCACTGCACGGCTGTGCTGTCCCCCTAAAGCATTTCCACTATCGTCCTGATGGTCTTCTGCTACAACTGAATTCCGAGTAAAGCAGTTGCTCTGGGAGTCAGTTGTCAGGCATACGGATGAGGTGCCCTACCCGGAGAGGCATAAATATCCTGGCCGAGAGGTTTGCTAGTGTCACACGGGAGGGTTTAAACTAGTATGGCAGGGGGGTGGGCACGGGAGCAATAGGTCAGAAGGTGAGAGCATTGAGGGAGAACTAGGGAATAGGGACAGTGTGGCTCTGAGGCAGAGCAGACGGGGAGAAGCTGCTGAACACAGCGGGTCTGGTGGCCTGAAGTGCATATGTTTTAATGCAAGGAGCATTACGGGTAAGGCAGATGAACTTAGAGCTTGGATTAGTACTTGGAACTATGATGTTGTTGCCATTACAGAGACCTGGTTGAGGGAAGGGCAGGATTGGCAGCTAAACGTTCCAGGATTTAGATGTTTCAGGCGGGATAGAGGGGGATGTAAAAGGGGAGGCGGAGTTGCGCTACTTGTTCGGGAGAATATCACAGCTGTACTGCGAGAGGACACCTCAGAGGGCAGTGAGGCTATATGGGTAGAGATCAGGAATAAGAAGGGTGCAGTCACAATGTAGGGGGTATACTACAGGCCTCCCAACAGCCAGCGGGAGATAGAGGAGCAGATAGGTAGACAGATTTTGGAAAAGAGTAAAAACAACAGGGTTGTGGTGATGGGAGACTTCAACTTCCCCAATATTGACTGGGACTCACTTAGTGCCAGGGGCTTAGACGGGGCGGAGTTTGTAAGGAGCATCCAGGAGGGCTTCTTAAAACAATATGCAGACAGTCCAACTAGGGAAGGGGCGGTACTGGACCTGGTATTGGGGAATGAGCCCGGCCAGGTGGTAGATGTTTCAGTAGGGGAGCATTTCGGTAACAGTGACCACAATTCAGTAAGTTTTAAAGTACTGGTGGACAACGATAAGAGTGGTCCGAGGATGAGTGTGCTAAATTGGGGGAAGGCTAATTATAACAATATTAGGCGGGAACTGAAGAACATAGATTGGGGGCGGATGTTTGAGGGCAAATCAACATCTGACATGTGGGAGGCTTTCAAGTGGCAGTTGAAAGGAATACAGGACCGGCATGTTCCTGTGAGGAAGAAAGATAAATACGGCAATTTTCGGGAACCTTGGATGACGAGTGATATTGTAGGCCTCGTCAAAAAGAAAAAGGAGGCATTTGTCAGGGTTAAAAGGCTGGGAACAGACGAAGCCTGCGTGGAATATAAAGAAAGTAGGAAGGAACTTAAGCAAGGAGTCAGGAGGGCTAGAAGGGGTCACGAAAAGTCATTGGCAAATAGGGTTAAGGAAAATCCCAAGGCTTTTTACACGTACATAAAAAGCAAGAGGGTAGCCAGGGAAAGGGTTGGCCCACTGAAGGATAGGCAAGGGAATCTATGTGTGGAGCCAGAGGAAATGGGCGAGGTACTAAATGAATACTTTGCATCAGTATTCACCAAAGAGAAGGAATTGGTAGATGTTGAGTCTGGAGAAGGGGGTGTAGATAGCCTGGGTCACATTGTGATCCAAAAAGACGAGGTGTTGGGTGTCTTAAAAAATATTAAGGTAGATAAGTCCCCAGGGCCTGATGGGATCTACCCCAGAATACTGAAGGAGGCTGGAGAGGAAATTGCTGAGGCCTTGACAGAAATCTTTGGATCCTCGCTGTCTTCAGGGGATGTCCCGGAGGACTGGAGAATAGACAATGTTGTTCCTCTGTTTAAGAAGGGTAGCAAGGATAATCCCGGGAACTACAGGCCGGTGAGCCTTACTTCAGTGGTAGGGAAATTACTGGAGAGAATTCTTCGAGACAGGATCTACTCCCATTTGGAAGCAAATGGACGTATTAGTGAGAGGCAGCACGGTTTTGTGAAGGGGAGGTCGTGTCTCACTAACTTGATAGAGTTTTTCGAGGAGGTCACTAAGATGATTGATGCAGGTAGGGCAGTAGATGTTGTCTATATGGACTTCAGTAAGGCCTTTGACAAGGTCCCTCATGGTAGACTAGTACAAAAGGTGAAGTCACACGGGATCAGGGGTGAGCTGGCAAGGTGGATACAGAACTGGCTAGGCCATAGAAGGCAGAGAGTAGCAATGGAGGGTTGCTTTTCTAATTGGAGGGCTGTGACCAGTGGTGTTCCACAGGGATCAGTGCTGGGACCGTTGCTCTTTGTAGTATATATAAATGATTTGGAGGAAAATGTAACTGGTCTGATTAGTAAGTTTGCAGACGACACAAAGGTTGGTGGAATTGCGGATAGCGATGAGGACTGTCGGAGGATGCAGCAGGATTTAGATTGTCTGGAGACTTGGGCGGAGAGATGGCAGATGGAGTTTAATCCGGACAAATGTGAGGTAATGCATTTTGGAAGGTCTAATGCAGGTAGGGAATATACAGTGAATGGTGGAACCCTCAAGAGTATTGAAAGTCAAAGAGATCTAGGAGTACAGGTCCACAGGTCATTGAAAGGGGCAACACAGGTGGAGAAGGTAGTCAAGAAGGCATACGGCATGCTTGCCTTCATTGGCCGGGGCATTGAGTATAAGAATTGGCAAGTCATGTTGCAGCTGTATAGAACCTTAGTTAGGCCACACTTGGAGTATAGTGTTCAATTCTGGCCGCCACACTACCAGAAGGATGTGGAGGCTTTAGAGAGGGTGCAGAAGAGATTTACCAGAATGTTGCCTGGTATGGAGGGCATTAGCTATGAGGAGCGATTGAATAAACTCGGTTTGTTCTCACTGGAACGAAGGAGGTTGAGGGGAGACCTGATAGAGGTATACAAAATTATGAGGGGCATAGACAGAGTGGATAGTCAGAGGCTTTTCCCCAGGGTAGAGGGGTCAATTACTAGGGGGCATAGGTTTAAGGTGAGAGGGGCAAGGTTTAGAGTAGATGTACGAGGCAAGTTTTTTACGCAGAGTGTAGTGGGTGCCTGGAACTCGCTACCGGAGGAGGTAGTGGAAGCAGGGACGATAGGGACATTTAAGGGGCATCTTGACAAATATATGAATAGGATGGGAATAGAAGGATACGGACCCAGGAAGTGTAGAAGATTGTAGTTTAGTCGGGCAGCATGGTCGGCACGGGCTTGGAGGGCCGAAGGGCCTGTTCCTGTGCTGTACATTTCTTTGTTCTTTGTTCTTTGTCCTACCCAGTGGAGCTGGTTTTGAGTGATTAGCACCACAATGTTGGGCATGTTGGCTTGGGAGAGGATGCTGTCGTTGGACTGCCTTTCTCACTGCCATGTTAGGTGAAACGCACAAACGGAATACTGATGGTGCTGCTTCCCCAATGCTTTGAGGTGCCTGCTGTAGGTTGTCCAAGTCTCAGAAGCACATTGGAGCGTGGGGATCACTCCTGCCCTTAAACCATGACCTTAGTCTTGGGTTTGAGAACCTTGTCCTCTAAAAACATTCTTTCCCTCGGTCAGCTGAAAGCTAAACTGGCATTATTCAATTCATTGCAGATTTTTGAACTACAATATTTATTTAAGTGGCAAGATCCTCCAAAAGGGTTAAAAGCAAACGTAATAACTGAGATATCTTAAAAGGAAATATCTTATTTAGCTGCAAGCTTTAATTAGGTTCCTAAGTAATTCATCCTTAGTTAATGCAACCTTTCATTTCCTGTTGCCAGCACGGCTGTATTCTTAAAATTTAGTGAAGTTTACTTTTGCACTGATAAGCATGTTGCCAGGCAGCAGACAATCCAATGTCTCGAGATGCAGAGGCAAAGCTTTTTGTTTCTTCCCAGGGAGGCTATTTAATTGCCTTGATAGGAAACAAATGACAAGGTTACTCAGGAGTGCAAAAAGCCACTTCAGGTTCAGGAACATGGTCCAGGCCATAGTGCAGGTGAAGGACCACACTCTCCACCTCTCTTAAATTAACCATGATAAATCCATAAAAGACACTTGAGACAGATGCGTGCTGAATTACCCTGTATTCTGTGCACTTCACAATCTGGAATCATCGGTGGCAGTCCCTCGACTTAAGTCCATACCTAATGCACTACGGAAATGGTTAGTGATTTCTGCAAACAAAGAAATGCATTAACCGGCACCCAACCTCCCGCGTCATTATCACAGTGAGAGAGATGCATATGCTCTCCAGATGAGGATCGCCTACCCACCATGAATTCACCAGGAATTGAAGATTAATCTCTGAGACATGACTGGGGAGCAAACCCGCAGGAAAATAAGAGGAACATTCTAAAAATAATACATCTCAGGCATTTGTTTGTTATTCAAAACAAAATGTTGGAGCTGGAGACGAAAGGATGCTTGATTGGTGATCAAGGATCATCCAATTAGGTAATGAAACGTCTGCTTGTTTTCATGAAATGTGTGCGGGAAGGCGCTGTTCCATGAGGTTGAGCACATTGAGCACCCAATGGGAAAGAGTGTATGCATGAGTCAGTTGGAGGGAGGAGGTCGTGTGGCAAAACCTCCAGCAATATAATGCGAACAGAGTCTACAACCTTACTCCAGGTCAACTTCACCAAACAAACATCGGGCATGAAGTGCATTTTAATGTAAATGTTGGTGTCGATTTATTTTCCCCTCGTTCCCCTTTCTTTAAAAAAATACTATCGTCATCTTCGCTTTTGACGAGGCAACAAGTTTAAATGTTGGTCCAAAGTTGAATGTTGTGAGGCTGATAACCTCATGAGAGATTAGTGACACAAGAAGTGATTTTTGTGATTTGTGATATAAATGACTCAAGCGGATTAGAGTTAATCTGCCAGAGGTGATGAATCTTCATCCTGAGTTAGTCAGTCTTTTTCCACTATTTTCAGATTTATATTTTTGCTTCCCCCTCTCCCTGACCCACAATACTGCTCAAGGTGAAAGAGGATAGTGTGTGGGTTTGGTGGTGAAGGGAGAATTTAATACCGTCCTGTTATCTGCTGCATAGGGTTAGCAGGGACCACTGGCAGTTTGTCACATCAAGAGATAAATGCAGGTAACCAAGACTCAAAACCTGCAAATGCACCAGTGTTAATATCAGGTATGGCTCAGTGGGTGCCACTCTCTCATCTGTGTTAGAAGGGCAGTACAGTGGCACAGTGGTTAATAATCATAGACTTTACAGTGCAGAAGAAGGCCATTTGGCCCATCGGGTCTGCACCGGCCCTTGGAAAGAGCACCACACTCAAGCATACATCTCTACCCTTTTTGGACATTAAGGGCAATTTAGCATGGCCAATCCACCTAACCTGCACATCTCTGGACTGTGGGAGGAAACCGGAGCACCGGGAGGAAACTCACGCAGACACGGGGAGAATGTGCAGACTCCGCACAGACAGTGACCCATGCTGGGAATCAAACCTGGGACCCTGGAATTTGAAGCAACAGTGTTAACCACTGTGCTACCGTGCTGCCCCTGCTGCCTCACAGCGCCAGGTTCAATTACGGCCTTAGGTGACTGTGTGGAGTTTGTACATTCTTCCTGTGTCTGCATGGGTTTCTACCGGGTGCTCTAGCTTCTTCCCTCAGTCCAAAGATGTGCAGGTTAGGTGGGGTTTGGGGGATAGGGTGGGGGCTGGGCCTAGGTAGAGTGTTCTTGGTAGTGTTGTTGCAGAACCAATAGGCCGAATGGCCTTCTTCTGCACTGTAGGGATTCTAAAGTTGTAAGTTCAAGCTTCACCCCAAGGGTTTGAGCATAAAATCAAGCCTGATACTCACAGTGTAGTACTGGAAGAGTGCTGCACTATTTGCGCTGCTGTCATTTGAATGAGATTTTTGTTTCTCAAATGGATGCAATCCTCGTTTCTTTTACAAAAGGTAAATTTTCCATTCAGACCCACTGACTCTTCGGTTCAGCAATTATTTGCTAACACAGAACATATTCAAAAGCTCCCTGAAGACTGGTCTGTGCTTTCCAGCTATGCTAATAATAATCGCATTTTGTCACAAGTAGGCTTCAATGAAGTTACTATGAAAAGCCCCTTGTTGCCACATTCCGGCGCCTGTTTGGGGAATTGTACCCGCACGGCTGCGTTGTTCTGTATTACAAGCCAGCTGTTTAGCCCACTGTGCTAAACCAGCCCCTGTTAGGCTACAAGGCAAGCGTTTAAACCCCATCAGGCTAATTGAACATGTACTATGCTCCTGCAGTCCATACTGATTTCCCTTCAACACGTTTCACATCCCTAAGCGTTCATGCATTGAAACTCACGAAACTGGTTTGAAAATATTCCTACAATTGGTGTTAAATACTGGCTTACGGTTTAAAGTAATGTCCCTCGACCTTTGTCAAATTGTCTGGTTACAGCCTTCAGGAAGCTCTCAAATGTCTGTTACACCAATTTCAGATCTCACTTCCTGTAAGACTCTTGGATGCAAGTTGTCTGGCCTGGACTGTCTATTTTAAAAGCGTTTAGCCTTTTTCTAATTATATCCAACATTAACTCAATACCATTTGGCTACTTCTTTGCTATTTCTGGAAATCGTGATACTTAACTTAAGACACGTTTCCTCCTCTTCCTGGATCATATTTACTCTTCTTCATTCATCCCCAGCTTTTAGTTTTCCACATCAATTTCTGGTAGATCAATATTCTTTTTTCTTCTCTATTTACTTGCTGCGTAGATATAATCTTAGAAATGAAAGTTTCATGGTGGCTAAGCAACCAACTCTCCTGGAATTGCTGTGCCCCGATTGAGTTGTGTTGCAGGAATCCCAGCCACTTCTGGCTTGAGTTCTGCACAAACAGGCCGCAGGCCAAACCTGGTCCACGTGATTCACAATCACACCAATAGCCCCATTGCTCAATGTTTTTTATCTGAATGGGTTCCTGCCACACCAATGTTTCATAGATTATCATAGAATTTACAGTGCAGAAGGGGGCCATTCAGCCCATCGAGTCTGCACCAACTCTTGGAAAGAGCACCCTACCCAAGCCCACACCTCCACCCTGTCCCCATAACCCAACCCAACACTAAGGGCAATTTTGGACACTAAGGGCAATTTATCATGGCCAATCTACCTAACCTGCACATCTTTGGACTGTGGGAGGAAACCGGAGCACCCGGAGGAAACCCACGCACACACGGGGAGGATGTGCAGACTCCGCACAGACAGTGACCCAAGCCGGAATCGAACCTGGGACTCTGGAGCTGCGAAGCAATTGTGCTATCCACAATGCTACCGTGCTGACCCTTACACTTACCCAATTAGCCTTCAGAGAACTACAGTGGCAGGAAATAATTTCCTGGAGATTTTCCAAGATGAAACACCATTAGGAAATAGAGATTGTAAAAACGCGACCATTATATGGATTATACAGAATCTACAACACAGAAACTGGCCATTTCACCCCAAATGGTCCTTAGTCAGTCTTCATATTCCACATGAGTCTTCTCATTATCTATTTACCTCTTCCCACCAAATCCCTCTGTTCCCTTCTCCTTCAGATAGCTTACAGATGTTATCTATCTGCAGTGCATTGTTTGAATGGCTGACAGAAGTAAATTCAGTAGTCTCTTTCAATGCTGAATTGGATAAATGCTTCAAGTAAACAAAATTCAGGGCTATGGGGAAATAACATGGGAGTGGGACTAATTGGATAGTTCTTTCAAAAAGCTGGCAGAGACAGGAAGGACCAAACTTACAATCTGATTAATCTGCTTTAACTACTCCATGTGCAGCAAGTTTCAGGTTTGCACCACTCCCTGATGCAATTAAATTCTTCCTGAATCCTTCATTTGATTTGTTAGTGGTTTCTTATATTTATGCCTCCTCTTTTTCTGGGCTCACCAGAAGTTCCTCCAGTAACACCCTATTGAATCCTTGCAGAACTATAATCATCCTCACAATGAGTTTCAACTCAGTTTTTGTACAGCCAGCAACAAAAGACTGCCTTATTTATTTATCTATCACTCATCTCATTAGACCTAATGAGAACATCTTGGGAGAATTCAATTTTCAAGGCTTGTTCTGGCACTAAAGCAAGCCTTGTTTTACCTTATTCTAAAACTGACTGCACTGGGACAGAGTTACAGATAGCATCATCATATCCACAAAGAAGGTGATAGTGCAACACATGGGGTTAACCTTCACAGAATAGTTAATTACACTTACTAGCTACTGGCATGCACACAAACCTATGCAAAGTGTCTTAAAGGTAAGGCACATTCACTCCTCAAGAAATGTATTCAGAGGAAGACATACACTTCCCTCATAGTGTGAAGGAGATGTCATTCTGGGTTGGGGACAAATAAAGCAACAAAAATGTGCTATTAGAATATTCAAGCTTGTGGAGTAAAGGTGGGAGCTCATCTCCTTGTTACAGTCCAGCCACCATGCAGAGACCAAGACATGGACTTTCCATGTGGTTTCTGCCCAGGTAACAAAGGAATCTGGTCAGAGGGAAATGAAACAGTGGAAAAATGTTTGTGGAATTTTAGGTGTGAGTTGCAGCCGTAAACACCTGCGACTGGATATTTTGTACGATCTTTCAAATGTTCCTTCCCAGAAGCAGAGCCTGCCCACAAAGCTGACCATGCCCCCTGGTTGATATGATGAGCTTTCGATGATTGATCCCCTTCAACAGTGGTCAACATATAGGATCCACTCAGGTACACAGGCACCTGTGTACACGTTAATCCATCATTGTTACTTCAAATTCAGTTTTAGTTAACTAGTAAACTGACCAGATCAATTGAGTACAATTGATGTGTACATGGTACTTAAAACCTGCTGGTGGCCAGTTAGTTCAGATGATTCGGCGCCAGTAAACTCATGGTCATGGAATCGAATCGCTTGCTGCCCAGTGTGCCTATTCCAAAAGAAAAGGTGCAGAAGACTTGCAATCAGCAATCATTGAAGCCACACAGATGTATCCTGCTCTGCTGTAGTAATCAGTTAATTGAACACAACAGTGACCAACAGTCAACTGGAGCCAATTAAAAAGTTAGGCCAAAAATATTAAATCAGTCAGCTGAAGGATGACTCAATGCCAGGCAACTCTACTCTTCTTTGTGATGCTGGAGGATGCCCTGCGTCACTCACTAATTGATTATGATCAATAATATTGCTCGACTGTGTTTATTCATGGGAGATCTTATGCTCGGGCATTTGCTGATGTGTTTGCATAGAAACTTGGGCAAAACCATCGCAACTCTAGAGTAAACTTTGTGTGCAGCTCTTGGATCCCAGCCTAAAATCATGGAGGGTTTCTGGAAAGAGTGTGAAAGTAGCAGCTTTAGATGTCAAAGGTTTTCACACTTCATGCTATCGATTCTGGTGCATAATCAACAACTTGCTGTACTGCAGCGTGACACCATTTGTCCTACTACACAAATGGATAACCACGGGGTAATTTGACATAAGCTATTCTGTTCATTAGCTAATGAGAATGTCTAAGGGTATTAGCTCCAAATTCAATGGATATTTGAACTGAGGGTGGCCCAGAAGAGTTGTGCAGAAGAGCATGCAACAGGTTTCCTCCTTTCTAAATTCACAGCTTTGCTGAGTTACATTCCTAATGTCAACCGGTTCATCTGAGCATGTAGAAGAGACCAGAGACACTGCAAAAAGCAACCTTAAGAGGATGTTCAGCTAACATGCATGACATATCACCACCCTTCAGTTTCACTTCTCCAAGGCTGTGGTTGAAGTCCAATAACAATTTGAGTGCATAATCTAGGTTTCACTCAAACTAGAATATAAAGTGTTACAATGTCAGAAAGGTATCCTTTGGATGGGACATTACATTAAACCGTATTCACTCAAGTGAACACTAACGGTCACGAGGCATGAAGAGTAACAAAGAGCTCTTCATATTTGTCCTAGCCAACATTCCTCCCTCAACGAATATCAACATAAAACCCAGAATAAGTTATTCATCTCATCGCATTTTCGTGGTACATTTGCATTACAACAGCTTTTGCACCAAGAAAGTAATTAATCGTTTAAGCACTTCAGGTATTTTGTCAACCTAATGAAGTGTTGTATAAATACATTTTGTTTTCTCTTTCCAGTCAAAACAGCAACACAGGACACATGAAGGAAGATATCCATAATCTGTCCTCAGTGAAAGAATAAATAGCACAAAGATTATGAGGAGGATAAAGCTAAAAACACATGCATGAAATGGTATTTCAACAGTTCAAATAAATTCAGATGAATAATAATACATTTCATTTGAACTTGATGTGGTTTGGCACCAATCACATTGACACTGTGCCATGTACAAAACAAAAAGCAGGAACCAGTGCAAATTGTATTAGCTTTAAGGATTGCCACTATCCTAATTTTATTTGTCTGGATCTGGAACAGATGTTGCTCATCTTTGGTGTGTTATATGGTCAAAGCCCTTTGGAAAATTAGAGCAAATAAGTGCATGCAGTTTCTGAAAGACCAATTGATGGAATTAACAAAGCAATAGATAAAGAAGACAGCAGTGGAAGGGTTTAAATCCTGAACAAGGCTATTTAGATCACACTTAATGAAATGAAAATGAAAATCGCTTATTGTCACAAGTAGGCTTCAAATGAAGTTACTGTGAAAAGCCCCTAGTCGCCACATTCTGGCGCCTGTTCGGGGAGGCTGTTACGGGAACCAAGATGTCTTCCACCTGACTGCCAACAAAGCCAAAGAATTTCTTGGCTGTTGCCAACCCCATTGTCTGTCAAACCATAATCCTTTCAGTGTTCCACCACAGGCTAAATTCAGTCGGGCGGCACCTTGACCCTCTGCTGAACCCCGATCAGCTTCTTCCTCCTGCATCCGATAAAGCACCAGTAGTCCTTTCTTCCTTCTGAGTTTTAATACTCTCTCTGCCATTGAACGCCCAGGACACTGATCGATTTCTCATTAGGTGCCAGCTGTGAAAATCCTGCCTCTGGATCAGAAGTTGGGTTCATGTTGCCCTTCAGAGCCTTCAGCACATCATGAGAGTTCTGAACTGTCAGAGGTGCCCCTTGGATGAGAAATTAAACCAAGGTCCAAGCAGTCCTAACAGGGAACTATAAAGGAACATATGCCACTATAATGAAGAAGATCTGGTGAGTTCTCCCCAGTGTCTTGCCAGTGTTCATCTCTTCAACCAATAAAGACATAAAAATAGATAATCCGATCTTTATCATGTTGTTACTTGTAGGAACTTGCTGTGCTCAAATTGGCTACCACGATCCCTACATTACAACAGGGGGGCTGTTCTGTGTTGTACTGTTCTATGTCTCTGACTACACTTCAAATGCATTTCAGTGGTTGTAAAGCACTTTGTGTTATCCTGAGATTATGAAATGTGCTATATAAATGCAACTTTATCATTCTCTTTATACAAGAAAAAATGTTGACATGTAGCTATTGAGCAATGGTGCAAAATGTATATTTGTGTGAATGCTTTGGAATACCCTCTGTAAATCTCTCTGCATCTTTTCTTTTCCCGCTCCTCTACAGATGCTCCTTAAAACCTGAAACCTTTAAACACGTTTTTGGCCAATGATCCTAATAGCCCATTACAAGCCTTGGTGTCAAAATTATGTCTAATAATGCTCCTGTAAAGCACCTTGGCATGTTCCACTCCATTAATGATGTTACATAAAGACAAGCTGCTGCTGTGTGTACACTCATCAGGTGAAGACAGGGCCAGACTGGGCTGTGATGTCCACCATGGGAGAACAGCCTTTTCAAGACATGCTGCTTGGGTTCATAAACAAAGAAGATCCAACTGAAAGCCCCAGTGGGATTTTACCCTGGCATAAGTCACTGCGAGCAGATGAAGGAAAGAAATGCTGCAACAGTCTTGAAGCAGTTAAACAAGCTTTAGTGCAGCTGCCAGTGGCGTTCAGCCTAATCCATGTTCTGCGAGAAGTCTTGATCTACAAAAAAGGTTAAATATATCCAACTGATTGATAAATGACCTACCACAGAAGCACGTAATTGCCCAGATGGTCCAATAAGTGTCCCGGGGGCTTGGATAAGTTAATTTTGTGAGTCTTAAACCCTTTGCGTTTCCTTTTGTCTTGCAGTAGAAGAGAGCTAAAGGCAAAGGGATCCTTTTATACTTTGTCAGCTGGCTGTCTACATGGAGAGGTGATCCATCCAAGTGAAGTGACATTTCCATCTGCATCCAAATGCCATTACTCAATCAGATTCCATCACTAGTCACCGTCTCAATCTGTCTCATGAACTGGAGAACAGCATGTGAAGTGTGCCAGCATATGCAGATGATACAGACACCGGTGCAACACCAGAGGAGATACAGTTTCCACATTAAGAAACAAGCAAAATACACATCCCACTTTCACTGGTTAACACGAAATACCATATGGCTTTGAAACCACACATTCTCTCAGGCGTTCTCAAATTACTAGCAGGGATAGACAGCAGGGATTAAAACGCACCCTGTCCAAGTATCCTGGTTACTATTTACTTCTCAATCACTAAAACAGGTCATTTGCATCATTGCTGTTTTTGGAAAGTCTGCTGTGCCCTAATTTCCTATGCTATAACAGGGACTGCACTTCAAAAGTTCTTAATTGGCCATGACCTGCTTTGGGCTGTCCTGAATTCGTGAAAGGTGCCATATAAATGCAAATCATTTTCTTAGTATGTATATTGGTTCAAAGCTCGCCAGCTTTCAACATGCAACGTTTTATGCAGCCAGATGCAATTCCTGAGAAAATTTTCCAGAGAGACTGAAGCCAACTGCTGGGCAGAGCCCCCCCCCCCCAGTTAAAATGATGGACGTTCGTGGCATCTGGTGCATTAAATTTGCAATGAAGGTTGCCAACTCCGGGTGAACATACTCATGGAAACATCATCGCATGACCTCCTTCTAACTGTGACTGTGAACAACAACTCTCCACCCCCCCACCCTCTTCTCATTGGCTGTCCAAGATGTTCATTCTTATGCAAAAGTAAAATTATACTAAAGCGGATAGTGGGAATCCGAAATAAAGACAGACGATGCTGGAAATATGCAGCAGGTCAGGCAGCATCTGTGGAGGGAGAAACAGGGTTAACGTTTCTGGTGAAAGGTCATCGGCCTGAAGAACTTGGTTTCTCTTGATACTGCCTTGATCTGCTGAGCATTTCCGGTATTTGCTGTTTTCACTAATCTTCATTCTTATGACACCCTCCTAGACCAAAGTACAGACACTTTATTAACAATTTGATTATTCTGGACTGTCAGTCAAATATAGCCTTTTCATCCTTGTACAACAATCTTAAACTTAACAGAAGCTTGAAGATTTATTTTTAAGGCAACAGTTTTAGAAGCGCCTGTGACCTTTCTCCTGGGATCCTTGCAGCAGTGTCCTGAATATTGTTTTTTAACGCCTGAATTCCTGGAGATTCCAGGGCAAAGCTGGAGGGGTTGGCAACCTAACCGGGAGTTAATACGGGCAGTGGTGCTAACACCCCAATAACCATAACAGCATCCCAGGTTTACACCCAGCTGGGAGAAACCACTTGTTCAGCTTGCTCTCCATTGGACTAGAGACCCAGAACTTTCTCCACCTCTATTCTACTTGAGACTGGCGGCAAGTAATATAAACCCCAAGAAAGAGCAGGCTTGCATTTATAAGTGCCTCCAGATGATCCAAAGCACATTCAGACCAATTGAGTACTTTTCAAGTGTAGTCACACCCATAATTGTAGGAAATGCACCAGCCAATTTGCACACAGCAAGGTCTCATAAACAGCAATTGAGAAAATGGCTAAATCAGTGAGTCGCTTTATCATGTTGAATGAGTGACTACAGCGGTCAGGACACTGGAGGGAAATCCCCTTGCTCTTTAAAATAATGGAATAGGATTGCCTCACCCTATTAATACACCCTCCTACTTCTTTCTCCCTCATGTATTTATCCAGTTTCCTCTCAGATGCATCTATGCTATATTCGCTGCAATCATTCCATGTGGTAACAAGTTCCACATTCACACCTATTTGTCAAATAATCCTTGCTCACTCCTGTTAATCCCAGTGAGCCAAACACTTACTCCTAGTGTGCAGAATTTCCATTTCAGGAACAACACACAGCAATTCAAGTGTAAAATGCTCTCAAATTTACTGTACAGAGTCAGTGCAACAGCCATCTTTAACGCACACACACCCACATCCACTCCTCATTGTCACATTGACAAAACAAATTTGTTGGAATTTCAAATATTGTTTTTCTTCAGGATAAGCAGCTCATCCTATTAACTGCAAAATTCATACACATGTTCTTCCTTTAAACATGCTCTTCCTGTCATTGCCAAATTTGTGAGCTTAGCAGCCACAACTGCCATGATAGGAAAATGATGGGGAAATCACACAGCATGCTACGTGATAATACATGATAACAAGATGATAATACATGATACAAGATGTCAATGCTGAACTGGAAAGCACCTCAAGAGGAAATAAAAATTCCTTGAGAAAGTTTGAAAATGCAGTTGGGCTGCAATAGGATTAAATGTGGCAGCCATGGGGCAGGTTTCCTCTAGGTTAAATGCTAGCAAAATTTCTGATTTTGTTAAAAGAATTCAAGAGTGAAAGCCTTTTCGAATTACATGTGTATCATCTGGACTTGGCACTCAATTTGCGATAAAAACAATCCCTCTGAAATATTACTAATATCTGGTACAAATAAATTGTTTTGTGTTAACTAAAAGGTTTGATTTTTTTTTAAGGTAACAGAAAGAATGATCTCACCCACCGAGCCAGGAACAAAGTTTTAATTGGATACTTTTTTGACTTGAAATAAATCCTAGTGATCGTTAAAGAGTACATGGGTGGTCAAATGCATTATCAAGTGATAACAAGTTTAGTATCTACTATTCCCTCACAAAGGAAAGCTTACAATCTCTTGCTTGTGCTCCCATCCAGACCTGCCCCACACTCTCCATCCCGTCTCACCCCTGCTCTTCAGGGCCACCAGGCCCCACTTATCAGCCAGATATGATAATTACAAATACTGTTCTGTAATTGGCCAACAGATACCGAAAGGCAACATGAGTCCAATTCTTTTTTCCCTACCCCTTTTTGGTATGCTGTGCCTCCAAATGCATTAAAACAATATTTTTAAAAACTACTTTTTTTCAATTTCTTCAAAATTTAGAACGAAAAGACATTTATGTCCAAAAGTGCATTATAAGCATTGAAGTAGTTTTGAAGTGTAATTTGTGTTTCTGTAATCTGAAGTACAGGAGGCAATTTGCACGCAACAGGGCCCCACATACAGCAATGCGATGACTAGAGAACTATTTGTTTTTGGCAGTGGCATTGATTGAGGGGTACATGTTGGCCAGTAAACTGGGATAACTCCCCAGTCCTTGTTCGAAATAGAGCCTTGAAATTCTTTACATTTGCCCAAGAGAGCAGATGGGGCCTCTCATCTGAAAGATGGTATGTCCAACAGTGCAACAATCCTTCAGTACTACACTGGAGTGTCAGCCTAGATTTTCATTCTCAGCTTCCGGAGCAGGACTCGAACTCACAAACTTCTGATTTAGACATTGACATCGACATAGAATTTACACTGCAGAAGGAGGCCATTCGGCCCATCTGTTCTGCACTGGCCTTGGAAAGAGCACCCCACAGTCCACACCTCCGCCCCATACCCGTAACCCAGCAACCCCACCCAACCCTTTTGGACACTAAGGGCAATTTAGCATGGCCAATTAACCTAACCTGTACATCTTTGGACTGTGGGAGGAAACCGGAGCTCCTGGAGGAAACCCACACAGACACGAAGAAAACGTGCAGACTCCGCACAGCCAGTGACCCAAGCCGGAAATCAAACCTGGGACCCTGGAGCTGTGAAGTGACAGTGCTAACCATTGTGCTACTGTGCCACCCAGAGACAAGCATTCTACCAACTGCGCCACAGCTGAGAAAAGTTTTGTCCATTTATTATAAAACTTTTTGGAGATGGG
This sequence comes from Scyliorhinus torazame, assembly GCF_047496885.1. NCBI lineage: Eukaryota > Metazoa > Chordata > Chondrichthyes > Carcharhiniformes > Scyliorhinidae > Scyliorhinus > Scyliorhinus torazame. The sequence continues at coordinate 203,688,731 of NC_092708.1, read as the reverse complement.
AAACAAGACTGTTGCACTGGGCAGGGTGATTGGAGGATTAAAGATGTATGATGGAAGCTCCAGGAATATGCTCAGAGTTGGCAACCCAACCTGTCACTTATAATAAATAGTGTAGATAATGTCTGCCTGACATGAACAGTTGGCCACACTCCCTGGAAGTCAAAGCACAGGTCCTTAAAGTGAGGTTGCAAATAATAGAGAGGGATTTTGACCAAAATAATAATTTTTCCATTAGTGCACAGTTGATTTAAAATGCTTGACCATTGGTCCAAGCATAATGTTTTCTGGTGATCAGTTACCAGGATGTAACTGCACTGAAGGTCAGCCTCTGAGAAAAGTTGGCATTAAATTATGTAGTCAGGTGAAACGACTGTCACCCCAGCCTTAAAAGCAATCCAGTTAATCTTCTGCAAACGAAAAGGAGAAAAATCTAATTTTTCTACTAACCTGGGAAGGCTCTTGATGTTGAGGCTTCACTGACTATCAGCGATGTTCAATGGGTAGCCCCTCACCTCCCAGTCAGAAGAATGTGGGTTTGAACCCTGCTCTAGGCATTTGAACACAAAATTTAGGCTGCCACTTTATTGCGGAGTTGAAGGTGTTCTGCACAGTTGGGAGTGCCATCTTTCAGATAAGTTGTTAAATCAAAGCCGTCTGCCTCTTCAGGTGGATATAAACGTTTCCGAGGCATCATTTCAAAGAAGAGCCAGGGAGATCTCTGTAATAACTTAGATCAGGCCTTTGAGATTGGCCAATTGAAATACGAGTTCCCTCATTAGTGGCCCCATCAGGGAACCTCTTCTCCGTGTATAACAGGGAGTGTCAGACCCTCTGCGCTCCCAGTGTAGACAGCAAGCTGAATGCACATGGTTGTACTGCTGTTGGTTTTGTAAATAAAAGGAATTCTGGTGAAGGGACTTCCGCCTCCGTGGACTTATTACAATCCCTCCAGGGTATTGGCCAATATTTATCCCCCAACCGATCTTGCTAAAAACAAGTGGTGTGGTCATTATTGCATTGCTGGCGGCACAGTGGTTAGCATTGCTGCCTACGGCACTGAGGACCCGGGTTTTAATCCCGGCCCTGGGTCATTGTCCGTGAGGAGTTTGCACATTCTCTCCGTGTCTGCGCGGGTTTCGCCCCCACAACCCAAAGATGTGCAGGGTAGATGCATTGGCCACGTTAAATTGTCCCTTAATTGGAAAAAATAATTGGGTCCTCTAAATTTATTTTTAAAAACAAAAAAAATGATTGCATTTCTGTTTGCGGAAGCTTGCTTTGTACACAGTTGGGGGAAGATGGTGACATTGTGGTAATGCCACTGGACAAGTAATGCAAAGGCTCAGAATAATGCTGTAGGGTCAAATTTAAATTCAATGAATAAATCTGGAATATAAAACTAGCCTCAGCAATGGTGACCATGACAACTATCATCGATTGTTGTAAAAAAAACCATCTGATTCACTAATGTCCTTCAGGGAAGGAGTTTTGCCGTCCTTACCTGGTCTGGCCTGGATGAGACTCCAGACCCATTGCAGACCCAGTTGAGACTCTTAACTGCCCCTCTGAAATGGCCCAGCAAGCCCCTCAGTTTAAGGCAACAAATGCTGGCCTTGCCGGTGGAAACCACATTCCATGAAAGAATAAATAAAAAAATATTACAACACTTCAAAAATACTTATTTGGCTGTAAAACGTTTTGGGATGGTCTGAAGTCATGAAAGGTGCCATATAAATGCATTTATTTCTATTTTTCAAGTCACCTATTCTATTGCTGATGCTGCTGCAAAAGGATACAGGTCCCTGACGATCCATGACATTGTCAGTGAGATGCCATCATTGTAGCTGTACTGAAACAGCTTGGCTAGGGATGCAGCAAGTTCTGGAGCACTGAAGACTTGTGCTCCAGAACTTGCTGCATCCCTAGCCAAGCTGTTTCAGTACAGCTACAATGACGGCATCTCACTGACAATGTGGAAAATTGCCCAGGTATGTCCTGTACATAACTGACAGGATAAATCCAACCCAGCCAATTACTGCACCATCAGTCTACTCTCCATCATCAGCAAAGTGATGGAAAGAGTCATCAACAGTGCTATCAAGCGGCACTTACTCTGCAATAACCTGCTCACGGACGCTCAGTTTGGGTTACGACAGGATTACTCAGCTCGTGACCTCATTGCAGCTTTGGTTCAAACATGGACAAAAGAGCTGAATACTAGAGGCAAAAATGATTGCCCTTAACATTCGGGCAGAATTGGCTTTTCCGGTGGCAACCATGTAAATGGTCGCGAACTTCATGGCTCCTGCGCGGGGAAGTGTATTTCAACCCGGTAACCCCGATTGGACGGCCAAATGCGGCTGGAATTTTTGTCAAACTCTGAAGGAAGAAAGAGGCAGAAGCTGAGAGCAAGGGAGCCACTGTAGGTGGTGATTGTGTGGATGCACAAGATTTTGGACAAGAAGATAGTGAGGTGGGCCAAGGCGAAACGAGTCAGTGAATGGGAAGGGAAATCGAGGCCGGATTTACCAGGACATTGGCTGTGAGCTGGTGGAGAGGCGTGCAGGCTTCAACAAGGCCAAGGCGGTGTTGTACAGACGATCGGTTCGGTTTGGGGTGCTGTACCCGGCCTGACTCTAGGTCACTCATGATGGCTGGGAGTATTATCTTGAGACGCCAGAGGAGGCCAATGACTTTATAAGGGACTATAAGCTGGGGGAGAACTGAGGGGAGGTACAGGACTGAGAAGTTAAGTCTTAGAAAGTGGGAGTTTACTGTTGTTTTGGGTTGCCGATTGGGGGGGGGGTGGGTTCTAGAAGCTGTAAGTTTAAGGAGGGGGCAATCCTTTCACCCACCCCATCTTTTGTTTTTTGGGAGGTTATTTGTGAATTCTGGTGTTTTTTTGTGTAAGGGGTGTGTTAGATGTGGCACTTCTTTGGGTTGTGTTGACGGTTGTCCTTACTCAGGGTCTTTGGAAGTCTGTTGCGCAGGCTAAGGTGGGGTTGGTGGGGGGGGGTGATGTACTGGGGCCTTCAGGCAGGAGTCAGCATGCTAGCAAGCAATGCTAGTGAACGGAAGTGTGGTGGGGGAGGAAGCCGCAAGGGTTGGCCAGTTTGGGTGGGGGGGCAGTGCGACGTGGCAGGTTTGGAGGATGAACGTAATCATGGGCGGGCCAGTGGACCATCTTTGATGGGCCCAGTTCAGAGTGGGATCGGACGAGGCAGAACCAAAGGGGGATGATGGCGGACGATAGAGGGGGAGGAGGCGCAAGCTTCCGGTAAGAATTGTGACATGGAATGTCCGCGGGTTAAACAGACCGGTCAAGAGGTTCCGGGTTTTTGCACACCTGAAGTGTTTGGGAGCAGAGGTGATTTTCTTGCAGGAGACACGTCTCCAAGCGAAGGATCAGGTTAGGCTGAGGAAGGGATGGGTGGGATAAGTATTTCACTCGGGGTTTGACTCAAAGTCGAGGGGGGTAGCCATTTTGTTGAGCAAGAAAACGGGTTTGTGCGGCCAGGGAGGTGCGAGATCTTGGGGGGGGGGAGGAAGCTTTGTGATAGTGAGTGGGGTGTGAGAGGGGACGCCGGTGGTGTTAGTCAATGTTTATGTGCCGAACTGGGATAGATGCGGGATTTGTAAAGAGGGTAGCAGGGACGATTCCGGACTTGGATTCACACCAGCTGATCATGGGAAGGGGTTTTAACTGCATGATGGATGCGAAGGAGGACAGGTCGAGCCCCAAGAGGATGGTGAGTGAGCTGGGAGGGCATATGGATAGAATGGGGATGGTGGAGCCGCGAAGGTTCAGGAACCCGGAAGGGAGCTCTCCTTTTTCTCACACATGCACAAGATTCTTTTTTGTGGTCAGTCGGGCGGTGCACCAGAGGTTATTGTATCAATTGATGTGGAGAAGACCTTTGACGTGGTGGAGTGGAGGTACCTGTTCAAAATTCTGGGTATGTTTGGGTTTGGGTCGAAGTTTGTAGTGTGAGTGCGTCATTTGTATGCATCCCCGGTAGCAAGTGTGCATACAAACAAGACGAGTTCAGGGTGTTTTGGGCTTCACAGGGGAACGAGGCAGGGGTGCCTGCTGTCACTGTTGGTTACTGCGCTGGCGATTGAGCCCTTGCTGATGGCCCTTCGGGGGTTGGCCAAGTGACGAGGGATTGCGAAAGGGGGCAAGGAGCATCAGGTGTCACTGTATGCAGATAACCTGCTGATGTTTGTGTCGGACCCGCTGGAGAGTATGGGCATAATTACAGGCCCGTTAGGGAGGTTTGGGGCCTTTTCGGGGTATAAGCTGAAGTAGGGAAGAGCGGGATGTTCCCACTGAATGCGGCGGGGTGTCGGGCCAATTTGGGGGCACTACCATTTAATGGCAAGAGGGTGGTTTAGGTATTTGGGGATTCAGGTGACACATGAGTGGGCCACATGCACAGGTGGAACCTAACAGCATTAGTGGAGGAGGTTATGGTCAAGAGGTGGGATGATTTTCACTTGACGTTGGTAGGGAGGATGTTGGAGGTAAAAATGAATGTGCTGCCAAGGTTCCTGTTTGTCTTTCAGACCCTCCCAATCTTTCTCCCCAAGGCCTTCTTCCGGGAGGTGAAGGCACTGGTTTGAGTTTATATGGGTGGGGAAGGTACCGAGGGCAAAGAGACCACTTCTACAGAGGCAAAAAGGAGGGGTTGGTGTTCCCGAACCTGATGTATTATTACTATGCTGCGAGTGGGATGTATGGGAAGTGGAGGGAGGCGGGGCTGTAGCAGATTAGGGATATGTTCTTGGAGGGAAAGTTTGTGGAGCTGGACAAGCTGCGGGACAGGTTTGAACTGCTGAGGGGCAGTGAGTTTAGGTATATGCAGGTGAGGGACTGTGGTAAACCACTGTTGCACCTGTATTAGGTGATGTACAGTAGCTACAGGTGCGCCGCTAGTCCCTGCCTGCTGGCTCTGCCCAGGAGGCGGGGTATAAATATGTCTTACTGTCAAGATCTAACAAATGCTGTTAGCTCTGCTTCTCAACAGGTGTTAGCTGCGTGGGGAGATCCTCCAGAAGGTGGGCACGACCTGGTGCCTGGTGAAGAAGTGTACGTTAAAAAGCTGCAAAAGGAACCCTTAGGATCAAAGTGGGAAGGTCCTTTCGTACTCCTTCTCACCACCCAATCCGCTGTGAAGTTAAAAGGAAAGAAAAGTTGGATTCACGCATCACACGTGAAGCGCGCATACAAGTAAAATGTTTGCCGCAGTTTTAATTTTCAGTTATTTGATTGGCTTTGTGAACATTGTACCAGAACTGAATAAGAACACATTCCTTTACACATCTACGATATATGCTAAAAACTTTAAGATTTCCAATTGTTGGGTATGCATTGCAACCCCTACTAACTCAGGGGAGAGTATTCCCTTTCTAACTATTCCCTTTAATGCTTCAGAAACGGCAGAATGGTACATCTATCAAAGTGTCCCTCACTCTGTGGTGATCCGTTCTGGAGCATATTCATGTGAAAAAGGAAGGTTCCAGATTTGCATCCAAAAATATATTAATTTATGGAAATCTGCAGGTTATCCACTAAATACCTTTTTAGGTTGGCACCAACTTAAATATAACCCTAACCAAAAACCTCAACATCTTAACCTCCCAACTAATAGTAAACAAAACGGATCAATTTGCTTCATGAGTAAGAACCCTAAAGGGATACAAATGGGTAATAGTATTTGTACTAATTATGTAGATGTATAAATGTACAAACGATCTCTTACAAAGAGTTCTGCGGTCCTCAAGGATAACAGGCATACCTAATCTCAAAAATAATAAAACATTCGAAGACCGATGGTTCTTAGAAAATATTTACTTATATTCTGCTTATAATGGAACTTATTTTATTTGTGGTAATAAAGCATATCCCTGGCTCCCAACATCCTGGTCAGGATCTTGCTATTTAGGATACATTGTACCGGCCATTCGTCATGTAATTGATTTTCCTCATGCTTCAGAAGCAGTTGCTCGAAGAAATAAACGTTCCATTTTCTTAAAAGATGCAATTTTTGATAGAATGATTCCTTTCTATCGGGAAATGAGGATGGAGAATAAATTGAATAAAATAACAACCATCATACAAAACGTAGCAGATTACACCGCCACTGCCCTAGATAAAATTTCTGACGAAATGCGAGCAATTCGAACCGTGGTATTACAAAATCGAATGGCACTTGACTATGTGCTAGCTGAAAAAGGTGGCACTTGCGCCCTGATTGGTGCAGAGTGTTGCACTTTCATTCCCGATAACTCTAAAGAAGTTAAAGATTTGGCATTACATATCCAAAAAGAAATCAAAAAACTTGATCCACCCCAATTTATCTCACTCTGGGATAAAATTTGTGGGTGGCTTGAACACACTGGAATATCCACAATAAGAATAATCCTATTCTCCTGTGTAGCTGCATTCATCATTTACATAACATACCAATGTGCTAAGTGCATAAAAAAACTATTCGCTAAACGCAGGGGACCAACTATCAGAATGATTCAAACTAACCCAACTGTACCCGCAATTGATGAACTTGAGCTGAAATACTATTATTGAAATGTTACTGATCAATCAACTATTTGACTATTATTAACATATTGTATAATTTATTAATACTGAATCAGTAGGATCAAATTTGATTAATTTATTAATTATAATTATTTTGACTGTATTATTAACATTGTATAATTTATTAATACTGAATCAGTAGGGTCAAATTTGATTAATTAATTAATTATAATAATTATTTTGAAATGCCTGTTGTATTTTAAGTGTCCATTTTATTGTTTAAAACTGCAATGATTCTTTGCGCTTTTACCTATCCTATCGCATTAATGATGTATTTAATCTTTTCTGATATATCTCACTTAATTTTTCGATTTATCAAAGGGCCAACTGTAGAAGCCAGGTATTTCGAATACAACTAGTATAGGTAAAAGATAGCTGTTTAAATACTCATTTTAAAAATGAGAATTTTAGCACACATAAATTCAGGACTTCAACATGATACATGAAACAGCATAAAATTCCATCATAGATTATAACAGCACAGTTGCAAAATAATTTGACACTGTTTGTGCTAATTGTCAAGGACAAGGACTGAATACCATAGCAACATGAAGGCACCATTGTCCACAATGCAGATAACAGCTAAGCTTGCTTAAAACCAGTCTATTGCTGGTAAAGATTAGCAGAATATCACATTCCATAACATGTAGACATGAAACAATTAAAAAGCTGATGTTGCATATTGAAGATGGACGGCTTGCCATCAAATCAAATGTGTTTGAGTCTAACCCAAGACAATTAGGATTATATTGGGGTGTGATTAGATGACTTAAGACATATATGAAAGTGTATAACTGAAACGTTTCCGCCCGCCATTTTAGAGATGTCTTTTGGGGGTTCTACCAGTCTGTGTCAGTGATGTAATGAACTTTTGACTTTGAGTTTGAGTTTAGCTGAAGATTAGCTTTCTCTCTCTCTTCATGTTTCATTGCCAGACTTTGACCGTTTAAAAGTTACTTTCGAGCTGTCTGTAGTCAAAAAAGATAATGTCTGTAATTCTCTGAAAGCTTCGAATTGTCTACGAATTGCCTTTTAAATGACTTTCAAATTGTAATCAAGCAACTACAAATAAAACAATTCTTTTTGGCACCTGAGAAGTTTTAACTGAAGTTTCTGCTGAGTCCCAGTATTCGCAAAGTGCTACTGGTAACCGAATAGCAGAAATAATATAAATTCCTTCAACTTTACACAGTCGAATAATACAAGGAATCGAACAACTTGGCATAGTTCAGAAATATTACAAATCTTACAACTTGTCATATTGCGCCAGGACTTTGATTCATCAACTAAGCTTCCCCCAAACTTGGCGTAGTTCGACAGGTTAAGATCCCATCAATTAAAGATTCCTACAGTCCTCCAGCCAGCAGCCATTTCGCCAGCTGCTGTGGGAGGCCACACATCTGATAGCAATAAAGCCTCAGTTGGATTCAACTATTGCCTTTGTCCAATTGATTGTGCCTCAATTTATTGCTATCAGTTTCTAAGGATGGACCTCCGTATCAAACCGGATCGCCTGCAGCTGTATCCGCACTCAAGCGATGCCAGAAAGGACTTCCAGCACTGGTTAGCTTGTTTCGAGGCGTATATCAACGCGGCGCCGACCCCCGTTCCGGAGGCTCAGAAGATTCAGATTTTATATTCCAGGTTAAGCTCCAGTCTTTCCATTAATCCAGGACGTGCCAAACTACGCCGAAGCCATGACTATATTCAAGGACAAATACGCACAGAAAACGAACACGCTCTTCGCCAGGCACGCACTCGCCACTCGCTCTCAACTCCTTGGTGAGTCCATAGAAGACTTTTGGCGGGCCCTAATCCCACTAGTCAGGGACTGTGACTGTCAGGCCGTTACGGCCACAGAACACTCAGACCTCCTTATGTAGGACGCTTTTGTGACCGGAATTGGGTGAGATCTCATACGCCAGCGACTCCTAGAAGGGACCACGTGCAACCTAGCAGAGACTAAAACGCTAGCGATCTCCATGACGGTCGCCCTGCGCAACGTCAAGTCCTACACCCCCAGCCGCGCGGCCCACCCCTCCTACGCTTCGTGGGCCCCACAAACAGCCGCCCCAACGGGGGCACTGCCCACCCAATACATCTGCGCTGCATGCCAGCCAGCAAACCCCGGGGGCCGGCCCGCGCGGCCCTTTGTAAAGCCTGCGAGAAGAAGGGCCACTTCGCCGTGGTGTGCCAGGCCTGCTCAGTAGCCGCTATCGCCCCCACCTCCCTCGGTCATGGACAATGGGCACCGCCAGCCCCCCCCCAGACCACGTGCAGCCAGTGGGCGCTGCCATCTTCCCCTCCGCGCAACACGTGCGTTCCATGGGAGCCGCCATCTTGTTCCACTCCCGCAACGTGCATTCCATGGGAGCCACCATTTTGTAACCATCAAGATCTTTGGGCGCCGCCATCTTGTCTACCCCTCAGCACATGGGCACCACCAGCGTTCCAGGACTCGGGCTCACCTACCGCCCCATTATCCGACACCAGCGACGACCAACCAAGACTCGCCTCCATGTCAATCGACCAGTCTCGTCCGCATAACCTGACCAACGCATCCACCAACGTGAAAGTCGACGGACACGTAACCTCTTGCCTGCTGGACTCCGGGAGCACCGAAAGCTTCATACACCCGGATACGGTAAGGCACTGCTCCCTCACAATACACCCCACCAACCAAAAAATCTCCCTGGCCTCGGGATCCCATTGCGTAGCGATCCAGGGGTACTGCACGGTCACGCTCACAGTCCAGGGCGTAGAATTCAGCGGCTTCCGCCACTACGTCCTCCCAAACCTCTGCTCTGCACTAATCCTCGGTCTGGACTTCCAGTGCAACCTCCAGAGCCTAACTCTGAAATTCGGCGGGCCTTTACCACCCCTTACTGTGTGCGGCCTCGCGACCCTAAAGGTCGACCCACCTTCCCTCTTTGCCAATCTAACTCCAGATTGCAAACCCGTCGCCACCAGGAGCAGACGGTACAGCACCCAGGACAAGACCTTCATCAGGTCCGAAGTCCAGCGGCTGCTTCGGGAAGGCATCATCGAGGCCAGCAACAGCCCCTGGAGAGCTCAAGTGTAGTAGTTAAAACTGAGGAGAAACACCGAATGGTCATGGACTACAGCCAGACCATCAACCGGTACACACAGCTCGACGCGTACCCCTCCCATGCATATCTGACATAGTTAACCAGATTGCACAGTACCAGGTCTTCTCAACGGTAGACCTGAAATACGCCTACCACCAGCTCCCCATCCGTAAATCAGACCGTTCATACACCGCCTTCGAGGCAGATGGCCGCCTATACCACTTCCTTAGGGTCCCCTTCGGCGTCACAAACGGGGTCTCCGTCTTCCAAAGGGAGATGGACCGAATGGTCGACCGGTACGGGTTGCAGGCCACCTTTCTGTACCTAGACAACGTCGCCATCTGCGGCCATGATCAGCAGGACTACGACGCCAACCTTGCTAAATGTCTCCACACCGCTACTCTCCTAATCCTCACTTACAACAAGGAGAAGTGCGTGTTCCGCACAAACCACTTAGCCATCCTCGGCTATGTGGTCCAGAACGCAGTTTTGTGGCCCAATCCCAACTGCATGCGCCCCCTCATGGAGCTCCCCCTCCCGGAGCTCCCCCTCCCCCCCTGCCCTCAAACGCTGCCTGGTGTTCTTCTCGTACTACGCTCAGTGGGTCCCAAACTATGCGGACAAGGCCCGCCCACTCATACAGTCCACCCAGTTTCCCCTGATGGCCGAGGCTCAACAGGCCTTCGCCCGGATCAGAACTGATATTGCCAAGGCCACAATGCACGCTGTAGATGAGACACTGCCCTTCCAAGTAGAAAGCGACGCATCAGACGTCGCCCTTGCCGCCACCCTCAATCAGGCAGACAGGCCCGTGGCATTCTTTGCCCGCACCCTTCATGCCTCAGAAATTCGGCACTCGTCCGTCGAAAAGGGGGCCCATTAAGTTTGTGTTAAGGGGTTCGGCTCAGGGGTTCACCAGGCGGTGGCAACCGTTCGTCGACTACCTCACAGACGGATAGAGGGAATGGAAAAGAAGTAGATAACAGCAGCAACCCGGGGGGAGGGGGGGGGAATCGGACGGACTCTCAGGGATGTTATTGTATATGTATAGGTGTTTGGTATATGTAATTGTATATTGGATTGTTGGATTGTATTTTTGGAGAGTATTTATTTTGGACAAGGCAGTTGCCATTTAGTTTAGTTTTTTTATTTTTGTTCATATATTACTTATTTATTTGTTTAAAACTGGCCACGGTTATTTATATTGCTTTATTGTTGTGTAAAAGAAACACGACGTATTGTTATGTTTGGCCAAAAAACTTGAATAAAATATATTTTTTAAAAAAAGAAAAGGGGGCCCAAGCTATCATTGAAGCTGTGTGGCATTGGAGGCATTACCTGGCTGGCAGGAGATTCACTCTCGTCACTGACCAACGGTCGCTAGCCTTCATGATCAACAACACACAGCGGGGCAAGATCAAGAACGATAAAATCTTGAGGTGGAGGATCGAGCTCTCCACCTACAATTACGAGATTATGTATCGCCCTGGCAAACTCAACGAGCCCCCAGACGCCCTATCCCGAGGTACATGTGCCAGCGCACAGGTAGACCGACTCCGGGCCATGCACGACAGCCTTTGTCACCCAGGAATCACACGGTTGTACCACTTCATTAAGGCATGAAATCTGCCCTACTCCGTCGAGGATGTAAGGACAATCACGAGGGACTGCCAGGTCTGTGCGGAGTGCAAGCCGCACTTCTACCGGCCGTTCTGCACTCGCCTGGTGAAGGCCTCCCGCTCCTTTGAATGCCTCAGCGTGGACTTCAAAGGCCCCCTCCCCTCCACCGACCGTCACACATATTTTCTCAGTGTGATCGATGAATACTCCAGATTCCCCTTTGCCATCCCATGCCCTGACATGACGTCCACCACCGTCATTAAAGCCCTCAACACAATCTTCGCTCTGTTCGGTTTCCCCGCCTACATCCACAGTGACAGGGGATCCTCATTCATGAGTGATAAGCTACGTCAGTTCCTGCGCAGCAGGGGTATTGCCTCCAGCAGAACGGCAAGCTATAATCCCCGGGGAAATGGACAGGTAGTAAGGGAGAATAGGACGGTATGGAGGGCCATCCAGCTGGCCCTACGGTCCAGAAACCTCCCGGCCTCCCGCTGGCAGGAGGACCTCCCTGATGCACTCCACTCCATTCGCTCATTACTCTGCACTACCACTAACAATACACCCCACGAACGCCTTTTTGCCTTCCCCAGGAAGTCCACATCGGGGGTGTCGCTCCCGACTTGGCTTGCAGCTCCGGGAATCGTGCTTCTCCGTAAGCACGACTGACTCCACATGGCAGACCCGTTGGTGGAAAGGGTGCACTTGCTCCACGCAATCCCCCAGTACCCTACATGGTGTTCAACGATGGCCAGCAGGATACTGTCTCCCTCAGGAACCAGGCACCAGCACAAGTGAAATGTGGAACTTGTTCATGGAACAGGTACTACGTGTCCTTGATATGTATGTCCCTGTCAGGCAGGGAAGTGATGGTCGTGTGAGGGAACCATGGTTGACAAGAGAGGCTGAATGTCTTGTTGAGAGGAAAAAGGAGACTTATGTAAGGCTGAGGAAACAAGGTTCAGACAGGGCGTTGGAGGGATACAAGATAGCCAGGAGGGAACTGAAGAAAGGGATTAGGAGAGCTAAGAGAGGGCATGAACAATCTTTGGCGGGTAGGATCAAGGAAAGCCCCAAGGTCTTTTACACATATGTGAGAAATATGAGAATGAGGAGAGCGAGGGTAGGTCCGATCAAGGACAGTAGCGGGAGATTGTGTATGGAGTCTGAACAGATAGGAGAGGTCTTGAACGAGTACTTTTCTTCTGTATTTACAAATGAGAGGGGCCATATTGTTGGAGAGGACAGTGTGAAACAGATTGGTAAGCTCGAGGAAATACTTGTTAGGAAGGAAGATGTGTTGGGCATTTTGAAAAACTTGAGGATAGACAAGTCCCCCGGGCCTGACGGGATATATCCAAGGATTCTATGGGAAGCAAGAGATGAAATTGCAGAGCCGTTGGCAATGATCTTTTCGGCCTCACTGTCAACAGGGGTGGTACCAGGAGATTGGAGAGTGGCGAATGTCGTGCCCTTGTTCAAAAAAGGGAATAGGGATAACCCTGGGAATTACAGGCCAGTTAGTCTTATTTCGGTGGTAAGCAAAGTCATGGAAAGGGTACTGAAGGATAGGATTTCTGAGCATCTGGAAAGACACTGCTTGATTAGGGATAGTCAGCACGGATTTGTGAGGGGTAGGTCTTGCCTTACAAGTCTTATTGAATTCTTTGAGGAGGTGACCAAGCATGCGGATGAAGGTAAAGCAGTGGATGTAGTGTACATGGATTTTAGTAAGGCATTTGATAAGGTTCCCCATGGTAGACTTCTGCAGAAAGTAAGGAGGCATGGGATAGTGGGAAATGTGGCCAGTTGGATAACGAACTGGCTAACCGATAGAAGTCAGAGACTGGTGGTAGATGGCAAATATTCAGCCTGGATCCCAGTTACCAGTGGCGTACCGCAGGTATCAGTTCTGGGTCCTCTGCTATTTGTAATTTTCATTAATGACTTGGATGAGGGAGTTCAAGGGTGGGTCAGTAAATTTGCAGATGATACGAAGATTGGTGGAGTTGTGGATAGTGAGGAGGGCTGTTGTCGGCTGCAAAGAGACATAGATAGGATGCAGAGCTGGGCTGAGAAGTGGCAGATGGAGTTTAACCCTGAAAAGTGTGAGGTTGTCCATTTTGGAAGGACAAATATGAATGCGGAATACAGGGTTAACGGTAGAGTTCTTGGCAATGTGGAGGAGCAGAGAGATATTGGGGTCTATGTTCATACATCTTTGAAAGTTGCCACTCAAGTGGATAGAGCTGTAAAGAAGGCCTATGGTGTGCTAGCATTCATTAACAGAGGGATTGAATTTAAGAGCCGTGAGGTGATGATGCAGCTGTACAAAACTTTGGTAAGGCCACATTTGGAGTACTGTGTACAGTTCTGGTCGCCTCATTTTAGGAAGGATGTGGAAGCTGTGGAAAAGGTGCAAAGGAGATTTACCAGGATGTTGCTTGGAATGGAGAGTAGGTCTTACGAGGAAAGGTTGAGGGTGCTCGGCCTTTTCTCATTAGAACGGAGAAGGATGAGGGGCGAATTGATAGAGGTTTATAAGATGATCAGGGGAATAGATAGAGTAGACAGTCAGAGACTTTTTCCCCGGGTGGAACAAACCATTACAAGGGGACACAAATTTAAGGTGAATGGTGGAAGATATAGGGGGGATGTCAGAGGTAGGTTCTTTAGCCAGAGAGTAGTGGGGGCATGGAATGCACTGCCTGTGGAAGTAGTTGAGTCGGAAACATTAGGGACCTTCAAGCAGCTATTGGATAGGTACATGGATTACGGTAAAATGATATATTTGTTCTTAAGGGCAGCTCGGTAGCATTGTGGATAGCACAATTGCTTCACAGCTCCAGGGTCCCAGGTTCGATTCTGGCTTGGGTCACTGTCTGTGTGGAGTCTGCACATCCTCCCCGTGTCTGCGTGGATTTCCTCCGGGTGCTCCGGTTTCCTCCCACAGTCCAAAGATGTGCAGGTTAGGTGGATTGGCCATGCTAAATTGCCCTTAGTGTCCAAAATTGCCCTTAGTGTTGGGTGGAGGTGTTGATTATGGGTAGGGTGCTCTTTCCAAGAGCCGGTGCAGACTCAATGGGCTGAATGGCCTCCTTCTGCACTGTAAATCCTATGATAATCTATGATTAATCTAGGACAAAGGTTCGGCACAACATCGTGGGCCCAAGGGCCTGTTCTGTGCTGTATTTTTCTGTTTTCTATGTTCCACCCCCACACCCTCTCCGCCGCCGGCACCACCCTCCCCTCCCCCGTCGCTCCCAACAGCACCCCCCCAGGACCATCCGTCCTCCCCCTGCCCACGCCCGATGATGAAGAGGATTTCGGCACGCTCCCGGAGTCACCATCCACCAGATCAGCACCAACATCGCCGACACCACTGCGTCGCTCCCAGAGGAACAGCAAGGCCCCGGACCGGCTAAACCTCTGACCGGTCCACCGGACATCAAAGGACATTTGTTTGCTCAAATCTTGTAAATATTAACTCATTGTTGTATATAGTTATCCACCACCCCCGTCGGACTCAATCTTTAACAGGGGGTGAATGTGGTAAACCACTGTTGCACCTGTATTAGGTGATGTACAGTAGGACCTGTACTACAGGTTCGCCGGTAGTCCCTGCCTGCTGGCTCCGCTCAGCAGGCAGGGTATAAATATGCGTGTCCTCCAGCCAGCAGCCATTTCGCCAGCTGTTGTGGGAGGCCACACATCTGATAGCAATAAAGCCTCAGTTAGATTCAACTATCGTCTTTGTCCAATTGATCGTGCCTCAGGGACTTTGCACAAAAGGAGTGGCAAGCGTTCCCCCAGTTACTAGAATACACGTTATTAGAGTAAATGGTGCTCCCTGATGATTTGGGGGAGGGTAGGATTGGGAAGATATATGGCTGGTTGGCGCAGCAGGGCAAGGCACAGGTGGTGAGGATAAAGTGTAAGTGGGAGGAGTTGGGGAAGGCAATAGGATGGAGACTCTGGTGTGAGGCGATGCGGTGGGTGAAATCAACCTCCTCCTCCACGAGGATGAGCTTGATCCAGTTCAAAGTGGTGCACAGGGTGCACATGACTCGGGCGAGGATGAGTGGGTTTTTCCAGGGGGTAACAGATGAGTGTGAGAAGTGGGGCGGGGTCACAGAATCATGCTCACATGTCCTGGAATTGTGAGAAGCTGGAGAGATTTTTGGAAGCGGTGCTTGGGACGTTCTCCAGAATAGTAGAGGCTGAGGTCAGGCTGGACCATTTGGTGGCGATTTATGGGGTTATGGAGGAGCCGGAGCTGCTGGAGGGAAGGGGCCGGTGTAGTGGCTTTCGCCTCTCTGATTACCCGGATCCTGTTGAATGGAGGTCAGAGACACCGCCAGGTTTGGATGCCTAGCTGGGGAACTCGTATCACTTTCTCCCATTGGAGAAAGTTACATTCGAATTGAGGAGGGACAGAAGAGAGTTTTGAGGTGCAGTGGGGTTGTTCATGACTTTATTTGAGGAGCTGTTCATCGTGGGGCGAGGGAGGGAAGGGAAGGGGAAAACTGTACAAACTGTTGACTATGCTTTGATGGACTGTATATTTTGTGTATGTTTCTAATAAAATATATATTTTTTAAAAGTGGGGTAATAAAAGTGGCTGCAAGCAGACTGTGAGGCCTTGAAGAGCGCAGTTAAAGGTGCGATGGCGGCAGGCTCAGAGTCGCTGCTTCTGGCCCAATGGTCCACCAATCACCTGGTGGATTTCCTAACATTGCAATTTAAAAGCAGAGACTGGAATCCTCTGAAGTCCTGGCCAGCTTTACAGACCCAATCTGAGCTGCTATGGAAAGAATGGAACAGAAACCGGAAGCCCAGGGTGCGTCGCTGCAGAAAATGTAGGAGTCCGTGACCGACCACGAGGACCTGCTGGCCTTGTCAGAAGCAAAACTTACTTGGTGGCTGACAGCCATAAGAAGCTGGCTGACAAGGTGGACGAACATGAAAACCGAGGGCTACTGGAGGGGGTCAAGGGTTCGCAGGCCACAGAATACGCTGCACAGATGTTGGAGAAATTGATGGGGGAGAAAATCGTTGATCGTGCCCACGAGGTCGACAAAATGCATAGAGCGCTGAAAAGAAGCCAAAGGCAGGCGAGCAGCCGAGGGCGTTGTTGGTGCGCCTGCATGTGTACAAGATATACTCCAGAATTGACTTTTCGTAGTGAGGCAAGCAGTGTTGGTGGGGGTGGTGGGGGCAGAGTATGTGGGAATTGTGATCTCAGATCATGCTCTGCACTGGCGAAGTTAGAATTAGCTAGAGGCAGGAGCAGAGGCCAGGGTGGAGGTTAGATAGATTTGGGGCTTTTGGCGGACAAGGGGTTCTGTGAGAAGGTGATCAGAGACCATGAGGAGTTGAATCAGAATGGGAGGTATCGGCGGCCACATTTTGGGTGGGGTTGAAGGCGGTGATTCGGGGGAGGTTATCTTGTTCAAAGCTCACAGAGACAGGAGGAGGAGAGAGGAGTATGGACGGTTGTTGGAGAGATAGTCAAGGTGGGCAGGAATATTCGAATGCCCCCACCAAGGTGGAGAGGAAAAGGTCACTGGGGCAGTTTGATAGGTTGACGATGGGGAAGGTAGTGGGGCAGCTACGGAAGGCAAGTGGGGTGCAGTTTGAATATGGAGAGAAGGCGAGCAGTATGCTGAGGGTACGGACAGGGAAGAGGGAGGTAGTGTCAGAGCCAGGGAAGATTAACGAGCCATTCAGGGAGTACTATGAGAAGTTATATAGGGCCGAACCAGGTGGTGAGGAAAGGGATATGGGGTGGTTTCTGGATGGGCTGGAATTCCCAAGGCTGGATGAGGAGAGGAATCAGGCGCTGGAGGAGCCACTAGGGCTGAGAGGGGTGATGGGTAGCATGGAAGGGACCAAGTCGGGGAAGGTCTCTGGGCCAGACGGTTACCCGGCGGAGTTCTATAAGGAGTTTGCTATGGAGTCAGCACCACATTTACTGGGGACATTTAGCGAGGCGCTGGAGAAGGGGGAGCTACTGGAGACACTGACCCAGGCATCAATCACGCTAATCCCGAAGAAGGAGTGTGGGTCATTCAGGCCCATGTCACCATTGATATCGGATGTGAAAGTGTTGGCTATGTTAGTGGATGGAAGGATGCATTAAAGGGATGGTTGCAGAAGTTTCGAAAAGGGCAGACAGCTCTCCAGTAACATAAGGTGGTTATTAAGTGTGATCATGACTCCGTCGAAGGGACGGGTGCCGGCAGTAGTGGTCTCTATGGACAGGTTGAGTGGCAGTATTTGAGATTTTGGGAAGGTTTGGCTATGGCCGAAGCTGGTGGTGTGGGTGCATCTGTTGTATGTGGTCCCAGTGTATGGACCAACAAGATGAGTTCACGAAGTTTTGGGTTGCACAGGGGAATGAGGCAGGGGTGTCCGCTGTCGCCGCTGCTGTTCGCGCTGGCGGTAGAGTCCTTGGCGATGGCCCTGAGGGGGTCAACAGAGTGGCAAGAGATTTGAGGGAGGGTAGGGAACACCGGGTGTCGCTGTATGCAGACAACCTGCTGTTGTTCATGTTGGAGCCATTAGAGGGCATGGGGGAATTATGGACATACTAGAGAAGTTCAGGCCTTCTCGCTCTATAAGCGGAATGTTGGAAAGCGTGAGGTGTTTCCGGTGAATGCGGCGGGTTGGGGAGCCAATCGTGGGGTGTCGCCATTTAGGGTTGCCAGGGAGACGTTTAGGTATCTGGGGATCCAGGTGACAGGGGCGTGGGCAGCGGTGCACAAATGGAACTTGACAAAGTTGGTGGAGGGGTTTAGGGACGACTTTAGGAGATGGGATACATTACACCTGACATTGGCGGAGAGGGTCCAGGGGGTAAAAATGAACATTCTGCTAAGGTTCCGTTTGTATTCCAGACCCCCCCCCGATCTTCATTCAGAAGGCCCTTTTCCAGAAACTGGATGCAGTGATTCAAAGTTTATATGGACGGGAAGGTACCGAGGGTGAAGAGAGGCAGAGGCAGAAAGGGGGATTGGCGTAAACAAATCTACTGGATGGCGAATGCGGGAAAGGTGAGGTGGTGGTGGGAAGGAGAGGGGTTATAGTGCGTTAGGATGGAGGAGCAGTACTGTAGGGGTCCAGGCTGATGCCATGGTGACGGCGTCGCTTCCGCTGTTGGCGAGGAGGTACGCGGTGAACCCAGTGGTACAGTCCACAATTAGGGTGTGGAACCAGTGAGGAGACACTTTAGAATGGAAGGGAGGCCGGTGCTAACACCGCTGTGTGGCAACCATGGGTTTAAGCCGGGGGAGACGGATGGCATGTATAGGAGGTGGGGCTGGTGAAGGAGAGGGATTTATATCTGGGGGAGAGGTTTGCAAGTCTGGAAGACCTGCGGGAGAGGGCGGAGCTGCCGAAGGGAAGCATGTTCAGATATATGCAAGTGAGGAACTTTGTGTGGAAGGAATGGAGAGGGTTTCCCAAGTTGCCAGAGTATACCCTGTTGGAGCGGTTGCCGTTCCCGGATGTTTAAGGGGAGGGTAAGATCGGGAACATATACGGGTGGCTGAGAAGTGGTGAGGATCAATGAGAAATGGGAGGAGGAGTTGGGGAGGTGGGGGAGAGATAGGTTGGGGAGTGTGGAGTGAGACGCTGCGCAGGGTGAATTCGACCTCCTCATGTGCGAGGATGAGTTTGATACAATTTAAGGTGGTACACAGGGCACAGGGTGCACATGACTCGGGCCAGGATGAGTGGGTTCTTGCAGGGGATGGGAGATGAGTCTCGGTGGGAGGAGGTGAAAAGTGGGAAAAAAATTGTACAAACTGTAAATCGGGAGATGCGGAGAATGTTCTCCGACCTATTTATGTTTTCGTATTTTTGAATATGTTTGAAATAAAATACATTTTAAAAAAAGATCGTGGGGGTGGAGGCCAGGCTGGACCGTATGGTGGCGATTGTTGGGGTATTGGAAATACCGGTGCTCCATAAGCTAAATTTGGCAAGCGTTGTAGAGGGTATGAAAGAGGACTTCAACAGATGGGATGTGTTGTCACTGTCCCTTGTAGGGCGAGTTCAGACAATGAAAATGGTGGATCTGCCGAAATTCTTGTTATAGTCCAGAGTTTCCTAATCTTGCTGCCCAAATCGTTTGTTAAAAAGGGTAACAAGCTGATCCTGAGCTTTGTGTGGGAGAGGAGGATTCCTTGAACCAAGAGAGCTTTCCAGGAGAGAGACAGATGAGTTGGTGACCTGGCACTCCCAAATTTACAAAATTATTATTGTGCTGCAAACATTGTCATTGTCCAGAAGTGGATGGTAGACCAAGGGTCGATATGGGGCATGGTAGGGGAAGCCTCATGTAAGGGGACCACCTTGAGGGCACTGGCTTCGTCGGCACCCTGCCGTTCTCGCCAAATAGATACTCATCAAATCAGGTGGTAGTTTCTACACTGAGGGTGTGGAATCAGTTGCAGCAACACTTTGGTACGGAGGGCATGTATATGAAGGCTCCGATTTGCAATAACCATAGATTTGACCCAGCAGGACTAGATGGCAGGTTTAGGGAGTGGGACCGGCTGGGGATTAGATGCTTTGAGAACCTTTTCGTGGGAAGGAAATTTGTGGACTTGGCTGAGCTGGCGGAGGTTTACCAATTATACCAACTATAGACCGGTGAGCCTCACGTCTGTAGTGGGTAAAGTCTTGGAGGGGATTATAAGGGACAAGATTTATAATCATCTAGATAGGAATGATATGATCAGGGATAGTCAGCATGGCTTTGTGAAGGGTAGGTCATGCCTCACAAACCTTATTGAGTTCTTTGAGAAGGTGACTGAACAGGTAGATGAGGGTAGAGCAGTTGATGTGGTGTATATGGATTTCAGCAAAGCGTTTGATAAGGTTCCCCACGGTAGGCTATTGCAAAAAATACGGAGGCTGGGGATTAAGGGTGATTTAGAGATGTGGATCAGAAATTGGCTAGCTGAAAGAAGACAGAGGGTGGTGGTTGATGGGAAATGTTCAGAATGGAGTACAGTCACAAGTGGAGTACCACAAGGATCTGTTCTGGGGCCGTTGCTGTTTGTCATTTTTATCAATGACCTAGAGGAAGGCACAGAAGGGTGGGTGAGTAAATTTGCAGATGATACTAAAGTCGGCGGTGTTGTCGATAGTGTGGAAGGATGTAGCAGGTTACAGAGGGATATAGATAAGCTGCAGAGCTGGGCTGAGAGGTGGCAAATGGAGTTTAATGTAGAGAAGTGTGAGGTGATTCACTTTGGAAGGAATAACAGGAATGCGGAATATTTGGCTAATGGTAAAGTTCTTGAAAGTGTGGCTGAGCAGAGGGATCTAGGTGTCCATGTACATAGATCCCTGAAAGTTGCCACCCAGGTTGATAGGGTTTTGAAGAAGGCCTATGGAGTGTTGGCCTTTATTGGTAGAGGGATTGAGTTCCGGAGTCGGGAGGTCATGTTGCAGCTGTACAGAACTCTGGTCCGGCCGCATTTGGAGTATTGCGTACAGTTCTGGTCACCGCATTATAGGAAGGACGTGGAGGCTTTGGAGCGGGTGCAGAGGAGATTTACCAGGATGTTGCCTGGTATGGAGGGAAAATCTTATGAGGAAAGGCTGACGGACTTGAGGTTGTTTTCGTTGGAGAGAAGAAGGTTAAGAGGAGACTTAATAGAGGCATACAAAATGATCAGGGGGTTGGATAGGGTGGACAGTGAGAGCCTTCTCCCGCGGATGGATATGGCTGGCACGAGGGGACATAACTTTAAACTGAGGGGTAATAGATATAGGACAGAGGTCAGAGGTAGGTTCTTTACGCAAAGAGTAGTGAGGCCGTGGAATGCCCTACCTGCTACAGTAGTGAACTCGCCAACATTGAGGGCATTTAAAAGTTTATTGGATAAACATATGGATGATAATGGCATAGTGTAGGTTAGATGGCTTTTGTTTCGGTGCAACATCGTGGGCCGAAGGGCCTGTACTGCGCTGTATTGTTCTATGTTCTATGTTCTAATTACCCAATGGTAAAGGTTTTATATACTTCCAAATCAGTGCCTTTGAGTAAGTTCCCAATGTTGCCGCCCCCGGCACTACAGGATAGGCTGTTATCAGAAGATGAAATTGGGAATTGCAGGATCATCGACGTGTATGCAGAACTGACCAAGAAGGAGGAAGCATCAATGCAAGTTATTCGGCTAAAATGGGAGGAAGAATTGGGGGGGGGGGGGGGGGGGGGGATACAGGAGGGATTTGGAAAGAGGCGCAGCGTGGGATTAATGCTTCCTCGTCATGCATCAGACTAGAATCACTACAATGCAGAAGGAGGCTATTCAGCCCAACGCGTCTGCACCGACCTTCTGAAAGAGCACCCTATCTAGGCCCACTCCCCCACCCGATCCCCATAACCCCACTAATCCTTTTGGACACTAATTGGGAAATTTAGCATGGCCAATCCACCTAACCTGCACATCTTTGGACTGTGGCAGGAAACCGGAGCACCCAGAGGAAACCCACACAGACACGAGGAGAAAATGCAAACTCCACACAGTTAACCAAGGCCAGAATTGAACCCGGGTCCCTGGCACTGTGAAGTTGCAGTGCTAACCACTGTGCCACCCTAAAGCCTTATCCAATCCAAAGTGCTGCACAGAGCACATATGACACGAGCCGGGATGAGCCGATTCTTTTTGGGAGTAGACGGCCAATGGTGTGCTGGGTCCCAGGCGAACCCACATGTTCTAGGCTTGTCTGAGGTTGGTGGGGTTCTGGAAGGGAGTTACCGATGCACTATCAAGGAATGGAAGTTACGCCGTCCCCGTGGGTAGCAGTCTTCGGATGGTCTGATAATCCGGGTGTTCTGGTGGGAAAAGAAGCCGATGCGGTGGGATTCACCTCCCTGCTAGCTGATGTGTTGGGTGCTCTGGATCCGTGGAACACATACAGGCCACCAACACATAAAATAGTGCAACACTATTTTATTAAGTTAGAAACTGTTGAACATACTTTCACTGTGGGTTGACACGATGTTAGATTAAACTAAAGACCTATGCCTGTCCAAACCAGTCTATGCACTCAGCACATGGTGAGGATCTGTGCTGTAAGCTCTGTCCTTGTAGGAGGCTGCATCCCGAATGAGCGGGAACTCTGATGCCCCCTGTCTTTATAGTGCGTGTGCATTAACTGGTGATTGGCTACGGTGTTGTGTGTGTTGATTGGTCTTGCTGTGTGTCCATCAGTGTGTGTGTATCTGCACCATGATATACTGGTGTATATTATGACATTCCCCCTTTTATAAAAGAATTTATGTGTGTGGCAATAAATAACGTATGGTGAGAATGTTCCTAACTACGTGTGGGGTGCGAAGACATATTTACAGGACTACGTACATGAGAACTATGCTATTTACATGGGAAGGTGCCTGGTGCAGAGAAGCAGTATGCAACAAGAATAACGTGATCAACACTAAAAACAAACCAGGGAAACGATCAAACAAAGCAACGAAATAATTCAGAGAGTCCATAAATTCGAAAAGTTCATAAATTAAGTCTCTGAGGTGGGTGACGAATTCTGGTTGACCGCCTCAAGGGTGGGTCGAGATTCGCCGGTTCAGGACCAGGCTGGACTGCGTCAGAGTCAGGGGGAGGTAGAGTGACAGGGAGCTCTGCATAGTCCGTGGCAGGGTCAGCAGGAGGGCGAGGCGACACTGGAGGATCACGTGGCGAGTGTGGAACGAGACGAAGGGCGCGTCGATTGCGGCGCAGAATAGAGCCATCCGGTAGATGAACCAGGAACGAGCGGGGGGCCACCTGCCGAAGGACAACAGCGGTTGCAGACCAGCCCCCACCCGGAAGATGGACGCGGAGGTTGTCATCTGGAGCCAGAGCAGAGAGATCAGCTGCACGGGAGTCATGAGCTGCCTTGTGCTGTGCACGAGACAGCAGCATCCGGCGAAGGACCGGAATGTGGTTGAGGTCTGGGACATGGATGGATGGCACCGTCGTCCTCAGGGTACGACCCATGAGTAACTGGGCTGGCGACAGGCCACTGGACAGTGGGACGGAGCGATAGGCCAGCATGGCAAGGTGGAAATCGGCCCCAGCATCGGCAGCCTTGAATAGGAGCCGTTTGACTATATGTACTCCCTTCTCCGCTTTGCCGTTGGATTGGGGGTATAGGGGACTGAATGTCACATGGGCAAAATTGTACCGCCTGGCAAAGTAGGACCATTCCTGGCTGGCGAAGCAGGGGCCATTTCCCGACATAACCATGAACGGGATGCCGTGTCGAGCAAATGTTTATTTACATGCACGAATGACGGCAGACGAGGTGATTTCGTGCAACCATATCACCTCCGGGTAATTCGAAAGGTAGTCCACGATCAGGACATAGTCTCTACCCAGCGTGTGGAACAGGTCGATGCCCACCTTGGTCCATGGTGACGTGACCAACTCATGGGGCTGCAGGGTCTCACGTGGTTGGGCCGGCTGGAAGCGCTGACGAGGGGAAGTTGAGCACTGTGTTGGCGATGTCCTCATTAATGCCAGGCCAGTACACTGCCTCTCTCGCCCGTCGGCGGTACTTTTCCACGCCAAGGTGGCCCTCGTGTAGTTGTTCCAGGACAAGTTGGCGCATGCTATGCGGGATGACAATGCGGTCCAGTTTTAGAAGAACCCCATCTACTACCGCCAGATCATCTCTGATATTATAGAACTGACAGCATTGGTCCTTGAGCCACCCATCTGTTAGGTGGCGCATGACACGCTGTAGCAAGGGGTCAGCCGCCGTCTCGCGGCGAATTTGGACGAGGTGTTCATCCGTGGCAGGTAGATTGGAGGCCGTGAATGCCACATGGCGTCAACCTGGCAGACAAATCCCGCTGGATCACATGGAGTGTTGACTGCCCTGGAGAGAGTGTCAGCAATTATGAGGTCTTTGCCTGGGGTGTATACCAGCTGGAAGTCATATCGCCGGAGCTTGAGAAGAATACGCTGGAGGCGAGGCGTCATATCGTTCAAGTCTTTCTGTATTACATTGACCAGCGGGCGATGGTCGGTCTCGACGGTGAATTGAGGAAGTCCGTAGACATAATCGTGAAACTTAACCACCGGTCAGAAGGCCCAGACACTCCTTTTCTATCTGCGCGAAGCGCTGCTTCGTGGGGGTCATCGCACGTGACGCATATGCAACGGGGGTCCATGATGAGGCCTCATCACGTTGCAGGAGCACTGTCCCAATGCCGGATCGACTGGCATTGGTCGAAATTTTGGTCTCCTTTGCTGGAACAAAGAAAGCTAAGACCGCGGCCGTGGTCAGTTTTGCTTTGAGTTCTCCCCATTCGCGTTCGTGGGCAGGGAGCCATTGGAAGTCTGTCGGCTTCCTGACCAGGTTCCCGAGAGCCGTGGTATGAGAGGAGAGGCTAGGGATACATTTCCCTAACAAATTGACCATGCCCAGAAATCGGAGGACCGCCTTCTTGTCCTCTGGTGTTTTCATAGCTGTGATGGCAGCTACCTTGTCCGCATCCGGCTGCACACCCAATTGGGAGATGTGGTCCCCGAGGAACTTGGAATTCTGTCTGACCAAAAGAGCATTTGGCCCTGTTGAGGCGGAGGCCATGCTCATGTATACGTCTGAATACGCGCTGGAGGCGACTAACATGCTCCTGCGGGGTGGTGGACCAAATGATTATATTATCGACATAGACGTGAACACCTTCAATGCCTTCCATCATTTGTTCCATAATCCGATGGAACACTTCTGATGCAGATATGATCCCGAACTGCATCCAGTTGCAACAACATCTGCCAAAGGGGTTATTAAATGCACAAAGTTTCCTGCTGGATTTGCCAGAAACCTTTTGAGGCATCGAGTTTGATGAAGAGCTTGGCGCGAGCCATCTCACATGTGAGCTCTTCACGCTTGGGAATTGGATAATGCTCCCTCATGATATTGCGATTTAGATCCTTGGATCAATGCAAATTCTCAATTCGCCGGAAGGCTTTTTTACACATACCATGGAACTGACCCAGTCGGTCGGTTCCGTGACTTTGGAAATCACTCCTTGGTTTCATAGATTAGATTTCATAGAATTTACAGTGCAGAAGGAGGCCATTCGGCCCATCGAGTCTGCACCGGCTCTTGGAAAGAGCACCCCACCCAAGGTCAACACCGCCAACCTATCCCCATAACCCAGTAACCCCAACCTGCACATCTTTGGACTGTGGGAGGAAACCGGAGCACCCGGAGGAAACCCACGCACACACGGGGAGGATGTGCAGACTCCGCACAGACAGTGACCCAAGCCGGAATAGCAGGCCGGTTCGGGAGGTCCTGCAGCTGCTGCTTGAGGCGGTCCTTAAGGGGTGCTGGGACCCTGCGAGGTGCAGGCACCACAGGCTTGGAATTCGGTTTTAATAAAATCTTGTAGGTGTATGGGAGTGTGCCCATGCCCTCAAGACTTCGCGGTACTGGTAGATAATGGCGTCGAGCTGCGCCCTGAAGTCTGTGTCCTGAAAGGCAGACGCGTCAGCAGGAGAGAGAGAGTGAACGCTCTGAACTAGGTTCAACATCTTCATGCCTGCGCGCCAAGCAGGGAGACTTTCGAGGAGCCCACTATTTCAAAGGCAAGGATGGCTTTGCGTGACTTGTGCGTCACTTTGAGCTGACACGAGCTGCTGGCAGCAATGGCATTGCCATTATAGTCTAATAGCTGGCAGGCTGATGGGAGGATGGCAGGTTTGCCACAAAGGCTTTGGAGGTCAGACCGCGCAATGAGATTGGCGGAAGCACCAGTGTCCAGGCGGAATCGTATTTGGGACCGGTTGACCGTAAGGGTGGCACACCACTCATCGTCTGGATCGATGCTGTATACCAATAGAGGCTGGATTCTTTGCTTCGGGGACACCCTGTTTTTTGTAACGATACCGATTCGAAAAGGTGCCTTTGGGTCCTCGGTGTCAATATCGGGTAGTAGGTCCGCATCGGACTCGGTGACCGTGGGTTGAATGGCCCGGACATCCCTGCGAGGCTGGCCGGAGCGATCCAAATTGGCAGGCCGAGCGGATTTGCATAAAGCAGCATAGTGGCCAAGTTTGCCATATCTCAAGCATTGTTGGGATTTGGCAGGGCATTGCCGCTTTAAGTGGGCGGAGCCACAGCTGCCGCACGTTTTAGCGTCAGTACGTTCGCTGCGCCACCGCGCATGGGCAGCGCGGCCGTACGTGGTGCGCGCCTGCGCAGTACGTTCGTCGACGTCGCCGTCCACTCGTTCGGTGCGCACAAGCGCGGGAGGCTGCGAAAAACGCGCGAAATGGCCGCCCTCATCCAGTTTGAGGCCCTGGATTTGCTCGATTGCTTGGACCCGTTCTGCCTCGTGGGGACCTTGCCGTGCCGTTTCAGCCGCTTGGATGTGGGAATACCGACTAGTAGCGTGTTCGTGTAGCACCCAAGTCTCGATGGCGGTCGCTTGGGTGAGCTGCTTTACCTTGAGGAGCTGCTGGCGTAGGGGGTCAGACTGAACACCGAAAACGATCTGGTCGCGTATCATGGAGTGGGAGGTGGGCCGTTAATTACAGGACTGCGCAAGGATGCGGTGGTGGGTGAGAAAGGACGGGGGTTCATCCTTACCCTGCAAACGCTGTTGGAATACATAGCGCTCGAAACTTTCATTCACCTCTATGTTGCAGTGAGTGTCAAACTTGAGGAGGACCGTCTTAAATTTTGATTTATCTTCATCATCAGCAAAGGTGAGAGAATTGAAAATGTGGATGGCATGTCCCCCGGCCGTGGATAGGAAGAGACCGATCTTCTTGGTGTCCGAGGCATCTTCCCGGTCTGTGGCTTCCAGGTAGAGCTGGAAGCGTTGTTTGAATATCTTCCAGTTGGCCCCTAGGTTACCGGTGATGCGGAGCGGCGGCGGCGGGCGGACGCTGTCCATTTTGCAGGATGGCTGTATGCTGGTGGAAGGCAGATCATTTGCAGGTAGGTCTAAGAAGTTCTAATATCCCTCAACTCCTGGTATCATGATGCGTTGGGTGCTCTGGATCCATGGAACACATACAGGCCACCAACACTTAAAATAGAGCAACACTATTTTATTAAATTAGAAACTGTTGAACATACTTTCACTGTGGGTTAACACGATGTTAGATTAAACTAAAGACCTATGCCTGTCCAATCCAGTCTATGCACTCAGCACATGGTGAGGATCTGTGCTGTAAGCTCTGTCTTTGTAGGAGGCTGCATCCTGAATGAGCGGGAACTCTGATGCCCCCTGTCTTTATAGTGCGTGTGCTCCAACTGGTGATTGGCTGCGGTGTTGTGTGTGTTGATTGGTCCCACTGTGTGTCCATCAATGTGTGTGTCTGCACCATGATATACTGGTGTATATTATGACACTAGCCTGCAGGAGAATTTTGATGAACTGGTGGGCCTTGGAACCAGCAAGAGCCACGTCTTGGGAGCAAGACCTTGCTGAATTCCTTCACTTGGGAAAAAATTAAGTTCGCCATTAGAGGAATGGATGAGGGATTGATTGATTTATTGTCACATGTACAGACGTATAGTGAAAATTATTTTTCTGCGGCCAAGGGAACATACAGAGTATGTACACAGGAAACAAAAAGAATAATCGACAAAGTACAGCAACAAACAGTGATTGGTTACAGTGCGGAGTGTGGTGAACGTATTGCTGCTACAATTCACCACTGTATTGTGTTGTATTATGTTGATGCCCTTGTGGGCTCTGCCTGTGGCTCCGCCCCCTCAGGGGTGGTATATAGATCTGCAGCCTGTAGGCGGCACTCAGTACAGAGCAGTCGCAGGCAGGCACAGATCTAGCTGATTAAAACCACTGTTCACTTCTACTAATCGTCTCGTGTGAATTGATGGTCGCATCACAGAGCAAGGGCCAAACAAAGCAAATACATGAGCAAGAGCTGCATAGGGCGCGAGAATAGTGTTCTTACAGGGAACAGATCAGTCCGAGGGAGAATCGTTGAGGAATCTAGTAGCTGTGGGGAAGAAGCTGTTCCTATGTCTGGATGTGCGAGTCTTCAGACTTCTGTATCTTCTGCCTGCTGGAAGGGTCTGGGTGAGGACAAAGACTGGGTGGGAGGGGTCTCTGACAATGCTGTCTGCCTTCCTGAGGCAGCGGGAGGTGTAGACAGAATCAATGGGAGGGTGGCAAGCTTGTGTGATGAGTTGGGCTGAGTTCATGATACTCTGCGGTTTCTTGCGATCTTGAGCTGAGCAGTTACCATACCAAGCTGTGATGCAGCCGGATAGGATGCTCTCAATCGCACACCTGTAGAGGTTTGTGAGAGTCGATGCAGACATGCCAAATTTCTTTAGCTTCCGTAGGAAGTAGAGACGTTGTTGGGCTTTCTTGACTGTTGCATCAACGTGAGTGGACCAGGACAGACTGGTGGTGATGGTGACCCCCCAGGAACTTAAAGCTATCGACCATCTCCACTTCGGAGCCATTGATGTAGATGGGTGTGCGTGTCGTGCTACGCTTCCTGAAGTCGATGATCAGTTCCTTGGTTTTGCTGACATTTAAAGAGAGGTTATTTTCTGTACACCATGAGCTGGAAGCTGTTCATCAACATTTTCAAGAAGTACTAAAATGTCAGTGGCAGGTGGGGAGGAAGGGAGGGGGGGGTTTGTGGGATATAGTAGTTGTGGCCATCTAAAATGGCTGCCCGAAAAGGATAATTTGAATTGTGGTCAGGTTTGGACATTGACAATACAAAGTCTCTGTGTATTGTGCAGAGGAAACCAGACCTACACAGATACTTACACCTGCTAAAGGTCAATCACCAATTTCCCCAGGACAATGGGACTCAGATTGAAACATAGCAGCAGTAACAGACTCGGGGGCGCCGATTAACCATATTTGGGAGTGCATACGTGCCTTGGACAATAACTAGGACCCGCCTAGCTATTAAGGTACCCGCCCGAAATTGGCCAGAATTGATTCGGGTGATCAAAATCCTATTGATCTATTGGATCCCGAGTTGGGACCACCCAAAAGAGCGTGAAAGATCGGAGGATAAGAGGAACTGCGCGACCAACATTCGGTCTCCTTTGGGACCGGCCTCTGCCCCCCAACTGCAGCACATCGACCAGCCAAGTTCAAGGACCCGCGATCGCCACCTTAAGGACGAGTCGCAGCCTAAACGTACCTGACGACTTCCAGCCGCCACACGTGGGGATTCAGATAAAGACCTTATCTAACCTGCCGGTCACTTGAAAGTTAATCAAAGGTCATTTAAGCTGTTAAGTATAGTTTAATGTGTAGCCACGTGTAGATTATTACGCATAGAATCAAGCCTATGTTTAATAATAAACAATAATTGAACTAATATACTGGTTGTGTGGTCATTTGTCCAGTACACGAAACGTACTCGCATCTTGTGGTTATTATTAACAAAGATAAAAGAGCAACATAGTTATCTCTTATTTGGATGCAGGGGAGGGTTGAGGGTAGTTTTGGTTAAAAATAACTCTCTGGGAGAGTGGTGGGTGGCATTGTATATATGGTTGGTTATTACCATGTTACATTATTATAGTGTCATATATGTTACTGTATCATGGTTTGTTGTTATTGCTCTTTGATTGTTTCTGTTTCTGTACATTTATTAAAAATATATACATTTTTATTAAGTCTGTATAGTTTTAACAATTTTCAAGAAAAAAACCCTAAACTGAACACCTACCCAACCAGCAACCAAACCCAGCCAACATGGCTTACCGGACTACCAGGGAGGCAAAGGTCAAAACATCAGCCTTTCTCGCCCCCTAGACTCTCGGGTCTTCTCGGCACGCCAAAAACCGCAACCTCTGAACTCAGAACCACCCTTACCTTCAATACCTTTGACTTGACGTCGGCCAAAATCCCCTAAGCCTCGGGCATGTCCAAAACATATGGACATGATTCGCGGGCCCACCGCACATATCTCTCCTCCACCCCTTCAAACAACCTCATCCGGGCCACAGTCATGTGCACCCTGTGGACCACTTTAAATTGTATCAGGCTAAGCCTGACACATGACGAGGACGCATTGACTCGCCTCAGGGCATCCTCCCATAACCCGATCTCCAACTCCCTGCCCAGTTCTTCCTTCCACTTTTGTTTCACTTCCCCAACCTGGGTTCCCTCCCAATCCATGACTTCTTTATAAATTTCCAATACCTTCCCCTCTCCCACTCCCGTTTTCAACATTACCTTGAACTGTATCCCCTGGGGCAGCAGGTGTGGAAACACCAAAACCTCCGCACAAAGTCCCTCACCTGCAGGTAGTGGAACCCATTCCCACCAGGCAGCTGGAGCTCCTCCTCCAATTCCTCAAAACATGGGAAGCCCCCATCTATAAACAAATCCGCAAACAACTCGATTCCCGCCCGCTGCCACCCCTGAAATCCCCCATCTAGACCCCCCGGTGCAAACCAGTGGTTGCCACAAATTGGTGCCCACACCGACGCACCCTCCACCCCCAATGCTTCCGCCACTGTCCCCACACCCTCAGGGCAGCCACGACTACCGGGCTTGTGGAGTAGCGAGCCGGCGAGAACAGCAGAGGCACGGTTAACAGTGCCCCTACATGAGGCCGTCTCCTCTCGCGCCCACATGGACTCCTCCCCCATTACCCACTTCCTGACCATTGCTATGTTCGCCGCCCAATAATAATTTGTGAAGTTGGGTCGGGCCAGCTCAACCCCCCCCCGCCCCACCCCAGCTTGGCGCTGCTCCAGCAGCACCTTCTTCACCCGTGGGGTTTTACCCGCCCACACACACGCAGAAATTAACTCAGGAGGTAATGGAATACTCTCCGCTTGCCTGGACGAATGCAGCTCCAACAACACTCAAGGAGCTCGACACGATCCCGGAAAATGCAACCCCCTTGATTGGCATCCCTTCCACAAACATTCACTCTTTCCACCACCAACAAACAATGGGGAGAAGTGTGTACCACCTACAAGATGCACTGCAGGAATGCAGCAAGGTTCCTTAGGCAGCACCTCCAAACCCATGACCACTACCAGTCAGAAGGAAAAGGACAACAGATACCTGGGAACAGCACCACCTGGAAGTTCCTCTCCAAGTCACTTACCATCCGGACTTGGGAATATATCACCGTTCCTTCACTGTTGCTCGGTCAATAGCCTGGAGCGCCCTCCCTAACAGCACTGCAAGCATACCTATATCACAAGGATTGCAGCGTTTCAGGAAAAATGAAATGAAATGGCAGCTCACCACCATCTTCTCAAGGGCAATTAGGAATGGGCAATTAATGCTGGTACTAGCCAGTCATGCTCACATTCCGTAAAGGAATTTTAAGAAGTGGATGTACTGGTGTTGGAAGGATTTATTTCCCTTTGCAGAACTGGTGATCTACCTCTTGTTATATTTTAAATAATGACTTATCTAAAATATATATATTACTCTTGAATCCACCAGGATGATAAAATCACCAATCGTCTTCTTGTTGAAAGATGAACTATTTAATGAGTAATAAAATAATAAACTGTGAGTCCTTTTACTCAATACAAACTAACAATAAAGAAATAAAGTACAATACAGATAACTATATAACTATACACTATTAACTAT
Organism: Scyliorhinus torazame; assembly: GCF_047496885.1. Taxonomy (NCBI): domain Eukaryota; kingdom Metazoa; phylum Chordata; class Chondrichthyes; order Carcharhiniformes; family Scyliorhinidae; genus Scyliorhinus; species Scyliorhinus torazame. Next base: position 203,656,813 of record NC_092708.1, on the reverse strand, counting down.
TATAACAAACTAGTTCTAACTTCTCTCACTCTAGCTATTCGATGTCTTGCTTGTTCACTGTTCTGAATCATCTGCATCATCATCATCATCTGACTTAGAAAAGGTTGGAATCTAGTTCTTATAGTATTTGACTGTGAGACATCTAGTGTTAAAATGACTGCACTACAGTTACATATATTGATCTTGTATATTGATATCTGAATATCACTACACCTTTTGGGTTGAGAATCTCTCCCATGAATCCAATTTGCAGATCAAATACTTCTATTTCTCCCAAATTTACTTCCTTAGTCTTTGGGAGATAATAATGCATTATCAGGTATCGATTGCTTGTGCTTCAAGTGTTCAGTCCTGTGTCTTGATGATGAATATTTGCAGGCTGTTCAAAATGAGTGAGGCTAGAAATGAACCAGATTGCTACTACTCAAGCATATATTTCCAGAAGAGACAGCTGAACAATTACAGAGCCCAGTCTGATTCTAATATCTATAACCCTCATAACATGATACAATGTAAAAGCCCCACCCCTTGACATCAGCGAGCTCAATACGAGTAAGCATCCACAAGCAAAGACATCTTTTGGGAGAAAATAAGAGATTAAATATATTTATAAAGATGAGAAATTACCCTTTCAATTTTCATCTCATTCTTGAGTCAATTATTTAAACATATGCATCAAGAAATTGGTCTTGTTTGCAAACCACTAGGCGTCATCTCCAACATATGAAAGGTAAGCAAATTGTGAAGAAACAAAAGTGCCAAGGTCAAGTGAATACTTTTAGCGGGAATATCCCAATTACCTGTCAGGAACGGGAGGCTGCTGTTTGTTGACCTTGGCGTAGAGTTCATCCAGGTTCTCCTGCTCTGCAGTCAAGTCTCGAGGTGGGTTTGTTTTGTGCAGCTGTGGGGAAGGTGCCTTGAATCCACCAATAGATGGGGGTGGCTCCCGGAAGTGATTCACTTTGGCGTAGTTGGGGTCCATGTCATCGTCTTCGATGTCAGGCACTGAGGGGCCAGTGGAAGGCAGCTGATCGTACCGTTCCTTCGCCTGCCTCTCCCTCAACTCTTGGTGCTTGGCATCAATCCTAGGGGGACAGAGTTAAACGTCATCAAAATTAAGAGATTAAAAAGGATGCCTTACTGTAATATCCTCCTGAGAATATCTCCAATAAACTGAAGCAGGCAAACCTTGTCATGGGTATGCACAATGCAATGTGGATACAAAATTGGTTCAGTAATGGGAAACCCCCGAGTCATGGTCAATTGATACTTTTCATGCTGGAGAAATGTTTGTAGCGGAGATCCTCAGGGTTCGGTATTGGGAACCTTCTTTTTCCTAGTACATATTAATGTTTTAGATCTTGGTGTGCAGGGGACAATGTGGATGTTTACGAGATGATACGGAACTTGGAAGCATTGTAAACTGTGAGGACAACAGTGTAGAATTTCAAAACATCATAAACAATTTGGTGGAGTGGGCGGATAGGTTGCAGCTGAAGGCCAATGCAGAGAAGTGTGAGGTGATGCATTTTGGTAGGAAGAACATGGAGAGACAATATAAAATAAGGGGTAAAATTCTTAAACGGATGCAAGGGCAAAGGGACCTGGGTGTATATTTGCATAGATCATTGAAAGTGGCAGGACAGCAGTTAATAAAGCAGACAGTATTCTGGGCTTTATTAATGGGGACATAGAGTACAAGAGCAAGGAGGTTATGCTGAATTTATATAAGACACTAGTTAGGCTGGAGGATTGTGAACAGTTCTGGGTGCTACACTTTAGGATGTATCAGAATGTATTGGAGAGAATGCAGAAGATGTTGACAAGGATGGTTCCGGGATGAGAAACTTCAGTTACGATGTGGGATCCAAGAAGTTGGGCCCGTTCTCCTTGTGAGAAGAGAAGGCTAAAAGGAGGTTTGATAGAGGTGTTCACAATCAAGAGGCAGCTGGACAGAGTAGATCAAGAGAAATTGTCCCGCTTGGAAAATGATCAAGAATGAGAGGGCACAGATTTAAAATTATTTGCAAAAGAAGACAAACCTTTTCACACAGTGAGTGGTTTGGGTCTGGAGTGCATTGCCTGGAAGTGTGATGGGGGCAGGTTCAATCGAGGCATTAAAGTGGGCATTAGATGATTATTTGAATAGAAAAAATGTGCTGGGGTATGGTAAAAAGACAAGAGAAAGGTGCCAAGTCATAATGTTCTTTTGCAGAGCTAGTGCAGACATGGTTGGCCAAATAGCCTCCATTGTGCTGTACTAATTCTGTGATACCCCCCTTATACTTATCATAGAATCATAGAATTTACAGTGCAGAAGGACGCCATTCGGCCCATCGAGTCTGCACCGGTCCTTGGAAAGAGCACCCTACCTAAGCCTGCGCGCACCTCTACCCCATCCCCGTAACCCAGTAACCCCACCCAACCTTTTTGGGTTGCTCTAACTAGTTACTTGCTCTAACTAGTTCACAGCTGTAGAAATTTGAAGCAAAAGATGGTGTATTGTGAACATTTTGGAATGGTGGGCACTTACCATTTTGCGCAGGACAAAAAAAAACCCGTGCTATGGTTCAAACAAGATCATTTAAGCATCAGAATTGCTTAATGCTTGCCCTCTTTCCCTGAGTCAGAAGGCTATAGTTTTACTTCCCATGCCACAGACCTAAGCAGATAGTCCAGTTACTTCAGTGGCAATAATGTGATTTGGAATCTGCTATAGTTGTGAAGGTGCTGTATGCAAGTTCCTTATTTCTCCTTTACACATTGACAGTTAACCCACTCCTAAGTCTTCTGACATTGGATAAGTGTGTATTTAAAAATTAAACAGGCGGCACGATGGCACAGTGGTTAGAACTGCTGCCTCACAGCACCAGAGACCCAGCTTCAATTCCGGCCTTGGTTGACTGTGTGGAGTTTACACATTCTCCCCGTGCCAGCGTGGGTTTCTTCCGGCTGCTCTGGTTTTGTCCCGCAATGCAGGTTACGTGGGTTGGCCACGATAAATTGCCCTTAGTGTCCAAAAGGTTAAGTGGGTTATGGGGATAGGGTTGGAGCATGGGGCTAGGTACGGTGCTCTTTTGGATGTTCGCTGCACTCGATGGGCCGAATGGCCTCCTTCTGCACTATTGGGATTTCACTGATTGTGCCCACAGAAGATCCCACAAACAACAATGTGATAATGACAGGCTAATCTGCTTTTAATGATGTGTGATGAGGTTAACGAGTAGCCAGAGCACTAGAGAGAACACCCCGGCTCTTCTTCAAACAGTTATTGGATCAGTTACAGCCACTTGACGGGGCAGACTGGACCTCACTTTAACCTGTCACCGAAAGGCTAATGTAACACTCTTTCAGTCCTGCACTAGAGCTTTACTCTGAACTTTGTGCTTAAGTCTTTAGAGTGGGACATGAATATTCTGATTCTGAAGTGAGAGTGCTACCCACTGAGCCACAACTCACACAAGTTCCCTCCAAATGTTTCCTATTTCGCTGACAGCTTGATTTAAGGGTCTAACAGATGGTTAAAGAAGCCTGAGGTTACATGCCTTGAAGCTCCTAAAACTGAAGGAGAACTATTCAGATATGTTTCCTAATGTGGCAAAATGTTAAAGCTGTCTATCATTAAAGAGGTTCCATTCTCAGCACAGGTATATCCAGCCAAAGTTATCACCCATTAGAACTATGAACTGTTAGGGGTCAAAGTACAGAAAACAATAAAAGCCCGTGGACAGGTACAAAAGATAATTAAAAAGGCTAATGAACTATTGGCCTTTATCTCAATAGCAGCTGTTGTTCTAGCTGTGCAGAGCTTGGTTAGCCCCTATCTAGAGTAGTGTTCAGTTCAAGATAACAGTGCGTCTCCTGGCAACGTGCGATGGCGGCAAAGATGGCCATTGATACCCATCTGTGCATGCGCATTTGTCCACACAAAAAACAGTGGCGGATTTTGTTCTTCCAAACTTGGGTTGTGTCGGTGACTTTTTAAACTATAAAATACCATTGTAAATTGATGTGGCATGATCAATGAAATGAGTGGAGAACCGCAGTCATACTAATAAGAAATCAGAATATAATCAGGTCCCACAGAGACACGATGTAGAAGGGACTAATGCTAGTCGAGCCTGCACGACATCACACAACATTGCACACCGTACAATGCAGATGCACCGTACACTGCAGATTACATCAGTTACCTGACGTAATTTTCCAACAATTAAAGAAGCAAAAGGGAAAAGGGTCTAAAATTGAGAGCTAAATGCTAGATCCTCACCAAAGATGTACTTGCAGTTTATTTTCCTTTATTTCTCTCCTGGCCGCTGTCTACTCTGGCGCTCTCAACTATATCAGAGACCACAGTGCAACAGTGCATGCACCACATTGACAGCAAACTCAGCTTTAAGGTTAAAGGGTTTGACAGAGTACATGAAGGAAACCATTTCCTCTGATGGGGGGAGTCCAGAACAGGGCATATAACCTTAAAGGGCATTCAGGGATGATGTCCAGGAGCACGCTTTCTCAAATCTAGAACTTTCTCTCCTGTAAAGCTTTTAAGGCCAGGAGTTAACTGCAAGTAGCAAAACTGAGACTGATTGATCCTTTTAAGAAGGGACATGGAAGTAAGATGAGTAAATTGTGTTAAGATACAGATCAGACATGATCTAATTGAATGGCGGAACAGGCTCGATTCCTATGATCCTATCAATCAACAACTGCCTGGGTCCGGTATCGGATTACCACAGATTGGGTCCCTTGGCTTTAAGCTTCCAATTGACGAGAGTGCCATTTTGGAATCAGCATGGCTGCAAAGCCACCGCGAAACTGATTTTGCAGTTGAATTTCACATGTTGGACAATTTGGATTTAAATATTTCATCAGTTGTTCCTGGATAATGTGAGGATCGATGATAGGATTTTCACTGCACTGCTTACTCTGACTTTGCACATAATTCAGTATGAGATGGAACAGAGAAAGGCGGCTTCCGTCCTCTTGAATTCAGATGGATCTGCAAATGTGTGGCCAGTTCCTCCCCTCACCTTCTCTGCTAAATGCCCAACTCCTGATGGGATACAGTTCCTTGGGTACTGGCCACCCAGCAGATCTACAGCGATTTTGTACAAAGGTGGATGCCGCTAACTGGGTGTATGTAGCATAGCATGCGGGCAGCACGGTAGCATAGTGGTTAGCACAGTTGCTTCACAGCTCCAGGGTCCCAGGTTCGATTCCTGGCTTGGTTCACTGTCTGTGCGGAGTCTGCACGTTCTCCCCGTGTCTGCGTGGGTTTCCTCCGGGTGCTCCGGTTTCCTCCCACAGTCCAAAGATGTGCGGGTTAGGTCGATTGGCCATTCTAAATTGCCCTTAGTGTCCAAAAAGGTTAGGTTGGGTTACGGGGATAAAGGGGATGTGGTGGAGGTGTGGGGCTTAAGTGGGGTGCTCTTTCCAAGGGCCGGTGCAGACTTGATGGGCTGAATGGCCTCCTTTTGCACTGTAAATTCTATGATTCTATATTTCTGCATGGCCCCAGAAGGGAAAGTATTAATTGTCAAATACAACCAGTTGTTGGTTGATAGAACCACAGGACTCAAAACTCAGTCTGTTTTGTTATTCAATTAAATAACATATCTTAAGACCATTTACATGCCTCGATTCTATGCTGTTTAAATACCCATACTTTAGAAAGATCTATCAATCTCAGGTTTGACACAGCAAGTTAACCTCCGAACCTTCACAGCTTTTTTGTCAGAGAGAGTTCCAGATTTGTGAAAGAATGTTTCCTGACATCACCCCAACGTGATTTTAAAGCTGTGCCATCTGCTCCCAGAATATCCCACCAGAGGAAATAGTTTTGCTCGAGCTACAAGTGCTCATTTCTGCAGTTGATAGTCCAAGCATGGAGTATTGTGAAATGGTTGACTGAAGAATCGACACTAATCTCACCTGACAACTATGTAATATGCACTTTCTAGCAGCATTAGTGACCAGGGAGTTTATTTAGAACCATAGAATCCCTATGGTACAGAAGGAGGCCATTCGAACCATTGAGTCTACACTGATCCTCCAAAAGAATGCTTTACCTAGGCTCAAGGGAAACCCTATCCCAGTAACGCCCACCTAACATACGGGTCAACTTTAACATGGCCAATCCTCCGAACCTGCACATCTCTGGACTGTGGGAGGAAACTGGAGCACCCGGAGGAAACCCATGCACGCAGACACAGGGAGGAAGTGCAAACTCCTCACAGTGATCCAAGATCGGAATTGAACTTGGGTCCCTGGTGCTGTGAGGCAGCAGTGCTAACCACTGTGTCACCGTGCCACCCACCATCCCCCGTCCACCCCCCCAAACGAAAACCATGAAGACTCGCCGCCATAAAACATCTTTCATGATCTCAGGACGTCACTAACTATTTTATATCTAATTAAATATTTTTGGCGTGTCATCACTGCTGTAATGTAGGAAATACAGCAGCTGATTTGCACAAGGCAAACTCCCATAAAGAGCAACATGATAATGTTCAGGTAATCTGTTTCAGGGATGTTGGTTGAAGGATAAACATTGGCCAGGACACAGGAAAAACCTCCCTTCTCTCTTTGAAATAGGATCCTTTATGTCCATGAGAGGGTTGACAGACCTCGGTTTTAAAAAAAAGATGACGCCTCCAATCGCCTACTGAACACTGAACGAAAGTGAATTTCCAGGCAGGTTCAGTTCCTGCGGATAAGGAAGGAGCTTGCCCTGTAATCAAGTTTTCCTCATATTTTCTCATTAAAATGAACATTTATGAAAAAAACTGCAGGAACAGAGGCACTGTGTCCTCTTCAGATATATATATATATATATATATTGTTATAGACCAGGGTTTAGAGAATCCCAAAGTGTATCATGGAGTTCACCTGACCCACAACTTTTAATAGATTGTGGTGTGGGGAGCACACGGCTTACTCTACAGGTATGGTACAACAGAAAATGGACCGGTGTTTTTTAAAAACAAAACAATGGTTATTCTATGAACTCAAGTTAACCTTTCTAAAACAAACAGTGAACATCTTAGCAACAAGTAAATCAAATACACCCCCCAAAGAATACAACATGAAGTAATCTGTATGCTGTTCTTTTAACATCCAAAAACTTAACAAACCTTCAAACAGGAGCACATTAGGGTTTACATTCAAGACTGAAAACATTTATAATTCTTCTGAATTCACCAAATGATGAAGAGATAGTCCTTCATGGCAGAGATCAACAGCAGTGCAGCTCACAGACACTCCCAAGCTTTCTCAAACTGAAACTAAAAAAGCAGAAGTAGAGCTCAGCTCCACCCACACTCTGATATCATTCCAGTAACATGAGCAGCTCCATTTCTTAAAGGTACATTTCTTAAACACCCATTTCTTAAAGGGTACTCTCACATGACAACATATATATATAAAATTGCAAGGCATAACTTTTCCTCTTTGTAAGTTCAATGTTCCCACTCAAGGTTTTCAGTTTATTTAACTAATAAAGCAATACTTACAGAGCGAGGCTTCTATTTAAGATTTTGTATATTCACACTCGGCTCAATTAAGACTATGTGCCCTTTGAGGATGAGCTCTCTGGGGCTCCCTTATCAGGGTTGACAGTTTTGAAGCATTAAACCCATGAACAAGAAATAAAGAAGAGCTGCATTAGTTACAGTGGATGAAAGCTAAGTCAGAATTTATGGGTCGGATTTTCATGGAGCTGCGAAGCCTTCTGATAGACCTCAATTTTGACAGTGGGGGAAGGGAAGTGACACAGACGGCAACCCCAAATTCAGCAGGGCCATTTGAATTTAGTGCTGAGTTCAAACAGATCGCATTTTGGTTGTTGCAAGGGCCCCAACCCGCAGTGAGAGTCATGAATTAATGGAGTGGATGCAAATGCTCTGGAAGGGCTGATAGGTTCTGTTTAGGTGTCATGAAATGAAATTTTAAAAGCAAAATCCCTGTTCTTTGAACATGAAAAACAGAGGTTAAAGCATTGGTGAGTTAAAAAAAAAATGCCTCTGCTAGACTGTTGGATTGACAGACCACCTGCTATAGGTTAGAAAATATATTTGTTGACATTTCCAAAGGTTATTATTATGAATGCTTGGCTAAGTTTCCATAGCTACAATGATTTCAGCAGGAGGTTCTGAATTCATGAATTCTGGGTTGATGGTTTAAAGAGGTTATTAAAGGATTAGCTGTATTTGATGTGGGGTCAAATAGAAGTTTTCTTGTATCTATAAGTGATTGACCACTGGAGGAGAGTTAAAAGCTTTGAATGGGTTTCATGAATGAGAGGTTTTTTTCATTACTGTGAGTGAGAGTTATACTCAATTATTCGAAGTTCATTTTATTCCATCTCCACTTGGCTCGTGAGGTCTTCCCGTGGATAGAGGAAGGGTGGTCTGGAAGAGGCATGGAAGGGATTTGAGCAGGCATGGCGTTAGGATGGAAGGGTCATGGGGGATAGTTGAGAATAGGAGTTGGCATGGAGATAGCATGGGAGTGGGGGTGGGGGGGGGTGAGGGATGAGGGTCAGAGGGCTTAACAGCTTCTAAAACAATTGGGGTGAAGTACCAGAGAGCTGAGGCAGGTCTTCAAACTGGCACTTGCTTGGGCCCGCGGCCACCCCAGACCTACTTTTGGGGTCTGGAGGCTCACCCTGGCCTCCCATTGGGTATGCTGAATGCAATGGGGCCCTTTAAATCAAGGTGAGTCTGCTGAGTTGGGAAATTTCCTAACTCGAGTTACCTACCTCGGCCGTGAAAATGCAGCCCTGTGTGGGAGTAATGGTGAGTAGAAGTGCAAGAGATTGAGCAGATAGGGGTATTATGTTGAATTGAAGGACAATGCTTCAGTCCTTGTACCAACCTGTCATGGAAGATAAACTGAAATTATTCTCCCTAAACTATCCACCTTTATTCAGCTGTGGACTAAAGAAAGTCTGAGGATTAAATTATTGTTCAGTGGCTAACAAACCTGTGAAGACAGAGAGCAACATAAGTAATGGGTGATGCTAGAGGACAAATGTTGAATTTGCTTTGGCAATCACTCTCTGCCGATGACTCCACAATACTCAAGTGTCCCAAATTTAGAGCTAGTTTCATTCAACATTTGGGACGGGATTCTCCGACCCCCCGCCGGGCCGGAGAATTGCCGGGGGGGGGGGGGGCGTGAATCCCGCCCCGACGCCGGCTGCCGGATTCTCGGCGGGGGCAGGAATCGGGCAGCGCTGGTCGGGGGGCGTTGGCAGCACCCCCCGGCGATTCTCCGGCCCGCGATGGGCCGAGTGGCCGCCCGTTTTCGGCGGATCCCGCCGGCGTAAGATACATCAGGTCCATACCGGCGGGACCTGGCTCTGCGGACGGCCTGCAGAGTCCTCGGGGGGCGCAGGGGGGGATCGGGCCCCCAGGGGGGGCCCCCACGGTGGCCTGGCCCGCGATCGGGGCCCACCGATCCACGGGTGGGCCTGTGCAATGGGGGCACTCTTTCCCTCCGCGCCGGCTGGTGTAACGGTCCGCCATGGCCGGCGTGGGGAAGAACTCCCCTCCGCATGCACCGGGATGATGCCAGCACACGCTGGCGCTCCCGCGCATGCGCCAAGTCGTGCCGGCCGGCAGAGGCCCTTTGGCGCCGGTTGGCACAGCGCCAAGCCATTCACCGCTGGCCTAGGTCCTGAAGGTGCGGAGGATTCCACACCTTCCGGGCGGCCCAACGCCAGAGTGGTTCACGCCACTCCTCGGCTCCGGTACGGCCTGCCCCGTCAGATAGGGGAGAATCCTGCCCTTGGACTGCGAATCTGAAGAATGCAACTGCTTCATTTTGTCCATCACTGGAAGCTATTCCTGTGGATATAATCACATAAGTTTGGGAATTTTCAATGCCAACTATGTAGTTGCTCACATATATACAGCAGCACCAATCAGTCATTTAAAAAAATCCTTTGTTATATTACAATTGTCCTGTGGTGGGGTGGGAGGGGTGTGGACCTGGGTACAGTGCTCTTTCAGAGGGTCAGTGTGGACACAATGGGCCGAAAGGCCTCCCTTTGCACTGTAGGGATTCTATGATTCTAAGACCTAAAATAAAATCTGGTCAGGCATTTTACGATTGTCACCTTTCACTTGAAATATGGTATTGGCTGTAGCTCAGTGGGCAGCTCCAAGACAGAAGGTTCCAGGTTGAAGTCCCAGTCTAGAGACATGAGCACATAAATCTAGGTCGGCACTCCAGTGTAGCACTGAGGGAGTGCTGCATTGTTGGAGGTGTGTCATTTTGGATGCAGAATTAAATTCCAGCATCATTCTGTCCTCCACTTCTGGTTTCTGTACTTTTCCCTGCTCCAGTTTCAATGGCAGCTGCCTTGGCTCAATTCAAACTCTGGTCTACCCAAACACATCTGCCTCTCCACCCTTAAAGCACATTTGTCAGAAGACAGCCTTGGTTTAGTGCCACACAACACAATGGACAGCACAATAGCTACTCTTACAAACACTATCATTGATAGATTAATCTGTGGCAGGTAGACTGGTAAGGGTCAAGTAAAGTGTTTTTTTCCCCTCTTGTTGGTTCACTCGCCACCTGCCGCAAGTCCAGTCTGGCAGATATTTCCTTCAGAACTCAGCCAGCTTTGTCAGTGATGATGCTGCTGAACCACTCTTTGTGATGGATATTGAAGTCTCCCTTCCAGAGAACATTCTGTGCCCTTGCTACCCTCAATTTTTCTTTCACGTGACATTCAAAACGGAGGGATACTAATGTCATAATATGCACCCATGCACATCATGAGGTAAAAGCAGGCAGTGACAGACACCCAGGTGAGCCAATCAACATACAGAACAGAACACGACCAATCACCAGTCAGAACACCAGAACTTCCAACTATAAAACACACGAGGCATCAGCACTCTGCCTCTTTCCACTGGTGACAACTGTAGTGACAGTCAGGGTGTACATATCAGTCAGCACCTTCTACACGTGGATCAGAGCTAGCCTCATCTAGATAGTTAATGTTAGTTTACTTAGAGTAGTAGAGAGTCAACCCACAGGCAGCTGCGGCTTCGTTACTGAAGTTCAATAAATCTTATTGAACCAACCAGATAGCCAAGAATTGGGGCACATTGCATAGGTTAAATTTAACGCGGTTGGTGGAACAAATGGAGGAGGATTTCAAGAGATGGGATATGGTATCCCTGTCACTGGCAGGGAGGGTGCAGGCGGTTAAGATGGTGGTCCTCCCGAGATTCCTCTTTGTGTTTCAGTGCCTCCCGGTGGTGATCACGAAGGCTTTTTTTAAAAGGATTGAAAAGAGCATCATGGGTTGTGTGTGGGCCGGGAAGACCCCGAGAGTGAGGAAGGGATTCTTACAGCGTAGCAGGGATAGGGGGGGGCTGGCACTACCGAGCCTAAGTGAGTATTATTGGGCCGCTAATATTTCAATGGTGAGTAAGTGGATGGGAGAGGAGGAGGGAGCGGCGTGGAAGAGATTAGAGAGGGCGTCCTGTAGGGAGACTAGCCTACAGGCTATGGTGACAGGCCCATTGCCGTTCTCACCGAGGAACTACACCACAAGCCCGGTGGTGGTGGCTACACTGAAGATTTGGGGACAGTGGAGACGGCATAGGGGAAAGACTGGAGCCTTGGGGGGGGTCCCCGATAAGAAACAACCATAGGTTTGCCCCGGGGGGAATGGATGGGGGATATGGAATGTGGCAAAGAGCAGGAATAACGCAACTGAAAGATCTGTTTGTGGATGGGAAGTTCGCGAGTCTGGGAGCGCTGACCGAGAAATATGGGTTGCCCCAAGGGAATGCATTCAGGTATATGCAACTGAGGGCTTTTGCGAGGCAACAGGTGAGGGAATTCCCGCAGCTCCCGACACAAGAGGTGCAGGACAGAGTGATCTCAAAGACATGGGTGGGGGATGGTAAGGTGTCAGATATATATAGGGAAATGAGGGATGAAGGGGAGACTATGGTAGATGAACTAAAAGGGAAATGGGAAGAAGAGCTGGGGGAGGAGATCGAGGAGGGGCTGTGGGCAGATGCCCTAAGCAGGGTAAACTCGTCGTCCTCGTGTGCCAGGCTAAGCCTGATTCAGTTTAAGGTATTACACAGGGCGCATATGACTGGAGCACGGCTCAGTAAATTTTTTGGGGTGGAGGATAGGTGTGCGAGGTGCTCGAGAAGCCCAGCGAATCATACCCATATGTTTTGGTCATGCCCGGCACTACAGGGGTTTTGGATGGGGGTGACAAAGGTGCTTTCAAAAGTAGTGGGGGTCCGGGTCGAACCAAGCTGGGGGTTGGCTATATTTGGGGTTGCACAAGAGCCGGGAGTGCAGGAGGCGAGAGAGGCCGATGTTTTGGCCTTTGCATCCCTAGTAGCCCGGCGCAGGATATTGTTAATGTGGAAAGAAGCCAAGCCCCCGGGGGTGGAGACCTGGATAAATGACATGGCAGGGTTTATAAAGCTAGAGTGGATTAAGTTCGTTCTAAGGGGGTCGGCTCAAGGGTTCACCAGGCGGTGGCAACCGTTCGTCGAATACCTCGCAGAAAGATAGATGGAATGGAAAAAAGAAGGCAGCAGCAGCAGCCCAGGATCGGGGGGGGGGGGGGGGGGGGGGGGGAGGAGGAACCAGAAGGACTCTCAGGGTTGTTAATATATACTGTATAATATGTATAGGTCGTTGCGACAGATAATTATATATTGGACTGTTATATTATATTTTTGGAGAGTGTTACTTGTGATAAGGCAGTTGCCAATTAGGGTTAGTTTTCATTTTTGTTATTTATTATTTATTCATTTTTTGTTTATAAAATAGGTCATTGTTATTTGTTTTGTTATAATATTGTGTAAAGGATGCACAATGTACTGTGTTGGTTGACCAAAAATTTTCAATAAAATATTTATTTAAAAAAAAATCTTATTGAACCAACGCCTATGTTTGGTGTATGCTTGATCATTTAACTGCATCGTGTTGCAGTCCGTATTACCCCAGGGTGAATAACACGACAACTAATTATCAGCTGAGGGAGGGCAGTTGGTAGGAGAAAGCAGGAGGCTTCCTTGCCAATGTGTGTGACACAATGCATTGAGACTTCATGGGGTCCAGAGTCAATGTTGAGGACCTGGAGGACAACTTCCTTTTGACTGTATGCCACTGTGCCACCACCTCTGGTGGGTGGGTCTGTCCTGCCAATGGGACAGGACATACCCAGAAATTATGATAATGGAATCTGGGACATTGGTTGTAAAGTTTGATACTGTGAGATAGAATATGTCAGGCTGTTGCTCAACTAGTCTGTGCTATAGTTCTCCAATTTTGGCACAGGTCAGATGTTAGTGAGTAGGGCTCAGCAGGTTGGCTGGGGCTGGGTACACGTTTGTTGTTTCTGGTCCTGAGGTCAATGTCAGATGGTCCGTCTGGTTTTATTATTTTTCAACTTGCCAGTAGCAATTTGATACAACGGAGTGGCTTGCTAGGCCACTTCAGAGAGCAGCCAAGAGTCAACTGGAGTCGCATACAGTTCAAAATGGCAAGGGCAGCAGATTTCCTCCCCTGAAGGACACTGTGAGCCATTGTTTAAACAACAATCCAGCTCCATTGTCACCATCACTGAAGCTCGATGTTTATTTCATATTTATTAATTAGTTGAACTTAAATCCACCCGCTGCCTCGGTGGGATGTTAACTCATGTCTCTGGAGCATTAGGCTGGGCCTCTACATGACTGGTTCAGTTACACTACCACTGTGCTACTGTTCCTGCAACATTGCATGAACATTGAGAAACTAGAGGACAATTTAATATGAATATAAAATAGAAGAATGCCTTCAGATTTGCTGAGTCCCTGAGCAGACGAATTACAAATATGGGGCGGGAACATGTTCCATTCCCCGGATGGTCATCTGTTAATAATCACCTCCACATCAGGTTGCAGAGCACAATAACTTTTAGATAGTCATTGTTTGAATTCCTGTGACTGGAAGAGTTATTTTTATAGTTGCAGCAACAGTTTAACATGAAGCACATGTCAACTGTTGGGGAAGAAATACTGATACAAGAGTACTAACCAAAACATGAAGTAAAATACTCGCTGCTCCCCACCCGCCCACCCACTCTCCTCCAATTTAAAAGCTGCTGTCCACCATTTTTTACTGGAGTTATTTTTCCTAAGAAACGGGCCACTGAAACTAAAATAAAGGTAAAAATAACAAGGGAGAAAGTTTAAGCCTGGAGGTGACCTCTGCCAGCTGAACTAGCAGAAAAAGTGGTAAGCATGGGGTCGACAGCTTTCAGATGGAACAGAGTCACAAGATCAAATAGGAAAAAATACGTGAGGTTTGGAAACAAGTAAGTGAACGAATAGGGTGCATGGATACCTTTTACGAGCACCACAAACTCATTCCACTCCTCTATGCAAGATAAGGTTTCATGTTTTTAACTCCTGCTTCCCATACTCGGAATATCTGTCCTTTTTGTAACACAGATTTGAGATTCTGAATGAATTATTACAATAATCTTTAATATTGATCAACTATGACATTGTTAACTGCAAAACCACAACCGCACCATATAATTTCGCCCAGGACATGAAACCCTAGCTGTCTCTCGCAAAATTTCGAGTTGGAGAAAAGGTGACAATCAGGGGCAGTGGTTTACAGCGACTAAAGAAGTTAAGTTCTGTTTCTATTTTGTGGAGTTCTGGAGAATGTATTCGTTGCTGCAGTCCATTTTTCCTGGAGAGCTGTAAGCCAGTGGCCCTGATGAGAATACAGTCATAATGGGCGCATTGCATACATTTCTAAGCTGTTTATTTTGGAGCATCAGTTGAGGTCCCGCTGCTGTCTAATTTGCATTAACAGTTTAATTACCTAATTTAATTAGAGTAACTGAAGGGTTCTTTATAGTCAACATGAGTTTCCTAGTTTGTTTTCATTCAGGCACCAGGCTCCGAGTCCCTCGCTGGTGGCGATACGAGGCTTGCGTCCAGTGCTGCCGACGGCATACAAAACCGGCATTTTCATGCATTTAAATGTGATGAGTGGGTTGGACACAGTATGCTCCACCCTTCCGCGATGCTCAGCTCCTCTCAGCAGAAGTCTTGTGAACATGAATTACTGCAAGTATTTACAAACGTGGATTTGGCGCCAGGACAGCGGAGAGGGAGTGGGAGTCGGGCTTGCTGGGGGATGGCTGCCTGGGCCGAGGCAGTAGTGGGTAATGACTTGGTGCCAAGTCCCCCTTGGGATCGGAGTGGCCTGGCTCAGACCGCCATTGCTGCAGTCTGTCTTTTAAATGCACCCCTTTGGTGCTACTTACAGGCTCCAGGCTGCTCACACTGCCGACTGCTGCCCGAGTCCTTTAAATTCTCAGAAGGCCTCTGGTTATCTGGGAGCCCACCCAGACTGCCACTCTGGATACCCTCATATCCCAGCAGTATCAAGGGCTAAGCTCAATCAGGAGCCCCTGAGATGTTGGCACTCTTCAGAAGCACTTCCCATTGCAGAGGAAGCAAAGGATCAGCAGAGCTCACCCCACCAAAAAGGACACCTGCACCACAGTCTTTGGAATCCTCCCTGGTTCTCTGCCTCTCTCAGGACAGAGGACTTACTAGTGACCCCCAGCCCTCTACATCACCAGCTGTCTCCTCCTGGTGAAACTGGCAGTGCTGACTGCCTCTGCCAACACTTTCCACGCAACGTTCAGGAGGGCAGGCTTGAGTCTGCGGTCCACCCTGGGGAAGAGGATGTCCCTCCACTCCTCACTGGAATACATCTCTGTGTCTACCTCGGGCTCCCGACCTCAGATGGCTGGTCTTCTCTGAGTCATCTTGGTGGTTGCAGTGAGTGTGTAGTAAGTGGAGCGCTTAAAAACAGCTCCAGCTGCCAGGCTCTTTGGCGCTAACTCTAGCCCCAACGGTTAGAACGCCCACTGGGCAGGGAATTGCTCGGAGTTCGCACCAGCAGAGTGCTGGCCCATTAGCATGTCCTGAATTGCTCCCCAAATAGCATCCCCAATTGGAACGCGAACCACACGCAATTCAGTCCCGGTGGCAACACGTAGTCTCCCAAATAGAGAATTTTGGGACCACTGTTACTGTAGGGCATGAACTGAACTCCAGGATCTCTCCCAAATACTGACCCTTCAAGCATGATCATGCTTATCAAGTTGGAGGGGGCTGCTGGCATCAGAGAGATTCACATTCAGACATTATGAAGTAGTAACCAATTGATAACAGCGAAGAACGGGCAGGTAAACAGCATTTTCTCCTACCTAGGGCAAGGGTGCTGTAGATATTGACAATTGTTATCTTGGCACAGATTAATATAACTCAGAACAGAGTGTACATGGAACATGGGCCCATTGTAGTGCATATGGTTCAAACCAGGTTACACACTAGACAATCAGGAAAACCTGTTTACACCCACCTAATCACCAAGGGAGCTTGAGTATAGCATTTCTATCAGAATACGGTGAGGGCTGAGAGGAGAGATTGAGAATTAGTGCAGGTGGGAACAGGTTGATATTTACAGTAGGAGAAAGGCCAGTATGGAGGTTCCCAGAGAAGGCCGAGAAATCAGGGTTATAATTAGAGAGCAAATTGATTCCCAATAATGCCGATCGATGGGTTCTGCAGTGTCTAATTAGCCACAGGCGCACCACTTCAATTTGGAAAAGGTGATCAATGAAGCTCAGAGCTTCTGTAAGGAGGAAAATAAGCGGCTGGTGGGAAGGAGGCTGCCAGCCACCGCCACTCACCGGGCCTGGACACAGGTGGCAGAGGTTGGCAGCACCACGAGGACCGTCCAGCAGTGCCGGAAAAAACTGCACAACCTCCTCAGGGCAGCCAGGGTGAGTAGGCAGCACTGTGCCACTGGCACCAACCCCTGGCCCACACATCTGTAACCCTACCCCCACCTCCTCCAGAGGGTGGCCAAACCTTCATCCTGCACCACATGCCGGCACCCATACCGGCTGCCATGGTGGGGTTCCCTGGCCACAGAAGCCATCAGCTACTCACCCACTGGGCTGCATCACTGCTCAACAGTCTGCGTCCTCCAAGGAGCCATCCATACCGCCAGGAGTTGGAGGAGACTGGAGGGTGAGCGCTGGACCTGCAGCCTCACACCGCAGCAGAACAGAGGGCACTGGACATGGTCAGCGGGCCCGAAGAAAGGGCAGTCGCCGGAGTGGCGGTCAGCATCGGCGAGGAAGTGAGGCCCTGCTGAGTTGCAGTTCCCCATGGCATGTGTCTCACCCCACCCCCCTCCCTCCCTCCCCCACACCCACCACCACCCCTACATCCCAGGGAGTAGCTGACATCCAGGTGGGTTTCGGGCTTCTGGAATGGACGGTCCCACCGATTGTGGAGATGCAATCACAGAGCCACGGACTACATGAGTGGTTGTCAACGAGCATCCAGCACCTGCAGATGCAGTTGGAGGAGCCCAAACGCGTTCAGGAGCTGGAGGTGGTGCTGACCATGCGTGCCACCAAGGTCAACACCACAGAAGTGGTGTCTGCGGTGGACGATTTGAGGGGGGGGAAGGTTATGGCCATGTATCAACTTGTCCAACGCCTAGGGCACTTTGTGCAGGCAACGTCCGAGACCCAGGACAGGACTGCCCTATCACAGGCAGCCATGTCCCAGAGCCACCTCGACATTGCAGCGGCGCTCCTGAGCGTGGCCCAGTCATAGTGGACCATGGCTGAGAGCGTCAGCTACATTGCCCAGGTGCTGGCTGATGTGGCACAGGCACAGTGCGAGGTGGCCCAGTCCCAGAGGGAGGTGGTGAAGTCACTGTTTGATGTGGAGTTCCAGATGGAGGTAGTCCACTCCCTGTGCTCCATGGCCGTGAGCATGCAGACCCTGGTCGAGAAGACAAACGGCTGGTGGTGGGGAGCCTCAGGCGTTAGCTCCGCTCACAACCCCGTCCCATGGAGTAGCATGGGGGCCACCGGGCATCCCGAGGGAGGAGGAGGTGATAGGGCCCACGTTGGTGACTCCCGCAGGGGAAGTGCCAGATACCGCAGCTCCTCGGATTTCCTCCCTCCCCCTATCCCTTGCTTACCACATGGGTAGCAGGCAGAACAGGGCGGCACCACACCACCTGGGACACCCGAGCAGCAGCCGGCCACATCCGGGTCCGGTCGCCCCAGAAGACGGCCGCCAATGTGGACCCAGGTCACAGGGCGGGAATCAAAACAAGCCACCTCCATCCCTGATATACCGGCTGGGGATCCACCAAGGAGTAGTATTAGGGCCCAGAAGGCCAGAAATGTAGATACCAGTTAGGTTGGCATGGGTGTAGGGCGCAGTTTAGCAATAGGGAACAAACCTTTATATATGTTTTCATATTAAACACCTGCGCACCATGTTACAACCAGCCTCGGTGTTCGGTCAGAAGGGTGTGAGGGATGGGTGGTCTGGGCTGGCAGGTGGGGGGAGTAGGAGGACCCACCAGCACGTCACCTCTCTGCTGCGAGATGTTGTGGAGGGCGCAGCAGGCCGCCACAATGTGGGCGGCCCTCCCAGCGCTATACTGGAGGGCCCCTCCAGAGTGGTCCAGGCACCTGAACCACATCTTCAGGAGGCCGAAGCACCCCTCGATCATGCCGCGGCATGGGCGTCGTTGTAGTGGGCCTCTGCTTCGGTCTGTGGCCTCCGGATAGGTGTCATCAGCCATGACCATCACCCAGGAGCCCACCCCAGCCGGAGGTGCACCTCGAAGAGGCCAGAAACTGTCGAGTGTGCCAGAATGAAGGCGTTGTGCACACTGTCTGGGTAGCGGACGTAGACGTGATGCGCATCTGATGGTCACACACCAGCTGCACATTCAGCGAGTTGAACCCCTTTTGGTTTGTGAAGATCAGCCTGTCATCTGTTGGTGCTTGTAGGGCGACATGCATCCCTTCAATCACCCCCTGAACCCAGGGCATTCGGTGATGGCGGCGAATCCCGCTGCCCAGGCATCCTTTTGGGCTCAGTCCACATTGAAATGGATGCATTGTGCCAACCGGGCATATAGGGCCTCCGCGACGGTGCCGATGCGCCTTTGCACCGAGGTCTGTGAGATCCCGGACATGTTACCACTCGGCGCCTGGAGGGATCCTGTGGCGTACAAGTTCAGAGCGACCATCTGCTTAACGGTCATCGGGAGCGGCTGCCCTCTCCCATTCCTCCGCGGTGCCAGGTGCGCCATGATCCAGCAGAAATGTCGCACTGTCCCCCTGCTCAGCCGGAGCCTTCAGCGGCATGCTCGGTCCGGCAGCTCCTCAAATGACAGGCGCTTCTGGTACACGCAAGGCTTCATGCGGTGCCTCGTTTGCACCTCTCCTCCTCAGCCGGTTGGGTGTCCGGTTCTCCATCCTCAACGTCTGCATCTGTTCTTCTGGGGCAGTCTCCGCTGCTGCAGCCTCCTCCTCCACGAGCAACTCGAGCTCATACAGGCACAGTGCATCCCCAGGGCTGCAGCGACTAGGAGAAAGGCCATCATTGCTGGTTACATTCAAATATCCATTGTCTGCAGGGGGTGGAAGGCCGAAGTATGAGCATGGTGCATACTCCAGTTTCCAACCAGGTCCAACGGGCTACATCGTGGCCCCGGTCAGCACTGCGGTCCATGCCCTCGCATGTCCCCCCTTCCCCTCCTCCTCCATTCCTGACCCTGGCGCCCGTCCCTGCAGCCAGGGGTAACGTCGACTGGCTGAGGCCCTTGCCAGCGGTACCGGTGCTGCGGTATGGCACCCCCCTGTCGGGGCTACTGTGGGCGCTGCCCTTGGGTGAGCCACGTGATGCCCCGCCATTGGGTGGTGGCCAATTGAGAGGGGGTATGGTCTGGCAGAGGGTGGGGTGCGGGGGCTGGAGTGCAGTGGTGGTGGGATGGAGAGTGGGAGCTGGGGTGCGGGGATTCGTACGGGCAGTGGCATTCTGCAGAACCAGGGGCCAAGGTGGGTGGTCAGTGGGGTGCGCAGCAAGATGGCTGCCTTGGAGGCCTTGGCAATGACGGTCCGTGCCTGAACACCGCCCCAGTCCCATGGCGGCGGTGGGGGTTCCCCCTTCTCAACCCGGCCAGTGTTACGGCCGGCAGCCCACGGTCACACCTCTGTGTGTCCTACCTCCTCTCTCTCCCTCATCAGCCACGGCGCCTGTTTCCCACTTTTGAAAAGCACAAGTGAACCTCGCCGTCGGGAATTCCCCCCAGTGGCGCATCGTGAAGGCCCTGGAGAATACCGGGTCAGGCCCGCTAATGATATGCAAACAGTGTTTACTGTACGTGCAGAGTGGAACGCATTGACGCCGCTGTCGAGGCACCAGAGTATTGCGATTTGGCTTGAACCCGGCACGATTTTGGCGTCAAACCGATTCTCCGCCCAATCGCCTTCACCGATTTTGGCGTCTGCCGACGGAAAATCTGCCAAAATTTTTGTTGGGTTGTTTAACCTTAGGAAAAAGAACCGCGTGTGAGGGAGGGCAGTGTTTCTCATGCGCTATTCTTTGGCAGCACCTTTTAAAACTTCTGCCTCTGGCACCTAAGTGAACAAGATATTTTATCCGTATAAAAGGCAAGCCAATAGAAAGGAGGGCCCCATTCTGTGCCACCTCTATGTGGCTGGGTTCTGGTTACAAATTAAGACACAATCCCATGCATTGATACATGTGCTCACAGTGAAGCAGTAGCATGGTGTATAATCACCACCCTCACTGCTGGCTCTGATATCTCATACCTGTTAACAATTGATGATACTTTATAGTTAAAGCAAACAAAGTGCGATGGAAACTTTTATACCGAAACAGAAATTATTTGTTGCTGTTCAGTGAGTGGTACCTGACCCATTCTTTATCTGGCTGGGGTGCGCTTGCTGCCGACACAGAATGAATGCATTGGAAGGAAAGAGTTCCATTGTTTTCCACTGACATCCATCATCTAAAACCACATTAAAATATTCAACAACCAAAAATTGTTTGCTGCTGCAAACTAAAACAAATTAATACCGCGAGCCAGAAATAAGTGTGGTCAGACTTTTGACAGCAATATTGAAAATAGCCGCTGGTATTTAAATTAAATAATGGGTTTCGTAAATACTGACCTTGCAGAATTTATAATGTATTTTGAAATAATAACACACTGCTTAAAACGATTGGCGCATTTTTTTTTAAAGAAAGCGCACTGTGCAGATTTGACAGCGACTTAATCTATCATAGGAAGGGTAAAGAAAAAACCCATCTCCAGCAACCACAGGACTAAAATAAAACAAGTTTCAGAAAACAACTTGTGCTTTGTTTGAACATACTCCTGGAATCATTTCACAGAAGCAATGACTAACGGGTAGGCTGTTCCAAATTGAACTCCTTCCCTAACTGACAATTGAGCTAACATGCACTTTCTGTCTGTTTGTATAAATTAAGAATTGCTGACTCCTGCACTCGTATCTGTGACTCATATGGATAATCTATACACGCTTGATTCCTTTCTGATCACATCACTCCCTCTCAGTGTGTGAAAAAGGATTTAGTGCGGAGGCTGAGATGACCAAGTGTTTACACTGGGCTTTATGTGGTGAAATGTCTGTGTCGAGCTGTTTCTATCTATATAGAGCATGCTGCACAATGAGAACCCTGCCAAGTCCAGTTTGTTCTCAATGTCTGGCCTGGGGCATGAGATTGATTGTTGAATTCAAGGCTTGTTTGATAACCTCCTCATGCCTTAACAAAGGAGCCAAATGACGGGCATTTGAAGTTTGATGGTCATAACAGATGATCTTTTGAATTTTACATGACATTGCTATTTCCATTACTGCAACAGAATGACATAAAGACAAGTGTAGCATTACACTATTTAACAGGCAGTCTGCAGACACGTCTGCCTACATCTTCATAGAATAAGCACCCTGCCTTTTAAAAAAAAATATCTAAAAATTCATGAATCTTGTACAGCACAGAAAATACAATGTTGGATTTTAATGCACAATCATAACTCTGTGCGACAGATGGGACACGCTTTCTCCTCCCTCTACCCACTCATCTTCAGCTGCTGATTCTTGCTGGCATGTACTCAATAGTATTTTACCCAAGATAAAATTCTTCATGTTCAAGCCGAGATAATCTGTATCACAAGGGGGGGGATCAAAGTTAAACACAATTCTTTCCTCAACCAATTACATTAAATGTGCATTTACTTATGAGTGAATGCCCCAAGATGCTTCATGGGAGAACGATTGGATGAGGAACAAGAGCCTAAAGTGTGGCCTTGTTGGATTGGAAAGAGGGACACCACAAGATACGAGGAATTTAGGGAGATATTTTAATGAGTTGAGTTTGGCGGTTGAAGGCTCTGCTGTTGATGATGGATCAGTGGAAAGAAGATAGATTGGCTTCCATTTCTAGCGATTTTCATGACCTCAGGATGTCCCAAACCACTTTACAGCCTTTGAAATACTTTTCAATCATTGTCACTGTTGTAATGTAAGAAACACAGCAGTCAATTTGTACACAGCAAACTCCCACACACATCAATGAGATAAAGACTGTTTTTGTTATGTCGGTTGAGGAATAAATACTGGCCTGGATACCCGTGATAACTGCTCAGCTCTTCTTTGGATAGGGCCATGCAATCTTTAGCATCGGCCCAGTGGGGAGTCAGGGCCCTGATTTAACATCTTATGTTATGGCAACTCAGAAGTTGCAGCACTCCCTCAGCACTGCACTGGGAATGTCACTCTGGATTTTGCGCTAATCTTTGGAGTGACACTTGAACCCATGACCTTCTGATTCAGGGTAAGAATTTTGCTGCTGAGCCAGAGCTAAATTCTGAGATTGGGGAGGGATACAAACAAGCCCAGCATTAGCTGACAGATTCTAGGCTGGCACAAAGGGTTGAAAGCTATTGTTATGACTCATGTGCTGAGAAACATCTGTATTTTCCCTTCTGTGATGTCCCTTTAAGGCAAAGCAGGCTGCAGAGTATCCTAAAAGAAGGTTAGTTGGCTTCATGATTATGACATAATTGGTCCAAGAAATTCCCATGTGACCTGTGGTTGACATGGGGATGAAAGCTTAGAGGCAAAGGGTAAACAGAAATCTAATTGCAGTGCGGTTGTGTCAGTTTTCCACAGAATCCCGACAATGCAGGAGGTCATTCAGCCCATCGAGTCTGTCCCAACCCTCCAAACGAGCACCCCATCTGGGCTCACTCCCCCGCCCTAACCCCACAACCACCTAACCTGCATATGTTTGGACACCAAGGGGAAATTTAACATGGCCAATCTACCAAACCTGCGCATCATTGGATTGTGGGAGGAAACCCGAGCACCCGGAGGAAACCCATGCAGACACGGGGAGAACGGGCAAACTCCATACAGACAGTCACCCAAGGTTGGAATAGAACCCAGGTCCCTGGAGCTGTAAGGCTGCAGTGCGTGCCACCGTGCTACCGCAAAGTTCACAGCACACTGAACATTCATGTAAAGAGAAACTAGCAGATTGGCTCGAAATGGAACAGTTTTCTGTTTTGCAGCTTTAGAATTTACCGTGAAGTTGAAGCAAGACTCTGAGAATAGGGATGTGATAGCACTTGAAAGGGTGCAGAGGAGATTTACCAGGTTGATGCCTGGGTTGGAGTGTGTTAGTTATGAAGAGAGATTGGATAGACTTGGATTGTTTTCCTTGGAGCAGAGGAAGCTGAGTGGGGAGATAATTGAGATGTATAAAATTGAGGGGCATGGATAGAGTAGACAGGAAGAAACTTTTCCCCTTGGTGAAGGTGGCCAATGACCAGGGAGCATAGATTTAAGGTAAGGGGCAGGAGGTTTAGAGGGGATGTGAGGAAAAACCAGAGAGTGGTGGGGGTTTGGTATTCGCTGCCTGAAACGGTGGAGGTGGAGACCCTCATAGCTTTAAGAAGTATTTAATAATAATAATCTTTATTATTGTCACAAATCGGCTTACATTAACACGGCAATGAAGTTACAGTGAAAATCCCCTAGTCACCACACTCCGGCGCCTGTTCGGGTACACAGAGGGAGGATTCAGAATGTCCAATTCACCTAACAAGCATGTTTTTAGGGACTTGTGGGAGGAACCCGGAGCGCCCGGAGGAAACCCACGCAGACACAGGGAGAATGTGCAGACTCCGCACAGACAGTGACCCGAGCGGGAATTGAACCTGGGAAGCAGAGGACACAATCTCAGACTGAAGGGACAATCCTTTAAAACAGAGATGAGGAGGAATTTCTTCAGCCAGAGGGTGGTGAATCTGTGGAACGCTTTGCCGCAGAAAGCTGTGGAGACTAAATCACCGAGTGTCTTTAAGACAGAGATACGTAGGTTTTTGATTGATAAGGGGATTAAGGGTTATGAGAAGAAGGCAGGAGAATGGGGATGAGGAACATGTCAGCCATGATTGAATGGCAGAGCAGACTCGATGGGCCGAATGGTCTAATTTTGCTCCTATGTCTTATGGGAGACTGGTCATGAGAACATTGGATAAGTCAAACTTGAAAATAAAGAACACCGATTTGAATTTTATAACACCATGACCAAAGTCATTTACAAGGAACATTAGAGTAACAATCCCAATGCAGTACCGAGGGAGTGCTGCGCTGTTGGCGATGCCATGACATAAGATGTTAAACCAAGGCTCTGTCTGCCATCTGATTCAATGCTAAAGATCTTAGGGCACTATTCAAAGAAGAACAGTGCAGTTCTCACTTGTATCCTGGCTAATATTTATTCCTCAACCAACAGAACAAAAACAGTCATTATCTCACTGCTGTGTGTGGGAGCTTGCTGTGTGACTACACTTCACAGGAACATTATCAGAAAAAACCTGACAATGAACAACATAAGGATTTGCGAGGACAGTTTAGTCAAATAGATCTTAATGGAGGAGAATGGGGTGACAGGTGAAGAGGTTTAGTTTTGTCGGTGAAGTGCAGATAAGGATTTCTGCATTAGTAAAGATGAGGTAAACAAGGCATCTGTTGATGAGAGGACACCTTGACTACTTTAGATAACTTTGCAGGCACCTCCGCTGATGCTTTATCAATTCAATTGATACCAAAACCTTGTAGTGTAGGGAACATCAGCAATGAAGCTATGTGACATTGGTCCCTGGCTTGATGCATCGAAGCAATATCACATTGTCACACTCCATCACTTTCATCATTTATTTGATGCCTCAGTGTTGTACAACAACCTTGTGTACACAAGAGCACATAACAGCTATTAAAACCTGTCAGATTCTCTAACAGCTTGGGCAGAACTGACAAAAGAAATTGTACTGAATTAAAAGGAGATTTCTTAACAAAAGTGTAAATTGCTCAATCCATTTAAACTTTCCATTCATAAGGTTACAGAATTTTAAAACTACAGTTTAATTGTCTTCTCTTTTCATTTGGCTATCAAAACCCAAATCCTAGGCTCTCTCTACAAACGGAAGAATACATCTACAATACCCGTTTCCCTTGTGCCTCTCCATGCACTACAGTACATGTAGACAGAAACCCTTCAGTTTCAATCCTGTTCTATTCTAAGATAGCTGATCTCAATTGTGGCTGTAGCAGCAGGACAAAACAATTGAGCTCAGTGGGACCAATGCTAATTTTCAACGCGCAGCAACACAAGGCAAGCCACCGTCCATTGTTATCACCAGGAAGCCTGTGCCATTTTGAGGTACTGGCCATCAGTGGACCTCATTTGCGTATGATATGAATGGCATTTGCTTAAATCTTACCTCTTAAGAATTCAGCTTTTAAAGAAAGGAGCAGGACTTGTCTTTATACAGGATCTCTAACAACCACCAGATGCATCAAGGCACATTTTAGCCAGTGAAGTACTTTTTGAGGTGTGATGAATATCAGAATGGACACAGCACTTAGGAGGAGTAGGCTATTTGGCCCTTCGAGCCTGCTCTGCCATTTGATGCGATCATGGTCAGTCTGGCCATGGTCTCAACTCTACTTTCCTGCCTGACTCCCATAGCCCTGGACTCCTTTGTCTTTCAAAAATCTATCCCACTCATCCTTGAATACATTCAATGACCCAGCCTCCGCTGATTTCTGGGGGAAGAGAATTCCACAGACTAATATAACGTAGGAATAAAAACGCAAAGTTCAACTTCATTATGGGTTATGACATTTCTCCACGGTGAAATTATATTTCTCAGAGTTATGCATTAAAGAAAACATCTCTCAGTGGAAGTATTTTTATTACTGATGGACGATATCTAACTCAAGGACCAGGTACCGTGAGCCGTACAAACCATTAAGCACTGTAACTATTAAGTACCGATTCCAAGTATTCCACACTGCCACCAGCCAAACATGCAAAATTGATCTGAAAGTGACATTTTCAACTCTCTGAGTCTTTCATTTGTTGAATGAGTATCAGCGGATATACAGCCATTAACCATGGGCAAGTCAACAATGGTGAATTAATAAGGACTATTGAAGCAAACTCCGTGTGTGTTAATTGTACCTTCGCTGATATTATTTCAGCTCCCTCGTGCTACTAGACGTCCGTGAACCAGCATTAACGACTTAATCTCTTATCAATACTACGACATCCTCCACAAACTGTCAGGCGACTCAGAGCTTACCCCCTATTAATGGTTCCCTCTCTGCTGAGATTAAACCCTCATACTGTTGGAATTCATGCATTAACAAATAAACCACCTCTGGTATGAGTCAGTTTTGCTTCGGAACTCCATGGTTCCTTCAAACCAGTTTGCCTGATGCTATCATTTACTTTAAAAAAAATACAACTCAGGGTAAACCAGCAAGAAAAGTAATTTAACCCTGGTAAATGACAAATAAAGACAAAAAATGCGAGAAATATTCAACAGGTCTGGCTGCCTTTATGTGGAGAGGGACACAGCGTTAATGCGTCAGCTCAATGACCCTTCACCAGAACTGGGAAAAATCTAGAAATGACGAGGTTTCAAGCAGGGGTGGGTGGGAAAAAGAACTAAAGGGAAAGGTCTGTAATGGAGTGGAAGATAGGAGAGATGAAAGACAATTTACCTGCTTAAAATCTACTCCAGTTCTTTTAAAAAAATATATTTTTAGTTGCCACAATTTCACCATTTTCGGCAGGCAAAATAAACAAAAACAGAAACCCAACAATATAAAACATAGAGTCATAGAACAGAAAAGAAAGCAATCACCTCTCTCTCCCTCACTTAGCATTCAACGGCAACCAACTCCCGAAAGTGCATAATAAACAAACCCCAAGAATTGTAGAACCCCTCCTTTGCCCCCCCCTTCAACTCAAACCTCACCTTCTCCGGGGTCAAGAACGCCAGCAGGTTCCCCCGCCATGCTGAGGCACAGGGGGGAGAGAGTGACCTCTATCCCAGCTGAACCCGCCTACGTGCGATCAGCGAAGCAAGGGCCAAAATGTTTGCTCCCGCATCCGCCTGCAACTCAGGCCCGTCCGACACCCTGAAAATGGTTTCTAGGGGATCGGGCTCCACATCCATAAGCAAAAGGGATGGCGCTAAATAACTCCCGTCATTACCTTTCCAGCTTTTGCCAGGACCAAAACATGTGAACATGGTTTGCGGGGCCCCTCTCACATCGCTCACAAACATTCTCCACCCTCTCAAACAGCTGGCTCTTCTTTGATTTTGTGAGGTGCGCCCTATACACTCTTCAAATGTATCAGCACCAGTCTCGCGCACAAGGTTGAGGCGTTCACGCTTCGTAGCACCTCACACTACAGTCCCCTCTTCCATCATCCCCCCCAACTCTTCTTCTCACTTCGCCTTAATCTGCTCCACAGACCTCCTCCAGGATCCTCCCATAAATCACCGATACCACCCGCTTCTCCAACCCCCCTGCTAACAGCACCGCCTCCAGCAACGAGGAGGCTGGCGCTATTGGGAAGGTCGTGAAAAGCTTCCTTGCAAAATCTCGAACCTGCAGATATCTAAACTCTCCCTCCTGCACCAACCCATACTTCTCTCCCAGCTCCTCCAAGCCTGTGAATCGTCCCCCAAGAAACAGATCCTTCATTTCCTTAATCCCTCTCTCATCGCAGCTCCAAAGCCTCGCATCCATCCTCCCCGGTTCGAACCCATGATTTCCCCCTAATCAGCATCTTCCCTGACCTGGCCCCCAGCTTAAAATGTTGCCTAAACTGCCTCCAGATCTTCAAAGTGGCCACCACCACTGGAGTCCCCGAATACTTACGGTGCCATCGGGAGCGGCAGCGTTTCCAGAGCCCGTAACCCCGACCCACTACATGAGCCCTCCTCCATCTTACTCCATTGGGCCTCCCCCTCCTTGATCCAGCCCCGCACCTTCTCCGCATTCGCCGCCCAACTCTAGTACTGTAAGTTTGGGAGGCCTAGCCCCCCACCTGTCACCCTCTCTGCAAGACCACCCTCCTAATCCTGGCCACCTCCCCCCCAAAATAAAAGAAGAGATCAATGTGCCCACCTCCTTGAAGAAGGATTTCAGTTGAAAGACCGGCAGGCACTGAAATAGGAACAAAAGGTGCGGTAACACATTCATTTTAACTGCCTGCACCCAGCCCACCAACGACAAAGGGAGGTTTGTCCCACCTTGCGAGATCGGCCTTCACCCTCCCCCACCAAACTCGTAAAATTATACCTTCTGAGCCTACCCCAGTCCCGTGCCATCAGCACCCCTAAGTACCTAAAGTGGGTTGCTGCCAGTCGAAATGGCAGTCCCTCCCAGCCTCGCCCCAACTCCCGGTTGGGAGACCATGAAATACTCGCTCTTGTCGAGGTTCAATTTATACCCCAAGAACGACCCAAATCTTTGGAGCAGCCCCATTATCTTCCCCACCGGCGTGCCCAGCTCCAAAATGTACAATAATAGATCATCAGCAAATAAGGCTATATTCTACCCCCCACTATCCCTTTGCACAACCCCACACTCCTTAGAACGATGGCCAAAAGCTCTATAGCTAGTGGAAACAGTAGGGGTGACATAGGAGACCCCTGTCTCGTACTCCGGTGCAGAGCAAAGTACCTTGAATTCATAGTGCGAATGCTCGCCATCGGCTCCTTATACAGCAGCCGTACCTACGCTGCAAACCTCGGCCCGATTCCAAATCTTTCCAATACCAACATAAAATAGCCCCACTCTACCCAATCAAACTTCTTCTCTGAGTCCAAAACAACCACCATCTCCATCTCCTTTCTCTCCACCAGAGACAGGATCACATTCAGCAACCTCCTCACATTCGAAAACAGCTACCCTCCCTTCACGAACCCCATCTGCTCCTCTCCTATCACCTTAGGGAGATACCCCTCCAACCTTGCCGCCATAACCTTTGCCAATATCTTGACATCTACATTCAATAGGGTTTTGGGCCCAAACTCCACTGGGTCCTGATCCTTCTTTAACAGCAGGGAAATCGAAGCCTGCCCCAATGTCTGTGGCAAGACCCCCTACATTCGCAAACATTCCCACCATCAGCTGCGCCAACTTATCCTTAATTTCTTATAGTGTTCCACATTGAATGCATGGGGCTGGTTTAGCACACTGGGCTAAATCGCTGGCTTTTAAAGCAGACCAAGGCAGGCCAGCAGCACAGTTCGATTCCCGTACCAGCCTCCCCGAACAGGTGCCGGAATGTGGCGACTAGGGGCTTTTCACAGTAACTTCATTGAAGCCTACTCGTGACAATAAGCGATTTTCATTTTCATTAGAGATTGTTTCCTGGAACAGTATGTTGGGGAACCAACCAGGGAGGAGGCTACTCTGGATTTGGCATTCTGTAATGAGGAGGGATTAATTAATGACTTCATAGTTAAGGGTCCACTAGGGAGTCGGAACCATAGTCTGGTAGAATTCAAGATTCAGTTTGAGTGCGAGAAAGTGGAGTCCCACACTAGTGTTCTGGAATGAAACAAAGGAAATTACACAGGCTTGAGAACAGATGTGGCCCGTGTAGACTGGGCAGGAAGGCTAAAAGGTAGGACAGCTGATGAGCGATGACAGTTGTTTGGGGAGATACTCAATTCCTCACAACTAAAATATATCCCAGTGAGGAAGAAATATGGGAAGAGGGGTAAAAAACATCCATGGCTAAACAAGGAGGTCAAGGGCGTTATAAGACAAAAGTAATAAAAAGAGCCAAGGTAAATTACGGAAAAAAAACAAGCACAGAATATCGAAAAGGATAGCAAAAGCTTCCACAGGTACATAAAAGGGAAGAGAATCACTAAGATGAATGTTGGCCCCTTGGGAGATGAAACTGGTGAGATAAAAGTGAGGAACACAGAAATGGCAGAGATGCTAAATGAATACTTTGCCTCAGTTTTCACGGTGGAGGACCATTCCTATAGGAACGAGTAATTCAGAGGTAATGGAAAAGTTGGAACTTAAACAATCAGCATCAGTAGGGAATGGTACTCAATAAACTCTTGAGATTGAGGGCAGACAAGTCCCCAGGGCCTGATGGCCTACATCCTCAGGCTTTAAAGGAAGTGGCAGCAGAGATAGTGGATCCATTGGTTATAATATTCCAAAATTCCATGGACATGGGAAAGGTTCCAGTGGATTGGAAAAATGCTAACGTGACTCCCTTATTCAAAAAGGGAGGGAGACAGAATGTGGGAAATTACAGACCAGTTAGTTTAACATCTGTTGTTGGAAAATTGTTGGAATCAATTATCAAGGACGTAATATCAGGACATTTGGAAAGCCAAAGCACTATCCATCAGAGTCAGCATGGTTTTATCAGGGGCAAATCATGTTTGACGAATTTGCTTGAGCTCTTTGAAGATTTAACAAGCAAAGTGGGTAATGGGGATCCTGTAGATGTAGTAAATCTGGACTTACGGGAAGCGTTTGATAAGGTGCAGCACAGAAGGTTAATTCACAAGGTGAGATCACATGGGATTAATGGTAACTTATTAGCTTGGATAGAAGACTGGCTGGCGGGCAGGAGACAGAGAGTCGGGATATTTGGGTCTTTTTCTAGATGGCAAGATGTAACTAGTGGGGTGCCACAGGGTTCGGTCCTTGGGCCCCAGCTATTTACAATCTATATTAATGAGTTGAATAGAGGGATAGAAGGTTCTGTAACCAAATTCGCAGATGACACAAAAATAGGTGGGACAAAAAGTTGCAATGAGGAAATAAGAACCTTACAAATGGATATAGATAGGTTAGGGGAGTGGGCCAACATGTGGTAGATGTAGTTTAACATGGATAAATGTGAGGTCATGCATTTTGGTCAGATAAATAGGAAGGCAACTTATTATCTGAATGGGGGCAGACTTCGGTGTGCTCCGATGCAGAGGGATCTGGGTGTCCTCGTGCATGAGTCACAGAAAACGAGCTGCAGGTACAGCAGATAATAAGGAAAGCAAATGGAATGTTGACATTTATAGCAAAAATGAATTGAGTATAAAGGGAAGGAAGTGCTGTTGCAACTATACAAGGCATTGGAAGTCCGCACCTGGAATATTGTGCACAGTTTTGGTCCCTTTATTTAAGGAAAGATGCAGTGGCAATGGAGGTAGTTCAGAGGAGGTTCACTAGATTGATTCCAGAGATGAAAGGATTGTCTAATGAGGAGAGATTAAACGGTTTAGGCCTATACTCTCTAGAGTTTCGAAGAATGGGGGAAGCTGAAATTGAGGTATGCAAGATACTAAAAGGTATGGATAAGTGGACGTGGAGCAGATGGTTGCTCTTATGGGGTATTCTGAAACAAGACGTCATAATCTTAGAATAAGAGGTAGCAAATTTAAAACAGAGTTGAGGAGAAACTACTTCTCCCAAAGGGTTGTGAATTTGTGGAATTCGCTACCCCAGAGTGCGGTGGATGTAGGGACAGTGAGTAAATTTAAGGAGGAGTTAGACGGATTTTTAATTGAAGGTGTTTAGGCTCGGGAGGCTAAATTGCCTACTCCTGCTCCGAGGTCATGTGTTCTAGGGAGGAGATGCTCTAGTTGATTTTGCAATCCAGCTCTTGGTCTGTAGCATTGTAGGTAACAGATGAGGAACATATCAGCAATGTTAGCATGGCGGAGCAGATTTGATGGGCCAAATGGCCTAATTCTGCTTCTATATCTTGTGAACTTATGAACTGGGAAGCTGTCTGGACCTGCTGCCTTCCCTGGCTGCATCCTCCAATTGCTTCCTTCACCTCCTGCTCCCCAACCGACCCCTCCAAGCCTGCCCTATCCTCTTCACCCAACCTCGGGTACTCCAACCCATCCAGGTACTCCCTCATCTCTGGCTCCTCTCCTGGTGGCTCCGACCCAATAACTTCTTGTAGAACTCTTCAAATACTTTGTTGATCTGCTCCGGGGCCACCACTGCCTTGGCCATCATATCCCACACCTGAACTATCTCCCTTGCCATCGCGTCCCTCCAGAACTGGCTGGCCAACATATGCCCTGCCTCCTCCCCATGCTCATGGACTGCCCCCTCACCCTTCTCAACTGGAGCACCGCTTTCCCTGTGGACAACTGGTTGAACTTAGCCTGAATCTCCTTCCTCCTGGTCAAAAAGGCCAGACCCGAAGTCCCTGTGTACCTCCTGTTCACCTCCAAAACCACCAACTGCAAAACTTCCCTTGTGCAATTAAACCCCACATATTCCTCGATCACCTTCCCAATCTTATTGCAAAAACTCTGGTCCCCTAACAGCCCCACATCCATTCTCTACCCCACCCGCTTCTCCAGAACCACTTCCACCCTATGCGGCACATGGTCCGAAATCAATATCGCTGAAAACCTCAAAACTTTGACACCGGCCAATAACGCCTTCCCCACCATGAAATAAGTCTATTCTCGAGTACACTTTACGCACCAGGGAGAAAAACAAGTACTCCGATCCCTCTGGTGCAGGAACCTCCACGGTTCCCCTCCTCCAAACTCTCTCATGAGCCCAGACAGAGCCTTCGCCCCCCCTGACTGGGCCAGCGAACGTGGCTGAGACCTATCCACTTTCGGCTCTTGCACCATATCCCAATTTCCACCCCCCTCCCTCCACTATCTGCTCGTGGGTATCCAAATCCAGGATGGCACCCAGCACCTCTTCACAAATCCTGCATCTTAATAATACTAATCTTTATTAGTGTCGCAAGTAGGCTTACATTAACACTGTAATGTCGTTACTGTGAAAATTCTCTCGTCGTCACATTCCGGCCCCTTTTCAGGTACACAGAGGGAGAATTCAGAATGTCCAATTCAACTAACAAGCACGTCTTTCAGGACTTGTGAGAGAAGCCCACGCAGACATGGGGAGAACGTGCAGACCCCGCAAACAGTGACCCAAGCCGGGAATTGATCCCGGGGCCCAGGCGGTGTGAAGCAACAGTGCTAATCACTGTGCTACCATGCCGCCCATCTCCCAGTTTCAGCCATATATTCTTGCCAGCACCACAACCTCCCTACTAACGCCTGTGTCGCAATCACGCACCTGCCTCCCTGGTTTGCTGCCACCTTCTCCATCTGAAACCTCACCCTCTTGCCCACCAATACTGCTAACCCCCCCGAGCCCTGCTGTCAAACCCCGAGTGAAAAGCCTGACTCACCCAACCCTTTCAAAGCCTCACCTGATCTTTCACCCTCAGATGGATCTCCTGCAGCATCACCACGTCGGCCTTTGGGCTCTTTAATTGTGCAAATACCCTTGACCTCTTCGCCAGTACCCCTAACCCCCTCACGTTCCATGTTACTATTCTAACCGGGAGTCTCTCACCCCTTCCCGCTGCCCCTCCTATCCGCCATCATCATAACCCTGGGTCCTGCCCATTGGGTCTGACCCACCCTGTCCCTTTGTTGCTGTTGAGCCCTACCCCCCCTCCCAGAATCCCTCCATCCACGTCCTCTTGAAAACACCTTTTCCAGTTCTTCTTGGTACTTTCCAGGTACCAGAGGCAGTACCAGGGTGCGAAGGGGCACTACCAAGGGATGGGACCTGAGTGGGTCACCACCCATGAAAGGGTGGGGGGCGCCTGAAGGTGTTTTTGAAAGCTGGGGGCATGAAGGGGGGGGGGGGTCTGAAGGGTGGTAGGAGATAAAGGGGGGGTGCTTGAAGAGGGCGCATGGTGGGGCCCTGATAGAGGGGGACTGAAAGGGGGGTGGGGTTGGCCCCAAAGGTGGGGGACTCTCAATGACCCATAGCGAGGTATGCTCAGTTGGGATGGAGGGGGGGTGATTGAGGGTTGGGGATGTTGCCCATACCTGCGGGGGGTTGCCGTGTCTATGGGTGGAGGAGGTGTGGGGGGACCATCAACTTAGCTTTGCGATCTGGGCACCCTTTAAAAATGGCGACCCGATTTCTTACCTCCACACTCGAAGGATAATTCGAAGTTTGGGATTTTTCAGTGAGATTCTCCCCAAGCTCCAAAATAATGACCAAGTGTGGGTGAATTGTGATCTGGGTTGCATCCAAACACCCAACGGGAATCATCCTGGAAACCCGCCCAAAATGACACTTAGTCATTTTTTGGGAGAATCTGGTCATTAACTCAGTTTCTCCTCTCCACAGGCGCTGTCTGACCTGTTGAGTATTTCCAGCATTTTCTCTCTGTATTTTACATTTCTAGCATCTGCAGTACGTCGCTCTTACTGCTGGATGATAACTTTTTTAGTTTGGCTCAAGGTTTTAATTTTTATAATCCAGCTGTCATTTAAATCAGCAATCTAACACAAAATTCTTTTGCATTTCTTAATGGTGTCTGTATATGAACAACAAGATGGATGGAAAGGGGACACCATAGTTTACTCAGGCGCTTTACAGCATTTTGATTTTTGTGAATTTCTCCTTCTATTTAAGTGTGTGAACAGATCTGCAAATTGAGAAATCTGCCCACAAGTCTGAAGGTTGACATGATCTTTCCCAGCCAAACAGGAACTCCAGGCAGTTACAGTGAATATTTTCGCTTGCACTCTCTGCCAAATAAACAATTCCATGCAGTCCCATAATAACCCTTAACCTGCTGAGCAAATAGTAACTTTGTATGGTTGCACAGTGAGTACCCTTACCCTGCCTAAGTGTAAATGCAGCCACAGCTTCCTGAACAGCAGTAGCACTACACAGTTGTGCACGAGTAGCTAAAAGTCAAATAATTAAACTCCCCAAGAGTTCACACACAGGTGATCTCTGTGGTAATAACAGTGTTGACCAGAAGTCACATGCAATTTGATTGCTTAATTTTGGAGGCCTTAAAGGGGAAAGAGGGAAGGAACAGAGGACAAGAGGACAGCGAGAGTCAAAAGATTATACGTTGACAGTTCAGCTACTAAATCAGGGAAGTCTAGGATGGAAGGGGCAGAGGGATGCACAGTATTCCAGAGTGGGAGAATCATGCAGGGATAGAGTTGGTGATGGGGCGTCACGTATAGGTTTGTAGATGAAGCCATTAATGTACAATTTAGTGCACTGGCGACAGGAATCCAGAAGGAGTTGGCAAGGACAGGGGTGATAAAATTAGGCATGGAGGGTAGAGGGGATAGAATTATGTGGGGGGGGGGGGGGCGGCAGGGGAGGGGAGCCCCTCCTCCCCCCCCCCCCCCCCCCACTGCTGACATCCTAACTGTCCTTGAAAAAGTTTATAATAATTTTTATTGTCACAAGTAGGCTTACATTAACACTGCAAGGAAGTTACTGTGAAAATCCCCGAGTCGCCACATTCCGGCGCCTGTTCGGGTACAGAGGAAGAATTCAAAATGTCCAATTCACCTAACAAGTGCGTCTTTCGGGAGTTGTGGGAGGAAACCCCGCAGACACAGGGAGAACGTGCAGACTCTACACAGACAGTGACCCAAACGGGAATTGGACCTGGGACCCTGGCGCTGTGAAGCAACAGTGCTAACCACTCGATAAACGGCTTTCATCTCCAGGCAAACCCATCCACTGACCCTCTCAAGGCGAACTTGATTTTTTCCAGCCTAAGGGATTCCGCGAGGTCGCTCACCCACACCCCCGGTCTCGGCGGCCCCGAACCCCTCCACTCCCAACAAAACCCATCTCTGGGCTACCAAGGAGGCAAAGGGCAAAACGTCGGCCTCACTCGCCCCTGCACTCCCGGGTCTTCCGACATTCTGAATATCGCCACTTCTGCACTCGGGGCAAT
This sequence comes from Scyliorhinus torazame, assembly GCF_047496885.1. NCBI lineage: Eukaryota > Metazoa > Chordata > Chondrichthyes > Carcharhiniformes > Scyliorhinidae > Scyliorhinus > Scyliorhinus torazame. Next base: position 203,620,730 of record NC_092708.1, on the reverse strand, counting down.
CTTCATCTTTAGCACCTCGGACATTACGTCTCCGAACCCCTGCCAAGACCCCTTCAACTTCGGTCATGCAAAGAACATGTGAACATGGTTTGCGTGGCCACCCCCGCGCACCGCCCATACCTGTCCTTCACCCCCTCAAAAAAACCTGCTCTTTCTGGCCACTGTCATACGCGCCATGTGGACTATTTTGAATTGAATAAGGCTAAGCTTGGCATACAAAGGAGATGCATTCACTCTCCCAAATCCTCCTCCCACAGCCCAGCCTCCATTTCCCTCCACAGCTCCTCCTCCAACTTCCGCTTCACTTAGCGGGGCTCCCTCCCAGTCCATTAATTCCTTATAAACCAGGGGCTGGTTTAGCACAGGGCTAAATCGCTGGCTTTGAAAGCAGACAAATGCAGGCCAGCAGCACGGTTGAATTCCCGTACCAGCCTCCCCGAACAGGCGCCGGAATGTGGCGACTAGGGGCTTTTCACAGTAACTTTATTTGAAGCCTACTTGTGACAATAAGCGATTTTCATTTCATTTAATTTCAATCTCCGACACCCTACCCTCGACAACTCCTGCTTTCCACACCACTTATCCTGCAGACTGGGGGGCGGTAGGTTGGGAAAGGTCGGCACCCGCTTCCGAACATAATCCCGCACCTGTAAGTACCGGAACCCATTCCCACTGGACAACCATACTCCTCTACCAATCCTCTAGACTCGGGAAACTGACCCTCACAAATAGGTCCCCAAAGCATTTGGTCCCTGCCCGCCGACACCCCCAAAACCCCGTGTCCAACCCCCCCGGTGCAAATCTATGATTCCCACAGATCGGTACCTACACTGAGGCACCCTACAACCTCAGATGCTGCCACCACTGTCCGCATGCCCTCAGGGCCGCCACCACCACCGGACTCGTGGGGTACCTGGCTGTCAAGAACTGCAGCGGCGCCGTTAACAGTGCCCCTAAGCTTGTGCCCTTACACAAAGCTGCTTCCATTCGCTCCCACACCGACCCCTCCACACCACCCACTTCCTAACCATGGCTACATTCGCTGCCCAGTAATAGTTCATTATATTTGGCAAGGTGCCCGCCCCCTCCCCCTTCATCCCCATTCCAACACCACCTTCTTTACGTGTGGGGATTTCCCCGCCCAAACAAACCCCGAAATAAAAACATTAATTTTCCTGAAAAGGCCTTTGGACTAAAGATCGGAAAGTTCTGGAAAACACAGTGGGTGGCACAGTGGTTAGCACTGCTGCCTCACAGCTCCTGGTTTCCAGGTTCGATTCCAGACTTGGGTCACTGTCTGTGTGGGGTTTGCACTTCCTCCCCGTGTCTGCGTGGGTTTCCTCCGGGTGCTCCGGTTTCCTCCCACAGTTCAAAGATGTGCAGGTCAGGTGGATTGTCCATGCTAAATTGCCCCTTAGTGTCCAAACAATGAGGTGGGGTTACTGAGTTACCGGGATAGGGTGGAGGCGTGGGCTTAAGTAGGGTGCTCTTTCCAAGGGGCAGTCCAGACTCAATGGGCCGAATGGCCTCCTTCTGCACTGCAAATTCTATGAAATAAGAAACTCGGGGGTATCGTCATTTTCACAATCGGCACCCGCCCTGCTAGCGACAACGGGAGCACGTCCCACCTCTTAAAATCCCCTTTCATTTGCTCCAACACCGTGCCGGATTCAATTTGTGTAGCTGCTCTGATCCCAGCTCCGCCTGACGCCCAAGTGCCGAAAGCTTGCCCCCACCACCTCACCCAACCTCCTCTCCTGTCCCTTGCCTGGATCGGAAAGACTTCACTCTTCCCCATGTTTAACTTATATCTGGAAAACCAGCCAAATTTCTCATGATACCCCCAATATCTCCCAGTGGATCTGATATATATATAGCGAGACCCTGTGCTCCACCTCCCCTGCACTATCCCTTTCCAACTCGTTGACGCTCTAAATGCCATTGACAGTGGCTCTATCGCCAAGGCAAAATGCAACATAGAGAGTGGGCATCCGTCTTGTACCACGATATAGTCCAAAATACCCCCAAATCATCCGATTCATCCTTACACTTGCTGCCGGTGCCCAATACAGCAACCGGACCCAGTCCACAAACCCCTGCCCAAACCCAAAATGTCCCAGTACTTCCCACAGATATTCCATTATATCCAATCAAAGGCCTTCTCCGCATCTATAGCGACCGCCACCTCCACATTTTGTCTCTCCGAGGGCATCATTATCACGTTCAATAGACACCTAAGGTCACAGTCCTCAATTTGTGAGGCCATGATTGTGGTGTTGGGTGTTCTAACACACAGAAGAGCCAACACAGTTGCATATGGTACAACACTTGTTTATTTAAACTTGCTATTTACAACTTGGTCTTTGCACTCTGCACGTGGGGGGCTCCCTGCTTGTGGTGTTTCAACAGCTCTTTCATGCTTCCTTCTCCCCAGACCTACTGACCTCCAGGTGTCGTGCTCGTGCTTTTTATGTGGTTGGTGTTCTTGTCTGTGATTGGTTGTGGTGTTGTGTACTCTGATTTGCCTGTTAGTGTGTCCATCATGATGTGTGTGTTTGAATATCATGACATCCCCCCTTTTTACAAAGATATGTGCCTACGTGGTAATAAATATGATCGTGACGTGAGTGCATCTAAGAGTGTGTGTGTGTCGTGTGCAGCATGTGTCTATGACGGAACTATGTACATGGGGCGATGTCGAGTGCGTCACATGAATCCAGTTGTACCATAACATAACAGAAATGCGAACGAGAGAAGAAGAAAAAAAATTTTGAACAGTTGTCCAGTCAGACGACATCTGGAACGATAAACAACAACAGGTTATCATGTAAAATTGTCCAACTTATTAAACATATGAACTGTATTATAAGTCCATTCTAATGGGTTTGCGACGAATTCGGGTTGACCGCCTTAAGGGTGGATCAAGAACCACCGGCTGCTGTGCAGGCATGGCCATGGGTGGCGATGGAAAGGGCGTGATGTGCGGCAGCTCCACAAAGTCATCCTCGGAAGCCTGTTGAGGATCTGGCGTGTTGTGTGGCTGTGAACGTGGAAGTCGGCGAAGGGCGCGCCGATTGCGGCGACGCACGGAACCATCCGGCATGCGAACCAGGAACGAGCGGGGAGCCACTTGTCGGAGGACTTCGGCCGGTGCTGACCAGCCACCATACGGTTGATGGACGCGTACTTTGTCTCCGGAGGACAGGGGGGGCAGGTCCGTCGCTCGTGTGTCGTACCGACCTTTCTGGCGATCACGCTGCAGTTGCATGTCCCGAAGAACCGCCTCATGGTCTGTTGTCGGTGCCAGGACGGAAGGTACCGTCGTCCTGAGGGAGCGACCCATTAGTAGCTGCGCTGGCGAGAGGCCCGTGGATAACGGGGCCGATCGATAGGCCAGCAAGGCAAGGTTAAAGTCCGATCCGGCATCAGCCGCCTTGCACAGGAGCCGCTTTGCGATGTGGACACCCTTTTCAGCCTTCCCGTTCGATTGTGGATGCAGAGGGCTGGATGTCACATGAGTGAAACCATATGCTGCGGCAAAGGACGACCATTCACGGCTGGCAAAACAAGGTCCATTGTCTGACATGACAGTCCTTGGAATGCCATGGCGAGCAAACGTTTCCTTGCAGGCCCCAATGACTGCGGACGACGTCAGATCATGGAGAGGCATGACTTCCGGGTAGTTTGAGAAGTAGTCTATAATAACAATGTAATCTCTGCCGAGCGCGTGAAATAGGTCAACACCCACCTTCGCCCAGGGGGACGTCACCATCTCGTGTGGTAGAAGTGTTTCCGGAGGTTGCGCCGGCTGAAACCTCTGACAGGTTGTGCAGTTGAGCACCATGTTGGCTATGTCTTCATTAATACCCGGCCAATATACCGCCGCCCGGGCCCTTCGTCTGCATTTTTCGACACCCAAGTGGCCTTCGTGTAGTTGACGAAGAATCATCTGGCGCACACTGTGTGGAATGACGATCCTATGCGATTTCATAAGGACCCCGTCTATATTGGTGAGATCATCTCGCACATTGTAAAACTGGGGGCACTGCCCTTTTAGCCACCCTTCCGTCATGTGGCGCATCACTCGCTGCAGCAGAGGGTCAGTCGCCGTCTCTGCGCGTATGTGGGCCAGACAAGGATCATCAGCTGGCATATTTGCTGCTGTCAGAGTCACGTGTGCCTCAATTTGACGCACGAACCCCTCCGCATCTGGTGGTGTGCTCACTGCTCGGGAAAGAGTGTCCGCCACTATGAGTTCCTTCCCCGGAGTGTAGATCAGTTCAAAATCGTACCTCCTGAGTTTGAGTAAGATGCGCTGGAGGCGAGGAGTCATGTCGTTCAGGTCTTTGTTAATGATGTTGACCAGGGGGCGGTGGTCAGTTTCGACCGTGAATCGTGGCAGGCCATACACATAGTCGTGGAACTTGTCCAGTCCAGTTAACAAGCCCAGGCATTCTTTTTCGATTTGCGCGTAGCGCTGTTCGGTAGGGGTCATGGCTCGTGAGGCATACGCAACCGGGGCCCATGATGACGTGCTGTCTTTTTGCAGGAGTACCGCTCCAATACCAGATTGGCTGGCGTCTGTTGAGATCTTTGTAGGGCGAGTCGCGTCAAAGAAGGCCAGCACTGGTGCCGTGACCAGTTTGTGCTTGAGCTCCTCCCATTCCTGCTGATGCGACTGGTGCCAGTTGAATTCCGTCGATTTTTTTACGAGATGGCGCATGTTTGTTGTATGAGAAGCCAGGTTGGGAATGAACTTCCCAAGGAAGTTGACCATGCCCAGGAATCTTAAGACAGCCTTCTTGTCAGCCGGTCGTGGCATGGCTGTGATGGCGCTAACCTTGTCTGCATCGGGACGGACCCCGGACCTTGAGATGTGGTCCCCGAGGAATTTCAGCTCCGTCTGGCCGAAAGCACACTTCGCACGGTTGAGACGCAGGCCATTTTGCCGTATGCGGGTGAAGACACGTCGAAGACGATGCATGTGTTCCTGCGGAGTGGTGGACCAAATGATGATATCGTCCACATATACACGTACCCCTTCGATGCCTTCCATCATCTGCTCCATAATGCGGTGGAATACTTCAGATGCCGAAATGATGCCGAATGGCATCCGGTTGTAGCAGAATCTGCCAAAAGGGGTGTTGAATGTGCATAGTCTTCGGCTGGCCGGGTCCAGTTGGATCTGCCAGAATCCTTTGGACGCATCCAATTTAGTGAATATGTTGGCTCGCGCCATCTCGCTGGTGAGGTCTTCTCGTTTTGGGATGGGATAGTGTTCCCGCATGATGTTGTTGTTCAGATCTTTTGGATCTATACATATACGGAGCTCGCCAGAGGGCTTCTTTACACAGACCATGGAGCTGACCCATGGCGTGGGCTCCGTGACCTTGGATAGGACCCCTTGGTCCTGAAGAATCTGCAGTTGTGCCTTGAGGCGGTCTTTGAGAGGCGCAGGAACCCTGCGAGGTGCGTGAACGACAGGGATGGCGTCCGGTCTGAGTCGAATCTTGTACGTGTGTGGCAATGTCCCCATGCCTTCAAAAACCTCCTGGTTGTGAGCGAGGAGGGAATGGAGATTCGCGTGGAACTCAGCATCCGGGAAGTCGGATATCTCATCTGGAGAGAGAGACATGATGCGCTGTACCAGGTGAAGGACCTTACACGCTTGTGCGCCCAGTAACGAGTCCTTTGATGAGCCCACAACTTCGAAGGGGAGTGTGGCCGTGTACCTCTTGTGAGTCACCTGTAGCTGGCAAGATCCTACGGACGGGATAACGTTCCCGTTATAGTCAACCATCTTAAGCCGGGATGGTGTGATGAGTGGTTTGACCTTCATGGCCTGGACTGCAGAGTAAGCAATCAGGTTGGCGGATGCGCCGGTGTCCAGACGGAAGGCGACGCGCGATCGGTTGACCGTCAGGGTGGCACACCACTCATCGTCTGGATTGATGGCATTGACCTTGTTGACATCAATGACGGCAACTCTGAAGTCATCCTGGTCATCTGCATCACTTAACTGGAAGTCTTGATGCGTGGGCTGGACGGTCCTGACTCGTGTGCGAGGTTGTCGAGGATGCGCCGGATGCATGGGTTGAGCCGCACGACAGCGGGCTGCGTAGTGGCCTATCATGGCACATCTGTTGCACTGTTGGTATTTTGCAGGACATTGCCCTTTTAAGTGTAGACCTCCACACTTGCTGCACGTCATGACGTCACGGCGTTCGTTGCGCCACTGCGCATGCGCAGTGCGATCTTGCGGTGGGCGCGCCTGCGCAGTGCGTCCCTCGTTGTGGCCGTTATTCTTGGCGCGCACCTGCGCGGGAGACCGCGAAAAGCGCGGGAAGCGGCCGCTGTCGTCCGGGCCGTGGGGCGGGAAGAAATCGACGGCCTGGATGCGTTCAACGTCGTGGGCGGCCTGGCTTGCCGATTCGACGGCTGGGGACCCCCTCCGTGCCAACTCGGACGCCTGAAATCGGGCAAAACGGCAGGTCGCATTTTCATGGAGGACACAGGCTTCCACAGCAGACGCTAAGGTGAGGCTCTTTATTTTAAGAAGCTGCTGGCGTAGGCCACTGGAGGCAACGCCAAAAACAATCTGGTCCCTGATCATGGACTCTGTGGTGGTGCCGTAACCGCAGGACTGCGCTAGAATCCGGAGGTGCGTCAAAAAGGGTTGAAAAAGCTCCTCCTTACCTTGCAGGCGTTGCTGAAAGATGTATCTTTCGAAAGTTTCGTTTACTTCAGTTTGAAAGTGCTGGTCCATTTTGAGGATGACCGTGTCATATTTGGCCTGGTTTTCGCCTTCCTCGAACACCAGTGAATTAAAGACATCATTTGGGTGGGGGCCTGCGTAGAAGAGGAGCATTGCAATCTTCGAATCATCCGAGACATTCTGTTTTTCGGTGGCACGGATGTACAGGTCAAATCGCTGCCTGTAGAGCTTCCAGTTGGTGCCTAGGTTCCCCGTGACTTGCATCGGCTGCGGTTTGCCGGTGTGGTCCATGTCCAGAATGGCAGGTTGGTAGGCAGGTATCGATCCACTCCTGTACCATGTGGTGTTGGGTGTTCTAACACACAGAAGAGCCAACACAGTTGCATATGGTACAACACTTGTTTATTTAAACTTGCTATTTACAACTTGGTCTTTGCACTCTGCACGTGGGGGGCTCCCTGCTTGTGGTGTTTCAACAGCTCTTTCATGCTTCCTTCTCCCCAGACCTACTGACCTCCAGGTGTCGTGCTCGTGCTTTTTATGTGGTTGGTGTTCTTGTCTGTGATTGGTTGTGGTGTTGTGTACTCTGATTTGCCTGTTAGTGTGTCCATCATGATGTGTGTGTTTGAATATCATGACAATGATCTTTGCCAACAGTTTGGCGTCCACATTTAGCAGCGATATCAGGGTTCTTATCCTTGCTCAGGGTTCTTATCCTTCTTCAAAATTAAAGCTATCAAAGCCTGCGATAACATAGGGGGAAGCTCTCTGTTCTCCCTCTCCTCATTGTAGGCCCGAACCAGCAGTGGCCCCAGCTCCCCAGAAAACTTTTAATAAAATTCTACTGGGAACCCACCTGGGCCCGGGGCCTCCCTGCCTGCATCACCCCCATACCCTCCACCAGACCAATGGGTGCCCCCAGCCCCTCTACCAGATCCTCCTCCACCTTGGGGAACTCCAACCTGTCCAGGAATCGCCGCATTCCCTCCCATCCGGCTGGGGGCTCTAATTTATATAACCTCTTATAGAATTCCTCAAAAACCCCATTCACCCCCACCAGGTCCTGAACCACTCTTCCCCTCCCATCCTTCACACTTCCGATCTCCCTCGCTGCCTCCTGGTTCCTAAGTTGGTGAGCCAACATCCTACTCGTCTTCTCCTCATATTCATACACTGCCCCCTGGCCCTCCGTAACTGCCCAACTGCCTTCCCTGTAGACAGAATCCCGAACTCCACCTGGAGCTTCTGCAACCCTGCCTCCAAGGCCTATGAGTACCTGTTGTCCACACGCAGAATCTCATCCACCAGCCTAGCCATCTCTGTCGCTCCATCCTATCCCTATGTGCCGGATCGATATAAACTCCCACCGACCACTGCTTCAAGCGCCTCCCATAATGTGGCGGCCGAGACCTCACCTGTATCGTTCTGCTCCACATATCCACGACTAGCGGCCCTGACCCGCTCACACGCCTCCTCATCCGCTAGCAACCCATGTCTAACCCCCTCCGGGGGGAGGAGGGGGGGGGGGGGCTCCCTCCCCTGCCGGTCAACCATAACCCCTCATGGGCTAGCCCCCGGCCAGCATCACGCGGCCCTCCGGGCTCCCCCTCGTATGTCCACCATCACCAACTCCCTCCTTATTGCACTTCAAAAGACCCACCCCCGTCAGCAGAACCTCCCTCCCCTAAACAAAACAACAATCCCATCCCCCATTAACACCCTACCCACCTGCTCACCCCCCAGTGCGCTCAGTGAACTAGCTCACCCTGCTAGCCTGGCAGTCCCCGCCTAAGGCGCCAAATAAAGCAGACCAAGGCAGGCCAGCAGCACGGTTCAATTCCCGTACCAGCCTCCCCGAACAGGCGCCGGAATGTGGCGACTAGGGGCTTTTCACAGTAACTTCATTGAAGCCTACTTGTGACAATAATCAATTTTCATTTCATTTCATTTCCTATCCTACTCCCACTGATTCCCCTACCCGCCCCCCGCTCGCACACATCCATAGTGCAAACAACAATAACAATAAGAAAAAAGGTGCACTCACCTTCCACAATCCTCTAGCCTCCCACCAAAGAACCCCACAAGAAATAAAAATGTCCCATGAGAGAAAAGAGGTTCTCCCCTAACCATCACCCAAAAAGAAATATAGCAATAAAACAAAAAAGGCAGAGAGAATCAACATCTCCTCACACCTCCTCCAAAGTTCAATGTCCTCCCTCTCCTGCCAGTCCATTGTCTCTCACAAACTCCATTGCCTACTCCGGTGTTCCAAAATAATACGTGCAACCATTGTGGGTCACCCAGGGGCGGGCCGGGTTCAGCATCCCGAACTTCACCCCCTTCTCATAGAGGACAGCCTTGACTTGGTTGCATCCAGCTCTCCTCTTGGCCAGTTCCACACCAAGACCTGGTATACCCGGAGCTCGTTACCCTCCCAGGTGCATCTCCTCGTCTCCCTGGTGCACCACAAGATACTTTTTTGTCTAAGAACCGATGTAGCCTCACCACCATCGCTTTCGGTGGCTCGTTCGCCTGTGGCTTTCTCATCAGCGCCCATGTGCCTGATCGACCTCCAGGGGCTGTGAAAGACCACCTTCCCCCATTCACTGCTCCAGCATTTTGGCTGTATAAGAACCTGCTTCTGCTCCCACGATGCCCTCTGGCATCCCCACAATTCTCAAATTCTGCCTCCGGGAGCGGTTCTCCAAATCCTCCACCGTCTCTTTAAGCCGCTTCTGGGTATCCCTCAACATCCCGATTGCAGCCACTCACGAGGTAAGCTGCTCCTTGTGCTCCCCCACCGCCTTCTCCACCTTCTGGATCAGCTGGCTCTGGGTCTCCAACCTCAGCTCCACATGGCCAATCCCCGTTCTCAGCGGGTCTACCATCATCGCCAGATCTTCCTGAGCCTCCCTCCTCTGCTGACTTGAGCTTTTTGTTCAGAAAGTGCACCAACTGCTCCGTCGTCCATTGGGTTGGTAGGGCCGACCCTTTGCTCTCCGCCATCTTCCCCTGTGTAGCACGAAGAGTTTCTTGCTCTTGCAGCTCCTTTCTTCTCAACCCACTTCTGGTCCACGAATCCGCTCAACAACCGGGGGAACGGACCGAAAAAAACGCCTCGAGCGGGAGATGTCAAATGTACGTCCTACTCACTCCATGGTCACCACCGGAAGTCGAGGCAGAGAGATTTAGAGGGAGAATATCGGAGCTTAGGGCCTTGGCAGCCGAAGGCATGGCATTCAGCAATGCAAGAGTAATTAAAATCAGGGATTTTCAATTAGCCCGACATAGAGGAATGCAGATATCTTGGGAGGGGTTGTGGGGCCCCGAGGAGAGTACAGAGCTAAAGAGGGCTGACGTGGGAGAAAACTGAAAATTTAAAAATTCTCATCCTTGTTGAGGCGTTGCTAAACCGGGCGGAAACGTAGGTCATCGAGCACGTGGATGATGGGTGAGTGGGGACTTAGCACAAGTTAAAACAGCAGCAGTTTGGATGACCTTACATTTACTGAAGGTAGAATAAGGAGGCAGGTCAGGTGTCTGTTAGAATAGTCAATATCTCGGAGTGGAGGACAAGTGTGGGAGGTGCGGGGGAAGCCCGGCGAACCACACACATATGTTTTGGTTGTGTCCGGCACTGGAGGGGTATTGGAGGGGAGTGACGGGAGTGATCTCGAAGGTGGTGAAGGCCCGGGTCAAGCCAGGCTGGGGGTTAGCTATATTTGGAGTAGCAGATGAGCCGGGAGTGCAGGAGGCGAAAGAGGCCGATGTCGTGGCCTTTGCGTCCCTAGTAGCCCGGCGTAGGATTTTACTCATGTGGAAGGAAGCGAAACCCCCCAGGCTGGAGGCCTGGATAAACGATATGGCGGGGTTCATACAACTAGAGCAGATGAAGTTTGCGCTGAGAGGATCGGCTCAAGGGTTCACCAGGCGGTGGCAACCGTTCCTCGACTACCTAGCGGAACGTTAGAGGGAAGATAGATGGCCAGCAGCAGCAACCCAGGGGGGGGGGGGGGGGGAGGGTAAATTGTTTGGGTTTTTTTGGGGGGAGAGGGGGCGGGGGGGGGGGGGGGGAGTATTACTTTGTGTTATTTGGTTAGTTTACCATGTTAGTTAAACAATGTTATATTGCAGTTATCATGTTACCTTTTTTTTTTGATTTGCAAGGGACAAAATTGTGTCTGAAAACTTTAATAAAATATATTTAAAAAAAAAAGAATAGTCAATATCTAGGGGTAACAAATACAAGGGGGAGGGATTCAGCAGCAGATAAGCAGAGGCAGGAACACAGTCGGGCGATGTCACAGAGGTGGCAATAGGTGGTCTTAATGATGTGGTCAGGAGCATATTTCAGGGTCAAGTGTGACACCACGGTTGTTAGCAGCCTGACTCAGTCTCAGACATTTACCAAAGAAAAGGATGGAGTCAGTAACTAAGAAACAAAGTTTGGAGCAGGGGCAATGGTCTGGTCTTCTAAATATTTAATTTTTTCCTTAAATTTAGAGTAGCCAATTCTTTTCTTTCCGAATTAAAGGGCAATTTAGCATGGCCAATCTACCTAGCCTCCCATCTTTTAGGTTGTGTGGGTCAAACCCAAGCAAACACAGGGAGAATGTGCAAATTTCACATGCACTGTGACCTGGGGCTGGGATTGAACCCCTGTCCTCTGCGCCGTGAGGTAGCAGTGCTAACAACTGCACCACCCCTCTCTAAATATTTAATTTGCATTAATTTCTGCTTATCCAGTAATTGATGTCAGAAAAGCAGTCTGACAAGTGGAGAAGCTGAGAGAGATATTGGTCAGGTAGATCTGGATCTCAGTATACATGTGGAAATTGACACTGTAGAAATTGTAGATGTGGATGATGCGCACATGCAGATGTGAAATTGGAGGGGGGGCAAGGATAAATCCTTAGGAAACACCAGAGGTAAAAGTGCAAGAGCAGGAAGCAAAGCCATTCCAAGCGATACTATGGTAATCATTAGATAGATAAGATTGGAACCAGGTGAGAGCAGTCCCATCCAGCTGGACAACGGTGGAGAGGCGTTGTAGGAGAAAAGTGCAGTCAACTGTGTCAAAGGCCACAGACATATTGAGAAGGGTGGGGAGGGATAGTCTAAAAGGAAATAAGGAATGCCTCTTACGCATCTGAACGAAGCATCAAAAAGTAAATATAATTACATTTGAGATTTTACTTGAGATTCTGCTTCAGAAGAGCTCCTGTAATTGAGAGGAAGTTTTAAAATGGTTTCTTTCTCTCTTCACATTTTTTGAATTTATTATCCCAGGCATCTGTTCACTGTTTAGTGGGAAGGCAAACTGGCATGCTATCGCTGGCCTGGACGAGCCATGGGGAAGTACATAATGGGCCGATATTTCTGAGGAGTGGTAATCACCATTGGATTGTCCACTCACTTCTATTTACTTCCTTCGCACTAGAGCTCCACATTTCCCACCCAGACTACCAAACTGGGCAGGAACATTGGAAGAAGCCAAGCCACATTCCCCTTCTTATGGCACTAGCTGCCATATTACAATAAGTTTAAATTTCCCAAAGCCACTTTCCGCCGCTATGGAGAGGAGGTCAGTATGTAAGGTAAGAGGGTGAGGGAGTAAGGTGGCAGGCGGATTGTTCAGGTGGTAGGAAGGTGGGTGAGGGGTTAGGTTGGTAGATAAGCAATCAACGGGATAGGTTGGTAGGTAAGTGGGTGAGTGGGTAGGCATGGTAGGTAAGTGGGTGAAGGGGTAGGGTGGGTTGGGAGGGTAGTCAGGGTGGAGTAGTTGGATGGGCAGGTGCATAATTAGGAACTAGTTGGGTAGGAGTTAGTCGGGGGTCAAGGTAATTAGTCAGGCAGGGTGGGGGGGGTTAGTAGGGTTCTTAGTTGGTTGGGTGTGGGGGGGGGGGATGTTCGAGTTCATTGGGTGATGGGGGTGGTGTGGGAGGGGGAGGAGGTACACGGTGGTATAGTTACCCAGGAGTTAGAACTGGTTTTAAACTTTCTAACTTTTCCTGGGTTACTATTCTGAGAAGTGAATTGGAGTCATCCGAACTCAGAGTTTCTGAGGTAGCAGATAGAGGGGCAGTTCAAATACCCCGAGCAATTCCTGCAAAGCCCTTCTGTCAGGATTTTTAGGGATTCCCCAGTGCATCTTCTGGGGTACCTCTTGAGGTACCGTACAAAAACCAAAACATCTAGACCAATATTGTTAGCTAAGAATCTCCCAGTTTCTGGTGCTGCATGTTTCTCCGCTTTGATTCGATTGGTATGACTTTTGCCTCTTGGTCACAAGGGTCCGGGTTCAAGATCTACTCCAGAGACACAAGTACATATGTTCGGCTGACACTCTTGTGTATTTATCACATTGGCGTTGATGGCAGTGTGCTGTGTTATGAATTGACTGTATTTTCCTCTATAATAAGTGACTACGCTTCAAAGGTACTTTTTGAAACGTCCTAAGGTTGTAAAACATTCTAGACAAATGGAATTTTTAAAAAAATCAGACTGCTAAGTGCAAACTGAGCTCGTGTTTCACTCTTCTGCTCCTTTCATTTGGAATAGGTATAGGTCATCAACGTGTTGCACATCTTGTACCATCCTACAATTCTGCTCGGCAACGAAAATTATTTTTGGAGCTAACTCAAAGCAGCCTCCTCCACTTGCGAGAACCATCAGGCAGTAACTGCATTTCTTTCATTCTGTATATCTTGGCTATCTCATGGCACACAGGACAATGAACAGAGATTATGGAACAATATGACATACATATATGAGGTCTACAAAATTATGAGAGGTATGGACAGGGTGGATAGCAACAAGCTTTTTCCAAGAGTGGGGGTGTCAATTACAAGGGGTCACGATTTCAAGGTGAGAGGGGGAAAGTTTAAGGGAGATGTGCGTGGAAAGTTTTTTACGCAGAGTGTGGTGGGTGCCTGGAACGCTTTGCCAGTGGAGGTGGTAGAGGCGGGCACAATAGCATCAATTAAGATGCATCTAGACAGATATATGAACGGGCGGGGAACAGAGGGAAGTAAATCCTTGGAAAATAGGTGGCAGGTTTAGACAAAGGATCTGGATCGGCGCAGGCTGGGAGGGCCGAAGAGCCTGTTCCTCTGCTGTAATTTTCTTTGTTCTTTGTACACCGAATATAGGGCAATCTGTTCGAAACCAATATGATAACCTGAGATAACGAGCATGAATACATGGCAGGAGTCATGTTCATTTAAAAACATGTTTACAAAAGCAGTGAAATGGGTGCAGAGTGGATAACTCTGGTGTGGGTTTGGAAGTGCATAACTACTAGCTTCCAATGCTACAATTTCTATGGCTCTCTACGTGATGTTATACACAGGGCGACTTTTCCCCCAAAATGACAAACTGTCAGATTCAGTCAGAAAACTAGTGTGTTTCGTTTCCCAATGTGATCTTCCCACACTTTGTCATTTTTTGAAGGGGGAGGGATTTGCCATCATTGAGAGAGGCAAGGCCAGCTTCAGAGAGATCAGGACACCATTTTTAAAAATAAATATTTTCATTAGGGTATTTGCAAGTTTTTATAATAATAACAATAACAATGACATAAACATGGTATAATCTTTAATAAACATTTCCACCCATTTCCAATCTTCATACACCCAACCATAAAACAACAATCCGGCCCTCCCCGGCCCTCCATGCCCCCCCTCTCTCCCCCTTGGAATTCTGCATCTGCTGACATTTTAATTGTCCCCAAGAAAGTCGGCGAACGGCTGCCACCTCCGGGTGAACCCGACCATTGACCCTCTTGAGGCGAACTTTATTTTCTCGAGACTGAGAAACCCAGCCATGTCACTAACCCAGGTCTCTACACTCGGGGGTCCCTCCACATTAATAAAATCCGCCTCCGGGCTACCAGGGAGGCAAAGGCCAAGACATCGGCCTCTTTCGCTCCCTGGGCTCCCAGCTCTTCCGACACTCCAAAGATCGCCACCTCCGGACTCGGCCCCACCCATGTTTTTAGTACCGTGGACATTGCCTTAGCAAAACCCTGCCAAAACCCTCTAAGCTTCGGGCATGCCCAAAACATGTGGACATGATTGCTGGGCTTCCCGCGCACCTCGTACACCTGTCCTCTACCCCAACAAACTTGCTCATCAGAGCCACTGTCATGTGTGCCCGGTGGACTACCTTAAATTGTATTAGGCTAAGCCTGGCACATGAGAATATATTAACCCTGCTTAGGGCATCCGCCCACAGACCCGCCTATTTCTCTGCTCCTAACTCGTTCTCCCACTTGCCCTTAAGCTCCTCCACCGGAGTTTCCTCCGCCTCCGAAAGCTCCTGGTAAATATCTGATACCTTCCCCTCTCCCACCCAGGTACTGGAGACGACTCTATCCTGTATCCCCTGTGGCGGCAGCAGCGGAAAGGCCAGAACCTTCTTTCTCAGGAAGTCTCGCACCTGCAAATACCTAAACCCATTCCCTGCTGGCAATTCAAATATAGCCTCCAAGACTTTCAAGCTGGGGAAGCTCCCGTCTATAAATAGATCCCCCATCCTTCCAATTCCTGCCCTTCGCCATCTCTGGAACCCACCATCCAGCCTACCCAGTACAAACCGATGATTATTATAAATCGGGGTCCAAACCGATGCTCCCTCCACTCTCTTATATCTCCTCCACTGCCCCAAGATTCTCAAAGCCGCCACCACCACCAGACTTGTAGAGTGTCGGCCGGTGAGAACGGAAGAGGTGCCGTTATCAGTGCTCCCAAACTTGTGTCTTTACATGACGCCGCCTCCATCCGCTCCCTTACCGACCCCTCCCCCACTACCCACTTCCTAATCATGGCTATATTAGCTGTCCAGTAGTAGTTGCAGACGTTCGGCAGCACAAACCCACCCTCCCCCCGACTGCGCTCCAGCAACACTTTCTTCATTCGCAGGGTTTTACACCCACACAAAGCCCAAAATAACCTTATTCATCCGCTTGAAAAAGGCCCTTGGGATGAAGATGGGGAGGCACTGAAAGACAAACAGAAATCTGTGGAGGACCGTCATTTTCACGGTTTGTACCCTCCCCGTCAGTGATAGCGGGAGCATGTCCCATCTCTTAAAGTCCCCTTTCATTTGTTTTACAAGCCGGGATAGGTTTAACTTGTGCAGTGCCTCCCACTCCCGGGCCACCTGGATTCCCAAATGCCGCAAGCTCTTTCCTACCATTCATAGCGGCAGCTCTCTCAGTCTCTTCTCCTGTCCTCTTGACTGATCGCGAACATCTCGCTTTTCCCCATGTTCAATTTATTCCCCGAAAAATTGCCAAGGATTCGCATAACTTTCCCCATCCCCTCCAATGGGGCTGAAATATACAAGAGCAGCTCATTTGCGTAAAGCGAGACCCGGAGCTCCATGCCCCCCACCCCGAAACAGCCCTTTCCAGTTCCGAGAAGCTCTTAACGCCATGACCAATGGCTCTATGGCCAGAGTAAACAGTAACGGGGAGAGGGGGCACCCTTGCCTCGCCCCTCGCTGTAGTTTAAAATACCCCGACCTAAGCCGGTTCGTATGCACACTCGCTACTGGTGCCTGATATAGCAACCGCACCCAGTCAATGAAGCCCTCACCAAACCAAAACCTTCCCAGCGCCTCCCACAGGTAATCCCACTCCAACCCATCAAAATCCTTCTCCGCATCCATCGCTACCACCACCTCCACCTCCCTTCCTTCTGAGGGCATCATAATAACATTTAGAAGCCTTCGAACATTGGCCTTGAGTTGCCTGCCCTTTACAAATCCCATCTGGTCTTCCCCTATCACCCCGGGACTATCCTCTATCCTTGTGGTCAGTATCTTAGCCAGCAGTTTGGCATCCACATTCAGCAGAGAAATTGGCCTGTATGACCCGCATTGCTCCGGATCCTTCTCCCGTTTCAGAATCAATGAAATCGAAGCCTGCGACATTGTTGGGGGGAGGACTCCCTTCTCTTGTGCTTCATGAAATGTCCTCACCAGCAGTGGGCTCAATGTCTCTGAAAACGTCTTATAGAATTCCACCGGGTAACCGTCCGGCCCCAGGGCCTTGCCCAACTGTATGCCCTCCAGCCCCTCGATTATTTCCTCAATCGCAACTGGGGCTCCCAGCCCTTCCACTAGATCCTCATCAACCCTCGGGAACTTCAACTGATCCAAAAACTCCCTCGTCCCCTCCACCCCCGCTGGGGATTCCGACTCATATAATTTACTGTAAAAGTCCTTAAACACCTCATTCACCCCCACTGGATCCAGGACAGTATTCCCACCACTACTCTTTACTCTCCCTATCTCCCTGGCCGCCTCCCTTTTTCTGAGCTGGTGCACTAACATTCTGCTAGCCTTTTCCCCGGACTCATAAATTGCCCCCCTTGCCTTCCTCAACTGTTCCATCGCTTTCCCTGTAGTCAACATCCCAAACTCCACCTGTACCCTCTGGGAGCCCATATCAAAATTAATTCCCCTCTGACCACTGCCTTCAAAGCTTCCCAAACCATTGCTGCAGAGACTCCCCGCATCATTTGTTTCCAGGTAGTTCTGGATGGACTTGTTAACCCGCCCACAGATCGCTTCGTCCGCTAACAACCCCACATCCAGTCTCCACAGCGGGCGTTGTCCTCTCTCCACACTAACCCGTAGATCCACCCAATGTGGGGCCTGATCCGACACTGCCATTGCCGAGTACTCAGTATCCACCACCCCCGGTATTAGCGCCCTGCTCAGAACAAAAAAGTCAATGCGAGAGTATACCTTGTGGACATGGGAAAAAAAAGAAAACTCCTTCGCCCTAGGCTGTGCAAACCTCCATGGGTCTACTCCCCCCATCTGTTCCATAAACCCCTTCAATTCCTTTTGCACTAGCCGACATCCTCCCTGTCCTGGATTTTGACCAGTCCAATTCCGAATCAATGACTGTGTTAAAATCTCCTCCCATAATCAGGTTATGTGACTCTAAGTCTGGGATCTTACGTAACACCCGCCTCATAAATTCCACATCATCCCAATTCGGAGCATATATGTTCCACCCGCACCCCCTCCAGCTTCCCACTCACCATTATGTACCTACCCTCCTTGTCTGACACGATTCTCCCTGCCTCGAATGCCACTCGTTTATTGAGCAAGATCGCTACACCCCTTGTCTTTGAGTCCAGCCCTGAGTGGAATACGTGGCCAACCCACCCCTTTCTTAGTCTGGTCTGGTCTGTAACCTTTAGGTGTGTCTCTTGTAGCATTGCCACGTCCGCCTTCAGCCCGCTCGAATGCACAAACACGCAAGTCGTCTTGACCGGCCCATCCAACCCTTTAACGTTCTATGTAATCAGCCTGATCAGGGGGCTTCCCGCCGCCTTCGCTGCCCCCCCCCCCCCTCCGCTGCCCCCCGCCCCCCCCCACTGCCGACTAGCCATCACCCTTTTTAGGCCAGCCTCCAGCTCGCATCCCGGCCTCTTCGTGGCCCCCCTCGGGCATTCGCCGTCGCCAACGTCCCATTTGTCCCCTAGTAACAGTTCCTCCCCTGTCAGCAGAGCAGCTTCCCCCCTCTCCCTCCCCCCCAGCAACAGCACTAGAAACCCAACCCCCCCTATCAAGCTCCAGCTTAACACCTGCTCACGCCGCACTGTGCTTCCATGAGTCAGCTAACCCAAGCTGATTTGATAGCGCCCGCCCACCATGGCACTAAGCAGTCTGTCTCCCCATTGTTCTCTCCCCTCTCCCCCCACTTAGACAAACATTTTCAAAGCATCACATTCCCCAGAAAACAAACATCAGAAACAACAGTGCAAAAACAACCATAGAAGAAGAAGAAAAAACAGCCCCAGAAACCACCCCCTCTCTAACCAGCTCCCTGTAAGACAAAGTTAACTATAGCCATCAAAACAGCCCCTTGTTGCACATAACACTACTTATAGAACCCAACACAACAAATCGCCACGACAGTACTCTCCAAGGCTTCAGTGTCTTTTAGTTCACCTGCAGCCTTTTTTAAAAATAAAAGTCCATACATCGTCCGGTGTTTCGAAGTAGAAGTCCTGTTCCTCATGTGTGACCCACAGGCGGACTGGCTACAACATCCCAAACTTCACCCCCTTCTTTAAGGGGGCCATTTTTGCTCAATTAAACCCAGCTCGCCTCTTGGTTTTAGCAATTTACCAGCTGGCCATAGCGCTAAGATCATCCAGGAAGTGTAAGGGGATAAATCAGGGAGGAAGGGAGGGGCCACGGGGTGTCCTTGTATGCAAATAATTTGCTTCTCTATATTAAATACTCAGTTTTCACTGTGGATGATATAATAAAGTTACTTAGGAGTCTTGGCTCTTTATCGGAGTATAAGTTGAATTTAGACAAGAGCGAATACTTCCTGGTAACCCCCCCCCCCCACACCCCCAGGGGGCGAGGGGGGACGGTAACCCTCTCTGGTATGCAGTGGCCTAGTGATCAGAGTTCCATATGGGACAAATGGAGGCATGTTCTTGTAGGGGCTCTAGTTTGGATGCTTTATGGGCGGCATGGTGGCATAGTGGTTCATAGTGTTGCTTCATAGCGCCAGGGTCCTCGCTTCGATTCCCGGCTTGGGTCACTGCTTGTGCGTGCGGAGTCTGCACGTTCTCCCCGTGCCTGCGTGGATTTCCTCTGGGTGCTCTGGTTTCTTCCCACAACTCCCGAAAGACATGCTGTCAGGCAATTTGGACGTTCTGAATTCTCCCTCTGTGTACCCGAACAGGCGTCAGAGTGTGACGACTAGGGTATCTTCACAGTAACTTCATTGCAGTGTTAATGTAAGCCTACTTGTGACAATAATAAAGATTATTATTATTAGCAGTAACTGCCTCACTTCTGTTCTCTCCTGCATGATTGTTTTTGAATCTGGTAGTGGTGTCCACTCTGAGAATCTGGAAGCAGTTCTGACATCATTTTAAATTTAGCTCCATGTAGGTGTTGGCCAACTCTGTAACAATCATCTCTTTGTTCCAGTGGGCTTAGACCCAACATTCATGGTGGGGGAAGGGTTTGGGGACTTGTTCGTGGAGGGAGGGTTTGTCAGCTTTGAGGAGTTCTCAAAAAATTTCAACTCCCTGGGACCAATCTGTTTAGATATTCCCAGATTTACGATTTTTCATGTACGGCTTTTCTGTCTTTTACCTTTGCACCACCGTCCTGTTGAGGAGGATTTTGCCTTTGGCCAGGTCTGGTTTGGGATCCTATCAGTGGAGTCGGCTCCGTTGAATGAGGTGAAGATTAAATGGGGGAGTGAATTGGGTCCTATTCCAGATGAGGAGGAATGGAGCGAGGCTCTTTGCAGATTCAACTCCACGTTCTCCTGTGCTTGGCTTAAGTTTGATCCAATTCAAGGTAGTGCACAGGGCTCATCTGACTCAGGCGAGGATGAGGTTTTTCTTTCGCGGGTGGATGACAGCTGTGAGCGTTATTCTCGGGGGCTGGCTAACCATACCCATATGTTCTGGTCATGTCCTCAGTTATTAAACTTTTGGATCTCTTTCTTCAACACCATGTCAGAGATACTCAATGTTGAACATGTCAGCTGGTGGCCATTTTTGGGGTATTGGACTCTCCGGTACTGCAGATAGAGGGGTGAAGGCGGATGCCCTCGCCTTTGGCTCGTAAATAGCCCGATGGCAAGTTCTGCTTGGGTGGAGGTGTCCTACTCCACCCAGTGTCTCAACCTGATTGTGTACCCTCATGGAGTTCCTACATTTGGAGAAAGTACACCACTAGGGGATCAGTGGAAGGGTTCTACCAAGATGGCAGCCATTCAATTCATTTTTCAAAGAGTTAGTCGTCGTCAGTCGTTAAGGGGGTTTTAGTTTAATCTTGCAGGGTGAAGATTGGATGTATTCTTGATTGATGATTGTGTTCTTTTTACATTGTAACTGAAGCATCTGTTTTATGTAGCCACCTAAATTGGCCAACTCCCGATTTACAATGGCGAGTGGCAAAGGCTGATGGGACAGTCAGCCAACATAGACAGAAACCAGCAGGTGCAGGTTTGCTGTGTATTTAACTCTGCAAAAGGCCAGACAACATTGATACCAGCGACCATCAGCATAATAATGTAGCAGCCATCTACATAGTAATGAGCAATCCCTGGGGACAATAGCAACATTTGGGACACACAATACTAAGCCAGACTCCCCGGCGCCAGCAGGAGCCAACACAAAGGAGGTGCACGGCCACCTCAAGACCGCCTATCAATCAGGGAACCACTCCAGTATTGGAGAAATCGAACCAAGCGATTGGGACAAAGTCCAATCACCAGGTACAGGGTCCGCCCCGAAAGGCAGGAAGCCCCTGGGGACTATAAGAGTTAATCCCCAAGTTCAAATCGCTCTCTTCACCTCTTCGTCCTGCCCGGGTCACCCAGCAACACGAACCAACATTGACCGTGACCGGTGCAGTGACCGCCGAAAGAAGTAAGTCTTAATTCAACGCTCGCTACGAGATAGGCGCCCCTAGCTACCAATCCGTACCAACTTTGAATCCCGCAGACTCAGAACGAAAGGCCATTTATTCCCCTGACTTGGTGGGCCAGTCCGAAGTTAAGTATAGGCCTGTTAGTTGTAGAAGTAGCTTAGACGTAGAATTTGTGCATGAGTAGCGATTACTGTATATAATAAATGCGGTTTGATTTGAATCTTACTAATCAGTGTATTGAGTTATTGATCCTTACTTGGACTTGAACCTCGTGGCGGTATCATAAAGATACCTGGCGACTCGAGAGCAAAGGTAATAAAACAGAGCAATTGAACCAACCGGAAAGTTAGCAACATTTATATTATTATGTTATTTTGTTTATTTTTATTCAAAACCTATGATATATATATATATATATATATATATATTTATTTTAAAGTTTTCCAGTGTTGGCAGGGCCTGAGCGGTGCCTCTGATTTGGCTGGAGAGGAGTGAGGTCTGTTGTGTAGCGGGTCTAGGCATGGTGTAAGAATCCTTGGTTTACTAGCTCCTGTATATGAGTGCACACCGCTAGGGCATGTCCTGTATTGAGGGTGGTACCCTGTTGTTCCCCTTTGCTGGGGGTATCCTTTCATTGACTGGAGGTCTTAGGAAGCGGAGTTAGGTTTAAAATGCGTAGCTTTTCCTTATGGAGGTGGCCAATGCACCAGAGGACCATGTGCTCATGACTTTATCCTGCTATCCCGTTATCCTCTGATACCCTGCCTGCTCGATGTGGTATCTTTTTATCCTGTCATTGTGCAAATGGAGACACTGACCACAATGATTACAATCTCAACCAACTGTATGAATAGTTGCTGATACCACAATCTGTACCCTGGAAAGTGCTTTCCAGAGGTGAAGAGTGATCATTTGTGGGGGGGGGGGGTTCACATTTCTGAGGCTGAACAAAGGTGATTACTCTAAATGATCACTAGGATGCTATATCTTGGTGGGATCTAGTGCGATTTAAAGTGGTTACTACATTACTAATGCATTCGGCTAGGTTGTTAAGTTGGTGTAAATTTAGTGGATAATTTTTGGGAACACTGGGCATAACGTTTGACTGTGGTGCCATTATTTAAATGCATCCCCTATGCACAGAGCAGGCCTCCTAAGGGAATGCTTTTTTCACCACCAAATTCTTTAATTTAGAGATATGCTATTACTCATATCATTCACAGGAATTTTTCATTTAACAAAAAAAGTGCACAGGCCTTTACAGGGTGCCTTGAATGTGTGCCATGTAATCACTTACTGAAGTTGGCTGCTATTGCATTTTTTTTACCAATTAAATAAAAGCTTCAATAAATAATGTGAAAGGTAATAAAGTCCAATAGCCTCTCGAGTCTCTGAGGATATAGATTCAATGGATTTTATTTTACTTCCATTCATATTCTTTGGGGAAAAATATAAGTCGCTTTTATCCCCCCTGAACTATCAGAAACATTTGCTCCACCTTAACTCAAGGAACTGCCTCAGAAAAGGCTAAATCCGTTTGCAATCTTTGATGAACAGAAGTGGAAATGATTTGCATCTTCATCCTAGCCCCTTCCTCTCGCATAGACCCAGATCTGCAGGGATTTCCAAATCACCATACAACTGCTCAACGGGAGGTGAGAATATATGGTGTTAGAGAGAGAGGTTGGGCTGGTGGAAATATTAAAACCAGCAGCACTATTACATAAATCAGTGCAGTACTGCAAATCTCGAAAGGACATGACTGCCACAAAATGACAGGATGCATGATGACAGCTACTACTTTCCTCGTCCCGATTGTGATGTTTAAGGAAGATGCAGGGCTAGAACAATGGGTGACAAAGAAAATCTGTCTATCCCGACTGCTATTGGCAAATCGGAAGGAAGCTAGCGAGAAAGTGAGAAGTCCGAGACCAGGCTGGGTGTCAGCCATGGCTCAGTGGGTAGCACTCTCGCCTCCCGAGTCAGAAGGGGGCTTGAGCACAAAGGCTGACACACCACTGCAAAATGGGAGAGTGCTGCACAGTTGGAGGTGCCATGTTAAATCAAGGCCCCATTCGCCTCTTTGGCTGAATGTAAAAGGTCCCACTATTTCGAAGAAGAATAGGCGAATTACCCCCGGTGTCGTGGTTAATATTTATCCCTCAAAAAATATTTGGTCATTATTGCTGTTTGTGGGAGCTAGCTGTACGTAGATTGGCTGCAAAATTTCCACATTACAAAAGTGACTACAATTCAATTGGCTGTAAAGCATTTTGAGCCATCAGAGCTAAATAGAAGGAAGTATTTTTTTCAGGTTGTCTGTCCAAAATGTTGGTCAGTGTGCCCAGGCGAGTGGAATGGAGGGGGGCAGGGGAGGAATGGGGAAAATTTGTGGAATGTAGTGAAGGGCAACAGATAAAACAGAAAGGGTGTCCAACATAAGTTACAGCGTACAGCAGCCTCAGTCAAATAGTAGATCAAGTTGCTCCAATTATGGAGCAAGTTTGCCCATACAGCGTAGGAGCAAAAGTCGCCCATTCGGCCCATCAAGTCTGCTTCGTCATTCAATGAGGTCATGACTGATCTGATATGATAATTCTCAATACCACTTTCCTGCCTTCTGTCCATAACCCTGGATCCTCTTACTGATAAAAAATCTGTCTATCTGACCCTTTAACATACTTAATGACCCAGTCTCTGCAGACCTCTGTGGTAAAGAATTCCACAGATTCACTACCCTCTGAGAAAAGAAATTCCTCTCATCCCTGTCTTAAATGGGCGACCCCTTACTCTGAGATTATGCCCTCTGGTCCGAGACTCTCCCACCAGGGGAAACAACCTCTCAGCATTTACTCTGTCAAGCCCCCTGAGAATCCTATATGTCTCAATGAGGTCACATCTCATTCTTCTAACCTTCAATGAATACAGGCCCAACCGACTCAATCTTTCCTCACAAGAAGATCCCTCTGTACCCATGATCAACCTAGTGACCCTTCTCTGGACTGCCTCCATTGCCAGTATACCTTTCCTCAGATAAGGGGACCAAAACTATTCAAAGTACTCCAGGTGTGGTTTAACTAGTGCCTTGTATAGTTTTAGCAAGACTACTACTCCACTCCTTTTGAAATAAAGGGCAACATGCCATTTGCCTTCCTATTTACCTGCTGAACTTGCAGGCGGGCTTTTTGTAATTTATGTACGAGGACACCCAAATCCCTCTGTGCTGCAATTTTCTGCTGCCTTTCTCCATTTAAATAATATTCAGCTCCTTTATCCTTCCTACCAAAGTGCATAACTTCACATTTTCCTACATTATATTCCATCTGTCAAGTGTTTGCCGACTCACCTAACCTGTCTACATCCCTCTTTTGTGTCATCCTCACCACTTGCCTTCCCACCCATTTTTGTGTAATCTCAATTCATTAATATATATTGTAAATAATTGTGGCCCTTGCACTGATCGCTATGGCATTTCACTAATTACAAGTTACCATCCTGAAAATGCTTCTTTTATCCCAACTCTGTCTTCTATCAGTTAGCTAATGTTCTATCCATGTAATATACTACCCCCAACACCATGGGCTCTTCTCTTATAAAGTAGCATTTTGTGCAGTACCTTATCGAACACTTTTTGGAAATCCAATATTAAATACATTTTCTCTAATGTCCAAACTGTTTTACCAAATTACCTTCTTCCCCAGTGAGCCAAGAACTTGCTCCTTAGAACATCCTCTTCCGGTCAATGAATTCTGACGGTGGTACAGTGGTTAGCATTGCTGCCTCACAGCTCCAGGGTCCCGGATTCAATTCCGGCCTCAGGTGGCTGTCTGTGTTGAGTTTGCACATCCTCGCAGTGTCTGTGTAGATTTCCTCCGGGTGCTTGGGTTTCCTCCCACAGTCCAAAATGTGCAGGTTAGGTGGATTGGCCATGATAAATTGCCCCTTTGTGTCCGAAAGGTTAGGTGGGGTTACTGGATAATGGGGACAGGGTGGAGACGTGGGCTTAAGTGGGGGTGCTCTTTCCAAGGGCTGGTGCAGACTCGATGGGCCGAATGGCCTGCTTCTGCCCTGTAAATCCTATGGTTCTATGATTCACTAAGAATGCTGCTTTGGCATCACAATTTGATTTGCGCATGTCAAAAGCTACAGGAGTGTCGGGCTACAAAAGTAGAAGTGACCATTGAAAAGTTCTTATGAAGAGGAATTGTCATCTCTCACATGAGAACATCCTCCACTGTGCGGTGTGTCACCAGATTTAGCGGGACTGACGGAAGTCAGATCTAGCAGCTCAAACACTGTTGAAAGTAACAAAGGAAAAGGCTAAAGTCTTTGCAAGTGTCATCAATTAAAAGTTCAGGTGGGTGATCGTGGGCCTTCTCCAGAGGTTCCCAAAATCACAGGTACCAGTGTACTTCCAATTTGGTACACTCCATGCGACATTAAGAAATGGCCATGTCAGTCAATGATTTTGCATTCTGACAGCTTCCCAACACGAGTGGTGAAGACCTGTGCACCAGGGATAGACTCCCATTCCCCCCCACTCCAATTCCCAGCCATATCATTCCAGAACAACAATGACTCTGGCATCTACCGGATATGTGGAAGACAGTGCAGATATACCACAGGGGCAATTCAACAAAAAAATAATAGTCCCGTTTTGGGTGTGAATAGCAGGGTGTTTCTCAGAGCCTGTAGCACTGAGAACGACCCTCTATCAAACGGGACTTTGTTTTTTTTGAGAGGCCTCTGAGAGGAACGCCCGCCGGGACTGTGCGTACCTTTATTTCCTGCACTTATGAGCTCAGCTCGCCAGTGCAGGAAGAGATTGGGACGCCTCGATATCTCAACCCCCTGATCCGGCTTTCAGACCAACCCCCCCACCTCCCGCCCCCCAAGGCCCCAACTTACCGCTGAGGGGGTCCTTGAGCCCCCCTCAAACATACAGAGAACCCCTTGGCCCGATCACCAGCACGGCAACCTGACACCGCCAGCCTGGGCACTGCCAAAGTGCCAGCCTGGCGGGGGTTGACTCTCACCTGCCCTGTGAAATCACAGAATTTACAGTGCAGAAGGAGGACATTCAGCCCATCGAGTCTGTACCAGCCCTTGGAAAGAGCACTCCATTTAAGTCCACACTTCCAACCTATCCCCGTAACTCAGTAACCCCACCTAACCTTTTTGGACGCTAAGGGCAATTTAGCATGACCAATCCACCTAACCTGCAGATCTTTGGACTGTGGGAGGAAGCTGGAGCACCCGGAGGAAACCCATGCAGACACGGGGAGAACGTGCAGACAGTGACCCAAGCCGGGAATCCAACCTGGGATCCTGTAGCTGTGAAGCAACTGTGCTAACCACTGTGCGACCGTGCTGCCCCTGACAAGCCACTCAGTTCATGGGCAATTAAGGATGGGCAACAAATACTGGCCTTGCCAGCTGTGCCCACATCCCAGGGAAGGATAAAAAAAGAGTTACAGCTGCATAAACACAAAGTTTAACACCTCCGACAACACAGCAGTTCACTTCATTGGTGTCTGAAGTCAATATCCACCAATTCCACTACCAGTATCTGCGCACTGACCAAGTTGACTTAGATATGCACCTTCATCATTTTTGTGATCAAAATCCATTAATGTCCTCCCTAACACTGAGTGGGAGCACTGTCACCACAAGGACTGCAGGGGTTCAGGACCCTTACCACTTGGCTGTTCCATGACAAATGATTCACAAATTGATAAGAAATCAGGGGGAGACAGTGGCGTAGAGGCGGTGTCATTGGACTAGTAATTCATGAGGACCTGGCTAATGCCCTCGCGGCACAGTTTCAAATCCTACCATAGCATCTTGCGGAATTTAATTCAATTAATAAATACAAATTCTGGAATTTAACCTAGTCACATTAATGGTGACCATTAAACCATTGTCATTTGCCATAAAAACCCTTTGGGGTTACTAATGCCCTCCGGGAAACAAGCTGCTGTCCTTTATAGAATCCCAACAGTGCAGAAGGAGGCCATGCGGCCCATCAAGTCTGCATGACCCTCTGAAAGAGCACCCTACCTAGGCTCACTCCCCCGCAAACTTGTAACCCTGCCTAACCTTTGGCTACTAAGGGACAATTTAGCACAGGCAATCCACCTAAAATGCACACCTTTGGATTGTGGGAGGAAATCGGAACACCCCGAGGAAACCCATGCAGATGCGGTGAGAATATGCAAACTCCACACAGACAGTCACCCAAGGTCAGAATCAAACCCAGGAGGCAGCAGTGCTAACCACTGTGCCACCATGTGTCGTGTTGGGTGTTAACGATCCAACACAACTGGAGATGGTGTAACTCAATTTTATTAACTACTCAACTGTAACAGCACACTGCTAACTTGGGTACGTGCATTCCCAGCTAATCTGTGGACCCTGTCCTATCACTATCTGGGTGAGGCACTCAGCACATGGTGAATGTCTGAGTGGCAGGCTCTGAGCTCGGTGCTCTGAGCTGGCTGCTGCTGGAATGGGCGGGAACTGTAGTGTCCCCTGTTTTTATAGTGCGTGTGCTCTCACTGGTGATTGAATGTAGAATTGTCTGCGATGTTGTGTGTGTGTTGGTTGGTCCTACTGCATGTCCATCAGTGTGTGTGTGATTGCACCATGATATGCTGATCTAAATATCATGACACCCCCCCTTTTCACAAAGAATATGTGCCTACATGATAATAAATAAAGTGTAGTGAGTGCATCTAATCATGTATGTGCAATATTTACAACAATATGTACATGTGGCTATACGATACACACAGGAAGGTGCCAGGTGCAGAAACTATGTTACACCAAGAACGAAACCAATGTTATTAACAAACAATAACAAAATCTTAAACAGCATGGCAAAAAAGTCTGAAACAGTATGTCAGAACAAGTCAGTGAGTCCAATATGAAAAGGTTCATAAATTAAGTCTCTCAGGTGGGCGACGAATTCGGGTTGACCGCCTCAAGGGTGGGTCAGCATCCACCGGCTGAGGAACGGGCCGGGCCACGGTCGAGTGAGGAGGATGCAGGGTGTCCGGAAGGTCAACAAAGTCCATTGCAGGGACAACAGGAGGGCGTGGCACCGGTGCAGGATCACGTAGCGAGCGCGGAACCAGACGAAGAGCACGCTGATTGCAGCGGCGAATAGAGCCATCAGGCAGACGAACCAGGAACGAGCGGGGAGCTATGTCGTCTTTTGTTGCTCACGCTGTTGCTGCATCCGCCAAAGTACCGGAGCATGGTCGAGGTCTGGGATGTGAATGGATGGCACAGTGGTCCAGAGGGTGCGACCCATAAGCAGCTGGGCCGGCGATAGGCCCGTGGACAGTGGGGCCGAGCGATAGGCCAGCAAGGTGAGGCAGAAGTCAGATCCTGCATCAGCAGCCTTGCAGAGGAGCCTTCTAACAATGTGGATGCCCTTTTCTGCTTTGCCATTTGACTGAGGATGCAGAGGACTGGACGTCACGTGTGTGAAGTTGTATGAAAGGAAGACCATTCCTGACTCGCAAAGCAGGGGCCATTGTCTGACATCACAGTGAGCGGAATGCCGTGGCGAGCAAAGGTCTCTTTGCAGGCCCGGATGACAGCCGATGACGTGATGTCATGAAGGCGTATGACCTCTGAATAGCTGGAAAAGTAGTTGATGATGATGATTAGTCCCTGCCGAGCACATGGAACAGGTCCACGCCCACCGTCGACCAGGGGGACGTGACCAACTCATAGGGCTGAAGGGTCTCACGGGGTTATGCTGGCTGAAACCGCTGACAGGTGGGGCAATTGAGCACAGTGTTAGCAATATGCTCACTTATTCCCGGCCAGTACACAGCCTCTCGGGCCCTCCGCCGGCACTTCTCAACGCCGAGATGGCCTTCGTGCAGTTGTTCTAAGACAAGCCGGTGCATGCTGTGTGGGATCACGATGCGGTCCAGCTTCAGGAGGACACCATCAACAACTGCCAAGTCATCCCGAACGTTGTAAAACTGTGGGCATTGTCCCTTGAGCCACCCGTCCGTCATGTGGCGCATCACACGTTGCAGAAGGGGGTTGGCCGCAGTCTCACGTCGAATGTGGGCCAGGCGTGCATCAGTGGCCGGCAGATTGGCAGAAGTGAAGGCTACATGTGCGTCGACTTGGCAAACAAACCCCTCAGGATCAGACGGCGTGTTGACTGCCCTGGACAGAGCGTCTGCTATGAAGAGGTCCTTACCCGGGGTGTAGACAAGTTGAAAGTCGTACCTCTGGAGTTTGAGCAGAATGTGCTGGAGGCGATCGGTCATATCATTGAGGTCCTTTTGAATGATGCCAACCAGCGGGCGAAGGTCAGTCTCCACAGTGAACTGGGGAAGGCCATACACATAGTCGTGGAACATGTCAAAGCCAGTCAACAGGCCTAGGCACTCCTTTTCAATCTGCGCATAGCGCTGCTCTGTGGGGGTCATGGCCCATGACGCATAGGCGACTGGAGCCCACGATGAGGCGTCATCCCGTTGCAGGGGGACCGCCGCAATGCCGGACTGGCTGGCGTCAGTCGGGATTTTTGTTTCCCTTGCAGGATCGAAAAACGCCAGTACCGGGGCGGTGGTGAGCTTGACCTTGAGCTCCTCCCATTCACGCTGGTGGGTGGGAAGCCACTGGAATTCAGTTGTCTTCCTGACAAGGTGCCGGAGAGCTGTAGTGTGGGAAGCAAGGTTAAGGATGAACTTCCCCAGGAAGTTGACCATTCCGAGAAAGCGTAGCACCGCCTTCTTGTCTGTGGGCTTCTGCATGGCCGTGACGGCTGCCACCTTGTCGGGATCCGGCCGCACCCCCAACCGGGAGATGTGGTCCCCCAGGAACTTCAGCTCGGTTTGTCCAAAAGAGCATTTGGCTCGGTTAAGACGCAGGCCCTGGTCCCGTATCCGTTGAAAGACGCGTTGGAGGCGACTGATGTGCTCCTGCGGTGTGGTGGACCAAATAATGATGTCGTCTACATAGACGCGCACCCCTTCGATGCCCCCCATCATCTGTTCCATGATGCAATGGAACACTTCAGAGGCCGATATGATGCCAAATGGCATCCTATTGTAGCAGTATCTGCCAAATGGAGTGTTGAAAGTGCACAGCTTCCTGCTGGACTGATCCAATTGAATCTGCCAGAAGCCCTTTGAGGCATCAAGCTTGGTGAATATTTTTGCCCGAGCCATCTCGCACGTGATCTCCTCACGTTTGGGTATGGGGTAGTGTTCCCTCATTTTGTTGCGATTTAAGTCTTTCGGGTCTATACAGATCCGGAGTTCGCCGGAAGGCTTCTTGACGCACACCATGGAGCTGACCCATGGAGTCGGCTCCGTAACCCGGGAAAGCACTCCTTGGTCCTGAAGGTCCTGCAGCTGCTGTTTGAGGCGGTCCTCGAGGGGTGCTGGGACCCTGCGAGGTGCGTGAACTACCGGGGTGGCATCCTGTTTGAGCCGGATTTTGTACGTGTAGGGCAGTGTGCCCATGCCCTTGAAAACATCCTGGTTGTGCGTGAGGATTGAGTTGAGCTGCGCCCTAAAGTCTGCATCTGGGAAATCGGACGTGCCTTCTGGAGAGAGAGAGTGTACACGCCGAACGAGGTGGAGGATTTTGCACGCCTGTGCACCTAGCAGAGTCCTTTGAGGAGCCCACTATTTCGAATGGTGGTATGGCTTTACGTAAGTTGTGTGTCACTTCGAGCTGGCATGATCCCGTGGCGGGGATGACGTTGCCATTATAGTCAACGAGTTGACAGTTGGATGGCAGGATAGAAGATTTAACCTTCAGGGTCTGGAATGCTGACCATGCGAGGAGATTGGCGGAGGCACCAGTGTCCAGGCGGAATCTGATCTGGGATCGGTTGACCGTCAGGGTGGCACACCATTCGCCGTCCGGATCAATGCTGTGCACTGACAGCGGCTGGTGCTTTCGACTCGGGGACAGCTTGTTCTTGTTGATGACAGCAACGCGGAAGGGCTCCCTGTCCTCAGTGTCACTGGTCTGTGTGATGTCGGGATCGGACTCGGTGAACGTGGGTTGAATTGCCCGAACGTTTCGGCGAGGCTGGTTAAACGGGTACGAGTTGGCAGGCTGAGCTGCTCGACAGCAGGCAACATAGTGGCCCAACCTGCCACAGCGTAGGTGTCGCGCTTTGGCAGGACATTGCTGCTTTAAATGGGCGGAGCCACAGTTGCCGCACATCGTGACGTCAGTGCGTTCATTGCGCCACCGCGCATGCGCAGTGCGGTCTTGCGTAGTGCGCGCCTGCGCATCGCGTTCCTCTGCGTCAGCGTCCCCTCTTTTGGCACGTACATGCGCGGGAGGCCTCGGAAAGCGCGCAAAATGGCCAGCCTCCTCCAGGCCGCGGCCGGAGAGGTACTCGATCGTCTGGACCCGTTCCGCGCCGTTTCGGCCGCTTGGATGTGAGAGTACCGGCTGGTGGCGTTCTCATGCAGGACGCAGGTCTCGATGGCAGTCGCCAGGGTGAGTTGCTTGACCCGAAGGAGCTGCTGGCGCAGGGTGTCCAACATGACTCCGAAAACTATCTGGTCGCGTATCATGGAGTCAGAGGTGGTCCCATAGCCGCAGGGCTGCGCGAGGATGCGGAGGTGTGTTAAATAAGACTGGAAAGGTTCGTCCTTACCCTGCAGGCGCTGCTGGAACAGGTAACTTGCGACGCTTTCGTTTACTTCAACGCTGAAGTGTTCGTCGAACTTCAGGAGCACCGTCTTGTATTTGGTTTTGTCCTCGCCGTCTGCAAATGTAAGGGAGTTAAAGATGTGGATGGCGTGTTGCCCCGCCGTGAAGAGAAGAAGGGCAATCTTCCTGGTGTCCGATGCATTCTCCCTGTCTGTGGCCTCGAGGAAGAGCTGGAAGCGCTGCTTGAACAATTTCCAATTGACCCCGAGATTGCCAGCGATTCGGAGCGGCGGCGGCGGCGGGTTGATGTTCTCAATGGTGCAGGACGGCGGATTGCTGATACGTTGCAGGTAGGTCTCACAGGCGCTGGTTTGCGTCCACTTCTGGTATCATGTCATGTTGGGTGTTCTGATGTACAAACGATCCAACACAGCTGGAGATGGTGTAACTCAATTTTATTAACTACTCAACTGTAACAGCACACTGCTAACTTGGGTACGTGCATTCCCAGCTAATCTGTGGACCCTGTCCTATCACTATCTGGGTGAGGCACTCAGCACATGGTGAATGTCTGAGTGGCAGGCTCTGAGCTCGGTGCTCTGAGCTGGCTGCTGCTGGAATGGGCGGGAACTGTAGTGTCCCCTGTTTTTGTAGTGCGTGTGCTCTCTCTGGTGATTGTCTGCGATGTTGTGTGTGTGTTGGTTGGTCCTACTGCATGTCCATCAGTGTGTGTGTGATTGCACCATGATATGCTGATCTAAATATCATGACACCATGCTGCCCACTCCTGACCCACAGCAATGTGGTTGGCTCTTAACTGCCCTCTGACATTGCTTAGTAAGTAACTCAATCCAGGGGCAATTAGGACTTGGGCAAGAAATACGAACAAAGAACAAAGAAAAGTACAGCACAGGAACAGGCCCTTCGGCCCTCCAAGACTGTGCCGACCATGCTGCTCGTCTAAACTAAAATCTTCTACACTTCCTGGGTCTGTATCCCTCTATTCCCATCCTATTCATGTATTTGTCAAGATGCCCCTTAAATGTCACTATCGTCCCTGCTTCCACCACCTCCTCCGGCAGCGGGTTCCAGGCACTCACTACCCTCGGTGTAAAAAAACTTGCCTCGCCCATCTCCTCTAAACCTTGCCCCGCGCACCTTAAACTGATGCCCCCTAGTAATTGACCCCTCTCACTGGGGAAAAGCCTCTGACTCTCCACTCTGTCTATGCCCCTCATAATTTTGTAGACTTCTATCAGATCTCCCCTCAAACTCTGCCGTTCCAGTGAGAACAAACCAAGTTTATTCAACCGCTCTTCATAGCTAATGTCCTCCATACCAGGCAACGTCCTGGTAAATCTCTTCTGCACCCTCTCCAAAGCTTCCACATCCTTCTGGTAGTGTGGCGATCAGAATTGAACACTATACTCCAAGTGTGGCCTAACTAAGGTTCTATCCAGCTGCAACATGACTTGCCAATTCTTATACTCAATGCCCTGGCCAATGAAGGCAAGCATGCCGTATGCCTTTTTGACGACCTTCTCCACCTGTGTTGCCCCTTTCAGTGACCTGTGGACCTGTACACCTAGATCTCTCTGACTTTCAATACTCTTGAGGGTTCTACCATTCACTGTATATTCCCTCCCTGCATTAGACCTTCCAAAATGCATTACCTCACATTTGTCCGGATTAAACTCCATCTGCCATCTCTCCGCCCAAGTCTCCAAACAATCTAAATCCTGCTGTATCCTCTGACAGTCCTCATCGCTATCCGCAATTCCACCAACCTTTGTGTTGTCTGCAAACTTACTAATCAGACCCGTTACATTTTCCTCCAAATTATTTATATATACTACGAACAGCAAAGGTCCCAGCACTGATTCCTGCAGAACACCACTAGTCACAGCCCTCCAATTAGAAAAGCACCCTTCCATTGCTACTCTCTGCCTTCTATGACCTAGCCAGTTCTGTATCCATCTTGCCAGCTCACCACTGATCCCGTGTGACTTCACCTTTTGTACTAGTCTACCATGAGAGACCTTGTCAAAGGCCTTACTGAAGTCCAAATTGACAACATCCACTGCCCTACCTGCATCAATCATCTTTGTGACCTCTTCGAAAAACTCTGTCAAGTTAGTGAGACACAACCTCCCCTTCACAAAACCATGCTGCCTCTCACTAATACTTCCATTTGCTTCCAAATGGGAGCAGATCCTGTCTCGAAGAATTCTCCCCAGTAATTTCCCTACCACTGACGTACGGCTCACTGGCCTGTAGTTCCCTGGATTATCTTTGCTACCCTTCTTAAACAAAGGAACAACATTGGCTATTCTCCAGTCCTCCGGGACATCACCTGAAGACAGTGAGGAGCAAAGATTTCTGTCAAGGCCTCAGCAATTTCCTCTCCAGCCCCTTCAGTATTCTGGGGTAGATCCCATCAGGCCCTGGGGACTTATCTACCTTAATATTTTTAAAGACTCCAAACACCTCGTCTTTTTGGATCTCAATGTGACCCAGGCTATCTACACACCCTTCTCCAGACTCAACATCCACCAATTCCTTCTCTTTGGTGAATACTGATGCAAAGTATTCATTTAGTACCTCGCCCATTTCCTCTGGCTCCACACATAGATTCCCTTGCCTATCCTTCAGTGGACCAACCCTTTCCCTGGCTACCCTCTTGCTTTTTCTGTACGTGTAGAAAGCCTTGGGATTTTCCTTAACCCTATTTGTCAATGACTTTTCGTGACCCCATCTAGCCCTCCTGACTCCTTGCTTAAGTTCCTTCTTACTTTCCTTATATTCCACACAGGCTTCGTCTGTTCCCAGCCCTCTAGCCCTGACAAATATCTCCTTTTTCTTTTTGACGAGGCCTACAATATCTCTCGTTATCCAAGGTTGCCGAAATTTGCTGTATTTATCCTTCTTCTGCACAGGAACATGCCGGTCCTGAACTCCTTTCAACTGACATTTGAAAGCCTCCCACATGTCAAATGTTGATTTACCCTCAAACAT
Organism: Scyliorhinus torazame; assembly: GCF_047496885.1. Taxonomy (NCBI): domain Eukaryota; kingdom Metazoa; phylum Chordata; class Chondrichthyes; order Carcharhiniformes; family Scyliorhinidae; genus Scyliorhinus; species Scyliorhinus torazame. The sequence goes on along the minus strand of NC_092708.1, from coordinate 203,585,914 downwards.
CCATCCTCAATCTAGGTTCTTCAGTTCCCACCTAATATTGTTATAATTAGCCTTCCCCCAATTTAGCACCTTCACCCTAGGACCACTCTTATCTTTGTCCACCAGCACTTTAAAACTTACTGAATTGTGGTCACTGTTCCTGAAATGCTCCCCTACTGAAACTTCTACCACCTGGCTGGACTCATTCCCCAATACCAGGTCCAGTACAGCCCCTTCCCTAGTTGGACTACCTACAGGGGCTGGTTTAGCACACAGCTAAATCGCTGGCTTTGAAAGCAGACCAAGGCAAGCCAGCAGCGCCGGTTCAATTCCAGTACCAGCCTCCCCGAACATGCGCCGGAATGTGGCGACTAGGGGCTTTTCACAGTAACTTCATTGAAGCCTACTTGTGACAATAAGCGATTTTCATTTTCATTTCACATATTGTTTTAAGAAGCCCTCCTGGATGCTCCTTACAAACTCTGCCCCGTCTAAGCCCCTACCACTAAGTGAGTCCCAGTTAATATTGGGGAAGTTGAAGTCTCGAATCACAACAACCCTGTTGTTTTTACTCGTTTCCAAAATCTGTCTACCTATCTCTATCTACTACTGGCTGTTGGGAGGCCTGTAGTAAACCCCCAACATTGTGACCCCTCTTATTCCTGATCTCTACCCATATAGCCTCGCTGCCCTCTGAGGTGTCCTCCCGCAGTACAGCTGTGATATTCTCCCGAGCAAGTAGCGCAACTCCGCCACCCCTTTTACATCCCCATCTATCCCGCCTGAAACATCCAAATCCTGGAACGTTTAGCTGCCAATCCTGTCCTTCCCTCAACCAGGTCTCTGTAATGGCAACAATGTCATCGTTCCAAGTACTACTCCAAGCTCTAAGTTCATCTGCCTTGCCGGTGATGCCTACATCACTGCAAATAATTTTTTTTTAAAATCAGAATTGGCAGAGGTTGAGGATCGTGATAATTACTTTGAACACAGAAACAGGCTTTTGGGCCCAAACGGACTATGCGAGCATTTAAGATCCACACAACACTCCCCATACTCCAGCATATTATTCTATTCCTTTCTCTTTCATGTACCTTATCTAGCTGCCCTTTTAAAACATCCAAGCTGTACTTAAAAGAAAAATGAACAATAGGGTCAAAACCTTCACCTTTCATTCTGGATTCATTTTGGATGCTAACAATGACAAATTTGGTTTAAATGTTTTTATCATAAATTCATAAACTATTGGTATGTGAAGATGGTGTCAGAGGTCAACACTGCATGTGTTACGACAGTAAATGCCAATGAAATTAGTGGTCAAAGATACCTCCACATTTTTTCTCATTGATTCTTTTCACAAAATTTATATATCCTGTTAGGATAAATCTTGACATTTAGTTGAAAAATGCTTTTAACAGCTTCTGATCTTACCCAGACAACTCTACTGTGCTTTTGCTTATTTTAAAAGCTTCTACTGACCTTTCCGAAACAAAGAATTCTCAAATATCAATCCATCATTAGCTGCATATTAAGGGAATACCATTGGGAGTCTCACATAAGGCTGGGTACCACAATTATTCATAACCAGCCCTGCACCACAAAAGGTGGATTCAGTAACAATCGAAAGCTGCACTTTAGGAGTAGATTTTAACTGAGTTTGATTCAATAAAGCCAAGGTTTGAACCAATTGCATGAAAAAAAATCCTTGCAAAGATTAATTAGAAGGTACTTTAATTCGCCATGTTTGGATTTGTTGGAATTTAAGATGATGAGAATGGCGGTGAGTGGGAGTTCAGCAGACTTTCTTGGGGTGGGGAGCGGAATTCTGAAACTGCCCTGGAGCAGGTTATACTGGGGAACAGAACTGGTAGTTTATTTCAGGATTCTGACGATGTGTACGGCGCCAGAAACATGGAACAGACGAGAATCTGGTCCAGCATGGATTAAAACCAGATACAAAATGCAAGTGCAATCAATTTTACATTTTATAACCCAGCAAAGCCAAATGTGACTCTTGAAAGAACATCACACAGATGACGCCAGATATTTCTAATACAAGCAGTAAAATGCAAACCACTTCCCAATTATGCCACTGTCCTTGTGGACCAAATCATTTCCTACTGATGCTAATTATATTCAGGTGGATGGGCCGGGGGAGGGGGGGAGGGATTGTTTTAGTGTTAATTAGAGACTCATCTGTGTTGATTTAGGAGAAGGCTGAAAGAGGTCCACGGTGTGCAATGTGTGGCTCGTGTAAGCAAATAAAGATTAGACTATCCCTCGCCACCTGGCTCCACCAGTTTTTGACAACTGATCTCCTGTGCACACATGAATCCATCTATTATGCAGACGGTCAAAATTTATGACCAAGTGATTATCTATCCTTATCTGCGGACAAGAAATAAAATCAGTGAGTCAGCACCCTGGATTTCACTTGATGAGCTGCCATAGTCAGTCTTACAGCATGAAATTATATAGAATTTAAGCTACGGAACAGGCGGTTAATTTTTAAAAATTAATTCACGGAATGGTTTTATGGTCATCATTGGTCTTTTTATTCCAGATGTTTATTGAATTCAAATTTCACCATCTGCTGTTGTGGCATTCGAACCCCATGCTTCTTTGGATTGCTAGTCCAGCAACAATACCATTACACCACCACCGTTTGACCTCTATCAGGCCACTTTCTCTTTTCTAGTGTGAAGATCCCAAACTTGTTCAACCTCTCCCTAGTGTTACATGTTTTTCCAATCAGTTCTGGTACCATTGTTCTAATTTTTTTCTGTACCTTCTGCAGCACCACAATATCCGTTATGTAATGTGGAAGATGGTGGTGTAGCTGTAATGTTACTGGACTAGTAATCCAGAAGTCCAGGCGGGACATGGGTTCAAATCTCACCATGGCAGCTGATGGAACTTAAATTCAATTAATAAATCTAGCATTAAAAGCTGGTCTTAGTAATGAAAACATTGCCGATGGTAGCAAAAGCCCATCTGGCTCACTAGTGTCCTTAAGGGGAGGAAATCTGTCGTCCTTACCCAGTCGGGCCTACATGTGACTCCAGACCTTCAACAATGTGATTCTGAACTTCCCTCTGAAATTGCTTCGTAAACCACTCTCTTCGAGGACAATTTGGGTAAGCAACAAATGATGGCCTTACCTGCAATGCCCACATCCCATGAAATAATACATTTTTTAAATGCACATTACTTCAAGTGTGGTTTACTACTTCATGCTTCTAATTATGTTGCTGCTGCTTTGCTTGGGGAACAAACTTTGCTGCATTCTAAAAGAAATGAAGTGACACTGACGAAAGCATGATCAATTGGTCTATAAAAAATAAAGATTGTATGGCCGTGAAAGGCATTATTAAAATGCAAGTGATTCATTTTTATTTGCAAACTGGTGGTTTATCATCAACAGTGTGCACAGTTCTCATTCAAGCACATTACTTGACAGTCTAGTTTTGCAGGAATCAAATGTGGTTAGTTTTATGTTTCAATATCACAACTTGTATTTATGTGGTATTCACAGCAAAGAAAAGACCATTTGGCCCAATCAGCCTCCTCCCACGTTTCTTCATCTAATGCCATCAATATTTCTTTCTCCCTTGTGTTTACCGAGCTTCCCCTTGAAGATAGGTAACCTATTTGCCTCAACTATTCCTTGTGGTCCCCACATTCTTTAAAAAAAAAATGTATTTTATTATCAACCTGTATCAAAACAAGTCCCCACATTCTAACCACTCTCTTGGTTCCTTGACATTGGATTTGTTAGCAGCTTTCTAATATTTATGGCCTATGTTCTGGTATCCCTCACAAGTGGAAACATCTTCTTTACAGGTACCATATCAAACCCTTCCATAAGTAAAGACCTCTATCAATTCAGACTTCAGGGGCGAGATTCTCCGACCCCCCGCCGGGTCGGAGAATCGCCGGGGGCTGGCGTGAATCCCGCCCCCGCCGGTTCCCGAATTCTCAGGCACCGGATATTCGGCGGGGGCGGGAATCACGCCGCGCCGGTTGGCGGGCGCCCTCCCTGCGATTCTCCGGCCCAGATGGGCCGAAGTCCCGCTGCTAAAATGCTTGTCCCACCGGTGTAGATTAAACCACCTACCTTACCGGCGGGACAAGGCGGCACGCGCGGCTCCGGGGTCCTGGGGGGGGGGCACGGGGCGACCTGGCCCCGGGGGGTGCCCCCACGGTGGCCTGGCCCGCGATTGGGGCCCACCGATCCGCGAGCGGGCCTGTGCCGTGGGGGCACTCTTTTCCTTCCACCTTTGCCACGGTCTCCATCATGGCGGAGGCGGAAGAGTCTCCCTCCACTGTGCATGCGGGGCACCAAAGGCCTTTTCCGCCAGCTGGGGGGGCGGAAATTCGTCCGGCGCCGACCTAGCCCCTTAAGGTTGGGGCTCGGCCCCCAAAGATGCGGAGCATTCCGCACCTTTGGGGCGGCGCGATGCCCGACTGATTTGCGCCGTTTTGGGCGCCAGTCGGCGGACATCGCGCCGATACCGGAGAATTTCGCCCCAGGTTTCTCTTTTCCAGAGAAGAGTCGCAGCTTGTTCAGTCTTTCCTGACAGTGTAAACTTTCTCATCCAATATCATTCTAGTACATCCTTTTATTACCAGTAACAGTGCCTCTATATCTACTTAATAATGTAGAGATCAGTACTCCAAGTGTGGCATAATCTCAGATTTAAAAAGTTTAGCATAGCTTCTTGTGCTTTTCAATTCCATCCCTTCAGAAATTAATTCTGGCGTTTTACTTGCCCTTTTTAAAAAATTGCCTTATTTATTTTCCTCTGTGCATTTAGCGATTTGTGTATCTGTATCACTATTCTCACTTATTTTATGGGGAATATGTGTTCTCCGTATTCTTCCAACCAAATTACAAACACATTCTACAAGTTTATTCATGGCTACCTGTACTTTGTCACAATCCTCCTGTGCATTAACCACACTCCCCAAATTGGCATTGGCAAATGTTTAAATATTTCCGATTCTGGAGTCAAAATTGTTTACGTAAATGGTGAACAACAGTGATCCCAGCAACGATCCTTGTGAGGAACTATTTTTGTTCACTGGCCCGGCATTTCATGAAGGTTTGAGAAAATGCAACTTGCTCACTTCTGCAGCTTTCGAACTGCACACCCATCCAATATGTCACTTTGCTTGTCATTTTTGTTCTCTCAAATAGGGTTCAGATTCACAGTGCAGATTGTGAACTCATTGGAGCGCAGCAGGAAAGTGGATGTAGAGGTGCACTGGCTCAAAGGCTTGCTTTGGTTCTCAGACACAGCAGCTCAGCTCTCAACACTGTTTAACGGCCCCCTAAACCTCACCTTCATACCTCCTCAGATGACCCATACACCCTTGCCACCTTCACCTGTATGTATCCTCCATTATGACTCACCCAATATCCAATATGTACAGCCTTCAGGAGACACACAATAACAATGGAGCCTGGTTTAGCTCAGTGGGTTAGACAGCTGGTTTGTGATGCAGAACAAGGCCAGCAGCGCAGGTTCAAGTCCTGTACCAACTGAGAATTCTGAATTCCCCCTCGGTGTACCCGAACCGATGCCGGAATGTGGCGACTAGGGGCTTTTCACAGTAACTTCATTGCAGTGTTAATGTAAGCCTACTTGTGACAATAAAGATTATTTAAGGTTTATTTAAGACAATGAAAATTAATTTAAAAACAGGTACAGGTGTAAACAAAATAAACCCATGAAAATCTAACAAAACTCTCAGTGAAAGCCATTGCAAAAAAGAAATATTTTCCACTGAGGGAAAAAGTTTAATCCTTTAAATGGCCATTATGTTTTGTAAACAAACTGCCATGTATTTTGAAACCAGATCAAAGTCATAGGATGTTATTGTTGTTTCATTTCCCACAACTAGTGGCGTAGAAGGTCAATTTTCATCTGTTTGTGTATCAAAGTTTTTTCTGGAACAGGTTGCTAGTCTGTTGCCAGAGGTATTTGGTTCTGAGGCAGGGATGCTACCCACTGCCCCACAAGACATCCAGAGGATGTTATTACAACCTTTTAAAATGGTCAATCATTCCCTCATGGCCTCAATAGAACGGAGGCCATAGCTAAGCATTCATAATGGCCTCAGCTATCAAAACATTATTACAAATGCAAGAGCCTGAAATTGAAACAACAGATGGTGCCCTTTCCATTTCAAATCAGATTTCCTGTCAATCAATGGGCAGGTAACAGGTGCCTATTTTTTTCACTTTTCAAAAGTAGGGATTTTTTCCCAGTCAAAGCTGTCTGCACATTTAGATCGTAGTGCCAAACACGACAAGGAGAATTGACGAACACATGTTCTATATTTTTGAATACATTATGGCACTCTATCCAATGGAGAAATTCTGCAATGTATGTCAACATTTACACAATGGTGGTCATTGTTAAGGTAAACATACCTTTGCAAGACAGAGTGTTATGGTAAATCACTGAATTAAAACACATCTACATTATAATACAATATCTGATAGTGACATCTGATGGTGTCACCATAATTTACATTGACCTTTCAGAATATTTCTGGTTCCTCAACAGGCTTCCCCCAATTGTCATGGACACTTCTGGGGTAGATATGTTTTTTCAGGCTTCCAAAACCTACACTGGCACCTGAAAATAGTGTGTGGGAAGAAATATAATGTTCCTGTGGTCCTCACTATGGGGGGCTCTGACCTCACAAGAGATGAGTGTGCATTTTGCACCTAAGGTCCTCTCAACCCACTAAAAGGTGACACAAAATGTAGCAGGGGTTGGGAAGGTACTTTTCTGTAAAAACAAAGTTCAGCATTTCACAACCTGATTCACATCTTCACTGTGAGATGGAAATCTGGCCCTCTATCTTCTGCTTGTGTTATTCATTCTGCTACTTGTCCCCTGACTCCACATTCTCTGACATTGGTCATGAGTCTACAAGTACCATATCAAAGGCGCTTTGTAATCAAAATGTATTGGAGTACTTTTCCGCCTTGGGCAGAAAGTGCTAGTGTGCAGAAATATCACCCAATATCGTCCGCCCATTTTGAAAAATGTGTCTTGCACCCCTCCCCTCCAAAATTCCATTCCACCTCATTTGCATATGCCCAATGCCAAAATCTGGCTCTAACCATTGTCTGTTAGTAACATTAACACTGGAACATGGTGAGATTTCACTCAATATAATTTATCCCCAACTTGAAAGCCTATTTTTACAATATATACTTGCACACATACAGATACAATCTCACATATATTCTGTGACTCAAGGCTCTCAAGTCTAATTCGGTGCGTGACCTCACTGTCTCCTGCAAACTATGAAAGACTGTTAATTACCTTTGGATAGTCAGATAAAAATTACATTAAACTATGTAAATGCTTTCTTATAATTTTGAATTCTTCTGCGTCCTCAATTTTTAAATCACCCTGCAATTGGCTTTCAGCTTCCTAAGCCCTGAGCTCTGGAATTCCCTCTCTAAACCTCTCTACCCATCTCTGTTTCTTTAAGGCACTCCTTAAAACCTCTTTGAACAACCTTCTGGTCACCTGAACTAATATCTCCTTCTGTGGTTCAGTGCCAAATCTTGTTTAATAACTCAACTATGAAGCACCACCTTAGGATGTTCCACTACTTTAGAGGTACAACGTAATGTGCATTATTGTTGATTTAAATGCAGATGTGGATTGAAAAAGATTCTTTGTGTTGACACCAGTTTCTCCACATCCAATTTAAAACATGTTTCTGAAATGCAAAATATCGTTGAAAAAAATGTATAGATCCTACAATAATACCAGGTTAATTATTTCTTCCGATAGCCATGCAAATCAAGGGCGCCTGGAGTGGAATTGTTTGTGACAGAAAGCACGTAAATATTAACTCCCAAAACAGTCGTGGGGTATGATTGCATAGGTGATTAAATATCAGAAATATTTGCTGTGCACTATGGCCGTTAATGTTTTCTTTATATATAATTATATGGAAAAATATATATACTATATGTAAAGCATATACACAAGAAATGTAACATTGAAAAATGAAAATATTTCCAGTATTTTTGAGCTTTCCAATATCGTCAGTGCTGTGACTCCTTTTCTTGGTAACATCATCCAATTATTATTGCCTTCATATGATTGAAATCATCACAATGGAAAGGATAGTTTTACCGCAACTTAAAGCCTCAGTTGCAGCACTCTCGCCTCTGATTCAGTATGTTATGAGCTCCATTTCTGTTATTAAATGTTGGACTGGACTCTCTGTTTGAGAGAATAAGTGCTGACGCCGCCATTGAATCGCGAGTGGTCTACGTTCACGACAGCGACGCCAGTCCCGGAACGATTCATGACATCCTAATGGCCTAGTCGGGTGAAGGGGCTGGTTTAGCACAGGGCTAAATTGCTGGCTTTGAAAGCAGACCAAGGCAGCCCAGGAGCATTGTTCAATTCCCGTACCAGCCTCCCCGAACAGGTGCCGGAATGTGGTGACTAGGGGCTTTTCATAGTAACTTCATTTGAAGCCTACTTGTGACAATAAGCGATTTCTATTTCATTTTTCATTTCATGTGTAACTAGTGCAATTACAATGCAAGCCGGGTGTGATTCGACGGGATCGGGATGGGCACTGGAGAGCCTGACAAGCAGGAGCTGCAGTGGACAATCCACTACCCACACACCCTCATCCCAGCCAAGAAAATGGCACTGGTTGCGCTGGTACATGCTCATCCCGTTGATGCGTCAGCTGGGGCCAGAGGGTACTGGGGGGTGGGGGTGGCCTCAGGAGGTACCCATACGACCCATGGCGCTAAGTTCACAGTGGGCAGTCAGCAGCATGCGCAGCGGATGGCTGCCTTGCAGGCTGTGGCAATGGTGGTTTGTGTCTGTCCACCCCGACCCCATGGCCCACCTCCAGGCCAACCACTGCTACTCCCACCGGCACTGGCAGAAGCCCCCCAGCCAGCGGCATAACTGTCACTACACTATAACAATGTTGGACACTATTCGTACCCCCTCTCTCTCCTTTAGCAGAACCAGTGCCTGTTTCCACAAGTAAACCTCTCTGACGATAATACCTCCTAGCGGAGTTTGATTATCGCAGAGAGCCCGAAAATTGTTGGCCCAGTTAATTATATGCCAATGCCGTTTAATGTACAATTTGCATGCCCACACCGGCATGCGGTGTGGAACACATTCACACCGGACATTACGCTGTCCGCCGGGTACCGGCCTCGATTATGCGCGATTCTCTGCTCGATCGCATTTCCCGATTCCAGCATCGCTGGATGGAGACTCCCGCCTGTTGGTTTTAGTTCAGAAGGTCCCAGGAAGAGGTTCTGAGTCTTCTACAGTTCAACAAGAAGTGTTTATTAACCACTTGTAACTACATACAGTGCAAAGTCAAAGCTAAGAGTTATCGCCATGCGTGCCTCATCACTAGCCTCGGTCCAGTACAAGGCTGTCCTATAGATTCAAGTTATGTGTTCCTTTACATGACACTGTGGGTGGTACTAGACCCAGTCCTGCATTAACCTTTTCGAGAGCACAAAAATCGAGTATGACATTCCAGTACAGTACGACGGAAATGCTGCACTGTTATAGGTGCCAGGCTTCAGATGAGATATTAAACTAAGGCCGTGTCTGCCTCTCAAGTTGACATAAAAGGTCCTAGCATACGATTTCAAAGCAAAGCAGGCCAGATCTTCGAGGTGGCCTGGCCAATATCTATCGTTCAACCAACATCTGGTTATTATCACATTGTCGTGTGTGGGTCCTTGCAGTATGTAAACTTCGTACCGTGTTTCCTTCATTAAGTCAGTGGCCACATTGCAAAAGTACTTCATTGATTGTAAAGCACTTTGGATGTGATTATGAGGCACCATAAAAGTACAAGTCTTTTTCTAATCGCATAAATTTTATCTTCAAGTCAGATATTCTGGAAATGTTGAGGCTATGAAAGCAAAATCATTGGGTTCTAATGTGTCACAGAAATAATTTGTGCACAGTGATCAAACCCCACGTCAAGCTAAAAGCAATGTTCCGTCACCAACCCAGATTCAACCCAAAATATCAACATCCCTCCTGGAAACTGAAAGATGGGTTTGGCCTGAATTTTTCAGATGGTGGTGACTTTCTTCCCACCATGCGAAGAGTCGCACCAACTGTGAATGCACTACATCCATTTCACGCTCAAATGAGTGTTAAGTGGCTGCGGTCAAAAATTGTGCTCCTCATTCGGGGAGGAAGCTCCACCATAGAGAGCTGCCAGCCAATCCGACTGTCCGTCAACGCTCCAGTCCCTGCAGCGACAGCGCTGCAATGGGCAGAAGAGGAAGTTCAGGAAGACATCAGAGCCTAAGTTTGGGCACCGGAGATCCAGGTAAATTCAACAGGTCCCAGGCCGGAGAGGGTAGGGAAAGGTGGGGGGGGGAGGGCGCAAAGGGGGTGAACGGGCACTTGAAGGAGAGCATGGTGGGGGGCAGTGTGGTCCCGAAGCCACCGGACCTTAAGAGTGGAGTGCCCAGCTTCAGAAGGGGGCTTCTGATGGAGGCGCTATCCCCTTCCTGCCCAAGCTAAAACCCTGTTGATTTCTGGGCTTCCCCCAGGGATGTTCAATCCTCCTGCCAGTGTAAAAATTGAGGCTGGGTGTCCATAAGGGTCATGAGCAAGGGCGAGGACTTGGCCGCCCCAGCGTAAAATCAAGACAGATGGGTGCTCGGAGGGAATGCTATCCCTTCAATTTCCCGTTTCCTCCCCCCCCCCCCCCCGCCCCAACCAGCTCTCTCAGATTGCAAATAATTTTTGAAACTCTGCTACGGGCTTACTGTTTCAGATTGCACTGAAGAAATTAACTTAACTTACTAACTCATTCCAAAGTCAGAAAGTTGTAGAGTCATAGGGCGCAATTCAATAAAAAGCTTTCCAAGTGTGGTAGTGAGCTGGAACTGCCGCAAGCTACCCAGCCCTCAGCACTGCAATACAACGTTAATTGGTCCAGTTAAGAAGGCCCAGGGGCTTCACACCGCAAATCATGGCCCGCCAGCAGATTTGCCTGGACCGGGCTTGCCCGCCCCCCGCTAACAAGGTAGAGCAGCACTTAAACAGTTGTTGCACAGCCAACCTCACACAGCTCACAGCTATGGCACCTAGACGACTGGTCCCAAGATCTGGAGATGTGGGGAGGCTCTGAAAGGCAGTAGAGGCCAGGAGGGATGTCCTGTTCCCCCAAGGGTCCCAGAGGGTGAGCCACAAGGTAGCCAGTGCCACCTGGGATGAAGTGGCAGTGGCTGTCAGCTTGGGCAGCATGATGAGGAGGACAGGCCTCCAGTGCCAAAAGAAGGTCAACGGCCTACACTGGGCCGCACGTGAGAGTTGACACCAGACACCCCCCTCCCAAATCTTTCCACCCCCACACGAACCACCTCCTAACCCTACACAGTGAGCCACGCATGCGGTTAATGATGCCCTCTCTGTGCCCTCACAGGAAATGTTGTTCCACAACCATCAAGAGAGGTTCCAGACTGGCGGAAGCATCAAAATCCTCCCCCCCCCACCGCCTTCCATGAGAACACCTCAGAGGAGAGCTCCGAGGATGCAGCCATAGATATGCCAGGCCTTCATCCCCACCCTCCACCAGCACTGAGACACGCACCTTGGTGGGCAACGTTAGTGGTCAGGCTTCTGGGGCACATTCTGGTGAGCACCACACAGTTGCTGATGTACATCAGGTGGAAGCAGTAATGCCCAGGTCATTAACACATCCTTAACAACTGTACTTGAAATATTATTTGTCAGTAATGGAATACAATAGTGTCCCGACTGTGTAAATTGTAAGTCCACCATCTTTCCAAAAACTGTTGCCTTATCCTGTTCCATATCCAGTTTCATGTGTGCTTTCTTCATCGACGGTCTGCTCAGAAGCAAAAGTATCTCACTTGATACAACATCCGTGCTAATGAAATGATTCACTCCGGCAATATTGCAAAGTCTTTTCAGCGACTTCAGAGTATTATCATCCCCAAACCTGAAACTTGTGGAACTTTCAAATTCCTTAACCTTGTTACAATTTTCAGCATTCAAGGAGTCCAGGTAACATTTTAACCAGTCAATTCCACGCACAGTAGATGTGCAGCCACTGTCCAATACAACACAATTGAAGGATTCTGCAACCAACACCCTCATTGCTGGCGTAAAACTGCTTGTCAATAGGATAATGCCTTCTTTTTGGTCACTATCTTTTTCCTCTTCTGACTCTTCCGTGTCATGTGTCACTTGAAAGCATAATGGTATTGAGAGTCACATCGAAAACATCGATTTATCATGCCCTGGGCATTTCTGGGGTTCATCTTCCTATTGTAGGTTCGAACTGGGTTTCTGTCTTCATAATTACTGGGTCCCGATCTCCTTCTATAGTCTTGGAACCTGTTTGTAGCCGTGCGTTTTCGTCATCCTGTTAGTAGTGTATCTTCCATATTCTGCTTTATTGCAGACTGACCTATTTGGGTCATCAGAGCCATTGGAGTCGAATGTTTCCCCCAAAACTTTTTTTAAAGCTTCTGTCATCTGATCGAATAAGGTATCCTTATCCGCAAACTGAACTCCTGTCAAAACCAGGAACCTATCCATGTTGCTCACTCTAGCACAGTCAAGTAATTTAAAGGCCAACACAGACTGTGGAAATTCCAGGTTGTGTTTCTGCAGCCTTAGTCCACATAACTACTGTACTTGGACAGCACAGTAGCACAAGTGGATAGCACTGTGGCTTCACAGCACCAGGGTCCCAGGTTCGATTCCCTGCTGGGTCACTGTCTGTGCGGAGTCTGCACGTTCTCCCCGTGTCTGCGTGGGTTTCCTCCGGGTGCTCCGGTTTCCTCCCACAGTCCAAAAGCGTGCAGGTTAGGTGGATTGGCCATGATTAATTGCCCATAATGGCCAAAAAAAAGGTTAGGAGGGGTTATTGGGTGATGGGGATAGGGTGGAAGTGAGGGCTTAAGTGGGTCGGTGGAGACTCGATGGGCCGAATGAACTCCTTCTGCGCTGTCCCTTACCTTAAATCAATGTCCTCAGGTCATTGACCCCATTCCACCAAGTGGAAAAGCTCCTTCCTGTCTACTCTAGCTATGTCCCTTATAATTTTACACATCTCCATCATGTTCCCCCTCAGTCTCCTCTGCTCCAAGGAAAACAATCCAAGTCTACCCAATCTCTCTTCATAACTAACACTCTCCAGTCAAGGCAACATCCTGGTAAATCTCCTCTGTACCCTTTCCAGTGTTGTCACATCCGTCCTATAATGTGGATTCCAGAACTGCATACAGTACTCTCGCTGTGGCCTAACCAACATTTTATACAGTTCCAGCATAATCTCCCTGCTGCTAAACTCTATGCCTCGGTTAATAAAGGCAAGTATATTATATGCCTTCTTAACCACTGTATTCACCTACTCTGCTACCTTAAGGGGCCGGTGTAAATGCACATCAAGATCCTTCTGATTCCCGGTGCTACCCAGGGTCTTGCATTCATCATGTATTCCCTTGCCTTGTTTGTCCTGCCCAAGTGCATCATCTCACACTTATCCAGATTGAATTTCATTTGCCACTGATCAGCCCGTTTATATCCTCCTGTAATCGAAGGCTATCTTCCTCATTATTTATCACCCTGCCAATTTTCATATTATCAGCAAACTTACCGATCAACCCTTTTACATTCGTATCATTTATATAAATCACAAACAGCAAGGGCTCCAACACTGATTCCCTGTGGGACCCCATTGGACACAGGCTTCCGGGAGTCAGGAAAACACCCTTCAGCCATTCCTCTCTGCTTCTTGTCACTCAGCCAATTTTGGATCCAATTTGCCAAATTTCCTTGGATCCCATGGGCTCTTACCTTCGCCATCAGTCTCCCATATAGGACCTTATCAACAGGCTTGCTGAAGTCCAAGTAGACCACATCAAACACCTGGTCACATCGTCGAAAAACTCAATCAAGTTGGTCAGACATGAACTCCCCTTAACATAACCATGCTGACTGTTCTTGATTAATCCCTGCCACTCTAAATGCAGATTAATTCTGACTCTCAGAATAGCTTCCAATAGTTTCCCCACCACTGAGGTTAGACTATCTGGCCTGCAGTTTCCTGGTTTATCCCTTCCTGCCTTCTTGAATAACGGTACCACATTGGTTATCCTCCAGCCTTCCGGCACCTCTTCTGTGACCAGAGAGGAATTGAAAATTATTGCCAGCGCCCCTGCTATTTCCTCCCTTGCCTCACTCAGCAGCCTGGATACATTTCAGCTGGCCCGGGAGATTTGTCTATTTAAGCCTGCCAGAATACACAGAACCTCCTCTCTGTCTCTGTTAATCTCTTTAATACAATTACAGTTCCTCTCTCTGATTTCTATACCCACACTGTCCCTCTCATGAGTGAACACTGACACAAAATATTAATTTAGAACGCTACCTACATCCTCCAGCTCCACACACAAATTACCACTGTGGTCCTTCATGGGCCCTTCTCTTTGCCTAGTTATCCTTTTACCCATAATGTGTTTGCAAAACAATTTAGGATTTTCCTTCATTTCACCTGCTAGTATCCTTTCATGCCCCTTCTTTATCTCCTAATTTCCTATTTAAGTTCCCCCTTGCACATTCTATACGCCTCTAGGGCTTCTGTTGCTTTGAGCCCTCGATATCTGCCACAAGCCTCCCCCTTTTCTCCTTATCCAATGCTGTGTGTCCCTTGATATCTGGTCCCACCCTTTTTCTTCATTGGAACATGTTGACCCTGCACTCTCCCTATTTCCATCTTGAATGCATCCCACTGTTCTGTCACAGGTTTACCTAAAAGTGTCCACTCTGGCCAAATCATATCTGATCTTATTAAAATCGGACTTCCCCCAGTTTAGAACTTCGATCTTAGTCCCATCGTTGTCCTTTTCCAAACCAATCTTGAATCTTTTTTAAAAAAATCTTTTTATTCTCATTTTCAACATTTTCATCAAATAACAAAAAAACAAAAACAAATACAGTACCAATTCCCCAAACAGCATCCTATTCAATATACAGACCAAACCTTCACCCGTACATTTCAAGTAAAAAGAGCTAGCAAATTAACAATCAATCAGTAAACAATGTACTCAAGAAGAACAATAACCCCAACCCCTCTCTTCACCCCCCCTAATGTTCAATGGCAACCAATGGTTTAGCACAGGGCTAAATTGCTGGCTTTGAAAGCAGACCAAGGCAGGCCAGCAGCACGGTTCAATTCCCGTACCAGCCTCCCAGAACAGGCGCCGGAATGTGGCGACTAGGGGCTTTTCACAGTAACTTCATTGAAGCCTACTTATGACAATAAGCGATTTTCATTTCATTTCATTTTATCATTTCGCGAAAGTGCATAATAAACAATCCCCATGAATTGTAGAACCCTTCTTTCACCCCCCCTCAGCTCAAACTTCACCTTCTCGAGAGTCAGAAATTCCAGTACAACCCCCCGCCAAGCCGAGGCACAGGGCGGAGAAGCTGACCTCCACCCCAACAGGACCCGCCTCTGAGCAACCAGTAAGGTGAAGGCTAAAACATCTGCCCCCGCACCCGCCTGCAGCTTGGGCTGGTCCAACACCCTGAAAATGGTTCCAAAGTCAAAAGCACTACCCCCGAGATGACATTGAAAACCTCCCTCCAATACTTCTCCAGCTTCGAACAGGACCAAAACATATGTATATGGTTTGCGGAGCTACTCCCACATCGCTGACATACATCCTCCAATCCCTCAAAGAGTCAGCTCATCCTCGCCCTTGTCAGGTGTGCCCATTACATGACTTCCAACAGTATCAACCCCAACCTCGCGGACGAGGTTGAGGCATTCCGGAGCACCTCACACTACAAACTGTCTTCCATAACCTCCTCCAACTCTTCCTCCCACTTGGCTTTGATCCCCTCCATGAATTCCCTGTCCACCCCCAGAATCCTCCTTCAGATCGCCGACACCACCGCCTTCCCCGTTCCCCCTGCCGTCAATACCTCTTCCAACAATGAGGCCTATCGGGAAGCGCTGAACCTCCTTCCTAGCAAAGTCCTGGAGCTGCAGGAATCTCAAACCTTCCACTTGCCCCAGTCCATCTTTCTCCCCCAACTCTTTCAACTTCGCAAAACGTCCCCCCAGGAACAGGTCTTTTAACACCCTGACTCCCCCTCTCCCCCCATCTCCGAAACCTATCGTCCAGCCTCCCTGGCTCAAACCTATCCTTCCCCCTAATCGGCATCTCCCCTGACCCCGCACCCAGCTTAAAGTGCTGCCTCAACTGCCTCCACCTCCACATCTTCAGCATTGCCACCACCACCAGACAATCTTGAATCTAATGGAGTTATGATCACTGTCTGCAAAATGTTCCCTCATTGATACTTCAACCACTTGCCCAACTTCGTTACTGAAAATTAAGTCCAGGACTGCCCCCTCTCTTGTAGGTCCTAATAGGTGACACGGTAGCACAGTGGTTAACCCTGTTGCTTCACAGCGCCAGGGACCCGGGTTTGATTCCCATCTTTGGTCACTGTGCGGAGTCTGCATGTTCTCCCCGTGTCTGTGTGGGTTTCCTCCGGGTGCTCCGGTTTCCTCCCACAAGTCCCGAAAGACTTGCTTGTTGGGTGAATTGGACATTCTGAATTCTCCCTCTGTGTACCTAAGCAGGCGCAGAGTGTGGCGACTAGGGTAGTTTTACAGTAACTTCATTGCAGTGTTAATGTAAGCCTACTTGTGACATGAATAAAGATTATCATTATTATTCTAATGACTGGCTTAAAACGTTCTCCTGGATGCATTTTAAGAATTTCGCTCCTTCTAAACCTTTCACTCTTTGGCTTCCCCAGTTATTATTGGGGAAGTTGAAATCCCCCCACTATCACTATCCTATTCATTTTACACTTCTCTGACAATTGCCTACATATCTGCTCTTCTATTTCTCTCGGACTGTTTGGGGCCTATAGAACACTCCCACCAATGCAATTGTTCCTTTTTGGGTTTTAAGTAAATAAGGTCCCATACATAAACAACTTGATTAGATTCATCTCAATAGAATTCTTTCTCAGCTGCTATTACTATTTTAGCTGAACTTTTTTGATCAAAAACTCCAAATATTACTGTGCACACAAAATCTTCCCTCTTGCTATGATATTGTAGTAAAATATTGCGTGTGAGTCGATCCTTTGCAAATAGGAGGGTGGAACATTGTGAACTGCTGAAGGGCCTAAGAATTAATCTGCGGTCCCCTGACTCTTAGAAACTGTAGAATAGGTGGGTAGAAAAATGGGTGTTTATCAGTGATGTCAGAGCGTGGGTGGAACTGGGCTGTCTGTCAGCTTTTTACTTTCATTTTAGGCTGTTTGCTGCAGGGTGTGTTTTAGTTTCGTTTTCAGTGTTGGAGCTGAAGCCAGACAGAGCATATTCCTTAACATAGAGCATACAGTGCAGAAGGAGGCCATTCAGCCCATCTACACCAACCCACTTAAGCCCTCACTTCCACCCTATCCCCGTAACCCAATAACCCCTCCTACCCTTTTTGGACACTCAGGGCAATTTGGCATGGTCAATCCACCTAACCTGTACGTCTTTGGACCGTGGGAGGAAACCGGAGCACCCGGAGAAAACCCACGCAGACACGGGGAGAACATGCAGACTCCTCACAGACAGTGACCCAGCGGGGAATCGAACCTAGGACCCAGGCGCTGTGAAACCACAGTGCTAGCTACCTGTGCTACCCAAAACATAGAATACAACTGGAACCTCTTTCAGGAAGGTGTAATGTTGATCTCTCTGCCATGAAAAGACTATCTTTTGATCATTTGGTAAATTCAGAATTATAAATGTTCTCACTAGTGAATGTAAACCTAATGTGCTTCTGTTAAAAGGTGTTTCTTAAGTCTTCTAGATGTTAAAAGGACAGCTTACGGATTACTTAGTGTTGTATTCTTTGGCGGTTGTATTTGAATTGATGGTTGCTAAGATGTTCACTGTATGTTTTAAAAAGGTTAACTTGAGTTCATAGAATAAACATTGTTTTGCTTTAAAAAATATTTTTCCATTTCTGCTGTACCACACCTGTAGAGTGGGCCGGGTGCTCCCCATACCACAATCTATTAAAAGTTGTGGGTCAGGTGAACTTCTTGGATACACTTTGGGGTTCTCTAAACCCGGCCCATAACACAACCAAGCCATTGGATAAATTTCAGACCAACAGCTTTTCATTACCATGTTTTAGTTGATCTAAACTTCATTTTTTTCCTCCTCTTACCAACAGTGCATGCTGACAAAGTCAGCTGGGAAAATGACTAAGAGGACCTATTCAATCAACGAGCTGAGGGAGCTGAACTACCCCAAGAGGATTATTTCAAAATATTTCAATGATTGAGTAATTTCAAAAGTAACTCGATAATTCATTGTGCCTTGATGCCACTGGCCTCAATGACTTACCTGAGCTTGCACTCAATGATAAAACTGCTCTAAAAATCAAACTGCAGCATAGATCCTTTTCCTGGTGGTGATAAGAATTCACCCTCCTCCCACCCCCAACATGCTCTGCAATTGATGTGAATTTGTCAAATCACGTTTTCTTCCAATGCAGTACAATAACATTCAAACAAGGAGTAGACAGGCAACTTGTAGTTTGAATACTTGTACAAGACTGATTCAACCATTTTCCCCTGCCCTTTCATGACTCACACAAATCTAAAAGGATGTGCAAGATTATATTAATCTGACTATCTCTATCCCTCAACCAGTACAGTTTATCTGATTATTCATCTCATTGCTGTTTGTGGAATCATAAAAATATAGATTGGGTGTTGTCTTTGCCTACATAACAGTGACTATATTTCAAAAATACTTCACTGACTGTGAAGTGCTTTGGGACTTCCTGAGGACATGGAAGGCGCAACGTAGCTGCAAATCAGCCTCGAATGTGTCAACTGAGTCCACCATCGCTGCAATCTGTTCCATATGTTAATCCGAAGAGTTGCTTCTTAAAAATATCCGAGCTGTGAATGTATGACTTACTTCATGCTTTCCTTAATAAGATCAGTTTCAGTACCAAGAAGGTTCTGCTCCAACTTTCACTTGTCATATCTGCAATGCCATGACTCCGACACAAACTATTAAGGGGGACAATTCTTTCACTGTGAAAACAACTTTGCAACCTGGGTCGGTAGACTGCAAACTTACTGCATTACCAAACGAATAATTGAAATGAGACCTGGGCTCACTGTCCACTAGATTTCAAACTTTGGTGAAAACTTCATCCAGTTAGATAAATTCCATTGGGTGGTTTAGAACCTATTGTAAATGTTTCTATGAACATTGCCGACCCTCCCGAGACTGGAGTTATTGTTTGCGCTTGGTCAGCATCTGCGGATTCTTTTAGATATCCTACCTGTCACGCTCTTCTTTCATCCTCTCCAGCTCTTCTTCATTCAGTCCATCACTCTTTTGTTTAGACTTTTGTTCCTTCCCTTTTTCCTCCTTCTTTTTACCAAATCTGTTAAAAAATACAATGATGATACTCATTCAAAACAAGAAGCACAACAAATAAGCAAAGAACAAAGGCACGGTGACACAATGGCTAGCACTTCTACCTCTCAATGCAGAGCCCCGAGTTCGATTCCGGCCTTGGGTGACTGTCTGGGTGCAGTTTCCACCTTCTCCCCGTGTCTGCGTGGGTTTCCTCCCACAGCCAAAGGATATGCAGATTAACTGGATTGGCCATGCCAAACTGCTCCTTCGTGTCCAAAGTTGTGCAGGTTAGGTGCATTGGCCATGTTAAATTGCCCCTGAGTGTCCAAAGGTGTGTAGGTTATGGGGAAAGGCGGGGTTTGGGCCTAGGTAAGGTGTTCTTTCGGAGGGTCGGTGCAGACTCGATGGGCCGAATAGCCTCCTGTTGCACTGTAGGGATTCTATTGATCATTCTATGAACTTTTAGAGTTTGTCTCTATTATTACATCTCCTAGATTTAGTGACAACACATCAGATTCTTAGCTTATCTACTTGTTCATGCCAATTTTCTCCCCTGGCAACTCCGATTAAGATATGGATCCATAGGTATTGGCATGCCCAGGTATGTCATGTGCATGAGTTGGGCAATGGGCGTCAGCAGGCTGCTGGAATGCAGGGGCCTCATTGCCAAGTTTGACTTATCTCTACTTCACTTCCAAAAGTGTATGCTTCTAAAAAGGGTTGTTGGACTACAATCAGGGGTGGGAATTTCTCTCCCAACCCAAGGAGCTCTGCGGCATGTTCCAACACATCTACCACTGCACTCTTGACTGAAGTCAGTTAGCTTAGCACAGGCATGAGATCGAACCTGTGTCTTCCTGACCATTAAGCATAAATCAGTCACATTCTCCAATTCATGCTTCCACTTACGCTGGGAAAGCGTTTGAACCTATGCATTCCCAAAGGTACTGAATCTGAGTCCCATCCTATCCACATCAGCCAGATATTTTTATTGAATTCAAATTTCACTATCTACTGTGGGGGAATTTGAACTTGGGTCTTCTGATTACTAATCCAGTGACAATACCACTGCACCACCATCCCCATTCATGCAAGTTTACATTGGGCACCAATTAGCTTCCCAGCCAGGACTGCGAAGCCAATTATAAAATCGACACCACTCCTGACTGAGACTAACTAACCCAGCACTGACCTGGAAATTATCTCGGAAAAACCTCTGTTCTACAGCCTGCAGTATATCACACAGCACATTAATCCTGTGAACCCTACAGTGTTCTAGTTCATTAATTATTTGACCTTTGAGAGCTTTTTAGTTAAAGCTATGATATGTTTCAGATATCAGTTCTAGTTGAGGATTATTAAGGATTAACATGCAAATTGCAGAATCCTTACCATCACCTTGACAATCTAAGGACCATTGGGATATTGAGTAGATTAGTATATTAATGAACTCTCATGAACTTTAATGGACCTGCCGTTTAAATGGGTACCGTTGACAATCTGGGACCGTACCTAGATTATTTCCGATACAGTACTTCCATCAGGAGGTTTCAGACATTGGATGCTAAGAGAGATTGCTTTTGGCAAACAGCCTGGGAATCATCTATCAGGCCAGTTATTTGCTGAGCCCTGGACTGGGAGCGAATCAGAATTCAGTGTCTGAATGTCTATCCAGCTCGCAGACAAGGTTTGAATTTATATATTGGCTTGAAACCAATAGTTTGGTGGATCTGTTGGTATGATCCAATCAACAGATGAGCTGATCACTGCATGTGAGCCATGCACTGCTGTCCATATTTTACTCTCAGTATTCCTACACTGAATGTGAATAAAATTACCCTTGTGAGCAATGACGTGGATTAAGCAAAAGGCAACCTTACGGTCATGTTTAAAATGAACAACACCTTTCATGTGACATTTTGACAAACATGGAACATAGCTGGAAGTGTCAGTAGATGATTCACTTCAGTGCAGATCTGAAAGACTAACAATGTTAGCAACACGATTGGCTAATTAAATACGGTGCATATGCTGAAGCAGATGATACCTCACACCCAAAATCTCACAGCTTCACACTGTCACTGTACAGTTATATTGGGCATTAACAAAATTCATCTCAAGGGATCTGTCAATATCTGTGCAACTTTCAGAGAGTCACAGGCAGCCAAAAATCTATCTGGCCAGGTCTCCATTTTACAGTGTTTGCAAACACAACAATGCTCATTGATGGAGTGGATGACAACAATGAGATCAACACTTGTGATTGTCCTGAGGTTTTTTTTGTTGTATATATGTTTTCTGCCCTCTTGCAATTAGAGACAACTCTTTGCAAATGGAGATATCAGAATCCGATCACACGAATAAGGACAACGTCAGATTTGCACCCACACAAGTATTCATATAGTCATACAGCATAGGAAGACATTTGGCCCATCATGTTAGCTGCCCAGTTAGTCAATTTTCCCATAGCTCTGCACGTTTCCTTTTCAACTATATACTCAATTCCCTTTTGAAAGCTACAACTGAATCTGTTTTCAGACAGCATGTTCCAGATTAGTGATGGGCAATCTAGGCAAGTGAGTGGTCTGCACAAAGGACTCTTTTTCATCTCAGTGGGCCGCAAGACTGAAATTGGGCATGCTCACAACTATGTCCCTTGAATAAGTTTGAATACATTTAACACAAGCCAAATATTTCATAACAAATTATCAAAAATGCTTAATTGTTCATATATTAATGGAGCAGTCATCAGCTTCAAGTGGTAAAAACAAAATAAATATTTACACTTCGGACACAGAGGGAGTGCATGGTTCTCACAGTGATTGTTGTGAGCAATCAGCACGCACCTCACTTCGCTTGCCCTTGCTTCACTTGCCTTACATGTGTATCACTTCAACCGTATCAGTAGGACAAAAGCTATGCGGATGGCAACTCTGCGCATGGGCAACGGTCAACAAAATGTCTTGTGGACTGAACGGAGAACCTTAATGGACCATATGCGCCCCCCCCCCCCACCCCCCAGACTGCTGGTTGCCTATCACTGTTCCAAATCATTGTAATTCACCGCATTTAAAAAAAACTTGTTTCTCCCCTCGGCGCCTTTTGCCAAGACTCCTCTGGTCGCTGACCGCTCAGCCTAACGGGAAAGGGTTTCATAATTCTGATCATCACTCTCGAATCCCCCCCCCCCCCCCCCCCCCGCCCCCCACACCCTCCATCACGGAGAACAATTCCAGCTCTTCTCCACAGTACTGTCTCTCTCAGATTGATCACGCAGTCCAACCGTGCAATCTGTTGTGAACGCTCAGCATCTGTACTGGGACAGAACACCAACAGCTAAGCATGAGGCTGAAAAGCGAGGTTTTATTACTTATGTACTTGTTTTAAACAAATGAGCAACATCACTGCAACAAAAAATACATGTTGCTGGTAGAGTTCTCTACACTATCTGAAGCAGTGTTCCATTTTCCATCACTCCGCCAGATTACCACATGTTCTATACAAAAACACACACACACGCATGCATACATGTTGGTGTGTTTATACTTTTTGTCACAGTGCAAATACATCACACTTTCCCATCTGCTTTCATCAACATAATCACTTTCATCATCAAATTCAACATAAGATCTGAACTACTCCTGAAGCTGAATTAATTGCATCAGTAAATAGGCAGCACATGGTGCTTTTCAAAAGTTTTTAAAGAAACTTGCATTTTCCGGTGACAAGTGGAATTGTTACACACTTCTCAATTTTTAAAACTGGTCCCACTTAAATATGCAAATATGAAAGCTTATTAGCACAGTATCAGTCAACACAATTTCACTGGCAGACAAAAAGTGTCATTTTCACACGAAGAGGTGCTGCAACAGAGCATGGTCTGATGCATTATATTGGTGTTAGCACATCAGTGAAAATGGAAAATTGATAACATTTTTTCAAGAAAAATTCCAAATTATAAAATCTGATTGAACTGCATATTAAAAATTACTAACAGTGGATCTCGAAGCTATGAGCAACATACCCTCTAGTTTTCTTTTTGGAGTAACAGGGATGGATTGTTTGCGGCCCCGTTAGCCTATTTTTGTTGCATGGCTGTGCATGGGCAGTGACTCAAAGGGGCTGACTTTTGCACAATCTCTGTGGAAACTTTCCAGTTTCTGCGCAGCCACTCAGGGAATGTTGTGAGGCTTTTTGGTCTGTTCAGCAATTTCCAGTCCTCGATCATGTGCACGCGAAGGTTTTTGAGGAACAGTGCAAAGGAATAGCAATTTTTGCTGGTTGCAGAATGACAGGTCCAAACTTGCAGACAACACTAAGCTGGGTGGCAGTGTGTGCTGTGAGGTGGAAGCAAAGAGACTGCAGGGTGACTTGGGCAGGCTGGCTGAGTGGGCAAATACTTAGCAAATGCAATATAATGCGAGTAAATGTGAGCTTATCCACTTTGGTGGCAAAAACAGGAAGGCAGATTATTATCTGAATGGTGGCAATTTAGGAAAAGGGGAAGTGCAACGAGACTTGGGTGTCCTGGTAGAACAGTGGATGAAGGTTGGCATGCAGGTGCAGCAGGTGGTGAGGAAAGCTAATGCCGTGCTGGTCTTCATAGTGAGAAGAAGTGAGTGTAGGAGTAGGGATGTCTTGCTGAAGTTATACAAGACCATGATGAGGCCTAACCTTGAGTATTGTGTGCAGTTTTGGTCTCCTAGTTTGAGGAAGGACATTCTTGCGATTCAGGGTGTCAAGCGAAGGTTCACCAGATTAATTCCTGGGACGGCAGGTCTGACATATGAAGAAAGCCTGGATTGACTGGGCTTGTACTCACTGGAGTTTAGAAGAATGAGAGGGGATCTCATAGAAACATATAAAACCCTGACAGGCCGGGAAGAATGTTCCAGATGTTGGGGACGTCCAGAACTACGGGTCACAGCCTAAGAATAAAGGGTAAGCCATTCAGGACTGAGATGAGGAAGAACTTCTGTCAGAGAGTTGCGAACTTGTGAAATTCTTGACCACAGAAAGCTGTTAGGGCCAGTTCATTGGATATATTCAAAAGGGACCTGGATGTGATCCTCGCGGCTGAAAGGATCGAGAGGTATGGAGTATGGAGAGAAAGCTATGATCATTTTGAATGATGGCTCAGGCTCGAAGGGCCAAATGGCCTTCTCCTGCAATTATTTTCTATGTTTCTCACTATGGATATTTTTGCTTACAATGACGCCACTGTAAAGAATATGCAACTGACAGATCGTACTACACTCAAATCAGTAGAATGCAGATCCCAGTTGTCATGATATTCAAACATACATCATAACACATACATAATGATAGACAGACCAACAGACCAATTAGCACACATAACACGACAGCCAATCACAGACAAGAGCAGACACAGTATAAGACAAGAAACACGACACTTTCTGGCCAGTCCATCTGGAGACAGCACAGGGCCAGGACCTCATTAGCAAGACACTCACACAGTCACAACGTGCTGAGTACCAAGTCAGATGTGTAAATAGTTAGTTGGAATAAAACTGCGTTGTACCAATCGCAACCGTGTTGGTTCGTCTGTACCTCAGAGCACCCAACACCTCACCAGTAGCAGATAATTCATGGACCCCGCTATGTTGAAGCAATATAGCATTGCTTCAATAGTTTAACTCAGCTTTCAGGAGCTGAACATTTGAATATTTAAGGACAGTATTTGCCAAGGACAAGATTACATTAAAATGGAACACAATCGCAGAAGCTTACAATACTGAAGGAGTTTACTTTGCCCATCGTGTCTGTGCTAGCTTGTTGAAAGAGTAATTCAATTAATGCCATTCCCCCTGCCCTTTCCTCATAGCCCTGCAACTAAGTCCCTTTCCAATCATATATTGAATTTCCTTTTGAACATTACCATTGAATCTCTGCCAGCCAACACCCTGAGACGGACATACATTTGGGAAGTAATGACACCCGCTCTTTAGACCCCTCACTATCTTAACCTTCACTGACCATTCCCTCCACCAAGGATTAAAGAATCTTCTCCCTTCACTCCTCCATGGCCCCTATGGGCCCAACAACAGCCTCTGCCCTCCCCTGGATCACACTTCTGCTCCGCCACGCCCCCATACACATCAATATCCATAGTGCCCCCGGCCACCTCATTGTTGACTAACCCTTGCCATTTCTGAGCCTTCATGCCAGCTGCCATTCTCGTGCTCCATTTCCTTGTGTCATAGAGCTAAACGTGGTAAACCACTGAACTTGTAGACAACTGCCCAAAGCCACCAGATGCATGTCACCATTACACAAACGTGAAGTGACCACCACAAGATTCTCTTGCGTCACTGACTTTATCTTGAAGGCAAGATGTAATTCAAAACAGTTTAACACAAATGGGTATTCATGTCACGCAAATATGTTACAAGGATGATCCCGCCAAAGACTGGTGTGAGATTCAACATGCCGTCAAAACACCGCTGACTTTATCTCTGCATCGGAGTCTGCACGTTCTCCCCGTGTGTGCGTGGGTTTCCTCCAGGTGCTCCGGTTTCCTCCCACAGTCCAAAGATGTGCAGGTTAGGTGGATTGGCCATGCTAAATTGCACTTAGTGCCAAAAATTGCCCTTAGTGTTGGGTGGGGTTACTGGGTTATGGGGATAGGGTGGAGTTGTGGGCTTGGGTTGGGTGCTCTTTCAAAGAGCCGGTGCAGACCCGATGGGCCGAATGGCCTCCTTCTGCACTGTAAATTCTATGATTAACCTGCCTTCAGAAAATCAAGTTCTCATATCTGACCTCACTCATCATGTTTCCATCTCTTGTGAGCTCCATAAAAATCAACTGCAGAAAATATATACTACACTTCAGCAGGAAATGTCGAAAATATACACTGCATTCCATTGAGGAATTTAGGAAATGTACATTGCACCCCATTGAGAAAAGTAGAAAATATACACTGCACCCCCATTAAGGAATGTAGAAAATATACTCAGCAACCCGCTGATGATCGCAGCAAATAGACACCACATCGCACTGAGAGATGTGGAAAATATACACTGCACCCCCAATAAGGAATGTAGAAAATATACTCAGCACCCCATTGAGGAATGTAGAAAATATACATCGCACTCCATTGAGGGGTGTAGAAAATATACATCGCACTCCATTGAGGAATGTAGAAAATATATATTGCACTCCATTGAGGAATGTAGAAAATATACACCACACTCCATTGAGGAATGTAGAAAATTAACACCACACACCATTGAGGAATGTAGAAACTATACACCACACTCCATTGAGGAATATAGAAAATTAACACCATGCCGCAATGAGAGGTGTAGAAAATATACACCGCACTTCATTGAGGAATGTAGAAGATATACACAGCACTTCATTGAGGAATGTAGAAAATATACACCATATCCCATTGAGGAATGTAGAAAATACACACTGCACCTCATTGAGGAATGTAGAAAATATACACCGCCCTCCATTGAGGAAAGTAGAAAATATACACCGCCCTCCATTGAGGAATGTAGAAAATATATACAGCACTCCACTGAGGAATGTAGAAAATATACATAGCACTCCATTGAGGAATGCAGAAAATATATATTGCACTCCATTGAGGAATGTAGAAAATATACACCTCACTCCATTGAGGAATGTAGGAAATTAACACTACACTGCATTGAGGAATGTAGAAAATATATATCGCACTCCATTGAGGAATGTAGAAAATTAACACCATGCCGCAATGAGAGGTGTAGAAAATATATACCGCACTTCATTCAGGAATGTAGAAGATATACACAGTACTCCATTGAGGAATGTAGAAAATATACACCATATCCCATTGAGGAATGTAGAAAATAGACACTGCACCTCATTGAGAATTGCAGAAAATATGCATCGCACTTCATTGAGGAATGTAGAAAATATACACTGCCCTCCATTGAGGAATGTAGAAAATATACACCGCACTCCATTGAGGAAAGTAGAAAATATACATCGCACTCCATTGAGGGGTGTAGAAAATATACATCGCACTCCATTGAGGAATGTAGAAAATATATATTGCACTCCATTGAGGAATGTAGAAAATATACACCACAGTCCATTGAGGAATGTAGAAAATTAACACCACACTCCATTGAGGAATGTAGAAACTATACACCACACTGCATTGAGGAATATAGAAAATTAACACCATGCCGCAATGAGAGGTGTAGAAAATATACACCGCACTTCATTGAGGAATGTAGAAGATATACACAGCACTTCATTGAGGAATGTAGAAAATATACACCATATCCCATTGAGGAATGTAGAAAATACACACTGCACCTCATTGAGGAATGTAGAAAATATACACCGCCCTCCATTGAGGAATGTAGAAAATATACACCGCCCTCCATTGAGGAATGTAGAAAATATATACAGCACTCCACTGAGGAATGTAGAAAATATACATAGCACTCCATTGAGGAATGTAGAAAATATATATTGCACTCCATTGAGGAATGTAGAAAATATACACCTCACTCCATTGAGGAATGTAGGAAATTAACACTACACTGCATTGAGGAATGTAGAAAATATATATCGCACTCCATTGAGGAATGTAGAAAATTAACACCATGCCGCAATGAGAGGTGTAGAAAATATATACCACACTTCATTCAGGAATGTAGAAGATATACACAGCACTCCATTGAGGAATGTAGAAAATATACACCATATCCCATTGAGGAATGTAGAAAATAGACACTGCACCTCATTCGGAATTGCAGAAAATATGCATCGCACTTCATTGAGGAATGTAGAAAATATACACTGCCCTCCATTGAGGAATGTAGAAAATATACACAGCACTCCACTGAGGAATGTAGAAAATATACACAGCACTCCACTGAGGAATGTAGAAAATATACACAGCACTCCATTGAGGAATGTAAAAAATATGCACGGCACTCCATTGAGGATGTAGAAAATATACACCACACTCCATTGAGGAATGTAGAAAATTAACACCACGCCGCAATGAGAGATGTAGAAAATATACACCGCACTTCATTGAGGAATGTAGAAGATATACACAGCACTCCATTGAGGAATGTAGAAAATATACACCATATCCCATTGATGAATGTAGAAAATACACACTGCACCTCATTGAGAATTGCAGAAAATATGCATCGCACTTCATTGAGGAATGTAGAAAATATACACTGCCCTCCATTGAGGAATGTAGAAAATATACACAGCATTCCATTGAGGAATGTAGAAAATTAACACCATGCCGCAATGAGAGGTGTAGAAAATATACACCGCTCTTCATTGAGGAATGTAGAAGATATACACAGCACTCCATTGAGGAATGTAGAAAATATACACCACACTCCATTGAGGAATGTAGAAAATTAACACCACACTCCATTGAGGAATGGAGAAAATTAACACCATGCTGCAATGAGAGGGGTAGAAAATATACACCGCACTTCATTGAGGAATGTAGAAGATGTACACAGCATTCCATTGAGGAATGTAGAAAATGTACACAGCACTCCATTGAGGAATGTAGAAAATATACACCATATCCCATTGAGGAATGTAGAAAATATACACTGCCCTGCATTGAGGAATGTAGAAAATATACACAGCATTCCACTGAAGAATGTAGAAAATATACATAGCACTCCATTGAGGAATGTAGAAAATATATATTGCACTCCATTGAGGAATGTAGAAAATTAACACCACGCCGCAATGAGAGATGTAGAAAATATACACCGCACTCCATTGAGGAATGTAGAAGATATACACAGCACTCCATTCAGGAATGTAGAAAATATACACCATATCCCATTGAGGAATGTAGAAAATACATACAGCACCTCATTGAGGATTGCAGAATATATGCATCGCACTTCATTGAGGAATGTAGAAAATATACACAGCACTCCATTGAGGAATGTAGAAAATATACACTGCACTTCATTGAGGAATGTAGAAAATATACACAGCCCCCCATTGAAGAATGTAGAAAATATACACTGCCCTCCATTGAGGAATGTAGAAAATGTACCGCGCACTCCATTGTGATATGTAGTAAATATACCACGCACTCCATTGTGGAATGTAGAAAATATACACCACACTCCATTGAGGAATGTACACAGCTCCCCATTGAAGAATGTAGAAAATATACACCGCACTCCTTTGAGGAATGTAGAAAATATACAATGCACCCCATTGAGGATTGCAGAATATATGCATCGCACTTCATTGAGGAATGTAGAAAATATACACAGCACTCCATTGAGGAATGTAGAAAATATACACTGCACTTCATTGAGGAATGTAGAAAATATACACAGCTCCCCATTGATGTAGAAAATATACACTGCACCACATTGAGGAATGTAGAAAATATACCACACACTTGATTGGGATATGTAGAAAATATACCACACACTCCATTAAGGAATGTAGAAAATATACAACATGCTCCATTGAGGAATTTAGAGAATATACATCGCACTCCATTGAGGAATGTAGGAAATATACACCGCACTCCATTGAGGAAAGTAGAAAATATACATCGCACCCCATTGAGGAATGTAGAAAATATACACCGCACTCCATTGAGGAATGTAGAAAATATACACCGCACTCCATTGAGGAATGTAGAAAATATACACCGCACTCCATTGAAGAATGTAGAAAATATACACCACATTGAGAGATTTAGAAAAATATACACCGCAGTACATTGAGGAATGTAGAAAATATACACCGCACTCCATTGAGGAATGTAGAAAGTATACACCATATCCCATTGAGAAATGTAGGAAATTAACACCGCACTCCATTGAGGAATATAGAAAATATACACCGCACTCCATTGAGGAATATCGAAAATATACATGGCACCCCAAGAGGGGATGTAGAAGATGTCGAAGGGTGGAATTTAGTATAATCAGCATCAATAGGGTAACAGTACTCAATAAACTATTGGGATTGAAGGTTGACAAATCCCTAGGGCCTTATGACCTACATCCTAGGGTGTTAAAGGAAGTAGCAGCGGAGAAAGTGGGTCTATTGGTTACAATATTCCAAACTTCCCAGGACACAGGAAAGGTTCCAATGGATTCAAAAAGTGCTAACGTAACACCCGTAATCAAAAACATCCTTATTCAAAAAGGGAGGCAGAATGTAGGAAATTACAGACCAGTTAGTTTAACATCTGTTGTTGGGAAATAGTTTGAATCCATTATTAAGAATGTAATAACAGGACATTTGGAAAATCAAAGTACAATCCACCAGAGTCAGCATGGTTTTATGAAGGGCAAACCATGTTTGACTAATTTCTAAGATGTAACAAGCCAAGTAGATAATAGAGATCCTGTAGATGTAGTATATCTGGACTTTTGGAAGGCATTTGATTTAAAACAAATTTTTTTTTGAGTACACAATTCTTTTTTTACAATTTTTTACAATTTAGCGTGGCCAATCCACCTACCCTGCACATCTTTTTATTTTGTGGAAGTGAGACCCACGCAGACACGGGGAGTATGTGCAAACTCCACACGGATAGTGACCCAGGGCCGGGATCGAATCCGGGTCCTTGGCGCCATGTGGCAGCAGTGCTAACCACTGGACCACCTGGAAGGCGTTTGAAAAGGTGCCACACAGAAGGTTAATATACAAGATTAGATCACATGGGGTTAGGTGTAATTGATTAGCTTGGATAGAAGACTGGCTGATGGACAGAAGACAGAGAGTCGGGATAAAGAATCTTTTTCTGGATGGCTAGATGTAACTAGTGGGGTGCCACAGGGTTTGGTCCATGGGTCCCATCTATTTACAATCTATATTAATGACTTGAATACAGGGAAAGAAGATTCTGTAGCCAAATTTGCAGATGGTATTAAAATAGGTGGGACAGCAAATTGCAATGAGGAAACAAGAACCTTAACAAATGGATATAGATAGGTTAGGAGAGTGAGCCAAAAAAGTGGCAGATGGAATTTAACATGGGTAAGTGTGAGGTCAATCATTTTGGTCGGAAAAATGGAAAGGCAACTTATTATCCAAATGGGGAGAGACTTTGTGGTGCTCCGGTGGATAGGGATCTGGTGTTCTTGTGCAGGAGTCACAGAAAATTAGAATCAGGTACACCAGGTAATAAAGAAAGTGAATGGAACATAGGCATTTATAACTAAAGGAATAGAGTAGAAAGGTAAGGAAGTATTGTTGTAACTGTACAAGGTATGGGTGAGACCGCACCTGGAGTACTGTGCACAGTTTTGGTCCTTTTATTTGACTAAAGATGTAGTGGTATTGGAGGCAGGTCAGAGGAGGTTCACTAGGTTGATTCCAGAGATGAGGGGTTTGTCTTACGAAGAGAGATTGAGCAGTTTCAGCTTATACTCTCTTAGAGTTTAGAAGAATGAGTGATGATAAAGGGTATGGATAAAGTAGACATGGAGCAGATGCTTCCTCTGTGGGGAATGAGAGGTCATAGTCTCAGGATAAGGGATGGAAATTTAAAACAAAGAAGAGAAAAAACTACTTCTCCAAAAGGATTGTGAATCTGTGGAATTCGCTACGCCAGAGTGTGGTGGATGCTGGGCCAGTGAGTAAATTTAAGGAGGAGTTAGACAGAATTTTAATTAGCAATAGGTTGAAGGGTTACAGAGAACAGGCAGGATGGTGGAGTTGGGGCTATGATTTTCTAAGAAAGAACTATTCTGTCTAATTCCATCTTCCAGCTCTTGGTCTGTAACCCTGTAGGTAACCACCACCTTAAGCACAAATCTGTTGTTCTTGATTAATAGGGGATCAGGAGTTATGGAGAGAAGGCAGGAAAATGGGGATGAGAAACTTCTCAAGCATGACCGAATGGCAAAGCAGAATCAATGGGCCGAATTGCCTAATTCTGCTTCTATATCTTATAATCTATATGCACCGCACTCCATTGACGAATGCAGAAAATGTACACCGCACCCCATTGAGGAATGTAGAAAATATACATGGCACCCCAAAAAGTAATGTAGAAAATATACATCGCACCCCAATAAGGAATATAGAAGATATACACAACACTCCATTGAGGAATGCAGAAAATATACATCGTACCCCATTGGAGAATGTTGAACATATACATTGCACCTCATTGACGTATGTAAAAAATATGCACGGCACTCCAATAAGGAATGTAGAAATTATACATCACACTGCATTGAGGAATGTAGAAAACATACATTGGCTCCCAATAAGGAATGTAGAAGATATACACCATATACAAATGAAATATGCAGAAAATATACACATCATTCCAGGGAGAAATGTTGAAAATGTACACCACATCCATTAAGGAATGTAGAAAATATACACATTCCATTGAAGAACGAAGAATGTAGGAAATATACATCACACTCCAAGAAGAACATTAAAAATATATATCACAACCCAATAAGGAATGTAACAAACATCCAGGTATCTACTTTTGTTTGTTAAAAAAAACATTTTTGCCAAGACGTGGCATTGATTGTAAATGGTTTTAACCATCTCCAAATGTCACTCACCTGGGGAGATAATACAGCCGTTATAGACACACTGACAGGAAAAATAAATTTTAGCACTTGAGAACTTGGGAAAGAAAGCAGGGCTAGCAATGCTAAAATTAGCTTAATGTTGCCGTTCCTTGTCAAGAATCAATTTTTGCACGACAGTTACCCTTTACAACGGGGAAGAGGCTTATTCAGCACTACTTATATCAGAGATGCAAGATGGACATTGTCGCAATTCTACTGTTACCTCACAGCCACAAGATACCTTTTTGTAAAAGCCAAGAATGGCTGCGTTTCAGCCAGTCTGGAGTTTTTATACGATTAATATTGAGCCAGGCCTTTTAAGCAGTAGAAGTTCGGATTAATTTAGGCATTAATGAATGACAAGCACCACATAATAAACACCAGAGGAAAGCTTTCCATCTTGGCAGTAATTAATGAGAACTGGGTGTTATTTTAGCGACAGGAGTTTTAAAGCTTGGGGACTGTGTAGTCCCTGAACAATGAGACAGCAGTGCGCTGGTTGACTAAAGGAATGGAAGTGCATGACAGTGAAAAGCAGATGACAAGGGAAGGCAGCATTTGAATTCAAAACACACAATGCAAGCAAAACTCAGCACATTCACCTACTTTCCAGGTAAAGGGAGGAAATAAATACTTGCATTGCTATAGCACTTTTTGCAGCCCCAGAACATCCCAAAGTCCCTTGCAGCAGCTGCAGTCTTGAGCAAAGTGTAGTCACTGTTGTAATATTGCAAACATGGCAATCAATTCACAGACAGCGAGGATCCACAAATAGATCATGAAATAATCTTTTTAGGTGATTTTGTTTCAGGGAGAAATATTGCTCCAGGGCATCAGGGAGAATGCTCCTGTTTTTCTTTGAAATAATGCCATGGGATCTTTAATATCCACCCAAGAAAGGAAATTGGGTTTTGGTTTAACATTTCATCTAAGCCAAGGAGTACCAAGTAGTGTAGCAGGTAAGACAGATGAACTTAGAGCTTGGATTAATGTGCGGAATTATGATTTGTTGCTATCGTGGAGATATGCTTAAAAGAGGGACAGGACTGGCAGCTTAACGTTCCGGAATATCAATGTTTTATTTATTTATTGGATAACGAGTAACTTTTTGTTTCTTTTTTATTATAAATTTAGTGTACCCAATTCATTTTTTTCCAATTAAGGGGCAATTTAGTGTGTTCAATTCACCTACCTTGCACATCTTTGGGTTGTGGAGGTGAAACCCACATAAACATGGGGAGAATGTGCAAACTCCACATGGACAGTGACCCAGAGCCGGGATCGGACAGTGACCCAGAGCCAGGATCGAACCTGGGACCTCAGCGCCGTGAGGCAACAGGGGATAAAGAGTAACTTTAATTAATTCTCTGTATAAATATTATGATATTAACAAAGCAAACTTTCCATTAGTAGCAGAGAGGATCTCATTCAGATTGTGATTACTTCTTTTTTAATGTTTTTATTGAGTTGTTGGTATACAAAATAAACATAAATATAAACAAACACTGGGAGTTAAGCAAGAGAATATAAGAAGTAAAACCAAAACTATTTATACATAGATTTTCCCACTTCAAAGAAGTCGATCCGTGAATAGATGTTATGTACTTGGGAGAACTCCTTCTCCCCTGGGTGGGTGAATCGCCATGTGTCCACCATCTCCATCTGCTCCATGAATAGGCTGAGTTCCTTCACCATGTTGGAGGTATTTCCCGTTTTGGGGTTCAATCTGTCTGTCCGTAGTTCCTGTACACAGTTAAAGTCCCCCCCCCCCGCCCATGATCAGTCGGTGTGTGTTTAGGGAACCATGGATGACAGGGAAATTATGAGGCTAGTCAAAAAGAAAAAAGAAATATACATAAGGTCCAGGAAACTAAAAACAGACAAAGCTTCTGAAGAATATAGGGAAAGAAGGAATAAACTCAAACGGGGAATTCGGAGGGCTAAAAGAGGCCATGAAATGTCATTGGCAAGCAGGGTCAAGGAAAATCCCAAGGCCTTTTATACAATTATAAGGAGCAAAGGGTAGCTCTGGAAAGAGTAGCCCACTCAAGGACAAAGGAGGCAAGTTATGCATGGAGTGCACTAGAATGATTGGGAGTAGGTTGATTTGATCTTAGTTTCAGACTAGTTCGGCAACATCATGGGCCGAAGGGCCTGTACTGTGCTGTACAGTTCTATGTTCTATGTAAAGCCACATGGGATTCAGAATGTGCTGGCTAGATGAACGAAGAACTGGCTTGGTAACAGTAGACAGAGAGAAAAGTGGAAGGGAGTTTTTCAGAATGGAGAACTGTAACTAGTAGTGTTCCACAGGGAACAGTGCTGGGACTACTGTTGTTTGTAATAAATATAAATGATCTGGAGGAAAATGTTTGCAGATGATACTAAGATAGCTGGGGTTGCAGATAGTGAAGAGGACTGTCAGAGAATACAGCAGAAGATAGAATGATTGGAGAGTTGGGCAGAGACATGTCAGGTGGAATTCAATCTGGACAAATGCGAGATGGTGCATTTTGGAAGATCAAATTCAGGTGCGAATTATACAGTGAATGGAAGAATCCTTAGGAGCACTGGCATACAGAGGGATTGGGGCGTTCAGGTCCAAAGTTCCATGAAAGTGGCAATGCAGGTGGATAAAGTGGTCAAGAAGGTATACGGCATGCTTGCCTTCATCGGCCGGGGCATTGAGTACAAGAGTTGCCAGGTCATGTAACAGTTGTATAAATCTTTAGTTCGGCCACATTTGGAACATTGCGTGCAGTTCTGGTCATCACACTACCAATGGTAGATGCTTTGGAGAGAGTGCAAAGAAGGTTTATCAGGGTGTTGCCTGGTCTGGAGGGTGTTAGTTATGAGGAGAGGTTGAATAAACATGGATTGTTTTCGTTGGAAAGACGGAGGCTGAGTGGAGACCTGGTTGAGGTCTACAAAATTACGAGAGGTATAGGCAGGATGAATAGTCAGAAGCTTTTTCCCAGGGAGGAAGATTCAATTACAAGGGGGGCACAGGTTCAAGATGAGAGTGGGAAAGTTTAAGGGAGATTTGCAGGGAAAGTTTTTCATGCAGAGGGAGGTGGGTGCCTCCAGTGGAGGTGGTGGAGGCAGGCACGATAGCAATGTTTAAGATGCATCCTGATAGACACATGAACGGGCAGGAATGGAGGGATACAGATCGTTTGGGCAATATGTAGTAGATCTAAATAAGAAATCTGGTGCGGCGCAGGCTTGGTGAGCCGAAGGGCCTGTTCCTGTGCTGCAATGTTCTTTGTTCACTGAGCCATGGTTTCAGACCTATTGGGGTATAGAATTCAACTCAGTGCTGGTCTATCTCGCCAACTACATGCACAGTAGTGCTCGATGACACACTGTGAAGGAAGTTTTACTCTTGCCATACCTGGAAGTACTTAATATGGTGGAGCAAAGGGGGCTTCATTGCGCATCTAACCTGTGGTTTATCTGTCCTGAAGTGCCAGGTGTGAAAGTGTTAAACAAGTCAGGTAGTGATAGTTCCTCACAATGCAGTACGATGAGAACATTACTCATGCAGGAAGTGCCTAACCTTTGTTTTGATATATCTCCAGATAGTCCTCTTCAGTATAGGGGGATGATCATTGCGTGAAATGCTTGGACGAGGAGACATGTCTTATCAGTGTGGCACACAATGATTCTATACATCAACACAGTTATTTGGAACATCAATTCCAAATAGGTGCAAAGGTGTGTGTTGGACAGCTAAATAAAACTGGCACATAATCATTATTCCATAATAGTGTAATCAAACTGGACTATCTTATTGTTCCTGAAGAAACCAATGCTGCACATTCAATGTCGCAGTGAACCACTCATTCTGAGAGTAGGAATTCATTGAGACAAGTGTTCAACAAAAAATAAAATCAGACTTACGCAAGAGTGCTCATAGGGATATGTTAAGGACATGAAGTGAGCCATGATCCATGAAGCAATGAAGAACTGATAACAAGAGTTACAAAATAGCGATTCAATCTCGTGTTTCTGATGGTTACCATGTAAAAGAGACAGCAACCAGTGATTACATGTCTGCGATCTAATCAAAGAGCTCAATATACAGCCTACACCGTGGGATAGAAGCCGCGTTTGTTAAGCGTTTTAGACCCTTGATTAAATTATGGGCTTGGAACACACTCCATTATTCTTTGCAGGACAACATACAAAGTTGAGGGATTTCCCTCAGTGATATCACTACCGATAAAACTACAGACACAAAAGCAGAATTTATCTCTGTCATTGTCCACCATGATATTTGTGCTGGCAAATGAGAAAGTGCTGGGGCGGGGGTCGGGTTGGGTGGAAATACGTGTGCTGTAAAGACCATATGACAGAGGGGCAGAAGTAGGCCATTCGGCCCATCAGGTCTGCCCCACCAGTCAATGAGATTGTGACTGTTCCGATATGATAATCCTCAACTCCACTTTCTCGCCTTATACCCATAACCTTCAAATCCCTTACTGATTAAATATCTGTCTTTCTCAGCCTTGAACATACTGAATTACCCAGCCTCAACAGCCCTCTGTGGTAAAGAATTCCACAGATTCACTACCCTCTGAGAGAAGAAATTCCTACTCATCTCGGTCTTAAATGGGTGACCCCTCACTCTGAGATTATGCCCTCTGGTCCTAGATGCTCCCTCATTGATTGCCCCTTGAGAATCCTTCACAATAAGGTCGCCTTTCATTCTTCTAAATTCGAATGAGTAAAGGCTCAACCTACACAACCTTTCCTCACAAGAAGATCTCTCCATACCTGGGGATCAACCTCGTGACCCTTCTCTGGACTGCCTCTATTGCCACTATACACTTCCTTAGGTAAGGGGACCAAAACTGTTCAGAGTATTCCAGGTGTGATCTAACTTGTGCCTTCCATAGTTTTAGAACGACTTCCCTATTTTTATACTCCGTTCCCTTTGAAATAAAGGCCAACATTCCATGTGCCTTCCCTCTTATCTGAACTCACATGTTAGCTTTTTGTGATTTATACACAAGGACCCCCAAATCCCTCTGAGCTGCAGTTTTCTGTAGTCTTTCTCCATTTAAATAATATTCAGCTCCTTTATTCTTCCCACCAAAGTGCACATTTTCCTACATTTTATTCCATCTGCCAGGTGTTTGCCCACTCACTTAACCTATGTCGCTCTGTAGAATCTTTGTCTCATCCTCCCTACTGGCCTTCTCACCTATTTTTGTGTCATCTGCAAACTTGGCAAAAGTACATTTACTTTCCTTGTCCAAGTCATTGATATAAATTGTAAATAATAGTGGCCCCAACACTGATTTCTGCGCACTCTGCTAGTTATAGGTTGCCATCCAGGAAATGCCCCTCTTATTCCATCTCTCTGTTTTCTATTAGTTAGTCAATCCTCTATCAATGCTTGATTATACTACCCCCAACACCTCGGGCTGTTAATAAGTAGCCTTTGTGCAGTAGCTTATTGAATGCTTTTTGGAAATCCATGTATACTGGCCGAGATTCTCCGACCCCTCCGCCGTCCACCTAGTGGAAGTGCACAGAATTCCACATTTTTGGGGGCTGCTGACACCGGAGTGGTTGGAGCCGGTTCTCCCGCCGGCGTCAGGGCTTAGTCCCCGGAAGGGAGAATCCCGCTGATTATACCTGCTGGTTCCCAATTATCTATCCTGCTCTTCGCCACCTCAAAGAATTCTAATAAATTTGTCAGGCATGATTTCCCCTTCATGAAGCCATGCTGACTCTGCTGATCAGATTATGTATTTCGAAATGCTTTGTTATTTCATCCTTTATAATGGACTCTAACATTTCCCAATGACAGATGTTAAGCTAATTGGCATTTGGTTACTGTTTTTGTCTCCATCCCTTTTTCATAAAGGTGTTAAATTGGCAGTTTGCTAATCCTCTGGGACATTTCCAGAATTTAAGGATTCTTGGAAGATTACTACCAGTGCATCCACTATCACTGTCGCTACTGTCTTTAATATCCTAGGATGCAAACCCATCAGGCCCAGGGGACTTATTGGCTTTCAGTCCCATTAGTTTCCCTCGTACCTTTTATCTAGTGATATATTTCATCTCAGCCTTTTGCCCCTAATTATTTAGTATTTTTGGAATATTATTAGTGTCTTCCATTGTGAAGGCTAACACAAGTATTTATTTAACTTTTCCGCCATTTCCTGGTTCCCTATTTTATTTCCGCAGTCTTTTTCTATGATGGGCCTCTGTTCACTTTGGCCTCTCTCTTCCATTTTGTATATTTAAAGGAGCTCCTACTGTATGTTTTTATATTACTAGCTAGTTAACACTCATAGTTTATCTTCTCCTTTTTTTGGGACGCCTTTTGTTGGTTTTTAAAAATTTCCCAATCATCCAGCTTACCACTAATCTTTGCCACATTTTATATTTTTTCTTTCGGTTTAATCCTGTCCTTAACTTCCATGGTTGATTCATCCCCTTCCTAGAATCCTTCCTTTTCACTGGGATATATATTTGTTGCGAGTCATGAACTATTTTCATAAACATCTGCTATTGCTGATCAACTGTCTTTTCTGCTAAACTCCTTTCCCAGTCCATTCCAATCAATTCTGCCGTTATTCCTTTGTAATTACCCTTACTTAAGTTTAGCAGCCATTTCTGACCCAGGTTTATCACTCTGACACTGAATGCTAAATTCTACCATGTTATGGTCACTGTTTCCCGGGGATCTTTTACGCTGAGATTGTTTACTAAACCTGCCTCATTACACATTACCAGATCCAAAATAGCCTGGTCCCTAGTTAGATCCACAACATATTGTTCTAGGAAACTGTCCTCTATGAATTCTTCCTCATGGCTATCTCTGCCAATTTTATTTTTCCAATCCACATGAAGATTAAAGTCACCCATGATAAATGTACTGCCTTTTTTTACATGCTCTCAATATCTCCTGATCATTCTCCATCCTACAATACAGCTACCGTTTGGAGCCTATAAACTACTCCCACCAGTGTCTTCTTCCCCTTGTTATTTCCTAACTCCACCCATATAGATTCTACATCCTCCGATCCAAGATCATTTCTTGCTATCGCGCATGTTCCAACAAAGCTACCTACACTGTCCTTCCTGCCGGCCCTTATTAAAAGTCATATATCACTGAATATTTAGTTCTCAGCTTTGATCTCCCTGTAACCACGTCTCCGTAATGGCTATAGGATCATATCCATTAACTTCAATTTGTGGCATTAATTCATTTATATTCTGCTGTATACTATGTGCATTTAAGTAAAGAGCCATTCATTTTGCCTTTTTACCATTTCTTTCCCCCTTTGACCCTATTTTTGCTTTCTAAATGTTTGTACACTCTGTCCCTTCATGTCACACTCTGGGTATTATTACCTAAATAGCAGCCTTGCAATGCTGTCATAGCCTTTTGCTTTATAAGCCTATGTATAACACCATAAGACATAGGAGCAGAATTAGGCCATTCAGCCCATTGAGTCTGCTCCGCCATTCAATCATGACTGATAGGTTTCTCATCCCCATAACCCCTTATTAATCAAGAACCTATCTATCTCGGTGTAAAAGACACTCAGTCACTTGGCCTCCACAACCTTCTGCGGCAAAGAGTTCCACAGATCCACCATCCTCCGGCTGAAAAAATTCTTCCTCATCTCTGTTTTTTAAAAATAATCTTTATTGTCACAAGTAGGCTTACATTAACAATGCAATGAAGTTACTGTAAAACACCCCTAGTCACCACATCCCGACGCCTGTTTGAACACTGAGGGAGAATTCAGAATGTCCAAATTACCTAACAGCATGTCTTTCGGGACATGTGGGATGAAACTGGAGTACCCGGAGGAAACCCACGCCGACACGGGGAGAACGTGCAGACTCCGCACAGACAGTGACCCAAGCTGGGAATCAAACCTGGGACCCTGAAGCTGTGAAGCAACAGTGCTACCCACTGTGCTACCGTGCTGCCCATCTCATCTCTGTTTTAAAGGATTGTCCCTTCAGTCTAAGGCTGTGCCCTTGGGTTTTCCTACTAGTGGAAACATCTTCTCCACGTTCACTCTATCTATGTCTCTCAGTATTCTGTAAGTTTCTATGAGATTCCCCCTTCATCTTTCTAAATTCCATCAAGTACAGACCCAGAGTCCTCAACCTCTCCTCATATGTCAAGTCCTTCATTCCAGGGAACATTCTTGTGAATCTCCTCTAGACCCTCTCCAAGGCCAGCACATCCTTCCTTTGACACGGAGCCCAAAACTGCTCACAATATTCCAAATGGGGTCTGATCAGAGCCTTGTACAGCCTCAGAAGTACATCCCTGCTCTTGTATTCTAGCCCTCTCAACATGAATGCCAACATTGTTTTTGCCTTCCTAACTGACAACTGAACCTGCACATTAACCTTAAGAGAATCCTGAACTTGGACTCCTAAGTCCCTATGTGCTTGATTTCCGAAGCCTTTTTCCCCCAATTAGAAAATAGTCTCTGACTCTATTCTTTCTACCAAAGTGCACAACATCACAATTTTCGACATTTTATTCCATCGTCTACGTCTTTGCCCACTCTCCTAGCTTGTCCAAGTCCTTCTGCAGCCCCCCTGCTTCCTCAAGAGAACCTGTCCCTCTACACATCTTTGTATCATCTGCAAAGTAAGCAACAATGCCCTCAGTTCCTTCATCCAGATTGTTAATGTATATTGTGAAAAGTTGTGGTCCCAGCACCAACCCCTGAGGTCACTGGCTGCCATCCTGAAAAAGATCCCTTTATCCCAACTCTCTGCCTTCTGCCAGTCAACCAATCCTCTATCCATGCCAGTACCTTGCCCCTAACACAATGGGCTCTTATCTTATTTAGCAGCCTCCTGTATGGCAACTTGTCAAAGAACCCCCTCTACAGAACCATCTCCCTCGATTTAGTTTATCAAACCTGTCAGAAGTAGCTTACCCATCAGTAATCCATCAATAGGCAAGTCAGAGGCTCGGAATCCTGCAGCAAGTAAATTGCCTCCTGACTTCCCAATTTGTCCACCATCTACAAGGCACAAGACGCGAGAGCAATGAAATACTTTCCACTTGCCTGGATAAGTGCAGCTCCAACAACACTCAAGAACCATCAAGCATAAAGCAGTCTGCTTGATTGGCACCACACCCACCAACATTCACTCCCTCCATCACTGACTCACAGGAGCAGCATTGTGCACCATCAACAAGATGAAATGAAGGAACTCACCAAGGTTCCTGAGACAGCATTTTCCAAACACACAACCACTACCATCTAGAAGGACAAAGGCAGCAGATATATGGGGACACCACCGCCTGGAAATCCCCCTCCAAGTCACTCACCATCCTGACTTGGAAATACATCACCATTCCTTCACCATTGCAGTCCATACTGGCATTTGTGTTTTCTTGTCTCTGTATCATTCCTAATTTAACACAATCAATAGGACCCTCTAATCTCCTTTCCCTCGTATGCTTACTTAGAGTACCCAATTCATTTTTTCCAATTAAGGGGAAATTTTTCGTGGCCAATCCACCTACCCTGCACATCTTTGGGTTGTGGGGACGAAACCCACGCAAACACGGGGAGAATGT
This sequence comes from Scyliorhinus torazame, assembly GCF_047496885.1. NCBI lineage: Eukaryota > Metazoa > Chordata > Chondrichthyes > Carcharhiniformes > Scyliorhinidae > Scyliorhinus > Scyliorhinus torazame. Next base: position 203,543,251 of record NC_092708.1, on the reverse strand, counting down.
GCGTGCTTACTTAGCCTTCTCTAGGTGCATCAATATAGTTTGCCTCAACTGCTCGCTGTGGTATAGAGTTTCAAAGACCAAAGAACAATACAGCACTGGGACAGGCCTGCGTCGACCATGGTACCTGCCTAAACTAAAACCGTATGCACTTACGGACTCCGTATCCTTCCATTCCCACCCTATTCATATATTTGTCTAGATGCCCCTTAAATGCCGCTATCGTACCTGCTCCCACCACCTCCCCAGGCAGCGCGTTCCATATATTTACCACCTTCTGTGTAAAAAAACTTGCCTCGCACATCTGTTCTAGACTTTTCCCCACGCACTTTAAACCTATGTTCCCTAGTACTTGACTCTCCTACTCTAGGAAAGAGCATCTGACTATCCACTCTGTCCATGCCACTCATAATCTTGCAGACCTCTATCAGGTTGCCTCCCAACCTCTGTCGTTCCAGTGAGAACAGACCGACTTTATCCAACCTCTCCTCACAGCTAATGCCCTCCATACCAGGCAACATCCTAGTAAACCATTTCTGTGCCCTCTTCAAAACATCCACATCCTTCTGGTAGTGTGGCGACCAGGATTGTACACAATATTCCAAATGAGGCCTAATTAAGGTCCTGTACATGACTTGCCAATTTTTATATTCAATGCCCCGACCGATGAAGTCCAGCATGCCATATGCCTTCTTGACCACCTTATCCACATGTGTTGCCACTTTCAGTGATCGGTGGACATGCACGCCCAGACCTGTCAATATTCTACAATTTACTGAGTAATTCCTACATGCATTGGACCTTCCAAAGTGCATTACCTTACACTTGTCCGGATTAAACTCCATCTGCCATTTCTCCGCCCAAGACTCCAACCAGTTTATATATTGCTGTATCCTCTGACAATCCTCTTCAGTATCCGCAACTCCACCAATTTTTGTGTCGTCTGCGAACTTACGGATCAGACCAGCTACATTTTCTTCCAAATCATTTATATACACTACGAGCAACAGAGGTCCCAGAACTGATCCCTGTGGAACGCTGCTAGTCACACCCTTCCATTTAGAAAAGCACTCTTCTACTGCTACGCTTGGTCTTCTGTGCCCAAGCCAGTTCTGTATCCAACTTGCCAGCTCTCCTCTGATCCCATGTGATTTCACCTTTTGTACCAGTCTACCATGAGGTACTTGTCAAAGGCTTTACTGAAGTCCATGTATGCAACATCTACTACCTTTCCCTCACCTATCATTATTGTCACTTCCTCGAAAACCCGATTAAATTAGTGAGGCTCGACCTCCCCTTCACAAAACCATGCTGTCCATCACTAATAAGTCCATTTGTTTCCAAATGTGAGTAAATCCTGCCTCTATGAATCTTTTCCGGGACTTCCGGTGGCGGCTATGGAGTGAAAGATCGCACATTTGGCAGCTACTGCTCTTGGTGGTCTTTTTGTGGCTTTTTAGCTGGATTTCCATAGGAATTTTTCAGAATAAGGGTGTAAAAGCGAAAGGAGAAGGAGGTGACCCCTAGCTTATGGTGCTGCGCCCTAGGAAAAACCGAAAAAGGAGAAATCAAAAGTTGGCTGGAAGAGAGGACCAGAGTTTGAAGGAGGCAATGGCAGGGACGCAGGATTTGACCTCACCAGCTCAATGGTCGACGGACCAGTTGGTGGACTTCTTAACTGAGAAGTTCACTTAACATCACAAGGAATGTGCGGAGAACCTGGCCCGAGCGGTGGACTCGATCAGGACGGTGCTCGACCATGTGGAGGAGGGATTGACGACCCAGGGACAGTCGATCCAGAAGTTGGAGGAGCTGGCGGTGGAACGAGAGGAGCAGTCCACTGCACTGGCAATGGAGATCGGGATGCTACAGGACCACCAGAAATGGCTGCTGGAGAAGGTGGAGGACCTGGAGAACCATTCTCGGAGACAGAATATCCGGATCGTCGGTCTGCCAGAGGGGAAGGAAGGATCGGATGCCGGTTCATACATGGGGAGGATGCTGGTGAAGCTGATGGGGGAAGGTTCGTTCCCCAAGCCGTTGGAGGCAGACCGGGCCCATAGGGCGCTTATGCGGAAACCCAGGGGCGTGAGCCCCCGAGGGCGATGGTGGTACGGCTGCATCGGTTCCTAGATAAGGAACACATCATGAGATGGGCCAGGCAGACAAAACGGTCCATGTGGGAAGATTCTGAGATCCAGGTGTACCAGGACTTGGAAGCAGAACTCGCAAAGAGGAGGGTGTGTTTTAATAATGTCAGGGCGGCCCTGTACGAGAAACAAATAAAGTTTTTTTAAAAAGCTTTACCCGGCCCGTCTTTGGGTGACCTATGAGGGTCGGGAGCTGTACTTTGGCTCGCCGGAGGACGTGGCGGACTTCATGAAGGACAATAACCTGGTAGACAAACAAGGATCTTAAACATCGACTGTGGAGAACTGAGTTAGAAGTTTTGTGTTGCCCTTTTAAAAACGTTCCGTCTTTTAACTCTGTACTTTGCAGTGTCAGACCACGCTCCACACTGGGTAAGCACAGGAAAGACCCAGCATTCACAGTGGAGGTTAGATGTAGGACTGTTAGCGGAGGATGAGATTTGTGAGCGGGTGAGGGAGGCCATTCGGGGGTACATAAAGAGCAATGACAAGGGAGAGACCGCAGCAGGGGTGGTTTGGGAAGCATTGAAGGCGGTTATCAGAGGTTATCAAATGTATTTTGATTCAGGCCCACAGGGAGAAGACTGAACGGGTGGAGTTGGGCAGGCTGGTAGGTGGATGTTTACAGGTGGACAGGAGATATGCGGAGTCTCCGGATGAGGAGCTCCTGAAGGAGCATCAGAGACTTCAAATGGAATTTGGGCTCCTATTTACAGGTAAGGCAGAGGGTCAGCTGAGGAGGGTTAAAGGGGCAATATACGAATATGGGGAGAAAGCTAGTAGGATGTTAGCACATCAGCTGAGGAAGCAGGAGGCGGCGAGAGAAATTGGGAAGGTAAAGATATGAGGGGGAAGGTAGTGGTGGACCCGGGGGCGATAAATTATGTATTTTGCAAATTATATAGTCGACTCTATGAATTGGAACCCCCAGCGGGGGAGGAGGGTAGGTGAGGGACGGGTTGGGGGCGATGCAATCGGGTAAGGCCCCGGGACCTGATGGATACCCAGTGGAGTTTTATAAAAGATTTTCTGGGTTACCGGGGTTGCTCCTGGTTAAGGCCTTTAAAGAGTCTAAGGAGCTGGGAGCGCTCCCCCCAACGCTCTCACAGGCATCGATCTCTCTCATCTTGAAGCGGGACAAGGACTCGGAGAGCTGTGGAGCTTATAGGCCGATTTCCCTTTTGAACGTAGATGCTAAATTGCTGGCAAAGGTCTTGGCCACACGTATAGAGGATTGTGTCCCGGAGGTAATCGGGGTGGACCAGATGGGATTTGTGAAGGGCAGGCATCTGACGTCCAACATTAGACGGCTCCTGAATGTTATAATGATGCCAGCGGAGGGGCGCGAGGTTGAGGTGGTAGTAGCTATGGATGCAGAAAAGGCCTTTGACCGGGTGGAGTGGACGTACCTATGGGATATCCTAGGCAGGTTCGGGTTTGGGCAGGGATTTGTGGATTGGGTCCGGTTACTATACCAGGCTCCAGTGGCAAATGTAAGAACCAACCGGGTCTGGTCAGGGGGAAAGACAAGGATATCCGCTCTCCCCACTACTGTTTGCCCTGGCCATAGAGCCCTTGGCAATGGACTTAGGTCATCGAATATTTGGCGGGGATATTGAGAGGGGGATGGAGCTCAGGGTTTCGCTCTACGCGGCCGATTTATGACATTATATCACAGACCAATTGGGGGGTGCGGGGGGGCTGGAATTATGGAGACACTGGAAGAATTTGGGCGGTTTTCAGGCTACAAGTTAAACATGGGAAAGAGTGAGGTGTTTGCGATTCAGGCACGAGGGCAGGAAAGGAAACTGAGGGAGTTACCTTTTAAGGTGGTGGGGAGGAGCTTTAGGTATATGGGGATTCAGTGGGCTAAGCATTGGGGACAGCTCCACAAGTTAAATCTGGGTAAAATTAGGAAAATGAATGCGGCGATCTCGGGTTTTGTGTGGGTAAAACCCCGAGGGTGAAGAAGGCACTCCTGGAATAGGGTCACGGGGAGGGGGGCTTGGCCCTCCCGATTTTTATTAATTATTACTGGGCGGCCAACATATCAATGGTCAGGAAGTGGGTAGTGGAGGAGGGGCCGGTTTGGAAGCGAGTAGAGGCGGCATCGTATAAGGGTACGAGTTTGGAGGCTTTATTGACGGTGCTCCTGCTGTTCTCGCCAGCTTGGTACTCCACAAGCCCAGTGGTAGTGGTAGCCCTGAGGGTGTGGGGACAATGGAGACAACACATAGGATTGGAAGGTGCGTCAGGGATTGAGAGATTTGGGGATCTCTTCTTCAGGAGGGTTTCCTAAGCCGGGAGGCATTAGAGGAGGAGTTTGAGCTGCCAGGTGGGAACGGGTTTCGGTACTGACAGGTACTTTGTCCAGAGGCAGATTCCAAGCATTCCTCCCCTCCCCCTGAGGGGACTACTGGAAAGAGGATGTAAAAAACAGGGGTTGGGGAGGGGTCTGAGAGATATATAAGGAGTTGATGGAGTGGGAAGGAGTCCCTATCGGGGAAGCAAGAGGAAGTGTGAAGAGGAGCTGGGAGGGGAGTTGGAAATCGAATTATGGGAAAAGACTTTGAAGAGAGTTAATTCATCCTAGTCATGTGCCAGACTTAGCCTGATCCAGTTCACATGACGGCTCACATGACGGTAGCCCGGATGAGCAGGTTTTTTGAGGAAGTGGAGGATAGGTGCGGACGCTGTGGAGGAAGCCCGGCAAATCATGTACATATGTTCTGGGCGTATCCGAAGTTAAGGGGATTCTGGCAGGGATTTGCGGACGTCATGTCAGAGGTCCTGGAACGGAGGGTGATTCTGAGTCAAGAATTGACTGACTATATTTGGGGTATCGGAAGATCCGGGGGCCAAGGGGGGGTGGTAGGCCAATGTTCTGGCCTTCTCCTCCCTGGTGGCCCGGAGACGGATTTTGCTGGGATGGAGAGACTCGGAACCCCCAACATCAGGAGTGTGGGTCAGCGACATGGCAGGGTTTCTCAGGCTGGAAAAGATAAAGTTCGGTTTGAGAGGATCAATTCAGGGGTTCGCCCGGAGGTGGCAGCCGTTTAGCGACTTCTTCAAGGAAAATTGAACGTCAGCAGTAAGGTGGGGGGAGGAAAATGGGAGGCATAGTAGTGTAAAATAAGGATAGGGAACTTAGTACGTGGTTAATTAGGAAATAGGGGGGGGATAGTAGGGAACGTTGTGTTTTAGGTTTTTTGCATGGGCCGCACGGTTATTTAAGGAATGTTAAAGTGTTAAACTGTAAACTATGAAAATTACAAATACTTCAATAAAATATTTTCTAAAAAAAAAATAATCTTTTCCAATAATTTCCCTACCAGGGACGTAAGGCCCACCGGCCTATAATTTCCTGGATTTTCCTTGCTGACGTTTTTAAACAATGGAACAACATTGGCTACTCTCCAGTCCTCTGGAACTTCAACTGTAGCCAATGAGGATACAAAGATTACTGACAAGACCCCAGCAATTTGCTCCCTTGCCTCCTTCCGTATTCTGGGGTAGATCTCAACAGGCCCTGGGGACTTATCTACTTTAATGCTTTTTAAGTTGCCCAACACCTCCTCTTTATTAATATCAACATGACTCAGAATATCTACACACTCTACCCTATACATCTCATCCACCAAGTTCTTCTCTGGTGAATACGGAGGCAAAGTATTCATTTAGTATCTCGCCCATTTCCTCTGGTTCCATACATAGATTCCCTCCAATATCCTTGAATGTACCAACCCTTTCTCTGGCTACCCTCTTGCTCTTTACATATGTATAAAACACCTTCGGATTTTCCTTAATCCTGTTTGCCAATGACATTTCATGACCCCTTTTAGCCTTCCTAACTCCTGCCTTAAGTTCCTTCCTACTTTCTTTATATTCTTCAAGGGCTTCATCTGTCCTACGCCTTTTAGACCTTACGAATGCTTCCTTTTCCTTTTTGACAATGTTCATAATATCCCTCAGTTATTCAGGGTTCCCTACACTTGCCACCCTTATCTTTCATCCACACAGGTACATGCCGGTCCTGAATTCTAATCAACTGACATTTGAAAGCCTCCCTCATGCCGGATGTTGATTTTCCCTCAAACGGCCTCGCCCAGTCAACACTCTCCAGATCCTGCCTAATGCTGTTGTAATTAGACTTCCCCCAGTCTAACACCGTCACCTGAGGACCACTCTTGTCCTTATCCATAAGCAGCTTAAAATTACAGAATTATAATCACTGTTCCCAAAATGATCTCCTACTGAAACTTTGATCACCTGGCCGGGCTCATTTCCCAGCACCAGGTCTAATATGGCCCTTTCCCGAGTTGGGCTATTTACATATTGTTTCAAGAAACCCTCCTGAACACTCCTTACAAATTCTGCTCCATTCATGCCTCTAGCAGTAAGTGTGTCCTAGTCAATATAGGGAAAGTTAAAATCACCCACCACAACAGCGCTATTGTTTTTGCATCTTTCCAAGATCTGTCTGCATAGCGGCTCCTCTATCTCCCGCTGGCTGTTAGGAGGTCTGCAGTAAACCCCCAACATTGTGACAGCATCCTTCCTATTCCTGAGCTCTACCCATATTGCCTCGCTGCCTGAACCCTCCAAGGTGTCCTCTCTCAGCACAGCTGTAATATTCTCCTTAACCAATAATGCAATTCCCCCACCCCTTTTGCACCCCTTTCTATCCTACCTGAAGCATTTAAATCCTGGAATGTTTAGTTGCCAATCCAGTCTCTCTTTCAACCAAGTTTCTGTAATAGCAGCAACATCATAATTCCACGTACTAATCAAAACTCTTAAATTTATCTGTCTTACCTGAAATATTCCTTGCATTGAAACTAATGCACTTCAGCCCACCAGCCCCGCTGCGTTGACCAACCATTCCCTGCCTGCTCTTCCTCTTAACCTTACTGGCCTTAGTCTGTAGCTCTCCCTCAGTTATTTATCCCGCTGACCTACTGCTCTGCTTCAACCCCACTGCCATATACTAAGCAGTTCAATCTGTTTCTCTGCCTTCCACGTTTCTGCTTACTAGCTTTTGTTTCCATCCCCTCTTTACTACCCTCTGACTTCCTGCATTGGATCCCATCCCCCTGCCATATTAGTTTAACCCCTTCCCAACAGCGCTAGAAAACAACCCCCGAGGACATTGGTTCCAGTCCTGCCCAGGTGTAAACTGTCGCACTGGCACCGTTCTTCGGAGGTTTTTTTGAATTTCCCATTTGATATTGTGGTGATTATCTTATATTGATGGCCTCTGGTTTTTCTCTTCCCCGCAAGTGTAAGCACTCTCTCAGTGTCACCTCTACCAAAGTCTTTAATAATTTTTAGACACCTCATTAGGTCACCCCTCGGCCTATTGACTTTTTTCCTGATAGGTATAACCACACTTTTCTGGTGCTTTCCCTATAAATCATTTCTTTTTTTTAAAGAAATATTTTTATTCACATTTTTACATATTTTCAACAACCCCCCGCCCCCCTCACAGAAAAAAGAAAAACAAAGAACACATAAATAAACATCTTACAACTACATCACAAATTCCTCCAATATACAAACCCCCATTAAGCAATAATAAACACAGTAGAAAACACAAAGTACACCACCCCCCCGCCTCACCCCCCCCCCCCCCCCCCCCCCGGGTTGCTGCTGCTGCTGACCACCTCCTAACGCCCCGCTAGAAAGTCTAGGAACGGTTGCCACCGCCTGAAGAACCCTTGCACAGACCCTCTCAAGGCAAATTTTACCTTCTCCAATTTAATGAACCCTGCCATGTCGCTGATCCAGTCTGCCACGCTTGGGGGCCTCGCATCCTTCCACTGTAGCAGAATCCTCCGCCGGGCTACCAGGGATGCAAAGGCCAGAATACCGGCCTCTTTCGCCTCCTGCACTCCCGGCTCGTCCGATACCCCAAATAGTGCTAACCCCCAGCTCGGTTTAACCTGGGTGTTCACCACCTTAGACATCGTCCTCGCAATACCCATCCAACGCCGGGCATGCCCAGAACATATGGGTGTGATTTGCTGGGCTCCCCAAGCACCTCCCACACCTGTCTTCCACCCCAAAGAACCTGCTCAGCCTCGCCCCTGTCATATGTGCTCTGTGAAGAACATTAAATTGTATCAGGCTAAGACTGGCGCAAGAGGTGGAAGAATTAACGCTACCCAGGGTTTCCGCCCACGTACCCACGTCTATCTCCTCCCCAAGCTCCTCCTCCCATTTACCTTTAGCTCCTCCATCGAGGTCTCCGCCTCCTCCTGCATCTCCTGGTAGATCGCTGAGACTCTGCCCTCTCCAACCCACACCCCCGAGAGCACCCCATCCTGGATCCTGAGTGCTGGAAGCAGCGGGAACCCTCACCTGCCGTCTTACAAATGCCCTTACCTGCATGTACCTGAAGGCATTTCCGGGGGGAAGCCCAAATTTTTCCTCCAGCGCCCCAAGGCTCGCAAACGTCCCATCTAAAAACAGGTCCCCCATCCTTCTAATTCCTGCCCTGTGCCAGCTCAGGAACCCTCCATCCATTCTCCCCCGTGACGAACCGATGGTTCTCCCGGATCGGGGACCAAACTGAAGCCTCTACCTCACCCCTGTGGCGCCTCCACTGCCCCCAAATTTTCTAAAGTCGCCGCCACAACCGGACTCGTGGTGTACCTAGTCGGCGGGAGCGGCAGCGGTGCTGTCACCAGCGCTCCCAGACTCGTGCCCACACAGGACGCCATCTCCAGCCTCTTCCACGCCGCCCCCTCCCCCTCCATTACCCACTTGCGTATCATCGCCACATTGGCAGCCCAGTAATACCCACACAGATCAGGTAAAGCTAACCATCCTCTGTCCCTACTCCGCTCCAGAAACACCCTTCTCACCCTCGGGGTCTTTTTCGCCCACACGAATCCCATGATGCTCCTGCTGACCCGCTTAAAAAAGGCCTTAGGGATCAGGATGGGGAGGCACTGGAATATAAAAAGGAACCTCGGGAGCACCGTCATCTTCACCAACTGTACCCTACCCGCCAAGGAGAGTGGCAGCATATCCCACCTTTTAAACTCCTCCTCCATCTGCTCCACCAGCCTCGTCAAGTTGAGCTTGTGTAGGGCCCCCCAGCTCCTGGCCACCTGGATCCCCAGATATCGAAAACTCCTTTCCGCCCTCTTAAGTGGAAGCTCATCTATCCCCCTTCCCTGGTCCCTGGGTGTACCACGAAGAGCTCACTCTTCCCCACATTGAGCTTATACCCGGAAAAGTCCACAAACTCCCTGAGGTTCCGCATCACCTCCGGCATCACCCCACTGGGTCCGCCACATACAGTAACAGGTCATCGCCATACAACGAAACCTGGTGTTCGTTCCTCCTCCTCCCCCCTCCCCCCCCCCCCCCCCCCCCCCCCCCCCGGACCAGCCCCCTCCAGTTCCTGGACTCCCTTAGAGCCATAGCCAAAGACTCAATTGCCAGTGCAAATAGCAAGGGGGATAGGGGGCACCCTTGCCTCGTCCCCCGGTACAGCCAAAGGTATTCCGACCTCCTCCGATTCGTGGCCACTCGCCACCGGGGCTTCGTAAAGTAGCCTAACCCAACTAATGAACCCCTCCCCGAACCCAAACCTCCTCAACACTTCCCAGAGGTATCCCCACTCCACCCTATCGAAGGCCTTCTCCGCGTCCATCGCCGCCACTATCTTCGTCTCCCACTCCACTGTAGGCATCATGATTACGTTAAGGAGCCTCCGCACATTGGTATTCAGCTGCCTTCCCTTAACAAAACCCGTCTGGTCCTCGTGAATCACCCCCGGGACACAGTCCTCAATTCTGGTAGCCAACACCTTCGCTAACAGCTTCGCCTCCATGTTGAGGAGAGAGATTGGCCTATACGACCCACACTGTAATGGGTCCTTGTTCCGCTTCAAGATCAGCGAGATCAGCACCCTGGACATTTTCGGGGGTAGGGCCACCCCTCCCTCGCCTCATTGAAAGTCCTCACTAATAGAGGGCCCAGCAGGTCCATGTACTTCCGGTAAAATTCCACTGGGAACCCATCTGGCCCCGGTGCCTTCCCCGCCTGCATACTCCCCAGCCCCTTAGTCAGCTCCTCCAGCCCTACCGGTGCCCCAAGCCCAGCCACCATCTCCTCCTCCACCCTCGGGAACCTCAGTCAATCCAAAAATCGATGCTTGCTGGCGGATGAGGAGCCACCTCCTCCGTCGGGAGCTCAGACCTATACAGCCCCTCATAAAAGTCTCTAAATACCCCATTTATTCCCACCGCACTCCGCACCGTGTTCCCCCCTTTATCCCTAACGCCCCCAATCTCCCTCGCTGCCTCCCGCTTCCGAAGCTGGTGTGCCAACATCCGTCTAGCCTTCTCCCCGTACTCATACACCACCCCTTGCGCTTTCCTCCACTGCACCTCTGCCTTCTTGGTGGTCAACAGGTCGAACTCGGCCTGGAGGCATCGTCGCTCCTTGAGTAGTCCCTCCTCGGGGACCTCTGCATACCTCCAATCCACCCTTAAAATCTCCCCACCAATCTCTCCCTCTCTCTCCTCTCCTTCTTCTCCTTGTGGGCCCTAGTGGAGATTAGCTCTCCCCTAATCACCGCCTTCAGCGCCTCCCAGACCACCCCCACCTGCACCTCCCCATTATCGTTAGCCGCTAGATAGCTTTCAATGCACTCCCGGATTTGCCCGCTCACCTCCTCATCCGCCAGCAAGCCCACATCCAGGCGTCACAGCGGGCGCTGGTCCCTCTCCTCCCCTAGCTCCAGCTCCCCTCAGCACCTTGGCCGCCGCCGGCCTCTTACCCGTCCTGGACCTGGAGCGGTCCAATGCTGGATCCAGTACCGTGTCGAAGTCCACCCCCCATTATCAAGCTCCCTGCCTCCAGGTCCGGAATCCGGCCCAACAGGCGCCGCATAAATCCGGCGTCGTCCCAATTCGGGGCATATACATTCACTAATACCACCCGCACCCCCTGCAGCTTACCACTCACCACCACATACCTACCTCCATTGTCTGCCACGATGTTCAGCGCCTCAAACGACACCCGCTTCCCCACCAAAATCGCCACCCCTCGATTCTTTGCGTCTAACCCAGAGTGGAAAACCTGCCCTACCCACACCTTTCTCAGCCAAACCTGATCTGCCACCCTCAAATGCGTCTCCTGGAGCATAACCATATCTGCCTTCAGTGCCTTCAGGTGCGCGAACACACAGGCCCTCTTGACCGGCCCATTCAGGCCTCTCACATTCCAAGTTATCAGCCGGATCAGGGGTCTCCCCCCCCACCCCCTCCGCCGATTAGCCATCCCCTTTCCTAGGCCAGCCACGTGCCCGCGCCTCCCGCACTCTCCATTCCTCACAGCGGCAGACCCCCGCCCCGACTCTCTCTCCAAGCTCCAGCTCCCCTTTGGCCAATGCAGCAGCAACCCAGTTCCCCACTACCCCCCGTCCCCAAGCTGCATTGCTCTCCCCATAGCACTCCCCATAGCTCTCCCCCTCCCGTAAGTCAGCTGACTCCTGCTGACCCCGGCCACTCCCGCCACTCCATCGACCCCCCAGTGTGGTAGTCTCCCCCCCCCCTCCTGTCCATCAGCGGGCGCTCCTCTCCAACACCGCCCTGCCCCCCCCCCGGCCCTGCCCCCTTCCTTCCCTAGCGCGGGAAAAAGCCCGTGCTTTCCATCAGACCGGCCCGCCCTCTCTGGCGCATCTCCCTTTTGCGGCCTAATCCCAGCTCCCCCACCTAGGGCCTCCCATCTCCCCTCCCCTCCAACCACCGACGTCCACACGCTCACAAAACCCCCACTTCGAACCGTTTCACCCTACCCCACCCAGCATCCAAGGAAACAATACAGAACAGAATAGAACATCCCCCAAAGCACAGTAACCACAGTAGCCCCCCGCGACCTCCCCTCACAACCGACCCTCAGTCCATGTCCAACTTTTCGGCCTGAATAAAGGTCCACGTCTCCTCCGGCATCTCAAAGTAATGGTGCCGGTCCTTAAACGTGACCCACAGTCGCGCCGGCTGCAGCATCCCGAATTTCACCCCCTTCCGAATGCAGAACCGCCTTAGCCCGATTGTACCCGGCCCTCTTCTTGGCCACCTCCGCGCTCCAGTCCTGGTATATCCAGACCTCTGCATTCTCCCACCTGCTGCTTCGCTCCTTTTTTTGTCCATCTTAGGACACACTCCCTGTCCACCAAGCGGTGCAACCCCATCAATACCGCCCGCGGCGACTCGTTAGACTTGGGCCTCGTCGCCAGGACTCGGTGGGCCCCATCCAGCTCCAGGGGCCTCAGGTAGGCACCCGCACCCATCAACGTGTTCAGCATTGTGACCACATATGCTCCAGCATCCGACCCCTCCACTCCCTCCGGGAGATCCAGAATCCGCAGATTCTTCCTCCTCGACCAATTCTCCATGTCCTCGAACTTCTCCTGCCATTTCGTATGCAGCGCCTAGCCCAATATCTTGTCCTCATTCTCCGAGGCCTTCTGCCGCACCTCCCGGATCGCCGCCCCTTGGGCCTTCTGGGTCTCGACCAGCTTGTCGATCAAAGCCTTCATCGACTCCAGCAGCTCTGCTTTCAATTCCGTGAAGCAGCGCTTGAGAAACTCCTGCTGCTCCTGCGCCCACGCTGCCTGGTCTCCACCCGCCACCATCTTGGCTTTTCTCCCTCCCACTTTTTGCTGCACCAGAATTACTTTTTTCACCGCTCCACTCCTGGTCAAATCCATACAGTGCCGGAATGGGGAAATCATACTGTCACCTTCCCACACTGGGAACCGTCGAACAAATGCCGCTGGGGCCCCTCAAAAGAGCCCAAAAGTCCGTTTCTGGCGGGAGCTGCCGAACGTGCGACTTAGCTCAGCATAGTCGCAACCGGAAGTCCCCTATAAATCATTTCTGTATGCTCGCTAGAGCTCTGGCCCTTAAACCTCACAAATAGATTGCAGGCTGCGACTCAAAAGCATTTGGAGAGAGTGCAGGAGAGGTTCATGAGAACGGTTTCAGGGTTGAGAAACCTCAATTATGGAGATAGATTGGACAAGTTGGGACTCTTTTTTCCGGAGGAAAGGAGGCCAGGCGGAGATGTGATGGGAGCGTTCAAAATCCTGAGGGGCCTTAACAGAGTAGACGGAGGTGAAATCCGTCCCACTATTTAAAAAAAGTTTTTTTTTTTTTAAACAATCTTTATTGTCACAAGTAGGCTTACATTAACACTGCAATAAAGTTACTGTGAAAAGCCGCCAGTCGCCACATTCCGGCGCCTGTTCGGATACACTGAGGGACAATTCAGAATGTCCAATTCCCTTAACAGCACATCTTTCGGGACTTGTGGAAAGAAACTGGAGCACCCGGAGGATAACCACGCAGACACGGGGAGAACCTCCAGCCTCTGTGACCCAAGCCTGGAATCGTACCTGGGACCCTGGTGCTGAGAAGCAACTGTGCTAACCACTGTGCTACCGTGCTGCTGTGATAGGATTGAAAACCAGAGGGCACAGGTTTAAAGTAATCCGCCAAAGAAGCAAAAAGTGACATGAAAAAAACCTTTTCACGCAGCTTAGCACAGTGGTTAGCACAGTTGTTTCATGGTCCCAGGTTCAATTCCTGGTTTGGGTCACTGTCTGTGCGGAATCTGCATGTTGTCCCCGTGTCTGCGTGGGTTTCCTCCAGGTGCACCAGTTTCCTCCCACAAGTCCCGAAAGACGTGCTTGTTCGGTGAGATAAAAACAAATTACTGCGGATGCTGGAATCTGAAACCAAAAAGAAAATGCTGGAAAATCTCGGCAGGTCTGGCAGCATCTGTAGGGAGAGAAAAGAGCTAACGTTTCGAGTCCAGATGACCCTTTGTCAAAGCTGGTTCGGTGAATTGGACATTCTGAATTCTCTCTCTGTATACCCGAACAGGCGCTAGAGTGTGGCGACTAGGGGATTTTCACAGTAACTTCATTGCAGTGTTAATGTAAGCCTACTTGTGACAACAATAAAGATTATTATTATTAAAAGTGGTTAGGATCTGGAATGCACCACCCAAGAGCGTGGTGGCGGCTTCAAAAGGGAAATAGCTGATAATTCAAAATGAAGAGATGCAGGAGAATGGCTCTTGGTAAGTTGCTGCTACGAAGAGCTGGTGCAGACAAGATGGGGCAAATGGCCTCCTCCTGATCAATTCTGTGATTCAATCCCAGATATCTATTATCCCATCTATTATGCATAAACCATCTAAATCCATTGTTGGGTTGAATCTAACTTCCAGGCATCCATCAATTTCTAAACAGTTCTATTCTGTAATGCAAATTTCACCACCGTTTAACCAGATTGTTAGTTTAAAGAAGAATCCTGATACTCTTTAATTTACAAGGTACATGTCAGAAGTCACTGAAATCTTAATCACATTCATCAGAGGAACCAAGATTTCTTTCAAATTTCTGAAAGTCAGGGCATAGAATCGAATAGCAAGAAGAAAAAGAGGAAGAAAAAAAAAATGTGTTTCTCTAGCATCTTCCACCACCCCAGGATGTCCCAAACTATTTTTACAATCAGTGAAGTACTTTTGAGGTGTAGTCACAATTGCAATGTGTAAATGGTGAAAGTCAAGATAAAAGACCTTCACAGCACATAGTTACAGGGTTGGAAAAATCACCAATCATCACTGTTAACTTGGGGTTTAAAATATTTATTTTGGTGCCTATTGAAAGACTTTGCGATTCCTCAGCCCCGCTGCAACAAGGGTGGAAAGTTCATTGACTTTGGAGGAACCTGTAATTCACTGGGAATGTAAATCCCGTTTGTTGTACCCTCAATAACGATGCTTCGAGAGTAAAACGGTAAAGAAGGCTTTAATAAGCTAAGAACTGATGGAATGCATCCCAGAGTACTAAAAGAGAAATTGCAAATGCACTAGTGATAATTTACCAAAATTCACTGGGGTGGTCCCGGCAGATTGGAAATTAGCAAACGTGACACCACTGTTTAAAAAAGGAGGTAGGCAGAAAGCGGGTAATTATAGGCCAGTGAGCTTAACTTTGGTAGTAGGGAAGATGCTGGAATCTATCATCAAGGAAGAAATAGCGAGGCATCTGGATGGAATTTGTTCCATTGGGCAGACGCAGCATGGGTTCATAAAGGGCAGGTCGTGCCTAACTAATTTAATGGAATTTTTTGAGGACATTAACAGTGCGGTAGATAACGGGGAGCCAATAGATGTGGTATATCTGGATTTCCAGAAAGCCTTTGACAAAATGCCACACAAAAGGTTGTTGCATAAGATAAAGATGCATGGCATTAAGGGGAAAGTAGTAGCATGGATAGAGGATTGGTTAATTAATAGAAAGCAAAGAGTGGTGATTAATGGGTGTTTCTCTGGTTGGCAATCAGTAGCTAGTGGTGTCCCTCAGGGATCAGTGTTGGGCCCACAACTGTTCACAATTTACATAGATGATTTGGAGTTGGGGACCAAGGGCAATGTGTCCAGGTTTGCAGACGACACTAAGATAAGTGGTAAAGCAAAAAGTGCAGAGGATACTGGAAGTCTGCAGAGGGATTTGGATAGGCTAAGTGAATGGGCTAGGGTCTGGCAGATGGAATACAATGTTGACAAATGTGAGGTTATCCATTTTGGTAGGAATAACAGCAAAAGGGATTATTATTTAAATGATAAAATATTAAAACATGCTGCTGTGCAGAGAGACCTGGGTGTGCTAGTGCATGAGTCGCAAAAAGTTGGTTTTCAGGTGCAACAGGTGATTAAGAAGGCAAATGGAATTTTGTCCTTCATTGCTGCTAGAGGGATGGAGTTTAAGACTAGGGAGGTTATGCTGCAATTGTATAAGGTGTTAGTGAGGCCACACCTGGAGTATTGTGTTCAGTTTTGGTCTCCTTACTTGAGAAAGGACGTACTGGCACTGGAGGGCGTGCAGAGGAGATTCACTGTGTTAATCCCAGAGCTGAAGGGGTTGGATTACGAGGAGAGGTTGAGTAGACTGGGACTGTACTCGTTGGAATTTAGAAGGATGAGGGGGGATCTTATAGAAACATATAAGATTATGAAGGGAATAGATAGGATAGATGCGGGCAGGTTGTTTCCACTGGCGGGCGAAAGCAGAACTAGGGGGCATAGCCTCAAAATAAGGGGAAGTAGATTTAGGACTGAGTTTAGGAGGAACTTCTTCACCCAAAGGGTTGTGAATCTATGGAATTCCTTGCCCAGTGAAGCAGTAGAGGCTCCTTCATTAAATGTTTTTAAGATAAAGATAGATAGTTTTTTGAAGAATAAAGGGATTAAGGGTTATGGTGTTCGGGCCGGAAAGTGGAGCTGAGTCCACAAAAGATCAGCCATGATCTCATTGAATGGTGGAGCAGGCTCGAGGGGCCAGATGGCCGACTCCTGCTCCTAGTTCTTATGTTCTTAACTAGCCTGGAGCCGAGACGGTTGCTAACTGGAAAATACGGCTCCCAGGTGGGCGGAGTCCCACAGGGTTCCAAGCCCGGTCTTAAAGGGGACATCACCTTACATGATCTCAAGGGATTCTTATTATTAACACTGGTAACAGTAGTACAGTAACCGTTCATCACACCGTTGAATCCAAGAAAACAAATATAGCCACTGCTTTTTCTCGCCTGTGCATTTGAAGAAAATCTTAGCTTCTCGGCTTTCTTTCAAAATCTTTACAGGGCAGAAGGGAGCCATTTGGCCCATCAATTCTGCACTGGCTAGCTGAAAGAGCATTTTACCTAATGCCACTCCCCTGCCCTATCCCCATAACCTTGCACGTTATTTATTCACAGATAGTAATCCAATTCCCTTTTAATACGTCAAGCGTATCTGCCTCATCATCCTTTCAGGAAGCTCATTTCTGTTTCCAATCACATTCTGCATGAAACAATGTTTTCCTCACATCATTTCTACTCCCTTTTCCCATTATTTTGAAATGTGCACTTTAGTTCTTGATGCTTTCTCAAGTGGGAACAATGTCATTATTACCGTATCCATGCCCCTCAGGATCTTGAATATCTCGATCAAGTCGCCTCTCAGTCTTATTTTTTCCAAGAAAAACTGACCCAACCACTCCAATCTATCCTCATAGCTACAGTTGTTTATTCCTGGATCATTTGTGTGAACCTCCTCTGTTATTTCTCCGAAGCTTTCGCTTCCTTCCTCACGTATGACGCCCAGAACTATATACAGTACTCCAGATGAGGCCCAACAAGAGATACAAATTCACCATGGCCTCCTTATTCTAGTACTCAATGCCACTATTAATAAAACCCAGGATACAATTTGCTTTATTACCTGCTCTCTCAACATGCCCTGCCACGTGTAATGACTTATGTACATCTCCACCGAGGTTGCTTCTGCACCTCCTCAAGAGTTCCTCTCTTTATTTTATACCATCTCTCCATATTCTTCCTGCCAAAATGAATCACTTCACATTTCTCTACATTGAGCCTCATCACCACTTGTCTGCCTAATCCAACAATAAGTCTATGTCCTTTTGATGTTCACGACTACCTTCAACACAACTGACCATGCTTCCAATCTTCGTATCATCTGCAAATTTTGAAATGATGCCCTTCACACCAACCTCTCGGTCGTTAATATATATCAGGAAGATCAAGGGTCCCACACAGCCCTGGGGAACTCCACTAAAAACCTTCCTCCAATCTGAAAAGCAACTGTTTATCATTACTCTGTTTCTTGTCATTCTGCCATTTTCTTATCCAAGCGCCTCCTTTCCCCTTTATTCCATGGACTAGAATTTTGCTCACAAGTCTGCTGTGGGGCACTGTATCAAATGCCTTTTGAAAATCCATATATACCACATCAACAGCATTGTGCTTACCAACTATCTCCATTACCACTTCAAAAACATTCCAGCAAGTTAGTTAAATATGCTTTTCCTTTATTGAATCCAAACTGGTTTTCCTTTAATAATCCTGCACCTAATCTAAGTGACTACTGATTTTGCCCCGAACTATAGTTTCCAGAGGTTTCCTAATCACGGAAGTCAATCTGACTGGTCTGTAGTTGCCGGCATTACCTTTGCATTCCTTTTTGAACAAGGGTGGAACATTCACAATTCTCCAGTCCTCAGGCATCATCACCCTTATGACTGGAAGATTATCACCAGTGCCTCTGCAGTTTCTGCTCTCACTTCCCTCAGTATCCTTGGGTGCATCTCATCCTCTCCAGGTACCTTACCAATTTTAAGCAAAGAGAGCCCAACATTTCCTCCTTCTAAATTGTAAATTTCTCGAGATTACCCGTTACCTCCACTCTCACTTCAGCCTTTTCCCTTTGTAATGACTGATGCAAAGTATCCGTTTAGTACCTTTGCAACTTTTCTTGCCTCCACATGCAAATCCCCTTTTTTCTATCCCTGATCGGTCCTATTCTTTCTTTTACCGCCATTTTATTACATGCGGATAGAAGACCTTGGGATTCTCTTTTATGTTAGCAGCTTGCCTCTTTTCATGCTCCCTCCTTGCATTTCTGATGAGTTTTTTCACTTCACCTCTGGCCCTTCTATATTCAGCTTGATTCTCCTTTGCATTTTCTACCTGACATCTGTCATATGTATACTTCTTCCCTTTTCATCTTCACCGCTATCTCTCTCGCCATCCAAGGTGTTCTAGATTTATTTGTCTTACCTTCCCCCTACATCGCTTCATTCCGTCCAATGTGAGGGGACAGACCACCTGATCGCAGACGCTGTATCCCATTGTGGGAGGTGCAAAGCAGGGAAAATAGTGGACCTTGGGAACACACTGCCCAAGGGTGTGATGGACGATGATTCAGTGAATTTCTTCAAATAAGAGCTGGAAATGGTGCTAAATGGAACTAGCACACAAGATAGATAACTGAAGACATTAATCATGACTATTGATCTTCTTCAGGTGGTTCCTCTATTAAAGGAGCATGCTGAAATTACAATCAGGTTGGGAGTTCCATTTGTCCCTTTCCAATTCTACCCACGCCCCTCCCACCGCTCAACTCCCACCACTTCTCCTGAACGCATTGTCTATTTGTTGAGTGCCTTCCAATAACCCGCCCAAATGGTCATCATTCATGTCCTAGTCCTTAAGACACTCAATGTTGACAGGAATTCTAAAGGAGTTATCATAAGAGATCAAAACCTTGTTCTTGCGCAACATGTGCACTCTTTTCAGCAAATCTCATTGGATCTGGGCCAGGAACTTTCCCACTCTGAGTAAAACAGCCCCACGGCTAACTAGAGCAAAAATCAAGGCCAACATTTCACTGCAGTGCTGAGGGAGTGTTGCACTGTTAGAGATGGGCTAGATTCTCTGTTTTTGGGACTATGTCCCCAAGCCATTGTAGAAACTGTGGACTTTCACGCCAGAAAAACTGACAGGAGAGGGCCACAGATTCCTAGCCCTGCAGGGGGCTAAGACCCGCTTAAGACTAGCAGCTTTTGCTGCAGATACGGGCCCTCGCACATCCGGGTCGGAGGTCACATATGCACACGGCGGCGGCCGCCACCTCCAGCGGCTGCGCCGTGCTCCATGGCGGACTCAGACTGCGGAGCTGGACATGAAAAATAGACCCCCCGATCGGGTGTGTGCCTGATCCTGACCGCCTGCCCAAATATTCAAATATTGCCCGGCCGCGTATGAGGCCCCCCCTGCCCTCCAATCGCCCCCCCCCTCCCCCCCCCCCCCCCCCCGACCAGGGCGGCCGCAGACGAAGTCCTCAGCCAGCACGCTAGTTTCCCGACCGGCAGGACCATGAATGGTCCACGCTGCCGGAATTACAGCTGGTCGGGGTGGAGCGGGCCTCCAGCAATGGCCCAGGTAGGTGCTATGCGGCACGTACTCTCCAAGTACGCCACTCTTTGGGGCATGCAGAATCGGGGAACCGACGCCGGTCCCGATTCCTTACGTGGAAATGGATTCTCCGCCCCGGCACTGGCCGCGATTTCGGCATCGAGGTGTGGAGAATCCAGCCCGCCTTCTTTCAGGTGAGACATTAAAGCAAGGCGTATACCTGCTTGGGTAGGTGCAAAACATCACATGGCATTATATGAAGAGCATGGAAGTTTTCCCTGGTGCCGTGGTCAATATTTATCCTTTAACCAACATTGCTGAAACAGATTGTCAGCTCCTTATCTGACTGCTTTTTGCAAATTGATGTGTGCAAATTGCATGTCAAACTTTGAACCTCCCAGCAGGGACTACACTTCAACAAAGTACTTCACTGGCTGCAACATCCTTTGTGAACTCCTAAGGTTGTTAAAGGGGACAGAGAAATGCAAACTATTTCTGCTTTCTTCACTACATTGGCTGAGGCCAGTTAACTCTCTCAAATTGAGGATCGAGGCATACTGCACAGATACATACAGAAGAATTGGATCAAAAAAGTTACAAATATCTCATTGTCCACTGTGTCTGAACGTGAATAGGATTTCTCGGAAAGTGGACATTTCCAATTTTGGAAATGAACAGTGACATTTTCCAGCCATGATTTGGAAACATAAAGCAGAGTGGACTCCCTGAACAGTCCATTTAAACGCTGAAGATGTACTGGTTAGGAAGATTCCAGGTTTCACCTCAAGGACAACTAGGGATGGGCAATAAATGCTGGCCTAGATAGCGACACTCACAACCCGTAAATTATTATTTTTTAAAAATTGCAGTCTGTTGAGTGTGCTGGTTTCACCCTGAGCGCTAGAAGGAAAACTCCCAAAGTAACCTCACTTCTCACTGCTAAGGACAGAGGAACATTAATGGGGTGAATTCTCCACCTCCTCAGCCACGTGTTTGTCAGTGGCGTACCGTTGCCGGCAGCGGGATTCTCTGTTCTGCCGCTGGCCAACCCGCGCTGCTGGGAAACCCGTGGGCGGTGGTGCACTGCTGGCGGAATGGAGAATCCTGCCAGTGGAGAACTCACCCCGGTTTTCTGTTTGTCCCTGCTGGATCTTGGGCCCTGGGTCATGACAGGTTTAACCTTGGTTTACTAGACTAATACTAATGGGTGGATTGCCTCGTAAGGGAATATTGGAAAGATTATGTTTGTTTCCACTGCAGTTTAGAAAAATCTGAGGTGACTTGATCAAAAACGTAAGATCGTGAGGCGTATTGAACAAGGTGGATGTGAAGAGGACGTTTCCTCTTGCAGGAGCATCTAGAACTAGGGGTCACTGTTTAAAAATAAGGGGTCACTCATTTAAGATGGCGATGAGGAGAAACTGTTTTTCTTAAAGGATCATGAGACTTTGGAGCTCTCTTCCTCAAAGGTTAGTGAATATTTTTAAAGCAGTGAAAGATTTTTGATTAACAAGGGGGTGAAAGGTTGTCGGGGATAGATAATCAGATCAGTCATGATCTTAGTGAATGGCGGAATAGGTTTGAGGGGCCGAGAGGCCTACTCCTGCTCCTAATTTGTATGTTTTAATGTATGTATGTATGTATGTGTGTATGTATGTGATGCTCAATAAAAGGGGGGAAAAGGGAGAAGGCTATGGGTGATGCCGGCATTACATAAAAACATACATGAAAAAATGAAAATGAAATGAAAATCGCTTATTGTCACGAGTAGGCTTCAATGAAGTTACTGTGAAAAGCCCCTAGTCGCCACATTCCGGCGCCTGTTCGGGGAGGCTGGTACGGGAATCGAACCGTGCTGCTGGCCTGCCTTGGTCTGCTTTAAAAGCCAGCGATTTAGCCCAGTGTGGACCAACCACAGTAGCTTGACTGCACAAGCTGGTAAAGACAAATGACAAAACTTGCATTTATATAGTGCCTTTCACAATGTCAGGGTGCCCCAATGTGCTTCACAGCCAATTAACTATTTCTGAAAAGCAGCCGCTGCCGTAATGCAATTACAGCTACTATTGAGTGACAGGCCCAATGCATGACCGTTTCAATTTGTAATGAATTACAAATGATTGACTAAACTTTCATCTATCTTACTGACCTGAACAGAAAACAAAGGAGTTGGGGCGTTTTCGTTACCCGAGGGGAAAAGCTGAAGGAGGAGATTTTCTTTAAATTTCACAAGCAGAGCGAAATATGCCCCAGCATTTTTAAAAGAATAAATAAAACGGTAATGGTTATGAACCTGTGTTGGAAGGATGCAATGCTCAGGCACTTTAAGTTTCATGGTCCAGTGTTCATTTCCACAACCAGACTCCCTCATTCAATTCAAATGTCAAGTCACGCTGCAGGTGGGTTTAAACAGTTTTTTTTGCAGTGAAGTGTCCCAGATGCCAGCTCTCGGACACAACCCTGGAAACAGTGTGCTGCAGCCAGCTGAGGGGAAGAGACACTTATCAGGGAGCCGTGCTTCCTGTGGCTTAGGGAAGATAAATGACGCACTAGAAAACCTTGGGCATGCTCATGAGTTTCTCATTTTGGGGGACTTGGGAGGAAACATTAGATTTCAGTCGAACGTCCATCTGGCCCTCACCATTCTTCATTGCTTTGGAGGAAAAGGTTTCACTCATTTAAATCCCAGGACGTCTGCTGATGAACAATAAGTCATTTAAATTCTTCCTAAATCATCTGTCGGCACTCTTAAAAAATCAGAAGCTCTGTTATTTTTCTTCCAATCCCCCAAAAGTCAAGGGACATTAAACCCACTGAGAGAAATACAGGGAATGTACACACTCAGATCACTGTGCGCTCCATTGCCATGGCAACTCTCAGCACTCAAAGTTGGTTTCAAGGCCCGTAGAAATAATCATTTTAATTACAAAATTTCCTCTCAATGCTTAATTCATTTACTGAATTAATTATTTTCAAATTAAATATTGAAAAAGTGACCTCAGCACTTGCAGTGAATGATTGTAATGGTGCTGTACTGGCACACAATACGTTCTCCCCGTGTCTGCATGGGTTTCCTCCGGGTGCTCCGGTTTCCTCCCAAAAGATGTGCCATTAGGTAATTTGGACATTCTGAATCCTCCCTCTGTGTAACCAAACAGGTGCCGGAATGTGGCGACTAGGGGCTTTTCGCAGTAACTTCACTACAGTGTTAATGCAAGCCTATTTGTGACAATAAAGTTTGTTATTATTATAACGGAACTACCTACCCCTTTCAGCACTCAGAAAGATTGTAATGCTATTGCAATGGTACTGGTTACCCTTTGCAATCATTGTAATGGTGGTGTACTGGCATACAATATCATAATCATACTACTTGCCCCTTTCAGCACTCGCAAATATTGTAATGGTATTGCAATGGTACTGGTTACCCCTTGCAATGATTGTAATGGTGCTGTACTGGCACACAATGCTGTAATGCTATTCTGTAATGATGCCTTCCAGTATTAAAATTGGGCAATAATCAAAAACCTCTGGAAATGCTCCATCCCCAATGTATATTGCATTATGCAGAAAACACAGTGGATAAAGAAATGTTACAAAGCTGTTTAACTGGGGCTGAGAACATTGAAATGAAAATGAAATGAAAATCGCTTATTGTCACAAGTAGGCTTCAAATGAAGTTACTGTGAAAAGCCCCTAGTCACCACATTCCGGCGCCTGTGCAGGGAGGCTGGGACAGGAATTGAACCGTGCTGCTGGCCTGCCTTGGTCTGCCTTCAAAGCCAACTCTTTAGACAAATGCTACTTCTGAGACAGAGTCACGAGGCACATACTCAAGGCTCCCGCTTGCACATAAAGTGGGTTGTATGTCTCACCTAGGCTGCCAAAGACAGATAAGTGCGTTAGCACCTCCATATTGTTTCTTTTCTTTCCGCTCATTTCTTGTCTTTTTCTTCTGCTCTCCTAATTTTCTTTCCCCATTAACAGCTATCTCCTTGAGCACTCGCCACATGAAGCAGGGTCTGGAGACCGTGTTTTACATCAGGGTGAAGTAGAAATATCATGAACCCTCCAGGTATAAAGCTCAAACAATTTATATGCACATTTATTTATTTTAGAGTATCCAATTTTTTTTCTCCAATTATGGGGCAAGGCCAATCCACCTAACCTGCACATCTTTGGGTTGTGGGGGTGAAACCTACGCAGACACGGGGAGAATGTGCAAATATATGCACATTTAAACTCAGGTCTAATATCCTAATATCAAACCAGCATAAAACATGCAAGCAAACAGTGAACATCAGACTGGAATGTACTGAAAATTCACAATAGTTGAAAACAACTGAGCTTTTCTTGCAAGTCCAGTACTGGATGAAAAGAAATTGCGTCCAACTAAAAAAAGGGGTGGATTTTACAGTGGGGGCGAGCAATGGAGGGAGCGGGGAGACAGGGATTACCTGTCACCACCCTGAATAAAAGACTCTTGGCAGCCATTGTCCCGCTGCAATAATACGCCGAGGGAAACCTTATTGGGAGCGTGGGAATTCTGACCCTAAGGGACAGTACATCCCAGCCTTGAGAGCTGTGATAGTCCTGTAGTCCCAAAGCACCAGAAGGCAGTAGTGGGGCGGCCACTGATAGGACTAAATGCAGTGCCCAGGAAGGAAGATGATGGGTGGGAATGACCATCAGCAGGAAGGGAACACACCCCCCCCAAAAGCACCGCCCTCGGCCCCAATAGAAGGCTCCCCAGAGGAGGGACGGGCGAACCACGCAAAACACCATCGACAACAGCGGGACTGGAAGGTCCCACCAGCAGCCAGTGGTGAGCTGCCTCTGCCACTGGATAACACACCATGGGGGGCTGGAAAATTCCGTCCGATGTCTTTTGGATTTAAAGGTTAATTGGGGCATGTTGGTTGGTCAGGGAAGACCTAGCGAGATGGAGGAGGTGAAGGGTGGTTGGTGTTGTCTACGGGCAGAGGGAACTCCTTACTAAAATGGTGCAAGGTCCCCTTCCTTCCCGTCATCAGCCTGCGCTGTCAAAGCTGCTGGACTGACCACCTTCCTTCTGCCTTCCCCTACAGGTTGAGAAATGTCGGCTGAGGAGAAGATTTGATAAAATCATGGCTGATCTAATTGTGGTCTCAACTCTACTTTCCTGTCCGCCCCTGAAACTAGTGTACCGTTATCAAATTGGATTTTTACTTTATAGCTGTTCTGCATTTGTCATTGATCCTGGAAGCTTGCTGTGTGTAAATTGGCTCTCGAAGTGGAATCACTGCAGAAAAGGAAATGCTTGGCTGTTAAGCAGCTTGAGATGTGATGATGTCATGAAAGGTCTGACAGAAATGCAAATCTTTCTTTTTTCAGGAAAGTTCAATTTACTGCTTGCAGGAAGTTAATCCGATTACAGATCTGAAATTTTAGCTGGATTGCAGAATTAATATGAGGCACAATACCAGGCTGCTTGCAGAGAGCACCACTTTGCAATGCAGGTCCTTAAAGTCTCTCCCCTTCATGATATCTGCACTCAGCTAAATCTGGATTCTTGAGCATCCCCAATTTTAAGGGCTTCACCTCTAGTGCCCACACTTACAGCTATCTTTCAGCGGCCTTGGGCTCTGGGATCTCTCCCAAGACCTCTCAACCTTGTTCTCCTCCTTTAAGAAACTCCTTGAAACTTACCTCTATCATTTGACCTAATATCTTTCATGTGGCTTGGTAGCATATTTTACATTTATAACACTCCTGTGAAGTGCCTTGGGATGTTCTTTTATGCTAAAGGCGCTAAAAATGTTGTTGTTAAAGCACCAACACTGATGGGCTTTTGTAGAATAAAATTAATTACCAAGACTGCTTAAGCATGTGAATGCATAAATGCAAAATGGCAATACGTCCTCCCAAGTATGGACTCTTAAAGGTGCTTGACAAGATGTGGATGCTCAGTCACGGAGTACATTCAAGTCAGAAAGGAGCTTTTCACAGTAACTTCATTGCAGTGTTAATGTATGCCTACTTGTGACAATAAAGATTATTATTATTCGAAATTGACAGGCACAAAGGAATTGTGGGTTATGGGCATAATGCATGAAGGTGATACTGAGGTGAAAGATCAGATCTAATCCTACTGAATGACAGAGCAAGTTCAGAGGGCTGAATGACCTGTCCCAAATCCTATTCCTTATGCTTTTATGTAGATGTGCAGGTATGTTAACAATCTTTTTTTTCCAAATCAACTGATTAAGATACTACTGTGTGGAGCCATGCAAGGTCAAAAGAGAGCCAGACGGAGTCACATGGTGAGAGGAGAATCAATGAACCAAATTTTTCTGGTTGTGAGTATTTTCAACCAGGTTGGGCCACAAATTGTTTTAATAATTGCTGAAAATGGAAGCATTAACTCTGCTTTCATCTGATTAAATGACAGTAATGGCCTACAGAATACTAGTATCAATGTTCTCATTTTCTATATTCATTGATCTTGTTCATTAGAGTGAAACAACAGTGCAACAAACATTGCATGCCTCATACTCTAAGTTAAAGGTAAGCATTACAGTAAAGACAGAGCACAGTGCACAGATTCCAGAATGTTCAATTCACTTAACAGCACGTCTTTCAGGACTTGTGGGAGGAAACCGGAGCACCCAGAGGAAACCCACGCAGCCACAGGAAGAACATGCAGACTCCGCACAGTGACACAAGAGGGAATCGAACCCGGGACCCTGGTGCTGTGAAGCAACAGTGCTAACGACTGTGTCACCATGCTGCCCATGAATAGACAATGGTAAGCGATTCCACGACAAATGCATCAGATCTAAGCTCTGCAGTCCTGCCACATGCAGCCGTGAATGGTGGTGAACTATTAAACAACTCACTGGAGAAGGAGGCTCCACAAATATCCCCATCCTCAATGATGGAGGAGCCCAGCACACATGTGCAAAAGACAAGACTGAGATATTTGCAACAATCTTCAGCCAGAAGTGCCGAGTGGATGATCAATCTCGGTCTCCTCCAGAGGTCCCCAGTATCACAGATGTCAGTATCACGATTCACTCCACTTGATATCAAGAAACGGCTGAAGGCACTGGATACTGCAAAGACTATGGGTCCTGACAATATCCCATCAATAGTACTGAAGACTTGTGCCTCAGAACTTGCCGCACCCCTAACCAAGCAGTTCCAGCACCGCTACAACACTGGCATCTACCCAGCAATGTGGAAAATTGCCCAGGTGTGTCCTGCATACAAGCAACCGGGCAAATCCAACCCAGCCAATTACTGCTCAATCAGTCTGCTCTCCATCAATAGCAAAGTGATGGAAGGAGTCAACAACAGTGCTATCAAGCAGCACTTACTCGCCAATAACCTGCTCACGAATGCTCAGTTTGGGATCCGCCAGGGTCACTCAGCTCCTGACCTTATTACAGCCTTCGTTCAAACATGGACAAAAGAGCTAAATGTGAGAGGTGAGGTGAGAGTGACTGGCCTTGACATCAAGGCAGCATTTGACCGAGTATGGTATCAAGGAGCCCAAGCTAAACTGGAGTCAATGGGAACCAGGGGGAAAACTCTCGGTTGGTTGGAGTGACACCCGGCACAAAGGAAGATGCTTGTGGTGGTTGGAGATCAATCATCCCAGCTCCAGGACATCACTGCAGGAGTTCCTCAGGGTACTGTCCGAGGCTCAACCATCTTCAGCTGTTTCATCAATGACCTCCCTTCCATCATACGATCAGAAGTGGGGATGATTGTGGATGACTGCACCATTCGCGACTCCTCAGATAATGAAGCAGTCCATGTCCAAATGCATCAAGACATGGATAATATCCAGGCTTGGGCTGACAAGTGGCAAGTTACATTTGTGCCACACAAGTGTCAGGCAATGACCATCTCCTACAAGATAGGATCTAACCACTGGCCCTTGACATTCAATGGCATGACCATCATTGAATCCCCCACAATCAACATCCTGGGGGTTACCATTGATCAGAAACTGAACTGGATTAGCCATATTAATACCGTGACTACCAGGACAGGTCAAAGACTAGAAATCCTACAGCGAGTAACGCATCTCCTGACCCCCCCCAAAGCCTGTCCACCATCTACAAGGCACAAGTCAGAGTGTAATGGAATACTCTCCACTTGCCTAGATAAGTGCAGCTCCAACAACACTCAAGAAGCTCCACACTATCCAAGACAAAGCAGCCCGCATGATGCTTCTCCTTCCACAAACATTCAAACCCTCCACCACCGACTAACAGCGTCAGCCGTGTGTACCATCTACAAGATGTACTGCAGTAACTCACCAAAGTTCCTTAGACAGCACCTTCCAAACCCACGACCATTACCATTTAGAACATAGAACGTACAATGCAGCAGGAGGCCATTCGACCCATCGAGTCTGCACCAACCGACTTAAGCCCTCACTTCCACCCTATCCCCGTAACTCAATAACCCAATAACCCCTCCTAACCTCTTTGGTCACTGAGGGTAAATTATCATGGACAATCCACCTAACCTGCACATCTTTGGACTGTGGGAGGAAACCGGAGCGCCCGGAGGAAACCCACGCAGACGGGGAGGGCGTGCAGACTCCGCACAGACAGTGACCCAGCGGGGAATCGAACCTGGGACCCTGCCGCTGTGAAGCCACAGTGCTATCCACTTGTGCTACCATGCTACCCCTGGCAAGCCATGAAGGACAAGAGCAGCAGATACCTGGGAACCCCCACTACCTGGAGGTTCCCCTCCAAGTCACTCACCACCCTGGCTTGAAAATATATCGCCTTTCCTTCGCTGTCGCTGGGTCAAAAGCTTGGCTCTCCCTCCCTAGCACAATGAGTGTACCTCCACCTGAAGGCAGTTCAAGAAGGCAACTCACCACCACCTTCTGAAGGGTAACTAGGGATGGCAATAAATGCTGGCCGAACCAGCCACGCCCACATCCCGTAAATTAATTTTTAAAGAAGAGATAAGAGATCAGATGCCTAATAGCTTGGTCAGAGATATATATTTAAAGGAGCAATACAAGGTAGTGAGGCAGAGATGTGTGCGTGGGAACAACAGAGTTTAGGACCTGGGCAGCTGAAGCCATGACCACCAATGGTGGGGTGATTAAAATTGAGGATACTCAAGCAGCCACAATTAGACTTCAAAATCTCTCACATGGGCTACATCTGGAAAAAACCTTCCTCTGGTTTACCTCAGAAATACATTTCTGATTGCACCATTGCCAGCATCTCCCAGTTAACTCTAAGTGAGACTTTAGAACATTATTCTGATCAGATGGACATCGCTTATATCAGTAACCATGTTAGGTCAGTACTAACTGTACCAGATTTGGTGAATTCATGAGCTGGAGATTTGCAACCAGCTGGGACTGGTACAGTATCACTAGATCCTTGCAGAGCATGGTCTCGTGGCACAATGGGTTGCTTCCCTACCTCTGGCCAGAAATCCCCGGGTTCATGTCCCACTTCAGGACTTGGATGGCCATGGAAGGTGTGTGTTCATAACATGGCCAACCGGGTGGATTACCAGCCTGTAAATGCTCCCAATAACACCTGATGGCAGGCAGTAAGAGTGGCAGTGTTACCTGGTCAGTCATACGGTGAACAGCAATGGCAAACCACTGCAGGACTTTGACAAGTGCAATCGTAGACCAATCCAATAGAAGTCCATAGTCACCAATGCCCACTTAGGACATGGTACCTGGGGGTGGGGTGGGGGGGGGGGGGGGGGAGACCCTTGTGTCTTGTATAATGAACTCAAATCCATAAGCATCAAATCAGAATGGAAATTCCAGCCTCCAACCTCTGAAGAATGATAAGGACTAGATGGTGATGATGAATGGTTCTTCAGCAGATATCAGTCTTCATAGAATCATTGAATCCCTACAGTGACGAAGGAGGTCATTCGACGCATTGAGTCTGCACCGACCCTTTCTAAAGAGCACTCCACCTATGTCCACTCCTCTGTCCACCCCGTCTTGTCCCAATAACCCAATAACCTAATCTGCACACCCCTGGACACTAAGGGGCAATTTAGCATGGCCAATCTACCTAACCTGCTCATCTCTGGTCTGTGGGAGGAAACAGGAGCACCAACAGGAAACCCACTCAGATATGGGGAGAACGTACAAACTCCACACTGTTACATAAGGTGGCATTGAATAATAATAATAACAACCCTTTATTGTCACAAGTATGAAGTTACTGTGAAAAGCCCCGAGTCGCCACATTCCAGCGCCTGTTTGGGTAAGCTGGTACGGGAATTGACCCCGCACTGCTGCCCTTGTTCTGCATCACAAACCAGCTGTCTAGCCCACTGAGCTAAGCCAACCCTTGACACCGGGTCCCTGGCGCTGTAAGGCAGCAGTGCTAACCACTGTACCACCATGCCACCCCTAACTTACAATTGCCATTTGGCCCAACTATTTTATTCGACACAGCCTCTCCCACTTTACTTCAAAAAACCTTAAAAATAATCTATTATTTTCTATGCACTTGTCTCACTTCCCCATAAAAGCATCATGCTGTTCACATCATGGCTACTCCATATGTGGCAAGTAGCACAGTGATTAGCACTGTTGCTTCACAGCGCCAGGGACCCAGGTTTGAATCCCAGCTTGGGTCATTGTCTCAGCAGATTCTGCACGTTCTCCCTGTATCTGTGTGGGTTTCCTCCGGGTGCTCCGGTTTCCTCCCACAAGTCCCGAAAGACGTGCTGTTAGGTAATTTGGATATTCTGAATTCTCCCTCTGTGTGCCTGAACAGGTGCCGGAATATGGCGACTCGGAGCTTTTCATAGTAACTTCATTGCAGTGAATGTAAGTCTACTTGTGACAATAAAAATTATTATTATTACTATTATGCCAGCACACACACCACATTCTTGAGTAAAGCCGTTTCAGCTGAATTCATTATTGGATTTACAAGTGACTAGATTATATTTATGGGCCCAATCTTGGACTCCAATTGAATAATTTGAAAGTGCCATTTCAAATCATATCTGCTTGAAGTCTGCTAGGCTTAAGAATGCAGTGTCATCAACGTGGGCTGAGCCAACTCAAGTTCCAGAGGTATAGGAACCATATTCCGTCTTACTGGTCAACCCACTTTATCAGTCTTGGTAGAGCGTATTAAAAATAAGTTTAAAGCAAGCACAGGTCTACACACAGGGCATTCGAAAGATCCCAATCGATTTTGATGCAGTTTGTATGACTTGCCAGCTGGAGAACTAGCAAAAGGTAATGGGGAAGGCTTTTATTCCAATTCTCTTCCTGCACCTAGTAGTGCACTAAAGCAAACTTTGATCTGTTTCCATAGCTAGCTATTCCTGGAACAGGTTGCTAGTCTGTTGTCAGGTGCTTACATCTTGAGGGGTGCCACTTCACATGAAACGTGGCTGACCAGATGTGTCTTCCACTCTTACCACCAGCCATTGGCGTTTTGGAAGGATTTTTGAAGGTTGACACACTCAACCTGTTTGGCCGCGTTATGAACCTTCCTTGGTCATCAAGTCCTGGGGTGGGATTTGAACCCGAGCCTCTGTCTCAGAGGCAGGAATGCTGCACACTGCGTCAAAGAAACCTCCTGATTTAAATATGACGATAAAATAAAATTCCAAACCAAGAAAAAGAAATCCAGGGAGGAAAAAGTGATGGATCATAATGCTCACGTTGTGTGACTGAGATGTTTAGAAATTATAGCACAGTAAAATTGATTGGATTCAATGACTTAAGATGCCTTTCAGTTTCAAAGTACCATTGCTATGTATACAGTAAACTCAATGCCTAAAATTCTCATATTGTACACTTAAAAACACTTTAACTAATCCATATTGGGACTGCAAATTTGATGGTTGCTGCAATCTATTAAAGCATAGAATTAAAATGTTTCAAATAACATTTTCACTTTAGACAATTCCAATGGATTCAATCCCTTAACATTTGCTACCAATTAATAAAATGTCAAAGACCTTCCCATTCACTTCAACTGCATATGATTCCACGGAGCACAGTCACTGCACAGAATTGCTAATACTAATTCAACATCAGTACAAGTGCAAAATGGGACACTATCTAACTCTTAATAATAAAAGCAAATCCCATGCCAAATTCTACTAAAGACAGCCAGAGCACACTCTGGAAGTCTAATCTCTTATGTAAAATATTTTTTGCTAAGTGCTTTTCATTATGTTTTGTTGCTGAATAAGTGATTAAATGGGCTGCATTACAAAGACTTGCCATGTGGGCAAATGTAGTCCTGAGTTTGTAGAATCCCTGATCCAAGCATACATTTTTTGGCAAACGGTTTATGCTGTTAAGTCAGGATGTGACTGCATCAGCAAATTCTTCATTTAAGCAAGTGGTTACCCAAGGGCCCTGATTTATTTCCAACTTCAGAGCTTACGCAGC
The DNA here is from genome assembly GCF_047496885.1 of Scyliorhinus torazame. Lineage (NCBI taxonomy): Eukaryota > Metazoa > Chordata > Chondrichthyes > Carcharhiniformes > Scyliorhinidae > Scyliorhinus > Scyliorhinus torazame. The sequence continues at coordinate 203,510,897 of NC_092708.1, read as the reverse complement.
CATTATAGTTCATGGGATTCTGACAATGAGACTCTTTCTTGGTCCTTTTGACTGAATGCATACATTGAGTTTCCTTTGTCAATGCAAACAAGGTTGTTGATATTTTAGGAGTTCCATGCACACAGGAAACAAGCATTTTGTGCCACAAATTGCTGAGCCAAGACTAAGTGATTTACATATGGAATAAATCCTCAACCAAGCAAAAAACCACCTAGGATCACATTCTCAGCTTTTATGAGGGGTCAGTTTTTCTAATATTCATTCATGGTGGGATGCTGGGCCAGCATTTATTGCCCATCCCTTGAGCTGAGTGGCTTGCAGGGCCAATTCAAAGGGGCAGTTAAGATTCAATCACATTTCTGTGGATCTGTAGTCACATCTAGGCCAGCTAGGTGAGGATGGCAGATTTCCTTCCTTAAAGGACATTAGTGAACCAGGTGATTTCATGACACTCATGAGACTTTTACTTCTATTTCCAGCTTTATTGGATTCAGATTTTATTTGGGGGGGTGGGGGGGGGGGGGGGGGGGGGGGGTTTGATTTGAGGAGGTGACCAGGCGTGTAGATAATGGTAATTCAGTTGATGGTCTCGGATTGGAGACTGGTCAAGAAGTTAAGAGCCCATGAGATCCAGGGCAATTTGAGAAACTGGATCTAAAATTGGCTTAGTGGCAGGAGGCAGAGGATGATGGTCGAAGGTTGTTTTTATCACTGGAAACCTGTGTCCAGTGGTGTTTCAGAGGGATCGGTGCTGGGTCCCTTGCTATTTGTAGTGTACATTAATGATCTGGACTTGAATGTTGGAGGTATGATCAGTAAGTTCCAGATTTTGAGCTTCCCTCAAAGGTAAATTCAGGGGGTGTGGTTTACATTGTCACAGTGGTGGGGCAGGGCCTGATAGAGCTGACAAGGCCACTCCACAGAGATCAGGGTGCCCTTTCCCCAATCAGGAGAGAAAATAGACACCCCACTCCCTCCCTCCACCACAAGCATCAGCATCGAGGCTCCTCCTTTAAACAAACATAATGCAAACGCTACCCCCAATGAGGTTCCCCAGAGGGTCCACATTGACATTGCCCTCTGGCAGTGCCAACCTCGCAATGCCAACCTGTGCCGACACTGCCGAGGGATCCCCCCCCCGGGGGAATCACGTTTTCTCAACCCTGTTGTATACCTCGCTGACGTATGAATATTCAGTGAGGGGGGGGGGGGGGGAATTATGTGGTGGGGGGCTCAGTAAGGATTCTAAAATGTATAAAAATGCATTTAAAAGAGGTGCACGTCCCCATTACGTTACCGGTGAGGGGTGTGGAAAATCGGAAAACGTAATCTCGCCAGCGAGAATTGCCTTTTTCGATTCTCTCATGATTTCCCGCCCACATCGCCACTCTCGCTGGCGGCAACGCAGGCTCAAAATCGCCCCACTGTGTATTTAGAATTCATTGACAGAGCTTTTAAAAGTTGTAATCTTTTCGTATTTTCCACATGAGAGGAATTGACAAAAAAAATCAACTGCAAAGATATAGCCACAATGTCACATCGAGAAATGAAACCAGAGCAGGCCAGGCCAGGTGAGAGAAACAGAGTTAATGTTTCAAGTCAATGATCTTTTATCACTCGTAGGTTGTCCAAAAGCTCATTAATGATTTAATGTTAAAAACAAGAGGCTGTACCAATTTCAAAGACTGAATGATTTTGCAGAGTGTTTAGAAGTAATTATGGAACAGAGTTTGCTGTTCATATACCCAACAAAGTTATCAAAAGCTACCATAAAACTATAGCATCAATGCGTTCCAGCCATAGAAAATTGCAATTGAAAATTTACCACAGAAAAAAAAGTTTAATTTTGTCTCAACTTTAACATTACCTATGGCAAGTTGTCTATTCCCCCCCCCCCCCCCCCCCCCCAGTTGAAGCCCACTCCTTGATATCTGTGGCTTTGAAGGGTTTGGTTGTGATCACAAATGGAGATAACATTGAACGAGAAACTGGTATCAAAAAATTCAGCATTGAACATGCTCCCAAACATTTGTTTCTTTAGTGTACAGTTTAATTACATTTACCTCTTCATTAAAGCTCTACTGTGAGAGGCTCCATTAATCAGCATTACGTCAAACTACAAGAATTATGGTTGACATTATTTTGGCTTCTCTTCATTATAGAACCAAGTAAAAGCAAAGGAAAATAGTAACCAAAAAAAGAAAAGGTTAGTGCAACCTAACTGGCATGTTTCGATATCCACCACCTATTGATTCAATTAGTCCAATTCTCCTTAAAATACTTCAACTGAGTCCATGGCTACTGCACAAGGGCAACATGCCAGCTCTATGTGTCAATGACTCCCAAGTGTGAAGATGTTACTCCTTAAAATATGTTTAACCATGGGCTTCTTCAATTTATCATCTCTTTCAGATTTAAAACACAAAATACCTCTCCACATATACTTTATCAATTTGTTTCATTACTCTAAAAACTTGACTCATACCATCTCTTGTTATTATCTCCATTGAGAAAGCACGTGTTCCTTGAAACCTTTCTTTACAAATCAAAATCATGAAGACACCATCGCCTTCTCAAGTGCAATAAAAATGCAAAGGAAATAGGAAGAATGGCCATGTCACAAGAATGAATTATTTTAAAAGAAATGAAATCCTCTGTGTTTTTGCTCTGAGTCCATCCCACAATTCTTTTCTTGATGGTGGGTATTTTTAAACACATTTAGAGGCTGAAAAATTTCTCCCACACTTACAGATAACATTTCTATCACATAATATCGGAGGGGGCTACGGAGCAACACAAGTGTGCATTCAGCTGCGTAACACACAAATGGGTGACATGGTAGCACAGTGGTTAGCACTGCTGCTTCACAGCGCCAGGGACCCGGGTTCGATTCCCGGTTTGGGTCACTGTCTGTGCGGAGTCTGCACGTTCTCCCCGTGTCTGCTTGTGTTTCCTCCAGGAGTTCCGGTTTCCTCCCACAAGTCCCGAAAGACGTGCTTGTTAGGTGATTTGGACATTCCGAATTCTCCCTCAATGTACCCGAACAGTTGCCGATGACATGGGGATTTTCACAGTAACTTCATTGCAGTGTAAATGTAAGCCTAACTGTGACACTAACAAAGATTATGATTATTATTACATTTTCAGTTTCCTTCATCTCTGTCCTTCCTCTTTCTCCTCGAAACAAATGGGGAAATCAAAAACTACGGACCATAAGTAGCTACTAATGAATCAAACAAGCTATTCAGAAGAAACTTTTTCTGCAGAAACTTGCTACCACACATTGCAGTTAGGGTTGTCAATTGTGGCTTGAAGCATTCTTGGAGATTTGACCATACAACATTTAACCACATAGCATTCTATTATGCATCACCATTCATGTGATGCTTAATCACAATATTTGATCATGTGGCGTCTACCCGTGCTGCATTCTGTTTCAGTTTCTTCATATCAGCAATCTATGATTGAACTATCTATCAGGGTTCACAGTGAGCTGAGAAATCTAAGGCGGAATTGTGAGAAGTTTGACGTAGATTCAAAATCCAGAGAGAATCAAAAAACGTGATTCTCTCTGGCATGATTGGCTTTTGGAATCTCCCCCCCAGTGGGGGAAGTGCAAGCCTGGAAACCTTATTTTAATACATTAGCATGTCATTAGCGAGCATTCTCTCCAGACCTTCACCCCTCACAGAATATTCACCAGGCACTGGCATGACTTCACACCTGCGCCATTTACAACAGGTCGACATAAATGTGGGCCTGGTGGCTTCACCTCCGAAAGGGATATTGGAGGTGAGTGCTCAGGCAGCTATGATTCCCCAGGATCTTCACTGCTCAGGGTGCACGGGAGAAGATGTGGGGGACACAGATAAGTTCAACTCGGGGCCCGGGGCTGGGGGTCAGTCACACATTCTTGAGAGGGTACCTTCCATTCCCTTGCTTTAAGGGGGTCTGGAGCCTGGCATGCAGGCTTTGCTTCCTGTGTCCTCCTTTCTGAGGTTGTGGTCAAATCATCATTGAGAGGGTGCCTGTCCTTACTGGGAGCTGGAAAGTGGGTAGCAAGAAGTGAAAATGGAGGGTCAGCACTGGGGGTGACTGTGAGGTAACTGGTTGGGTCCCATGAGAAGCCAGGCTGCAAGGGCAGAGTGGGCACCTTAGGAATGGCTTACATTCCTGCCTCATGAGTGATGAAGACCCTCTCATTTGAGGATGCACAACTGAACTGTGTATAGAACTCCCACCCTGAGGCAGTACTCTGAGGACCAGGGAGTTAAATTCTATTGAATATCAATTACACTTGTCTAGGAAGATTGTCTCTCAGGAATAAATGTGTAGGGCTGTGAAATGGGAGAATCGGGGAACCTTCTAGATGTGTGTTTGCAATGCCCATTGCAGGCTTTACTCTGATCAGCAGGGCCTCGTCTGACATAAGAGGCATTCAATTGATTGGAATGCAATTTCACCCTTCATTGGCAACTCAACAATATCATTGAGATGCACAAAGCTAAAGAGAATTGCCACTGATTTGAGTCCAAAGCATTAAACTCCAATGAACAACCAAGAGTTTACACAGGATACACTGATGTGACCCCCAAAGCAAGGCTAGGTCTATCATCACTCACCCCGTTACATGTCATGATGGGGTGGGGGTTGCTTTGAGGTGCCCCATAAGGATGCAGATGTGGGTCCCATGCATTCACTCAATAGCCCTGTCACCTAATGCAAGGAGTGCGGGGGATTGGGGAATGACTATGAGAAATCCGCCAGTGAGATTCTCGAGTGTCCACATGCATACTCCTGATGGACTTGAGGGGGACAGAAGTGGGGATATGCAAGCGTTAGTGGGGATATGCAAGCGAGAGGGGGAGGCTTAGTGGAGAGGCACTCAATAAGGGGAAAGCGTATGGTGGAAATTCCAGAGGAATGGAGAGCTGAGGGGCAGGTACTTCTCAGGAATACTCATTGCTCACTTTGGTTTCCTTCTCCTTACAGTGCATGATTCTAGAGAATCATGGAACCTGGTGAGTTGGCATTTCTACTCATAGCAATAGAGCAGTAGCAAAGACAGAGAAGTGCCTTTGCACGCAACCAGGACCAGTGCCCTGCTGAGAGGGGGAGCACGGGTCCTTAGCTATACAAGGAGCAGCACCACAGAAGAAACAGCCCCGTTTGAGACGGTACCACTATCTACTGGCCTTCACTTTCACTCGCTGCCCCTACTTTATTATGGTCCTCCTCTCCCAACTCAAGGGCTCTTTCCTCAAGTGGGGTCCGGTAACAGAGCTCTTGCATGACACCGGGTGGCTGTGCCCTCTCATGCCGGTTGTACTCGACTGATGAGGAGAGTGTCGGCAGGGGTCCTGCCAGTTCAGCTGGTTGAGGAGTGACATGCGTGGGACTGGAATGGGAGCAGTATGCGGAGAGCAGAGTTAAGACTGGGGAGCAGTATGGCGGGTGGGGGAGGAAGGGAGTGGGAGAAGAGGGCATCGTCCCCTGTGTGGTGGCTGGCTGAGAGATCACCCTGGAGGAGCGAGTGATAGATGAGAAGGTGCAGTGACAGACAGTAGGGCAGACCTAGCCTGGCCTCATGAAGACGGCCATTAAGTGACTTCCTGCACTGCTGCCCTGTCCTCTTCTGGAGAGTGCTGGTACTCACCAAGGCAGCCTCCCAGGACGGGGTGGAACTCTGCTGCTGGGCCGCCTCCTGGATTGAGAGTACAGGATTTCCCAGCTCTGCTGCACACCATCCAGGAATCTGGTCAGGGCTCCTTCCGTGAAACCCCGTGCTGGCTTTTGTGCTGCCATCGCCTCTCATGGATCTGGTGGGGAAACGTTTATATGGAGCTCACCACTGATTGCAGTGATTAGACTTCCCCGAGGAGAGCAAATCAGCAGAAGGGCGCCAAGAGTGCAGCGTGACGCTCGTGGAAGAAAAACCTTTCTTTAATAGGTGTAAGATTCCATGAGAAATCTCGCCAACTCTGTTTTTCTTACTGGGACTGACACGTTGCTATTTTTTGGTAAGATTCTGGCCCATATTTTTTCAAAGTGACCGGCTCAGACTGAAAACAGGCATACAGCTCTCCAGTTGCACAGCCCAGTTTTCGCTCTAGATCTTGAGACTCTTTCAAGAAAAAAAAATGAGTGGGCGTGGTTCACGCTGTCACTCTGGAAGGGCGGAGCCTGATAGAGCTGGCACCTGGCTCCACAGAGATGAGGAGTGAACATCAACTTCCTCCCCCGCTCCTCCACCACCACAACGGAAATACCGCTGGCATTCCGCAGTTCACTGTCCGCTCTGCCCCGCCACCTCACCATCGGGCTCCCACTAGGGAACCCCCCCGACACTGCTCCCCTGGCACAGGTTGGAGTGCCAACCTGGCAGAACAAATCTGTGCCAGAGAGCAGTGCCACATGTCTCTCTGCCCTCGCGGGATATACTTACCTTTGAGCCCGGAGGGATCCCCGCGACAACTTCTAATTTTTAAAACACTGCTGTAAATCTCACCATATTTTGTGAGGAGGGGGCCCGTCAATAATATTATAATTTATGAGCATGGGCAGCACAGTGGTGCTGTGGTGGCACTGGGACTACGGAGCTGAGGACCCGGGTTCGAATCCCGACCCTAGGTCACTGGCCGCTTGGAGTTTGCACATTCTCCCCGTGAGTACGTGGGTTTCACCCCCACAACTTAAAGATGTGCAGGTTAGGTGGATTGGCCACGCTAAATTGCCCCTTAATTGGAAAAAAAATAATTGGGTACTCTAAATTTTTTTAAAAATAACTTACGAGCAGAATGGTGTCGCAGTGGTTAGCACTGCTGCCTCATGACGCCGAGTGCCTGGGTTAGATCCCGGCCCCGGGTCACTGTCTGTGCGGACTTTGCACATTCTTTCCGTGTCTGTGTGGATATCAACCCCACAACCCAAAAAGATGTGCAAGGTATGTGGATTGGCCACACTAAATCGCCCTTAATTGGGAAAAAGAGAATTGGGAACTCTTAATTCATATTAAAAAAATAGAATTTATTATAATCTACTTAATTGAGGTTCCCGTCATTTGTGGGTGAATCTATAAACATAGCTGTTAGGATCAATGGAGGGTATTTCAGATGCATTCAAGCATGAAGGGAAAAATAAATAATTTTGAGCACAGGCTTGCCTAAGATCAACATGTCAAGAGTCATCTTCAGTTTACCTAGGGTTGCAAGGGGAACTCGAGAAACGGGATCTCCAATCTGGGGGGAGGATCCCGGGGTCAATCCCTTTACCCACAGCCCCAGCCCACCCAACCCTTAGGTCCTGTGGGGGGGCCCCCCTTGGCAGCCTGGCAATGGCAGAGGGACATATTTAGTAAATGCCGATTCCCTTGATCCTCCTTGGGATTCAGCACTCCAGACTAGGGTGTCACTTCAGAGTGTCAGTGCCAGGGGGCAGTGCACCACTGGCAATGCCGGGGAGCAGGGCCTGAAGGAGTGGGTGGCTGAGGGGGAGCCTGGCTGTGGAGGGGGGGGCTGACTGAGGAGTGGTGGCAGGGGGGCTGGCTGAAGGGGGAGGTCTGGAAGGTCGGTGGGTGGTTTTGTTAGCCCATTCTGATAAACTCTTGCCAAAAGTGGGAGGTTTGGGAAACTGAGGAATAGCTGAAGTGGATAACACAGATGCATTTACTACATAAGATGGCATTCGTTTATGTTGTACTTCAAAGAGTTGGTCACCGTTAGTTGCTCGAGGTCGGCCTGGGGGGTTTGGGTGGGCAGACGGAAGTGGGGAGGGAGTTAGGGGGCTTGGTTCTTTTGGGTTTTTTTCTATGGGAGGAAGGGGTTTGTGACTGGGGTGGTGCGTTATTTTGGTGTTATATATAAAATGTAAACTGTCTGAATAATTTTTTTAAAAACTGATACATTTAAGAACTTGAGGGAGAAAGGAATAGAAGAACATGTTCATACAGCAGGAGGAGTTTTGTTTGCAGCATAAACATCAGCAGAGACCGAATGGGCTGTTTCTCTACTTACTGTCATTTCAACGCAAGATAGCTTTCCACTCCAGGAGCTGAAGCAGGTAGCCAATGACAGTCTGTAACAAACCACATGTGGGGTAACTCCTTGGAGTCGATCAGCACGCAACTCTGACACTTTGCCAAAGGTCGAGGATTCACACGGTGTGGATTATCACAAGTTGCATGATCCTGCATTCCCTGACTCCATCATGCAGGAGTGGTGACCTTCTCTGCACTTAATTACTAATGTTTCATAAAAAATTGTGCCGGTCGTCATATCCATGAATGAGCAACAGAACTTGGTTTGAAGACTTGACTTCCTATAAAGAATACAGCACGGAAGTCTCTCACTTAATTTTGTTGGTTTTAGTAATATGTAGCAGGGTAAAATTGTAATGCCACACAAAGTAAATTGCAACAGGCATGAGAGAACAGTAACCCATGAATTGTATCAGCTGAGTTCATGCAAGCTATCCAGATCACTGATCAGACGTCAACATGAGAAACCATTTCTTGTGGTGCGAAGGAAACAACACAATTTCAGAGGGAGGGGAAATGACTTTTGCGTGTATACCTTCTTCCCAATAGAGAGGGGTATGAGAGGAGGATGAGATAGGTAAAACTTGCATGCAAAAATGCGCAGCACAGGGTAAGAGAGCTATAAAGATAGGCATAAGAAAAAAGGTAATCAGAGAACAAGTGCAGAGGCGGAGAGTAAGAAATACACAATGCAAATGAACCAAACAAAATACATTGAGGCAAAAGCAAATATACTGAAAGAGAGAGAAAATTATCAAAGAAATATCAAGAAACACATAGAAAATAGGCTTCGTAGCCCCACATAGAGCAAAAGTGACATTCAGACACAGCCCTGACTGTCACATCAAGAAAATTAAAAAGCAGGTACTGTTGGCAAAGAAATACTCGCACTTCAACACATTTGGATGGAAGCTGTTTTTAGCTCCAAACACAAAGCTCAAACAACAAACATTTTCCCTGGGTTACTCTCTACCCAAGACCCTGCAATTACTTCTCAAATGAAGCCAACCTTTTGGAGACCCCGTGCAGGAAGAACAACAAATAAATAAAGCACACAAAATAATCCCAGTCCATCAGCCTCTCTCTTCTGTTCTCTGATGTGCTCATTAAAGGGTGTAAGAAGAGCATGGGTACAGCTGTAGCTATTTAACTGCAAGAGATACAACCAAAGGAAATGATGGCAGTTCAGAGAGTTGGTGGGATGTAAAAAAGATTAACATGTTTGAACTACTTTTGTCTGTTGGGCTGGGTAATGATTTGGGGCCTGGTTCGGCACCGGAGATTTTATTTATCTTTCCATGTCTCCATGTGTTTATTTATAACTTGCAGTGTCTCTCTTGAGAGAATGCGTTAACGGACAGATCCGTTAATTAGCTGCAGCAAACGCCCCCACCTCCAGAGACCGAAAGAAGATAAAATGAACAGGAAACGTTTGGACGACTAACTGATCACAAACACTTTCTGCCTTTTTGCCTCGTAATAAAATAATGATAAAACTTGTAATCATCAAGTGCATGTGGTTTCTTTTTCCAAGGTTTTAGGCATGTTGTGCTCATCCAGATAATGGGTGGAAGTACAGTGAAGTGAACTAATCTCACATTTGGGTTCAGTGACTTGCATTATACCTTAAACAAAGCTTGGTGTTGGGCGTAAACTTCTCAAACCCTTTTTCAGTTTTAGTTTCCACTCTAACACACTGGACTCCAGCAAAAAAACTGGTGATTTAATCACTGCCACCATTTAAAGGTGCTTTTTTCTTTTTCCCGGGGCACTTGAGTGACACCCCACCCCAATGCATTTCATCTCAGACCTTAAATCTCATGGGCAGCATGGTAGCACAAGTGGATAGCACTGTGGCTTCACAGCGCCAGGGTCCCAGGTTTGATTCCCCGCTGGGTCACTGTCTGTGCGGAGTCTCCAGGTTCTCCCCGTGTCTGCGTGGGTTTCCTCCAGGTGCTCTGGTTTTCTCCCACAGTCCAAAGAAGTGCAGATTAGGTGGATTGGCCATGATAAATTGCCCATGGTGTCCAAAAAGGTTAGGAGGGATTATTGGGTTACGGGGATAGGGTAGAAGTGAGGGCTTAAGTGGGATGGTGCAGAATTGATGGGATGAATGGCCTCCTTCTGCACTGTATATTCAATGTTCATGCGAGAGATGACCATTATGCATTTAGTCTTTGATGGATATAAAGGTGCCGAAGCCTCAATGAAGGTGAAAGGTCAATGCGCCAACCATCTCGGATGCAAAGGTAGTCCCTATTGTTTGAAAACATACTGGGATTTTGTGCTGTCTCTATTTCCTATTAGCCACCTTAGAGAAATAGATGCAAAACATACATGATAACTTAATTTCTTTGTGTTAGTGAGATTGACTTTACTGGACAAAATGCATTTCATACTCGTAACTTAAATTACTAGCTGGAAAATGTCATATCCGTACAGTTTTGTAACAGAGGAGGAGGCTATTCAGCCCATCAAGCTTGTGCCGGCGTGTTGAAAAATCTCTTTTCCTAAAACCCTGCATTATTTTTCTTAAGTATATATTCAATTGCCCTTCGCAAGTTAGTACTGAATCTACGGCTGAGATTAAAGTTAGTCCAGGCTGGAAATCTCACCGAGGATGGTGAGGGCCAGGAAGGAATGTTGTTTCCGATGGGCCTGGGGAGCCCATAAAATAGGTCCGCCTCGCAACCCACCCCACCCCCCCAAACCTTGCCTGACATCAGTCTGCGCAGCTAAGGTTACCAGTCTTCCCACATGGCATAGGCCTCACTACTCGCCATTGCCCCACACAGTACCCCCACCCCCTGCCCCATCATGAGGACGTAGCACGTTGTGGATTCCTTAAGTCACCGACATCAAGAGCTCTTTCAAAACTATCCGCAATATTTCCCTCAAAGATGAGTGGGTCGATGCGGCAAAGTTCTTGTGCCATACTGCCAACTCTTGACGCCATCCAGAATGTTGTGAGTTCCGTAAATCACCACTAAAGATAATTTATTGCTCGGCTCAACAGCTACATACAGTACTTTTAAAAAATATATATATTTATTAAAGTTTTTTAACACAATTTTTCTCCCTTACAAATAACACCCCCCCCCTCCCCTTGTAACAAAAAAAAACGAGAAATCGCGCAGAGCAAGATATATACATGGCAAAATGATATATTTACACAGCTGTGTACACTGGCCCTCACCCGTACGTGCCAGTTCCCTCACCCCTTCATGTTAACTCTTGCTCATCCACCCTCCCAGGCAGGCTACATACAGTACTTGAGCTCTGCCTGCCACGTGACCTCTTATGTAGCCACGTACTCACGTGACCACTCGATCTACAGGCAGGTTGAGGCCCTTAAGTTATCATTTGGGGCACTTGGGAAAGGTATTTGCGGACACCTGATGTACACATAAACATGACGTTAATCATATTATAACAGATAAGAGTCGACTATGTAATGAACAAGAAAAAAGTAAAGAACTTGCATTTATGTAGAGAATTAATTTTTAAAGTGTGCCAACTGAAGAGCCTTGGGATGTTTTTCTATGCTACCTGAATGAGAACATCTCTGGGCAAGTCACCAATTCAAGAGGAGAGAAGAGGAAGAATAATCTGTAATCACAATACATTTAAAATAAAATACACCACAGAAATTGAATCAGCATCTTAAGTAAGGCCAAAAGAGACCCTCCAGGAAACCATACAAACTCGAGCAACAGAAAACAGCTCAACAAGGTCACGGCAATCATTATAGTGCAGATAATGTGCCAATGCATCTGGAAGAATCACTATTGATATAATAATGGGCACTTTAACCTGCTTTCAACTGGAAGATAATGAATATGAGTAACCTTTGTCCAGTGGTGACAAGATCTCAATACGACCACATTGTAAAGCAATGGCAAAATTCTTTAATTATCAAAGTTATTTACTTTTACTGCAGTAGTTTATTTACCGATCAGGCTTTGACTGAATCCAGATTGCAAAGCGGCTCTCGCACTAAGTTGTTAGGGGATGTAAAAATGTACTGGATCAATAATTGTAAGACAGATCCTGTGGCTTTCATGAAAACATCATCATTTCAAGTGTGGTGATTAAATGATGCGGCTCCCTCTCTACACTTCTAAACAGGTTCGATTGGCTGGCAACTACCTGACTGCATTTTCCGAATATAAATATCAACATATATATTCTTTTCTGCTGCTCACTCCTTCCTCAACCTCCACGCACCCTCCCCACCCCAGGCGCTCACCATTTACCTAGCTGTAAAAATGAGTTCCTGTCTGGTTCTGGGGAAAGAGCAGGGGAGGGTGGGAACTAATCTGTTACCTCTTTCATGGGCTGAAGAGCCACCTTCTGCACTGTACATTATGATGAATCTTGAGCGATCCTCTGGTGAAAGTAATCCCAGTCTCTCTTCTAGTGTTACTCCCACCTTTGCTATTTCATCCCCTTATCCGCAACGGTAACTCAGTCACCATCAGAATGCCGTTGTCTGGGGCAAGGGTAGGTGGAGGTTGGTCAGGTTCAGGTTCCAGATGGTGGGACTTTGGGCAATGATCCCCACACAGTTTGTATTTCCAAACACATGTTAAAACTAAAAAAGAGGACCTTTGAAGGCCAGTAGCGGCAGCGATTTTCTTCTTCCCCCAGTTGGTTTGATCAGAATATCTCAACCTGAGAGATTATTATTTACTCTGAGTTCAGGCTATTACTTACATGCAATCTTAATTAACTTTAATGCATGATAAACAGATGCTGTCTTTTTTTCAAATAAAGATCAAGGGGAAAATTGATCACATCAAGGGAACTCGAGCACTAAAAAGAAATTGATTCAGTCTCCTTATAGAAGCCACCTCCCCCCCCGCAACCCCCCCAGAAAATGGAAGACATACGTGGTCTTAAAAGTAGGCCCTGACATTCAACTCATCATGGCCGCATCCATTTCATTCAATTGCTGTGGGAAACAGCACAGGACACACGTCAAGAAACAGAGCTTCTTCCATAAGGGAAACAAAAAATAAAATGGCATATTTAAGGAATTAGAGCTGACAGCCATATTATCTTTGAACTCCAGGTGCAGTTGCTATCGCATAGTCATTACTTCCTCATTTCAACACTGGGGAGACTGAGGGATCATTTTATTCATAATTCACCAGAAAATGTTCGCTTTGCACATCGCTTTTTTCTTCACTATTCTTCCAGGCAAAGCTGAACACTATTCGGTTCTGATGGAACGTCATCATTAATTTTTGTTTTTTTCTCCACAGGTGCTGACTGACCTGCCAGAAATTTCCAACATTTTCTCCGATTTCAGAATTCTAGCATCTGCAATATTTTGCATTTGTAGACAGCTTCCAAGCTTGATTTCTTGCACAAATTTCAGTTAAATGTCAAACCCCATAGCCAGTCCATCATCGAGATGCCGACTGTCCAACATTGTTCGTCTCTATTACTAGCTCTCTGCTGCCATGGCCAAAATTCTCATCCACAGTGTCATTAACCCGTGACTTGATTCCTCCAACACTCTCCTTGTTGGCATCCCAAGCTCTGCTTTTCTGAATGCTCACATTTTATCAAGCATTCTTACCAACCCTGTCCCCACCAACTTCCAGAAGCTCCTCAAACCACAAGTATTTCAACATTACGATCCCCATCCTCCTTTATGGATTCTGCCAATGTTTAATACCTCCTTAACTTGGCACTCTTCTCCATCATTATTCCTCTCTGAAACTTCTGCTCTTCCAACAGTTTATTCTGTAATGTGTTGGGTGTTCTGGATCACATACAGGTCACCAACTCTTGAAGTAGTGCAACACTATTTTATTAAAAGGTTAACTTTTTAAACATACTTGAACTGTGGGTAAATACGATACTAGCTTTGACTAAAGACCTTTGCCTTGTCCTAACCAGTTGATGCACTCAGCACATGGTGAATGTCTGTGTTGCAGGCTGCGAGCTCTGTGCTCCTAGCTAGCTGCTACTCGAAAGAGCGGGAACTCTGATGACCCCTGTCTTTATAGTGCGTGTGCTCTCACTGGTGATTGGCTGCGGTGATGTGTATGTTGATTGGTCCCACTGTGTGTTCAACAGTGTGTGTCTGCACCATGATATACTGGTGTATATTATGACATCCCCCCTTTTATATTAAAAAATGTGTCTGTGTGACAATAAATAGTGTGTGGTGAATGTTCCTGACTACGTGTGTGCGAAATATTTACAGGACTATGTACATAAAACTAAGCTATTTACATGGGAACGTGCCTGGTGCAGAAAAAAGTGTGTCACGCAAATCATGAGATGAACACTATATACAAACCACTTGAACGATTAAACGGAGAAACAGAACAGACCAGAGAGTCCATTAGTGCACAAAGTTCACAAATTAAGTCTCTGAGGTGAGCGACGAATTCTGGTTGACCGCCTCAAGGGTGGGTCAGGAGCCACTGGCTGAGGAGCGGGCTGGACTGCGTCAGAGTGAGGAGGATGCAGAGTAACCGGAATCTCCGCATAGTCCAGGTCAGGGACAACAGGTGGGCATGGCACTGGCGGAGGATCACGTATCGAGCGCGGAACGAGACGAAGGGCACGTCGATTGCGGCGCAGAATGGAACCATCCGGTAGACGAACCAGGAACGAGCGGGGAGCCACCTGCCGAAGAACCACAGCAGTTGCAGACCAGCCACCATCCGGAAGATGGATGCGGACTTTGTCTTCTGGAGCCAAAGCAGGGAGATCAGCTGCACGGGAGTCAGGAGCCGCCTTGTGCTGTGCAAGAGACAGTTGCATTCGTTGAAGGACCGGAACGTGGTCGAGGTCTGGGACGTGAATGGACAGCACTGTCGTCCTCAGGGTGCGACCCATGAGCAGCTGGGCTGGCGACAGGCCAGTGGACAGTGGGGCCAAGCGATAGGCCAGCAGGGTGAGGTAGAAGTTGGATCCCGCATCGGCAGCCTTGCAGAGGAGCCGTTTGGTTATGTGGACGCCCTTCTCCGCTTTGCCATTGGATTGGGGGTACAGGGGACTGGATGTCACATGCACAGAGCTGTACCTCCTGGCAAAGTTGGACCATTCCCGGCTTGCGAAGCAGGGGCCATTGAGTGGGATGCCGTGACGAGCAAAGGTGTCCTTACAGGCACGGACGACTGCAGACGATGTGATGTCGTGCAAACATACCACCTCCGGGTTGTTTGAAAAATAGTCTACAATCAGAACATAGTCTCTGCCCAGCGCGTGGAACAGGTTGATGCTGACCTTGGACCAAGGGGATGTGACCAACTCATGGGGCTGTAGGGTCTCATGTGGTTGGGCTGGCTGGAACCGCTGACAGGTGGGGCAGTTGAGCACTGTGTTGGCGATGTAGTCATTGATGCCGGGCCAGTACACTGCCTCTCGGGCCCATCGGCGGCACTTTTCCATGCCAAGATGGCCCTCGTGTAGCTGTTCCAAGACAAGCTGGCGCATGCTGTGCGGGATAACAATGCGGTCCATCTTCAGGAGGACACCATCGACTACCGCCAGATCGTCTCTGATGTTGTAGAACTGCGGGCATTGGCCCTTAAGCCACCCGTCTGTTAGGTGGCGCATGACACGCTGTAGCAAAGGGTCAGTCGCAGTCTCGCGGTGAATTTGGACGAGGCGTTCATCCGTGGCCCATAGATTGAAGGCCACGAAGGCCACATGGGCGTCAACCTGGCAGACGAATCCCGCTGGGTCTCACAGGGTGTTGACTGCCCTGGACAGAGCGTCAGCTATGATCAGCTCTTTGCCCGGGGTGTATACGAGCTGGAAGTCGCATCGCCGGAGTTTGAGCAGAATGCGCTGGAGGCGAGGCGTCATGTCGTTCAAGTCTTTTTGTATTATATTGACCAGCGGGCGATGGTCGGTCTCGACGGTGAATTAGGGAAGGCCGTACACATAATCATGAAACTTGATGACACCGGTCAAAAGGCCCAGGCACTCCTTTTCTATCTGTGCGTAGCGTTGTTCCGTAGGGGTCATGGCGCGTGACGCATATGCAACAGGGGCTCATGATGAGGCCTCATCGCGTTGCAAGAGCACTGCCCCAATGCCAGATTGGCTGGCATCGGTCAAAATTTTTGTCTCTTTCGCTGGATCAAAAAAGGCCAATACTGGGGCCGTGGTAAGTTTGGTTTTAAGTTCTCTCCATTCGTGCTCATGGGCAGGAAGCCATTGGAAGTCTGTCGACTTCCTGACTAGGTTCCTGAGAGCTGTGGTATGAGAGGCGAGGTTAGGGATGGACTTCCCTAGGAAGTTGACCATGCCCAGAAATCGGAGGACCGCCTTCTTGTCCTCTGGCTTTTTCATGGCTGTGATGGCAGCCACCTTGTCCGCATCCGGCCGCACACCCAACTGGGAGATGTGGTCCCCTAGGAACTTGAGTTCTGCCTGGCCGAAGGAGCATTTGGCTCTGTTGAGGCGTAGGCCCTGCTCCTGTATGCGTTTGAACACGCGCTGGAGGCGACTAATATGCTCCTGCGGGGTGGTGGACCAAATGATTATGCCGTCGACCTAGACGCAAACACCTTCAATGCCTTCCAGAATTTGTTCCATGATCCTGTGGAACACTTCTGATGCCGATATGATCCCAAACGGCATCCTGTTGTAACAATATCTGCCAAAAGGAGTGTTAAAGGTACACAGTTTCCTGCTGGATCTGTCTAGTTGAATTTGCCCGAATCCTTTCGAGGGGTCAAGTTTGGTGAAGAGCTTGGCGCGAGCCATCTCGCATGTGATCTCTTCGCGCTTGGGTAATGCTCCCTCATTATGTTGCGATTCAGATAATTTGGATCAATGCAGATTCTGAGCTCGCCGGAAAGCTTTTTTACGCACACCATGGAACTGACCCAATCGGTTGGTTCCGTAACTATGGAGATCACTCCTTGGCCTTGGAGGTCCTGCACCTGCTGCTTGAGGTGGTCCTTGAGGGGTGCTGGGACTCTGCGAGGTGCATGCACCACAGGCGTGGCGTCCTTTTTGAGTAGGATCTTGTAAGTATATGGGAGCGTGCCCATGCCTTCGAAGACGTCGCGGTGCTGGTCGATAATGGCGTTGAGTTGCGCCTGGAAGTCAGCATCCTGGAAGGCAGACGTGTCACCAGGAGTGAGAGTGAACTCTTTGAACGAGGTTTAGCAGCTTGCACGCCTGTGCGCCAAGCAGAGAGTCCTTCGAGGAGCCCACGATCACGAAAGGAAGGATGGCTTTTCGTGACTTGTGCGTCACTTCGAGTTGGCATGAGCCGTTAGCAGGAATGATGTTGCCATTGTCGTCAAATAGCTGGCAGGCCGATGGAAGAATGGTTGGTTTGATACGAAGGCTTTGGAAAGCAGAGAAAGCCATGAGATTGGCGGAGGAACCAGTGTCCAGGCGGAATTGTATTTGGGACCGGTTGATCGTCAGGTTAGCACACCACTCATCGTCTGGATCGATGATGTATACCGACAGCGGCTGGTGTCTTTGCTTCGGGGACAGCCTGTTTTCCGTTCCGACACCGACTCGAAAAGGCGTCTTCGGGTCCTCGGTGGTACTGCTGTGTGGGAGGTCAGAATTGGACTCGGTGACCGTGGGTTGAATTGCCCGTACATTCCTGCGAGGCTGGCTGAAGTGATATGAATTGGAAGGCTGAGCTGCTCGACAGCAGGCAGCATAGTGGCCAAGTCTTCCACATCGTAGGCATTGTCGAGGTTTTGCGGGGCATTGCCGCTATAAATGGGCGGAGCCACAGTTGCCGCACCTTTGTGACGTCAGCACATTCGCTGCGCCACCGCGCATGCGTGGTGCGCACCTGCGCATTACGTTCCTCAACGTCGCCGTTCCCTCGTTTGGTGCATACAAGCGCGAGAGTCCGCGAAAAGCCCGCAAAATGGCTGCCCTCATCCAGGCTGAGGCCCTGGAGGTGCTCAATCACTTGGACCCGTTCCGCCTCGTGGGGACCTTGCCGCGCCGTTTCAGCCGCTTGTATATGGGAGTACCGACTGGTGGCATTTTCATGTAGGACACAGGTCTCGATGGCGGTCGCTAGGGTGAGTTGCTTTACTTTGAGGAGCTGCTGACGTAGGGGGTCCGACTGAACACTGAAAACGATCTGATCGCGTATCTTGGAGTCGGAGGTGGGCCCGTAGCTGCAAGATTGCGCAAGGATGCGGAGGTGCGTTAGAAAGGATTGGAAAGGTTTGTCCTTACCCTGCAAACGCTGCTGGAATACGTAGCGTTCAAAACTTTCATTCACCTCTACGCTGCAGTGAGTGTCAAATTTGAGGAGAACCGTCTTGAACTTCGTCTTGTCTTCGTCATCTGCAAAGGTGAGAGGGTTGAAAATGTGGATGGCATGGTCCCCGGCCGTGGAGAGGAGAAGAACAATCTTTCTGGTGCCCTCCCTGTCGGTGGCTTCGAGGAAGTGCTGGGATCGCTGTTTGAAAATCTTCCAGTTGGCCCCGAGGTTGCCGGCGATGTGGAGCAGCGGCGGCGGGCTGATGTTGTCCATGTTGCAGAATGACGGAATGCTGGCGGAAGGCAGATCACTTGCAGGTAGGTCTAAGAAGTGCTAGTATGCAACCACTCCTGGTATCATAATGTGTTGGGTGTTCTGGATCACATACAGGTCACCAACACTTGAAGTGATGTAACACTATTTTATTAAAAGGTTAACTTTTTAAACATACTTGAACTGTGGGTAAATACGATACTAGCTTTAACTAAAGACTTTTGCCTTGTCCTAACCAGTTGATGCACTCATCACATGGTGAATGTCTGTGTTGCAGGTTGTGAGCTCTGTGCTCCTAGCTAGCTGCTACTCGAATGAGCGGGAACTCTGATGCCCCCTGTCTTTATAGTGCGTGTACTCTGGTGATTGGCTGCGGTGCTGTGTATGTTGATTGGTCCCACTGTGTGTCCATCAGTGTGTGTCTGCACCATGATATACTGGTGTATATTATGACATTCTGTATCCCTGCTTTTCCTTTCACTACATGTTTGTAATCCATAGAACCCCTACAATACAGAAGGAGGCTATTCAGCCCATCGAGTCTGCACCGACCCTCTGAAACAGCACTCTACCTCGGCCCACTCCCCACACTATCCCCATAATCCCATCTAACTGTTGGACACTAAGGAGCAATTTAGCATGGCCAATCCACCTAACCTATCCATCTTTGAACTGTGGGAGGAAACTGGAGCACCTGGAGGAAACCCACGCAGACACAGGGAGAACATGCAGACACCACACAGACAGTCAACCAAGGCCAGAATTGATCCAGGGTCCCTTGCGCTGTGAGGCAGCAGTGCTAACAATCCACCTTGCCTACTCTCTCCTCATTTTAAAAAGTCTCCTCAAAATCTGATTGACTGTGCTTTTTTTGCCATCTCCTCAAAATTCTGCACTTTCCCTGCTCAGTTTCCTGATCTGATGTATCATCTTGGGACGTTATGATAACATACATTAACAGAGTGCTTGTAACATTTTTTTAAAAGCCTCAAGACAGTTCACGATGGAGATCAGATGGAGGAATCATTGGCAAGTCATGGGAGAACAAATTCAAAAGGGCAACCAAAAACCTGGCCACAAAGATGGGTTTTGACAGGTTTTGTCAACAGAAAGAATAGAAAAAGTGGAAGGGCTCAGGAAAGAAGCACCACATGGTAGTTCCAGGGTAATTGAAAAGTATCCTATGAAATGAAATATTTTATGTAGGTTTCTGATTTGGAACCTACTGCACTACCTGACAAAAACACAAAGCAAACACCCCCCCAATGCATAACAATCTTCTCATGGGCATAATAAACGAGTGCCTGATAAACTTGGTTCAATCACGAAATAATCCCAGTTTTTCATCATACTACAACACAGGGGTTCAACTTCAGAGGAATAGAATTGAAATGCAGAGAGATTATGTCAAATTCAAATATAAAAACTTGGTAAGACCACACTTGGGAGTTGTTCACAATTCTATTCTCCGTGTTACAAAACGAAACATGAGGGACTGGAATAGGTGCAAAAAAAGACTGACAAGGACGACACAGAACTGACAGATTATAACTACCAGGAAAGACTGAAAGGCTGAGGCTCTTTTCTCTAGAAAAGAAAGGGCTGAGGGGTGACCTGATAGAGATTTTTTTTTAAATTATGAAGGGTTTGATGGGGGAGGCGAGAAGAGGTACTTACCATTTGCAGGGGAAACCAGAGCCATAAATGAAAGGTAGTCACTTATAAATCCAAATGGGAATTCATGTAAAAACTCTTTAACCAGTGATTAGAACGTGGAATTGTTACCACGAGAGCATCCTATTTGGCTGCATCACAGCCTGGTATGGCAACTGCTTGGCCCAAGATCGCAAGGAGCTACAGACTGTGGTGAACTCAGCCCAATGCATCACACAAGTTGCCACCCTCCCATTGATTCTGTCTACATCTCCTGCTGCCTCAGGAAGGCAGGCAGCATTGTCAGAGACCCCTCCCACCCAGGCATTGCCCTCTTCCAGAGCCTTCCACCAGGCAGAAGATACAGAAGTCCGAAGACCCACACATCCAGACGTAGGAACAGCTTCTTCCCCACAGCTACTAGACTCCTCAATGACTCTCGCTTGGATTGATCTGTTCCCTGTAAGAACATTATTCACGATGCCCTATGCTGCTCTTACATTGCTTTGTTTGCCCTTGTTCCACACTGTAACCAATCACTATTTGTTGATGTACCATTTGTCAATGTACTCTGTCAATTATTCTTTTGTATACTATGTGTACTGTGTACCTTCCCTTGGCCTCAGAAAAAATACTTTTCACTGTACTTCGGTACATGTGACAATAAATATCAATCAACCAATCAACATGTAACAGGTAAGACACAAGACAAATCTCTACAAGGCACAAGTCAGGAGTGTAATGGAATACTCTCCACTTGCTTGGATTATTGCAGCCCCAACAACACTCAGGAAGCTCAACACTAGCCAGGACAAAGCAGCCAGCTTTATTAGCATCTCACCCACAGATATTCACTCCTCCCACCACCGACGAACAGTGGCAACAGTGTGTACCATTTACAAGATGCACTGCAGGAACTCACCAAGGTTCCTTAGACTGCACCTTCCAAACCCACGACCACGGCCATCTGGAAGGACAAGGGTGGCAGACAGCTGGGAACACCACCACCTGGAGTATCCCCTCCAAGCAACTCACCACCCAGACTTGAAAATATATTGGCCATTCCTTCGCTGTCTCTGGGTCAAAATCCTGGCAATCCCTCCCTCACAGCACCGTGGTTGCACCTGCACCCCAGGGACAGCAGCAGTTCAACAAGGAAGCTCCCCACCACTTTCTCAAGTGCAACTGGGGATGAACAACAAATGCAGGCCTAACCAGCATTGCCCACATCACATAAATGAATGTTTTAAAAATACCATATATGCATTTAATACGAAGCTTTATACATATATGAAGGGGAAAGGAATAGAAGAATACGTTGACAAGAGTTTGATGAAGTAGGGTGGTAGGTGACTCCTGTGGAATATATGCCTGTTGGGCTAAATGGTCTGTTCCTGGGATCTATGTTTTGTGTGTCTGAATACCTCTGATTACAGTACAAGAATGCAACTTACCACTACATTCCAGCTTCTACCAGGAATCTATTTCATTTCTTGTTTTTAAAAATCTTTTGGTACCATGACCCTGAAGAAAAAATTTGAACTCCGGCGACTAATAAATGTACCAGTTGGTTCCGTTTTCTATCTCAATTTGACAACAGTCATTAATTAAAGGCAAGTATTTGGTAATGAGGCAACTTAAGGGAAAAACTATAAGCTGTTAATAGTCAAATTGGAGTCTTGAAACTATTTCTCTCAGAAACCAACACCAAAGAACGGCTCATTAATTCCCTGTAAGCATCATCATTGACACTTAACACACTGATCCGTATTCATTTGACTTATCCGCATTCATCACAAATCTCATGAACTTCAATTTATTCCAACCAATTAGATGCATCTGACCAACACATGCCCCAAAGCTTAAATAGTGTGGGTCTGAAGTGCTACATAGCCATTGAAACAAGTACTGGCAAATTTGAGCCTGCGTAACCTTTTGGGTAATTAGCACACGTTCCCCCATCACAGTTACATAGCCCAGTGAACAAGAAGGCTGAATGTCAGTTTCATTTAAATTTATTAAATGGACATTTAGTTAATTGGGCAGTGCTGGAAGCGCGAGCTGATAAGCAAAAGTCAATCAAGAAACACAGTAGATACTTATTCCTCCAACCCCTCCATTTTGTCAGAATCTCCTTTCTCTCTGCCTATTCTAGTTCACTCTATGTGCAATTAAGGCCTGTCACCAAATGTAAGAAGTTGGCACTGGTTCTTGAGACACACAAGTAGGGTTTGCCAGCTACGACTGGGAGTTTTATTACATGACTACCACCACCCATCTTCCTCTGTGGAGTTTTCCCCTGTCTGCATGGGTTTCCCCCTGGTGCTCCGGTTTCCTCCCACAGTCCAAAGATGAGCAGGTTAGGTGGATTAGCCATGCTAAATAATAATAATAATCACTTATTGTCACAAGTAGGCTTCAATGAAGTTACTGTGAAAAGCCCCAGTCACCACATTCCGGCGCCTGTTTGGGTAAGCTGAGGCCAGTACGGGAATTGACCCCGCACTGCTGGCCTTGTTCTGCATCACAAACCAGCTGTCTAGCCCACTGAGCTAAATTACCCTTAGTGTTCAAAATGTTAGATGGTGTTACTGGGTTAAAGGGATAGGGTGAGGGCATGGGCCTAGGTAGGGTGCTCCTTCGGAGGGTAGTGCAGACTCGATGGGCTGAATGGCCTCCTTCTGCACTGTAGTGATTCTATGATTCCTGATACCTGGTCTTGTCAGCCAATCGATCAGCAATTAAACACTTTCTTACCTGATTAGATGATTCTGGACTGTTATTCAAACAGCCTTCTTTCCCCAAAATAAAAGGAGGCGATTCGACCAGTCAGGTTTGTACTGTACGAGCTCAGCTTAGCTCTTTTCCCATCCAGTGGCCTGACCAGGATCAGGTAGCTGGGGCTTTACTGGGCTAAGGAAACTGCAGTTGTCTTTTACACAACCGTACTAAGATCACTGAGAGATCCTTCTAAATTCACCCCCCCCACCCCTCCATCTTATCTCGGACTCAATGCTCCCCTACCTGACCTCCTACTCCTGCTGTCAAATGTCTGCTGCCCATTTCCCAAATCCAGTCCGCTGGAATTAGGAGCAGAAGTAGGCAATTCAGCCCTTCGAGCCTACTCTGCCATTCAATCAGATGATGGTTGATCTCTTCCTGGTCTCAAATCCACTTCCCCACCTGTTGCCCATATCCCTTTAACCCATTTAAAAAAATTAAAACGATATCTATCTCTTTCTTGAAACCATTTAATCACTCAGATTCCACTGCACTATGGGGCAGCGAGTTCCACAAATTCACCACCCTCTGGGCGACGTAGTTTCTCCTCATCTCAGTTCTAAATCTACCGCCTCTTAACCTATATCTGTGACCTCTCATTCTAGATTTCTTCACAAGGAGGAATATTTGGTCTGTGTTTACTTTATCAATCCCATTTAGTATTTTATACACCTCGATCAGATCCCCTCTCATCTTTCTAAACTCCAGCGAGTATAATAATAATTTTTATTGTCACAAGTAGGTTCATATTAACTCTGCAATGAAATTAATGTGAAAAACCCCTAATTGCCACATACCGGCGCCTGTTTGGGTACAGAGGGAGAATTCAGAATGTCCAATTCACCTAACAGCATGTCTTTCGGGACTTGTGGGAGGAAACCGGAGCACCCGAAGGTACCTCACGCAGACTCAGGGGGAACGTGCGGACTCTGCACAGACTTTGACCCTAGCCGGGAGTTGAACCTGGGACCCCGGCATTGTGAAGCAACAGTGCTAAACTATTTAATCTCTCCTCATACATCAACCCTTTCATTCCCGGATACAATCTGGTAAACCTCCTCTGAACTGCCTTCAATGCCACCACATCCTTCCTCAAATAAGGAGACCAAAACTGGACACAATGCTCCAGATGTGGTCTCACCAACACCCTATATAATTGCAACAACAAGAGGGTGAAGTGCAGAACCCAGAGGGTGGTCAGTCTCGAGGACAACGGAGGAGGGATTTGAACACAGCCATAAGGATTTTAACAAGCTGAAGTATCGCCAGAACAGCAGCCAATAGAGGCCAACAAGCACGCGATTATGTGTGCACAGGATTTGGTGTGAGCTCAGATTTGAGCAGTAGCATTTAGGATGAGCTTAAGCTTACAGACGGTGCAAGGAAGAATCCGACCAAAGAGAGCATTAAAATTGTTAAGTCTAGAGGTTTTCACGCTTTGTTTCACTGCCAGACAAAACATATCAGAAAACAAAAACACAATGAAGGTTGAATGTTGCATGAGAGGATTGGCTACAGGCCAGGGCACCCCAAGTGGCCAGGTGTGGATATGCACCAACAGCCTCATGGACTGAGCTCGTAATCTGGCTGGGTCATTAGAAGATAGAGCTAATACTGAAACGCTTTGGCAACAAAGATCAGGGCCTTGTCCCCTCTCGATCCTATTATCCTTTGAGCGAGGCTTATTAACAGAAAAAAATTTTAAAAAAAAAAGCAAGAGAGGGAATGGGGTGTGGCACACGGAAATCTAAAGACGGCAAAAAAGATTATCGTGAGATAGAATTAAAACTATTTGGTTGTGAACCTCATTTTAAACCTTTTTTTTTAATGCATTGAGTTTTGGCCCATTCACTCCAATCTCAATCCTTCTTGCCTCCTACTTTAGCCAGTGAAAACATACCTGAGCACTTCCCATAATCGTCTACAGGTGCAAGGGCTTTTGCAGAGGATTCCTTCCTCTTAAACCAAAAACACTGGCATGATGTGAGGAAACAACCTCCAAAGGGGGCTGTATAATGTGGAGATCAGATACAGTACATTAACAAAATGTAAAACTCACACACCAGGGAGCCGTACACTTCAAGCATAAAATACTAGAGGAAAGCCATAAAACAAAAACAAAAGCAGCGACACAGAAATTAACAGCAACACCAGTACAATACATCAACATCAGTTTAGGAAACAAAATGACTCGATTATCGCTAAAACAAGCCTTAGCAGCAAAAGCTGAGGTGAGGGAGAGGAACCGAACGATACTCAGTATATTATCTTTCACGAGACTATATGTATTATTGCTTCATCATTCAGCATTGAGCACCAGTCTTTACCAATGAGGTTTTCCATCTGACTGCAAAGAAACCTGTGCAAGCAGCCTTCTCTCCGTGATGCAGCATCAATTTGCAACGTTCCCAAAGTACTGTGTGCAACTTTGCATCGCAGTGACTGTTGGTAAGCAAAATCAATAATCATCCAGCCAGCCTCAGAGCCATATTGCACCAACGACAATGGAACGAGGAATGTTGGCCAAGACTCCATGCGAATGCTCGGCTTTTGTCTCACCCCAACTCAACTGTTGTAAAATTTATTCTTGGGGTGTGAACGTCACCGGCAAGGCCTTATTGCCTAATTTTTAAAAAAGAAATGTATTCCTTTCTCAGAGTTACAAAGCCAATGTGCAGTGTGGATGGGGAAAGCCCTTAATCCATCTCTTTGCTTGCCCCACAAATTAATTTAAATTCAAATTGAATCCAATTCACGGTCCCCACAAAAGAGACATTCTGGATTCAAGCTGACAAGAACAGGAATTATACCTGACCTCAGGTTTGATCTTAGCCAAAAGGCCTTATAAGCTAATTGCCCTTGAGCAGGGATGGCTCGCTCGGCCATTTCAGAGGGCAGGTAAGAGTCAATCACATTAGTGTGGGTCTGGAGTCACTGGATAAGGACAGCAGATTTCTCCCCTGAAGGCCAATTGTTTTTTTTTTTAAACAATCCAGGAGTACATGATCATTATTAATGAGACTAGCATTTTATTCCAAATTTATTAATTGTTGAATTTAAATTTGCTATGGTGGATTCTGAACTCATATCTCTGCAGCATTAGTCGAGGCCTCTGGATTACCAATCCGGTAACATTAGCGCTATGCTATGGTCTTGGCCGGATACATCTTTTATAATTTGTAGATTGAAACTAATTCAAAATTCTGCTGCCCACATGCTAACTCGTTCCAGGTCCTGTTCATCCATCACCCATGTGCTCACTGAGCTGCCTTGGCTCCATGCCCTGCAATACCTCAAATTTAAAATTCTCAGCCTTGCATTCTGTTATAACCTGCCTGATCACTATTGGCTGGGGACTATTGGTTATCCCACAATCCTTTGTGAGTATGAGCTCCCCCAATGAGGAGGGCGGAGAAATCATTAGCAGAGTCATCTGCATAAATGGCGCTGGCCAGTGAAAAACCAGCGAGAGAGGAGTGAGCAGTGGTGAAGTACTGCTGCTGTTGTATATATGCAATTGTAAGTAAAGTTATTTCTTTCGATTCTACAAACTCCTGCTGGATTCTTCGTGGCCCTCACAAAATGTTCAAATCCCCCAATGGCCTCACCCCTCTGTATCTTTCGAACCTCTTCCAAAACGATGGCCCTTCAAGATCTCTGCATTCCTTCATTTTGAGACTCGTGTCCATCCCTGGTTTTCCTCGCCCCATCATTGGTGGCGGTTGCTTTGGCTCTGTTTAGGCCCCAAGAAACACAGGAACCAGGGTATGCCATTAAGGACATCGAGCCTGTTCCATTCATTTAAATGATCTGCACATCAACTCCACTGGCCAGCTTTTGTTCCACATCCTTTGATGTCCTTAGCTAATAAAAATCTAACGATCTGGGTCTTGAAAATTTCAGTTGGCTTTCGCATCCACAGCGTTTTTGTGGGAGCGAGTTCCAGATTTCCATTATCCTTCATGTGAAAAAGCATTTCCTGATTTTGCCCCTGAATGACTTAGTTCCAATCTTAACAGTTATGTCCCTTGTTCTGGGATCTGCCACCCAATAAATTAATTTTCTTTACTGATGCTGTGAAATTCGTTAATTGTTTAAACACCATGATTAGATCACCCCTCAACCCTCTAAACACCAGAGAATTCAAAATGAAGTCTATGGCAACATATCCTCATCACTTACTCCTTCTAAGCCCTGGTATAATTCTGGTGGGCCTGTACTGTACCTTTTCACACAGCCAACATATCTTTCAACATCTGGTGTCCAAAACTAAATGCAGCACTAGAAGTGGATCTGACCAAGACCCTGCGGAGATTAGAACTAGAGGTCACAGTTTAAGAATAAGAGGTCTGTCTATCTTTAACATAGAGATGAGATTTTTTTTTTCTCTCAGATTGGTGTTAGCCTGTGGAATTCTCTTCCCTAGAACGCAATGGGGTCAGAGTCATTTACTTTATTCAAGATAGATGTGGGCAGGTTTTGATAGATAGGGGAGTTGGGGACTGTGAGAGGCGGGTGGGAGGGTGGAGTGGGGACTGCAGCCAGTTCAGCTATGGTCTTGTTGCGTGGCAGGATGTGCTCGAGGGGCTGCGTTGCCTGCCCCTGCCCTTAAGTCCTATGTTCCAATGTTCCTGTACAACAGAATTATTACAACTCTCTGGCTTGTGAATTCCAAACAGTAAACTCACTCTACCTAAAACAAAAGGAAGGAACTAAGGCCAGTTGTGGAAGCCATCACAGCACAAGCCAAGAATTGAAACTATATTCATGGAATCATATACATCAGAGTCTAATTGGCTCTGAAAGTGCAATCCAATTTTGACTTTCCCCCATAACTTGTGAAGTTTTTCTACTCAAGCATGCATCCAATTAATATTTGAATGTGCTTCGACCTCCCTTTCAGGCAGTGCATTCCTGATGCTAACAATTCATTTAAAAAAACAGAAATTTGTAATTACCAACCTCATTGAATAAGAAAAATCAGTCAGGCACCCTTGTTGCCTTCTGCAGTATAGCTGATCAGTAAACTCTCCCACTCTCACCAGCTGCCATCAGGTGTACTGGAAGGATTTACAGGTTTGGCCACATTATGATGAACCCACCTTCAACAGGTCCTGAAGTGTGTTTTGAACACAGAGCTTCTGGCCCAGAGGTAGGACGCTAACCTACTGCGCCACAACACTTCATGCTCCTTACTTACTCTGCCAAATCCTTTGTGATTTTGAAAGCTGCATCTAATTTCCACTTAACATCTGCATTTTAAAGGGAACAATGCCAGCTTCTCTTCTCTTTCCACATATCTGAACACTCTCTCCCTCTCACTCCCTCACCCCCAATATCATTCTCCGCTCCTCTTAGGCCTTGACTTACTTCCTTAGCGTGGTGCCCAGTATTGGACATAATAGTCAAGCTGAGCGCCAACAATGGTATATAAAAGTTTAGCATAAACTGGGACCATGTTTGTCTGTGCAGCTCCACCCCATATCAGATAGGTTATCTGACCATCTGGGGGACTGTTTAGGTGTTCCTTTGTAAACCAGAAATTCACTCCCATGCTCAGATTATATTTATGTAACATTAAAATTTTACAGCCAAGATTTATACCATCACACCTCGAGTACAGTAGAACCTTGAAACACACACATGCAGTCACTTAATTCATAACTTGCAGAAAAAGTCATGTTTCAACAAAATTTCCACAAGTTTGCTTTGTTTTCTTCATGGAAATGCAGAGCAGAAACTCAGTGCCTAAGTATCACCATATTTTAAGCAATAAATGCTTGTCATCTCCACAATATTTGTTTTAACATTTGCCTTGGGACTCTTGAAAATCCCCGTGGTACTGTTCAAAGGCGTCCAGAAGTTTAAAAAAACACGAGTTAAATGAGAATGCATGTGGGACTTCTGGTGATGGCGGGCGGGGGGCAGCCGCACACTGGAGGGCTCCCGTTCGGGAATGGAATTTTCGGGGTCCTAACACCCGGTCCCAGGGGCAATGGAGGCTGCAAAAACAGTACGAAGGCACAGTGAGGTGAAATGTCCAAGTTGGGGAAAAAAACAGCCGTGAAAAAAGTGGTTAATGAAAGTCCGCCGGGGAGCGGAAAGGTCAGCGCGGGGACTGCAAGGAAAGCGGAGGCTGGGGCACCAGGGGAGGCCGCATTGCTCACGGCAGAAGAAATGACCAAGGTGATGGCCGTGGAACTTGAAAAACAGTTCACAAAACACATGGAAGCGATGAAGAAGGAAATGGGGGTGGTATTGAAAGTGCTGGTGGAGGAGGTGATTGCCCCGGTGAGGGCGGCGGTATCGAGCGCAGTGGCGGAGGTGCGGGAGCAAGGTGAGACACTGAAGGAAGTGGAAGAGTCATTATCGCAGCACAGTGATCAACTCACCTCGATGGGAAAGGAATTGCGGAGGGTGTTAAGAGACCAACAAAGATCTGCGACCCAAAATGGAAGACCTGGCAAACAGATCCAGGCGACAGAATTTGAGGATTGTGGGGCTGCCCGAAGGAGTGGAAGGCCCGAGGCCGACGGAGTATTTTGCCACGATGTTGGCGAAGCTATTGGGGGAGGGGGACGATCCCTCCCGATGTGAACTGGATCGGGCTCATTGGTCGTGGAGGCCTATACCAAAGGCGAGTGAGCCGCCAAGAGTAGTGACTCTGTGTTTCCATAGGTACAGCGTGAAGGAGAAGGTGCTGTGCTGGGCAAAGCAGAAGCGGGTGGTGCAGCGGACTGGAGCTGGTATACGCATATACCAGGACTTTACGGTGGAGCTGGCGAGGAGGTGGGCTGCCTTCAGCCGGGTGAAGAAGGCACTGTACATCAGCATGGTGCAGTGTGGCATAGTATATCCAGCTAAGTTGAGGGTGACCGACAAATCCAAGGACTTTTATTTTGGGATGGCGGAAGCAGCGGAGGAGTTTGCGAAAGCAGAAGGACTGTGGCAGAATTGGGAAATGGTCGTGTACCGATGTAGTCTCATGTAACTTTCGGTTTTCACTGCCTGTTGGTGTATGTACTAAATGAGTCAACGCTGTATATATTTGGACAAGGGAAGAGATGGGACTTTCATTTGCAATGATGGTTCTTTGGGGCTTGGGTGTGTACGCGGGGGTTGTGTGCTAAAGGGAATTTCTTGGTTTTCTTGGGACTGGGCAAGGGGGAAGGAGACCCTGATGGGGGTCTCCACGTTGGCCGGTTTAAGCCAGCCAGTGAATGGGAGCGTGGTGGGGGAGGGGCTGCGGCCATCGGAGCCTGGTAGAACAGGTTCCGGTGAGTTTAGCCGTGGTGAAAAGTTGGGGGAAGGAACCGAGGTTGGGGGGAGGAGTTTACAAAAGGAAGTGGAGGGGAGGAGTCTGGGGGGGGCTGTCTACAATTCATGGGTGTCATTCACAGTACTCTTTCGGGGATTGGTTGGCGTTGAATATTAGGGGGAGAGGTTGGGGGTGGACTCTATATGTCAATGGTGACCATAGGCGATTCCTTTTTCTATTTTATTTTTATTTTTCCCACCTTGGGAGGGTTTGTTTTATTTGATGCTTATATTGTCAGGTGGGCCACTGTTTTGGACGGTGGGAGGACGGGATCGTTGTTGTTGACAAGGGGATTGACATTGTATTTGTTACCGTTTACTGTTTGTTGGTGGGGTGTAAACTCTGAAGAAAATGTGAAAATGGAGAATAAAAATATATTTTTTTAAAATTGAGAATGCATTCATCGTATATTTCAGCAGGGAACCTAGTCTGCCGTGCTATTGTTCCTCCGCAGCTTTTTTCTTCAAGGAGCTAAGTGCTGGATCCACAAAACAACTCTGATATTCTTGGGCCTCTCAGAACCTGGAAAGTTGAATGTTAACAACCATTACAGCATCAAGGGCACGGGGATGAGAGATACACGAAAATTCAGCCCTGATCCGAACAATTGTCACTTACCATATAGCTTATTGGACGTCGATCAGAAGTGTAATTCCTTGTATCACTTCCTTATCCCCCAGGTATTGAGCTCAATGGCAATAACCTCACTGCCTGTCAGGCTGAGATCTGTCATATGTCAAGGTGTAACCCCGTGTAACCCCGTGGCCTTCCTGGTTGGTACTGCACTGCTCAATGCCATATTCATGCAGCATGCATCTGCAAAGCAAGGAAAAGACTTGCATTGCGGAAGCTCCTCTGTTGAGCTTGGACAACCCCAGGTGCTTTAGATCCAATCAAGCACTTTGCTGTCTTCGCTGTTGTCATGATGAAACTTAGGAGATATTCTAGGCATAGGAAGCTCCCACAATCAGTAACTTGATTTTGATCAGATGATTGGGCGGGGGGGAGATTTTCTGCTTGTTCTTGCCAGTGGGATCTTCCAGTCCTGCCAATGACAAGCAGCCGTCATAGTTTTCCCAGCGGAGTGGGGGTGGATTCGATGGGAGATTCGATTGTCAGCGGCGAGACCAGAAAGTCCTTTCACCGGTCAACAGGGGGGGGGGGGGGGGGGGGCTCCTGCCGCCCAGAAACACATCGTGGGGGACATGGAAAATCTGCCCCAATGTTTTTGTGATTCTGGTGGAGGGAATAGTATTGACGGGTGCAGGAATCGGAAAACCTGGGGGTATATGATTACAAATCGGCGAAGGTGGCAGTGCAAGTAGAGAAAGTGGTTAAATAGGCGTGGGTAGGGTTGGAGAAGCTGTGGGAGAGGGATCCAGACATAGTAGATAGCAAGAAAGGTGTAAGGATTGCGAACCAGAGGTATCTGATACACGGTGACTGGCAAAAGAATCAATGACAATAAGCAAACATGTTTCTATGCAACAAATGGTTAGAATCCAGGATTCACTGCCCAAGCGCGTGGTGGAGGCAGATTCAATGAGACTTTCACAAAGGCATTAGGTAAATCCCTGAAGGGAAAAAAAAAGTGCAGGGCTTTGGTGAAAGGGTAGGGGAGTGGGACTATTTGCACTTTCAGAGAGATAGTATGGACCTGATAGGCAAAATAGCCTCCTTCTGCACTGTGACCATTCCATGGTTCTTTAAGATAGTGGGGAGAGCCCCTGCTGCATTCTTCAAAATAACAGGCAATCTTCTACACCCACCTGAGAGAGCAGAAGGTGTCTTAGTTTAACATCTCACCTGACAGACAGCACCCTCTGACAATGTGGCATTCCATCAGCATTGCACTGATGTGGCAGACTACATGCTCAAATCTCTGGAGTGTGGCTTCATAGCAGTAAAGTACAACACCAAGCTGTGCAAACCAGAAGGTCCCAAACACAACACATTTCTTGGCCTGTGACGATTGAACTGATAACAGCCAGGCTGGAATTGGCCTGTTTGATATCGGCACACTGGGGTTAAGCAGGATGAAATTTGTTTTAGTGTCTTACTGTCATCGAACTGAAAAAGAACAGTTCAGATGTGACAGAAGAACATGTTTGGCCTTAGCTGCGATGCCACCTGCAGTCAAATAGCTTGTCAATCCATGATTCAAAATGCTTTCACGAGAGGGAAGGGTAAATTGAGAAACAAAAAGTTCAAGTCGCAATGTAGGGAAGTAGTGCAATGTACGTTCACAATTATTCATACTTATAAACGACAATTAAACTTTACTGCCTGTGTCCTAACTTCCACCAAGTCCTGTTCAACCATTACCCCTCTACCTGTTTCCAAATCCCTCCACGACCTCTGCCTGCAACCTCACCCAACCTGAAAATGTGAGATTATTTATTTTAGCATTGCGAATAGGAAAACCAAATTCATTTTTAAGAAGTGAAACTTTTAAACATTGATGCGCAGAGAGACGTGGGTGCACTCGTACATGGAACCCAGAGAGTTTGTACGCAGCTACAGCAAGCATTTAGGAAGGCAAATGGTATGTTGTCAAGGGAACTGGAATATGCTTACAAGTAAGTCTTGCCATAGTTGTATATGGTTCAGTCAGACCGCACCTGGACAGCTGTGCTCAGTTTACATAGAATTTACAGTGCAGAAGGAGGCCATTCGGCCCATCAAGTCTGCACCGGCTCTTGGAAAGAGCACCCTACCCAAGGTCAACACCTCCACCCTATCCCCATAACCCAGTAACCCCACCCAACACTAAGGGCAATTTTGGGCACTAAGGGCAATTTATCATGGCCAATCCACCTAGCCTGCACGTCTTTGGACTGTGGGAGGAAACCGGAGCACCCGGAGGAAACCCATGCACACACGGGGAGGATGTGCAGACCCCTCACAGACAGTGACCCAAGCCGGAATCGAACCTGGGACCCTGGAGCTGTGAAGCAATTGTGCTATCCACAATGCTACCGTGCTGCCCATATTTCTGGGTTCCATATTTAAGGATGGATATACTGGCCTTGGAGGCATTACAGCGGAGGTTCACTAGACTGGCTTTGAGGATGAGAGAGGGCTGTCCAAAAATTAGAGGATAGGTAAATTGAGCCTATACTCTCTGTAGTTTAGAAAATGCAAGGAGATCTCGTTGAAACATACAGGATTCTGAAGGTGTTTGACAGGGCAGGCACTGAAAGGTTGTGTCCCCTGATTGAGGAATCTTGAACACGGGCACAGTCTCTGGATAAAGGATTGATTATTTAGGACTGTGATGAGGAGAAATGTCTTCACTCAGAGGGTTAGGAATCTTTGGAATTATCTACCCCAGCGAGTTGCAGATGCTCCATCATGGATGAGATAAGGGGCATTGTTGCAATGTCACTGGACTGGAAACCCAGAGGCCCAGGCGTCTAAAGCTCTGTGGGCTAGGTTTCAAATCCCACCATGGCAGCTGGTGTAATTTAAATTCAATTAATTAATAAAAATGTAATTAATCAATAAATATCTGCAATTGAAAAGCTGGTCTCCGTAACGGTGACCATGATGCTATTATCGATTGGATTATAAACCCATCTGGTTCACTGATACCCTTTTGGGACAGAAATCTGCTGTCCTTACCTGGCAGAGATAGATCCAAAGCAATATAGTTGACTTTTAACTGCCCAATGAAATGACCTGGCAAAGCCACTCAGTTGTACCAAACCTCTACAGAAAGGATGAAAAGGAATAAACCCAGACGGACACAAACCCAGACGGACCACCCAATATCCACAACTGCTGTTCTATGAAGAGAGATTGAGTAAACTGGGCCTGTGCGCTGATCTCATTGAAAGCTAAAAAATAATTAAAAGAATAGACAGTGTAGATGCAGGTAGGTTGTTTCCCTTGGGTGGGGGGTCCAGAACCAGGGAACACAAATTCAAAATAAGGGGAAAGCCCCTCAGAGCCAAGATGAGAAGTTTCTTTACTCAAAGGGTTGTGAATGTTTGGAATTCTCCACCCCAGAGGCCTGCGGAAGATCTGTCATCGAGTATGTTTCAAGCATAGATTGACAGATTTCCAAATACCAGTGGCATTAAGGTATATGGGGATACTTTGGGGGGAAAAGCATCGATCAGCTATGATTGTACTAAATGGCGGAGCAGACTTGTTGGGCTGAATGGCCTACTCCTGTTCTTATGTTCCTACTGTGGAGATGCCGGCGTTGGACTGGGGTGAGCACAGTACGAAGTCTTACAACACCAGGTTAAAGTCCAACAGGTTTGTTTCGATATCACTAGCTAGTGATATCGAAACAAACCTGTTGGACTTTAACCTGGTGTTGTAAGACTTCGTACTATGTTCCTACTGATTGAGCTCGACGAATCCTGAAGGCCACATTTGCCAGACTGGGTCTGAGGTAGGTGATGAATGGAGCAACAAGAGTGAAAACTTCTTAAGATTTTGTCCTCTCTAATCTACCGATCACACGTGCATCTGTCCATGACAGTGTTGTGACCACTGCACAGTCCAGGTGGAGATTGTCCTGTCTTCACACTGAGGCCACCCTTCATCATGTTGTGTGGGATTACCACCATACCAAATGGAATAGATTCAGAACAAACCATAGCAGCTCAAAATTGAGCATCCATGAAGTGTTGTGGACCATCATCAGCATCAGAGTTGTATTCTGTAGTCTTACAATCCAACTTATCCCTCACTCTACATTGCTATGAAGCCAGAGAATCAACCCTGCTTCGACAGTGCGGGAGTGCATGCCTGGAGCAGCAGCAGGCCTACCTAAAAATGAGGTACCAACTTTGTGAAGCTATAACACATGATTAATTGCATGCTCAAAAGCAAAGGCAGCATGTAATAGATGCAGTAAACCAATACCGCAACAAACAGATCAGATCATCGCCCTGCATTCCAGCCACATCTAGATGTGAATGGTGATGGACAATTAACTGGAGGAGGAGTGTTCTCAAATGGCCCCATCCACACTGGGAGGCCAGCCCAGCACATTAGTGCAAAAGACAAGGCTGCAGCATTTGCAAACACTTCAGCGAGAAGTGCTGAGTGGATGATGCCTCTCAGCTTCCTCCTGAGGTCCTCAGCGTTAGTCTTTTGCCAATTTGATTCACTCCATGTGACATCAGAAAATAGCTGCAGGTTCTGGCTGCTGCAAAGGTGAAAGGTCCTGACACCATTCCAGTAATAGCACTGAAAATGTGTGCTCCAGAACTAGCTTTGCCCCTAGCCAAGCTGTTTCAGCACAGCTACAACATTGACATCAACCCGGCAAAGTGGAAAATTGTCCAGATGTGTCCTGTACACAAAAAGCAGGACAAATCCAACCTGGCCAATTATCGCTCCATCAGTTTACTCTCAATTATTAGCAAAGTGATGGAAGGTGTCGTCGACAGTGCTGTCAATTGCCTCTTACTCAGCAATGCTCACTGACGCTCAATTTGGGTTCTGCCAGGGCCAGTGGGCTACTGACTTCAATACAACCTTGGTCCAAACATGGGCAAAAGAGCCATACTCAACAGGTCGAGTGAGAATGTCTGCCTTGATATCAAAACAGCATTTGACAGAGTCTGGCATCAAGTAACCATAGCAAAACTGAGGTCAATGGAAACAGGAAGGAAATTCTCCACAGATTGGAGTCATACTGAGCACAAAGGAAGGTGGTTGTGGTGGTTGGAGGTCAATCATTTCAGTCCCAGGACACCACTTTAGGAATTCCTCAGGGTGGTGTCCTAGACGCAACCATCTTCAGCTGCTTCATCAATGATCTTCTGTCCATCCTGTGGTCAGAAGGTGGGGTTGGTAGCTGATGACTGCACAATATTTCATCAATGATTGTACTGAGTGGGTTCCATGACCACGTCATTTGCTCCTGCACCCACTTCTTGTATTTTTGTATAAACCTGAGATCCCCAAGTACCTTCAATTCTCGTCTTCTGTGCATCCCCAATTTTCAACCATGTTACTTTGGTGACCATTCCTTCAGCTGTATCGGCCCTAACTCCGGAATTTCCTCATTGAGCTCTGTGCCCTTCTCTCTTCCTTTAGTTCTTGGTAACCTGTCCTAATAGCTCTTGATGTGACAGATGTCAAATTTTGCTTACACTTCAATAAAGCACCTTGGGAGGTGCTGCTAGTTTAAAGGTGCAATATAAATCTAAGTTGCCCTTTTGGTTCTTGGTCACGTACAGAGCAACAGTCAGGCACTTACCCACATGGCTGGCCGACTGGCAGCAACAAAGGGTCACAAAGCAAACTGCTGCCCTCTTACTTACTCAGCTGAGGAACATTGTTTGCTTTTAATTGGGGAATTAAATTTCAAAACACCTCCTGACGATGTATTTTACTTCTTTTTTTAAATGAGTTGACTTATAAAGAGGGAGCTTCTCTGGATCTCTGGGAACTAAAAGTCATGAAGCGCCCACAACAAAATACTGTGCTGAGCACCTAGAGAGCATACACAGCTGTAGAAATATTCCACAGTTCTGCAATATTTTACTCTATATTTACCTGATCAAAGATGACAGCTTGAGGCTGGTGGCTTATTCATTTAACACAGCAGCGTTTTTTGACCCCCTCTTATCCACTTGAGCATGTCATGCATAACCACAGCAGGTGTGCTAATCCCCTGTCTG
Source organism: Scyliorhinus torazame (assembly GCF_047496885.1). NCBI lineage: Eukaryota > Metazoa > Chordata > Chondrichthyes > Carcharhiniformes > Scyliorhinidae > Scyliorhinus > Scyliorhinus torazame. The sequence goes on along the minus strand of NC_092708.1, from coordinate 203,473,959 downwards.
CCCCAGTACCTCAGGGACACAGACAAGACATGATAATTTCTATCACAGTGCCTCTAGCCTTCCATGGCACTGTCTGCTTGCAAAGAGCAATATTTTCTTACAGTTTTACATAAAAGGGGAGACAAATGAGCACAATCCAGGAAGAGATTTGTTGGCAAGTTACTGGGTAATAAATCAAAAGGCAGCGAGCCTGCTCTCATCCTGCACCCAATTACAACAACACAGCCTTTATGTAGCAACTTAACCTAACATTTAAAACATATGGTCTGGTACTGTATTTCTTTGCTGTTGGACCTGGCTGCACTCGAGTTTGCTTCAACGTTTCCTCCGTTTCAATCAAATTGTACATTAGCCTTCATCTCAAAGGACTGGAGGATAAACCAAAGTGTATAGAATAAAACAGAAAATGCTGGATAAACTCAGCAGGTCTGACAGCAACTGTGGATCGAAAAGCACAGTTAACGTTTGGAGCCCATTGGGTTTCAGTTCTGTAGAAGGGTCATAGAATCCCTACATTGCAGCCGACTTCCGGTGACGGCGGGCGGGAGGCGGCCGCACAATGGAGGGCTCCCGTTCGGGAACGGCATTTTCGGGGCTTTAAGCCCGGTCCCAGGGTCCACGGAGGCGGCAAAAGCAGGGAGAAGGCACAGAGGCGGCAGAGTGAAGGCACAGTGTAGAAAAATGTTGAGGGTGAGCAAAAGAACGTCCGTAAGGAAAACAGCTGAAGGTCCGTCGGGGAGTGGAAAGGTCACCGCGGGGTCACCAAGGAAAATGGAGGCTGGAGCACCAGGGGAGGCCGCATTGCTTACGGCTGAAGAAATAACTAAGGTGATGGCTGCGGAATTCGAAAGGCAGTTTACAAGATACATGGAGACAATGAGGAAGGAGATGAGAGAGGTTTTGAGTGTGCTGGTGGAGGAGGCGATTTCCCCGGTGACGAAGGCGGTGGCGAGCGCAGTGGCAGAGGTGTGAGAGCAAGGGGAGGCGCTGAAGGAAGTGGAGGAGGCGTTATTGCAGCACGGTGATCAACTTGCCTCGATGGGGAAGGAGATGCGGAAGGTGTTGGACATTAACAAGGATCTGTGAGGAAAAATGGAAGACCTGGAAAACAGATCCAGGCGACAGAATTTGAGGATTGTGGGGCTGCCCGAAGGAGTTGAAGGACCGAGGCCGACTGAGTATTTTGCCGCGATGCTGGTGAAACTATTGGGGGAGGGGGAGGATCCCTCCCGATATGAACTGGATCGGGCTCATCGGTCGTGGAGGCCTGTACCAAAGGCGAGCAAGCCGCCAAGGGTAGTGACTCTGTGCTTCCGTAGGTACAGCGTGAAGGAGAAGGTCCTGAGCTGGGCCAAGCAGAAGCGGGTGGTGCAGTGGGCTGGAGCTGGTATACGTGTATACCAGGACTTTACGGTGGAGCTGGTGAGGAGGCGGGCTGCCTTCAACCGGGTGAAGAGGGCACTGTACATTAGCAAGATGCAGTGCGGCATTGTATGTCCAGCGAAGCTGAGGGTGACTTACAAGCTCAGGGACTTTTATTTTGGAACGGCGGAAGCAGTGGAGGAGTTTGCGAAGGCAGAAGGACTGTGGCAGAACTGAGAAATTGAGAAATGGCCATGTGCCGATGTAACCTCATGACTGTATTTTCTTCTTTTTTGTTTCACTGCTGTGCGGGTGTATGGGCTAAAGGAACCAATGTTGTATATATTTGGACAAGGGAAGTGATGGGACTTTCACTCGAAATGAGGGCTCTTTGGGGTGTAGGTGGATATGCGGGTTTTGTGTGCTAAAAGGGGATTTTTGGGCTTTCCAAGGGCCGGGCAAGGGGGAAAGGGACCCGGGCGGGGGCCTCCACGCTGGCCGGTTTAAGCCGGCCAGTGAACGGGAGTGAGGTGGAGGGAGGGGCTGTCTGCCAGCAGGACCCAGACCTTCCTGACGTTTGCCATTTCAACTCAGGCAGTGGAAGCAGAGTCTTGGAATATTTTTAAGGCAGAGCTGGATAGATTCTTGAGAAACAAGGGGATGAAAGGATGAGCGGTAGGCGGGAGATTACAATCAGAACAGCCATGAGGTTATTGAATGGCGGAACAGGCCCGAGGGGTCGAGTGGCCTATTTACGCTCCTGATTTGAATGTTCCTATGTTCGTCCTCTTAAGTGGTTAATAGGGTAGATGTTCCCTTGGCTGGGGAGTCCAGAACAAGGACTGAGAGCCACAGAAATAAGAGGTTAGCCGTTTAGTGCTGTCACGAGTATTTTCAAAGGATTGTAAATCTTTGGAATTCTCTGCCCCCAGAGAGCTGTAGTTACTTGCGTATTTAAGACAGAGACCGTCAGATTTTTGGACATCGAGAGGATTGAGAGAAATAGGGATAGTGCAGGAAAGTGGAATTGAAGCAGATTAGCTATCATACTGAATGGTGGAAAAGGCTCGAAGGGCCAAGATGGCCTACTTCAGCTCCTATTTCTTAAGTTCATCTGATTACACTGATGTGTTGGGTGTTCTGGATCATAAACAGGTCACCAACACTGGAAGTGGTGCAACTCTATTTTATTATAATGTTAACTATATTAACATACTTGAACTGTGGGTACATGCAATACCAGCTTTAACTGTTGACCCTTGCCTAGTCCTAACCAGGTGATGCACTCAGCACATGGTGAATGTCTGTGTTGCAGGCTGTGAGCTCTGTGCACCGAGCTGGCTGCTACTAGAGTGAGCGGGAACTCTCCTGTCCCCTGTCTTCATAGTGCGTGTGCTCTCACTGGTGATTGGCTGCGGTGTTGTGTATGCTGATTGGTCCCACTGCATGTCCATCAGTGTGTGTGTCTGCACCATAATATACTGGTGTATATTATGACATACACTTCAATAAGTACTTCCTAGTCTGTAACTACTTGAGGACATCTAAAGATTGTGAAAGGTGCAACGTAAATATTTTTCTTTCATTGTGTGAGTCTGTCATTTCACATTACACCCTACCCTTATCGTAAAGGGTTGAGTGTGATCAGTGAGAGTGTGAATGATTGGAGCAAGCCCCCTCTTTCTGATGTGTGGGGGATTGCGTTGTTGGGGAGAATAGGAGGAAATTACTGGACAGCACAATGAGTTAAAATATCCTCCTTTCCTATCAGACGGAGGTGCAGTAGATGAATTTGCCACAGTGGAAGGATCTTCGGTGCCTTTGAGTTTCCATTTGAGGGATCAAAAGCAGAAACTTCTTTTGAATCAGAAGTTCTCCATCTGCTAAAGTATCCCCTGTACAATCCTCCCACTGCACCACCACCCTGCCCCCAACCCGACCCCGCACCCAACAAGCAGAGTGAAACTAATGCAAGGAAAATCTCCCCAGCCATTAATTTGAAAGCCAAGTAATCACATTTCGATGTGTTTTAGACTCCGCCAGGGTTTGCAAGGCCAGATTAAATTTTATTTAGGATATAAGTGGCCCTGGCTAGGGACTGAAAGATGTATGGGAGTACATGGAGATTGCCGAGCAGTTTATTTGATTTATTTTCGTAGTCGTGGTAAATCTGCTGTATAAATATGATGAAAAGTATCTTTGAGATCCAAGTATCCCAACTTCGTATAGGTGATTTGGTATGTTGCTTCGTGCTGTCTATCTCTGTCCGCTCCTCCAGACCCCAGCAATTGTACACATTGCCAAATCAGCCGTTAGAAAGGCAGACGTCCCTATAACTAATGCCAAACCTTTAACAAATTATTGTTCAAAAGCTTATGTGACGGGCCGTATTACTTTGGTCTTAGACGGAGGAAGATGGAACGCCACTGGTGGAAACTCAATGAATTGACATAAACTTTAATGAAAGCTAAAATCTAAAAAGGTCAAAATGTGATCCCTTTGAAAATGTTGCCCTATGATGGTGCTGAGCCAGCTACAGTGTACATTTTGCCCTGGAATCTAACATGAAGGCACAACACCACCACCCATTCCCAACCCACCAAATGGGATGTTACTGAAGTAAAGGAAGTCCCAGAATCATTCTTCTGAGGTGATAATGTCACCCACATTCATTTATTGCTTATGGCTTACTTATTTAACCTATATTCAAGTATGCAAAGTCAGGCTGTTCATATTGGCTGACAGAAGAAAGACCAAGGGATACAGATTTATGGTTTTGGGCCACGGATGCAGGGAGTATGTGGGGAAAAGTTGTTTTTAATGCAGTGAGTGGTAATAACTTGTTGCTTATGAGGGTGGTTGAAGAAACAGCAATGAATGATTTCAAAAGGAACTTGGATAGACACTGGATGGAAATAAACCTGCAGGGCTCTGGGGGATAGAGCAGGGACAGGTACTGACTGGACCGCTCTGCAGAGAGCCGGCATGGACTAAATGGGCCAAATGGCTTCTTTCTCTGCCAGAACCACTCTGTATCCTGTGACATTTTTGTCTTTATCCTTTCCTGGGTTTCACGGGAATCTTTGGGATGGGTTCAATGCTTCTTGTGATTGCTGCCTGCAGTGATATATCTGAATGGCTCAGTTATAGAAATAACCACAGCAATTGTTTTCTTCTAAACAAGTTCTGTGCATTAACAATTGCCATAAAACTGGTCCACTGTAGGAGTTCCTGATATTGCACCTTGTGGGAGATTTTCCTATACATAAGTGAATTGAACAAGAAAGAAAATATCAGTGGAGATGGCGGATCTCAGAGATGCTCATGAATTATGAATAAAGTAGTACTATTTGTAACAAGCACGGGGCTAGGCTACTTACCTGAGAGAGGTAGGTGGCTAGCGTGGGGGACACCAGAGGGCAGACTGGGTAATGAACTGTTTTCAAAAAGAAAATCTGCAATATTGACACCCACCAGTGCAGAGTCAAAGTGACCAGAGGTTTGCCTGTCCATAAGTAAACTGAAACATGTGTGCTTCAGGTTCACACAAAAACAACCTAGCTCTTCGGAGCAGTTTATCTCTGCAGTAGTTTTTTGTTTCAACTTGTGTCTGATATTCTCCTTTCACTCTAAAGTGGTAATTTCTTTGTTGCTGCTGCACAAGCAGTTCAGGTCTGCCATTAATATGGGTATGTTGTGCTACTTCGATTGCCATTATCTCTTCCCAATAAACCAACATTTCCATATAAAAAACAACACTAGCCCATAGCATTCAATCATTTCAAATCAAAAAACAGCATGGAATGTAGTTACTTATTCTTGCATAACCACACGAACTGGGACATCAAAACTGCTCCCAATTAAGGGATTACTTTCATGTATTTATTGGAAATGGGTTTATGACGTGCAGCAGGCAGGATGAAAGGTTGCCTGCATGGTTAACATGTGGCATCTGCAGGGACAGAATTAGCATCAAGTGAGAGATGGACCAGGACTAAGTGACCTGGGAGTGATTGATGCAGGGGGTTGGGGGGGGGGGGGGGGGGGAGAATGGAGCTCTTTCCCTGCATCTAACAAATGGTGTAAGTGGCCTGCAAGTGATTGATGACAACAGAACAGGAGAACTTTAGCCTGCATATAACCTTGCTATAGCTGATCTGGGAGTCATTAATGGAATGGGACGCACAGGGCTTTGCTCTGCATCTGACTCGTGAGGAAAGTAACGTGTGACTGACTGAGCTACAATCTTAATTTATGAATGTTGTGGTGACTCGGTGCCAATTGGCTCGGCTATATGAAAGTCAACTAATGCTGCTCCCCATATCATTGGCATCCCAGCACATCCCATCACTGTCTGAGCCCCACACTCTGAAATTCCACCTCCCCGCAAACCTTTTTTCCTTCCTCTTCCCCTGTTTCGAGGCAATCATTAAAGCTTACCTCTACAGGTTCTGGTGAAAGGTCACAGACCTGAAACTTTAACCCTGTGCCCCTCTCCATAAATGCCATCAGATCTGTGGAGTATTTCAAGAATTTTCTGTATTTAAAACTTACCTCTTTGACTGAGCTTTTAGTCACCTTTTGAAATAGGTCCTTATGCGGTTCAGTGATTTTAAAAAAATAATCTTAAGAGTACCCAATTCTTTTTGTCCAATTAAGGAGCAATTTAGTGTGGCCAATTCACCTACCATGAACATCTTTGGATTGTGCGGGTGAGACACCCTGCAGACACGGGGAGAATGTGCAAACTCCACAGACAGTGACCCGGGGCCGGGATCAAACCCGGGTCCTCAGCACCGTAGGCAGCAGTGCTAACCACTGCGCCACCCTGCCGCCCCATGCGGTTCAGTGATGAATACTGTTTAGTAACAATCCCATGAAGTGCTTTGAGGTGCCTTGCCATATTAAAAGTGCTGCAAAAATGCGTGTTGTTGTTACTGCCTCGATCCTGTGCCCATAACTGGCTAAGAATTTGAGGGAGCACTGTGGAGGGAGTTTTACCATCTGTTTAATCGATGGCATAAATGACTTGGGAGTGGACAATTAAGCGAGCAGTATGCTGCTTCTAGCCAAGCTCTGCCGGATCTGGGAGTGATTAGCGCAGCATTACAACAAGAGCTTAGAACCATCCAGCTGACCCTCACTTGAAGAGGGAGAAAAATGATGTGTGCTGCAGAAGGGAGTTTTATGTCCACATGTTTACCTTATTTTTATGAATAATTTGCATACTTCATGGATATAAAATTATAACACCTCTAACAATTGGTATAATCTTCCTTTGAAGTCAACAGAATGGAAATATCCTGAACAAACATTTTAAAACTCACACTACACAACAGCCTAATTAGCAATATCAATGGCTCCTGCAGTACTCAAATAAGACCTAAAGGGAATACAGTGCTCTATTCTATCCATCTGATTAGTTTCTTTACCCAATTAATTTATCCAGATTTTTACTAAATTAATTTAAAAAAAATATATTGGAAAAACACAACACATTACATAATGACAGGAGGGATATGATACATATCCCATTAGTGGTACTGGCCATAACTCACGAGCAAGGTACCAGGTATCCTCTCACCACTCTGCATCTAAATCACGCTGTACCTGATCTGGGAGTGCTCAATCCTGACAAAAAAAAGGAAGCTGCTCCATTCCCAATTGAGGGATCGCTTTCATGTGTTTAATGGAAATAGCTTTACGATGTGCAGTGGGCAGGATGAAAGGTTGCTTTGTACATTTAACATGTGGTATCTGCAGGGACACAATTAGTATCAAGTGCGAGATGGAACAAGAAAGGGGGACTGAACATGGAAAGTGCAGAAAGAAAAAACCATTGCTTCGCTGAGAAACAAAAGACATTCTGAAAAGGAGTATTTCTTAAAATGTTTGAGCCCGTGCAGGCCGAACAGTCTGACAATTCGCGTGAATGATTTCTCCCATGGAAATCCAGGGAACAATAAATTCTGGCTCTGTCTGTAGGGGATTGATGAAAATGTACTTGCGTACAGACCCTTAAGCCACATTAAAAAAAAAATCTTTATCGTCACATCCCTGGCTTATATTAACACTGCAATGAAGTTACTGTGAAAAGCCCCTAATCGCCACATTCCGGCACCAGTTCGAGTGCACGGAGGGAGAATTCAGAATGTCCAAATTACCTAACAGCACATATTTCAGGAGTTGTGGGAGGAAACATGTGAGCCATTTGACAGTAACTTTGGTTGGGCAGGGAGTGGGGCTGAAGGGAACCAACTGAATGCAAGGATTAAGGTCTTTGATTAAGGGAGGGTTTAAACTAGTATGGCAGGGGGATGGGCACGGGAGCAATAGGTCAGAAGGTGAGAGCATTGAGGGAGAACTAGGGAATAGGGACAGTGTGGCTCTGAGGCAGAGCAGACAGGGAGAAGTTGCTGAACACAGCGGGTCTGGTGGCCTGAAGTGCATATGTTTTAATGCAAGGAGCATTACGGGTAAGGCAGATGAACTTAGAGCTTGGATTACTACTTGGAACTATGATGTTGTTGCCATTACAGAGACCTGGTTGAGGGAAGGGCAGGATTGGCAGCTAAACGTTCCAGGATTTAGATGTTTCAGGCGGGATAGAGGGGGATGTAAAAGCAGAGGTGGAGTTGCGCTACTTGTTCGGGAGAATATCACAGCTGTACTGCGAGAGGACACCTCAGAGGGCAGTGAGGCTATATGGGTAGAGATCAGGAATAAGAAGGGTGCAGTCACAATGTTGGGGGTATACTACAGGCCTCCCAACAGCCAGCGGGAGATAGAGGAGCAGATAGGTAGACAGATTTTGGAAAAGAGTAAAAACAACAGGGTTGTGGTGATGGGAGACTTCAACTTCCCCAATATTGACTGAGGCTCACTTAGTGCCAGGGGCTTAGACGGGGCGGAGTTTGTAAGGAGCATCCAGGAGGGCTTCTTAAAACAATATGTAGACAGTCCAACTAGGAAAGGGGCGGTACTGGACCTGGTATTGGGGAATGAGCCCGGCCAGGTGGTAGATGTTTCAGTAGGGGAGCATTTCGGTAACAGTGACCACAATTCAGTAAGTTTTAAAGTACTGGTGGACAAGGATAAGAGTGGTCCGAGGATGAATGTGCTAAATTGGGGGAAGGCTAATTATAACAATATTAGGCGGGAACTGAAGAACATAGATTGGGGGCGGATGTTTGAGGGCAAATCAACATCTGACATGTGGGAGGCTTTCAAGTGGCAGTTGAAAGGAATACAGGACCGGCATGTTCCTGTGAGAAAGAAAGATAAATACGGCAATTTTCGGGAACCTTGGATGACGAGTGATATTGTAGGCCTCGTCAAAAAGAAAAAGGAGGCATTTGTCAGGGCTAAAAGGCTGGGAACAGACGAAGCCTGCGTGGAATATAAGGAAAGTAGGAAGGAACTTAAGCAAGGAGTCAGGAGGGCTAGAAGGGGTCACGAAAAGTCATTGGCAAATAGGGTTAAGGAAAATCCCAAGGCTTTTTACACGTACATAAAAAGCAAGAGGGTAGCCAGGGAAAGGGTTGGCCCACTGAAGGATAGGCAAGGGAATCTATGTGTGGAGCCAGAGGAAATGGGTGAGGTACTAAATGAATACTTTGCATCAGTATTCACCAAAGAGAAGGAATTGGTAGATGTTGAGTCTGGAGAAGGGGGTGTAGATAGCCTGGGTCACATTGTGATCCAAAAAGACGAGTTGTTGGGTGTCTTAAAAAATATTAAGGTAGATAAGTCCCCAGGGCCTGATGGGATCTACCCCAGAATACTGAAGGAGGCTGGAGAGGAAATTGCTAAGGCCTTGACAGAAATCTTTGGATCCTCGCTGTCTTCAGGGGATGTCCCGGAGGACTGGAGAATAGCCAATGTTGTTCCTCTGTTTAAGAAGGGTAGCAAGGATAATCCCGGGAACTACAGGCCGGTGAGCCTTACTTCAGTGGTAGGGAAATTACTGGAGAGAATTCTTCGAGACAGGATCTACTTCCATTTGGAAGCAAATGGACGTATTAGTGAGAGGCAGCACGGTTTTGTGAAGGGGAGGTCGTGTCTCACTAACTTGATAGAGTTTTTCGAGGAGGTCACTAAGATGATTGATGCAGGTAGGGCAGTAGATGTTGTCTATATGGACTTCAGTAAGGCCTTTGACAAGGTCCCTCATGGTAGACTAGTACAAAAGGTGAAGTCACATGGGATCAGGGGTGAGCTGGCAAGGTGGATACAGAACTGGCTAGGCCATAGAAGGCAGAGAGTAGCAATGGAGGGATGCTTTTCTAATTGGAGGGCTGTGACCAGTGGTGTTCCACAGGGATCAGTGCTGGGACCTTTGCTCTTCGTAGTATATATAAATGATTTGGAGGAAAATGTAACTGGTCTGATTAGTAAGTTTGCAGACGACACAAAGGTTGGTGGAATTGCGGATAGCGATGAGGACTGTCGGAGGATACAGCAGGATTTAGATTGTCTGGAGACTTGGGCGGAGAGATGGCAGATGGAGTTTAATCCGGACAAATGTGAGGTAATGCATTTTGGAAGGTCTAATGCAGGTAGGGAATATACAGTGAATGGTAGAACCCTCAAGAGTATTGAAAGTCAAAGAGATCTAGGAGTACAGGTCCACAGGTCATTGAAAGGGGCAACACAGGTGGAGAAGGTAGTCAAGAAGGCATACGGCATGCTTGCCTTCATTGGCCGGGGCATTGAGTATAAGAATTGGCAAGTCATGTTGCAGCTGTATAGAACCTTAGTTAGGCCACACTTGGAGTATAGTGTTCAATTCTGGTCGCCACACTACCAGAAGGATGTGGAGGCTTTAGAGAGGGTGCAGAAGAGATTTACCAGAATGTTGCCTGGTATGGAGGGCATTAGCTATGAGGAGCGGTTGAATATACTCGGTTTGTTCTCACTGGAACGAAGGAGGTTGAGGGGAGACCTGATAGAGGTATACAAAATTATGTGGGGCATAGACAGAGTGGATAGTCAGAGGCTTTTCCCCAGGGTAGAGGGGTCAATTACTAGGGGACATAGGTTTAAGGTGAGAGGGGCAAGGTTTAGAGTAGATGTACGAGGCAAGTTTTTTACGCAGAGGGTAGTGGGTGCCTGGAACTCGCTACCGGAGGAGGTAGTGGAAGCAGGGACGATAGGGACATTTAAGGGGCATCTTGACAAATATATGAATAGGATGGGAATAGAAGGATACGGACCCAGGAAGTGTAGAAGATTGTAGTTTAGTCGGGCAGCATGGTCGGCACGGGCTTGGAGGGCCGAAGGGCCTGTTCCTGTGCTGTACATTTCTTTGTTCTTTGTTGTTCTTTGACATAAAATCCTTACAAGAGTGCAATCTCTGGCCTCATAGAATAACACCACACAAAAGTAGGCCACTTGGCCCATTGTGCCTGTGTTGGCCCCTTGAAAATTAGCTCCACTCCTGCTTTTTTTTGCTAAGCCTCTGTAAATGTTTCCTTTCGAGTACATATTCAACTTACTTTAAAAAACTATGATTGGATCTGTTTTCAGGCAGTGAATTCCAGATTTTAACAGCTCATGCTCCTCCTCCCCATGTCTCTGCAAATCATGACTTCTTCTTTGGAATTCTACTTTGTACTTCCATCACTTTACTGTCCAATGCCCTGTCCCAATGAATCCCAATCCAAGATTTAATTTTGCAAAATAGATGAAAATAAATATGTAAATTTGCAACCAGTTGCAAGCTACAAATGTGCAATTTAGAAAGACCAGCTGGCCCATCAAGCCAGTACTGTAGATGATAGCTGGAGAATCATGGCTATACACTCCCTACATCCTCGCAATCCCCTGGGAAAGACTAAAAGGACACACACACAAAGAAAGTCAAAAGAAGAAACAAAGCAGACAGGTCTCTAGTTCTGTAACATGTGAACATTTAAAAAAAAATCTACTTCAATCTGGTCAAATGACAACCACAGTCCCGCCAAAGAACAAATCATCAAATTTTTCCAAATGATCAATCATTTCTCTAATTCTCCAATCTAGTGTCAAATAGAAAATTTCTAAAAAAAAAGTTGGAAACTACTCTTACTTCAGAAATTATGGGTAGAAAACAGCCAATCTACTGCTCCTGCAAAGAATGTCCTTCCAATTGTTGGGCAAAACCATGGGCACAACCGTACCATATATCTTCAAAGTGCGGTGGGAAAACTGGGGAGAATCCCACCGGCTCACCGTATATTCAGCCTCTTTATTGGCATTTCTTTTCTCCACGTGAATCACACGGCGCTCTTGTCTCTGATTTGCTCGTCCCGGGAAAAGGTGGGATTTACCAGCCTCAGGGCACCCGACTTGGTGACGCGATGAGGCCGTTGAATCTCGTGAGAGATCCCTCGCGAGATTCGTGAAGCTTGAGACATTCCTGAGATTCAACCAAACCTCATGAGACATCGCGATCTGGATCTCACCCTCATTAGTTGTGGTCCAGATCAGCATATTTAAATGTGTCACTTAGTACTGCTCCACACAACCCTGGACCAATCATAATGGCACTGGGGGATGGAGTGAGGGGGAGGGGAGGGGTCTCCCAGGCCATTGGGAGATGCCTGGGTGGTTGGGCTCTGGGCAAGGTTGTGCCCTGGCATTCCCACTGGTATCCTGGCAAATTGGCACTGCCAACCTGGCTTCCTGGCAGTGTCAGCTGGGCACACTGACAGTGTCAGCGTGGCATTGCCAGGAAGCCAGGTTGGCAGTGCCAAGTGCCTGGGTGTCAGGTTGCCCATGTCAGAGGTCAGGCCCGGGGTGCCTTGCCTTTAAGAGGTAAGGTGAGGGGGGGTTCAAGGATTCCGGAAGAGATAGGTTGGGTGCAGTCAGGGGTCCGGAGGCAGTCACTGGAATGCTGAGGGTGGAGGGGGGGGTCGAAAAATCAGGGCTGACTTAAAAAATGGTGCCCGTCAGTGCAGAAAATGATGCAAGTGTGGTCTTGATGGGGAGTTCCTTGCCCAGGCAAAAGAACCCGGCAAAGTCTAGTTGAATAGCAGGGTCTTTCTCGGCGTGGCAGCTGGCTAGAAACACCCCTCTAAACACGCCCAAAAACGGACTCTTTGATTGCTCCTGTTCATTTGTGCCCTTAACCTCGGTAATCAGTGGAGAGCTCCTTTCAAACACCTCCCCAGTACTTGTTCCAAGTCCAATTGGGGGATGGCTGCTAGAATGACTGCACCGCGTTTAACAGAGGGAACCCTCTTCATGGGATCGAGCAGAAGCAGGAAACCCTTTATCCACGATCAGGCAGACATCCATCCAGCAAAGTAACAAACCTGACTTGGGTGGCTGTGGCTGTGATAGAAAGCACCATCTTGCTCCAAGAGAGGTCAGAGCTACGGTGTCGTAAGAAGATGACTGACTTTCTTCATGCAGCTAGTGTAACTCTGCCTCCTCATGTCTTCCTCAGATCCCTTAACACAGCCCTCACACCTCTATGATGCTCTGACTTCCACCCACCTTGTAGGGTCACAGCACTTGTCATACGCCGCAACCCCATAATCGCCTGAGAAGCTCTGGTGTCCCTCAAATGCCCGCTCCCATCACCTCCCATGCATGCCACACTTCATCCCCAACTGACATGGCATGACTCCCATCTATACTCTTCCCACCTGTCTCACTGCAGTAGAGACACGATCACAACACATGAATGTGCACAGCCGGCCAGAGTGATGTCGCAGCTCAAGGCCCTAATCCTATTTGAGGAACGAGCCCTTAAGCTTGTCAGCGAGAAGCAGGACTGCTCCTGTGCAGTGGGTGGGGTTGGGGAACCCTCAACACATCCAGCCATAAGGCAAGCCTCACTTGAGTGACCTTTCTCTTATCAGTGTTCCTTTGTCCTGCACCAATGCCATCTTCTTTCCATTGCAGGTCAAGTAGCAGACTAATTTGGACGATACTCATGTCCCCGGGACACCATGGGCCTGAGCAGCTCCGAGGCAAGTATCTCGGAAATCAGCACTGAAGAGGCGTCAAAGCATCACCCGTACCCTCCATCAGCGCAGGTACTTGCACCTCGGTGGGATTCAGTAGTAGGCAGGCTTCTCGGTTACTCACTGGTGAGCACCCCATAGCTGATAATCCACAGCAGGTGGAGGCAGGGACGTTCCAGAGGACTGGCACTCAGGACGGATGCCGGAGCCCAGGACTCTGTTGAACCTCAGGCCGAGGACGTGCCCCTTGGTATCATCATCCAAGAGTTGCTGAAGCTACAAAGGCAGAATCGTGAATATCAGGAAGGGATGTCAGCATCCCACTTCGATTCAAAGGCTAATTGAAGGAGTCCTATCGCCTTCTGTCTGAGGAGATGGTGCCGTCATTCGATGCAATGAGGCCAACACTGCAAGGGTGGCGTCCTGAGTGAAGACCTTGGTGCAGGAGGTGCAATTCCATGGTGAGGCATGTCCGCTCCATGGTTCAGCTCATGACCTCCATGGCTGAGGACATGAGCTCCATGGTGCAGTGCTTCAATTGCATGGTGCAGGCACGAGGCACTCTTTCCCAGGATGGTGGGGTCAGTCACCAGGGAGCATAGGTTTAAGGCCCATGGGGCAAAGTTTAGGGGAGATGTGCAAGGCAGGTTTTTTATGCAGAGGGTGGTGAGTGCCTGGAATGTGTTGCCAGTGGAGGTTGTGAAAGCAGATACATTAATGGCATTCAAAAGGCATCTTGACAAATACATGGATAGGATGGGTATAGAGGGATACGGCACTAGGAAGTGCTGAGGGTTTTGGCCTAGGTTGGTATCATGACCGGTACAGGCTTGGAGGGCTAAAGGGCCTATTCCTGTGCTGTATTGTACTTTGTTCATGACGAGTAGATGAGAGTTCAGGCAGAACTTAACACTGACCTATCTGAATGGTCTCTTCCTGTGACTAGGTTAGTGCCTCCAGCTTCTAGGAAGCTTCTGAAATTTGTTGAGAACGGCAATTTGAGCACAGCAATTTCACTGGTTATTCCTGGATTGTCCTGGCCATAACAGGGAATTTACATTGCAGGGAAAATCCAGAAATGAATTTACATCCTGTCAATTGGTGAAATGGAAGCCACGGCTCAATGGGCAGCACTTTCATCTCAAGAGTCAGAAAGCTTCAAGTTCGAGACCTGCTCGAGACAATGCATCACAGCACGGTAGCATTATGGTTAGCACAATTGCGTTACAGCTCCTGGGTCCCAGGTTCGATTCCCGGCTTGGGTCACTGACTGTGTGGAGTGTGCACGTTCTCCCCGTGTGTGCGTGGGTTTCCTCCGGGTGCTCCGGTTTCCTCCCACAGTCCAAAGATGTGCGTGTTAGGTGGATTGGCCATGCTAAATTGTCTTTAGTGTCCAAAATTGCCCTTAGTGTTGGGTGGGGTTACTGGGTAATGGAGATAGGTGGGGTTACTGGGTAATGGGGATAGGGTGGAGGTGTGGCCTTCGGTAGGGTGCTCTTTCTAAGAGCCAGTGCAGACTCGATGGGCCGAATGGCCTCCTTCTGCACTGTAAATTCTATGATTCTATGATAACGTAAGCTGACACTTAAGCACTGAGGGAATACTGCAGTGTTGGAGGTGCTGTTTTTCTGATGAGACGACAAACCTCAGTCTTCCCTCTCAGGTGGGTGGAAATTATCCCACTGTCGCAAAGACAAACAGGGGAGTTTTCCCTTGTGTACAGGGAAAAATTTATCCCTCAAACAAACATTACTACAATGCAGATTATCTGATATTTATCTCATTGTTCTTTACATTGTTCTTGTGCTGTGCACAAATCAGTTTTGCTTTTCCGACATTACTACGGTGACCACACTTCAAAAATACTTTATTGCCTGTAAGATTCTTTGGGGCTGCCATCTGGTAATGCCTTATACTGTTTGTTTTTATTTTCAAGGATTTCTTACTGCCAATTTTATGTCACCTCCACTTGTGGTAAATAGTCCATTGGTCTGGGGGACTGGGGAACTTTGTATGTCAGCCATGTTGGCTGGGTGTGGTTGTTGGTTGGGTGGGTGTTACTTACTTTGCTGTTTTTCCTCTTGAAATTGTTGTTAAAAATGTATAAATGCCTTAATAAAATGTTTATTAAAAAAAGTCATTGGTCTTTTTTTTACAAGCGAATTGAGTGGAAGAGTAAAGGGGTGGAGCTCTCCGTTTCTGAGACTAAGCGTTGACGCCAATGGAGAACCCATGGACTTTTACGACAGAAACACCGGCGCCGCACTTGGACTGATTCCGCTACCATTGAGAGGCTAGCACCGATGCCGCGTGGAACACATTCAATGGCACTGAAAAATGGTGCGGAATACGCCAGGCCCATGACCGACACTTGGGAGGCTGACAAGCTGCAGCCGCACATACACATTACATTCCCCACACACATTTATCCCAGCCAAAAAGATGGCACTGGTTGTGCTGGAGTACACTCATGCAGTTGATGGGTCATCTAGAGCCAGAGACGTGACATCTATATGACCGATGGCACCAGGTTCAAAGTGGGCTGTTAGCAGTGTGCACAGTGCATGGCTACCTTGCTGGCTGTGACAATGGAGCTCCGTGTCCACCCACCCTGACCCCACAGTCCACCTCCTAGCTACACTCCATTACTCCCCCCAGCTCTGGCAGAAGCCCCCTGGCCAGCGGCACAACTGTCAACAAACTATGGCAATGTTGGACACGTCCCATACCCCCTCTCTCTCCCTCAGCAGCCGCCACGCTGATTTCATGATTGTAAATGCACAAGTGCACCACACCGTCGGGAACTCGGCCCATTGGATGTGGAGAATCCAGAGGCCCTGGAGAGTACCGGCTTGGGCCCGCTAATAATTTACAAATGGTACCTACTGTACGTGTGGAGTGAAACGCATTGACGCCATTTGCGAGGTGAATGAGAATCGCGATTTGGCGTCAAATCGTGCCTGCCGTGATTTTGACTTCGGTAGCAATTCTCCGCCAAATCGCATTTCCGAATTTCGGTGTCGGCTAACGGAGACACCCCGTCCGAGATGTCTCACTACACAGAGCCTTGGTGAGACCCAGATTATTGTGAGCAGTTTTGGTCTCCTTATCTTTGGAAGGTATAATTGCTATATAGGGAGCGCTAGAACCAGGGGACACAGTCCCAGAATAATTTAGGACTAAGATGAGGAAGAATTTCTTCATTCAGAGGGTGGTGAATCTTTGGCGTACTCTGCCCAAGGCGGCTGTGGAGGCTCAGTCAATGGGCATGTCCAAGACTGAAATAGATAGATTTCTACATATTATAAACATCAAGGGATATGGGGATAATGCAGGAAAATGGTGTCAAAGTAGAAGATCAACCATGATCTCATTGAATAGCAGAGCAAGCCAGAAAGGCTGAATGGGCTACTACTGCTCCTATTTCATATGTTCTTTATTTCTAGCTCTCCAACACTCCCTTTTCTCAAATTCCAAGCGTTACTCAAGTATTTTAATAAAAAGGATTCTGTTTTACTGTAATTACTTAAAGAACAGGGTAAAAGCTATAAAAGTCATTGCAAAATGGCTGTAATTAGCATAACAACCAGCAGTTATTGCCTCGACCTGACACAATCATTTATTGGTGTGACCAGATAGATTATGGCCTCATTAAGGCCTGCATGTATTGACTGTTAATGTGTGAGGAACCCTGTTCTGAATGAATTCCTTCCTTTCCCCTTTAAATGACCTCATTCGGGAAGAAAAGAGTAAAAACTGCACCTTTTCCTCAAAGAAAGAGTTTTGGCATCTTCTCACAATATCGGCAGCAACTGTGGGTCTTTAGGATTTTAGTGCTGGTAGCCTTTAGCTTCTGAATCATGAGGCTGCATATTCAAGCCCTACTCCAGAATTTTACTGACATTCCAGTCAGTAAATAAAGTTTTGTATTTCTGTTGCACCCTTCATCTCCTCAGGACAACTTGACAGCACCTTAAATCCAACAAATTACTTTTGAAGTGTGACGTCGGAAACATGGTAGCCATCAGGGTCCCACAAACAGCAACAAATGCGTGGCTGCATTCTCCGTTTTAGTGACTTTGGTTGGGGGATAAATTTTGCTCTTGAAACTGGGAAGGACCCTCCTGCTCCTCATTGAAACAGCGCCACACGATGCTCTACGTCCACCTTTGAGGACAGGCAGAGCCTCGGTTTAACTTCGCTGAAAGGCAGCACTTCCTCAGCACAACACTGAAACATCAGCCTTAATTTTTGTGCACTGCTCAAAACAAGTTTTTGTTTTAATAAGTTTCCAACCAAAAGCCTTTCCCATTCCTGTAATGAAGATTCTTCAGGCATGTCGATGTGGTTGCAGAATAGTGGTTCGATTCCCAGAATTCAGACCACACGGACGCTCATAACATACACCATTATTTCCAACATTCTGAAATCCTGTGAAGCTTGGCTGGTACTGTACAGAAGGTGCTAAAAACATTCAGTTCCAACAGTGACTGGTGAACAACGTAGAGGCGTAGGTTTTCACGACACAGTGCTGCAGTTTAGCCGGAGAGCTGCAGAACTCAATACATTAACATCCAAATAACCCATTCCGGTCTTTGAGGCAATTTTTATAAAACAAATTCAAGAACACAAGGAGTTTTGATAGGACAAGTAGGGGAGAAACTGCAATAAAAACTGGGGGAGGTGAGGCCAAATTGAATAGTCAAGAGAGTTACGATGATCTGGAATGTGCTGCCTGAAAGCATGTTGGAAGCAGATTCAATAATAACTTTCAAAAGGGAATTAGAAATGTACTTTAATTTTTTTAATTACAGGGCTATGGGGCAAAGACCAGCAGAATTGGACTTATTGGCAGCTCCACCAGAGAGCTAATACGGGCATGATAGGCTGCAAACTCTGTTGCTGTGCTGGGTGGTTCTGGAAACATCGAACTGAAACCTGCAAGGTGGCCAATACTTGCCTCCAATTCAGATGAAAGTCCTGAGCCAAGAAGAGGAGATTTACAAGGGTGCTGCCAGGGCTGGAAAATCTTAGCTACGTGGAAAGGTAGGCTGGAGTTGATTTCCTTGGAACAGAGGAGGCTGAAGGATGACTTAATTGAGGAGCATAAAATTATTTGGGGCCTGAATAGAGCAAGCAAGAATTACCTCTATTTACCTCAGCAGAGGGGCCAAAAGTCCAGGGGATACAGATTAAAATTGTTGAAGAAGAATTAGAGGGGAGATGATGGAACGGTTTTTCACCCAGAGGATGGCAGGGGTCCTAAACGCACTGCCTGAAAGGCTGTTAGAGATAGAAAAAGTGAGATTAGGCTTGGAAATTCTTTGGCAACCAATACAAACAAGATGGGCTGAATGGCCTCCTTCTGCAGCATGAAATATATACGGTTCTATGATTCAATTTGAAAGACGGAAGCTTAAGAGGGTTATAAACATTTTGCCCATTAACCAAAAAGACAAGTAGAAAAACAACACCGCTGCACTGGCAGCTAGTTAACTGTGCAAGAGTCCTCCCTAATCCATTTGTTTGGCTGGATGCCATAGGAGAGTGTTTATAAAGGTGAGTGCTGTAGATAAGGTCAAGCTTTGGGGAGAGCATTGGACAATCTCTATTGCTCCTAAATTTTCAAAGGAGAGAGCACTTGAAGAGACCCATTGGCATCTCTTTTTGTCTCTTCCCCCCCCCCCTTCTGCAGTGTAATTGTTTTGACATTTCAAACAGGCCGGCTCATTCCACACAACGGTACAGCAGCAGAATTTGGTAAGCTTTAGAGAGGTAGTAATTTCTGAAAAATGTTGGTGCGTTTTGTTTGGTTGGGGGAGGGAGACGTTAGCAACTTAGTGAACAGAACAGCAAAAGGAACCATTTATGGAAATCACAGCCCGAAGTTCAAAACTATTTCAGTCGAAGAAAGTCTTTACGTAAAGGCTGAACTACTTAGAGAACCTAATTCATAAAATAGACAAAGCTGCAGGTAGTGCCATGAGAAAATTGTTCCTCAGGCAGTGGATTCCAAGTTATTATTACTTCAGTGTGCTGCCTGACTCATACTGCTCATTTGAAATGAAACTTGTTGGAAGAGTCATTTCACTGGGATTTAAAAAGTAATAATTCTGGCATTTGCTTGGTGCTTAAATGTAGCAACTTTAATGTTGGTGAAATGTCCAAAAGATGCTTTACGCAGAGTAATCAGACTAAAATTTAATTGCAAGGCCATGTAAGGACATATTTGGATAAGTTAACAAAAGTGAGGTTTTCAGGAGAGAGAGAGAAAGGCAGTGAGGTTTAGGGAGGAATTCCAGAGCTTGATGCCCCAGTCTGCTAAAGGCGTGGCCACCAATGGAGATGTGAAGGAAGTGAGAGACAGGCTAGAGGCCAGAATTGGAGGAATGCAGAGAATCAGGAGGGTTGTAAGGGTGGAGGCTGTAACTGAGATAGGAAAGAGCGAGGCAGTGAGACGGGGAACTTCCATTTGAGGCACAGAAACCCCAATTTTAACCTGGCCATCCCAGAAGGAAGATGCCCAACTTGCACCCTGTCGATGATTTAAGCTGAAGTGAAATCCACAAGCTTGGGCAACGTTCTAATATCTCATTCAAATGGCAGACTTCATGAATATTCATAAAAGCTGGTATAACGGGCAGCTGAATCTTGCACCCATCCCCTTTGAAAGAAAATTCTAATTAAGGGGCAATTTAGCGTGGCCAATACACCTACCCTGCACATCTTTGGGTTGTGGCGGTGAGACCCATGCAGACAATAAGTAAGTAAATAAGACACAGGAAGAATGTGAAAACTCCATACGGACAGTGACCCAGAGCCAGGACCGAACCCGGGTCCTTAGCGCCGTGAGGCAGCAGTGCTAACCACTGCACCATCGTGTCACCCTCTTACACACATTTCCAACAGTGACTATTGGGTAATAAATCAGGAAAATTCAGCTCATCCAGAAATCTGCTGACTGCACTCCGAGCCCATTACCACCGTGATCACTGGTTGATATTACTTCTCAGTCCACAAATACCTGAATTGAATTTAAAGTTCTCACCCTTGTTATCAAATCCTTCCACAGACCTGTTCCATCGCTGTAACCTCCTCCAGCCCCACAACCCCACCGAGGTCTCTTTATTGTTCCAATTCTGGCTTCCCCTCCATCCTTAATTCCCTTTTTCCTGCCCCTATTAGTGGCCGTGCCTTAAGTGCCCTCCTTCGCCCGACGCTCTGAAATGCCCTCTCTAAATCTCTTTCCATCAGGGATGCTGCTCAGCGCGTACATCTTTTACCCAGCTTTTGGTCACAGATCCTTGTATCTCCTTATGTGGCTCGGCGTCAATTGTTTTTCTATTAAGTATTCTGTGACATTTTACTGCATTAAAGATACTACATAAATGCAAGTTGTTGTTAAATGGGAACTCATTTTTCCATTCTCAGCTGTGAGTTCCAGGTCAAAATGTAGCACAGTCACTGGGAGCAGGTTGAGAAGTGCTTAGTACAGGGTATGAATTGGGCCTTGGGCCTCTCAAATGCAGGATTTTTTAAAAAAACACACAAAAGGAGGTCACACCGCCAGTTAAAAACCAAGAGAAACTCTGGTTGATCTTGAGAAAGATTCTTAACACAACCAGTCTGGAAGAACTGGTAAAACTTTCTGAGTTACCAGAATGAGTCAGTTTTCTGGGCACTCAAAGTGAAAGGCCTCCGAGCCCAGATTCTAAATGTGGGATGGTAAGCGTGGATGAACACCTGAGGCACAAAAATCTTTGATGCTGATAAAAAGTTTTGTTGCTGAACAGATAAATGTTGATACCATTATCAAACCAACATCAATTTGATCCTTATCCAATGATCGTATAGAAAAGCTCACAAAACCTCACTCCTTGTTCAGTTAGAAATGGCCCCTATAGCTTAACTCCAACACTTTAGCTCCATATCCCTTAATACCCTTGCCCAGCAAAATTCTATAAATCTTAGTTTTGAAATTTTCATTTGACTACCAGTCTCAAAAGCTTTTTGGAGAGAGCTCCAGATTTGCACTACTCTTTGCGTGACGGAATCAACCCTGGACAGAATAAACTCCATTAAATACCTAAGCATTGGTGAAAAGTGGGGGGAGGGGACCGACACTGGGTGAGGTGTTTTCGAGAGGAAGTGGATGAGGGGATTCTGGGAGAGGGGGAGGTCGATGGTAACATGCCCAGTGGGCAGGACCCAGAGTTATGATGTTGGCAGATAAAGGGGGGGGGGGGTGAGAGACCCCCGGTTAAGATAGTTACGTGGAATGTGAGGAACATAGAACAGAACAGCACAGAACAGGCCCTTCGGCCCTCGATGTTGTGCCGAGCATTGTCCGAAACCAAGATCAAGCTATCCCACTCCCTGTCATTCTGGTGTGCTCCATGTGCCTATCCAATAACCGCTTGAAAGTTCCTAAAGTGTCCGACTCCACTATCACAGCAGGCAGTCCATTCTACACCCTAACCACTGTCTGAGTAAAGAACCTACCTCGGACATCCCTCCTAAAAGCTACATCCACGCGAGGAAATAGTCTCTGAACGTCCACTCTATCTATCCCCCACATTATCTTATAAACCTCTATGAAGTCGCCTCTTATCCTCCTCCGCTCCAAAGAGAAAAGCCCTAGCTCCCTCAACCTTTCCTCATAAGACCTATCCTGCAAACCAGGCAGCATCCTGGTAAATCTCCTTTGCACCCTTTCCAGTGCTTCCACATCCTTCCTATAATGAGGTGACCAGAACTGCACACAATACTCCAAATGTAGTCTCACCAGGGTCATGTATAGTTGCAGCATAACCCCGCGGCTCTTAAGCTCAAGCCCCCTGTTAATAAACGCTATCACACTATAAGCCTTCTTCATGGCTCTATCCACTTGAGTGGCAACCTTCAGAGATCTGTGGACATGAACCCCAAGATCTCTCTGTTCCTCTACATTCCTCAGAACCCTGCCGTTGACCCTGTAATCCGCATTCAAATTTTTTCTACCAAAATGAATCACCTCGCACTTATCAGGGTTAAACTCCATTTGCCATTTTTCAGCCCAGCTCTGCATCCTATCAATGTCTCTTTGCAGCCTACAAAAGCCCTCCACCTCATCCACTACTCCACCAATCTTGGTGTCATCAGCAAATTTACTGACCCACCCTTCAGCCCCCTCCTCCAAGTCATTGATAAAAATCACAAATAGCAGAGGACCCAGCATTGAACCCTGTGTTACACCGCTGGTAACTGGTCTCCAGTCTGAAAATGTTCCATCTACCACCACCCTCTGTCTTCTATGTGATAGCCAGTTACTTACCCAATTGGCCAAATTTCCCTCTATCCCACACCTCCTTACTTTCTTCATGAGCCGACCATGGGGAACCTTATCAAACGTCTTACTAAAATCCATGTATACGACATCAACTGCTCTACCTTCATCGACACACTTAGTTACCTCCTCAAAGAATTCAATCAAATTTGTGAGGCAAGACCTACCCTTCACAAATCCGTGTTGACTATCCCGGATTATGCTGCATCTTTCTAAATGGTCCTAAATCCTATCCTTCAGGACCTTTTCCATTATCTTCCCGACCACCGAAGTAAGACTAACTGGCGTATAATTACCAGGGTCATTCCTATTCCCTTTCTTGAACAGAGGAACAACATTCGCCACTCTCCAGTCCTCTGGCACTATCCCCATGGACAGCGAGGACCCAAAGATCAAAGCCAAAGGCTCTGCAATCTCATCCTTTGCCTCCCAAAGAATCCTTGGGTATATCCCATCTGGCCCAGGGGACTTGTCGACCCTCAGGTTTTTCAAAATTGCTAATACATCCTTCCTCAGAACATCTACTTCCTCCAGCCTACCTTCATGAATCACACTCTCATCCTCAAAAACATGGCCCCTCTCCTTTGTGAACACTGAAGAAAGGTATTCATTCAACGCCTCTCCTATTTCTTCTGACTCCATGCACAAGTTCCCACTACTGTCCTTGACCGGCTCTGCCCTCATCCTGGTCATTCTTTTATTTCTCACATAAGAGTAAAATGCCTTGGGGTTTTCCTTGATCTGACCCGCCAAGGACTTCTCATGCCCCCTCCTAGCTCTCCTGGTTGGTTTAGCGTAGGGCTAAATCGCTGGCTTTGAAAGCAGACAAAGGCAGGCCAGCAGCACGGTTCAATTCCCATACCAGCCTCCCCGAACAGGCGCCGGAATGTGGCAACTGGGGGCTTTTCACAGTAACTTCATTTGAAGCCTACTTGTGACAATAAGCGATTTTCATTTCATTCATTCATTCATTCCTAAGCCCTTTTTTCAGCTCATTCCTTGCTATCTTGTAACCCTCAAGCGACCCTACTGAACCACGTTTTCTCATCCTTACATACTCATCCTTTTTCCTCTTGACAAGACATTCAACCTCTTTTATGAACCATGGTTCCCTCACACGGCCATTTCCTCCCTGCCTGACAGGGACATGCCTATCAAGGACACGCAGTATTTCATACAATTTACAGTGCAGAAGGAGGCCATTCGGCCCATCGAGTCTGCACAGGCTCTTGGAAAGAGCACCCGACCCAAGGTCAACACCTCCACCCTATCCCCATAACCCAGTAATCCCACCCAACACTAAGGGCAATTTTGGACACGAAGGGCAATTTATCATGGCCAATCCACCTAGCCCGCACATCTTTGGACTGTGGGAGGAAACCGGAGCACCCGGAGGAAACCCACGCACACACGGGGAGGATGAGCAGTCTCCGCACAGACAGTGACCCAAGCCGGAATCGAACCTGGGACCCTGGAGCTGTGAAGCAATTGTGCTATCCACAATGCTACCGTGCTGAACAAGCTCCACTTTTCATTTGTGCCTTTCCCTGACAGTTTCTGTTCCCATCTTATGCTCCCTAATTCTTGCCTAATCGCATCATAATTACCCCTCCCCCAATTATAAACCTTGCCCTGCCGTATGGCCCTATCCCTCTCCATTGCAATAGTGAAAGACACTGAATTGTGGTCACTATCTCCAAGTGCTCTCCCACAAACAAATCTAACATTTGGCCCGGTTCATTCCCCAGTACCAAATCCAATGTGGCCCCCCCCCCTCTTGTCGGCCTATCCACATATTGTGTCAGGAAACCCTCCTGCACACACTGTACAAAAACTGCCCCATCCGAACTGTTCGACCTATACAGGTTCCAATCAATATTTGGAAAGTTAAAGTCACCCATGACAACTACCCTGAGACCTCCACACCTATCCATAATCTGTTTTGCAATGTCTTCCTCCACATCTCTATTGCTATTTGGGGGCCTAAAGGAAACTCCTAACAATGTGACCGCTCCTTTCCTATTTCTAACTTCAGCCCATATTACCTCAGTAGGCAGATCCCCTTCAAACTGCCTTTCTGCAGCCATTAAACTATCCTTGATTAACAATGCCACTCCTCCACCTCTTTTACCACCTTCCCTACTCTTACTGAAACATCTATACCCTGGAACTTCCAACAACCATTCCTGTCCCTGTTCTAACCATGTCTCCATAATGGCCACAACATCGTAGTCCCAAGTACCAATCCACGCTCCAAGTTCACCTACCTTATTCCGGATGCTCCTTGCATTGAAGTAGACACACTTCAACCCACCTTTCTGTCTACCGGTACACTCCTGCGACCTTGATACCCTCCTCAGTACCTCACTACTCTTGACACTGGCTTCTGGAACACAGCTTGTTTTCCCACCCCCCTGACATATTAGTTTAAACCCCCCTAAGAGCCGTAGCAAATTTCCCTCCCAGGATATTGGTGCCCCTCTGGTTCAGGTGCAAACCGTCCTGTCTGTACAGGTCCTACCTTCCCCAGAATGTGCTTCAATTATCCAAGTAACTGAAACCCTCCCTCCTACACCATCCCTGTAGCCACGTGTTTATCTGCGCACTCTCCCTGTCCCTCACCTCACTAGCACGTGGCACCGGCAACATGCCAGACATGACAACATGGTTTGTCCTGGCTCTCAGCTTCCTCCCTAGCTCCCTAAATTCCTCTTTTAAATCCCCGTCCCTTCTCTTACCTATATCGTTGGTACGATGTGTACCACAACTTGTGACTGCTCCCCCTCCTCTTTAAGGATTCTGAAAACACAGTCCGAGACGTCATGGACCTTGGCACCCGGGAGGCAACATACCATCCGTGAGTCTCTTTCGCTGCCACAGAACCATCCATCTGTCCCTCTAACTATCGAATCCCCAATAACTATTGCTCTCCTGCTCTCCCTCCTTCCCTTCTGAGCCACAGGGACGGATTCAGTGCTGGAGATCTGTTCACCGTGGCTTATCCCTGGTAGGTCGTCCCCCTCAACAGTATCCAAAACGGTATACCTGTTACTGAGGGGAACGGCCACAGAGGATCCCTGAACAGACTGCTTCCTCCCAGCCCCTCTCACTGTCACCCATCTACCTTGATTCTTCGGAGTAACTACATCCCTGAAGCTACTATCTATGACCACCTCTGCCTCCCGAATGATCCGAAGCTCATCCAGCTCCAGCTCCAGTTCCCTAACGCGGTTTCTGAGGAGCTGGAGATGGGTGCACTTCCCACAGGTGAAGTCAGCAGGGACACTGACGGCGTTCCTCACCTCAAACATTCTGCAGGAGGAACATTGCACTGCCTTCCCTGCCATCCCCTCTCGATAAAAAAAAAGAAAAAGAATAAAGAGCTTACCTGTTATTCACTCTACCCCTTAGGTAGAAGGAGGTGGAAGGGTGGGGGACACTACAAGTCTAGTGTCTAGGGTTTAGAAACTGCCCAACTTAAACACAGGTAAAAATAAAACACTTAACCAGCAACCACTGCGCCCCACACGAGAACAGCAATCAGCTGTTATGGGCCTGCACAAACAATTTAAATCTTTACGACTTAACCAGCAGTCACTCTGTCCTCATTCTGACCGGATTCAGCTGGACACTCCCAACAGTAAGTTTAAAAAAAATTTTACTCCCCTTCTCAGCAAGCACTCACTCAGCAACCACTGCGCCCCGAACGATAACACCCCAGGGACAAGAAAAACTACTTACCAGTCACCAGCCAATCACTTACCTGCAGGCTGTGACGTCACGGTTCAACTTCTTTCTACTTCTACCTGACCTCGAGTCTCCCTCTTGATCTTTACTCGGCTGGGATCCTTACAGTGATTGCCTTTTTTTTTGGTTAGAGGAGGAGGTAGGGAGGGAAACACCGCTCTACTGCCCTCTGAGGAGTTTGTTGGAAGGAGGTTTTCAGTGTCAACTTGGGGGTAGAGTTTGTGAACCTGGAACCAGGGCCCCCAGAAGCCATGTCCGGGGTGTCAGACTGGCTTGGGTGGCAGGTAGGTGTGGGGGCAGATGTTTTTAGCATTCACCTCGCTGATTGCCCGGAAGTGGGTCCTGTTGGGGTGGATGTCAGCTTCTCCATCCTATGACACGGCTTGGCGGGGGGACATACTTGAATTTCTTTGACTCTCAGGAAGGTGAAGTCTCAGCTGAAGGGGATGAAGGAAGGATTTCACAATTCATGGTGACTGTTTACTCTGCACTTCCGAGAATTGGCTGCCATTGAACATCGGGGGGAGTGGCGGGGTGGGATTGGCAGTATTGTTGTCTTTGGTTACACGGTTTACGGATTGTTTGTTAATTTGTGTTTTTTTACCTGGAATGTGCGGGTGGGTGTTTTGGTCTGTATATTGAGCGGGATGCTTTTTGTGTGTGGGGATTGTTATGGCATTTGTTGTTATTTGTTTTTTCTTTGGCTGTTGATTAATGGAAATGTTGAAAATGAGGAGAATAACCTGATTAAAAAAAAAAAAAATACCTAAGCATTGCTCCAAATCCTTTCTTCTTGGCTTTCTTTTCTTGGTTATCACTTTCCTTCTTCTTCTCTTTGTCTTTATCCTTCCCTTTTGTCTTCACCTTCTTCTTCTTTTCTTTTTTCTTTTTCTCTTTCTTTCCCTTGCTGTCTGAGTTCTCCGCATCCTCGAGCTCGGCTGTCCCTTGCAAGGCAGATTCACTGCCCTGGGTCTCATGGCCTGACTGGGAGCTCTCTTCAGAATCTGTTGCCATAGATTTAAAAAACAAAATTCATAAAAAACAATTCAGAAATGCATAGTCATTTTTTTAAAGTATTTTTTCTATTGTTTCCTGGTTCTCCCATCGTTTACAAAACTCTCTTTCCCTCTCTATGCATAGATAATATATATACTATATAGAGGGTAACCTCCACACAATATTCTTCCATCTGAAACCAACTACTTGCGGAGGGTAATTAATTGACCTATAATTGCACTATTTATGACAAAGGGCTTGGGTAGAAGACCTATTCTAAAATCTAGAATGCAACTTATAGACTGACACTCAGTGCAGTATTGAGAAAAAGCTGCACTGTTGGGAGTACCATCTTTCTTCTGAGGCATTATACTGAGATCCCAGCTTCCCTCTCAAGTGCAAAAGATCCCATGTTATCATTTGAAAGAACAAGGGAGTTCTCCTTGTTTTTTAATAAAATGTATTCATTCATGGGATGTGGGTATTGCTGGCTAGGCCAGCATTTATTGCCCGTTCTATAATTGCCCTCGAGAAGGTGGTGATGAGCTGCCTTCTTGAACTACTGCAGCCCATGTGGTGTAGGTGCACTCAAGATTTGATTAAGGAGGGAATTCCAGGATTTTGACTCAGAAACAGTGAAGGAACGGTGGTTTGGTTCCAAGTTAGGATGGTGTGCGACTTGGATAGAGATTTCCTGGTGGTATGATTCTCTGTCACAAAGGCTGTACAGAAAGACAAATCTCACCGTTAGGCTGAGATACATTTCCTGGTGTGATGTTCCCATGTCGCCGCTGCTCTTGTCCTTCTAGATGGTCGCAGTCGTGGGCCTGGAAGTTGCTGCCTAACGAGCTTTGGTGAGTTTCTGCAGTGCATCTTGTAGCTAGTACATGGCTGCCACTGCGGTGGCAGGGTGATTAAGGTGGTGGATGGCATGCCAATCAAGCAGGGTTGCTTTGTTCAGGATGGTGCCGAATTTCTCAACTGTTGTTGGAGCTGCACTCATCCAGCCAAGTGGAGAGTATTCCATCACACTCCTGACTTGTACCTTGTAGATGGCGGACAGGTTTTGGGAAGTCAGGATGTGAGTACTCACAGCAGAATTCCTAGCCTCTGACCTGCTCTTGTAGCCATAGTATTTACATGACTAGTCAAGTTTCTGGTCAATGGTAACCCCCAGAATGTTGATAATTGGGGATTCAGCAATAGTAATACCATCAAATATCAAGGGGAGATTGTTAGGTTCTCTCTTGTTGGGGATTTTGCTGTTTAAGGGATCTTGTGCACATCTTGGTGTTGCGTCTTCTACATTCCAATAGTGACTGCATTTCTAAAAGCACTTTTTCACTGTAAAGCATTTTGGGACATCCTGACATGAATGGTGTTATTGGAAATTCTTTCTTTTTCTCATTGATGTGCCATCAGTTTGATTTGTGTATGTTGCAACAGTTTTCTAAATACTTATTGCTTCCTGGCGGCATGATGGCACCCTGTTTAGCACTACTGCTTCACAGCGCCAGGGACCTGGGTTTGATACCAACCTTGGGTGACTGTATGGAGTTTGGGCCCGATTCGACAGCCAGCAGCTCCACCATTAGAAGTGTCCGTTGCTGCACCTGCAGCACGAGTGCACATCAATAGCTAGCTGCCCTCAAAAGGCAGAGGCACTGGGACCAATGATGCACAAGGGGTGCAGATCACTGAGGGCAGAAGGTGCCACTGCCACAGGAGGAGCCATCGCCACTGGGGAGACCCCTCTGGTGGCCATGGAGTTCCCAAAAAAGTGGGCCCCTCCCAAGTTGCCCATTGGGCGGCTGCCAAATCTCTCTCCCGAGGCAGTCTCCCCATGCAGCAGCAGCCCACCCTGCTAGCCCTGACAAAATGCCAGCAAAAGTGGGAAGCCACTCGTAATTCAATTGGGCTGTGGGTGGGTTCCTCAGCTGCCAGTGGCAAAATATCATGATGGTTGGAAGATATCAGGCACACTACCTGACACCTTCCTGTGCCATTTTGCCATCCATCTCGCCTCCCACCCCATCATCAAGGGGCTGGTAAAATTCAGCCCTTGAATTTGATTGTTGTTCAAAGCTCTGAAATTCTATCTACTACAATTGTGTCAGCAGGAAAAAAGTGACCAAAGTGTTCTGAACAATTCAACATTGTTTTACTTTGTTTTTTAAGCTCTTAATTTTTTAAAATTTCAGATATTCAGAACACTTTAGGGCAGCACGGTAGCATTGTGGATAGCACAATTGCTTCACAGCTCCAGGGTCCCAGGTTCGATTCCGGCTTGGGTCACTGTCTGTGCGGAGTCTGCACATCCTCCCCGTGTGTGCATGGGTTTCCTCCGGGTGCTCCGGTTTCCTCCCACAGTCCAAAGATGTGCAGGTTAGGTGGATTGGCCATGATAAATTGCCCTTAGTGTTCAAAATTGCCCTTGGTGTTCAAAATTGCCCTTGGTGCTGGGTGGGGTTACTGGGTTATGGGGATAGGGTGTGGGCTTGGGTAGGGTGCTCTTTCCAAGAGCCGGTGTAGACTCGATGGGACGAATGGCCTCCTTCTGCACTGTAAATTCTATATTCATTTCTGAAGATAAAATTCTACAGACTTTGCCATGAGAGCCAATTGTCTTCAATGAGAATCCTTGGCAGTTCGAGTAAGAAGGTTGAAGTTCATAATGCTCAAAATAAACTCAAAAGAAATCACACAAACATCTCAAAAGACATGCACTCAGAACTCAGTGCCTAATGTGGAGGGAAGGGCTCAATGGTAAAAGCTCCAACCGGGTGCAATTTGTCTCACTGGGGATTATTGTTATTCAGAAACAACTCAACGCGCAGAGACAGTGCCAGGTTTTAGAACTGATACATAACTGAATCCTTCACTGACCATTTAAATTGCAAACACACTGGAAACTGGTTTCTGCCATAACCTCAGCAAAAGGATTAGGCAGTGATCCAGTTGAGGAGATTAAATGATTTAATAGAGAACATGGCATTTCATCGAACTAACACTACAGTCAGAGGACATTTGGCCCAACTGGTTTTTGTGCCCATATGAATCCCTGGCACCCTACTTCACCTACCTGTAAAAGCATATCCTTCTATTACTTTTTCCCTCGTGTACTTATCTAGATTCCCCTTGAATGCATCTTTGCTGTTTGCCTCAACCACTTCATGTGGTGGCTGGTTCCATACTCTAACCACTTTCTAAGTAAAAGAAGAACTATTTCCCCTGATATTGAAATTCAGAACAAGTAGGCATAATTTTAGCATTAGAACTTTACAGTTGGGCTGATGCTTGGAACCACCATTTCGCTCAAAATGTATAGAAATTCTGGAACTTTAACCCTGGTAAAGTTGTTGAGGCTAGGTCATTGTAAATGTCAAAACTTCGAGCGCTAGACCTATGTGAGGGAAGAGTATTGAGGGAAATGGAGCCAAAGTCAGAGATAATGTAGTATAAAGGGTTAACAGAATTGATATGCTAAGATAAAGGGCAGGATTCTCCGCCCATTCACGGCAGCAGGACTCTCCCATCCCGCTGCAGTGAATGGGAGATTTGGCTGAGTGCCAAATCTTCCGTCCTCGCGAGCGGCGGTAGTGGGGTGGACCCGTAATGATGAATCCCGGCCAAGATGCAGATAATGATGTATCACTGAAATCGGCCATTCATGTGCTAGACTCTTGAGAGAGAGGTTGAAATGTCACACTCAGGAGCTACCTGCCTTCTGTGACCTGTTTAGATGTGGTACTAATAAACAAGTGCCAGAGCATGACCACAATCTGTCTAGTAATCATGTATCATGCCTTGAGGCACAGATAAGAAGGACCATCTCAGAACAGGTACAAATCAGCAGTGATTAGATTGAAAGGATGAATTGCTGAGGGTCAGAATGGCCAACTCTGGTTCATAATTGTTCTAATTTGCAGAGTTAAGGTGAAAGATCAGGGAGTGAGACTGAACAGATAAGACTTGTCTGGGCTAAATGGTCACTTTGTGTTCTGTATCATTTTAAGGTTCTAAAAAAAAAATAATGGCTAGCTTTCAGCCCATTTCATTTTTAATGCAACTGCAGGACATATAACTGATACGTTTTAGTAGCTGTTATAATTTTAATTTGTAATCTTTGAAAGAGAAATTTCCAAATAAATGTATGCTTGATAGCATCATAATCAACTATTTCTAGAAAAAAATAACCTAATATAATATTCAGAAAGGATTTCACCATGTAATGAATTATAGAGTTGCTGAAACTTTTTAATTCAGTTTGAGATCAGGTGTATTGCTGGCTAGGCTGGCATTTATTGCCCATCCCTAGGGGAAAGGTGAACAGCATGCTGACTATCACTGACTGAGCTGAAAACACGACAAGCGCCGGCTGTATGCAAGGCATAGATAGTTAGCAAGCAACTATATTCCAGTTACAGTGACCACCCTCAAGAATAAGAGTGGGGAAAGGGGCTAAAAAATAATTCAAGATGTATGCTATCTCTAACTGGTGACTACAAGTAATCGATTTTGCACCAAAATGAAGCTTAAACGTCTTCAACAAAATGTATCTTATTAAATCCACACAGTATCTGTTGCCATTACACTGAAGATTCAGTTGAATGTATAATGCTGAGCTAATATAATTCCATGTCTCAATGTTATTGTTGGGTAATCACTTGAAATTCTAATTCTATTTGCCTGAGAGCAACAGGAATAAATCATTAAAAAACCTGGATGCCCATAAAGGTTGTTCCCCCATTCAACAGCATCATGGTTGATTTGTATTTGAACTCCCTTGATCTACCTTGGTTCCAAATCCTTAATGCCCTTGCCTAACAAAAAATTATAAAGGGAAAAGCACTGTTGGATGCCGGAAGGACTTTAAAAAAATTTGTACATGGGATGAGTGTCGCTGGTGATACCAGCATTTATTGTTTGTCTTTAATTGCTCTTGAGGTGGTGATGCTGAGACCCAGCAGGTCTGGCCAGCACTTGTGGAGAGAGAGACAGAACCAATGTTCCAGGTCGATGGCTTTTCATCAGAAATCGGGCAAGAATTTTCAAGGTGCATCCCAGCTGACTCCAGGAGGCTGATTCCATTTCACGCTCTAACGAGTGTTGGCTGGCAGAGGGCAGGATTTCGGCCCGTCATGAGGAGCAAGTCTTGCCTTGGGGAGCTGATAGCCAATCAGGTTGGTCAGCAGTTCCCCAGACATTCCAGGAGCAGAGCTGCAGTGGTCAGTAGAGGCAGCATATTGGAAGGGCAGCATGGTGGTGCAGTGGTTAGCCTGTTCGATCCCGGTCACTGTCCGGGTGGAGTTTGCACATTCTCCGTGTGTCTGCGTGGGTCGCACCACCACAACCCAAAAAGATGTGCAGGCTAGGTGGATTGGCCATGCTATATTGCTCCCTAATTGGAGAGAAAAAAAAATTGGGTATTCCAAAATTTATATTAAAAAAGAGGCACCTGCAGCTTGTTGCATGGAGTTAATTGCTGGGACCCGGATGAAAGTCAGAGGAGTCTGGGATGGGGGTATAGGGAAGGGCTGGGGGTCATATGTTCTATGAGGAGAGCAATCAGGGTCATAGGGGATAGGGTGGGCGGGGGACATTGGTGTCATAATATACACCAGTTTATTATGGTGCAGACACACACACACAGATGGACATGCAGTGGGACCAATCAGCATACACAACACCGCAGCCAATCACCAGTGAGAGCACACGCACTATAAAGACCGGGGACAGGAGAGTTCCCGCTCACTCTAGTAGCAGCCAGCTCGGAGACATTCACCATGTGCTGAGTGCATCACCAGGTTAGGACTAGGCAAGGGTCAACAGTTAAAGCTGGTATTGCCTTTACCCACAGTTCAAGTATATTAATATAGTTAAGCTTATAATAAAACAGAGTTGCACCACTTCCAGTGTTGGTGACCTGTTTGTGATCCAGAACACCCAACACATCAATTGGGAGATAACTGGGCCCTCGGGGGGGGGGGGGCCTTCCATACATCCTGCCCGAAATCGAACTCAGTTCAATTTCAGTTTTCCAGCCTCCAACCACCATCTATCATCTGCCCGCCTGCCTAAAAATGCCAGTTGGAGGTCTTAATTGGGACCACGGCAGGATTCCCCTCGAGGCCCTGCCTTCCCCGACGTAAAATTGCGACCAGGTCGACAGGCTGCATCCCGAAGCCCCCCACCCACCTCAGACTCAGGGTGGCACGGTAGCACACTGGTTAGCACAGTTGCTTCACACCTTCAGGGTCCCAGGTTTGATTCCCGGCTTGAGTCACTGTCTGTGTGGAGTCTGCATGTCTTCCCCGTGTCTGCGTGGGTTTCCTCCCGGTGCTCCGGTTTCCTCCCACAAGTCCAAAGATGTGCAGGTTAGGTGGATTGGCCATGCTAAATTGCCCTTTGTGTCCAAAAAGGTTACTGCCTTCAGGGGATTGGGTGGAGGTGTGGGCTTAGATAGGGAGATCTTTCCATGGGCCTGTGCAGATTCGATGGGCCGAATGGCCTCCTTCTGCACTGTAAATTTTATGATCTATGATGAACCTGCTACGGGGACTGTGGATGCAGAATATTCAGCCCTCGGTGTACTTAGAGATGTAACAGGTTTTTTTCGCAAGGTAGAGGAAAGGGGAAGGGGAGGCAACGAGGAAAGAGGAGGCAACGACAAAGGGGAGGCTCTTTTAGGTTGGAAAATGGGAGAGGTTAAATGACAAAGGGATGTGGTTCAAGCAAAATGAGGTGGTAATGGGACAAGTGAAGATACAGAGTACATGTCCAGAGGAGCTATAACTGGGAATTGCAGAATCATCGCCTACAGCTGTCATGCAAATAAACAAGAAAGTTATGATCTGAAATTGCCAAACTCAATGTTGAGTCCCCTGCTCGTCTTTGAAACTCCTTCAATACTGCAATGGAGGGTTGGTCTGGAGCATGACTTGAAACAATGAGGACTGCATTCAGTTCTCATCTTGGAGGTGCAAAGGGAAACATCCAAGTCTTCGCACTGGTGCAGAGAAAGTTCCGATGCTGCTTTTAGTAAATAGGGCCTTTGCTTGGTTACCCGAGTCAGGTTTTGATTGATGATCCAACAGTGCCATATTTTTCACCAAACTTCATAGCTAACCAGGTATGACACTGATATTTGCTACACTATATAAACAAATGATGGGCGGCAAGGTGGTGCAGTGGTTAGCACTGCTGCCTCATGCCGCCGAGAACCCGGTTCGATCCCGGGTCACTGTCCATTTGGAGTTTGCATAGTCTCCCCGTGTCTGACTCCCACAACCCAAAAAGATGTGCAGTGTAGGGGGATTGGCCACACTAAATTACCCCTTAATTGGAAAAAAAGAATTGGATACTCTAAATTTATATTTTAAAAAAATGATGATCCATGGTCTCCTCCAGTGAAAATAAATAGTTTGCATGGAGTACAGTCCTTTTTTGGCTGCAAATCAGGTCCAGAGTTGCATGCCCATCACACCTGTGGTCAGTATGACACATGCCGCAGGTAACATTAGGCAACAGCCAAGACCCAGTGGACAGAGCAGGCAGAAAGATCGCAATCCTCCTCACCACGGCAGGTCAACACGCCATCCATGTCTACAACTCCCTGGTGTTCACGGAAGGTGAAGACAAGACCAAATACAAGACGGTCCTTCTCAAGCTCGACTAACACTTCAACATCGAGGTCAATGGGAGCTTCGAGAGGTATCTCTTCCAGCAGCGCCTGCAAGGTAAGGATGAGCCCTTTCAGTCATTCCTTACGCATCTCCGTATCCTCGCGCGGTCCTGCGGTTACGACACCACCTCCGATTCCATGATTCGGGACCAGATCGTTTTTGGGGTCACTTCGGGCACCCTATGCCAGCAGCTCTTAAAAATAAAAGGCCTCACCCTAGCCTCCGCAATTGAAGCCTGTGTCCTGCACGAAAATGCGACTAGCCGCAATACCCAATTTCAGGCGGCCGAATCGGCGCGGCAGGGGTCCTACGTGGCCGGATTGGCGAGGCAGGCGTCCTACGAGGCCGAACGGGTCCAGGCGATCGAGTTCCTCCTGGCCCGCGGCCCGGACGAGGGCGGCCATTTCGCTTGCTTTTTGAGGCCTCCCGCGCTTGTGCGCGCCAAAAACGACGGCAACACTGAGGAGCGTGATGCGCAGGACGCAAGACCGAACTGCGCATGCGCGGTGGCGCAACAAACGCCATGACGTCACAACGTGCGGCAACTGTGGAACCGCACATTTAAAGCGGCAATGTCCGGCAAGAAACCGACAATGCCTCCGCTGTGGCAAGGTGGGCCACTACGCTGCCTGCTGTCGAGCAGCTCAACCTGCCAATGTTCCACAATTCCGACAACCTCGCAGGGACGTGCGGACCATTCAGCCTCCTTACTACGAGTCGTGCCCAGACGATATCCAGACCAGTGACACAGACGACCGGGACGCCTTACGTGTTGCGGTCATTGATGGCAACCGAATGTCTCCAGCCAGGACCCATGAGCCGATGCAAGTTAACTGTCAATCCAGGTGATGAATGGTGTGCCACCCTAACGGTTAACCGATCACCGATAACATTCCGTCTGGACACTGGCGCCTCCGCCAACCTCATAGCATGGTCAGGCTTCTACGCCATGAAGGTCAGACCATCAATTCGGCCGTCCTGTTGCAAGATGGTCGATTACAACGGGAACGTTATCCCGGCTATGGGATCCTGCCAGCTCCAGGTGACACACAACACACATACGGCCACACTCTCATTCGAGATAGTCGGATCATCGAAGGACTCCCTGCTAGGCGCACAGGCATGCAAGGCTCTACACCTCATGCAACGAGTCCACGTTCTGTCTCCAGAAGGCACATCTGACTTCCCGGATGCAGAGTTCAGGGCACAGCTCCAATCGCTCCTCGCCCACAACCAGGAGGCATTCGAGGGCATGGGAACACTGCCCTACACCTACAGAATTCGGCTCACACCGGACGCCACCCCAGTCATTCATGCACCTCGCAGGGTCCCAGCGCCACTCAAAGACCGCCTCAAGCAGCAGCTGCAGGATCTCCAGGACTAAGTGGTCCTATCCCGGATCACGGAGCCCACGCCATGGGTCAGCTCCATAGTGTGTGTTAAGAAGCCCTCCGGCGAGCTCCGGATCTGCATTGATCCAAAAGACCTCAACAACAACATAATGAGGGAACACTACCCCATACCCAAGCGGGAAGAGATCACGAGCGAAATGGCCCGGGCTAAAATCTTCACAAAACTGGATGCCTCGAAGGGTTTTTGGCAGATCCAACTGGATCCGTCCAGCCGAAAGCTGTGCACCTTCAACACCCCTTTCGGCAGGTTCTGCTACAACAGAATGCCATTTGGCATCATCTCGGCATCCGAGGTCTTTCACAGGATCATGGAGCAGATGATGGAAAGCATCGAAGGGGTGCGCGTCTACGTGGACGACGTCATCATCTGGTCCACTACACCACAGGAGCACATCTATCGTATCCAGCGCGTCTTTGCGCGCATAAGCGAAAACGGCCTGCGCCTCAACCGAGCCAAGTGTTCTTTCGGCCAAACCGAGCTGAAGTCCTGGGGGACCACATTTCCCGGTCAGGGGTCCGTCCGGATGCAGACAAGGTGAGCGCCATTACAGCCATGCCGCAGCCGGCAGACAAGAAAGCAGTGCTACGCTTCCTAGCCAAGGTCAACTTCTTGGGGAAGTTCATTCCCATCCTTGCCTCCCACACGACAGCTCTGCGCCACCTCGTCAAGAAGTCCACGGAGTTCCAGTGGCTACACACTCACCAGCAGGAATGGGAGGAGCTCAAACTTCAGCTCACCACAGCACCGGTATTGGCGTTTTTCGACACATCTCGTGACACCAAAATTTCGACTGATGCCAGCCAGTCTGGCATTGGGGCGGTGCTCCTACAGCGGGATGACACTGCGTCATGGGCCCCGGTCGCCTATACCTCGTGGGCCATGACCCCCACAGAACAGCGCTACGCGCAGATTGAAAAGGAGTGCCTGGGCTTGCTAACCGGGATAGACAAGTTCCATGATTACATGTATGGTCTCCCCCGGTTTACCTTGGAGACTGACCACCGCCCCGTGGTCAGCATCATAAATAAGGACCTCAACGAGATGACCCCTCGCCTCCAGCGCATCCTACTTAAACTTAGGAGGTATAACTTCAGACTAGTCTACACCCCGGGTAAGGACCTTATCATTGCAGATGCCCTATCTAGAGCAGTGAGCACACCGCCATATTCGGAGGGGTTCGTCTGTCAGGTCGAGGCGCAGGTGGCTTTCACATCGGCAAATCTGCCAGCTGACGACTCCAGTTTGGCCCGTATTCGCCGAAAGACTGCGGTTGACCCCTTTCTACAACGTGTGATGCGCCACATGACGGGAGGGTGGCTCAAAGGGCAGTACCCGCAGTTCTACAATGTCCGAGACGACTTGGCCGTCATTCATGGTGTCCTTCTAAAGCTGGACCGGATTGTGATTCCACACAGCATGCACAAGCTGGTCCTCGACCAACTACACGAAGGCCATCTGGGGGTCGAGAAGTGCAGATGGAGGGCCCGAGAGGCGGTGTACTGGCCGGGCATCAGTGATGTCATTGCCAATATGGTGCTCAACTGCCCCACCTGCCAAAGGTTTCAACTGGCGCAACCTCCTGAAACGCTTCTGCCACATGAGCTGGTGACGTCCCCCTGGGCGAAGGTAGGTGTGGACCTCTTTCACACGCTCGGCAGGGACTATGTAATCGTCATTGACTATTTTTCCAACTATCCAGAGGTCATACACCTGCACGATTTGACATCGTCCACTGTCATAAGGGCCTGCAAAGACACCTTCGCTCGCCACGGCATTCCGATGACTGTCATGTCGGACAATGGGTCCTGTTTCGCCAGCCAGGAATGGTCATCCTTTGCTGCCTCGTATGGCTTCACACACGTGACGTCCAGCCCTCTGCATCCCCAGTCGAATGGAAAGGCAGAGAAGGGCGTTCACATCGTCAAGCGGCTCCTCTGCAAGGCTGCTGCTGCCGGATCGGATTTCTGCCTAGCTCTGCTGGCCTATCGCTCGGGCCCCACTAGCCACTGGCCTCTCACCAGCCCAGCTGTTAATGGGTCGCGCCCTCAGGACCACTGTGCCTTCCATTCTCGTACCCACAACCAACCATGCTCTGGTTCTACACAGAATGCAACAGCAGCGCGTTCGCCAGAAGAGGGTATATGACACACGGGCAACTGATCTTCCCGCCCTGGACCCTGGAGACGAAGTCCGCATTCACCTACCAGAAGGTGGCTGGTCAGCACCTGCCGAAGTTCTCCGACGTGTGGCTCCCCGCTCGTTCCTGGTTCGCATGCCTGATGGATCCATTCGTAGGTGCAATTGCCGGGCTCTTCGCCTACTTCCACGCTCGCTACGGGAACTTACACCGACACCGCGCCCTCCTGTTGTTCCTAACATCGACTTTGTGGCGCTGCCTGCCACGATGCCCCTTCCGTCGTCGCCCGTGGCCAGGCCCATTCCTCAGCCGGTGGGTCCAGACCCACCATTGAGGCGGTCAACCCGAATTCGTCGCCCACCTACTAGACTGGACTTATGAGACTGTTTGTACATTGAACTCATACTACCACTGTCTTAATATGTTTCTGTTCTTATTGTTACAGGAATTTGTTCTGTTGTTCTACATTTCCCCGTTCTTTGTTTATGGTACAACCTCGTTATGATGTCGCACCCGACATCGTCCCTTGTATATAGTTTAGCCCCATGTACATGCTGTAAATATTGCACACACACATTTAGCTACACTCAGTACACATCTCTATTTATGACCACATAGGCACATGTTTTTTTTAAAAATATATTTTATTCAAAAAAAATTTCGGCCATACAAAACAGTACAAAATTTTTTCCCTTTTACAACAATAAAACAATATAAATAATAGTGACCGTTTTTAACAAATAAATAAATAATATATAAACTAAATGGCAACTGCCATAACAAAATATTAACTCTCCCAAATAATAAAGTCAAACAAGCCAATATACATATCCAAGTAAAAATATCCATACAAAAACACCCCTGAAGACCCACCCGAGCCCGAGCCCCCCCCCCCTGGGTTGCTGCTGCTACTTTCCCAGTTCCTTTATCGTTCTGCGAGGTAGTCAATGAACGGTTGCCACCGCCTGGTGAACCCTTGAGCCGAACCTCTTAGTGCAAACTTTATCCGTTCCAGTTTTTCATCCCTCACCCCACCTATCTCCCTCGCCGCTCCCCTCTTCCTCAGTTGTTGGGCCAGTAACCGGCTCGCCTTCTCTCCATACTCATACTGTACTCCCTGTGCCCTCCTCCACTGTGCTTCTGCCTTGCCCGTGGTCAGCGGGTTAAATTCCATATGTAGCCTTTGTCTTTCCCTGTACAGTCCCTCCTCCGGAGCCTCTGCATATTGCCCGTCTACCCTCAGAAGTTCTCTCAACAGTCGCCCCCTTTCTTTGCTCTCTTGCTTCCCTTTATGGGGCCCTTATGGATATCAGTTCCCCTCTGACCACCGCCTTCAGCGCCTCCCAGACCACTCCCACCTGGACCTCTCCGTTATCATTAAGCTCCAGGTACCTTTTGATACACCCCCTCGCCCTTAGACATACCCCCTCATCCGCCAACAACCCCATATCCAATCTCCAGAGTGGGTGCTGCTCCTTTTCCTCTCCTACCTCCAGATCTACCCAATGTGGAGCGTGGTCCGAAATGGCTATGGCCATGTACTCCGTCCCTGTCACCTTCGAAATCAGTGCCCTTCCCAGGACAAAAAAGTCTATCCGTGAATACACCTTGTGAACATGGGAGAAAAATGAAAACTCCTTACTCCTAGGCCTAATAAATCTCCAGGAGTCTACTCCTCCCTTCTGCTCCATGAAGTCCTTAAGCACCTTGGCCGCTGCCGGCCTCCTCCCGGTCCAGCCCTGGATCAAGCACCGTATTGAAGTCTCCCCCCATTACCAGCTTTCCCGCCTCCAGGTCCGGGATACGCCCCAGCATACGCTTCATGAAGTTTACATCATCCCAGTTCGGGGCGTATACGTTCACCAGAACCACCGCCTCCCCTTGCAATCTGCCACTCACCATCACGTATCTACCCCCACTGTCCGCCACTATGGTCTTTGCCTCAAACAGTACCCGTTTCCACACTAAAATAGCCACCCCCCTATTCTTCGCATCTAAGCCCGAATGAAACACCTGCCCCACCCATCCTTTACGTAGTCTAACCTGATCTGCCAGTTTCAGGTGCGTCTCCTGCAACATGACCACATCTGCCTTTAAGTTCTTTGGGTGTGCAAGTACCCGTGCCCTTTTAATCGGCCCATTCAGCCCTCTCACATTCCACGTGATCAACCGGGTTGGGGGGGCTCTTTACCCCCCCTCCCCCATGTCGACTAGCCATCCCCTTTTCTAACCCAGCTCCTCACCCGGTTCCCACGTACCCGTATATCCCACCGACGGTGCTCTCCCGTCCCGACCACCCCGCCCCATAACAGCTCCCCCTTCCCCTTAGCAGCAGCAACCCAGTTAACTCCCCCCCCCCCCCCTCCGCTAGATCCCTTTCTAGCGTAGTTGCACCCCCCATGTTGCTCCCAGAAGTCAGCAAACTCTGGCTGACCTCAGCTTCCCCCGTTCTTTTTGTGGAGCACCGCCTTGGCCCGGTTGAAACTTGCCCTCCTTCTCGCCACCTCCGTACTCCAATCCTGGTACATGCGGATCTCCGCGTTCTCCCACCTGCAGCTCCGAGTTTTCTTCGCCCATCTTAGAACCATCTCTCTGTCATTGTAGCGGTGAAACCTCACCACTATGGCTCGAGGTATTTCTCCTGCCTTTGGTCTTCGCGCCAGAACTCGATAAGCTCCCTGCACCTCCAAAGGGCCCGTCGGGGCCTCCGATCCCATTAGCGAGTGAAGCATCGTGCTCACATATGCCCCGACGTCCGCCCCCTCTATGCCTTCGGGAAGACCCAAGACTCTTAAATTCTTCCTCCTCGAGTTATTCTCCAGGGCTACCAACCTCTCCACACACCTTTTGTGCTATGCCTCATGCGTCTCTGTCCTTCCCACCAGGCCCTGTATTTCATCCTCATTCTCCGCAGCCTTTGCCTTCACGACCCGAAGCTCCAACTCCTGGGTCCTCTGCGCCTCCTTTAGCCCTTCAATCGCCTGTAGCATCGGGGCCAACACCTCCTTCTTCAGCTCTTCCACACAGCGCCGCAGGAACTCTTGTTGCTCAGGGCCCCATACCAAACAGCCACCTTCCAACGCCATCTTGCTTCGAGCTTCCCTTCCTTGCCGCTGCTCCAGTGGATCCACTGCAATCCGGCCGCTATCCTCTCCTTTATCCATATTTATCCGGGGGGATTCCCTCCTATTTCACTGCACAATGATTTTGGCCGTTAAAAATTGCCGTTGGGGCTCCTAATAAGAGCCCAAAAGTCCGTTTCAACGGGAGGTGCCGAAACGTGCGACTTAGCTGGTCATCGCCGCACCCGGAAGCCATAGGCACATGTTTTTGTAAAAAAAAGGGGGATGTCATGATATACAGGTAAACATCAAAGCACATACATACTGATGGACAGATCAACGGACCAATCAACACACACACAACACGACAGCCAATCACAGGCAAGAGCATACACAGTACAAAACAGGGAACACAACACTTTCTGGGCACTCGAGGACGAGACAGCTCAGGGCACAGAGCTCATAGCAAGCCAATCAGACATCCACAATGTGCTGAGTGCCACTACAAGACAGAATTAAGAGTAGGTCCACAGATTCAAGGGTTATGATCGAACCTCAGTAAACAGTATACAACTGTAAATAGATGTTTGAAATAAAACTGAGTTGTACCATTCGCAACCATGTTGGTTCGTCTGTGTAGCAGAGTACCCAACACTTCACTCCCCACCCACTCTGTCCATGCCCCGCATAAAGTTGTAAACCTCAATCAGGTTGTCCCTCAGGTCTTCTCTGTTTCAATGAAAACAACCCATGCCTACCCCAAACTCAGTCCCAAGAAGGTGACTCAATGGATCCCAGAGCAAGGTAACCCCGGGTTTTCTGGCCGAGGAACGTTCAGCCAGTTTAGGGGTAGGGGTGGGGGGGGGGGGGGGGGGGGGGGGGGGGGAGCAGTGAGTTTTGGTGAATAGGTAGGTAGGAAGAAAAGGAGGGATTACAATCTCAAGGGGGTTCTATTTTAGAGGGTGCCATCCCATGTGCGAGGGCATCTCTCCCCCATTTGTGAAAATTGTGACCCCATTCCTACTCCACTTTTGAACAGTTAAAAAATAAATCAGTATTGTGGCATGGGCAGCATATAATGGAGGTCCACTGGCTTGTTAACAAGCTCAATTGACTCTCAATTATTTAAATATGGCGGGCAGGCTGGCAATTGTGGCACCCATCCACCTACTGTGTTGTGGGGTGAGCTCGGTGATAGGTAAGAAGGTGGTGAGGTCGGGACCCGACTCAATTAATGAGCCCGCCCCTTCCTCCCGCCTTGCCACAGCATGCTTGGTGGGGACACGTGAAATCCAGCCTTTGGTGGAAGCAAAAGATCCTCAGGCACTATTTGAAGGAGAGTTTTCCTTAGTGCCCTTGCCACCATTTATCCTCCGGCGAACATCCATGAAATAGATGATCTTGCGGTTTGTGGGATCTTGCTGTGCACTGTTTCATAAAGTACATAATTAGCTGTAAAGCACTTTGGGATATCTTTCTTAGTAACATTGGAAACAGACCTGATCATCGGTAAGGAAACCATGGTGATTTAATTGAGTGAAAGCCCTTCACAAATTCATTTATTTTGAGCCAAATAATCGCTCAAAACAAAA
Source organism: Scyliorhinus torazame (assembly GCF_047496885.1). NCBI lineage: Eukaryota > Metazoa > Chordata > Chondrichthyes > Carcharhiniformes > Scyliorhinidae > Scyliorhinus > Scyliorhinus torazame. The sequence goes on along the minus strand of NC_092708.1, from coordinate 203,430,686 downwards.
CTGCAAGTTTATTCTTTTCTCTGAATAATCTGCATAACACAGCAGCATTCTGCATCCTCGCCTTCCAATATTTGATATTTTGTGGTGATGGTACTGTCCAAACAGTGCATAAATAATTTAAAAAATCATAATGGAAGGGCATTGACATGGGATTTGTATTTCCACAATACTCTTTACTTGGCTTTACAAATGGGAATAAAAATCCTATTTCTTTGTCATCCAGAATGTTTTCTGATTTTAATAACTGTCGGAGCTCTATAAATAAGTAATTGGGTTTGTTTATATTTTATTTTAAAGTGGAGTATTACAAACATAGAGGGACATTTAATATTCTCATTTATATCATGTGAGCTACCAGTTGCCTCTCTTCAGAGGGGCCTGCCAATTGCTTTTGTAAATAGCCTTAATGTAGCTATTAACTGCTGAATTTACAAAGGGCTCTTTCAGCCTCAGATGCAATTCCTATCAGTGACAGGTCACAGAGCTAATGTGAACCTGAAGTCCCACAACTTGAAGACACATCAGAAATTTCAATAGCTTCTGTTTTTAAATGGTCAAATTGGTTGCTACACTATACTTGACCGGAGCACATCCACACGCTCAAAGGGCTTTGTATGTGGCCATGAGCCCAAGGGAGAATATCAGTGGTGAATGTACAGGTAGTCATTGCTGGAGAATCTAAATGGACAGGCAAAACAAAAACAAAAAATATTAAAATACCAGTGAAACGTTGGTCTTTCTGGGGAGCTGGCCTATGAAGTGGTAATGTTTCCAGCGATAAAGGTTATAGTGCATCGGTGTACAGTTTTGAGCACTGCACCTCAGGAAACGTATACCGGCCCGAGAGGGGATGCAATGCAGATTCACTTAAATTATACCAGAGCAAGGAGTGTTAAATTATGAGGTTAGGTTGCAGAGAATATGGACCAGATTTTTATGGAGTAGGGCTGACCCCGAGTGCCTTTACAAATGGTGAGTGGAATTCAGGAGTTTAATTTTTTTAAATTCTATCATGGGGGTGTCACTGGTGAGGCCAGCGTTTTTTATCCATTCTAAATTGTCCTTGAGAAGGTGGTGGTGAGCTGCAATCTTGGCTGCTGTAGTTCATCTGATGTAGGTACACCCACAATGCTGGAAGGATGTTCCAGGATTTTGTTTCAGTTACCGTGAAGGAACAGTGATATAATTCCAAGTCAGGATGGTGTGTGGCTTGGAGGGGGAAGTTGCAGGTGGTGGTGTTCCATGCTTTTCCTTCTAGGTAGTAGAGGTCACGGGCTTGAATTGTGCTGTTGAAGGAGCCTTGGGGAGTTGCTGCAGTGTATCTTGTGCTCACTGCTCTCACTGTGCATCAGTGGTGGAGGGAGAGTATTCCTAAGTTGGTAAATGGGATGTCGATCAAGCAGGCTCCTCTGTCCAGAGTTTCTCGAGTGTTGTTGGAGCCACACTTCTCCAGGGTGTGAAGAGTATTCCATCACATTTCTAACTTGTAGATGGTAGTCAGGCGTTGGGGAGGGAGGAGATGAGTGACTCAGAATTCCTAGTCTCTGATCTTCTCTTGTAGACACGGTATTTATATGGCTATTCCAGATCAGATAACCCCCCAGAATGTTAATGGTAGGGGGAGATCAGTGATGGTAATATCGTTGAATGTCAAAGGGAAATGGTTAGATTCTCTCTTGTTGGAGGTGGTCATTGTCTAGCCCAAGCCACTGATGAGCCCAAGCCTGTATATTATCCAGGTCATTCTGCAAATGGACACGGACTTCTTAATTTCTGGGGAGTTGTGAATAATACTGAACACTGTTCAATCAACAACGAACATCTCAACTACTGACCTTATGAGAAAGGAAAGCTCATCGATGAAGCAACTGAAATGGTTGAGCCCAGGGCTACTCTGACAAATTCCTGCAGCAATGTCCTGAGACTGAGATGATTGGCCTCCAACAACCATTGTCCTTTGTGCTAGGTATAACTCGAAGCAGGGGAGAGCTTGCACCATGCATTCCATTGACTTCAATTTTGCCAAGGCTCCTTAACCCTATATTTGGCTAAATGCTGCTTTGAAGTCAAGGGCACTCACTCACACCTCCCCTCTTGACTTCAGCTCTTTTGTCCATGCTTAGAACAAGGCTGAAATAAGGTCAGGAACCAAAGGGCCACAACAGAACTCAAACTAAGCATCAGTGAGCAGTGATCGAATGGAGACTGATAGGGCAGATAGTAGCTATGCAGGTGGTGGGCGGGGAGGGGAGGTGGATATGAGGTTGAATTGGGTGCATGAGGTGGCAAGGAGCTGATATGAGGGGTATTAGTTGTCATGGAGCTTGGGTGGGAGGGGGCGGGTAGCGAAAAGGGATAAGGATTAGAGGGTCCAACAGCCTTTTCAAAATTGGGCCAAAATCTCAGATAACCAATACAGGCCTTCTAAACAACCTGTCTTGTGTTTCCCCATCACCATAGCCTCCTCCAAACTGCTGGTGGAGGTCACAGGTCCAATTTGATCATGCCCCCCTCCTCCAGGGAGCGAAAAATGCATATGACGTTGTCCTTCATATGTTTGCTACCCTATATAAACAAGGGGGCATTAATCTTAAAATTAGTGCCAGGTGTGATGCCAAGACGCACTTTTTCATACAAAAGGTAGTAGAAATCTGACCATTCTCTTCCAAAATGCTGTTGAGGCTGTGGCAAATTGAAAACTTCAAATCTTAGATCAATAGATATTTGTTAAGTACAGCTGTAAGGGTTACAGAACCAGAGATTCAGTATCAAGATATTGATCTGCCATAAGCTAATTGAATGGAAAAAGAGGGTCAAGGGGCTGAATAGCCTCCTCGTGTTCCGACGGATCTGATTGCGTCAACTTGCAGGACGTAGTGATAAACAAAAACAGAATCACTTTTCATTTTATTTCATTTAAAAAGCTGACATGGTATTCATTTTTTAATTCACTCATGAGATGTTGTGCAAGGTATAACTCGAAGCAGGGGAGAGCTTGCACCATGCTTTCCATTGACTTCAATTTTGCCAACAACATCTCTGATATGAGCAAAACAGCAAGAAGTCTTCTTGAACTGCTGTCGTCGATGTGATGTTGGCACATCCACGGGGCTGTTAGGGAGGGAGATCCAGGGTTTTGACTTAGTAACAGTCCAAAGTCAGGATGGACTGTGACTTGAAAGGGAAAATGCAGGGTGGTATTCTCATCAGCCTGCTGCCCTTGTTATTCTAGATGGTACAGGCCGTCAGTTTGTAAATCTACACCTCCCACTGCCTGGGGAAAGTGGGCAGCATAATCAAAGACCCCTCCCACCCGGCTTACTCACTCTTCCAACTTCTTCCATTGGACAGGAAATACAAAAGTCTGAGAACACGCACAAACAGACTCAAAAACAGCTTCTTTCCCACTGTTACCAGATTCCTAAACGACCTCATTAACACTGCACCCCTGTATGCTTCATCCGCTGCCAGTGTTATCTAGTTACATTGTGTACCCTGTGTTGCCCTATTATGTATTTTCATTTAATGCCTTTTCTTTTCATGTACTTAATGATCTGCTCGCAGAAAAATACATTTCACTGTACCTTGGTACACGTGACAATAAACAAATCCAATCCAACCCAAATTGCAGTCAGAGGAGCCTTGGTGCTTTGCTGCATTATATCCTGTCCCCGTGCACCAGTGGTGGAGGGAGCGAATGTTTAAGGTGGTGAATAGAGTGCCAATCATGCAGACTGCTTTGTCATGCATAGTGTTGAGTTTCTTAATGTTGTTGGAACTGCAAGAATTTGGGAGTCAGAAGATGAGTTACACACCACAAAATTTTCAATCACTGGCCAGCTGCGGTAATCACTGTATTTATATGGCTAGCCCAGTTAGGTTTCTGGTCAGTAGTGACCCCCAGGATGCTGCTGGTGTTGGATTCAGAGAGGGTAATGCTATTGAATATCAAGCAATGGTGGTTAGTTCTCCCACTTTGGACATAGAAAATACAGCACAGAACAGGCCCTTTGGCCCACGATGTTGTGCCAAACCTTTGTCCTAGATTAAGAACAAATTAATCTACACCCCATCATTCTACCGTAATCCAAGTACCTATCCAATAGCCGCTTGAAGGTCCCTAATGTTTCCGACTCAACTACTTCCACAGGCAGTGCATTCCATACCCCCACTACTGGTGAGAATGTTAGTTGCCACTTAACACCTCAAGGTTGAATGTTGTCCAGGTCATGCTGCATATGTATAGTGTTAGAGTTATAGAATTTACAGTGCAGAAGGAGGCCATTCGGCCCATCGAGCCTGCATCGGCCCTTGGAAAGAGCACCTCACTCAAGCACACATCTCCTCCAGCCCATCCTCTTAACCCAGTGTGGTAGTCTGTGTAGAGGTATTACGGTATCTGGTAATGCTAGAACACCATTGGCAGATATTGTATGTTTCCTATTGGTCAAGCTGTATGGTAGCTCCGCCCTGCAAGGCGGGGTATAAGAGCCCGTGCCGCCCCAACAGCCTTCTTTCTGTACCTGAGCTGCTGGGGAAAATATCTAGCTTATTAAAGCCTTCAGTTGGGCGACAACTTGCTTTAGGGGTCATTGATCGTGCATCAATTTAATAAGCTAGATTTAAAAGGATGGAGCTCCGAATCAAGCCGGAGTGTCTGCAACTCAGCCCCCACGCGGCGAACTCAGCGGCAAACTTCAAGCACTGACTGGCGTGTTTTAACGGATATATCGGAATGGCCGAAAACACACCCACGGGAGAACAGAAATTGCAAGTCCTGCACTTGAGGGTGAGCCCGGAAATTTACACCCTCATCGAGGAAGCGGACGACTTCGTGCAGCAATGGAGCTGCTAAAAGGACATTATATTCGCCCGGTAAACCAGGTCTACGCCCGACATCTGCTAGCAACGAGGCGACAAATCCCTGGGGAATCACTGGAAGAATTTTACCGTGCGCTCCTGGTGTTGGGGAGAAACTGCAGCTGCCCGCAAGTTTCGGCGAGCGACCACACAGAACTCTTGATCCGGGACGCTTTCGTGGCAGGTATGCTGTCCTCCCAAATCCGCCAGCGATTGCTGGAAAAAGACACCCGAGGCCTCAAGGAGGCACGGGCCCTTGCAGGCTCCCTAGATGTGGCCTCCAGAAACGCCCGCGCTTACGTTCCCGGATGGGCGGCAGCCCCTTGGGCAACGTGGAACACCTCCGCAGCCGACCCAGAGACATCCCCCATCTCCTCATAAACTTGTGCTGCAAGGCGGCGTGGCAACCCCGGGGGGCCCCGCTGCCACTTTTGCGGGCAGGCTAAGCACCCCCGGCAGCGCTGCCCGGCCCGCGCATCCACCTGCAAGGGATGCGGTACAAAGGGCCACTTTGTGGTGGTATGCCAGGCCCGTGCGGTCGCCGCGGTCTCCGGCGGCGAATGTGGACAGCCACAACAAACCTCTCCATGGTCCCCATGCGGCCAGCGGGCGCCACCATCTTCCTTCTCCGGGGGCGGCGCTATCTTGTCCCGCGGACGCCACGTTCGATGGATGAGTGCCGCCATTTTGTGCACCCTCAGCCATGTACGGCCAATGTGTGCCACCATCTTGGATGGACTCCCAGGACCCCAGCTTGGCTGTCCACACACCGCCCGAAGAGAACACTCAACTGCTGCGATTAGCCTTGGTGACCCTGGACCAGTCCCGGCCTCGAACACCCTCACTGCTACAACAACAGTATTAATCAACGGGCACGAGACGTCCTGCTTAATCGACTCTGGGAGCACGGAGAGCTTCATGCACCCCGACACGGTAAGGCGCTGCTCTCTCCTCGTCCACCCCGTTAATCAAAGAATCTCCCTAGCCTCCGGTTCCCACTCAGTAGAGATAAAGGGGTATTGTGTAGCAAACCTCACAGTCCCGGGAAGGGAGTTTAAAAATTACCAGCTCTACGTCCTTCCCCACCTCTGCGCGGCCACACTCCTAGGTTTAGACTTTCAGTGTAATCTCCAAAGTCTAACTTTCAAATTTGGCGGCCCTATACCCCCTCTCACTGTCTGCGGCCTCGTGACCCTCGAGGTCGATCCGTCTTCCCTGTTTACAAACCTCACCCCGGATTGCAAACCCGTCGCCACCAGGAGCAGACGGTACAGTGCCCAGGATCGGATCTTTATTAGGTCAGAGGTCCAAAGGCTACTGAGGGAAGGAGTCATTGAAGCTAGCAACAGTCCCTGGGAGAGCTCAAGTAGTGGCGGTTAAGACCGGGGAGAAGCATAGGACGGTCATCGACTACAGTCAGACCATCAACAGGTTTACGCAGCAGGACGTGTACCCTCTCCCCCGCATATCCGACCTGGTGAACAGGATCGCGCATTACAAGGTCTTCTCCACGGTGGATCTTAAGTGCGCCTACCACCAGCTCCCCATCCGCACTAGTGACCGCAAATACACTGCCTTCGAGGCAGATGGGCGGCTCTATCACTTCTAAAGGGTTCCCTTCGGTGTCACCAATGGGGTCTCGGTCTTCCAGCGCGAGATGGACCGAATGGTTGACCGGTACGGTTTACGGGCAACATTCCCGTATCTCGATGTCACCAACTGCAGCCACGACCAGCAGGACCACGACACCAACCTCTGAAAATTCCTCCAGACCGCAAAGATCCTTAACCTTATATATAACAAGGAAAATGCGTGTTTAGCACCGACCGCCTAGCCATCCTCGGCTACGTAGTGTGAAAAGGAGTTATAGGCCCCGACCCTGAACGAATGAGCCCCCTTATGGAGTTCCCCCTCCCTCACTGCTCCAAGGCCCTGAAGTGCTGCCTGGGTTTTCCTCTCACTATGCCCACTGGGTCCCCAACTGTGCGGACAAGGCCCGTCCCCTGATCCAATCCACAGCTTTTCCCCTGTCAATAGAGGCCCGCCAGGCCTTCAGCTGCATCAAAGCAGACATTGCAAAGGCCACGATGCATGCCATCGACGAGTCCCTCCCCTTCCAGGTCTAGAGCGACGCGTCTGACATAGCTCTGGCGGCCACCCTCAATCAAGCGGGCAGACCCGTGGCCTTCTTCACACGTACCCTCCATGCTTCCGAAATCCGCCACTCCTCAGTCGAAAAAGAGGCCCAGGCCATAGTAGAAGCTGTGCGAGATTGGAGGCATTACCTGGCCGGCATGAGATTCCTCACTGACCAACGGTTGGTTGCTTTCATGTTCGATAATGCACAGCGGGGCAAAATAAAAAACGATAAGATCTTGCGATGGAGGATCAAACTCTCCACCTACAACTACGAGATCTTGTATCGTCCCGGGAAGCTAAACAAGCCTCATGATGCCCTGCCCCGCGGCACATGTGCCAACGCACAAGGGGTCCCAGGTTCGATTCCGGCTTGGGTCACTGTCTGTGCGGAGTCTGCACATCCTCCCCGTGTGTGCGTGGGTTTCCTCCGGGTGCTCCAGTTTCCTCCCACAGTCCAAAGATGTGCAGGTTAGGTGGATTGGCCATGATAAATTGCCCTTAGTGTCGAAAATTGCCCTTAGTGTTGGGTGGGGTTACTGGGTTATGGGGATAGGGTGGAAGTGTTGACCTTGGGTAGGGTGCTCTTTCCAAGAGCCGGTGCAGACTCGATGGGCTGAATGGCCTCCTTCTGCACTGTAAATTCTATGATTCTATGGACCGCCTCTGAGCCCACCACAAGGACCTCTGCACCCGTGGGTCACTCGCTTTTTCCACTTTTTCAAGACCCGCAACCTGCCCTACTCCATCGAGGAGGTCAGGACAGCCACCAGGGACTGCCAAATCTGCGCGGAGTGCAAACCGCACTTCTACCGGCCAGAGAAAGCGCACCTGATAAAGGCTTCCAGTCCCTTTGAACGCCTCAGCATGGACTTCAAAGGCCCCCTCCCCTCCACCGACCGCAACACGTACTTCCTGAACGTGATGGACAAGTACTCCCGGTTCCCATTCGCCATCCCCTGCCCCGACATGACCGCAACCACCGTCATCAAGGCCCTCCATAGCATCTTTGCACTGTTTGGGTTCCCCGCTTACATACATAGTGATAGGGGGTCCTCCTTTATGAGCGACGAACTGCGTCAATTCCTGCTCAGCAAGGACATCACCTCGAGCAGGACGACCAGTTACAACCCCCGGGGTAACGGACAGGTAGAGAGGGAGAACGGAACGGTCTGGAAGACCGTCCTACTGGGCCAACGGTCCAGGAATCTCCCAGTCTCCCGCTGGCAGGAAGTCCTCCCGGATGCCCTCCACTCCATCCGGTCACTGCTTTGTACCACGACCAACCAAACACCTCACGAACGTCTCCTTTTCTTCCCCAGGAAGTCCTCCTCTGGGACCTCGCTCCCTACCTGGCTGGCAGCTCCCGGATCCATCCAGCTCCGAAAACACGTGCGGGCGCACAAGTCGGACCCATTGGTCGAGAGGGTCCACCTTCTCCACGCTAACCCCCAGTACGCCTACGTGGCGTGCCCCGACGGCCGACAAGATACGGTCACCCTACGAGACCTGGCGCCCGCCGGATCCCCACGCACACCCCAGCCACCAGTCCCACCCTCCCTCCCACCAGTGCACCTTACAGGAGGATCGGTCCTTCCGCCGGCCCCCTCTAGGCCCCCCCACCCACCGACGCACCCCGCAGACGCTCCCTTCCCATGTCAACCGTTTTCCCCACCAGCGTCGTCTAGGGGTGTTGAAGCTGCCACAGAGGTCGAGGCCATGCTCCCGGAGTCACAGATGCCTGAGCCTCCACCGGCATCACCACCGAAGCTTCGACGATCACAGAGGACGACCAGGGCCCCTGATCGATTGGTTGCTTCATTTTAAAGTGTATAGTTAATTATGAATCTGTAAATAGTTACAAAATGCTGTACGGAGGTATTACGGTACCTCCGTAACTATAATTTCTACCACGTTACCATGTGGTAATATCAAGCCACCACCCCCGCCAAACTCTTTTTTAACAGGGGGTGAATGTGGTAGTCTGTGTAGAGGTATTACGGTACCTGGTAATGCTGGACACCATTGGTAGATATTGTATGTTTCCTATTGGTCAAGCTGTATGGTAGCTCCGCCCTGCAAGGCGGGGTATAAGAGCCCGTGCCACCCCAGCAGCCTTCTTTCTGTACCTGAGCTGCTGGGGGAAACATCTAGCTTATTAAAGCCTTCAGTTGGACTACAACCTCGCTTTAGTGGTCATTGATCGTGCATCACCCAGTAACACCAATTTTCCTTTTTTTGGACACTAAGGGCAATTTAGCATGGCCAATCCACCTAACCCGCACATCTTTGGACTGTGGGAGGAAACCGGATCACCCGGAGGAAACCCACGCAGACACGGGGAGAACGTGCAGACTCCACACAGACAGTGACCCAAGACGGGTATAATCTTTATTTATAATCTTTATTATTGTCACAAGTAACCTTACATTAACACTGCAATGAAGTTACTGTGAAAATCCCTATGTAGACTGATTCAGTATCTGAGAAGATGCGAATGGAACTGAACGCTGCTATCATCAATGAACATCCCCAATTCTGACATTATGATGCACAGAAGGCCAATAATAAAGTAGGTGAAGAATTGGGCAACTCCTGCAGTGGTATCTGGCTGAGATGATAGACCTCCCACAAGGTTTGGCCCCTTGTTCCGCACTGTAACTAATTACTGTTTGTCGATGTACCATTTGTTAATGTTCTCTGTTGATTATTCTTTTGTCTACTCTGTACATACTGTGTACGTTCCTCGGCCGCAGAAAAATACTTTTCACTGTACTTCGGTACATGTGACAATAAATCAAATCAATCAATCAAACAACCATTCTCCTTTGTATTAGGTATGACTCCATCCACTAGTGGGCCTTCCTCCAATTCCCATTGTGTTAAATTTTACTGGGATCCATGATGCCACACTCTATGAAATGCTGCTTTGATGTCATGGACCGTCACTCTCGTCTTACCTCTGGTAGTATGAGCATCAATGACCAAGTAATCGGTGAGTAAGTGCCACCTGCTAACACTGTCGACAACATCATCCATAATTGTCCTCATGATTGAGAGTAGTAGACTGATGGGGTAGCATTTGGCTGAATTGGATTGGTCCTGCTATTTTGTTGCATCCAGTGCCTTTGGCCATCTCTTGATATAAATGGTATATATTGAATTGGCTGAAGACTGGCATCTGTGATGCTGGGAACTCCAGGAGGAAGCTGCGATAGATCACCCAATTGGCCTTTTTGGCCAGAGATAGTTGCAAACATTTCAGCCTTGTCCTTTTCTCGGATATGCGGTGCTCCGCAATTATTGAACAAGGGGTTATTCATTGAATCTCCTCTTTCCACTAATTTTGCAAAATGTCTATCGCCATTAACAATTGGATGTGTAGGACTGCAGAGCTTTGATTGTTTAGACCTTTAGATTGTTTACAGCGTATACCTTCTACTGCTCAGTATTCATGTTGTCCTGTGTTGGCATCTCATTCTAGGTATGCCTAGTAGACTCTCCAGCACTGCCACATTGAATTAGGCTTGGTTCGCTGGTTTGATAGTAATGGCAGAGTGAGGGATTTGCTGAGCCATGAGGTTACAGATTGTGATGAAATACAGTTCTGCTACAAACGTCCCACAGCACCTAATTAATGTTCAGTTTTGAGCTACTAAGTCTGTTCTGAATCAACCTATTTATCATGGTGGTATTGCCACACAACACAATGAAGGTGTCCTGACTGTGAAGGCAGAACTTCATTTTCACCAGGCTGTGTCTGTGGTCATTCCTACCAATGCTGCCATGAACAGATGCAGATGAACATCTGCGATGCGTAGATTGGGAAGAATGAGGTCAAGTATGTGTGAGAGATAGTTTTAGATTAGAATTATAGAATCCCTACAGTGCAGAAGGAGGCCATTCGGACCATCGAGTCTACCCTAACCCTTTGAAAGAACACCCTATCTCGACCCACTCCCCTGCCTTATCCCTGTAACCCCTTAATGCCACCAACCGTTGGACACAAGGGGCAATTTAGCATGGCCAATCCACCTAACCTGCACATCTTTGGACTGTGGGAGGAAAGTGGAGAACCCTGAGGAAATGTACGCAAACCTGGGGAGAATGTGCAAACCTGACACAGACAGTATCCCAAGGGTGGGATTGAATCCGGGTCCCTGGCACTGTGAGGCAGCAGTGCTAACCGCTGTGCCACCGTACTGCTCAAGGCAGTAGAGCTTTATAGCAGTATAGCTTTAAATTTAAGCTTAATTTTGTGTTTCTGTATTTGCGTGCTAAGGGTCAAAAATTCAGTTTTAGATTCATGAAACAAAAGGTGCTTCCAACTCTGTGGGTGGGCTCAGATTCCTGCATTCTAATAAGGTTTTATGACACAAAAGCAAACACAGGGTTTTGAAAAATTAAGCTGTTACTTAGCAAAGAGGGCCACACTGAGCCAGCAAGAGCACTTAAGAGTCAGTTTCGAACTAGTTAATTCAGAGGCAAAAAACATTCCACAGGCACTGCCAGTACAGTCAGGACAATGCAGAGGGGCAGAAAGCAAGTCCCAGAAACTGAAGAAGAAAATCCCCCAAACTAGAGAAAAGGACAGAAGTCCCAGAAGTCAGTGAAATCAAACAAACAAAGTACAGGAATCTGAACAAGGTCCTGTTCAATAAAGGTTTAAAAAAACAATATATTTTATTGAAGTTTTTCAAACAAAGATTTTCCGTTTTTACAATTTAATAAAGGAATATACATTAAACGTTATTTAAATAATATATTAAACTAACAACAGATGGAAAAAGAAATAAACAAAAAGCAAATATCAACAACTAACTAAGAATAAACAAGAACACGGAATAATCCCCCCCCCCCCCTTGGGTTGCTGCTGCTGTCTTTTGTTTTTCCATTATCGTTCCGCGAGATAGTCAAGGAACGGTTGCCACCGCCTGGTGAACCCCTGAGCCGATCCTCTTAACGCATATTTTATTCGTTCCAGTCTTATGAACCCTGCCATGTCGTTTATCCAGGCCTCCACGCCCGGGGGCTTCGCTTCTTTCCACATAAGTAGAACCCTTCGCCGGGCTACTCGGGACGCAAAGGCCAAGACGTCGGCCTCTTTCGCCTCCTGCACTCCCGGTTCTTCTGCAACCCCAAATATAGCCAACCCCCAGCTTGGTTTGACCCGGACCCCCACCACCTTTGAGATCACTCTTGTCACACCCTCCCAGAACTCATGCAGTGCCGGACACGACCAGAACATGTGAGTGTGGTTCGCCGAGCTTCCCGAGCACCTCCCACACCTGTCCTCCACCCCAAAAAACCTGCTCAGTCTTGCTCCCGTCATATGCGCTCTGTGTAGAACCTTAAATTGAATCAGGCTAAGCCTGGCACACGAGGACGAGGAATTTACCCTACTTAGGGCATCTGCCCACAGCCCCTCCTCAATCTCTTCCCCCACCCCTCTTCCCATTTTCCCTTCAGCTCCTCTACCATCGCCTCCCCCTCGTCTCTCATCTCCCTGTATATTTCGGACACTTTACCTTCTCCGACCCATGCCCCCGAAATCACTCTATCCTGGATCCCTTGTGTCGGGAGCCGCGGAAATTCCCTCACCTGTTGCCTCGTAAATGCCCTCACTTGCATGTATCGGAAGGCATTCCCTGGTGGCAACTTATATTTTTCTTCCAATGCTCCCAAACTCGCAAACGTCCCGTCCACAAACAGGTCCTTCAGCTTCCTAATTCCTGCTCGCTGCCAACATTGAAATCCCCCATCTATCCTCCCCGGGACGAACCTGTGGTTATTCCTTATCGGGGACCACACCGAGGCACTCGTCACTCCCCTATGTCGTCTCCACTGCCCCCAGATCTTCAAGGTCGCCACCACCACTGGGTTTGTGGTGTACCTTTTCGGGGAGAATGGTAGCGGCGCCGTCGCCAGCGCTTTTATGTTCGTTCCCTTACAGGACGCCATCTCCAACCTTTTCCACGCCGCACCTTCTTCTTCCCTCATCCACTTACAGACCATCGACACATTGGCAGCCCAATAATAGTCACTCAGACTCGGCAGTGCCAATCCCCCTCTGTCCCTACTGCGCTGCAGGAACCCCCTCTTTACCCTCGGGGTCTTTCCCGCCCACACAAAGCTCATAATGCTCCTGTCTATTTTTTTGAAGAAGGCCTTTGTAATCAGGATGGGGAGGCACTGAAACACGAAAAGAAACCTCGGGAGGACCACCATTTTAACCGCCTGTACTCTGCCCGCCAATGACAGGGGCACCATATCCCACCTCTTAAAGTCCTCCTCCATCTGCTCTACCAATCGCGTCAGGTTAAGTTTATGTAGGGTTCCCCAGTTCCTGGCCACCTGTATCCCCAGGTATCGAAAATTCCTTGCTACTCTCCTCAGTGGCAGAGCATCTATCCCCCTGCCCTATTCCCCGGGGTGCATCACAAAAAGTTCGCTCTTTCCCATATTTAATTTGTATCGCGAGAACTCTCCAAACTCCCTGAGTATCTGCATTACCTCTGGCATCCTCTCTACCGGGTCCGCCACATATAGCAGCAAATCGTCTGCATATAGTGACACTCGATGTTCCTCTCCCCCTCTAAGCACCCCCCTCCACTTCTTAGAGTCTCTCAGCGCTATGGCCAATGGTTCAATTGCCAATGCGAACAGTAACGGGGACAGGGGGCACCCTTGTCTTGTACCCCTATGTAATCGAAAGTATCCCGATCTTTGCCTGTTTGTAATGACGCTTGCCACCGGGGCCGCGTACAAGAGTCTAACCCATCTAATGAACCCCTCCCCGAACCCAAATCTCTTCAGCACCTCCCACAAATAGTCCCACTCCACCCTATCGAATGCCTTCTCTGCATCCATCGCCACCACTATCTCTGCCTCCCCCTCCGGTGGGGGCATCATCATCACCCCCAGCAACCTTCGTACATTGGCATTAAATTGTCTCCCCTTAACAAACTCTGTCTGGTCGTCATGTACCACCCCTGGGACACAATCCTCTATCCTTGTCGCCATCACTTTGGCCAGCAGTTTGGCGTCTACGTTTAGGAGGGAGATGGACCTGTATGACCCGCACTGCAGCGGGTCTTTGTCTCGTTTCAGAATTAGCGATATCGTCACCTCCGACATTGTCGGGGGTAAATGTCCCCCTTTCCTTAGCCTCATTAAAGGTTCTCGCCAAAAGCGGGGCCAACAGGTCCATATACTTCCTATAAAATTCCACCGGGAACCCATCTGGTCCCGGGGCCTTCCCTGCTTGCATGTTTCCAATTCCTTTGATCACCTCATCCACCTCAATCTGCGCCCCCAGACCTGCCACCTCCTGCCCCTCCACCCTCGGGAACTCTAGCTGGTCCATAAAGTGTATCATTCCCTCTTTCCCCTCCGGGGGTTGGGACTTGTACAGCCTCTCATAGAATGTCTTGAACACCTCGTTCACTTTCCCTGCTCTCTGCTCCATCTTTCCCGTTTCGTCCCTAACTCCTCCAATCTCTCTCGCCGCCCCCCCTCTTCCGAAGTTATTGGGCCAGCAGCTGGCTCGCCTTTTCCCCATATTCATATTGCATCCCCTGTGCCTTCCTCCACTGTGTCTCTGCCTTTCCCGTGGTCAGCAGGTCAAACTCCGTCTGTAATCTTCGTCTTTCCCTGTATAGCCCTTCGTCTGGGGCTTCCGCATACTTCCTATCCACCCTCAAAATTTCTCCTACTAATCTCTCTCTTTCTTTACCCTCTTGTTTCCCCTTGAGGGCCCTGATGGAAATCAGCTCTCCTCTAACCACCGCCTTCAGCGCTTCCCATACTACTCCCACCTGGACCTCCCCATCGTCATTGACCTCCAGGTATCTTTCGATACATCCCCTCACCCTTCCGCATACCCCCTCGTCCGCCAGTAGTCCCATGTCTAATCGCCAGAGTGGGCGCTGCTCCCTTTCCTCTCCCAGTTCCAGATCCACCCAATGCGGGGCGTGATCTGACACGGCTATAGCCGAGTACTCCGTTCCTGCCACCCTCGGGATCAGTGCCCTTCCCAAAACAAAAAAGTCTATCCGGGAATATACCTTGTGGACGTGGGAGAAAAAGGAAAACTCTTTACCCATCGGTCTGGCGAATCTCCAAGGATCAACTCCCCCCATTTACTCCATGAATCCCTTAAGCACCTTGACCGGTCCAGCCCTGGGTCAAGCACTGTGTTAAAGTCCCTCCCCCATTAAAAATTTCCCACCTCCAGGTCCGTGATACTTCCCAGCATTCGCTTCATGAATCCCGCGTCATCCCAGTTCGGGGCATATACGTTCACCAGCACAACCGCCTCACCCTGCAATCTGCCACTCACCATCAAATACCTGCCCCCACTATCCACCACTATGGTCTTAGCCTCGAACGATACACGTTTCCCCACCAGTATTGCCACCCCTCTGTTTTTCGCGTCCAACCCGGAGTGGAATACCTGTCCCACCCATCCTTTCCTTAGTCTAACCTGATCCGCCAACTTCAGGTGCGTCTCCTGGAGCATAACTACGTCCGCCTTCAGTCTCTTTAAGTGCGCAAACACCCTTGCCCCCTTAATCGGCCCATTTAAACCTCTCACATTCCACGTGATCAGCCGGGTTGGGGGGCCACTTACCCGCCCCCCTCGTCGACTAGCCATCCCCTTTTTTAAACCATCGCCTCACCCAGGTCTCATGCACACGTCTGTCCCCCAGACGGCGCCCTCCCGTCCCGACCACCTCGTCTCGTATCAGCTCCCCATTACTCTCAGCAGCAGCAACGCAGTTAATCCCCCCCCCCCCCCCCCCCCCCAGATCCCCCTCTAGCTTGATTACTCCCCCCATTTGCTTCCGGAAGTCAGCTAACTCTGGCTGACCTCGGCTTCCTCCGTTCATCCTTTGACCTCCCTGCGTGCGAGGCTCCCTTCCTTCCTGCGCCCTTTTTCCCGCCATAGTTTCCATAGCGCGGGAAAATACCCGTGCCTTCCTCTCAGCCCCGCCCCTAATGGCGCAGTTCCCTCATTCCCCTTCCCTGTCCCCTTTTCCACCGGCGGCCACATTTCTTGATGTCCCCCACATCGGGGGGGAGAAAAATTCCCCGTCCAACATTATTATAAGTTAGCCCTCCCCTCTCCCCACTTTACATTTCTGTGCCACCACCTCGCTACCCCTCTCCGGGCATCAATTTCTCAAGTCTAGTCCAATTTCTCTTCCTGAATGAATGTCCATGCCTCCTCCACCGTCTCGAAGTAGTGGTGTTTGCCCTGATGTGTGACCCACAATCTCGCCGGCTGCAGCATCCCAAATTTGACTTTCTTCCTATGGAGCACGCCTTGGCCCGGTTGAAACTTGCCCTCCTTTTCGCCACCTCCGCACTCCAGTCTTGATACACGCGTATCACCGCGTTCTCCCACTTGCTACTCCGTGTCTTCTTAGCCCAGCTCAGGACCATCTCTCTGTCCCTGTAGCGATGGTACTTCACCACTATTGCTCTCGGTGTTTCACCTGCCTTTGGTCTTCTCACGAGGACCCGGTACGCTCCCTCCACTTCCAGGGGGCCCGTTGGGGCCTCAGCTCCCATTAGTGTGTGGAGCATCGTGCTCACATAAGCCCCAACATCAGCTCCCTCTGCTCCCTCGGGGAGACCTAGAATCCGTAGGTTTTTCCTCCTCGAGCTGTTCTCCAGGGCTTCCAGCCTTTCCATGCACCTCTTGTGTAGTGCCTCGTGTGTCTCCGTTTTTACCACCAGGCCCTGTATCTCGTCTTCGTTCTCGGCTGCCTTTGCCTTCACTCCACAGAGCTCCATCGCCTGGACCTTTTGTGTTTCCTTTAGTCCCTCGATTGCCAGTAACATCGGCGCCAACACCTCTTTCTTGAGCTCCTCCACACATCGTCGGAGGAACTCCTGCTGTTCCGGGCCCCATACCATCTGGGCTCCCTCGGCCGCCATCTTGCTTCTCCCTTCTCTTCTCTGCCGCTGCTCCAAAGGATCCTCCGCAATCTGGCCACTACTGTCGCTCCTTTCCATCCACACCCGGGGGGACTCCTTCCTTTGTCACCTCACACTGGGTTTGGCCGCAAAACATTTCCGTTGGGGCTCCCGATAAGAGCCCAAAAGTCCGTTGAAATGGGAGGTGCCGAAACGTGCGGCTTAGCTGATCATCGCCGCAACCGGAAACCCTGTTCAATAAAGTTGAAGCAAGATGCAGAGAAAGGGCTCTGAAATAGAGTCAGCTGTAGGAAACAGATTTAAAATCAGATTGCGAGAATGCAGATATCCAAGGTGATTAGAAGGTTGGTGACACCTTAATGCAAAGTGTGAGCCAGTGGTGTTCTGGTGGCATGGCCACGTACCTGGGAGCTTACATGGAAGCTTGAATGCACATGGCAATCCAGGAAGAGGTATACTGGAAGGAGAGGTTGAAATCTTGGAGGTGGATCCTTGGTGAAGCTACCCAAAAGAAAGTGTTGTTTGGGAGAACATTCTCACGCTGTTTTCGAGAATGGCGATTGGAAAGCCTCGTGTTAAAATCAAAGTTCCGGTGAGACTAATTGGCTCACAGTGTGACAATCATCTGGGGGCTGAATTGATGATAACATACATTTTTACTCTGTGTGGTCCTCTTAAATCCTGCAGTAGGCCCATTCTGGTGGATATATCCTTCAGGGCTCATCCAGCTTGGTCGGTAGTGGTGCTACCGAGCGATTCTTGAAGATGCATACTGATGTCCACCAGCCATTCTGTGCCCTTGTGACACTCAGTACTTCTTCCAAGTAGTGATCCATGGAGGAGCACTCATTCATCATTTGAAGGAGGACTGTAAGTGGTAATCAACAGGAGGTTTCCTTGCTCATGTTTGATCTGATGCCATGATACTTCATGGGGTCTGGAGTCAATGTTGAGGTCTCCCAGGGCTACCTCCTCCAACCTGTACATCACTACGCCACCATCTCTGATGGTACAGGACCCACAATAGGATGGTGATGGAGGAGTATAGGTGGCTGGGAGGAATGAATCTGTATGTATGACTCTGAAAAGCATCATTCTGTGGGACAGCATTCCAAACCATGTCTATACCCCTGTCTTCAATGAGCCAAATTTCCAAAAAAGCTCCAGATATTTGTTTTCCAGGATGGACAGAACAGTGTGTGCCATTGTGCCTAGATTGATGTTGGGTGCTCCTTTGGGTTTTATTCTTCTTCTGAAGCAGTTTGATATTACCAAGTGTCTTGCTTGGTCATTCCAGAGGGGAGTTAAGAGTCAACCACATGTTGTGGTATCTGGAGTCACATGTGTGCCAGACATTAGTCACATTACCGAACCAGATGGCTTTTTACAACAATCCAGTGATTTCATCATAATTAATGAGACTAGCATTTTATTCCGTATTTATTAATTGAATTTAAATTTCACCAGATGCCTTGGTGAGATTCAAACTCATGTCTCCAGAGCTTTTAGTCCAGACCTCTGGATCATTAGTCTAGTAACATTACCAGTATACTACCATTACCTGTAGCATTTAAATGTATATAGCATGAGGAAGGATTCAAGAGAATCATAAACCACACAGACAATGTATATAGCACAAGGAAAGGACTCGGGAGAATTATAAACCAAACAAAGAAAAAAAAAATCACTGTATATTAACTCTGCTACAAAAAATTAATTTGTTGTGACCTTGTCTATAGATTTGAAAAAATAGCAGCAATGTAGAGTTGAAATCAACGTGGATGTCATATAAACAAATGTTAGCTATTACACCACAAGCGGTTTATTATAGGAATGATTTTCATGAATATTGAAAACCTACAACTCAAAAGAAATGAAACTGCTCATGAGATACCAGTTTTTTCTCATGCGTGAAATAAGCCAGTAATCAACTGCTAGTGATATGAAGGGGGAGAGGAATGGTAAGATAAACCATGTCTATAACCCTGTCTTCAATGAGCCAAACTGCCTTTGTGATGTATACATTTGCTATTTCAATGGCATGAAGATTTGGCTCCGCAATTGAAAAATAGTTTCCATGTTAAAATATATCTAGTGAATCATGGAGAAATTAATTACTACAATAATAAAGGAATTGCAAACCTGCCCTTGACAAAATTCTGGGCCTGACCCAATCATGTCCTTCAACCAACGTCAACGACCCTTCACTCAACATCTACGTTCGCCCTAAACTGCAAATTACTAATACTGGTACTCAAGCATATAGGCAGCACCTTATCACATTGAAATACCCCAATGTGAAAGTCTTTTCTCAATGAAATGACTGTTATGTAGACAAACAAGACAGTAAATTTTGCACCACCTATGTACTACAAAGAGATGAATGACCAGACAACTATTACACCCCTCCCTCTCCCTTGCAGTAATTTTTCAGGGGGAACATTAAGTTGGCAATTGGGGAGAGTATGAAAGGAGGTCATTTGGCCCATCATGCCTATACCAGTTCCACACCATGCTGTTTCTCAATAGCCCGGAAAGCCTTTTCCTTTACTAGTATATTCCCTTTAAAAGTTTCCATTGAATATGCTTCCATCAGTCTTTCAGGAACTGAATTCTAGATCACAACACCTCATTGTGTAAAAGAGGTTCTTTTCATCCACTGCCCATTTAATTTTGCCGATTACTTTAAAACTATTCCCTTTGGTTAATGACAGTCTCTCCTTATCTACCCTATTGAAATTCTTCATGACTTTGAATATCCCTATTAAGAACATAAGAACTAGGAGCAGGAGTAGGCCATCTGGCCCTTCAAGCCTGCTCCGCCATTCAATAAGATCATGGCTTATCTTTTTGTGGATTCAGCTCCACTTACCTGCCCGCTCACCGTAACCTTTTATTCCTTTGCGGTTCAAAAATCTATCTACCTTTGCCTTGAAAACATTTAACGAGGTAGCCTCAACTGCTTCAATGGGCAGGGAATTCCACAGATTCACAACCCTTTGGGTGAAGAAGTTCCTCCTCAACTCAGTCCTAAATGTGCACCCCTTTATTTTGAGGCTATGCCCCCTATTTCTAGTTTCACCCGCCAGTGAAAACAACCTTCCTGCTTCTATCATATCTATTCCCTTCATAATTTTCTATGTTTCTATAAGATCCCCCCTCATTCTTCTTTGAAATTCCAATGGTCCCAGTCTACGTAGTCTCTCCACATAAACTAATCCTCTCAATTCCGGAATCAACCTAGTGAATCTCCTCTGCACACCCTCCAGTGCCAGTACATCCTTTCTCAAGGAAGGAGACCAAAACTGTACACAGTACTACTCCAGCTGTGGCCTCACCGGCTCCCTATACCGCTGTAATATAACCTCCCTATTTTTAAACTCAGTCCTTCTAGCAATGAAGGACAACACTGCATTTGCCTTCTTAATTACTTGCTGCACCTGCAAACCAACTTTTTGCGAATCTCCCTTTAACCGCCTCTGCTCTAAAGTGAAAAATCCCAGTTCTTCTATCTACACATAACTAAAGTCCATCATCTCTAGTATCAGTCTGGTAATCAGAAAATGTTGGGAATATTCAGGTGGTCTTAGGCAGCACAGTGGCAAGCACTGCTGCCTCACAGCACCAGGGACCCGGGTTCAAATTTGGCCGTGGGTGACTGTGTGCAGTTTGCACTGTCTCCCCGTGTTTCCATGGGTTTCCTTCAGGTGCTTTGGTTTCCTCCCACAGGTTAGGTGGATTGGTCATGTTAAGTTTCCACCTAGTGTCTAAAGCTGTGTAGGTTAGGCAGGGTTAGGGCAGGGGAATGGGCCTAGGTATGGTTCTCTTTCAGAGGGGCAATGCAGACTCGATTGGCCACATGGCCTTCTTCTGCACTGTAGGGATTCTATGGTCTGGCATGTGCGGAGAGAGAGAAACAGAGTCAACAGCCAGTATTTGACACCATACCTGGGAGTGGGTTGGCAGGTGGGGATGAGGTGTAAAATCAGAAGAGATGGGGGTGGGAGGCATATCATCTTTTTTATTTTTGTTTAAATTATAAATTTAGAGTACCCAGTTCATTTTTTTCAAATTAAGGGGCAATTTAGCATGGCCAATTAACCTACCCTGCACATCTTTGGGTTGTGGAGGCGAAACCCACGCAAACACGGCGAGAATGTACAAACTCCACACGGACAGTGACCTGGGGTCGAACCTGGGACCTCGGCCCAGTGAGACAGCAGTGCTAACCACTGCGCCACCGTGTTGTCCTATCATGCCTATCATCTACCCTCCTCCATGGGTATTTTACCAGCAGCGGGTTAGGTGTAGGCCAGCCTGCCTACCCATCCTTGGGCCAATCAACGGCCACTTAAAGGCCTCCTTCTGCAGCTGCTGGGATTTACTCAGCAGTGAGGGTTGGCCTCACCAGATCCTACTAGCCTGGCTGGTGGGAGCTGGTGTCCCTGCTTAAATCCCCACCTTGCTGGGACCTGCCTGATTGGCCACTGTGAAGTCACCTCCAAACCTACCAGTTTGGCCTCCAATGATAACCCTCACTGGGAATCAACCGTGGTTCAATCAGAGGCCATTGCTCCCAGAGGTGCTGCTGAGTCTGGAACAGCTGCAGACCATATTATTGGCAGCAGCTGTTGGAGGTGGGACACCCTCCCTCATGGGGCAGAAGCCATACGCTCATGTTGTCAACTGCCTGATGATTGTAAAATCCTAGTCAGTGGACATAGGCTCACCCGACCTTTCATCTGGTGGGTGGGGCCTCAGCCTCGGTGTAAAATTCAGGCAAAGATTTCAGGTTGCTGACTTATCATCAGTTATGCAGAATTTAACATTTTAGTAAATCTACTCTGCACCCTTTTTGTAGTCTTGCCATTGTTTCTGAAGTGTGGTGTCCAGAATTGGACACTAGACTTGAAGCCTAACCAGTGATATATTATATTAACTCACTGCCACTTTTCTTCCTTACCTCACTGCCACTTCTCTTACAGGAATGCCTGCTTTTATCCCGTGGTATATAGATGTTTACCATAATTTAACTTGCTTTTTCACTCTGTGCCTCAGTTAGAAAAAACAAGGATTCCACATGTTTATTAAAACCCTTACTGACTTGTTGAAAAATTTGTGAGTGTGAATCCCCAGATACCTCCGTTCTTGCACCCACTTTAAATTGCCACCATTTAATTCTCCTCACTTTTCCTTCCAAAATACATTAATTAATTCCCTTCTCTTATTTGAACATTGACATTAAATCTTTTAACATCATCAGAACAGGAAGAGAGGACAATGGTTCATAATTATGGAAAGGATACAGAGGCTTTGGAGAGGATGCAAAAGTATATTTTAGAAAACAATACAGAAGAAGAATTTTACCCATACGGAAAGGATGAACAGCATATTCGCTTTTCTCTTGAGAAGAGAGGTTGAAGGGTTACCCACCAGAGGTCCTTAAAATTCTAAAAGGCTTTGTTATGGTAGATACAGGAAGTGTGTTTCCACTTGTGAGGAAGAGCAAAACTGGAGAACTTCAGTATGAGAGATAAGACTAAGAAATCAAAAAAGGGAATTCAGAAGACGTGTGGTGCCGTGGGAAGTGTCCCTCCCTCTGGGCCAGAAGCTTTGGGGTCAAGTCCCACTTCAGGATTTGATGGCTACAGCAGGCATGCTCATAATATTGACCAACAGTTTGATTCTCAGCCTGCAAATCCTTCCAGTACGCCTCATGGCAGGCGGTAAGAGCAGGGATGTTTCCTGGTTAGCCACACTACAAAAGGCAACGGCAAACCACTGCAACACTTTGCCAAGCATAACCATGAGCCAATGCAATGAAATTCCGCGGTCGCCAATGCCTTCGTAGGGAATGGTACCTGGTGGCGTTGGAAATGTGGAACTAGCTAACATGGTAGTGTAGTTGAGCTGAATAATACAGGGGGATTTAAGGGGAAGCTATGTGAACATATGAGGGAAAAGGGAATGGGGCATTACACACACAGAATTAGTTGAGGAAGGAGTGGAGAAGGCGTGAGTGGAACACAAGTGGTGTGCACTAGATGGTGTCAAATGGTCTATTTCTACATGATTTTAAAGTTTAACTTCTCATCTGAGAGACTGGAACTCTTCCTTCGCTTGTCGTTTCAATTTCACCCTGTTCTAAATGTACTGATTCAATGGTGCTGTGGATTGAATCCCAATAATGGTTTCTCCATCAGTTTTAAGATACAGCATTGTTAAGGTTGTCAGTGTCTAAGGAAGATGGGGAACAACACAATATGTCTGAAATGTACTGGAGAAATGCTGAATACCAAATTTAAATAGGGACACGGTGTACTGCGAGTTCATAATCAATTCCAATGTGTTGTGATTGCAGGCAGTTTTTATTATCCTTTATCACAATAAAATAGTAATGGGTTAGCAGCAATATTCTGAGAGCAGCAGGCGAAGGAAAAGCAAATGTAGGATTGTCAGGAAGATACAAGAGGAGAAGAGGGCAAGGTCATCTTTGAGTAGTGAAGGCAGACTCACTTAGTGTTTTTCCCAAATGGGACATGCGGATAAGAAACTGAAGGGAAAAAATAATTTGCAGGTCTGTGGGAAAATTACGGGGGAGTGGAGCTAGATAAATTGCTCTTGTAGAGAGTCAGCAAGGGCTTGATGGGCTGAATGACCTCCTCCATAACCATTCTCTAAGCCTATCAGGTAAAATTGAACTCTCTCCCACAAAAAGGCAGGTGAGGCTGGGGGTTGAGAGATTTTTTAACGTAAGAGTATCAAGGGTTACAAAATGAGGGTGGGTAACTGGAGTTAAGGTCCAGATCAGCCACAATATAATTGAACAGTGGAATAGGATCGAGGGGCTGAATGGTCTACTCCTGTCATTCTAAGTGCATGTGAATGATGAAGTTTGTGTAATTAGAAGACTATACAGAAACATATGCCATGGTTCTCATTAGCTGCAAAACAAATTAGCTCTCACATTTTGGGAGCCTGTTGCTAAAGAAAATTTATGGCTTCAAAGTGCTACTTTTCATGCTGAAAAGTTTCGGAACTACAGGCTTACACCCCAAAGATAGACTGGATACAGGTGCGATGATGGAGGGAGGTTGCATTAAATGTGGCTCCCGCTAAGGTCCCGATATTGTCTAGGAATTTAAGGGGGGGTTAACCCAGGATCTTAATAGTAACAAGCTGCGCAGAGAGCATCGGACCCGGTCGAAAATAGCCTGGAGAGCAGCAGATCCGGCCTGAAATGGCGCAGTAGAGGTAGACTGGCTTATTGTGGGGTTTATCTGTGTGGGCAAGATCCAGAGGATGATTCAATGGGGGGGGTGCTTCAGAGGGAGAGACAGTCAGGGGGCCAAATTTTGCTATATTACTATTGGATGGCTAACATGAAGACGGTGTTGGGGTGCTGCTAGACCTGGGGGCCTTCTTGGTATTGATGGAATCAGAGTCAGGTAGGGAAACGAGCTTGGGAGCACTGGTAATGGCGACACCGGGATATTCAACAAATCCTGTGGTGGTGGCCACGATAAATATTTGGAGGCAGCTCTGCCAACATTTCAAATTGAGGGCAGCCTCGGGGCCGGCTCACATCTGTGCCAATCACTTATTCGAGTTGGCAAATCTGGATGCCATATTTAGTGCTTGGAAGAAGAGAGCGTTGGAGAAGGTGGCAGATCTATTCTTGGATGGGCGGTTCGATAGCTTGGAGGAGTTAAAGGAGAAATATGGCTTTCGGACGCAGAAGGATTAAGGTATCTCCAGGTGCGGAGCTGGGTTATGCAGTTTTTTTCCTGCCTTTCCAGTGGTTCAGCCGTCCATTTTGTTGGAGCGGATTTTACCTTCTGCAGGATCGGTGGAGGGCAGTAAGTCTGGAATGTACCAGCGGGGGAGGAGTTGGGTTCGGTTGAGGGTACGAAGGCGAAATGGATGGAGGATTTGGGGCTGATATTGGAGGAAGGGGCTTGGTGTGAGGCGTTGAGGAGGGTGAATGCGACATTGTCTTGCGCGAAGCTGAGCCGCTTTTTGGAAGGGACGGAAGATAAGGGGCGTCATTCTCCAACCCCCCGCCGGGTCGGAGAATGGCCGTTGGCCGCCGTGAATCCCGCCCCCGCCCCCGCCGAAGTCTCCGGTACCGGAGATTGGGCGGGGGCGGGAATTGGGCCGCGCCGGTTGGCGGGACCCCCCGTTCAATTCTCCGGCCCGGATGGGCCGAAGTCCCGCCCAGAAATTGCCTGTCCCGCCGGCGTAAATCAAAGCTGGTATTTACTGGCGGGACCAGGTGGCGCGGGCGGGCTCCGGGGTCCTGGGGGGGGGGGGCGGGGCGATCTGACCCCGGGGGGTGCCCCCACGGTGGCCTGGCCCGCGATCGGGGCCCACCGATCCGCGGGCGGGCCTGTGCCGTGGGGGCACTCTTTCCCTCCGCCTCTGCTACGGCCTCCACCATGGCGGAGGCGGAAGAGACTCTCCCCACTGCGCATGAGCGGGAAACTTTCAGCGGCCGCTGACGCTCCCGCGCATGCGCCGGGAAACTGTCAGTGGCCGCTGACGCTCCCGCGCATGCGCCGCATTTCCGCGCCAGCTGGCGGGGAAACAAACGCCATTTCCGCCAGCTGGCGGGGCGGAAATCCCTCCGGCGTCGGCCTAGCCCCTCAATGTTGGGGCTAGGCCGCCAAAGATGCGGAGCATTCCGCACCTTTGGGCCGGCACGATGCCCGTCTGATTGGCGCCGTCTTTGGCGCCAGTCGGCGGACATCGCGCCATTGGGGGAGAATTTCGCCCCTGGTGTGAGCGTTGTTCAAGAGGGCCTGCACATCACACGCAGATGTTCTGGTCATGCCCCAGACTGGTGGAGTTTTGGGGTCCTTTTTTGACACTATGTCAGCGATCCTGAATATGGAGGTGAAACCTGCCCACTGGTGGCAATTCTTTGGGTCTCCGAAGTGCCAGAACAGCAGCCGGGAGAAGGGGATGATGTCCTGGCCTTTGCTTCGTTGGTGACTCAGAGGCGTATCTAATTGGGCTGCAGTATGGTGGCACCGCTGAAGACTTTGCCGTGGCTAGCTGATTTGATGGAGTTTGTGTGCCTCGAGAAGGTCAAATACACCTTGAGTGGCCGATTGAGAGGTTTTTAATCGAAGATGGCGACCGTTCATAGTGTATTTCAAAACATTGGTCACTGCTAGATCTTAAGGGGAGGGGAGTTTACTTGTTTACAGGAGGGGGCGTGTAGCTCAGGTGGGGTGAGGTGAGGGAGGTAGAGATTGTCGTGTTAAGCACACTGAGATAACACGGGCTGCAACTATAACTGAAATAGACTCCAGACCTTCAATTTAGTTCAATTTGATTTATTGAACCTGTCACACAGCTAGCACAGTTCTCTGTGAGTTTGACACTCTGCTAACCTAGTGTGATCACTCTGTCTGACTGAACCAGACTAGCTCTTAGCCACGTACTGTAGGTGTTACGTGATATATACACCGGACTCACACTGTAGATGTCACCTGTGGAAAGAGGCGGAGTGTGAGTGCTTCGTTACTTTTATAGTGGGAAACCACCCCCAAGCGTTCTGCCTGCTGATTGGTTATGTCCTGTTCTCCGTGTTCATTAGCTGCCTGTCTGTATCTCATTATGTGCATGTCTGCATATCATGACAGAGATGAGAGTCTTTGTAAAAAGTGTTTGTTGATGGAATCTTGTTAAATAATGTCAGTTATGGTTCACGTCTTTTATATTCTTTTGTATGAAATGTTAAAAATTTCATTAAAATAATTACCAAAAACAAAGATAGACTGGATACAAACAAGTGGCAGGAGTAGGCCATTCAGCCCCTTGAGCCTGCTCTGCCATTTAATAGAATTATTGCAGAACTCATAATAAACTCAAGTCTGCATCCCACCCACACTGCGATAACCTATCATGCCCTTGCTTACCAAGGATCTATTCCACCTCTGACAGTGAGTTAACACTCATTATGTTCAATCAGAGAAATTAGAAAGGTAGGAAAATGGTTTCCTGTCAGATTGGGTAATTAATTTAAACAAACACTGCTGGCATCATGAACCATGAAGAGACCAAGATAAAACATGCAGGAGGAAAATTCTCAGATTGGATTTCTACAACGTGAAGCCAGATTACAATAAAACAATTAAACCATTAATACATTTTTTAAAATTGAATGGAATACTTACCATCATCAGGGATTTCTGGTCCATCATAGGACTTGTCAATGGCAGCCCTGAAGCTCTCATTGCAACCTCGGCCACGGACCATATGAGGTCGGGGTCTGTGGAAGGGTAGCTCATTCTTTCTGACCTCAGCAACGGCTGTTTGCAAACTCTCAAGAGAGCTAGATTTCTTCAAGCCCAGCATGGGGCCCACATCGCTCCCTGTGGTGTCTGGATGGGAGGAGGAAAAAAGACAATATTTCACATGTATAACTGAAGATCCAGCATCTTATTGACACCTCTGTGCCAGTCGATGAGTGGGAAGTAGGCTGGGATCTAGAGCAGGACCACAGTGGATGTTCTATTGTGCAGCAAAAGAAAATGTCCTTATTACTTAGTAAACAGAGTAAGAAGTCTAACAACACCAGGTTAAAGTCCAACAGGTTTGTTTCAAATCACTAGCTTTCGGATCACTGTTCCTTCCTCAGGTGAATGAAGAGGTAGGTTTCAGAAACATATACATAGACAAAGTCAAAGATGCAAGACAATGCTTTGAATGCGAGCATTTGCAGGTAATTCAGTCTGTACAGATCCAGAGAGAGGGTTAATCCCAGGTTAAAGAGGTGTGAATTGTCTCAAACCAGTCTCAAGCCAGGATGCGGCATCTCCACATCTTTAGTAAACAGAGATAATTTAAAGAACATAAAACAGCAAACAGCCCATCTCTTTCGTTTTTTCCCCCATGTTACATGGGGCTGCCACAGTGCTGGCTGATTGCCTTTCTCTCCCTCGCCAATCAAACAGCATTCTTGGATTTGGCAGGTGGTTGGGTAGCCCAGATGCCCACATTGTTGCAACCCTCCACATTTATACGGACTGGAGACCCACACCAATACACACTAGCTTGCCTTCATCAGTAGCTGTATTCTTCATGATCAACAAGTCCTGAAGTGGGACATGAACCTGAAGCATTCTGCCTCAGAGGCAAGGTTGCTACTGCCTGAGCATCAAGGCCCTTTACCACAGCAACCAGTCTATAGCTTCTAGTTAAAGATAGTCTATCCAAACGATAGGAAACAGAACATAGAACCAAAACTTCAGCAATGTTTTCTGATGAAAGCAAAATTATTTATCCAAAAAATGCAGTGAGAGGAAGATAGTTCCGTACAAATTATGTAAATCAATTCTCATCACTTGCAGCAGGGTGATCTCCAAGTGTGAATGACAGGGTTAATTACTCAACAATCTCCATTCAGACTGGGAATAGTGATGTCTCAATAAGCAGTCCCCATGATTAGGCATCTTATTTTTCTCCAAGAGTACAAATGATAACCTTACATTTACATTTTTAGAACCTTTACCAACAAAATGCTTTAGGGAATTCAGTCCAGCAAGCCCAGACCCAACTAAATGCCAGCAACTGAGTTAGAAGTTGGTAGGTTCACGTCTCGTTCCAGTGATTGGAGTACAGAAATTTAAGCCGACATTCCCAGTGCAGCTTTGAGGGAATGCACACTGTCAGAGGAACGAGTTGGCCATTTGATCCCTGAAGCCTGTTGCACCATTCAATGGGATCACGACTGATCTGTGAGCAAAATGCATATACCCACCCTTGCACTGCGCACCAAAATATCTTTCATGAAAAATTACCAGTCACAGATGCAAAATCCTAAGCATCAACTACCATTTGCAGAACTTTTACTCTTCTACCTCTTGCGTGTAGAACGGTTTCCTATCTTTAGTCCCATAATGCCTGGCTCTAACTTTGAGATGATGTCCCCCCCCGGATTCCAGACTCCCCAACCATCAGAAATAGCTTCTCTCAGTCTACTCTATTAGTTCCGCTTGTTACATGGAAATGTTCAGTCAAGTCCACACTCCTAAATTCTAGTTTATATAATCTCTCCTCGCAATTTTGGACTTTGAGGTATAATTCTGGTAAATCAATGCAGCATTCCCTCCAAGGACCACGTATCTTTCCTGAGGTGTGGGCTGAGAACTGCTCACATTGGTCCAGTTGCGGTCTAATAAATTCCTATTACAGGTGAATCAGAACGTCTATCCCCTTAAATTTTAGTCCTCTACATACATAGGCGAGTACTCTATTAGGCTCTTTGATTATTTTCTCTATCTGACCATGATATTTAACCATCCATACATATTCGCTAAACTTTCCCGGCCTTTCCCACTGCTGGGATTTTCCAGTCCTACCGATGGTGTCTCCCCTCCCTGGGGCGTACTCCCCAGCGGAGGAGACTGCAAGCCCTGCAAAACCCTGTAGACATCAGCAGGGCCAGAAGATCCCACCGCTGACCAATGACAGGTCAACTCTGCAGCCGGAAATAGGTCCTGGGCGGGGGTTGCCCATTGCCTCCTTGGGTACCCACTGTTTCTAGATTTTCACCATTTAGGAAGTAGTCTGATCAGTTGGAAGTATAATCTTTTGGACGAGACGTTAAACCAAGATCCATCCGGCCTATTTGGAAGACAAGTTCCTGTTTACCTCCTGGCCAATGTTTATTCCTCAACCAACATCGTTTAAACAAGTAATCTGTTTATTATTACATTGCCGTTTGTAAGATCTTGCTGTGTGCAATTGGGAGATGGCTAAAAAAGCAAAAGAAGAAACGGGTAGTTTATTCTTTTATTTTAATGTGTACACGGAAGTTTTACAATTAATCTATTTATTCCTGTAGTCAGCAGCGTCAATTAATATCCCTACCAGAGATGCATCCAGTCTGTGGCAAATTAAATGAACATATAATTAGTGTGTGGTTTACTGAGGTAAGTCAATAAAATAGTCTACCCCAATCTACAAATCGTGATATAGGACAGCACCAATCGGATACAGATTGCAAGACACTTTAGCTGCTTGTCACCACTCGGGAGTAATGATCAGCTGTTCACTCCATTAGGGAAGCCTACATAGACTATAATTAAACATAGGTTTACTGCTTCCTAGCTTAGTGAATTATTCCTACTTACTCCTATCTCTCTGTCCTGGTGGTAACATTTATCACTTGGGCGGGCCAGAGGTGTGATGGATGTGGTGGGAGAGAGGAGATTGGTTTCACAGTAGTGAGGGTGTGAGGAGTTACATTTCCTTGCTCCCAAGTAACATTCCTGAAAATTTGATAAAAGAGCGAGCCAAATGACATGAGCACACACGTAGAAGCTGATTCCATGTTTCTGGATTAAATCATTGACAGTTAGCATCTAAGCAAAAGGAAGTAACCATGGTGCAATTCTGAAGGAGCACAGGGGAGTTCTAGTCAATATTAATCCAACCATCAACATCATCAAGACAGCATACCTGTCCAGTATCACGTAGGGAGGCATGTTTGTGTGAGTGCGCTGTGCGTGAATAAATTGGCTGCCTCATTTCCTATATTACAACAGTGGCTACACTTCAAAATAAAGGTGCCCAATTGGCTCCTACGGGACATGAAAGGTGCTACACAAATGCAGGCTCTTTCCTTTTTTAATTGTTATTTTGCAATTCCACTGAATGCCACAAATACATACAAAGTTTCTTCCGGTGGCAATCAGGGTTGGTGCCTGAATAAATATTACACATACACATTTGCGCACACTGTTGAGATCTGCTTTGAGCTGAGTGTAGACTAAATATCAATGTTTCATTTGCAGTCAGCAGATTCATGCCAATGTTGGCAATTTGTCTGATGTACTAAGTATCATAATGCAACACATGCATGCATACACACATGTGCATGTACATCCTTGCATGCCAGGTTTAAAAAATTCTGACAGTAGCTTAATCTTTTTTAAATCAGTTTCTTGGTCACAATAATTATTACTATTACCTGCCCTCTACAACAGGTACAGCAATGAACTACCCAAAATGTTGAGTGGTTATATCTTAAATGGGGAAAATAACTGTTTTCCATGATCTTTCTTCTCTTCCTCCAGGTACCATACCTGAGAGGGCATTGGTGACCTTGGACTCGCTTTGGATTGGACCATGACTGTACTGGGAAAGTACTGCGGTGGGTTGCCTTCTGCAGTGTGGCTGACCAGGAAACTCCCCGCTTTCACTGGCTGCCATCAGACACATAGGGCAGCACAGTGGCACAGTGGTTAGCACTGTGGCTTCACAGTGCCAGGGTCCCAGGTTCGATTTCTGGCTAGGTCACTGTCTGCATGTTCTCCCCATGTCTGCATGAGTTTCCTCCGGGTGCTCCGGTTTCCTCCCACTAGTCGCGAAAGACGTGCTGTTAGGTAATTTGGATATTTTGAATTCTCCCTCTGTGTACCCGAAAAGACGCCGGAAAAGGGGACTTCCGGGTGCGGCGATGACCAGCTGAGTCGCACGTTTCGGCAGCTCCCGGTGGAGCGGACTTTTGGGCTCTTAATAAGAGCCCCAACGGCAATTTTAACGGCTAAAAGTACTGTGCGGTGAACCAGAAGGGAATCCCCCCTGGATACGGATGGAAAAAGGAGAGGAAGGTGGCCGGATTGCGGTGGATCCTTTAGAGCAGCGGCAAGGAAGGTAAGCAAAAACCAAGATGGCGTCGGAAGGTGGCAGTTTAATATGGGGCCCTGAACAACACGAGTTTTTGAAACGCTGCGTGGAAGAACTCAAAAAGGAAATAAAGAAGGAGCTGTTGGCCCCGATATTACAGGCGATCGAAGGGCTAAAGGAGGAGCAAAAGACCCAGGAGCGGGAGCTTCGGGTCGTGAAGGCAAAGGCTGCCGAGAATGAGGACGACATACAGGGCCTGGTGGTGAAGACGGAGATGCACGAGGCACACCATAAACGATGTGTGGAAAGGCTGGAGGCGCTGGAGAACAACGCGAGGAGGAACAACCTAAGGATTCTTGGCCTTCCTGAAGGTGCGGAGGGAGCGGTCGTCGGGGCATATGTGAGCACGATGCTGCACTCGTTAATGGGAGCGGAGGCCCCGGCGGGTCCGCTGGAGGTGGAGGGAGCATACCGAGTGATGGCGCGAGGACCGAGAGCAGGAGAAATTCCTAGAGCCATAGTGGTGAGATTCCTCCGTTTTAAGGACAGAGAGATGGTCCTTAGATGGGCAAAGAAAACTCGGAGCAGTAAGTGGGAGAACGCGGTGATCCGCGTATACCAAGACTGGAGTGCGGAGGTGGCGAGAAGGAGGGCGAGCTTTAATCGGGCCAAGGCGGTGCTTCACAAAAAGATAAAATTCGGAATGCTGCAACCGGCAAGACTGTGGGTCACATATCAAGGGAGGCACCACTACTTTGAGACGGCGGATGAGGCGTGGACTTTTATCGTGGAAGAAAAATTGGAATGAGCGGGTTATTAAAAAAAAGAACGTTTGAAACAAAGTGGTGGGGCGAGTATGGGGGGCGAAGAAGGGGGGAAAGAGGAGTTTTATGTTATTAATCCTGCGATGTGGTAACTTTTCTCTCTTCCACAGGAGGTGGTGGGGGGAGGAAAGGAGGTGGAAGAGATGGGGCGTTGGCCATTGGGGGCGGGGCCAAGGGGGAAGCGCGGGCTCGGTTCCCGCGCTATGATAATCATGGCGGGAATAGGGAAGCAGGAAGGAGGGGGCATCGCACGGTGCGAGCCGAGGTCACGGGGGGAAGCCGAGGTCGGCCAGAGTTTGCTGACTTCTGGGAGCAACATGGGGGGTGTAACTACGCTAGTGGGGGATCTAGCGGGGGGGGTGGGAGGGGGGAATTATTGGGCTGCTGCTGCTGGGGAGAGGGGGGAGCTAGTATGGGGTGGGATGGGCGGGGGGGCACCGCCTGGGGGGGACACAGCTGCGTGGGAACCGGGTGAGGAGCTGGAAAAAGGGGATGGCTAATCGACAAGGGGGGGGTAAAAAGCCCCCCAACCCGGCTGATCACGTGGAACGTGAGAGGGCTGAACGGGCCGATAAAGAGGGCACGGGTACTCGCACACCTTAAGAAAATTAAGGCAGACGTGGTTATGTTACAGGAAACGCATTTGAAACTGATAGACCAGGTGAGACTACGCAAAGGTTGGGTGGGGCAGGTGTTCCATTCGGGGCTAGATGCGAAAAACAGGGGGGTGGCTATATTAGTGGGGAAGCGGGTAATGTTTGAGGCAAAGACTATAGTGGCGGATAGCGGGGGCAGATACGTGATGGTGAGTGGCAAACTACAGGGGGAGACGGTGGTTTTGGTAAACGTATATACCCCGAACTGGGATGATGCCAATTTTATGAGGCGTATGCTAGGACGCATCCCGGACCTAGAGGTGGGAAAGTTGGTAATGGGGGGAGATTTCAATACAGTGTTGGAACCAGGGCTGGACAGGTCGAGGTCCAGGACTGGAAGGAGGCCGGCAGCAGCCAAGGTGCTTAAAGATTTTATGGAGCAGATGGGAGGAGTAGACCCGTGGAGATTTAGCAGACCTAGGAGTAAGGAGTTTTCGTTTTTCTCCTATGTCCACAAAGTCTATTCGCGAATAGACTTTTTTGTTTTGGGAAGGGCGTTGATCCCGAAGGTGAGGGGAACGGAGTATACGGCTATAGCCATTTCGGATCACGCTCCACATTGGGTGGACTTAGAGATAGGGGAGGAAACAGAAGGGCGCCCACCCTGGAGAATGGACATGGGACTAATGGCAGATGAGGGTGTGTGTCTAAGGGTGAGGGGGTGCATTGAAAAGTACTTGGAACTCAATGACAATGGGGAGGTCCAGGTGGGAGTGGTCTGGGAGGCGCTGAAGGCAGTGGTTAGAGGGGAGCTGATATCAATAAGGGCACATAAAGGAAAGCAGGAGAGTAGGGAACGGGAGCGGTTGCTGCAAGAACTTCTGAGGGTGGACAGGCAATATGCGGAGGCACCGGAGGAGGGACTGTACAGGGAAAGGCAAAGGCTACACGTAGAATTTGACTTGCTGACAACGGGTACTGCAGAGGCACAGTGGAGGAAGGCACAGGGTGTACAGTACGAATATGGGGAGAAGGCGAGCAGGTTGCTGGCCCACCAATTGAGGAAAAGGGGAGCAGCGAGGGAAATAGGGGGAGTGAGGGATGAGGAAGGAGAGATGGAGCGGGGAGCGGGGAGCGGAGAGAGTGAATGGAGTGTTCAAGGCATTTTATAAAAAATTATACGAAGCTCAACCCCCGGATGGGAGGAAGAGAATGATGGGCTTTCTGGACCGGTTGGAATTTCCCAAGGTGGAGGAGCAGGAAAGGGTGGGACTGGGAGCACAGATTGAAATAGAGGAAGTAGTGAAAGGAATTAGGAGCATGCAGGCGGGGAAGGCTCCTGGACCGGTTGGATTCCCAGTTGAATTTTACAGGAAATATGTGGACTTGCTCGCCCCGCTACTGATGAGGACCTTTAATGAGGCAAAGTAAAGGGGACAGCTGCCCCCGACTATGTCTGAGGCAACGATATCGCTTCTCCTAAAGAAGAAAAAGGACCCGCTGCAATGCGGGTCCTATAGACCTATTTCCCTCCTAAATGTAGACGCTAAGATTCTGGCCAAGGTAATGGCAATGAGGATAGAGGATTGTGTCCCGAGGGTGGTCCATGAGGACCAAACTGGGTTTGTGAAGGGGAGACAGCTGAATACGAATATACGGAGGCTGCTAGGGGTAATGATGATGCCCCCACCAGAGGGGGAAGCGGAGATAGTGGTGGCGATGGATGCCGAGAAAGCATTTGATAGAGTGGAGTGGGATTATTTGTGGGAGGTGCTGAGGAGATTTGGTTTTGGAGATGAGTATGTTGGATGGGTGCAGCTGTTGTATAGGGCCCCAGTGGCGAGTGTGGTCACGAATGGACGGGGATCTGCATACTTTCGGCTCCATAGAGGGACAAGGCAGGGATGCCCTCTGTCCCCATTACTGTTTGCACTGGCGATTGAGCCCCTGGCAATAGCATTGAGGGGTGCCAAGAAGTGGAGGGGAGTACTTAGAGGAGGAGAAGAACACCGGGTATCTCTGTATGCGGATGATTTGTTGTTATATGTAGCGGACCCGGCGGAGGGGATGCCAGAGATAATGCGGACACTTCGGGAGTTTGTAGAATTCTCAGGGTATAAACTGAACATGGGGAAAAGTGAGTTGTTTGTGGTGCATCCAGGGGAGCAGAGCAGAGAAATAGAGGACTTTCCGCTGAGGAAGGTAACAAGGGACTTTCGTTACTTGGGGATCCAGATAGCCAAGAATTGGGGTACATTGCATAGGTTAAATTTAACACGATTGGTGGAACAAATGGAGGAGGACTTCAAGAGATGGGACATGGTATCCCTGTCACTGGCAGGGAGGGTGCAGGCAGTTAAAATGGTAGTCCTCCCGAGATTCCTCTTTGTGTTTCAGTGCCTCCCGGTGGTGATCACGAAGGCTTTTTTCAAAAGGATCGAAAAGAGTATCATGAGTTTTGTGTGGGCCGGGAAGACCCCGAGAGTGAGGAAGGGATTCTTACAGCGTAGTAGGGATAGGGGGGGGCTGGCACTACCGAGCCTAAGTGAGTACTACTGGGCCGCCAATATCTCAATGGTGAGTAAGTGGATGGGGGAAGAGGAGGGAGCGGCATGGAAGAGATTGGAGTGGGCGTCCTGTAGGGGGACTAGCCTACAAGCTATGGTGACGGCCCCATTGCCGTTCTCACCGAAGAAATACACCACAAGCCCGGTGGCGACTTTGAAAATTTGGGGACAGTGGAGACGGCATAGGGGAAAGACGGGAGCCTTGGTGGGGTCCCCGATAAGAAACAACCATAGGTTTGCCCCGGGGAGAATGGATGGGGGATTTGGAATATGGCAAAGAGCAGGAGTAACGCAACTGAAAGATCTGTTTGTGGATGGGAAGTTCGCAAGTCTGGGAGTGCTGACCGAGAAATATGGGTTGCCCCAAGGGAATGCATTCCGGTATATGCAACTGAGGGCTTTTGCGAGGCAGCAGGTGAGGGAATTCCCGCAGCTCCCGACGCATGAGGTGCAGGACAGAGTAATCTCAAAGACATGGGTGGGGGACGGTAAGGTGTCAGATATATATAGGGAAATGAGGGACGAGGGGGAGATTATGGTAGATGAGCTGAAAGGGAAATGGGAAGAAGAGCTGGGGGAGGAGATTGAGGAGGGGCTGTGGGCGGATGCCCTAAGTAGGGTAAACTCATCGTCCTCGTGTGCCAGGCTAAGCCTGATTCAATTTAAGGTGTTACACAGGGCGCATATGACTGGAGCACGGCTCAGTAAATTTTTTGGGGTAGAGGATAGGTGTGCGAGATGCTCGAGAAGCCCAGCGAATCACACCCACATGTTCTGGTCATGTCCGGCACTACAGGGGTTCTGGGTGGGGGTGACAAAGGTGCTTTCGAAAGTAGTGGGGGTCCAGGTCGAACCAAGCTGGGGGTTGGCTATATTTGGGGTTGCACAAGAGCCGGGAGTGCAGGAGGCGAGAGAGGCCGATGTTTTGGCCTTTGCATCCCTAGTAGCCCGGCGCAGGATACTGTTGATGTGGAAGGAAGCCAAGCCCCCGGGGGTGGAGACCTGGATAAATAACATGGCAGGGTTTATAAAGCTGGAACGGATTAAGTTCGTCCTAAGGGGATCGGCTCAAGGGTTCACCAGGCGGTGGCAACCGTTCGTCGAATATCTCACAGAAAGATAGAGGGAATGGAAAAGAAGAAGGCAGCAGCAGCAGCCCAGGGGGGAGGGGGGGGGGGGGGCGGGAGGAACCAGAAGGAGTCTCAGGGTTATTAATATATATGTATAATATGTATAGGTCGTTGCTATAATTGTATATTGGATTGTTAAACCATATTTTTGGAGAGTGTTTATCTGAGACAAGGCAGTTGCCATTTAGTTTTAGTTTTCGTTTTTGTTATATATTATTTATTCTTTGTTTATAAAACAGGTCATTGTTATTTATACTGTTATATTATTGTGTAAAGGATACACAATGTACTGTGAAGGTTGACCAAAAATTTTCAATAAAATATTCTTAAAAAAAAAAGAAAAGACGCCGGAATGTGGCGACTAGGGGCTTTTCACAATAACTTCATTGCAGTGTTAATGTAAGCCTACTTGTGACAATAAAGATTATTATTATTGGAAGGATTTACAGGCTGAGAATCAACCTGTTTTACTACGTTATGAATGCGTCTCCCATGCACATCAAGTCCTGAAGTGGGACTTGTACCCGGAACCTATGGCCCAGACACTTGTTGGAAGTCCCAGGAACTGCAACATCAGCAGTTTCACAAAGCTCTTCAACATAACCTAAAACCCACAAAAAAGCAGATAACTGGTTTCCCATATGTCCTCACGCACACTACAATATTTCATTCCATTTTATACCAAAGGCAAAAAGGATGGAAGGACCATGTGGAGGGGGGAAATAGAGAGTTATGACGGAGGGCCAAAGAATGATCAGAAAAAGGTTTTGAGGAGACATTAAATTGAGGCAATTATAAGGATACAAAGACAGTTGGCCAAAGTGAAAAGGGAAATTAGGTTAAGGATAAAACAGTAGAGAAGCAATGGTAGACATTAAAGGAGCTATTTTATAACACTCAGCAATTCATTCCAGTTCGAACAAAAGAATTGGAGAAGGATGTAACATCTGTGGCGAACCAATAGAATGTAAAAATCATATTAAACTGACAGAAAATACATATAATTCAGTGAAACTCATTGGAAGGCAAAATTATTGAACAGATTTTAAAAACCTACAAAGAACTGAAAAAAGAGAAAAATGAGATTATGACAGAAAGCTAGCTGGAAATATAACAACACATCGGGCAGAATTTTCCCATATTTTTTCAGAAGCACCACGTTCTCAAAATGTGACACAATTAAGGTCATTTTTAGGTTTGATCAATTATTATGCTAAATCTGTGCCAAGTTTAGCCACACGATTGAAGCCTTTACAGGCTTTGACATGTGTCTAACAGCACGGCACTGGTCAGGAGAATGTGAAAATGCATGCAATGAAGTGAAGGAGGCTTGACTGAAGTCAGGGCTGTTAGTGCATTATAATTCAAAATGAAGTTGCAATTAGCTTGCAGTGCCTCACCCTGTGGAGTCGGTGCAGTCATCTTGCACATCATGTCTTCAGGTAAGGAACGACTGATAGCATTTGCTTCACGTACTCTTCCTAGCGCAGAAATTAATTTGGCTCAGTTAGACAAAGAACCGTCAGCATAATTTCTGGTGTAAGAAATTTCCACCATGATCTTTACGGGTGTCATTTTACTCTTTTGATGGATCATTGACCCTTGACTACAATGTTTGGGCCTTATAAAGGGACACCTTCTTTGGCAGCTAGTAGATTACAAAGATGGTCATTAATACTGTTGGCACTCACTTATGGTATCCAGTATTGTAATTCCGAGTAGCATGCAAATGCTGATGTTTATCACGATTGCTGTTACAAGTCAACCACAGCCCCGAAGAAAACGTAGTCAATATTTTGTATTTCCGCCCGTGGATAGTGTGCCTGTGACTTCATCTCAAGTTCAAAGATATCCAAGAACCAATCCAGTGATAAGCAAGGTGATGGATTGGTGCAAAAAGGACCTCTGTCAGACATTCATGGGAAAAATCTAGACCACAAGCTCTACATCAAACGAAGACTTGGTTTGACAGTACAGAATGAAGATCTATTGTTGGGGAATCCATGTGATTATTCCTCTGCGCTTGTGTAGTAGTGTCCTTGACAAACTGCATGAAGGCCATCCTGGTGTGGTGAGGATGAAGGAATTGGCACGCAGTTACTTTTGGTGGCCAGGATTAGATGCTCAAATTGAAGAGAAAGCTGGGCAATGCCAATCCTGTGCAAAACTAAGGAATACTCCATCATTAGGCAGCACGGTAGCATTGTGGATAGCACAATTGCTTCACAGTTCCAGAGTCCCAGGTTTGATTCCGGCTTGGGTCACTGTCTGTGAGGAGTCTGCACCTCCTCCCAGTGTGTGCGTGGGTTTCCCTCCAGGTGCTCTGGTTTCCTCCCACGGTCCAAAGATGTGCAGGTTAGGTGGATTGGCCATGATAAATTGCCCCCAGTGTCCAAAATTGTCCTTAGTGTTGGGAGGGGTTACTGGGTTGTGGAGATAGGGTGGAGGTGTTGACCTTGGGTAGGGTGCTCTTTCCAAGAGCCGGTGCAGACTCGATGGGCCGAATGGCCTCCTTCTGCACTGTAAATTCTATGATAATTGCAACCATTACATCCGTGGGAATGGTCGTCACAGTCATGGCAGAGAATACAGATCGATTATGCAGGTCCACTGGAGAACCCATGTTCTTAGTGATTGTAGGTGCACACTCAAAATGGCCAGATGTCAGGATAATGAATTAAACGATGACTGAAAAACTAGATTAAATCGTCACAAAATTTGGAACTCCAGAGCAGATTGTCAGTGATAATGGCACACGGTTTACTTCAAAGGAGTTTAAGGACTACGTAAAGGGAACAGTATACACCATATCAACTCAGCTCCTTATCATCCAGCAACAAATGGATTGGCTGAACGTTTTGTGAGATCATTAAATCAATCTTTGAAAGCATCGAAGGACCAGGGAACATTGTCAAGAAGAGTAAACAAATTTTTAATATCTTATCGGAACACTGTACATGGTACCATGCAAAGTTCACCAGCAATACTGTTGTTGAAGCCAAAACTACGAACAGAGTTTGATTTGTTAACTTCACCTGATACTTCAGAGATTGTCACACAACAGCAAACACAAATTGCTAGGCGAGGGATGAGTATTCAACCAGGGAGAGAGAGTGTTAGCTAGGAAATAGACCACCAATGAGAAATGGTTACAACTATGATCCGAGCAAATACAGATTCAATATCATACTCCGTACAAATGGCTGATGAGGGAATTTGGCACTGCTGATCAGTTACTTATGGCATGAAGTGAGTTTGCAGAAACTTCTCAAGAGGTTCTACCTTTGGGCAACACGGTGGTGCAGTGGTTAGCATTGCTGCCTCACAGCGCCTAGTTCCCAGGTTCGATCCCGGCCCTGGGTCACTGTCCATGTGGAGTTTGCACATTCTTCCCGTGTTTGCCTGGGTTTCGCCCCACAACCCAAAGATGTGCAGGTTAGACGGATTCGCCACGCTAAATTGCCCCTTAATTGGAAAATCTAAAATTAAAAAAAGTTTTTTTTAAAAAAGAGGTTCTACCTTTAGAAGATCTGGAGAGCTGTATTTTGGAATGGAAACCAGAGACAGACAGTAAGTAACAAGTTCAGATTCTGTTTCTTTTTTTGTTTAAAATATTTTTATTCTCCTCCTTTTTCACATTTTCTCCCAAATTTACACCCACCAACAATAAACAATAATCAGTAACAAATATGTCAATCCCCATATCAATAACAACAATCCCATCCTCACACCAAACCCCAAACATTAGCCCACATGTTCACATAAACAAATGACAAAAAGGAATCAGGAATCACCCACAGTCACCATTAACACACACAGTCCCCCTCCCCCCAACCCTCCCACCCACCCCCCAACTAATGTTTGATGTTCTCCAGTTCTTGAAAGTGCATAGTTAATAATGCCCATGAATTGTAGAACCCCCCCATCCTTCCCCTCAGTTCAAACGTAACCTTCGCAAGAGTCAAGAATTCCAGCAGGCCCCCCCGCCACGCCAGGGCACAGGGTGGAGAGGTTGCTCTCCAGCCCAACAGGATCCATCTTCAGGCGATCAACGAGGCGAAGGCTACAGCATCTGCCTCTGCACCAGTTTCCAACCCTGGCTGGTCCGACACCCCGAATATGGCCACCCGGGGTCCAGTTTCACACGCACCACTTTAGAAATTACCCTAAAAACCTCCTTCCAGTAATCCTCTAGCTTTGGACAGGACCAAAACATATGAATGTGATTAGCGCCCCCCCCCCCGCAATGTTCACACATATCTTCTACCCCCTCAAAGAGCTGGCTCATCCTCGCCCTTGTGAAGTGTGCTCTGTATACCACCTTCAGCTGTATCAGCCCCAACCTCGCGCACGAGGTGGAGGCGTTCACTCTCCGGAGCACCTCACACCAGAACAGATGCTATTTCAATGCCTATAATGACAGATAGTGAAATAACTATTCAAGAACCACCATGTACAAAAAGGAATGAGGACACTCCTGAGGTTGCAAGTCGGCGAGTTCAAGAATGTCAAAAAGGAATAGACGTCCATCACAGTGACTTGTATACATGTTTAGAGCTAACATATCAGAGGATCTGTGGTATAAATGTCGATTGTCATTGCACTAATGAAGGAAAGGGAGAGGGGTATTATGTATCAAGGAATACATTCCTGCTGGTAAAGCATCACATGATGTTTAGTGATGTCAGCAGAATGTTTGCGTGAGCTTTGAGCACATCACCATCTTGATTGTATTCAGCAACACTCTTAATAAACCTCTCATCATGTTTACAAGAATCCAGGGTGTGGGCAACTCCATACCTTTTCTCTTTGCAGCAACATAGAAATATAACAAGGGCAAGCAAAAAAGTGGAGGTGAGACCATATTCAGGTCTGTCACGATCTTATTGAGCATGCTCGAGGGACCGAATGGCGTACTTGTGCTTCTAATTTGTATGCTCACATGAGATTTTCAAAACCAGGCAGGGGGAAGAGGTTGTTTAGCTATAAGGAACCAGTAGAACATTCAAGGAGACAAAATCAATAGCTGAACGAGTGGCAATAAGAGGTGGAGTGGAGAAACGATGCAGAGCTCGGTGTTAAACAAGTGGCGGATGCATGCGATGGCATAAGAGAGGCCTTAGGTCAATTGTGAGTGAAGCCATGTAAAGATTTGAAAACACAATCAATTATTTTGATAGCAACATGGGATAAGGACTTGGAGAGAATAGAGGAAATGAGAAAGGACTTTGGGGGAAACTA
Source organism: Scyliorhinus torazame (assembly GCF_047496885.1). Taxonomy (NCBI): domain Eukaryota; kingdom Metazoa; phylum Chordata; class Chondrichthyes; order Carcharhiniformes; family Scyliorhinidae; genus Scyliorhinus; species Scyliorhinus torazame. The sequence goes on along the minus strand of NC_092708.1, from coordinate 203,388,744 downwards.
TATGGCCTCCCTGCTGCATGTTTCTCAGCAGCAGAAAGCGGTCAATGGCATTTAATCCACCCCATGCTGCTGGAAGACCTGTGGCGGAAGTGTGCTATCGGAGGGACCGGGGGATCATATCGGCGTGAACAGCCAGTAGGTCTCGCCTTTTATGTATATCATAGACTCCCTACAGTGCATTTGGCCCATCGAGTATGCACTGACTCTCTGAAAGAGTGCCACTGTATCCCCGTAACCCATTAACCTCACCCAACCCTTTGGCACTAAGGGCGATTTAGCATGGCCAATGCACCTAACCTGCACACCTTTGTCTGTAGGAGGAAACGGGAGCACTCGGAGGAAATGCACACAGACACAGAAAATGCAAATTCCACACAGTCACCTGAGGCCGGAATTGAACCCAGGACACTGGAGCTGTGAGGAAGCAGTGCTAACCACAATGCCGCCCATGCCGTGAAGGCACAGATTTCACATTTTGAATGAGTTGCAATTTGAATGAGTTGGAATGGAGGAATTTAGCTTGGGAGAGCACCACTTCAGCCTCAAAATGACAAAGGGTTCCAGCAGGAATAGGGATACTAAACAAGGAGTCAAATGGAGGCTACTGTCATCTCACATTCAGCACGGTCCACATTTTGCCAAAAAGAAACCTTCCTGAGCTTTTCCCCTTCTTCCCATTTTTAAAAAAACTTTCATCTTTCGGACTTTATGCTGACATCTAATACTTCTTTCCCCTCCCTTTTCATGGGGCATGTTCCAGCTCAGGTTCCCACTTAAGTTTACAGCTCTGTGAGCACGACAACAGTCAATTTGCAGTCATAGAATTTTTTTTAGAGTTATAGAATTTACAGTGCAGAAGGAGGCCATTTGGCCCATGGAGTCTGCACTGACCCTTGGAAAGAGCACCTCACTCAAGCACACACCTCCTCCACCCCATCCCCTTCACCCCAATTTACCTTTTTTTTGGACACTATGGGCAATTTAGCATGGTCAATCCACCTAACCCGCACATCTTTGGACTGGGGGAGGAAACCGGAGCACCCGGAGGAAACCCACGCAGACACGGGGAGAACGTGCAGACTCCACACAGACAGTTACCCAAGACGGGAATCGAACCTGGGATCCTGGCGCTGTGAAGCGACTGTGCTACCCATTATGCTACCGTGCTGCCCCTCCAGTCTCCAATCAAAGGAGAGGGCAACATCCCATCTTCCGATTAGGCACCTTACAGCCTTCTGGACTCAACATTGAGTTCAACCACTTTAGGCTGTGAACTTTCCCCTCCATCCTGGCTGCCCCGTTTTGCTTTCTGTTATTTGGTTTCCCTTTCTTGTCCGAACACAACTTCACCCATCTCCCACATGTCCATTCACTGCCCCTAGTTGTTCAGTTTTGCTCCCACTTTCTTGTCCTATTAACACATTCTGCCATGCTATCTTCACCACCATTAACACTCTTCCGCCCCTAATAACACCATTAACAGACACTTTATCTCTTGTCAATAACCCCTTTACCTTCAACCTATCACTGATCTTCTATTCTGCCCCACCCCCCTCTCCAACTATATAATTCAGCGAGTTTCTATCCCTCTTCAGTTCTGCAGAAAGGTTGTATGGATATGAAGCGTTAACTCTGTTTCTCTTTCCAAAAATGCTGCCAGTCCTGCTGAGTTTATCCAATGTTTTGATGTTTTTATTAAAGGAGACTAGTGAGGAACAATATTGTTGGAGCTACTGCAATATGATACCATAGAATTTTAAAAGATTTCTTCTCAGAGCTGTTGCATTCTTTCCCTCGTTATCATGCTCTGTGAGAAAAAAAGGAAGTATATTAATAGGGGCAATAACCAAAATGGAGGCTTAGAGGACTATGGATCTCATTCTCTTTTCCCAGCACAATTGTAATTGGCTCGTTCTTATTACAAAAAATGGAGATAGCTTGAGATATTGTAATGCATGATTCTGATTGGGGACTTTTGAGCAAATCTGACACTTGAGCCAGCCAGCATCCTCTGTGCACCACGGACACATCAGGCATCCAAGACTTAATGAAGTCAACGTATGCTGAAGAAAAGGTTAAATCTACAGCAAGATTGTTGACATTCCTCACTGAAGTGCTAAGCCATTGAAAAATTATTTCAGAACAAAACAGAAGGAGGGAATGTGTAGTGGTAACTTTAAGTTCCCTGCAAAAAAACAGAGCTCTGCTCATTCTTAAGTTTATACAGCACAAACATAATCAATCCTGTGGAGCTCTTTGGTTCTGAAGAAGGGCCAAATGGACTTGAAACATTAACTGTGTTCCTCTCTCCAGAGATGCTGCCAGATCTGCTGACTTTATCCAGCATTTTCAGATTTTTTCAGATTTCCAGCATCTACAGTATTTTGCTTCTGTCATAATCAATTCTACGTTAATTTAGCAGTGGTGACAGTTGTAATTTGTTTCTTTTGCCCTCCTCCATCATACAGAAGGCAATCAATGGACAGAATGGTCGGTCCAGTCACTTGTGTTGTGATGTAGTCACTGAAGGTTAAACAATCACTGAAGTTTTATCTGAATTAAATGTGCAATTTATTGCCAACAATAACAACAGAAGTTTTATCACATGAATTTAAACTTCACATTAACTTCCCCAAAGACATTTTGATATATAACTTTTTATTAAACTTGCTGCATTATTCCACCATCTCCCTTCTCCAAGGTTCCTTTACAGTAATCGAAGTTTCACGTTGAAATTGAGAACGTGGAGATAAAAACGTCACTCAAATAAATGTCAATTACTTTCCTTTAGTCATCACCAAACCAGACTATACTCCCTTATCTGAAACTACATTTCCTCCTCCACAATGCCCTGATGCTCATTCATAATATCAGGAAAAAACAGCAAGCTATTTTTCCTCTCTCTGAAACTTGCTGATTGATTTCACTTAGCTGGTTGAATTCTACAAAATTCTTGGGAGGGAATTTATGGCTGAGCAGAGGCAGAGACAGAGAGAGAATAAGAAGGAAAAGAGCAGGAGGAATAAAGACCAAACCAAGAGGGGAAAGTGAAAGTAGAAAGGACCAGGTTGTAGAGGAGAGGGAAAGCAAGTGGTATGGGTAGAGAGAAAAAGGGAAGAAGAAAGGAGAAGGGGAAAAGGAAGTGAAAGGGGTAGTGAGGGTCGAAGACGAGTGGGCGAAGGGGCAGAGCTGAGTGGGACAAGGGGCAGGTATGGGTAGAGAGAAAGAGGAAAGAAGAAAGGAGGTGGGGAAAGTGAAGAGAAAGGGATAGTTAGGATCAAAAGAGAGTGGGGGAAGGCGTGGAGGCGAGAAGGGAAGGGGTGGAGGCGAGAGGGGGAAGGGGTGGAAGTGAGAGGGGGAAGGAGTGGAGGAGAGAGGGGGAAGGGGTGGAGGCGAGAGGGGGAAGGAGTGGAGGAGAGAGGGGGAAGGGGTGGAGGCGAGAGGGGGAAGCGGTGGTGGCGAGAGAGGGAAGGGGTGGAGGCGAGAGGGGCAAGGGATGGAGATGAGAGGGGGAAGGGGTGGAGGCGAGAAGGGATGGAAGCGAGAGGGGGAATGGGTGGAGGTGAGAGGGGGAAGGGGTGGAGGTGAGAGGGGGAAGGGGTGGAGGTGAGGGGGAAGGGGTGGAGGCGAGAGCGGGAAGGGTTGGAGGCGAGAGGGGGAAGGGGTGGAGGTGAGAGGGGGAAGGGGTGGAGGCAAGAGGGGGAAGGGGTGGAAGTGAGAGGGGGAAGGAGTGGAGGAGAGAGGGGGAAGGGGTGGAGGCGAGAGGGGGAAGGAGTGGAGGAGAGAGGGGGAAGGGGTGGAGGCGAGAGGAGGAAGGGGTGGTGGCGAGAGAGGGAAGGGGTGGAGGCGAGAGGGGGAAGGGGTGGAGGTGTGCGGGGGAAGGGGTGGAGGCGTGCGGGGGAAGGGGTGGAAGTGAGAGGGGGAAGGAGTGGAGGAGAGAGGGGGAAGGGGTGGAGGCGAGAGGGGGAAGGAGTGGAGGAGAGAGGGGGAAGGGGTGGAGGCGAGAGGGGGAAGGGGTGGTGGCGAGAGAGGGAAGGGGTGGAGGCGAGAGGGGGAAGGGGTGGAGGTGTGCGGGGGAAGGGGTGGAGGCGAGAGGGGGAAGGTGTGGAGATGAGGGATGGAAGGGGCAGAGGCTAGAAGGATGAGACGGAGGCGAGAGGGGGAACATACAATCAAAGAGCAGGAGTAGGTCATTCAGCCCCTGAGCCTGCTCCACCGTTTAATAAGGTCATGGCTGATCTGATAGCAACTTCAAATCTGCATCCTCCCGACTCGTAATAAGCTATCAATCCCTTGCTTACCAAGAATCTACCAAGAATTACCAATTAACCTCTGTCTTAAAAATATTCAAAGACTCTGCTTCCACAGCCTTTTCAGGGAGGGAGATTTTTAAAAAATTCATTATTAGATATGGGCGTTACTAACAAGGTCCGCATTTGTTGCCCATCTACAGTTGCCCTTGAACTGAAAGGTTTGCTCAGCCATTTGAGAGGGCATTTTATGAGTCAAACACATTGCTGTGGATCTGGAATCACGTGTAGGCCAGACCAGGCAAAGATGGCAGATTTTCTTCCCTGAAGGATATTAGTGAACCAGATTGGTTTTTACAACAATCAACAATGGTTTCACAGTCATAATTTGACTTTTAATTCCAGATTTGTATTGAATTCAAATTCTGATTCAAACTAGGTTCCCGAGAGCTTTACCCTGGGTCCCTGGATTACTAGTCCAGGAACAATATCACTGCACTTGGAATATTGCGCACAATTCTGTTCGCCACACTACCAGAAGAATGTGGAGGCTTTGGAGACGGTGCAGAGTAGGTTTACCAGTATGTTGCCAGGTCTGGAGGGTGTTAGCTATGCGGAGAGGCTGAATAGACTCTGACTGTTTTCATTAGCCATGATGTGGAGATGCCGGCGTTGGACTGGGGTGAGCACAGTACGAAGTCTTACAACACCAGGTTAAAGTCCAACAGGTTTGTTTAGATGTCACTAGCATTCGGAGCGCTGCTCCTTCCTCAGGTGAATGAAGAGGTCTGTTCCAGAAACACATATATAGACAAATTCAAAGATGCCAAACAATGCTTGGAATGCGAGCATTAGCAGGTGATTAAATCTTTACAGATCCAGAGATGGGGTAACCCCAGGTTAAAGAGGTGTGAATTGTCTCAAGCCAGGACAGTTGGTAGGATTTCGCAGGCCAGATGGTGGGGGATGAATGTAATGTGACATGAATCCCAGGTCCCGGTTGAGGCCGCACTCATGTGTGCGGAACTTGGCTATAAGTTTCTGCTCGGCGATTCTGCGTTGTCGCGGGTCCTGAAGGCCGCCTTGGAGAACGCTTACCCGGAGATCAGAGGCTGAATGCCCTTGACTGCTGAAGTGTTCCCCGACTGGAAGGGAACATTCCTGCCTGGTGATTGTTGCGCGATGTCCGTTCATTCGTTGTCGCAGCGTCTGCATGGTCTCGCCAATGTACCACGCTTCGGGACATCCTTTCCTGCAGCGTATGAGGTAGACAACGTTGGCCGAGTCGCACGAGTATGTACCGCGTACCTGGTGGGTGGTGTTCTCACGTGTAATAGTGGTATCCATGTCGATGATCTGGCACGTCTTGCAGAGACTACCTTGACAGGGTTGTGTGGTGTCGTGGTCACTGTTCTGAAGACTGGGTAGTTTGCTGCAAACAATGGTTCGTTTGAGGTTGCGCGGTTGTTTGAAGGCAAGTAGTGGGGGTGTGGGGATGACCTTGGCAAGATGTTCATCGTCATCAATGACGTGTTGAAGGCTGTGAAGAAGATGACGTAGTTTCTCCGCTCCGGGGAAGTACTGGACGACGAAGGGTATTCTGTCGGTTGTGTCCCATGTTTGTCTTCTGAGGAGGTCGGTCCGGTTTTTCGCTGTGGCGCGTTGGAACTGTCGATCGATGAGTCGAGTGCCATATCCCATTCGTACGAGGGCATCTTTCAACGTCTGTAGATGTCTGTTACGCTCCTTCCAGTCGGGGAACACTTCAGCAGTCGAGGGCATTCAGCCTCTGATCTCCGGGTAAGCGTTCTCCAAGGCGGCCTTCAGGACCCGCGACAACGCAGAATCGCCGAGCAGAAACTTATAGCCAAGTTCCGCACACATGAGTGCGGCCTCAACCGGGACCTGGGATTCATGTCACATTACATTCATCCCCCACCATCTGGCCTGCGAAATCCTACCAACTGTCCTGGCTTGAGACAATTCACACCTCTTTAACCTAGGGTTACCCCATCTCTGGATCTGTAAAGATTTAATCACCTGCTAATGCTCGCATTCCTAGCATTGTTTGACATCTTTGAATTTGTCTATATATGTGTTTCTGGAACAGACCTCTTCATTCACCTGAGGAAGAAGCAGCGCTCCGAAAGCTAGTGACATCTAAACAAACCTGTTGGACTTTAACCTGGTGTTGTAAGACTTCGTACTGTTTTCATTAGAACGACGGAAGTTGAGGAGCGACCTGATGGAGGTCTACAAGATTATGAGAGCATGGATAGAGTGGTTGGACAGGCGCTCTTTCCCAGGGTGGAGGAGTCAATCACCAGGGGGCATAGATTTAAGATCCGTGGGGCAAAGTATAGAGGAGATGTGCGAGGCAGGTTTTTTACACGGAGGGTGGTGAGTGCCTGGAACCAGCTGCCAGGGGAGGTTGTGGAAGCAGATACATTAACGGTGTTCAAATGTATCTCGACAAATACATGGATAGGATGGGTATAGAAGGATAAAGCACTAGAAAGTGCTGAAGGTTTTGGCCAAGGGTGGTATCATGACCGGTACAGGCTTAGAGGGCCGAACGGCCTATTCCTGTGCTGTACTGTTCTTTGTACCCCATCGCCTCCTGTTTGCTTTCCAAAGGCCATGGCTGTGAAACTAACAGAGAGCACTTAATTCTCTTTAATGGGTCCAGGAGCTGTCAATCATAGCTTGATGTTTATCTACATTGCAGTTAGTTTCACAGCTGACTACTTCAAAGCCACTCAAGCCTGAAGGGAGATGAATGAAACAATACAGACAGCTGTGTGTGTGTGTGGAAGGTGTCAATCACAGCCTAGTAAGATCAATTTCACAGAGAGACAAATGAATGGCTTGTAGATCAAAGATCAAAGTGTTTTAAACCCAGCTGACTGGTTTTATCTTTTCAGGAATTGACAGCTGCTGCTTTCTGTGTCTGAGCCAGCAGGTGTATTGCACAGCTGAATATGAAAGCAATGGTTGTTATCACTGCCTCTGTCTGGACTGCTCTCTATCTTCCATACATGGGTCTCTCTTCTGGGGGGTACGGGGATGGGATGATGACTTCCAGACTGGGGTCTCTCTTCTGGGGCTTCCAGACTGGGGTCTCTCTTCTAGGGGGCTTCCAGACTGGGGTCTCTTAATCAGGGTGTCTCTGGTGGGGGTTATCGGTAATCCCAGTATTTGTTGGGGTTGGAGGGGGGTGCTGAATTGCATTATGGACAGGGAGGGGGCCCAGCTGCCAGACCTCGTATCAGGCCGCCCTCTCAAAATGGCGGCTTGATAGCAGAATGTACTAGGAAATCCCTTGCAATTCTCGCTATGCATAAATTTGTATGGCTAAGGATTGAGGATCGCTTCCTGATTTGCGCTGCCAGCATGAGTGCAAATCGGGTGCAATTCAGCTCCGGCAGGAGAACAGTCTCCCAAATGGAGAATCCTGGCCGTAGTCTCACTAGTGCCCAGAAGCATAACCTTTTATATTCAATTGTCCTCGCAATAAATGATACCAATCTATTAGCTTTCCTAATTATTTGCTGTAGCTGCATACTAATCTTTTGCGATTCATTCACAAGAACACACAGTACCCTCTACATCTCAAAACTCTGCTTCCATCCTTTTTAAAACTTACTTTCCTACCTTTGTGTCATCAGCAAATTTGGCACCCATCTCATCATTCAAGTCATTTATGCATATTGTAAAGAGTTGAGGTCTTAGCACTGATCCCTGTTACACACCACTCGTTACATCTTGGCAACCTGAAAAGGACCCATTTATGCCTACTCTGTGCCTCCTGTTAGCCAGCCAATCTTCTACCCATGCCAGTATGCTAATCTCTATATCATGGTCTTTTGTTTTCTACAGTAACCTTTGATTAGGGGGAGGGAGAGACGAGAGTGGGGGGGATAGACGAGAGTGAGAGGGATAGACGAGAGTGGAAGGGATAGACGAGAGTGGGAGGGATAAACGAGAGTGGGAGGGATAGATGAGAGTGGGAGGGAGAGACGAGAGGGGAAGAGGGAGACGAGAATGGAAGGGGGAGACAAGAGGAGAAGGGTGGACAAAAAAATGAGAGGGCGAGAAGGGTCAGGGAGATGAGAGGTGGAAGGTACGAAAGGAAGAATGAGAGAATTTACAGTGCAGAAGGAGGCCATTCGACCCATTGAGTCTACACCGGTCCTTGGAAAGAGCAACCTATCCAAGCCCACACCCCCACCCCGCCCCCGTAACCTAGTAACCCCATCCAACGTTTTTGGACACTAAGAGCAATTTAGCATGGCCAATCCACCTAACCTACACACTTTGAACTGTGGGAGGAAACCAGAGCACCCAGAGGAAACCCACGCAGAGTGCAGACTCCGCACAGTGACTCAAGCCGGGAATCGAACCTGGGGCCCTGCAGCTGTGAAGGGGGAGGGAAGGCAGGGGGTTTGGGAGGGAAGAGGGGCAACTGGATGGGAGAGCTGGAGGTGAGAAGGAGAGGGGACAGGTGAGGGATAGAATGCTGGAGAGAGAGGAGGCAAGAGGGGAAATAAGATATAATAATAATAATGATCTTTATTGGTGTCACAAGTTGGCTGAACACTGCAATGAAGTTACTGTGAAAATCCCAGGGAAGAGACAAGAGGAAAAGGGTGAGGCGAGAGGCAGAGGGGAGAATGAAGGGGGATGAAAGAAGAAAGGAGGTAGAAGGGAAACTATTGGAGTAATTGAAAAAAGGTTGGGAAAAGGGAAGACAGAGAGAATGAGTGAAGAAAAGAATGAAAGACAAGAGGAAATAGATTGATGAGAGTGAAAGACAGGGGCTGGGCTGAGATTTTCTACCTGTTCCCCCCAGCGGGACCTTCTGCTCCCACTGAGGGTGACTCCCTGCCGCTGAGGCTGCAAACAATGGGAAAACCTGTTGACAGTGGAGGGACCAGAAGATTCTGCCACCAGCTAATGGCGGGCCAACTCCGCTGCCGCAAAACACACCATGTCAGGAGTGGGGGGAAGAAATTGATGAGCAGTGTTAGAAAATGCAGTGAGACTGGTAGATGGGGATGAAGGCGACAGCAGCGCTTGAATGAGCAGGGGATGTATCAGTCAGTGAGACAAGAGTCTGCTTTCAGCTGGTTAGCCTCACTCATCCAACCCATCCCAAGCCAAGGAAACCTTTTCTTTATGCTCCCAAGTATCAAACAACATGTGAAACTTCATAAAAACGTAAGTGAGTAATGGATACCTGGAAGAATTACAACATAGTTATAGCAGAAACATCATCCGAATCCTGGTAATGAGGTCAACTATATATTTAATTGTATTAATATAAAAATATAGATATGTCAAAGTTCAGTGATGTTTTCATTCAGTTTTGTGGGGTTTTATTTTGCAACCTGGATTCATTGACGGTTCCAAGCAATGGTTCAGAGTCTGACAAATGCTAAACTTGCTGGGAAATAAGGCACCTGGTACAGATTAAGCAGAAACATGATTGGTTTTGGTTATGTATATATCAAAGAGTAAGGTTTCCTTTTCCCTTTTCTTCTGCCTATAGCACTGATGACAGTGAGTCAACTGAAGACGGAATTGACCTGGACATGACACCACTACTGAACCAAGCAACTCCAAATGAAACAAACACTTACTTCCAAGCATCACTGGACATAGCGGGTGCCAAAAACCTGGAATCTCCCCATTGGCAGGGTGGGAGCACCTTCACCACGTGGACTGCTACCGCAGTTCAAGGAAGCTCACCACCTAACTGTTCATAACGCGACTAAGGCTAGGCACTAATAAAAAAGAAAGGCTTGCATCTCCATTGTGCCTTTCATGATTTCAGGCCAACTCAAAGTGCTTTACAGCTAATGAAGTAGTTTTGAAATGTAGTCACTATTGTAATGTAGGAAGCCAATAGTGCAAGAAAAATGCTGACCTTGCCAAATCACGAGAGTAAGATGAAAAAATTGGGCTAAGTCAACAAAATTAGATATGCATGCAGCATCAATGTTGGGAATGGTGTGGGAGGTTAACTTACATTCATCTCCTAGATTTTTTTTTCTTTTATTGGCAATCAAACAAGAATTTACAGAACATGAGTACTACTGTTAGTGCAAGGAACCAATTGAGTTTGACACTGAGGAATGGATTCCCAGTGCAATTCATTGCATTGGAAAGGATAGACCACCCACAGAATGAGACACAAAAATAAATTCAAGCAATAAGTGTAAATATTTCTCACATGGCCATGGAATTAAGTTAAATCCAGAACTAGTACTGGCTCAGACACTGAGCTATACTATTGACAGGCTTCAGGAGAAATGTTGTGGGGAGGAGGGGAGTTCTGTACTCAGCATGGGGCAATGGAAAGGCAGAGCAATGCAGATGATTTACATTCCAGCCACACACAAAAAAATCAAATTCATGTCTTATTTAGCACCCGCATGATTTGGAAACCAAATCTCTCTTTGTGCTGGGGCTGAGCTTGGCGACATTTCAAAACCCATTGAAAATCAACTCTGAACAACAATAACTTCGAACATATGTTGGCGTGGAGCAGATGTCTTCCTTAACAAGTTCCATAGTTACTGCATGTGCCACAAAAAGTTATGAGGAAGGTTAGCAAGCACAGATGTGCGAGAGGTTTGTGTTGCTTTTGCTATTCTCGCTGCAGGAACGCACTTAAAGGTTAATTGCAAAACTGCTAACAATTGCACATGCATTGGTGGTTATGGTGCACATCATTGTGAAATCATTGGAACCCATGGGCTTGTGCCTGCATTTCTTCACAGCTGGCAATCAGGGTAGGATAAGGGCACCAGCATAAGAGACAAACACAAAAGGAGACAGAAATAAAAAAACAAGAACAGCAGGCAATTCTCTTCAGTATGAGTCAATGCTCAGTGAATAGCATGCACAGCTTCTGAGTCAGAAAGATGCTGCTTCAAACTGAACTCCAGATATGTAGGCCACAACTGCGCTATGGTACTGAGGGTGTTCAGAAGCACTAATTGTGCAAAAGGTTGTATCAAATCCCATAAGACTATTTCAAAGAAGAGCAAGGGAGTTGGCAGTAGTGCCTTGGCTACTATCCATTCCCCAATCAACACCTCACAACAGATCAGCAGGTCATTTGTTTTTTTTTGGAATAGCAAAGGTTGAATGGGACTGGAGAACAGTACCTTCCACAATATGATGCTGAGACAAGAAGGAGTTAGAGTTGTATGGAGAGACTCAAGTGGAAGCCAGCATGAGGTTAGCTCCTAGATTGAGCTATACTTTGTATATATATTTTATATCGATATGTATATATTTCTATGGTTATGTATTACCAATAAACACTACTGTTCAATCTTACAAGCCTCTGAACCTCTGTGACACCTACTGAACACTTAGAACAATTATCACATTGTTGTTTGTAGAAGATAGCCATGTGCAATTTGGCTGCTGCATTTCCTGCATTACAACAGTGGCTACAAAAGTAAGCAAAGATGACCCTTTCTTTCTTTTTGCTGGAACACAATTCCATGGTGCTCTCTAGTGTCTCTGCAAAGCTCATTCTACATATTTATTGCAAGACTTTAGGAGGAGCAAGGTGAGGAGAAGCATCTAGTTATGTTGCTCTCACCATTATGGTGTGGGCAGACTTGATGGGCCAGCTGGTCTTTTCCTGCCATCAATTGTGAACATTCATGACACTGCACGACAAAAATTGCACAAACTTAACTATGCACTGCATTCTTTTGATCTAAGCAGAGAAAAGCAGGAACCTTTTGGCGGTGATGGGGAATCTCACCAGTTGGAAGAGCTGGCTCTCAGTGTGCCTGCCCCGTCCCCGCACCAAATCCCTCAATCAAGGATTGAGTGTCTTTGAATGAGAGAGACCCCCATCATCCCCACCCGAGAGCCCGCAAGCAACCCTGCCCATGTTTACTTATCGCTCTCACCACAAGTTGAGTCCCTGCTCATCGCTGGGTTAGTACCAGCAACAGTGGGCGAAGCACCTCAGGTGGGAAATTCAGCAGTGGCAGGGATGCAAGACGGTCCATGCGCCGTCCTGCCCCAGTCTTAACCAGGATGGCGATGGGAAGGTGGCTCTGCCCACACTCACCCCCCCCACCCCACCAAACACACTGCAGGGAGGGTACACGATTCTACCCAACGTCTGTGGCAAATTGCTGCCTCTTTATCTGGTTAGCTCCCTGATCCATTGGACACCGTACCAGCCTTCCAAGAGTGGGCCGAAACACAAAGACAAGGAATAACCAGCTTTACAACCTCGAAGCAGGAAAGACTTATTTCAGATCATCAGATCAGAGAATTTACAGTGCAGAAGTAGGCCATTCGGCCCATCGAGTCTGCACCGGCTCTTGGAAAGAGCACCCTACCCAAGATCAACACCTCCACCCTATCCCCATAACCCAGTAACCCCACCCAACACTAAGGGCAATTTTGGACACTATTGGCAATTTTATCATGGCCAATCCACCTAACCTGCACATCTTTGGACTGTGGGAGGAAACCGGAGCACCCGGAGGAAACCGACGCACACACGGGGAGGATGTGCAGACTCCGCACTGACAGTGACAAAAGCCGGAATCGAACCTGGGACCCTGGAGCTGTGAAGCAATTGTGCTATCCACAGTGCTACCCTGCTGCCCCTAAAAATTTCAGGAAAGACTTTCGCCATCAGGAAATAATTTAAAAACCAAACGGCTTTTAAAATAATTAATAAGATTCACGTCCATTGTTTTGTTCCATCCAATTATGAATAATTTCTGTGAAGGCCACAAAGCCGATGATATCAGCGCACTGGCTTGAATGCCTTATTGACTTTATTGGTGTAAAGCAACTGGATTATCATCAACCTGGGAGCCATTACCGCAGCGTCAGTGGCGTGTGTTAATTCATCTCCTTTACAATTTCAGCTCAATAACCCAGAAAATGGTAACAGCCCTTGCTCTTTAAATAACAATGAACCAAAATGGACAAAACAAAAGGGTGCTAAACGTAATTATAATTTGCACTAAATGGCTGAATTTTCAAAAGAATTTCTAGGACAAGGATTTTCTTTTCATTCCCAAATTTCTTTTCAATGGCTTCCTCGCCATTACCATAAATTTCTCTTCTGTTGAAACGCGAGATAACATGGACAGCAAACATCTTCATGATTACTAATACAAAAAGTCAGCACTCAAGCTGGTCTATTAAACCTTCAGCCTCTTCATCAAAGTTAAGATATTCTCATGCCACCTGGCCTAGGGTTACCAACCCCAACTGGATATATTCCTGGAGATTTTGTCACGTCGCCTGCTCCCTCCACTTGTCCCTCACCATGCTCCTGCCAAGGGTCAACCAACACATTCATCTTCCCATGCCAATTGCAAATGGAAAAGAGTCATCGCTAAACAATAGTTGACTGTCCCTATCATCCAGTATTCATCTCCAATATTTTTATAACTAAGCAACAGAACTGTCCAAATAAAATGAAAAGAAATCCCACAATTTCTGCGAGAATCAGAATGCCTGCAGGGGTCAACCATGGTTCAGTAGGTAACACTCTGAGGCAGAAGGTTATGGATTCAATCCCCACCTAACAAACTTAAGCACAAAATCCAGGCTGACGTTTATAGTGCAGTACTGAGGGAGTGCTGCATTGTCAGAGATGCCATCCTTCCGAAGACATGTTAAACCCAGGCCCTTCTTGTCCTCTCAGCTGGATTTAAAAGATCCTTTGTCATTTTTTGATGAAGAGCACAAGAGTTCTCCCTCTTGCACCCAAGTCAAACTTTGTCTCTCAACTAACATGATTAAAAACAAGGCGACAGCCCGAGTGCTGGAAAATGTGCTTGATGGCGGAGGCAAGATGGTCCGAAGGGCCTCTTTTTTTCTGTGCTGCAAAACTCGGACTCTAAATGGTCTGGTCATTATAACACTGTTGTTTGTGGAGTTTTGCTCTGTGCAAATTGGCTGCCATGTCTTTTACATCGCAATAGTGACTTTGATTTTAACCCAGCAACAATGAAGAAACAGTGTATTTCCAAATCAGTATGGTGTGTGATTGGGAGGGGAACTTCCAAGTGGTTGTGTTTCATAATTCTACTGCCTTTGTTCTCCTGGGTGGTAGAGGTCTTGGGGATTCAACGATGGTTATGCCATTGAAAGTTAAGTGGGGGTGGCCACACTGTCTCTTGTTGGGGGTGGTCAGTGCCTGACAATTATTAGCCTGAGCCTGGATTTTGCTCAGGTCTTGCTGCCCACTGGTACAACCAGCTTCATTACCAGTATAGTGCTTTGGGAGATCTGAAAAGGTGATATCGAAATATCAGCTCTTTCTTTTACTGCATTTGCCAAGTCAAGGAACTTAACATAGGACTGAAGAGGGAGTTGCTACCTTGAGAGGGTAGAAATGGGTGCACAACATTGCAGTTCATCTTTCTTGAAATATACGGACTTGGATCCTCCGAGTGCTGAAGCTAACAGGCAAACTCTGTGAATGCCAGGTTTTACCAGGATGATCTTTTCTCAATAAATCAATGCAGAACGAAAGCTTACAAATTTAGATAACAATATTGCTGCTGGGATCCTCTATACACTCTGGTTCCTGGGTTGTCCACTAGTCACGGATGGCCTTAAGTAAAACCAACAGACACTACGTGCTCTTTCTCCAGGGTCACCTGGGTGCAGGCAAGGCCATAAAGAACAAGGACGCAGCCAGAGCTTCTTCCCTGCTGCCATCAGACTTTTGAATGGACCTACCTCGTATTAAATTGATATTTTCTCTACACCCTAGCAATGACTTCTCTATGTATGGTATGCATTGTCTGTATAGCATGCAAGAAACTGTACTTTTCAGGATATACTAATATATGTGATAATAATAAATCAAATCAAAATCAAAACGGATCAGTACATGGTCACCTCCACCAGGCCTATGCAGAACATTTTTTTTTGGCTGCTTAAGAATTTCATTCATTAGATGTTCAAAGAATGCCAAATGGGCGTACACTGACAACAATCCCCCACCGATTACATGGAAAAAAACATGGATTACTTTATAAAAAGCATGACTGGAAACTAAAGCAGCCTCTATTTCAGAGATTAATATTTTGGAAAACCTGAAATACCTAACATTGTCTTCAGAAGCCAAATTATTAAAATGAAGGTTTGCTGGGCTCACTGACATGTTGTTTCCTCACCATTTCTTGAGGCAGGATACAGTTTATCTTGCCACTCTCAGAGGACTCCGACAGGGTTGTCATTACTGGATGGCCCTGAATATTCCCAAAGAAAAAACTGATCCACCATTGGCCTGCTGTAGACATTGGTAATCCTAGATGGTGTGGAATCACTTCGCCAATGTGCTCGGAGCTGCCACATGAACTATTATTACTGGAAGCAGAACCAAGGCATTTCCTGTAATAGTCATGGGCTGTTGTAAGGGAGCCAGTTGGAGGAACAGATGCCTTTGCAATTTTTCAAACTACTATCCGGATGACAACCCTTTCAACACCAAACAGGAACCCAAGCGCGATGACTGAAGAAAGTAAACGCTAGGCCACAGGGCCCATTTGAAACAAGCAAAGTGGCTCCCCAGTGAGAACCCCAGAGAATAACCAACCGCTCTGGAGAAGATTTGCCTTGCGCATGCAGAACATTACCAGGAATGAAGACATTCCTGTCTCTGAAGAGTTCAGCGACAAGCTTTTGCTGCAGCAGGAAGCTGCGTGGGTCAGTTTATAGCCAACTTACTGAATGCCAGTAAGAAAAGTGAATTATTCTGTTGAGTCTTTCCAGCATCAGTAAATGCTGCAGTTACTCCCAGTTTATGATGAAAAGCTGTTTTTTTTTCAAATGTGCTATTTAGAAACTGCAATCATTTCCTCAATGTAGTTAGGACCAGTATGATCAAGAAACCCATTTATTATGATTCTTTTAAAAGTGCTTGGTCTTCAGCACAAAACAAAATTCCTTCACGGTTGCTTCATGCAGCTCATTATTTTAACAAGGGCCATGGAAAATAAATGCAATAAGGAGCCATGGAGGAGGTCTGGGAAGGTCAAGCTATCTTATAATTGCATCTCACTGACGAATCTTTCTCGGTGTGAAGTGTGCTGTTGCAGAGAGGTGTAAACTTGAGAGAGAAAAAAATATTCATTTCATCATGAAATTTATAACCGCAGACAAAGATAACCCTGCAGAGGCAAGGGTCACATTGCCAAGTGGCACAGGTTTGACTTGTTGAATTCACATCAGTCTCATCTAAGTGCTCACCATGCAAGGCAACATTATGTCTTGTAAGGAGGATGTAAGATAGTAATTTCAGAACTTAGAATCTAAGTGACTATTGGAAAGCGGGTCGACAATTACAACAAATCGCATTTACATTGTGCCCTTAGCATAATACAACGTCATAAGTCACTTCACAGGGGCATTAAAAACAAAATTCTAACACTGAGTCACATGAGGAGATCAGAATGCTTGGTCAAAAAGGTAGGTTTTAAGAAGTGTCTTACAAGTAGGAAAGCGAGATAGAGAGGTAGTGAGGTTGTGGGTGGAATTTCCAGAGCTTGAGGCCCAGGCAGCTGAAGGCACAGCTGCCAAAGGTGGAACAATTAAAATTAAGGATGTTGAAGAGGCCGGAATTAGAGGAGTGCAGGAATTCAGAGGGTTAAGGGGCTGGAGGAGATCGCAGAGACCGGTAGGTGTCTGGAAGGATATGAAAACAAGGATGAGAATTTAAAAAATAAAGGTGTTACTTAACCATCACGCTTAGGATGCAGACGAATCAATTATCGAATGAAAACTTAACTTGCTTTATGATTCCTGTGCAACATAATCAAGGGTGTGTTGATAATATGGTTCGGGTAGATCCTGAAACAATGTGTCCTCATTGAGCACATCCACCACTCCCCAGATCTGAAAGCTCCTCCAGCCCCACAACTCTCGTTTAAAAAAAAAATCATTCAAGGGATGTTAGTTTCGCTGGGCCAGCATTTATTGCCCATCCCTAATTGCTCATGAGAAAGTGGTGGCGAGCTGCCTTCTTGAACCACTGCAGTCCCTGAGGTGTAGGTACACCCATTGTTTTGTCAGGGAGGGAGTTCAAGATGCAGCAAGAGTGAAAGAACGGCGATAGATTTCCAAGTCAGGATGGTGAGTGACATGGAGGAGTATTTCCTGGTGGCGGTGTTCCCATGGACCTACCGTCCTTGTTCTTAATGGCAGCACGGTGGTACCGTGGTTACCACTGTTACTTCACAGCGCCAGGGACCCGGGTTCGATTCCCAGCTTGGGTCACTGTCTGTGCGGAGTCTGCACGTTCTCCCCGTGTCTGCGTGGGTTTCCTCCGGGTGCTTCGGTTTCCTCCCACAAGTCCCAAAAGACATGCTGTTAGGTGAATTGGACATTCTGAATTTTCCCTCAGTGTACCCGAACAGGTGCTGGAATGTGGCGACTAGGGAATTTTCACAGTAACTTCATTGCAGTGTTAATGTAAGCCTACTTGTGACACTAGTAAAGATTATTATTCTAGATGGTAGTGGTCGAGATGGAAGGTGCTGCCTAAGGAGCCTTGCTGAGTACCTGCAGTGCATCTTATAGAGGATAGACACTGCTGCTACTGCTTTTCTGTGGTGGAAGGAGTTAACGTTTATGGATGGGGTGCCAATCAAGTGGGCTGCTTTGTCCTGGCTGGTGTCAATCTTTCTGATTGTTGTTGGAGGTACACTCATCCAGGCAAGTGGGCAGTATTCCAAGACACTCCTGACTTGTGCCTTGTGTGATGATATGTTTAAGCAATCTTGTATATAATAATGTACATGACCTCCGACCAGCAGGTCGCAGTGTAAACCTACCATGTGACTCTGTTCCTCGGGGAGTGAGGAGTGAGTCATGTGGGTGGCTCGACATATTTTGCAGTAGCTCAAGAATCAATAGTTAGTGTTCGTAGTTTGTAATATATTTATTCCAGTTATCTTTACCATACATTTGTTTTATAATAAATTATTTTAACTAGTCAAGAACTAGATGTTCTGTAGTGCATCATTCCTATCAGCCAGTGCACAAAAAGATGACATGGTACCAGGCCTGAAGATCGACTAAGTACAAGAAGATTCTGCGAAGATCTAAACAATTTAAATATAACTCCGAAGAAGATACGATAAGAAAACAAATGTTTCTACTAATCTCATTAGCTACTGGCAACTAGTACACAAAGCACTGTAAGACTTCAAAGCCCAGGATGGAATATCTGAAGGCACCTGAACAGTTTTGGTCACCAGTAACATGGACGAGAACTGGTGGGTGTCAAACAGCAGTTCAAACTCTATGTTGCAGCCCCTAGTCTGCAGGCACAGCCTAATGAGAGGCGTATCACATTGTTGCTCACTGTAGCAGGTCCCCAAGGGATAGCAGCAATTTTAATCGGCATTGCTCTCCTAATAAAAATGAGACTTTTGAGCGCTACACATTTCTCACACGTACCCAGAAAGCAGGCCAATCATTTGATAATTTTCTAACCGACTTGCGGTTGAAGGTGTAGTTGTGTAATTTAGTACCTTTCAGTCACCAATGATCCGCGATCAAATTTCTAGCGACAAGGTAAGCGAGAGGCTACAAATGAAAATGACCATCAGCTTGCAGATGCTTTCAAAATATGTCACGCTAGCGAGTTTGCAGCAAAGCAGGTTAGTAGATTTAATCTCAGACATTTTAGCGCTGAGCTAGAAGAGGCAGCCGACGCCATTAGTGCAGTGAAGCACTTGAATAAAAAACTTGGTCCCAGCACAGGTGGCCATTTCAAGCGGCCGACCCGATCCTCCAATTCATGCCAGTGATACGGCAAATGACATTTGCCACGACAATGTCCAGCGTTTGGAAAGATATGTGCCAACTGTAACAGCAAAAATCATTTTGCGACGCAGTGCTTTTCCAGGAGAAAAGTGGAACCTCAAAAGCCATTGACACAGTTGATGAAGTGTACCTCAAAGACACGTTCTTCGTTGACATGATTTCTCGTGAAGACACGGATAGTCAAGTCATGCAAAATGACAATGTTTTCATGACAGTTTGCAGCAATAGTGAATTAAATGAAAATACTCCAAAAGACAAATAGACAGTTCTATTCATGATTAATGACACATTAATAACCTTCAAACTTGACACAAGAACGAGGGCCAACCTCATCAGTTTGTCAGATATAAAAGAGCTGCGAATTAAACCGCAAGTTTTAAACAAAGCAGTACAGCTGAGAGACTACAACGGAAATTAAATTACGATGCTAGGAGCATGTGAGCTCGATGTAAATGTGAAAAACAGAGTTCACACGTATTTTCCTTACACGTATAAAATCTAATTAAAGGAGAATGCGAAGCCAGTAATACATGCACCAAGACATGTACCAGCTCCATTGAAAGATACATTGAAGGCTGAGCTAGAAAGAATGACAGGTTTAGCATAATTAAACACATAGAACAGCCTACAGATTGGGTAAACTCGATGGTTTGTGTCAAAATAAAGGAAGAAACCACCAAAGACACAGTCTTGCAAAAGGTGATAACATATCTCCTCAAGGACGTGTTGCCGCCCGCGATTTCTGTTTATTTTCCAATGCCTGCCGATTTTTCTGCCAAAGGCATTTTTTAGAGAGATTGAAGGGATGATTACCTCGTTCATATGGGGAGGGAAGGTGGCCAGAATTAGAAAGGTGCTACGACAGAAAGGAAGGCAGGCAGGGGGTAGGGGTCTTCCAAACCTGACGTATTATTACTGGGCGGCGAATGTGGAGAAGGTACGGACCCGGGTCAGAGGGGTTGACTCCCAGAGGGTCAGAATGGAGGAGAGTTTGTGCAGGGGGCCGGGAAGGCGCTAGCAACAGCACCGCTCCCGACGGCCCCGGGAAAATACTCAGGGAGTCCAGTAGTAAAAGCTTCGTTGAAACACATACAGTTTCTCCAGCAATTCAGGTTGGGGGCAGGGTCAAGGGCAATGCTGATTCGGGGGAACCATAGATTTGAGCCAGGGAAGTGGGATGGAAATTTTCGGAGATGGGAGGAGAAAGGAATTAGGACACTAAAAGATTTGTTTCTTGGGGGGTCGGTTTGCCGGATAGAAGGAGCTGCGAGCGAAGTATGGGCAGGGGGAAATATTTGGATAAATGCAGGTTCGAGACTTTGCCAGAAAGGAGAGCCGGCTTCCACATTGCTGGAGGAGGTGCTGACGACAGGGGGACTGGAGAAGGGGATAGTGTCGGAGTTGACGGGGCTAATTTGGAAGAGGAGAAGGCACCGCTGGAAGGGATCAAGGCAAAGTGGGAGGAACAGTTGGGAGGTGTTCCGCAGGGTGAATACCTCCACCTCGTGCGCGAGGTTGGGGCTGATACAGCTGAAGGTGGTATATAGAGCACACCTCACAAGGGTGAGAATGAGCTGGCTCTTTGAGGGGGAAGAAGATATGTATGAATGTTGCACCCCGCAAACCACATTCATATGTTTTGGTCCTATCCAAAGCTGGAGGATTACTGGAAGGCGGTTTTTAGGGTAATCTCTAAAGTGGTGCACATGAAACTGGACCCGGGCCCTCGGGAGGCCATATTCGGATTGTCGGACCAGCTGGGGTTGGAAACGGGTGCGGACGTAAATGTTGTAGCCTTCACCTCGCTGATCGCCCAGAGATGGATCCTGATGGGATGGAGGGCAACCTCTCCACCCTGTGCCCTGGCGTGGCAGGGGGACCTGCTGGAATTCTTGACTCTTGAGAAAATCAAATTTGAACTGAGGGGAAGGATGGAGCGGTTCAACAATTCATGGCCGTTATTCATTATGAACTTTCGAGAATCGGATTACATCGAACATTGGGGGGGGGGGGGGGATTGTATGTGTTAATGGTGACTATGGGTGGTTCCTGATTCCTTTTTGATATTTGTTTATGTGAACATATGGGCTAATGATTGGGGGTTTGGTGGGAGGATGGGATTGTTGTTATTGATATGGGGATTGACATTTCATTTGTCAAGGATTATTGTTTATTGTTGAGTGTAAATTTGGGAGAAAATGTGAAAAAGG
Source organism: Scyliorhinus torazame (assembly GCF_047496885.1). NCBI lineage: Eukaryota > Metazoa > Chordata > Chondrichthyes > Carcharhiniformes > Scyliorhinidae > Scyliorhinus > Scyliorhinus torazame. Next base: position 203,367,437 of record NC_092708.1, on the reverse strand, counting down.
AGGAGAATAAAAATATTTTAAAAAAATATCTCCTCAAGGAATGACCTAAAGGTTCCAGCTCAAGTTATTATAATGTAAGGGCTGAGTTAAATGATGCAAATGGATTTTTGCTTCGACAACAAAGAATTGTAATTCTGCAATCATTAAGGTCGGTGATTCTTTGCAAAATCCATGAAGTGCACTTGGGAAGAAAAAAGTGCAAGAAAAGAGCCGAAGAGACAGTCTATTGGCCGGGCATCAACCGAGATATAGAAGCAATGGTACAAAACTGCACACAGTGTAGGAAAATGAACAGCTGCACACAGTGCAGAAAACTGAAAAACTGCACACGGTGCAAGAAGCTTCACCTCAAACAGCCGAAAGAGTCACTTACTCCAAGTTTAGCGAGGAAACCGATCTTTCAAAAAAGGAGGCAATGGAGATTTGAGGACAAATCCACAAGTAGATCTGACAATGAATCCATGAGAAGACTCCAACCTTGCAGCCAGATGACACAGTCAGACTGGAATATTCCAAAGGGAATGGATGGTCAAAGTATGCAAAGGTATTGCGACAAGCAGGTCCAAATTCGTATCTCACCATCATGGATGACGGCATAGTCTTAAGGAGAAACAGAAGAGCTCACCTGAAAGTTCAGCAACACTTTGTCATGCAACCGCCAAGAAGACCATGCCCCGCATTGGGTGGAGCTGGAGCTAGGGGAGGAGAGGGACCAGTGCCCGCTGTGGCGCCTGGAGGTGGGCTTGCTGGCGGATGAGGAGGTGAGCGGGCGGATCCGGGGGTGCATTGAAAGCTATCTAGAGGCTAACGATAATGGGGAGGTGCAGGTGAGGGTGGTCTGGGAGGCGCTAAAGGCGGTGATTAGGGGAGAGCTAATCTTCACTAGGGCCCACAAGGAGAGGAAGGAGAGGAGAGAGAGGGAGAGGTTGGTGGGGGAAATTTTAAGGGTGGATAGGAGGTATGCAGAGGTCCCCGAGGAGGGACTACTTAAGGAGCGACAAAACCTCCAGGCCGAGTTCGACCTGTTGACCACCAAGAAGGCAGAGGTGCGGTGGAGGAAAGCGTCTGGGGCGCTGTATGAGTACGGGGAGAAGGCTAGCCGGATGTTGGCACACCAGCTTCGGAAGCGGGAGACAGCGAGGGAGATTGGGGGAGTTCGGGATAAAGGGGGGAAGACAGTGTGGAGTGCGGTGGGAATAAATGGGGTATTTAGAGACTTTTATCAGGGGCTGTATAGGTCTGAGCCCCCGACGGAGGAGGGGGGGATGCGCCGATTTTTGGATCGGCTGAGGTTCCCGAGGGTGGAGGAGGAGCAGGTGGCTGGGCATGGGGCACCGGTAGGGCTGGAGGATCTGACTAAGGGGCTGGGGAGTATGCAGGCGGGGAAGGCAGCGGGGCCAGATGGTTTCCCGGTGGAATTTTATTGGAAGTACATGGACCTGCTGGGCCCTCTATTAGTGAGGACTTTCAATGAGGCGAGGGGGGGGGGGGGGGGGGGCCCTACCCTCGACGATGTCCAGGGCGCTGATCTCGCTGATCTTGAAGCGGGACAAGGACCCATTACAGTGTGGGTGTATAGGCCAATATCTCTCCTCAACATGGACGCAAAGATGTTAGCGAAGGCGTTGGCTACCAGAATTGAGGACTGTGTCCCGGGGGTGATTCACGAGGACCAGACGGGTTTTGTTAAGGGAAGGCAGCTGAATACCAATGTACGGAGGCTCCTTAATGTAATCATGATGCCTGCAGTGGAGGGGGAAGCGGAGATAGTGGCAGCGATGGACGCGGAGAAGGCCTTCAATAGGGTGGAGTGGGGGTACCTCTGGGAAGTGTTGAGGAGGTTAGGGTTTGTGGAGGGGTTCATTAGTTGGGTTAGGGTACTTTACGAAGCCCCGGTGGCGAGTGTGGCCACGAATCGGAGAAGGTTGGAATACTTTTGGCTGTACCAGGGGTGCCCCCTATCCCCCTTGCTATTTGCATTGGCAATTGAGCCTTTGGCTATGGCTCTAAGGGAGTCCAGGAACTGGAGGGGGCACCGGGTATCGTTGTATGCCGATGACCTGTTACTGTATGTAGCGGACCCAGTGGGGGGGATGCCGGAGGTGATGCGGATCCTCAGGGAGTTTGGGGACTTTTCTGGGTATAAGCTCAACGTGGGGAAGAGTGAGCTCTTCGTGGTACACCCAGGGGACCAGGGAAGGGGGATAGATGAGCTTCCATTGAAGAGGGCGGAAAGGGGTTTTCAGTACCTGGGGATCCAGGTGGCCAGGAGCTGGGGGGCCCTACACAAGCTCAACTTGACGAGGCTGGTGGAGCAGATGGAGGAGGAGTTTAAAAGGTGGGATATACTGCCACTCTCCCTGGCGGGTAGGGTACAGTCTGTGAAGATGACGGTTCCTTTTTATATTCCAGTGCCTCACCATCCTGATCCCTAAGGCCTGTTTTAAGGGGGTCAGTAGGGGAATCATGGGATTCGTGTGGGCGAAAAAGGCCCCGAGGGTGAGAAGGGTGTTTCTGGAGCGGAGTAGAGACAGAGGAGGGTTGGTGTTACCTAATCTGTGTGGGTATTACTGGGCTGCCAATGTGGCGATGATACGCAAGTGGGTAATGGAGGGGGAGGGGGCGGCGTGGAAGAGGCTGGAGATGGCGTCCTGTGTGGGCACGAGTCTGGGAGCACTGGTGACAGCACCGCTGCCGCTCCCGCGAAGGACACCACGAGTTCGGTGGTGGCGGCGACTTTGAAAATTTGGGGGCAGTGGAGACGCCACAGGGGTGAGGTAGAGGCTTCGGTTTGGTCCCCGATCCGGGAGAACCATCGGTTCGTCCCAGGGAGAATGGATGGAGGGTTCCTGAGCTGGCACAGGGCAGGAATTAGAAGGATGGGGGACCTGTTTTTAGATGGGACGTTTGCGAGCCTTGGGGCGCTGGAGGAAGAATTTGGTCTTCCCCCGAAATGCCTTCAGGTACATGCAGGTAAGGGCGTTTGTAAGACGGCAGGTAAGGGAGTTCCCGCTGCTTCCAGCACTCAGGATCCAGGATAGGGTGCTCTCAGGGGTGTGGGTTGGAGAGTGCAGGGTCTCAGCGATCTACCAGGAGATGCAGGAGGAGGAGGAGACCTTGGTGGAGTAGCTAAAGGTAAATGGGAGGAGGAGCTTGAGGAGGAGGTAGACGAGGGTGCATGGGCGGATGCCCTGGGTAGGGTTAATTCTTTCTCCTCTTGCGCCAGGCTTAGCCTGATACAATTTAAGGTTCTTCACAGAGCGCATATGACAGGGGCGAGGCGGAGCAGGTTCTTTGGGGTGGAAGACAGGTGTGGGAGGTGCTCGGGGAGCCCAACAAATCACACCCACATGTTCTGGGCGTGCCCGGCGTTGGATGGGTTCTGGAGGGGTATTGCGAGGACGGTGTCTAAGGTGGTGAACACCCGGGTTAAGCCGAGCTGGGGGTTAGCACTATTTGGGGTATCGGACGAGCAGGGAGTGCAGGAGGTGAAAGAGGCCGGTATTCTGGCCTTTGCGTCCCTGGTAGCCTGGCGGAGGATTCTGCTACAGTGGAAAGATGCGAGGCCCCCAAGCGTGGAAGCTTGGATCAGCGACATGGCAGGGTTCATCAAATTGGAGAGGGTAAAAGTTGCCTTGAGAGGGTGTGTGCAAGGGTTCTTCAGGCGGTGGCAACCGTTCCTAGACTTTCTAGCGGAGCGTTATGAAGTGGTCAGCAGCAGCAGCAACTCGGGGGGGGGGGGGGGGGAGTACTTTGTGTTTTATACTGTGTTTATTATTGCTTAACGGGGGGTTTGTATATTGGGGGAATTTGTGATGTAGGTGTAAGATGTTTAGTTCTGTATTCTTTGTTTTTCTTTTTTCTGTAAGGGGGGGGGTTTGTTGAAAATATGTAAAAATTTGAATAAAAATATTTCTTAAAAAAAGAATCATTAGTGTTAGTACTTTGTAATATATTTATTTCAGTTATCTTTACCATGTATTTGTTTAATAATAAATTATTTTAACTAGTCAAGAACTAGATGTTCTGTCGTGCATCATTCCTATCGGACAGTGCCCAAGAACATGACACCTTGTAGATTGTGGACAAGCTTTGGGGAGTCGGAGGTGAGTTACTCACTGCAGGATTCCTAGCCTCTGACTTGCTCCTGTAGCCACAGTACTTTTATGGTTAGCCCAGTTCAGTTTCTGGTCAATAGTAACCCCCACAATACTGATAGATCTCTGCAATCCTCCAATTCTGACACATCCCTGATTTTCATCGCTCAACGACAACTTGCCCTCTGCTACTCAGGCCTGGAGCTCTGGAATTCCTCCTTAAATCTCTCCACTTTGCTCATTCTCCTCCTTGAAGACACCCCTTACAATCTACCTCTGCAATAATATCGCCTATTGTTGTTGCTTTGTAAGAAAATAATACATTCATATCACTCATACATTCCAGGCACTTCAGATCATAGTAATAGCTTATCGCACTTTTAAAACTGTGATGTTTCTTCAGGCTGCTACATCCAACAATTTACTTTTTGAGGTGCAATTCTCATTGTCCTTCAGGCAAACATAGCAGCCATTTTGCACAATCCAGAGTTACACAAAGAACCAGTTAACCTATCTTCTGGGTCGTGTTGTGCCGAGGGAGGAATGTTACATGGGGGAAGAGAATTCCCTGCACTTCTTCAAATGGTGTCATAGGGTCATTCACATCCACCTGAACTATGTGGGCAGATGGTTGGTGCCTGCTTAACATTTCTTCTCAAGGACAGTGCCTCTGACAATGCAATTGTGTTTGTGTGCTACATTAGGCAAGAATAGGTGAGAATGTAACCAGCTGAACTAAGCTGACAATAACTCCAGAAAAACATTTAATCCCAAAGTTTTGAATTATAGTAATTTCTAATCTTGTTTAAATTCATATGCCTACATTAACTATCAGTGTTAGCTTTACCCTGCTGAATAAACAGGACTTCATTACAGTTATACAGTGAGCAATCTATCACCTGTTGAACCCTAACCCCGTTGATTAAACGCACAGACAAATGGCCATCAACCCTTACTTTTATGGATAAACAAATTCAGTTGCACAGTGACTGATCCTTACCCTGCTGAATCACAAAATATACCATTCTTAACACAGGCAAAAAGAAGTGCAATATGGGACAGCTAACAAAAAAAAACAAGTCAGAGAGACAGGTTTTTAAGAAAATTTAGATGACAGATGGTGATAGGGGGGTTAGAGAGGGAATTCCAGAGCTGAGGGTCTTGATGGTTTAAGGTACAGCTTCCAATGGTGGGCGAAGAGTTTGAGAGATAAAGTAGGGGTCAGAGTCTGAGGAAAGCAGAGTTCCCAGAGGGTTTTAGAGCTGGGAAGGTTACAGGGATAGGGAGGGGCCAGACATTGGAGCAATGTGAACAGAAATTCGACAGACCAGGTGTAAATGTAAATCAGGTAGCACAGATATTGGGGTGAATGAGCGTTGGTGTGAATTGGGATACAGGTAGCAGAGATTTGAATGAAATGAAGATAATGGAGGGTGTCAGGTGGAAGGCTGGTCAGGACCAGAATACTGCAGTTGAGTGCGGAATACTGCAGTTGGAGATAGCAAAAGCATGAATGAGGGTTTCAACCGCAGATGGGCTGAGGCAGGATTGGAAGTGGATGTCTTTGTGATGGAGAATAGATGTGATCTCCATTGTCATTCACCAAATAAACCATACTTCATTAAATAAATAACAAACCAACAGTCAGCTTTACCCAAAAAATCCATACAATTACACATTAAAAAAATATCCTAATAAAACAGGAAACCCATGCAGAGTGAGTAATCCTTGTCCTGAAAAATGCATGGAAACTCCACAATTGCACAATTCATGCAGTGATGAGAATTGTAAAACACTGAAAAACTGAAAATAGATTTCAACTTTGTTATTCCTGACATGTGGCATGATTTCTTGAAAGCTTTCAAACTCACGTCATTAACAGTGAAAAAAATACGCCTTTAGTTAATGCCAAACTGACGAGACTGCTCCCTGCAGGGTACTGCAGCTGTAAGACGCATCAATTTGATGTAAATTGAACCCACAGACCAGATGTAAATAAGGGCCTACTGCAGTATCCCATACTGGCAAGAAAAATAAGGCAGGGGGAGTCAGCCATCCACTTCTTAATAATTTGATATTCACGTTCTGAAGCACTTGTTAATTTTGGGTTTAAACAAAGGCTTTCTGGCTCTCATCATGATCAAATTTATCGTCGCCATGTATATTGTTCACAACAATAATCATTCATTACTGCCTGATTTAATCAGAGGACAATCATAGGTCTCCGTTTCGATTGGCTTGCAATGGTCTATTTATTTTTTTTGGTCCAGTCAGCATCAGGAAAATTGAATGCAGAGCTCTGAGCCCAAAGCATCAACTCAAATTTACAGCAGAGATTAAAAAACCCCAGGCAATTTTATTATGTCAATAAAATATAAGAAAACGAATAATTAGCAATAACGTAGTTGGTTTATATATTGCAGTCTTGGCACTGACAACTATATTACTTGAGCCTTTAATATTGTAAGTACACCATGATTGCACCGAGGGATATTCCACATCTCCACAGTAGCAAGCAGGGTTTTTATTTTTTTTTGCAAAAAAACTTACAAAACCCTGCTGTACTTAAGAAAGCTACAAATGAACTGGCCTGAAAATAATTGGTTTCCCCATCAAAAGTTATCAAACATTTATTTAAAATAAAAGCCCTTTCACTTTCTGAAGTGAGCACTTTCTATCATTAAAGTAAGTCTTGCCAGTGTATTTTTAATGATCTACAGTACAAAGTAATGAGGGAATAAAGTTTGGTGTAGTTAACCAGGACATTGGTAGACCTATGGAATGGATATGATGGAAGAAGGGATGTGGTGTGAACCAGTAGCCTCCACTATTCATCAATGCTGATATTTCTGGGGAGAAATTCAATGCCAACTTGGGGCCGGGTCAGTGCGGAGTTGGGAGAAACGTGGGGTGAGGGGTGCCGCAGGTTTGCAGTGGAACCTGAAAGTATGGGCGCTCCAAACATTAATGGTGGGGCATATTCTTTCAACAGGGTAGATGCTGATAGGATGTATCCTCTTGTAGAATAATCTAGGACCTGAGGGCATAATCTCAGAGTAACGGGTCGTCCATTTAAGACAGAGATGAGGGGGAATTACTTCTCTCAGAAAGTACAGAAAAACACAAAAAATAGGAGGTGAGGCCATTGGGCTCTGCTCCTCCATTCATTATGATCATGGCTGATCAGGGCAGCACGGTGGCGCAGTGGTAGCACTGCAGTCTCACGGCGTCGAGGTCCCAGGTTCGATCCCGGCTCTGGGTCACCGTCCGTGTGGAATTTTCACTTTCTCCCCGTGTTTGGTTGGGTTTCGCCCCCACAACCCAAAGATGAGCAGGCTAGGTGGATTGAACACGCTAAATTGCCCCTTAATTGGAAAAAATGAATTGGGTACACTAAATTTAAAATAAAAAATGATCATGGCTGATCATCTAATTCAATAGTCTAATCCCATTTCCCCCCAAATCCTTTGATCGCCTTCGCCCTAAGTGCGATATCTAAATGCTTCTTGAAAACATACAATGTTTTGGCCTCAACTACTTCCTGTCATAACAAATTCCACAGGTTCACCACTCTCTGGGTTAAGAGATTTCTCCTCATCTCTGTCCTAAATGGGTCTACCCCATATCCTCAGATTGTGACCTCTGGTTCTGGACACACCCATCATCGGGAATATCCTTCCTGCATCTACCCTGTCTCGTCCTGTTAGAATATTTTATGTTTCTATGAGATCCCCCCTCAGTCTTTTGAACTCCAGCAAATACAATCCTAACCGATTAAATCTCTCCTCATACGTCAGTCCCGCTATCCCAGGAATCATTCTGGTAAACCTTTGCTGCACTCCTTCTAGAGCAAGAACATCCTTCCTCAGATAAAGAGGCCACAACTGCAGACAATATTCCAGGTGTGGCTTCACCAAGGCCATGTATAATTGCAGCAAGACACCCCTTCTCCTGTACTCGAATCCTCTCGCAATGGAGGCCAGCATACCCTTTACATTTTTTAGCACCTGCTGTACCTGCATGCTTACCTTCAGTGACTGATTTGTGTCCTCATTTGTGAAGACAGATGCAAAGTATGTATTTAGTTGCTCGGCCATTCCTTTTCCCGTATTATATGTTCCCTGTTTCTGACTGTAAGGGACCTACATTTGTCTTCACCAATCTTTTTCTCTTCATGTACCTATAGAAACTTTTACAGTTATAGAACATAAAACATTACAGCGCAGTACAGGCACTTCGGCCCTCGATGTTGCGCTGACCTGTGAAACCACTCTACACTATTCCCTTATTGTCCATATGTCTATCCTATGACCATTTGAATACCTTTAGTGTTGGAGAGTCCACTACTGTTGCAGGCAGGACATTCCACACCCTTACTACTCTCTGAGTAAAGAACCTACCTCTGACATCTGTCTTATATCTATCACCCCTCAATTTAAAGCCATGTCCCCTCGTGCTAGACATCACCATCCGAGGAAAAAGGCTCTCACTGTCCACCCTATCCAATCCTCTGATCATCTTGTATCCCTCAATTAAGTCACCTCTTCACCTTCTTCTCTCTAACGAAAACAGCCTCAAGTCCCCCAGCCTTTCCTCATAAGATCTTCCCTCCATACCAGGCAACATTCTGGTAAATATCCTTTGCACCCTTTCCAGTGCTTCCACATCCTTCCTATAATGCGGCGACCAGAATTGCACGCAATACTCCAAATGCGGCCGCACCAGAGTTTTGTACAGCTGCAACGTGACCTCATGGCTCCGAAACTCAATGCCTCTACCAATAAAAGCTAACACACCGTATGCCTTCTTAACAACCCTCTCAACCTGAGTGGCAACTTTCAGGGATCTATGTACATGGACACCGAGATCTCTCTGCTCATCCACACTGCCAAGAATCTTACCATTAGCCCAGTACTCTGCCTTCCTGTTATTCCTTCCAAAATGAATCACCTCACACTTTTCTGCATTAAATTCCATTTGCCACCTCTCAGCCCAATGCTGCAGCTTATCTATGTCCCTCTGTAACTTGTAACATCCTTCCGCACTGTCCACAACTCCACTGACTTTAGTGTCATCTGCAAATTTACTCACCCATCCTTCTACACCCTCCTCCAGGTCATTTATAAAAATGACAAACAGCAGTGGCCCCAAAACAGATCCTTGTGGTACACCACTAGTAACTGGACTCCAGTCTGAACACTTCCCATCAACCACCAACCTTTGTCTTCTTCCAGCTAGCCAATTTCTGATCCAAACTGCTAAATCTCCCTGAATCCCATGCTTCCGTATTTTCTGCAGTAGCCTACAGTGGGGAACCTTATCAAATGCTTTGCTAAAATCCATATACACCACATCAACTGCTTTACCCTCATCCACCTGTTTGGCCACCTTCTCAAAGAACTCAATAAGGTTTGGAGGCACGACCTACCCTTCACGAAACCGTGTTGACTATGTCTAATCAAATTATTCCTTTCCAGATGATTATACACCCTATCTCTTATAAACCTTTCCAAGATTTTGCCCACAACAGAAGTAAGGCTCACTGGTCTATAGTTACCGGGGTTGTCTCTACTCCCCTTCTTGAACAAGGGGACAACATTTGCTATCCTCCAGTCTTCTGGCACTATTCCTGTTGACAAAGATAATTTAAAGATCAAAGCCAAAGGCTCAGCAATCTCCTCCCTAGCTTCCCAGAGAATCCTAGGATAAATCCCATCCGGCCCAGGGGACTTATCTATTTTCACCCTTTCCAGAATTGTTAACACGTCCTCCTTATGAACCTCAAGCCCTTCTAGTCTAGTAGCCTGAATCTCAGTATTCTCCTCGACAACATTGTCTTTTTCCTGTGTGAATACTGACAAAAAATATTCATTTAGCACCTCTTATATCTCCTCGGACTCCAAGCACAACTTCCCACTACTGTCCTTGACTGGCCCTACTCTTACCCTACTCATTCTTTTATTCCTGACATATCTATAGAACGCTTTAGGGTTATCCTTGATCCTACCTGCCAAAGACTTCTCATGTCCCCTCCTGGCTCTTCTTAGCTCTCTTTAGGTCCTTCCTAGCTAACTTGTAACTCTCGAGTGCCCTTACTGAACCTTCATGTCTCATCTTTACATAAGCCTCCTTCTTCCTCTTGACAAGTGTTTCGACTGCCTTAGTAAACCACGGTTCCCTTGCTCGACCACTTCCTCCCTGCCTGGCAGGTACATACTCATCAAGGACACGCAGTAGCTGTTCCTTGAACAAACTCCACATTTCCATTGAATCCATCTCCTGCAGTTTTCCTCTCCATCTGATGCATCCTAAGTCTCGCCTCATAAATGCCTTTCCCCCAGATATAACTCTTGCCCTGCGGTATATACCTATCCCTTTCCATCACTAAAGTAAACGTAATCGAATTGTGGTCACTATCACCAAAGTGCTCACCTACCTCCAAATCTAACACCTGTCCTGGTTCATTACCCAGTACCAAATCCAATACGGCCTCGCCTCTCGTTGGCCTATCTACATACTGTGTCAGGAAGCCCTCCTGCACACATTGGACAAAAACGGACCCATCTAAAGTACTCGAACTATAGCGTTTCCAGTCAATATTTGGAAAGTTAAAGTCCCCCATAACAACTACCCTGTTGCTTTCACTCCTATCCAGAATCATCTTTGCAATCCTTTCCTCTACATCTCTGGAACTTTTCGGAGGCCTATAGAAAACCCCTAACAGGGTGACCTCTCCTTTCCTGTTTCTAACCTCAGCCCATACTACCTCAATCGACGAGTCCTCATCAAACGTCCTTTCTGCCACCGTAATACTGTCCTTGACTAACAATGCCATCCCTCCCCCTCTTTTACCACCTTCCCTGAGCTTACTGAAATATCGAAACCCCGGCACCTGCAACAACCATTCCTGTCCCTGCTCTATCCATGTCTCCGAAATGGCCACAACATCAAAGTCCCAGGTACCAACCCCTGCCGCAAGTTCACCCACCTTATTCCGGATGCTCCTGGCATTGAAGAAGACACACTTTAAACCACCTTCCTGCCTGCCGGTACACTCCTGCAACTTTAAAACATTACTCATGACCTCACTACTCTCAATCTCCTGTATACTGGAGCTACAATTCAGGTTCCCAAGCCCCTGCTGAACTAGTTTAAACTAGTTAGTTTTTATGTCCCCTGCAAGCTTACACTCATACTCTATTTTCAATCCCTTGGTCCTTCTTTGCTGAATTCTAAACTGCTCCCAGTCCTCAGACCTGTTGTTTTTCTTGGCCAATTAGTATGTTTCTTCCTTGGATCGAATACTATCTCTAATTTCCCTTGTAAGTCATAGATTGGCTCCCATTCCCATTTTACTTTTGTGCCAGACCGGAATAAACAATTATTGCAGTTCCCCCATGTGCTCCTTGAATGATTGCCTATTCACTGTCATCCCTTTAAGTAATGTTCCCCAATCGATCAAAGCCAACTCACACCTCATATCATCATAGTTTCCTTTATTAAGATTCAGGACTATAGTCTCAGAATCAACTACTTCACTCTCCATCTTGCTGAAAAATTCTATCATATTATGGTTGCTCATCCCCAAGGGGTTTTGCACAACTAGATTATGTTCTCATTACACAATGCCCAGTCTAGGATGGCGTGTTTCTAGTATTGACCTTAAAGTATTGGCCCAGGAAACCATCCTGTACACACTCCAGGAATTCCTCCGCTACAGTACTGTGGCTAATTTGATTTGCCCAATCTATATGCAGAATAAAATCACCCAAAATTACAGATGTTCCTTTATCGCATGCATCTCTAATTTTCTGTTTAATGCCATTCCCAACATCACCACTGCAGTTTGGGGTCTATATACAATGCCCACTAAAGTTTTTTGCCCCTTGGTGTTTCTCAGCTCCACCCATATAGATTCCACATTGTCAGAGCTAATATCCTACATCACTATTGCATTACTTTCCTCTTTAACCAGCAATGCAGCTCCACTGCCTTTTCCGCTGGGTCTGTCTTTCCTAAATACTGAATACCCCTGGACATTCAGTTCCCATCCCTGGTCACCCAGCAACCATGTCTCTGCAATCCCGATAATGTCATAATCGTTTACATCTATTCGCACGATTCGTTCATCTGCTTTATTGCAAATGATCCGCACATTAAGGCAGAAAGCCTTTAAACTTGTCTTTTTAACATTACTTGTCTCGCTCTCAATATTTTTCACTGTGGCCCTGCTTAAATCTAGCCCTTGATTTCTCTGTCTATCACTTTTTAAAATTCCCCCGTCTTTTCTTTTTGTCCCTGTTTCCTCTTCCTCTGAATCCTTGCATAGGTTCCCATCCCCCTGCCATATTAGTTTAAACCCTCCCCAACCACTCTAGCAAATACTCCCTCTGGGCCATCAGTCCCGGTCCTGCCCAGGTGTAACCAGTCCAGTTTGTACTGGTCCCACCTCCCCCAGAACTGGTCCCAAAACCCCAGGAATCTGAAACTCTCCCTTCACACCATCTCTTCAGCCACATATTCAGCTGATATATTCTGCTATCTCTACTCTGACTTGCACGTGGCACTTGTAGTAATCCTGAGATCACAATCTTTGAGGTCTGACTTCTCAACCTTTTTCCTAACTCCCTAAATTCCCATTAGGACCTCATCCCTTTTTCTTTTTTACCTATGTCGTTGGTACCAATGTGAACCACGACCACTGGCAGTTCGCCCTCCCCCTCCAGAGACATCTTGACTCTAGCACCATTGAGGCAACATACCATCTTGGAGTCTCATTCGTGGCCACAGAAACACCTATCTATTCCCTTTACAATTGAATCCCCGATAACTACTGCATTTCTGCACATTTTATTCCTCCCCTCTGCAGCAGAACTATCAGTGGTGCAACAAATGTGGCTGTTGTTGCTTTCCCCTGAGAGGTCATTCCCCTGTACAGTAGTTAATCTGTGCAATTCTTCTTCACAGAGGGCTGTAGAGGCTAGATCGTTAGGTATCTTCAAGGCAGACAGATTTTTAATCAGTAAGAGAATCAAGGATTATGGGGATAAGGCGGGAAAGTGGATTTGAGGATAATATCAGATCAGCCATGATCTCACTGAATGGCGAAGCAGACTCGATAGGCCGAGTGGCCTACTTCTGGGCAGTGTGAAGGGCAATTGGGATTTGGATTGGGTACGAGGACTTTCAGTTCTTTAAACCTTTCCAACCTTCACCCATCTAATATCATATATGTTTGAGGGTTAAAATTTCTCCACGGATGTTTCCCTATAAAGAGCGAGAAAAAAAAAGCTTAATTCAGGAGGTGATCAGAAATAAACCATATAAATATCATTTGCCCCTATAGAGCTAGTACGAAGTCTTACAACACCAGGTTAAAGTCCAACAGGTTTGTTTCGATGTCACTAGCTTTCGGAGCGCTGCTCCTTCCTCAGGTGAGGAAGGAGCAGCGCTCTGAAAGCTAGTGACATCGAAACAAACCTGTTGGACTTTAACCTGGTGTTGTAAGACTTCGTACTGTGCTCACCCCAGTCCAACGCCGGCATCTCCACATCATGCCTATAGAGCTAGTTAACCCTCGCTGATATGGTTGCTAGTGGTGGAAAAGGAGGCTACAGTTGGCCTCAGCATCCAGAGCTGAGATTCCCCCCTTTCCCTATCTTGGTGATGTGGGCAATGGCGTGAATGCCGAGGCCGAAGCAAGGCTCAGCTGCGAGATGTCTTTTCCTCAAAAACAGACCACCATTAGTACACAGGTTCCTGCATGAAGATTAGCCACAAGTATCCTAATGCTCCAGTGAGTGGCTGATCACAGAAAGTACTCAGCTTTGATGGCGCAGTGCAGGATTAGTTAACCTCAGCTGGGCAAAATGAAGATGCTTTAATTGATCCATAGGGCCAGAACATTCGGCTGAAAGATGGAGGAAGCCACTCTTGAATACCATCCTGCGACACATGCTGGAAGGGCACCTACACAAAGAAGAATTTGCTCACTTGTGGTTGTTGGCCAACACTCAGCCAAGTTGGACAATGCTCGTTTGTGTGGGGTACTTCAGGGTGACTTACAATTATGGAATCTCCCTCCCAGCGTGGATTCAACACCTACTTAAGAGAAAGTAAGCACAGGAAAACAGATTTACAAAACTGGCAAGAAGGAGGAGGTAGGATGGCCAGTTAGACACTGCAAGCCTTTCAGCACCTACATCGATACATAGAACATACAGTGCAGAAGGAAGCCATTTGGCCCATCGAGTCTGCACCAACCCACTTAAGCCCTCACTTCCACCCTATCCCCATAAGCCAATAACCCGTCCTAAAATTTTTGGACACTAAGGGAAATTTAGCATGGCCAATCCACCTAACCTGCACGTCTTTGGAGTACCCGAAGGAAACCCATGCAGACATGGGAGAACGTACAGACTCCACACAGACAGTGACCCAGTGGGGGATCGAACCTGGGACCCTAGCGCTGTGAAGCCACAGTGCTAGCCACTTGTGCTACATTGCTGCCCAAACCTGCTCAAACCAACAGGAAGGGAGCAGATCTCAGGTTGAAATTGAAAGAAATAGGTCTGTGACCTGCTCGCCATTGACTGGCTCTAATACAATTTACAGTCGTCGTATTTTATTCCTCCTTTAAATAAAAAGTAAACCCGGACACAGGATGGTTTGACTGAGTAAGAACCTTGTCCAGGAAATTGAGAAATGGTAGTCGGAGAAGGCAGTGCTTGAATCGAAAAAGATGAAGAAGAAAACAAGAAAATCGAGTGAAGGCACTCGCCTGCTCATGGATGGGCATAAGACACCATGAAATGGCACGGTTATGCTGGGCCCTCATAGTTCACCACATAATTTTCAGCTGGATTGAGTCACAGAATTATGAGGGAGCATGAATGCAAATAGCATTCGACAGGTCAGGAGGAGAGAAAATCTCAGACTGCGCTATATCCAAAACACTGGTCATTCATGGTTAAATAAAGCTTGTGCCTTTTTATTAAAAATTAGGCACAATAATTACCAGCCGAATGGTGCCAGCTGTGGCTTAGTTTGTAGCACTCTTGCCTGAGTGAGAAAGTTACGGTTTCAGGACCATCTCCTTGGGTGCCTTGAACTGAAAATCTAGGGTGGCACTCCCAGTGCAGTACTGCAGGAATGCTGCACCGTCAGAGGTGCTGTTTTATTTGATGAGCCATTAAACAGAAGTCCTGTCTGCTTTCTACATGAAGAAGAATAGAGAGGTTCTCTCCAGTGCCCTGATCATTATTTATTTCTCAAATGACCTCACTTAAAAAAACAAATTAGTCGATCATTATTACATTGCTGTTTGTGGAACCTGCTGTATGAAACATTGGCTGCCATATTTCCTACATTATTACAGTAACCACCTTCTGAAAAAAGGGTTAATTTGAGACATCCGAAGGCTGTGAAAGAAGCTACAATAATGCAGTTATGTTTGCCATTCATTCGGTAAAGTACTTGAAATAAGTGATTTTGACAAGAATGGGATTCCCTCCCCCAATTCTGGCAAAAGATGCAACACTGAGTTTTATTCTATTTGTCTCTGTAGTCTGTACAGTGTTGGGAGTTGGAACTCATGGAGTGCGCACAAAACAGAATTATACGATCCAGCAGCTTTACAGTTCTATTTGGAAGGTCCAATTGACAGCAGTGAGCAATCTGAACAGAGCATTGGTCCAACAGTTTTCTCATCCACTTCCTCCCTCAGTAACAGACTCCACTCCATCAAATAGTGACAGGTACATGTGTCAACTGATCAGTAACCAAGGAACTTCTGCATATCCTGACAAATACAGCAGTAAGATTCAAAACAATTATATTTACACAGCACTCTTGAATGATGTATTAGACACCTCAGATTGCTTTGCAAGACAATGGAGGACATGGAATTACATAGAATTGGCATCACTGAATTATATACAGACCATTTGGCTGTACAATTGATGATGTTTCAGCTCCACATGAACCTCCAATCACCTTACTTCATTTACCCGTATCAACATATCCTTCTCTCATAGTCTTATCTAGCTTCCTCTTTAATGAATCGATGATATTCCTGTCAACCTCTCCAGGAGCAGCAAGTTCGACATGTAAAGAAACCCATATATTAGAAAATAGTCCACACAGAAAATATTATTACATACTCCCGGTAAACTGAGGATGAACATTAAAAAGTCCCTGCCCCCTCAATTGTTTCCTTCTAATGATCATAATTTCTTCCTCAGTTTTTCCTCAATTTACTCAGTACATCACTGTTCTGCCACTCTAGCGGTTTGACACTTAAACAACACTCCCTCCAGAATTCAGCCATGCCTCCCGATTTCAATCTAGAAATGTCTCTCCCGGCACCATTGTCGATTTAAAATGGTATGGGCCTGAAGGAGGAACATTTGACTGGGCTGGAGTTGAGTAATAGTTAAAAGGGGTACACTGATTTTGGACTCTGCGGATAAACTGCTTTACTTGAAGAATAATCTGCCAGTGGGGGCCAACCTGAGGGAGGACACAATTTCATGTAATACAACCCTTACTTTGAGCTTAAATCAGGAATACAGATTTGAAGTTTCACATACAGTACTGTAACTAAAAGCAGAACCTAAAGTTCAAAGTAAGCAATGCACTTAAAGTATGCCAATATGCAAATTGCTGCCACTGATATTTATATGAAAAATCGAGCCCACCATTACTTGGTTTAAGGAAAACTGCCAAAATAGCCAGAGGAGATGAGTTATTACAATCTGGAATTCAGTACTCGAAAGGATAGTGGAAAGAAATTGGATAAATACTTAAAAACAAAAAATGGAGCAGCGATATCAGAAAAAGAGCAGGGAGTGGGGCTAACTGGATAGTTCTTTAAAAGAATCAAGATGAATCAACTTCTCTGCTGTATGATACAATGATTATTTGTAGCACAGTGTACACAAAACATGAAAATGATTCTACAGACATCTGGTGGCGATCATGGTGTGAGTCGCACATTTGGTGGCTCCGGCTCGTGGTGGTTTTTTCGGACCTTTTCCCTGGTTAACGGGTGGATGTGAGGAGGCAAGAAGGTGCAGGAAAGTTAGAAGAAGAGATTGACCCACTGGTGCATGGAGCTGAGGGCCAGAAGCGGTCGTAAAAGAGGGGAACAGGGTGCGAAAGTTGGTGCAGTGTCTGCGACGCACATGGAGATGGCGGAGGGTCAGGGAGAGGCCCTGCCGGCTCAGTGGTCAACATTTAAGCTGGTGGGCTTCCTGAATGGGAAGTTCACCCAGCAACGCAAAGAGAATCTGGAGGACCTGGCCAGGGCGGTAGATTTGATTAAGGAGGTGATCGACCGTGTGGAGGCGAGGCTGGAGGCTCAGTGTCAGGCGATCCAGAAGATGGAGGAGGTGGCGGGGGAACATGAGGAGTAGCTCGCCTCGATGGCATCGGAGATGGGGCTGATCCGGGATTAGCAGAGGTGGTTCCAGGAGAAAGTCGAAGACCTGGGGAACTGGTCACACAGGCAGGATATTAGGATTGTAGGCCTGCCGGAGGGAAGTGAGGGAACCGACGTTGGCGGGTATGTGGGAAGATGCTGGAGAAAGTGCATTTGCACAGCCTCTGGAGGTAGATCGAGCGCATAGGGTGTTAATGAAGAAGCCCTAGGGGAACGAGCTGCCAAGGGCAATGGTGGTGCATTTGCACCATATCCTGGACAAGGAGTGGATCATGAAGTGGGCCAGGAAGACTTGGCGCTGCACCTGGGAGGGCAGTGAACTTTGAATATATCAGGACCTGGGTGTAGAGCTGGCCAAGAGGAGAGCGAGTTTCAATAAGGTCAAGGCGGCCCTCTTCAAGAAGGGGGTGAAGTTTGGGATGCGGTACCTGGCACGTCTGTGGGTGACCTATGAAGGCCGGGAACCATACTTTGGGACGTCCGAGGAGGCGATGGAATTTTTCCGAGGAGGCATGGAGGGGCGAGTAAAGCAGGAGAACCAGTGGAAAGGGGGCTGGGGATGGTGGTCCAGTTTATGTAAGCCATGCTGGCTGGAGTTTGTTACAGGGGGTGTGTAGGTTATATTGTTTTGTTCTTGTTGAAACCTGATGTTTAAAATTGTTAAAATTATAAATGCCTTAATAAAATATTTTCTAAAAAAAAAGAAAATTATTCGACAGAGATGGTACCAACACATATGATAACAATGGAATGTTAACACTGGGGAATAGTACCAATGAACTTTATGATCAGAAAGAGGGCAATCATCAGCAAATTTATTCAACACACACACACAGCCAATAGTCATTTAATTTGAAGAATCAGATGCATTAGAACTAAGATTTGCATGATTCACTCAAAATGAGTGAGATATGACCGATCTGAAGAAAGGAGGACTTGCATCAATTTGTACCTCTCAGCCTCAGGTGTCCCAAAGCACTTTACAGCCAATGAAGTACTTTTGAAGTGTAGTAACTCGTTGCAATAAATGAAATGAGGAACCCATTTACACGCAGCTTGCACAAACAGCGGAGACAAATGACCAGATGCTCAATTTGAGGTGTTGAGGGATAAATAGTTGCCAGAACAACAGGGATAACTTCCCAGTTCTTCGCCAAAACAGTGCAGTGGAAACTTTTCCATCTACCCATCAGGACCTTGGTTCAACATCTCAGAACTGCCTTTAGAGCTTGCAGAGGAGCTGTAGCTGTTTGTAGGTGACTGAGAAATGGAGCGTGATAAGAGGCCTTCGACCAGTCTTGGTGCCGATATTGCAGCACTCCTATAAGCATAGTAAAACAACCCAAGACATATCAGGGCAGCGTATAAGACCAAACTTAACATACAGTCTTATAACAAGGCAATGTTACGCAGATGGCCAAACTTTTGGCCAAAGAGATAGGTTTTGAGGAGCAATGTAGAGAAGGAGAGAGGTGAGGAGATTTAGGGACGGAATTCCAGGCTTAGGGTCCTGACAGCTGAAGGCACCACCACCAGTGAAGGAGCGAAGAAAACCACTATAGCTTACTTCTATTCATTAAAATTTTTAAAATTCAAATGATCTATTAACTTCAATTTGCTTAACTTGAATTACTGGACAATCAAATCTGTCAGGCCTCCCCAAAATTTGGAATCAGCAAGAGGAGACTAATTTAAGCTCAATTTACTTTGTCTTCTACTTCACTGCCCTGGCTCTATACCAAATGTATGTGGCTATATTTGAATCCTGATTTGTGATTGAAGCTATCTCAATGCATGTTTGTTCTTTGCTTTTTTTTTAACAATCTATGTGCCTTCGAGCAGAAGTATATATGTTTCAGTAGTACAATGTTATTATAGTAATAAAGTTTCCCTGGCATCTGACTTGGATTCTTAGGCTAGTTTTGGGGATTTTTTTCATCACCACAAGTGTTTCAACCTGAATTCTTTAGAACAAAAAATGGCTGACCAGGGAGTATAGATTTCTCTGGAGCTGCCAGCAGATGGAAGGTTAAAAGCAAATGCTTGAATGTAGCTTAACAAATGCTGCAACAGATTAACCCAGCAGAAAATGTGTCACTTTATTGGCACATAACCCCTTCCCTTTCCCAAACTGTACACCCAGGCCCCCAAGCTATTGGCAACGCAAAAGGGCACATTATTAGGAACAGCAGCTTCAAAAATGTAAACCCTCATCAGACTGCTCACCAAATTCAAGGTAACCCGGTACAGGCCACGATTCATACAAAGTAATTGGATCAATATCAATGATGGTAGCACAATTTCCTGTTCAAGAGGGACTTTTTTGTTGTTTCTTATAAGAGAGAAATTCATTGTAACTTGTCCTTTCAGCAGCTTCATACTGAAGACACCGTCAATTCTATCACTGAAGGGGTAAAACTAGTACAGCTGGGAAAGCAGATCATCCAATAGGCCACCTGATCATCAGTCGGATGTATGAGGAAATGTTTGTTTTTAACCTACCTGTTGCTGAAATCGGGGGCGTGATTCACTGGAAAGATCTCAAAGTGCGATCTTGCGACAGCTGCAATGCCGAGATGAAGACAGCTATTCAACGGCACAGCCGCTTTTTGGGGCATTGGGGAGTTTCTCCCTGTCGGGCCACACTTTGAATTTTTTCCGGCACTGGGGAACTGAGCTCGCCAGCAGGACCAGCTCGTTACAGATTGGGGCGCCATTTTTGAAGTCTGCCCCGATCTCTACCCCCCCCCCCCTTACCACCTTTCTGCGGCCCTTTCATATCCCCCTCACCTCCATTTCATGGGCATGACCTCACCAGGCCCTGATCCTTGGCACTGCCAACCTGGCAGCTGGGCATCTTGGCATTGCCAGCCTGGCACTGCCCAGTCCCCGACCACCCCAGGGTTTCAATGGCTCCAAGAACTCTCAAGACGTCATCATGCCTGGTCCACACTTGTGGAAACCAGTGCTAATCGGCATCTGGTTGAGGCCTTGCAGGCACAGGGTGAATGCAGCACCAAGATATTTAAATTAGCCTAATAGTTCATTTAAATAACATTACCTGGATTACACCCATGAGGTGACTTGCACAAGGTTTTGCACCCAGCACGAAGCCCAATTTGGGCATCTCTGGTGATTTACTCCGGAGAGGGGTGCAACGCGATGGGAAAATTATTCCCCTTGGCCATTAGTTTGTGCTAGCTTCACAGTGTGAGCACAATGTTGGTAAGGCCAGCATTTGATGACCATCTCCAACTGTCCTCAAGAGCAAGGCAGCGAACCTCCTTGAATACAGCAAAATGGCTTGTTAGGCCATTTCAGAGAGCAGGGAAGGGTCAACCACATTGTTGTAAGTCTCGAGTCAAATAGAGGCAAGGATGACAGATTTCCTCCCAGAAAGGACATCAGTGAACCTGATGGGTTTTTACAAACAATCCAGTAATTATATCGTCATAGATAGAATTTACAGTGCAGAAGGAGGCCATTCAGCCCATCGAGTCTGCACCGGACCCTGGAAAGAGCACCCTACTTAAACCCACGCCTCCACCCTCCATCCCTGTAATCCAGTGACCCCACCTAACCTTTTTGCCACTAAGGGGCAATTCAACATGGCCAATCCACCTAATCCACACATTGTTAGACTGCGGGAGGAAATCGGAGCACCTGGAGGAAACTCACACAGACACAGGGAGAAAGTGCAAACTCCACACAGACAGTCACCTGAGGCCGGAATTGAACCCGGGTCTCTGGAGCTGTGAGGCAGCAGTGCTAACCACTGTGCCACCATGCCGCCCCTTACATTGTTATTATTACTGATCTTCGTTTTTTTTAAAAATTTGTTGAATGTAAATTCCCCAACTGCTGTGAAGGGACCTGAACTCATGTATCTGAGTCATTAGTCAGGGCCCTGGATTACTGGTACAGTAACATTAGCACAATGCTATCTTGCCCCTAAGAACCTTCCAGCTCACGTATTTGCCATTCTGTCATCCCTCCTTTTTCAGTCACTACAATATGTCCAGCTCATATTTATCTACACAAATGTCTTCAACCCATGAATTAAAATGACACAAAGTTTACTCCATGCATCAACACAAATTGTCTTTGCACAGCTTGTGAAAGGATACAGTTATGTCACAGGCCTGTGTGAGAGAACCGTATCTTCATGCCTCTCTTTCTAAAAATCCCACTCAACTTGACATGCAGAAAATAGGGCAATAGCTTGCGCTGATCTCTCTGTTCACCTACGATTCTTCTCGCTCCTCCAACACTTAGTGTAGAGTATCTGTCTATTTATCGCATTGCAACTTGTGGGAGGGTGTTGAGCACAAATTGGCTGCTGAAATTCCTGCATTGGAACAGTGACTGTACCTAGACTAATAGTTTTCTTTTAACTCATTCGCAGAATATGGGCATCGCTAACAAAGCAAGCATTTACTGTCCATCCCCGGTAGCCCTCAAGGTGGTGATGGAGAGCCCCCACCGTAATCCACGTGTGAAGTTACTGCCAGCATGCTATTAGGCATTTCAAAGATTTTGACACAGCGATGGTGGAGGAATGAGAATATAGTTCCAAATCAGCATGATGTGTGACTTGCAGGGACTCTTGTGGCGGTGGTGTTCCCATGCTCCTGCTGTTTTTAGCCTTCTAGCTGGTAGAGGGCACAAACTAGGGAGGAGCAGCCTTGTTACTGTTGGAAGAAGCAATTTTCCGCAATGCACCTTGTACACATGGAAGCCATTATGTGCTGCTGGTGAAGAAAGTGAATGTCTTATGGTGGAGGATGGGCTGCCATCTAGCTGGCTGCTTTGTCCTCAGGGATGGAGAGGAACCTGCAGTGGCAGGGAGAGAATCTAGCCCTCGTGGTTCATTAAGTACCAAAAACAGAGGTAGAACTAGGAAAGAGGTTCTGAATGGAGAGTATGAGGAGCTAGGCACTTAATTAAAAAGCAGAACCTCAAAGGTAATAATCTCTGGATTAATATCTGAACCGTATGTAAATTGTCAAAAGGTACATAAAATTAGAGAGATGAATACATAGCTCAAAGGCTGGTTTGGGAGAAGTGAGTTCTGATTTGTGGGGTACTGGCACCAGAACTGGGGAAAGTGGGGGCTGTACCGTTGGGACGGTCGGCACCAGAACTATGCTGGGGCCGTGTTCTTGTGAACTGTGGAACAAGGGAAATAGAGAGGGTTTTAAACAAAATAGTGTGGGGGACGGGATCAAATGTGGAAAGATGTGGTATATTAAAGAGTAGAGACAATGTAAGAGAGGAAAACAGTAATATGGGAAATGAGGGCCGGGGAAATGGCAGGAAGGGAGAGCAAGAAAAAAACCCAAAGAATTCCAGATGTTGCAAAGATAACAAAAAGATAAAACTAAAGGCTTTGTGTCTGACTGTGCATATCATTCATAACAAAGTACATGAATTGATTGCGCACACTGAAGTAAATAAATATAATCTGATGGCTAATAGCGACACAGGCTGCAGAATGACAAGAGTTAAATCCTGAATATTATGGGATATATGATATTCAAGAAGAGCAGGAAGCTAGGTAAAGGTAGAGTGGCAGCACTGTTAATCAGGGATGACATTGGTGCAACAGTTAGAGAAGACCTTGGCTCAGGAGATCAGGATATAGAATCAGTTTGGGTGAAGATGAGGAATAGCAGGGAAAATAAGTCACTAGTGGGAATGGCCTACATGCCCCTCCAACAGTAACCACGATGTAGGGAAAAGCGTAAAGAAGAAATATTTGGTACTTGTGATAAAGGTACAGCAGGGATCAAAGGTAACTTTAATCTACATATAAACTAGAAAAATCAGGTTGGCAGTAGTGGCATGGATGATGAGTTCTTAGAATGCTTTCAAAATAGATTCTGAGAGCAGCAAGTTCTGGAACCAACCAGACAGCAGATTATATTAGAATTTGTAATGTGACAGGAGTAGTTAATGTCTGTGGAGTAAAGGTACCCCTAGGTAGCGGCAACCACACTAAAGATTGAATTTTACACGCATTTGAAAGAGAGAAGAGTGGGTCTAAGAGTAATGTTTTAAACTTAAATAAGGGCAACTTTGTGGGCATGAAAGCTGAGCTAGCTGAAGTGAACTGGATGTTAGACTAGGAGATAGACTAATAGAGAAGCAATGGCAGATATTTAAGGGGCTATTTCAGAATACTCAAACTAAGTATGTTCCGACAATAAAGAAAAATCTAAAGGAAGGACATCGACCATCCATAATTAACTAAAGAAGTTAGGGAAAGCATCACATTTAAGGAAAAGCATATAACAGTGCAAATATGAGTGGCAGGTCAGATGGCAGGTTAGATGATTGCTCAGAATATAAACAACAGCAGAGAATGACTAAAAGGTTAATCAGGAGAAAGAAATTAGAGTACGAGACAAAACTATCTAGGAATGCAAAAAGGGAGGGCGTGTTGGTTGTTTACAATGTTGTATGGTTGTTCTTCTGCTTTTGTTTTTTAATATGAAAATGCCTTGAATAAAATATATATTTTTTTAAAAATGAATGCAAAAAGGGATAGCCAGCGTCTCTACACGTATTTAAAAGGGAAAAGAGAAAGTAAAGTGATTGTTGGTCCTCTAGAGAGTGCGAATGAGGGGCTAATAGTACATAATAAGGAAATGGTGGATGAAATGGACAAGTATTTTGCTCCTGTCTTCATGAGATACACAGAACACTCTAGTAATAGCTGTAAGTCAAGAGGTAGAAGAGAGAATCACAAGGGAAGCAGTGCTGAGAAAACTGATGAAGCTGTACTCTGACAAGTCTCCAGGTCCAGACAGACTTCATCCTAGGATCTTAAAAAAGGTGGCTAATGAAGTAGTAGATGCATTGGTGTTAATTTTAAGGGCGACATGGTAGTACAGTGGTTAGCACTGTTTCCTCAGAACGCCAGGGTCCCAGGTTCGATTCCCGCTTGGGTCACTGTGTGGAGTCTGCACGTTCTCCCCGTATCTGCGTGGGTTTCCTTCGGGTGCTCCTGTTTCCTCCCACAGTCTAAAGATGTACAGGTTAGGTGAATTGACCATGTTAAATTGCCCGTGGTGTCCAAAAAAGTTAGGTGGGTTTACTGGGTTATGGGGATCGGGTGGAGGTGTGGGCTTGGGTGGGGTGCCCTTTCCGAGGGCCGGTGCAGACTCAATGGGCCGGGTGACATCTGCAAACTTAGCACTGTAAATTCTATGAAATTTTCCAAAGTTGCTCGATTCTGGAAAGGTTCCATCAGACTAGAAAGGAGCAAATATAATCCATCTATTCAAGAAGGGAGGCAGGAAACAGGAAACTACAGTTCAGTTAGCTCGATGTCTGTCGTGGGGAAGGTGTTAGAATTGATCATTAAAGAGTTCACATAGCTGGACACATAGGAAAACTCCCATGGTTTTGTAAAAGGGAAATCACATTTAACCAATTTATTAGACTTCTTCGAAAGAACAATATGTGCTGCGGTTAAAGGGAAGCTGTAGAAATATTGTACTTGGATTTTCAGAAGGCATGTGATAAGGTGCCACATCAAAGGTTATAGTGGAAAATATAAGGTCATGTATAGTGAGTAACACATCAGCATGGATAGAAGATTGGCTGGCTGGCAGAAAACAGAACATGCACAAATGGGTCTTTGTCTCATTGGCAAGATATGAATGAAGTCCCACGACGGTCTGTGCTGGGGTGCCAATTTTTACAATTTACATCAATGACTCAAATGAGGGGAGCGAAGGCACGGCAGCAAAGTTTGCAGATGATACAAAGGTAGGTAGGAACATATACTGTGAAGATGACATAAGGAGTTTGCAGACGGATGTGGATAGGTTAAGTGAATGGGCAAAAATCTGGCAGATGGAGTATAATTTGGGAAAATGTGAAGTTGTTCACTTTGGCAGGAAGAATAGAAAAGCAGACTATTACTTAAATGGAGAACTATTGTAGAATTCCGAGGTGCAGAAGCTTGATGAACCCTGCCATGTCACTGATCCAAGCTTCCACACTAGGGGGCTTCGCATCTTTCCATAATAGCAAAATCCTCCGCCAGGCTACCGAAGACACAAAGACCAGAATACCGGCCTCTTTCACCTCCTGCACTCCCGACTCGTCCGTTACACCAAATAAGCCAACCCCCAGCTCGGCTTGACCCGGGCTTTCACCACCTTCGACATAGTCCTCGCAAAACCCCTCCAAAACCCATCCAGTGCCGGGCACGACCAGAACATATGGACGTGATTTGCCGGGCTTCCCGAGCGCCTCCCACATCTGTCCTCCACCCCAAAGAACCCACTCAACCTCGCCCCTGTCATATGCGCTCTGTGAGTAACTTTGAAATGTATTAGGCTGAGCCTGGCGCAAGAGGAGGAAGAATTAACCCTACTCAGGGCATCAGCCCACAGACGCTCATCTACCTCCTCCCCCTAGCTCCTCCTCCCACTTGCCCTTTAACTCCTCCACCGAGGCCTCCTCCTCTTCCTTCAGCGCCTGGTAAATCGCCAAAACTTTGCCTTCTCCAACCCATACACCCAAAATCACCCTGTCCTGAATCCCCTGTGCCGGGAGCAGCAGGAATTCCCTCACCTGCCGCCTCACAAACGCCCTCGCTTGCATGTACATGAAAGCGTTTCCTGGGGGTAACCCAAACTTCTCCTCCAGCGCCCCTAGGCTCGCAAACGTCCCATCGATGAACAGGTCCCCCATTTTTCTAATCCCTGCCCGATGCCAGCTACGAAACCCCCCATCCATCCTTCCCGGGACGAATCGATGATTCTCCCGAATCGGGGACCAAACCGAGGCTCCCACCTCGCCCCTGTGTCGCCTCCACTGCCCCCAGATCTTCAACGTCGCCGCCACCACCGGACTCGTGGTGTACCTTGTCGGCGAGAGTGGCAGCAGTGCCGTCGCCAGCGGCCCCGTCGCCAGCGGCCTCAGGCTCGTGTCCACACAGGACGCCATCTCTAGCCTCTTCCACGCCGCCCCCTTTCCCTCCATTACCCACTTATGGATCATCGCCACATTGGCTGCCCAATACTAGCCGCACAAATTAGGCAGCACCAGCATCTCCCCCCCCCCCCCCCCCCCGTCCGTCCCTGCTACGCTCCAGAAACACCCTCTTCACCCTCAGGGTCTTATTCACCCACGCAAATCCCATGATGATCCTGCTTATCCGTTTGAAAACGGCCTTGGGGATCATAATGGGAAGGCACTGGAACACAAAGAGAAACCTCGGGAGGACTGTCATTTTGACCGACTGCACCCTACCCGCTAGTGAGAGTGGCAGCATATCCCATCTTTTAAAATCCTCCTCCATCTGCTCCACCAACCGCGTCAAATTGAGCTTGTGCAGGGCCCCCCAGCTCCTAGCTACTTGGATCCCCAGGTACCGAAAGCTCCTTTCCGCCCACTTCAGCGGTAGCTCATCTGTCTCCCTTCCCTGGTCCCCTGAATGCACCACAAAGAGCTCACTCTTCCCTACGTTGAGTTCATACCCCGAAAAGTCCCCAAACTCCCTTAGGATCCGCATGACCTCCGCCATCCCCTCCACTCGATCTGCCACATACAGCAACAGGTGGTTAGCATACAATGACACCCGGTGCTCCTCTCCCCCCCGGACCAGTCCCCTCCATTTCCTGCACTCCCTTAGTGCCATGGCCAGAGGCTCACTTGCCAGTGCAAACAACAAGGGGGACAGGGGGCACCCCTGCCTCGTCCCCCGGTACAGCCGAAAGTACTCCGACCTCCGCCGATTTGTAGCCACACTCGCCACCGGGGCTCTATATAGCAGCCTGACCCAGCTGATGAACCCCTCCCCGAACCCAAGCCTCCGCAACACTTCCCAAAGATACTCCCACTCCACCTGATCAAAGGCCTTCTCCACGTCCATAGCTGCCACTACCCCCGCTTCCCCCTCCACCGGGGGCATCATAATCAAATTGAGGAGCCTCCGCACATTTGTATTTAATTGCCTACCCTTCACAAATCCCGTCTGGTCCTCATGAATCACCCCCGGGACACAGTCCTCAATTCTCATAGCCAGCACCTTTGCCAGTAACTTAGCATCAACATTGAGGAGCGAGATCGGTCTATACGACCCACATTGCAGTGGATCCTTGTCCCATTTCAGGATCAAAGAAATCAGCGCCCTAGACATTGTCGGGGGCAAGGTCCCCCCCCCAATCCCTTGCCTCGGACCCAGCAGGTCCACGTATTTCCTGTAGAATTCAACCGGGAACCCATCCGGCTCCGGGGCCTTCCCCGCCTGCATGCTCCCCAATCCTTTAACCAGCTTCTCCAGCCCAATCGGCACCCCCAAACCAGCCACCTCCTCCACCCTTGGGAACCTCAGCTGATCTAAGAATCAACGCATTCTCTCCTCCCCGCTGGGGGCTCAGACCTGTACAGATCCCCATAGAAGTCCCTAAATACCTTGTTTATTCTCACCGCACTCCGCACCGTATTCCCCCCTCTATCCTTAACTCCACCAATCTCCCTCGCTGCCTCCCTCTTACGAAGCTGGTGTGCCAGCATCCGACTCGCCTTCTCCCCATACTCATACGTCGCCCCCTGCGCTTTCCTCCACTGTGCCTCTGCTTTCCCTATGGTCAACAGGTCGAACTCCGCGTGGTGGTTCCGTCGCTCCCTGAGTAGCCCCTCCTCAGGGGCCTCTGCATACCTCCTCTCCACCCTTAAAATCTCCCCCACCAACCTCTCCCTCCCCTCTCTCTTCTCCCTGTGGGCCCTAATGGAGATTAGCTCTCCCCTGACCACCGCCTTCAGAGGCTCCCAGACTACCCCTACCTGCACCTCCCGTTGTCGTTGACCTCCAAATATCTTTCAATGCACCCCCGCACCCGCCTGCACAGCTCCTCACCCGCCAATAGTCCCACATCAAGGCGCCACAGCGGGCGCTGGTCCCTCTCCTCCCCCAACTCCAGCTCCACCTAATGCGGGGCGTAGTCCGAGATGGCTATGACCGAATATTCCATTCCCTCCACTTTCGGGATTAGCGCCCTACTCAAAATGAAAAAATCTATCCGGGAGTAGGCTCTATGGACGTGGGAAAAGGAGGTAAATTCCCTGGGCAGCGGCCTGACAAACCTCCATGGATCCACTCCCCCCACCTGGTCCATAAACCCCCTGAGCACCTTGGCCGCAGCCGGCCTCTTACCCGTCCTGGACCTAGAGCGGTCCAGTGCTGGGTCCAGCACCGTGTTGAAGTCCCCCCCCCCCATTATCAAGCTTCCTACCTCCAGATCCGGAATCCGATCCAGCATGCGTTTCATAAATCCGGCATCATCCCAATTCGGGGCATATACGTTCACCAGTACCACCCGCACCCCCTGCAACCTACCGCTCACCATCACATATCGACCTCCATTATCCACTACAATATTCATTGCCTCAAACGACACCTGCTTCCCCTCCAGTATTGCAACCCCTCTGTTCTTCGCATCCAGCCCTGAATGAAAGACCTGCCCTACCCATCCCTTTCTCAGCCTAACCTGATCTGCCACCTTCAGATGTGTCTCCTGGAGCATAACCACGTCTGTCTTCAGTCCCTTTAAGTGCGCGAACACCCGGGCCCTCTTGACCGGCCCGTTCAGGCCCCTCACATTCCAAGTTATCAGCCGGATTGGGGGGCTACTCATCCCCCCCACCCCCTCCCCCCCTCCCCCCCCCCCCCCCCCTGCCGACTAGCCATCTCCTTTTCTAGGCCAGCCACGTGCCCACGCCTCCCGCACCCTCCAGTCCCCCAGGCCGCGGACCCCCGCCCCGAACACCTCTCCGACTTCCAGCTCCCCTTTGGCCAATGCAGCAGCAACCCTGTTTTCCCCCTCCCCCCGCTAGATCCACATCTAGCCATTTTGCTCCCCCCATGACACTCCCGTAAGTCAGCTGACTCCTGCTGACCCCGGCCTCTCCCGCCATTCCGTCGACCCCCCCAGTGTGAGAATCCCCCCATCCCTTGGCAGTCAGTGTGCACTCCTCTCCAGCACTGCCCTACCCCCCCTGGTCCCACCCCCATCCTCCTCTACCGCGGGAAATAGCCCGTGCTTTCCTGAGCCGGCTCCGCCCACTCTGGCGCAGCTCCTTTTTGCGGCCTTACCCCAACTCCCCATCCCCATGCCTCCACTCCCCCTCTTCCTCCGTGGGGCCCTGCCCCTCCAACACCGACGCCCACACTCTCCCACAGCCCCCACATCAAATCCATTCACCCATCCCCACCCAGCACTCAAACTCAGAGAACATTCCCCAAACGCAATAAACACAGTAAACATCCCCCCACGACCAACCCTCAATTTGAGTCCAAATTTTCAGTTTGTATAAAGTTCCATGCCTCATCGGGCGTTTCAAAATAATGGTGCCGATCTTGGAACGTGATCCGCAATCGCGCTGGCTGCAGCATCCCGAACTTCATCCTCTTCCGATGGAGCACCACCTTAGCCCGGTTAAAACCAGCCCTCTTCTTATCCACCTCCGCACTCCAGTCCTGGTAAATTCGGATCTCCGTGTTCTCCCACCTGCTGCTCCACTCTTTTTTGGCCCATCTCAGGACACACTCTCTGTCCATAAAGCGGTGGAACCTCACCATTACAGCCTTTGGCGGCTCGTTGGCTTTGGGTCTCCTTGCCAGGGCCCGATGAGCCCATCCAGCTCCAGGGGCTTCGGGAAAGCTCCCGCGCCCATCAACGAATTGAGCATCGTGCTCATATATGCCCCGGCATTGGCCCCTCCACTCCTTCAGGGAGGCCCAGATCCGAAGATTCTTCCTCCTCGACCTATTCTCCAGGTCCTCGAATTTTTCCGCCCACCTCTTGTGCAGCGCCTCGTGCGCCTCCACCTTCACCGCCAGGCCCAAGATCTCATCCTCGTTCTCCGAGGCTTATTGCCGCACCTCCCGGATCGCCGCCCCTTGGGCCTTCTGGGTCTCCACAAGCTTCTCAATCGCCGCCTTCATTGGCGCCAGCATTTCTGTCTTCAGCTCCTCAAAGCAGAGTTTAAGAAACTCCTGCTGCTCCTGCGACCACTGCGCCCATGCTGCTTGGTCGCCACCCGCCGCCATCTTGCTTTTCCTCCCTCGCACTTTTCGCTGCCCCAAGATCACTTTTTTAACCTCTCCACTCCTCGTCCAATCCATATAATGTCGGGGGGACCTTGCTGTCACCTTCCCACACTGGAAGCCGTCAAACAATTGCCGTTGGGGCCACTCTGGAGAGCCCAAAAGTCTGTTCCCGGCGGGAGCTGCCGAACGTGCGACCTACCTCGGCATAGCCGCACCCGGAAGTCCCCTATGAACAAGAATTGTGAATGGAACTGAACACTGGGATCGTCATTGGCTATAAATTGCTTCGGGGCATCCTGAGGTTATGAAAGGTACTATGAATACAACATTTTTTCTTCTTCCTGTGATAAATAGCACAGTGTGACTAACCATGGACAGCCCCTCGCCCTCTCGTCGCAGGAAAGCAAGGATGCGCCTGACAGGCTTTTCCATATGGTCAGAAATCAGAAGCACTCTTCTGCTATCAGCATCCTGAGCTACAAATACCCGAGGACAGGTTGTAATTTCAAGCAATAGGTGAGGCTGGTACTTGAACTCGTGCGTTTGAACTGTGGGTTGAAAGCCAAAGCAATAAAACCACTGGTGCATCTGGTTTGCTCCCTTGCTTTCAGTTCTAAATTGAAAGGGGGCGAAGATCACTCAGATGAGGAACTTCCAAATCTGGCTCAGTCTTTAAAAAAGCTTGCTCTGGGAAAAAAAATGCAGTAAATCTCTTTGTCAAGTCAGCTGCCATACTAAATCAACAACACATTTCACCAGCATCAGATCCCTTTAAGAAAGCCAAAATAACAGAAAATAAATTGGCAGATTTCTTATGGTCCAACATCTGAAAAGATTGTACAGCTGCTGGAAGAAAGGTTGGTGCCTTAATGAGGTGCAGTTTTCTGTTAATAAAATCTGGAAGAGAAGAATAAATGACTGACTTTTTCCTTATTGGAAAGTCAAAGTGTAGAAGCACGTCCAAAAAAAACTGGAACTGCTGAACACAAGGCCATCTCCTCGACAACTGCATTCCGCATGCACGCTGCCAAACATTAAGGTCTAATCTATCACAGGGAAACTGGAGGAATCACCGGCATTAATAACACTGCTCCTCGCTTGCAGGGATGGACTGGGTAACTGAATCCAGCTGCTGCTCACATACTGATCTAATTCCAATTCTTTTAGGTTTCCCTAACAAGGCGTATTTCTAGAAAATACAGAATGGATGGCAGCAGGGAGTGAATTACAAGGCTGTAATCTAATTGAAGTGGGTTCAGATGGCATTGTAATCTCCAAGAGTGAAGCTTCAGCACAGTAATGAACCTCACCTGAACATACACAATTAAATTGCAACCAGGGTATTCCTCCTTGCTTTCAGTTTTCATATATGTACATATTTTTATATACATATATAAAATACACTGGATAATGTAAAATAGAAATTACACCTGTAATTCCCATCATTTCCAGCTACTCCACTCTTTATCTTTCACACAGTTTGGGGTCCCTTGGGTAAATGGGCTCCTGAAAATCATAGACTGTGACTCTCGCTGAAGGACTCTACAGGTTAGCTCTGTTAAATGATAACAACGCCACCAAGTGCTTGGCAGACACAGGTCTCTGTGCCGGATGGTCTCCGAATGGCCTGAACACACTGCCAGCAATGCTGCTGAACAGATGGAATGAAAGGGGATTCCCTCTGCCTTGGCTGGTGTCACCTTGGCTTGTCCGTCTGATCTGAATGAGGTGGATGGAATGCTGAGCTCCAAAGCAGAGACTGACAAATGCAAAAACGTGTCTAGAAGTGCAAAATCTGGGTCTAGTTTAGCACACTGGGCTAAATCGCTGGCTTTTAAAGACGATCAAGGCAGGCCAGCAACACGATTCAATTCCCGTACCAGCCTTCCCGAACAGGTGCCGGAATGTGGTGACTAGGGGCTTTTCACAGTAACTTCATTGAAGCCTACTCGTGACAATAAGCAATTTTCATTTTTTCATTTCAAATTGAGAAAGTCAAGTCATCGCTGCAAGCACACTGAGAAACTGTTTGCAGTTACATAGGATTACATAGAATTTAATGCCACAGAAGCTGCATTGTTTATACTTCATTCAAATCACCTCACACTCTATTTTGTCTAACTCAATTAACATATCCTTTCATTCCTTTCTCTCTCGTGTTTATAAATAGCCTCCCATTTAAATGGATCTGGTTTCAACCACTCTTTGGGTAAAGAAGCTTCTCCTGAATTCCTTATTGGATTTATGAGTTACTACCTTATTTTTGTGGCCCCTAGGTTTGGTCTCCCCGCAGCGGAAACATCTTTTCCATATCTACTATATCAACACCGTCCAAATTTCAAAGACTTTTATCAGGCCACCCCTCAACTTTTTCTTTTTACAAAGGAGAGTGATCCAGTCTCGTACATCTTTCCTCTCCATCAGATTAGTATTCTTGTAATCATGCAAAGGAAGGTGGTTGTGGATGTTGGAGGTCAGTCATTTCAGTCTCAGGGCATTTCTGCCAGTCTTCTTCAGTGTAATGTCCAAGGCCCAACCATCTTCAGCTGCTCCATCAATGACTTTCCTTCCATCATAAGATCAGAAGTAGGGATGTTTGCAGATGACTGCACAATGTTCAACACCATTCGTGACTCCTCAGATAAAGACATCGACAATATCCAGGATTGGGCTGATAAGTGGCAAGTAATATCTGGGCCAAACAGGTGCGAGGCAATGACTATCTCCAACAAGAGAGGATCTAACCATCGGCCTTTAACATTCAGTGGCATTATTAGCGCTGAATCCCCCATAATCAACATCCTGGGAGTTACCACTGATCAGAAACTAAACTGAACTAGCCACATTAATACTGTGGCTACAAAGACAGGTCAGAGCTTCGGAACCCTGCAGTGAGTAACTTATCTCCTGACTCGCCAAAACCTGTCTATAATCTGTAAATCACAAGTCACAAGTGTGATGGAATAATCTCCACTTGCCTGGATGAGTGCAGCTCCAACAACACTCGGGAAGCTTGATGCCATCCAGGACAAAGCAGCCCACGTGATTGCTTCTCCTTCCACAAACATTAATTCCGTCCACCACCGACGCACAGTAGCAGCCGTGTGTACCATCTACAAGGTGCACTGCAGGAACTCACCAAGACGCCTTAGAAAGCACCTTCCAAACCCAATACCGCTCCGTCTTGAAGGACAAGGGCAGCGGATACATGGGAACACCACTACCTGTAAGTTCCCCTCCAAGCCATTCACCATTCTGATCATTGTTGCTGAGTCAAAATCTTAGAACTCCCTCCCTAACAGCACTGAGTGTACCTGTACCACACAGACTGCAGCAATTTGAGAAGGCAGCTCGCCACCATCTTCTTAAGGGTACTTAGAGAGGGGCAACAAATATTGGTTTAGCCAGTGATGCCGACATCTGATGAAGGAATAAATGAAACAACCTTTTCCGCACCTAGTCCAAGCCCAACCTCTGATTGTTGATACACCGACACGTAGTGGTCAGGGTTAAACTGGGCCCTTTTAAAGTATTCCATGCTTTTGAGGCTTTTATTTACATTGGAATTGAAGATTCAAGGACTTCCGGTGGCGGCCATGGAGTGAGTGGTCGCATATTTGGCAGCTCCCATTCATGGTGGTCTTTTTGTGGCCTTTATGCTGGTTTGTCTCAGGAACTTTGTAGGAAAAAGGTGCAGAAGTGAGAGCAGAAGAAAGTGACCCCTAATTTATGCAGTTGTGGTCCAGAAGTGCCCGGAAGAAAGGGAACGAGTTGGTTGAGGCGAGTGAGGAGCGGACAACGCACACAGAGGTGGCGGAGGGGCAGGGTCTGGCCCTGCCGGCTCAGTGGTCGATGGACCAGTTGGTGAGCTTCCTGAATGAGAAGTTCACCCAACAGCGGAAGGAAAGTTTGGAGGACCTGGCCTGGGCGGTGGACTCAATCAAGGCGGTGGTTGACCGTGTGGAGATGAAACTGGTGGCCCAGGGACAGGCGATCCAGAGGTCGAAGGAGCTGGCGGGGAAGCATGAGGAACAGTCCACCTCGATGGCAGCAGCGATTGGGCTGATGCGTGACCAGCAGAAGCGACTGCTGGAGAAAGTGGAGGACCTGGAGAACCGTTCTCAGAGGCCGAACATCCGGATCGTGGGTCTGCCAGAGGGAATCGAAGGATCGGATGCGGGTGAGTATGTTGGGAAGATGATGGAGAAGCTGCTCGTGGAAGGTGCGTTTGACCAGCCGTTGGAGGTGGATCGAGCCCACAGGGCACTGATGCGCAAACTCCAGGGGGGTGAGCCACTGAGGACGATGGTGGTACGATTGCATCGGTTCCTGGTCAAAGAACGCATCATGAGGTGGGCCAGGCAGACGAGGCGATGCACTTGGGAAGGAGTCGCGATTCGGGTGGACCAACACTTGGGAGCAGAGCTCGCGAAGGGGAGGGCGAGCTTTAATAAGGTCAAGTCGGCCTTGTACAAGAAGGGTGTTAAGTTTGGTTTACTGTACCCAGCTCGCCTATGGGTGACCTATGGGGGCCGGGAGATGTACTTTGGCTCGGCGGAGGAGGCAGCGGACTTCATGAAGGGGAATGGACTGGCAGGGGAAGGAGGACCTTGAACTTTGATTGAGGAGAACTGAAGTATGCTGTGAAAAACTCTGGGTTTTTGTTGTTTGGGTTTCTTTTGTTTTGACCTTTTTTTCGGTTCTGATTGGGGTTAGGCCGGTTTACAGTGCTTTGTTAAGGGATGAGGGGTGGGTCTCTGTGTTTGGACCTTGGGAGGGAATATTTGTTTGTTTTTACTTATTGCCTTTATTTTGACTGTTTGCACTAAGCGCAGGGGGAGGGGAATCAGTGGGGGGTAGGGTGCTCGGTGCCATAAGTGGGGGCTGCCAGGCTAGCTGGGCGGGCTAGTTCACAGAAGCAAAGTGGGGGGTGAGCTGAAGATCGATGTGGGGAGGGGGGAGGAGAGGTGGGGTGGGGGGGGTTGATGGTAGGGGGAATGAGAGTGTGGGGGTTGGGCGGGGGGTAGTTTATACTTCTGACGGGGAGGGGACTTTCAAAGTGGAGGAGGAGGAGGGTTGATGACAGGAGTTGCCCGAGGGCGGGTCATGGGAGGTGCGGGTCATGGGTCGCAGACTGGCCTAGGAGAGGTTATGGTTAGTCTGCAGGGGAGGGGGGGGTCGGGGTGCCTCCCAACCAGGCTGGTCACGTGGAACATCTGGGAACCGAATGGGCCAGTCAAAAGGGCCCCGTGTGTTCGCGCACTTGAGCAAACTGAAGGCGGACGCAGGAGACACATCTGAAGGTGGGGATTATATTAGGTTAAGGAAGAGATGGGTTGGACAGCTGTTCCATTCGGAGGTAGTCTTTAAAACAAGGGGGGTGGCGATCTTGGTTAATAAGCGGGTGGCATTCGAAGTGGGGAATATAGAAGTGGACCCGGGGGATAGATATGTTATGGTCAGTGGGAAGCTGGAGGGAATGGCCATGGTATTGGTAAATATATATGCCCTGAATGGGCTGATATTGAGTTTGTTAGATGGGTACTGGGGAAGATCTCAGACCTAGATTTACATTGACTGATTATGGGGGGAGATTTCAATACGGCCCTGGATTCAAGGCTGGACCGGTTGAGTTCTAGGTCTGAGAAAATATCAGCTACAGCAAAGGAGCTCCGGGGGTTCATGGAGCGCATGGGGGGGGGTTGATTCTTGGAAGTTTGGGAGACCGAGGAGTGAGGAGATTACGTTCTACTCCCATGTGCATAAAGTGTATTCCCGGATAAGCTTTTTTGTTATGGATATGACGCTGCTGGCCGAGGTGGTAGACGCTGAATATTCAGCAATAGTGGTGTCAGACCACGCCCCGCACTGGGTGGACTTGCAAGTCAGCAAAGGGAAGGCTCACCGCCCACAATGGAGGTTGGATGTGGGGCTGTTAGCAGAAGAGAAGGTGTGTGAGTGGATGAGGCAGGCCATTCAGGGATATACAAGGATCAATGACACGAGTGAGGCTTTGGCAGGGTGGTTTGGGAGGCATTGAAGGCAGTTATTAGGGGGCAATTCATCTCAATTCAGGCCCATAAAGAGAAGGCTGAGCGGACTGAGTTGGACAGATTGGTAGGCAAAATTTTACAGGTGGACAGGAGGTACGCGGAGTCTCCGGATGACGGGCTTTTGAAGGAGCGTCAGAGACTGCAGCTGGAATTTGGGCTCCTGTCCACAGGTAAGGCGGAGGGACAGCTGAGGAGGGTAAAGGGGGCGGTGTATGAGGATGGGGAAAATGCCTGCAGGATGCTGGCGCACAGTATAATTATCATGCACTCCAGTTAGTTGTATCCAATGGGATCTTGCTGTAAAAGTATCAGCCAGCAATCTGAGGGGATTAAAAGGTACAGTGTGAGCTGCAAATCTCCAGAACCTACTGGTGGACTTATACGCTCCGCCAATTCCTTTGTACAAACGGCATTGTCCCCTTGGTCTCCTACTTCATTAAAAAAAAACTTTGTGAATTTGGATCTTTTAAACAATCTTTTAATTATTAGTGCAATGTCAATTAATCTGTCTGGCCCAGGAAGCGAACAACATAACTTATGGATGCCTCATTCCTTCAGTTGTTCTTAGAGATTTTTAAGTATGCCAGACACTAAATTTATTTTCTTGCTTTTCCTTTCCGTCTCTTTTTCTCCCTCTGCGTGTGCCCGATTTTTCACAAACTCGTCTCATTCCCTGCTCCATCATTCCTGTTTCTTTCTCCAAACGTTGGCCTCACTGCTTCAGGAAATAAACTTACCAGTGCTGCCAGTCTCTTGGGTAACAAATGCACAGTTGCCCTCACGCGTCGTTTGTAGTTCACATTTCCAACAAATTGTGGCACAAAAACAAAATTATGGGCTGAAACGATTGGTGCAGGGAGAAGTCTAATGAACGGGTTCACCATAAGATGCCCGACTCCAACAAAGTCAAGCTCGTTGTGATTTAAACGTTACAAATGAATTAGGTGCTGATTGGCTGTACAGGAAAATAAATCGCTCTCAAGTATGCAATACTAAGAAAAACAGTTTGGCAAAGTGAGTTTTATTGGTGGCAAAGCAGGACAGGGCAAAGGAAGGATATTTCTGCTGGCAAGACCCCAGCCAGGAACTAATAAACACAAGAGCATCAACACCCCATTCGGTGGGGAATTTTAATCACTCTGCTCTGGAAGCTGACTATCATTTTGGCATCACCCAGAAACAACACAGCATGACGTGTGCTCATAAATAGATTAAGAACAAAATAACTTGCCTAATAAAGTTACAGGGACAGTGATGTCCCTTTGATAGATTGTGCTGTGCGCTGATGAGAATGGGGAATATGGATCGCAACATGATGCGCTATTAAATGGATATTACTGCCTCAATGGGGAGTTGGTGGTAGGGTCAGTGCCTAAAACAGGCTGCTCCAAAATCTCAGCTGCTTTATCCCTCTGTCGATCGCAATGGGAAGTTTGTTTTATTGCGCAGATATTATATTTTGCTAATGATTTTTCTATTTTTTCGAGGAACGTGGCAGGCAGGGGAATATCCTAGAATGAAATGAATCGCACCCCCACCCCCACCCACCCCGCAACACCACACAGCAGATGGGAAAGAACGCACGTTATCATGTTGCTTGTTAACCTGTCAGTTAATCTTTGGTCTAACACTGTTTGCATTAGCAAACAAAACAGACCCAAAGGGCGGAATCTTGCCATATATTTCCAAAGTGTCAGTTTCAGTGAGAAAACCGTGATTTACAGAGGGAGCCCTGACCAAAGTTCTGGATGGTGTGGAGCAAAAGGGTGACATCCTCTCACCCATGATCGGGCAGACATCCAGCAAGCAACATCACCAGCTCCACCTGGGAGGCTGTCGCCACCACAGTGAATGCCAGCTCGCTCCACAAGAGGACAGGGCAACAGTGCTCAATGAAGACGAATAACCTTTGTGTAGCTGGGGTAAGTTCTCATCTCTCCCGCTGCACCCTTTAATGCACACATCACACCTTCACAATGATCTCTCTCCTAGCCATCTCATGGATTCCCAACACTTGTCATGGCGTCCTTCTCCCACCCACCCCCACGATCCCCAAGGAGATAATCTGCTCCTCACATCCCCCGCATCACCTCCCACGCGTGCCAGCCTTCATCATCATCTGACCCAGCAGGAACCCCGCTTACATTCTTCTCATCTATCTCATTGCAGGACAAACTCGAGCAAAACCGGCATGAGCGGGCACAGCCTCCCGTAGTCATGCTCGAGATGAGAGGCCTAATACCCGATGAGAAGTGAGCCCGCGAAATGGCATGCGAGGAGCAGGTCCTCACCTGTGCAGAGAGTGAGGTGGCGGTGGTAGCAGACAAAAGTGAGAACCTTCAAGACATGCAGCCATGGTGCAAGCCTCACATGCGTTAATTTTCTCCCATCATTCATCCCCCAAGATGTACTAATGCCATTGCGTTTCCCTTGCAGGCCAATCAGTCTACCAGCGCGGACCATCCTCTTGTCCTCTGGAGATCACAGACCAGGGCAGCTCTGAGGGAGACCTGTTGGAGAAAAGCGTTGAGGTGGTGTCGCAACCGCCACCCGCACACTCCATCAGCACAGATACACACACCTCGGTGGCATTAACTAGTAGACAGGCTTCTGGGTCAATCACTAGTGAGCACCTCACCGCTGAAGATTCATAGTCTGCGAAAGAAGAAAATTCCCAGGGGTCTGGCACTCGTAGGGATGCTAGGGCCCTCAACACTGTTCAGCCCCTGGCCGATGACGTGCCCAGGTTCGGTCATCTCTGAGCTGATGTAACTGCTAAGACAGAGTCGTGAGAATCATGAAAGGATGACCCCAACCCTCCTCAGACTGCAAGGCTGGCTGGAGGAGTCCAGTCACCTTTTGTCCGATGAGATGGTGCCGTCACTCCTACGTAACAAGGTCAACATTGCATGGGTGGCATCTGCAGTGGAGACCTTGGCACAGGACGTACACCCCTTGGCTGGGGATGCCCACTCCATGGTCCAGCTCATGACCTCCATGGCTGAGGACATGAGCTCCATGGTGCAGGACTTCAACTGCATGGTGCATGCACTAGTGCGAATCCATGGATGTCCATGCTAGAGGATGACGGGGCTTCTGGATCTCACTCCAGCTGCTCCTCTATCCAATGGAGGAGCCTAGGGGCCCCCAGGCACCCAAAGAGAAGGGGATAAGGCTCAGCGCAGCCCTTGGCCTTCGACCAAGGAGATCCTGGGAGTGAGCCATCTGACATCACCCTCTCTGTGACAGCCACATCTCCAGCCTCACACAGAAGAGCACAGCACTGTCACAGCTGTGCAGCCTGAAAGTAGGCCCAGACCCCCAAGGTCCAGGCCTCCAGGACCCGCCAAGGTCATCTCAGACAAGATAACATGGAAGTCAGCAGGCTGTCTCATCCTCAGGTCTGGATCTTGGGTAGACACTTAGACGTAGCGAAAGTGTGCGGAAGAGTAAGAAATTATAGGTACCTAGTGGGTATGGGTGAACCTCGGTCCCAGTAGAAATAAGTCAACATTGTAATATCGTATGTGTTAAAAATCACTTTGTTCACGCATACAGATCTTCCACGCTGTTGTGTCATGGCACCATGCACCACAAAGCCCCGTGCACACTCGGCGGTTCACATGGAGTGTGAGAATGGCAGTGCTATGTCTCTCCCACCCCCATGCTAAAGACATGGCGCCACTGGTATGGGGCCCCCAGTCCCACCACCCACCCCAAACCCCCACCATAATACTTTGCATTGGGGGCAACATTTGTGGTATCTCTCTGTCATGTAGATATGAGTTTAAACCCCTCCAACATCAGCACTCAGACCTATCAGGTCTGACAGTATTCTTTAGTGATCAGGATGTCAAGGGCTAAAAACGTGTTGAGAGTCCGTCCACCTCGTATGCACGAGGAGAAAAACACCAGGATCCGTGACCTCAGGAGAGACAGTAGCAGCTGAGATTCATCCAGCACCTCTGGCCCTCATGATAAGCCCGTTCAGTGGCAGGTCACTTTCAGCTCACCGTCAGGCAGCAGTCAGACATATGCCTGTAGATAAGAGGAGTATTGGTCTGTCCTCATTGCAAGTCAGCATCATTCTTCATACTTCAGCATCCGGCCAATCACTTTAGCGCCCTGCCCATGAATGTAGCCACCATCATGATGACCACCCGCAGGCACCTCAGTAGTGAGGGGATATCAGACCTCATGGTGGGAGAGCTCTTCATAACATAGTCCTGGATGTTTCCAAACTGAGAGGTGTCCCTAGCCCTGCGCCTCTGCAGGCCCTGGCCGTCGCCTTAGGTCCTTCCTCCTCCTCTGTGGGTTGCCCCTCTCTGCCCTCCTCAACATCCTCCTCATGGGAGGAGATGTGGCATTCCTGCATGTTCTCAATCCAGCTGCTCTCCCCACTGCAGTGCCAGGTTGTGCAGAGTGTAGCAGACACTATGATGTGTGTCACCCTCTGGGGGCTGTACTGAAGGGCTCCTCCCAATCGGTCCAAGCACGGTCACACTGAAATGAGGCGCTGGCACAATTTTCAGGGCCACGGCAATGGGTGACCTCCCAGTCTATGTGGTGCCAACTCCTGCACCACCTGGCACAGGTGGCCCACCGTGACAATGCAATATTTTTCGGCATCGGACCTCTGAGGAAGTAGGATGTTCTACGGCAGCATACCCATAGCTGCTCCTGCCAATTCGCCGGCCAGGATTTTTAAGTCTCATTAGTGATTAGCTTTTTGTTAGCTGGGAAAAGTTGGACTCCCAAGTAGAGGAGGTTGGTACTGATCCAGGTGAAAGGCCTGAGCTCCTCTGCCTTCACCACCAGGCCCTGTATTTCATCTTCGTTTTCAGCAGTCTTTGCCTTCACGACCCGAAGCTCCAGCTCTTGGGTCCTCTGCTCCTCTTTTAGTCCTTCAATCGCCTGCAATATCGGGGCCAACAGCTCCTTCTTCAACTCCTTCTTCAGCTCTTCCACACAGCGCCGCAGGAACTCTTGCTGCTCCGGGCCCCATAGCAAACGGCCACCTTCCGACGCCATCTTGCTTTGAGCTTCCCTTCCTTGCCGCTGCTCCAGAGGATCCTCCGCAATCCGGCCGCTATCCTCTCCCTCTTCCATGCGTGTCCAGGGGGATTCCCTTCTTGTTTACCGCACAGTGTTTTTGCCGTTTAAATTGCCGTTGGGGCTCCTATTAAGAGCCCAAAGGTCCGTTCCAACGGGAGCTGCCGAAACGTGCTACTCAGCTGGTCATTGCCGCACCCGGAAGTCGCCCGAGTTCCTCTGGAGGGGGTCAATCGCCACGGACCTACCACGTGTCGAGAACACTTGGCCCAGTTGATCCCGGCAGAGGATGCAACAGAGTACACAGCCCGCCAGTCGCGCATCCTCCACAGGTCAGCAGGGTCCATAAACATGAGGAGCACATCATCAACGTAGGCCGAGAGGACCATCCCGATGCCCGGCCCATGCAGAACCAATCCTGACAACTTCTTCCGCAAGAGGAACAGGAAAGATTCCATGCAGATAGAATACAGTTGTCCAGACAAGGGACAGCCCTGACACACTCCTTTCCCAAAGCGAAGGGGCGCCATAGGGGCACCCATTAACCTTAACAAGACACTCCACAGCGACATACAGAAGCTAGATCCGGGCAACAGTGTGTGCCATGAACCCAAATGCGCACAGAGTTCTGAATAAGTTTTTGTGATCCACCATGTGGGACTGGTTTAGCACGATGGGCTAAACAGCTGGCTTGTAAAGCAGAACAAGGCCAGCAGCACCGGTTTAATTCCTGTACCAGCCTCCCCAAACAGGCGCCGGAATGTGGCGACTAGACTTTTCACAGTAACTTCATTTGAAGTCTACATGTGACAATAAACGATTTTCATTTCATTCATGTTGAATGCCTCCTCCTGGTCAAGAGACAGGAAGACACTTGACAACTAGCCCTCTAAGAGTGACGGATGAGGTCCCAGACAGGCGAATGTCGTCATAAATGGCCTGGCGCGGGACCGTGTTGGTCTAGTCAGGTGGATCATGTGGTCCAGCACTGAGCCAATGAGTGGCACACTCATGCATTGCAATGCTGACTGAATTGGCAGAATTGATTCATCAAGGAAGGCAACTGGCTTCCCCTTATGGGAGGTGAAGCACAGATGATATTTGTGAAGGCTGATAACAGCAGGTCAACTTCATCCTTAGGGAACACCCTCATTCCCCCCAGCTCACATAGGCTGCAGATTAAATGAGCCTTCCAACTTGAATATCCAGCCACCCAGGCACGAATCACAGACAATCTGGCCATCATAACCAGTGGCTTTGAACTTCCATGCAGCTCTTGCCCTCTGGCTTCACAGTGCTCCTGAACCCTGTGGGGGTTCATTCTCATTGCAGTTGTCTTCACTCGTGCGAGGGTCTTCAGGCCTCATGAAGCTGGAAAACACCCCTTTGTCAGAGTCGTCCAATCTGCCCATTCAGCTCAGCCTCTCATGGGACCCCACCAAGAACCTCACAGAGCTGACACTATGGCTTCACCTGATCCCACCCACTTTCTAGCTGCCACTCTGGAAGGGCCATCCTTTGGCGGTTATATCGCCACAAGGTCAGCAAGGAGAACACGGGAAGTACTACTTGCATACCAGCCTCAAGACCTGGAGGCCTGCAAGCGGCCCAACTCCTCAAGGTGCAGATACTGAACCCCTACGCCCCGGCCCAGAGGATCCTGGCAGCAGGGTTTGTTAATCATATTATAATATATTAAAATGAGGTTCGCCGAACTTTCTGCCCATGTCGCTGCTCTCGCTGATGGTTAACATGGGCTCAAAATCATCCGCAAATTGTGCACTTACATGTAACAGGGGCTCAATAAGAAC
This sequence comes from Scyliorhinus torazame, assembly GCF_047496885.1. NCBI lineage: Eukaryota > Metazoa > Chordata > Chondrichthyes > Carcharhiniformes > Scyliorhinidae > Scyliorhinus > Scyliorhinus torazame. The sequence goes on along the minus strand of NC_092708.1, from coordinate 203,323,911 downwards.
AGAATGCAAATCAGAAATTATGCCACAATAAGGCACAAATAACAGTGCAGTTCACAGTACAACGATTACACACTTTAAAAAAGTACTGCATTGCCATAAAGAGACATTGAGACATTTGGTGGTCGTGAAAAGCACTATATAGATGCAAGTCTTCCCTTCTTTCCTTTTTCTCTGCAGAAGGATTTAAAAATGCAAGATCTGATTTAAAAGTCACTTCTTTATTCACCCTAGCATTGGCATCCTTTCAAAAGACACTCCACTCAGTGGAGAAGGTGTAAAGGAAGAGAGAGGTCTGTATCTGCAGGGAATCAGCAGGACCTCCAGATACATGCTCAGAAGGCAGCAGCGGTGGATAGATGTGGATGGCAACACCAAGAGTTAAGCCCCAGGACCCTGGAGGCAGAGCAGGAAACAGTTCATGATATTGAGCATTGACTTGCATGATTATTTGCTTGTTTGGCACATACCACATGGTGGCTGAGGGTATGGAATCCCCATCATTTGCAGCATTGGATGGATTTGATATGCGGCACCCAAAAAGGGATTTCCCGTTGAAATCAACCCTCACTACTGGGAAACCCGCAGCGGGAGTACGCCGTCAGCGAGACTGGAAAATCCTGGCGGCGTGAATTGGGCGGAATTCTTTCGGTCCCAGGGTAGCAGGTTAGGGAGCAGGTGGGTGGGGAAATTAGTGCAGAGCTGCATCGGGATGGCTCTCGATGCAGACCATTGACCGGGATATTTCCCAGTATCTGGACCATACATAGTCTGCTGCCCAACGAATAGGGCGGACAACCAACTTAAATAATTGGAGGTCCTATTAAGGGCAAATTTCCTGCGCTGCAATGCAGCCAGAGACCCCATGTTCCAAAGAGGGAGCTGTGATGGCTATTCCCGCATTCTTGTTGGGCTATCCATAGGCTTTTGTCTGCTTGGTCCAGCTGATTTTTCATTATTTATATGTGTCCAAGGGTGCCTAAAAATCGAGGCACTCTCTCAAACCCTCAATCTCAGCAGCACCCACCATTCCCAATGCAGCTGCTTCTGGTTGGACAGACAGTATCTATATTCTGTCCTTAATTGGAATGGTGAGCCTGGAGTTTGCCAATTATGAAACCGACTCCAGGAAGATGCCGAGCCAATCTCACTGCCAGAAAGTGCTGGCTCGAGACCCCCAACTGCACCTAACGTCAGGGTCCCGAAACCCGCGGTAAAATTGAGCCCATTGTTCCTTGCTGATCTTCGGGTAGGATAATTGCTCTCCCAAATACCCTGGATAGATTGGCATTCTGAAATCTCCCTCTTATCCTACTCCCACTTCCAGCAACTTGTCCGACTCCATATGACCTCTGTTCATTCTACAAATCATGCCATGTTCCAAGGGACTGACTACAACTGCACAGATGTCTTGGCGCAAATGGTTTGTGTGGAGACCTTGATGTCATCAAAAGCTTTGAGCATTGCCATGCCATGTCAGGAATTCTAAACAACCATAGAAAGCATCAAATACTTTTAGAATCAATGCAACAACCAGAGGAGATCAACCAGCAATTAACTGATGATTCCTTTATATTGCACAGGTGAGGGGTCTTTCCTGCTGCTTAAAGTGTGTATAGCTGTGTGAGATTAAGAAGGAGATGTTAGCTGGGTAGCTGGAGTGTTTGGCTTTAGAGGACACAATTTTGGATGCCAAACACAATGGCTGATATTCTAAATTTCACCCCATATGATTCAATGTCACAATATTGAAGGAAAATAAACTGACTTGAGATTTAGCTTCTGCACCATATTTTGTGGCAAACAGAGGACATTTTATGAAAAAACATTGAAGTAGCTCAATAAATCAGATAGACTTGTGAACACAGAGTAAACCAAATATTGCACCAATGGGAATGAATTACTGCAAAGATAAACCTTCCAGCATCTTACCTTGTTGATGTATTGCCAGAGAACCAAAGTTGCTTTCATCTGCCACTGGAACAAACAAAGAAAAACATTTTTAATTATTTCCTTGGAATACCTTCTGTCTTTCCCTTCAGCTGAAGCTCAGTTGGTAGCAGCAACTCTCGCCTCTGAGTCAGAGAGCCATGAGTTTAAGTAGAGTGAGAACTGCACTGTTGGAGATGCCGTCTTTTACGATTCTGGGCAATATCCCAACAGTTGCTAGGATAAAGGACAGAGACCCCAATATTTTGTTTTATTTATAAGACTGCGAGGAAAGGATATCTTGCTCTAGGAGTGACACCATGCACAAATAGAGATATGGTACATTCAAACAAACTTTATTACTAACAAAGGATTAAATTAACTTTAACCTCAGACAAGAGAACACCTTATAATTACCCACTAAACAGTGCTCAACAATGACAGTAAAACAATAATTTTTTAAAAAAAAATTAGATTACCCAATTCATTTTTTCCAATTAAGGGACAATTTAGCATGGCCAATCCAGCTACCCTGCACATCTTTGGCTTGTGGGGGCGAAACCCCCGCAAACATGGGGAGAATGTGCAAACTCCACACGGACAGTGACCCAGAGCCGGGATTGAACCTGGGACCTTGGCGCCGTGAGGCAGCAATGCCAACCACTGCCTGTAAAACAATACATCTTAATTGCTTTGTTTTATCTCCACTCAAGCAAAACCCATCTCTGATCAAAATCCATTTTTAAATACTGTTGGCAGACCCAGGAATACTTGCTTAATAGAGATCCATTCAAAAGGCTGATTGGAGAGAGAAAGATCCGGTCAGGAAACAGCCTGCAGATTCTTGCCTCTCTGAAGAGTACTGTTTAACCTACCAGCCTTTGAGAAAATGCTCCTGTCCTATTCAGAGGCAAATCTTTAACTCCCTTTTTTGAGATAAACTGCTCGTTTGCCCTCAGACAGGTCAAAACTCACTGTTTTGAGAGCAGGTGCTGGCCTGTCCGCAGTCAAATTTTTAACTGGACGCAAAACTGGAAACTCAACACCTGGTCTCTTCAGCCCCTGGCTCCTGCCATTACAACATCATCTTACTAAAGCTAAACACAATGCTTCTAAATCATCTACTCACCAGGGAACTTTCTTGATATAAAGAAAATTGCATTAGCCCAACTTTTATGATGCTTTAATTGCACCTGTCTCCAAAAAGTCAAGCTGCCTTTCAAACCAGGACTTCTAAAAACATGACTGCAGCAGTCACATATTAACCCAGGCTTTTAACCTTATTGCACCAACTACATATAATATATCTGAAATGCCTACATTCATCACAGTCTTTCAGGTGAGACGTTAAATCGAGCCCCCAGCTCCATCTCAATAAAACACCTGAAATTGAAAGTCCAATGATGACCATGAAACCATTGTTTGTTTGTTTTGAGGCTAGAAATAGGAAGATAGAGCAGACAAACACGTGGCTAAACAGCTGGTGTAGGAGGGAGGGTTTCTGTTATCTGGACCACTGGGAGCTCTTCCGGGGCAGGTGTGACCTGTATAAGATGGACGGGTTGCATCTAAACCGGAGAGGCATAAATATCCTGGCCGCGAGATTTGCTAGTGTCACACGGGAGGGTTTAAACTAGTATGGCAGGGGGGTGGGCACGGGAGCAATAGGTCAGAAGGTGAGAGCGTTGAGGGAGAACTAGGGAATAGGGACAGTGTGGCTCTGAGGCAGAGCAGACGGGGAGAAGTTGCTGAACACAGCAGGGCTGGTGGCCTGAAGTGCATATGTTTTAATGCAAGGAGCATTACGGGTAAGGCAGATGAACTTAGAGCTTGGATTACTACTTGGAACTATGATGTTGTTGCCATTACAGAGTCCTGGTTGAGGGAAGGGCAGGATTGGCAGCTAAACGTTCCAGGATTTAGATGTTTCAGGCGGGATAGAGGGGGATGTAAAAGGGGAGGCGGAGTTGTGTTACTTGTTCAGGAGAGTATCACAGCTATACAGCGAGAGGACACCTCAGAGGGCAGTGAGGCTATATGGGTAGAGATCAGGAACAAGAAGGGTGCAGTCACAATGTTGGGGGTATACTACAGGCCTCCCAACAGCCAGCGGGAGTTAGAGGAGCAGATAGGTAGACAGATTTTGGAAAAGAGTAAAAACAACAGGGTTGTGGTGATGGGAGACTTCAACTTCCCCAATATTGACTGGGACTCACTTAGTGCCAGGGGCTTAGACGGGGCAGAGTTTGTAAGGAGCATCCAGGAGGGCTTCTTAAAACAATATGTAAACAGTCCAACTAGGGAAGGGGCGGTACTGGACCTGGTATTGGGGAATGAGCCCGGCCAGGTGGTAGATGTTTCAGTAGGGGAGCATTTCGGTAACAGTGACCACAATTCAGTAAGTTTTAAAGTACTGGTGGACAAGGATAAGAGTGGTCCGAGGATGAATGTGCTAAATTGGGGGAAGGCTAATTATAACAATATTAGGCGGGACCTGAAGAACATAGATTGGGGGCGGATGTTTGAGGGCAAATCAACATCTGACATGTGGGAGGCTTTCAAGTGTCAGTTGAAAGGAATACAGGACAGGCATGTTCCTGTGAGGAAGAAAGATAAATACGGCAATTTTCGGGAACCTTGGATGACGAATGATATTGTAGGCCTCGTCAAAAAGAAAAAGGAGGCATTTGTCAGGGCTAAAAGGCTGGGAACAGACGAAGCCTGTGTGGCATATAAGGAAAGTAGGAAGGAACTTAAGCAAGGAGTCAGGAGGGCTAGAAGGGGTCATGAAAAGTCATTGGCAAATAGGGTTAAGGAAAATCCCAAGGCTTTTTACACTTACATAAAAAGCAAGAGGGTAGCCAGGGAAAGGGTTGGCCCACTGAAGGATAGGCAAGGGAATCTATGTGTGGAGCCAGAGGAAATGGGCGAGGTACTAAATGAATACTTTGCATCAGTATTCACCAAAGAGAAGGAATTGGTAGATGTTGAGTCTGGAGAAGGGGGTGTAGATAGCCTGGGTCACATTGTGATCCAAAAAGACGAGGTGTTGGGTGTCTTAAAAAATATTAAGGTAGATAAGTCCCCAGGGCCGGATGGGATCTACCCCAGAATACTGAAGGAGGCTGGAGAGGAAATTGCTGAGGCCTTGACAGAAATCTTTGGATCCTCGCTGTCTTCAGGGGATGTCCCGGAGGACTGGAGAATAGCCAATGTTGTTCCTCTGTTTAAGAAGGGTGGCAGGGATAATCCCGGGAACTACAGGCCGGTGAGCCTTACTTCAGTGGTAGGGAAATTACTGGAGAGAATTCTTCGAGACAGGATCTACTCCCATTTGGAAGCAAATGGACGTATTAGTGAGAGGCAGCACGGTTTTGTGAAGGGGAGGTCGTGTCTCACTAACTTGATAGAGTTTTTCGAGGAGGTCACTAAGATGATTGATGCAGGTAGGGCAGTAGATGTTGTCTATATGGACTTCAGTAAGGCCTTTGACAAGGTCCCTCATGGTAGACTAGTACAAAAGGTGAAGTCACACGGGATCAGGGGTGAACTGGCAAGGTGGATACAGAACTGGCTAGGCCATAGAAGGCAGAGGGTAGCAATGGAGGGATGCTTTTCTAATTGGAGGGCTGTGACCAGTGGTGTTCCACAGGGATCAGTGCTGGGACCTTTGCTCTTTGTAGTATATATAAATGATTTGGAGGAAAATGTAACTGGTCTGATTAGTAAGTTTGCAGACGACACAAAGGTTGGTGGAATTGCGGATAGCGATGAGGACTGTCTGAGGATACAGCAGGATTTAGATTGTCTGGAGACTTGGGCGGAGAGATGGCAGATGGAGTTTAACCTGGACAAATGTGAGGTAATGCATTTTGGAAGGGCTAATGCAGGTAGGGAATATACGGTGAATGGTAGAACCCTCAAGAGTATTGAAAGTCAAAGAGATCTAGGAGTACAGGTCCACAGATCACTGAAAGGGGCTACACAGGTGGAGAAGGTAGTCAAGAAGGCATACGGCATGCTTGCCTTCATTGGCCGGGGCATTGAGTATAAGAATTGGCAAGTCATGTTGCAGCTGTATAGAACCTTAGTTAGGCCACACTTGGAGTATAGTGTTCAATTCTGGTCGCCACACTACCAGAAGGATGTGGAGGCTTTAGAGAGGGTGCAGAAGAGATTTACCAGAATGTTGCCTGGTATGGAGGGCATAAGCTACGAGGAGCGATTGAATAAACTCGGTTTGTTCTCACTGGAACGAAGGAGGTTGAGGGGCGACCTGATAGAGGTATACAAAATTATGAGGGGCATAGACAGAGTGGATAGTCAGAGGCTTTTCCCCAGGGTAGAGGGGTCAATTACTAGGGGGCATAGGTTTAAGGTGAGAGGGGCAAAGTTTAGAGTAGATGTACGAGGCAAGTTTTTTACGCAGAGGGTAGTGGGTGCCTGGAACTCACTACCGGAGGAGGTAGTGGAGGCAGGGACGATAGGGACATTTAAGGGGCATCTTGACAAATATATGAATAGGATGGGAATAGAAGGATACGGACCCAGGAAGTGTAGAAGATTGTAGTTTAGTCGGGCAGTATGGTCGGCACGGGCTTGGAGGGTCGAAGGGCCTGTTCCTGTGCTGTACATTTCTTTGTTTCTTTGTTTGTATCTGCTCTCACTAGCGGACATAAAAATTCCTGTGGCACTATTCCCGAAAAAGAATGGGGGGGGGGGGTTCTCCTCAGCGTCCTACCAATATTTCACCCCTCAAGCATTATCGCTATAAATGATCTGGTCATTATCGTACTGCGCACAGCAAGATACCATAAACAATAATTTGGCTGCTGTGTTTGCCACATTGACTACACTTAAAAAAAACAAGTTTTAAAAAGTGTTGGAATTTCCTGAGATCATGAAATGTGCTATATAAATGCAAGCCTTTATTTTCATATTCCACGACAGACTCCTCCCTGCTCACTGCCCTCCTCTTGACCGCACCCCCCCCCCCCCCCCACGCCCCCGCCCCACGGCTCCAAGCCTCTTTTTCATCTGCTCTAGCAACTCTAATTCACCATTAAATCCAAGCATAGTTTTTCTCATTCAATGTTCCTTATTACATATTGCCTGGTGCACCTTGCAAAGTTGCCACTTGGATTTTTACCCTACCTGACTGCTTCCACAGCACGACAAACATTCAAGGAGTTATACTAGAAAATGGTTTGAAAATGCAAAATGAAATGAAAATCATTTATTGTCACAAGTAGGTTTCAAATGAAGTTACTGTGAAAAGCCCCTAGTCGCCACATTGCGGCGCCTGTTCGGGGAGGCTGGTACATGAGCTATTTGTCACAGCTTCCCCTCTCATTATCTTTTATTCATCAGTCACCTTTGTAATCATCTGATCATTTTCACCCTTGGAAAGGAAGGCAATTGGGTCAGGCACCATGCCACCAGGAGGTGCACCCACTTATCGACTAACATTAAGTCCTTAGGGCAAACTATGCTCAGCTTTTACATTTGCACACAGCACACATACTTAAATATTAATGTAAACAAACAAATTCAGTGATTTATGCTAATCAGAACAAGTAACAGGTAACTTCATGAATTATTCAGTGTCCACAGATTATATTTTCACTTTGATGTAGTGTTATTTAACGTTAAATGCGAAATTGTATTTTGCAGTTGCAATACAACACTCAGGCAGCTGCTGTCAAGGGGCGCCAGGAAGGATTAAAATTGCATACCGGTTTCATGAACCACACCAGACTCATGAAATCACCTACAGTCAGCCAAGTTATCTTTGATTTTGGTCGTCCTTCCATTTCATGGAGTGACATGGAATTTATAGCACAGAAACCGGCCCATTCCAGAGTTTATGCTCCATGCGAGCCTTCTTCCAGCTACCTTCATCTAACACTATTATAGCATACCTTTTTATTCCTTTCTCCCTTATATATATTTCCAGTCTCTTATTAAATAAATCTGCGTTATTAGCCTCAATGAGGTAGCGAGTTTCCACATTCTAAAAACTCGCTTGGTAAAGAGGTTTTGCCTGGAGTCCTTCTTGGATTAGTGGTAATCTTATATTTATGACCTCTGGTTTTGGATTCTTGCACAGCAGAAGCAATTTCTCTGCTGCTACCCAAACAAACATGTCACAATTTAAAGGTTACTATTCTTATCCAGAGGAGAGAGCCCCAGTTTAGTTTTCCCTGATAATTACACACTTTCAGTTCTGGGTATGTTTCTCGTAAATCTCTTTTGCAGTGCTTCCAGTGCCTCTACATCCTTGTACATCGGAACTGGACACGGTATTCGACATGTGCCATTCTTCATGCATGACAGTAGTCCTTGACTATGGACATCATCAGGCCAATTCTGACTCTGCTTTCACTCTACGTCAACAAAGGTGAGTGAGGGCAGTGGCAATGATAGACTTTAAACAGGGTCCAGGAACTGATTTTACTCTTGCCCAATCCTGCCAAATGGTTTCGCTGGGTCAGCACAGACCAAAATATTTCTGGTCAGTAAATTCTGAAAATATTTGAAGCACTCAATATCATTCATTGGCGGCTGAAAGGACTTTAACTTAAAGTGATTGTACAGAGATTGCAATCCTTAATTGGCAAGAAGGTTCCTCAGAACTAAAGATGCACTTGGGAATCCCGGTTTCATTATTTTCTCCCCTTTTCATCATAGATGCCATTCTTCAGGCATTTCCCAGAATAGGAAGAACACAAAAGAGGCCAATTTTATTTCGGCAGTTTCCCCAACACATGTGATGATGCTCCGCCCATGTCATAGTTAAACAGAATTAGTTACCATGATGGGTGCTTAGTCTAGAAGACCTTAAAAAAAGGTGCAGAATTAGGCCATTCGGCCCATCAAATCTGCTCCGCCATTTGATCATGGCTGATACGTTTCTCATCCCCTTCTCCTCCCTTTTCCCTGCAACTTCTGATCCCTTATTAATCAAGCAACCTCCCCTTATCTTTGCAAAGCTGGGTGGCGGACAAATAGACAGGGAAGGGCGAGTGGGACAACTGAATTGTTGGTGTGAAAGCCACGATTCAGGGAATGCATGGACTCCCATAACAGATTCCACCTCAATATGTCACCTTCAACAGGAATGGATTCTATCTTTTTTTTAAATAACTAAAAGTAGCTAAATAAAACCGATGCTTAAATAGATTCACCTGCTTTTCCAAGATCACCTCGTAACCCCCCCTCCAAGTCTAATCTCCAATCCAACCGCAATGCAGGAAGATCTATATCCAGGAGATTTATTTGGCAGTACCTGGAGCAACAGGTTCCAGAGCAAGGTGAGCAAAAGGGATTGGCGGCAACAAATTGCCGAATAGAACAACCGCAGTTCCCCGTAACCTCACAAGCAAACTCAAGCTGGACAACCCCACATAGTTAGTAGAGATTTACTTCAGCTGAAAATTTGCTTACAACTGGAGATATCTGATCATGCAAAGATGATAAATGGTCCTTTGCTGTGAACCTAGATTTCTACAGGCAATAAAGTGCTGGGACTGGCTTATAAACCAGAAATAAAAAAAGATGTTGCAGTTCCAGGAAATGCTTACAACCACCCAAATTGATGCAGAATATTAAATCCTAAGTAATAAAACCTAAGTAATACCTAGTATTTAGCCACATGTAACCAACATGAACTGAGTGGGTACCAAGATGTATCTAACATTGTGTGGGAGGTATTCATTAATTTAAAACATATCACAGATTGGCTTCGACATTACTGAATACAAAGTTTAAAATCTGTATTATGCTGTACTCATTTGTAAATTACCATGGAGGCAGATCATTGGTGTCCCCTCACCCTCCTTACAGCTGAGATCATTCAAAACTATGCTGCCTGTATGCTATCTTAACTCGCACCAAGTCCCTCTCACCCACCAAACCTGTGCTTGCTGACCCAAATTGGTTCTTATTCAAGCAAGACTTCAATTTTATTTCTGTAACTTGTTGAACCCGACGATGCTCCGAGACCTATCTTTCTCCACTCCACTTCTGACTTCTTGCACATCGCCAGTTTTCAGCATTACTCACAGCTATACCTCCATCTGTCTCAACCAAAGCTCTGGAAATCCTGCCGTAAATCTCTCAACCATCAACCTCTCTCTTCGGCAAGCTTTCGTCACCTATCCTAGTTATCTCCTTCTATAGATGGCGGTCAAGTATGTCTGATCACAATCCTGTGAACGGCCTTGGGCATTTTTAACAATTCATTCTTGCGATGTTGGAGTCGTTGGCTTGGGCAGCAAATGCCCAATTTTAATTGCCATTAAAAAAGTGGTGGCAAGATGCCGTCTTGAACTGCTGCAGTCCATGTGATGTAGGCACATCCACAGTGCTGTTAATGAGGGAGTTCCAAGATTTGACCCAGCGACAGTTGAAGAATGGGCTGTATATTCCCAAGTCATGATGGTGAAGGGAACCTGCAGGTGGTGGTGTCCCCATGCATCTGCTGCCCTTGTCCTTCTAGATGGTGGCCATAGGTTTGGAAGGTGCTGCCTAAGGAGCCTTGTTGAGTTCCTGCAGTGCAATGTCCCCCACATTAACAATACAATATCAGAACAAGAACAAAGAATGCAGCATGTGAACAGGCCCTTCGGCCCTCCAAGCCTGTACCTGTCATGATACCACCCTTGGCCATAAATGTTATTCCTGCTATTGCTACAAAACACAGCTGAACCTGCTGGAACTCAGCAATACTGCTGGACCAAGCAGTAGGAACACCGTTCACAAACGTTGATTTCTGGCATTGGGAGTTGATGAGTGCAAGAGATGGTTTAGCAAGAATCAGGCAGGCTCACACAGCAAGGTGGGGTACAAAATTAGAAGGGTGTTTCAGGCCCAAATTACTCCCTCACATAAACCCCTTAATGGAAAGATACCCATCTGAGACCTGAACATTAAGTTGAACAACCCATCCATTTGGGCAAGGTTTAGCATCAGCTACTGGAAGTGCAGAGTGCCGGGGGAAAACATACATCAGGAACAGAAAATAAAACATGATGGGCGGAAAATCTGAACCAAACCTGCCCATTCGGAAACTGATGGATTTACAGGTTGAAGCAGTTACATAGTGGTGTTGTCACTGGATTAGCAGTCCAGAGAACCAGGGTAATGGTCTGGGGACTTGGCTTCAAATCCCATCATGGCAGATAGTGGAATTTGAGTTCAATAAGAATCTGGAATTAAAAGTTCAATGATGACCATGTCGATTGTCGTAAAAATCCATCTGGTTCACTCATGTAATTTAGGGAAGGAAATCTGCCATCCTTACCTGGTCTGGCCGACAAGCAACTCCAGATCCACAGCAATGTGGTTGCCAATTAACTCTGAAAGGCCAAGCAGACACTCAGTCCAAAGGGTGATTAGGGATGGGGAATAAATGCCGCCCAGGCTAGTGGCATCCGCATGAATTTAATGTAAAAAATCTGAATTTCCACTCTGTTGAAATCGGTAGAGAGCAACATTGCACCAACATAAAACCAACATTTCCCACCCTGCAATTTGGACAAAATGTAACCTCCACATTCAGGTCGAACAATCCTGTATGGTCATTAATTGCACTGCGTTCTTTTTCATCAAATGGCTGTTGGCAATATTTATAAGGGTGCCGTTGTCACTGGCATCTCTGAGCTTTCAGGGTTCACTTTAAATTTTAGAACCTCCAAGCAAGAAAATAGCAGTGCCAAAGCTCCTTTCTAAACAGTAGCCTGTGCACTTAGACGCCATGCAAACAAATACTGAGTCAAATTGGACATGGCGTATCGAGTGAATTGCTTGTCCTGGTTTTGTGCAGGGATGGGTATTGTTTTCCCTTACTCTCATCTAGACATGCACTTGAAAGAAGTGATTAAGAGAAAGCACCAGATCATAAATCAATGTCCAAGTGTAAGAGTTCATCTGCAGAGTACTGCCCTAATGACTTACAGCCATTATCCAAACTCATGCTATCTGACCAGACACTTGAACTTACAAAGGAATGCACCTGACCTACTGGATTTAACTGCTCTAAGCAAGGAAGTCAAACCTGTGCGAGGTACTCTTTGCCTCAGCTGCACTGGCCTTTCCTCTCATGTATGTCTTTACATAATTTAAAGTAAGATTTAGTTTGCAATCAAATTCTCTCCTGCACACAGCCTCACAGTTTTCTCTGTCGACTCTATCCTTTTCTGAATCAGTGGTCTGCCCTGGGGTAGGAACGTGGGAACAGGCGCTCAGCCCCTTGAGCCTGTTCCATCATTCATACCATCCTGCCCTGCCCCTATAATCACCATTTTTACGTCACTGGGTAGAAGATTTTCTACCCACCAATGGGAGTACCTTCACCACGCAAAATGCAATAGTTTACGGAAAAGCTGTTTTTTTCCAACAAATCATTAAATGCATTTAAAAAAAGCACAGTCTCTAATTGGCGTTTTCTCCTCACAGAGGAGAAGGTTAAGGAGAAATTATGGGGGGTGGCAGAATTTTAATCCCCCAGGATTGTAGGTGGGGTGGGGAGGTTCTCTGCTCGGCTTCCGACTAGGTTTCCACCCGCCCCAGTCACTGCATAATTTTGCGCTAGGCCGAAACAAGGCCTAGGCTATCCTGCGCCCCAATTGAGGCCTTGAAGTGGCCAATTATTGCCCACATCCTGCTCAGCCTCAATTTCAGACTGGCGAAGGAATTCCAGTGTGAGGGCTGGAGGGAGGGGGGGCACTCCTCTATCAATAGTCCCCTTTCAACATCGGGCGCTACCCCCCATCCCGGTGCGGTCAATGCAGCTCCTCCTCCCACTCTGGCGTTTGCAACAACACCCTAAACCCCCTCTGCCCAGTCCCCGTGCATCACCTACGCTCCATCTCTTAAGATCCCCAAAACATATCTGGTCCTGGGCTCCTGGGACTGAGGCGCTGGAATTTGGTTGAAGTTCCATTTCTCTTCACTGTAGCTTCAGGCACTGCAGGGACTAGAGAACCACTGGTCAATCTGTCTGCGGCGGGACCTTCCTCCTGAGTGAGGGCTGGAGGCAGGACGTTCGCCCAATTAATGCTTGTTGGAACATTAAATAGCAGCAGGGCAGGCAGTGTCAGTGGGGACATGTTCCACACTGACCCTTCAGATGACGAGAAGAGAAACCCCACCATCCTAAATGTCCTGGCCAGGTTTTTGATACAGTTAGATCGGGAGAAATTGCTTCCACAGACAAGAGGGTGGTAATCAGCAGACATAGTTGCTGGATAATTAACAATAAAAAAATACAGGACACTGCATTAGTACATAGTGCATAGAATTTACAGTGCAGAAGGAGGCCATTCGGCCCATCGAGTCTGCACCGAACCAGTTAAGCCCTCACTTCCATCCTATCCCCAGAACCCAATAACCCCTCCTAACCTTTTTTGGTCACTAAGGGCAATTTAGCGTCACCAATCCACCTAACCCGCACGTCTTTGGACTGTGGGAGCACCCGGAGGAAACCCACGCACACAAGGGGAGAACGTGCAGACTCCACACAGACAGTGACCCAGCAGGGAATCGAACCTGGGACCCTGGCGCTGTGAAGCCACAGTGCTAATCACTTGTGCTACCGTGCTGCCCGTACTACTGCCCCATTAATAATGAGTAGAAATTGTTTTACGTAAGGAGTTGCTAGAATCTGGAATAAACTGCCTAAGAGGGTGGTGAAAGCAGGTTTAATAGTAACTTTATGAAGAAAATTGGATATATGCTCAAAAGGGCAAATTTGCAGAGCTAATGGGGAAAGAACAGGGAGTGTGACAAACTAGATAATGCTTCCAAAGAGCAGGAATATCAAAGGGGTCAAACAAGTTCCATGGTTCTACCAAGTAAGGTCACCTCTACAAAATACGTTGCACTAGTGGATCGCATTCACATATCGTTCGATTAAGCTTTCAAACTTCTTTGAGTGGTTAACAATGACATGCATGCTAAAAGGTATGCCCATCAAACGTGACCACAATGTCCACTTTATACAGCATTTTAGTGCATCAGCCTGGTGAGCAATGATTTTGGCTTCTACACAGTGTAGAGACTGCCCATTATAATTAAGTCTGAAGTAAGTAGAGCTCTCAGAAATCACAGAATAATTACAGGGAATCATATTTGGTAGATTATAGGAATCGTGGCTGCAATCAGAAAAGAAGGAAGTCGCGACTTGCCACTTAAAACGTTAAAGCAGCATTGTTCAATGCAAACTGGAATGGAAGACCACAAATGGTGTCTCTCGACGTCTTCCTCAGCCTTACACTGCTGCCATCAAATCTTACAATCCCACAGTGCAGGAGGTCATTCAGCCCATCGAGTCTGCATTGACTCGCTGAAAGAGACCCCCACCTAGGTTTACTTCCCCACCCGAGCCCCGCAACCCCACCAAACCTTTGGATATGAAAAGACAATCATGGCCAATCCACCTAACCTGCACATCTTTGGACTGTGGGTGGAAACTGGAGTAGCCAGGGAGGAACTACACACAGTCACCCAAAGCCAGAATAGAACCCGGGTCCCTGGCGCTTTGAGGCAGCAGTGCTAACCACTGTGCCACCATGCTGCTATGAGAATTTCTACAGTGCAGAAGTAGGCATTCGGCCCATCGAAATTTCACCGAGACCCACTCCCTCGTAACCCCACCTAATCTGCACATCTCCGAAACGTGGGAGGAAATGGAGCACCCGGAAGAAACCCATGCAGACACGGGGAGAACGTGCAATCTCCACACAGACAGTCACCCAATGCCGGAATCAAACCCGGATCCCTGGTGCTGTGAGGCAGCAGCGCTAACCACTGTGCAGCCCTGTGTCGTGGGAATTGTCACCTTTTTCAATTTTTAAAAACAAACTTAGAGTACCCAATTATTATTTTTTTCCAATTAAGGGACAACTTAGCGTGGTTGGGTTGTGGGGGTGACACCCACACAGACATGAGGAGAATGCGCAAACTCCACACGGACAGTGACCCAGGGCCGGGATTCGAACCCGGGTCCTCAGCGCCGCAGTCCCAGTGCTAACCACAGCATCACATGCTGCCCCATTGCCGCCTTTTTCTAAATTTCGGCTCTGCACTCTTGATGAGACCGTTGGCCGCCCTTAAGAAACTCCCTCCACTAGCCAGGAAAAGATCTGTCAGAATTTTTATTTTGCATGTTATCTGCCAAACCCTGAGCGCTTGGCAGAAGGAATAGGAAGGGAGGCCTATTGTGTTAATTCTGTGAACCACTGCCTACTGCATTTTGACCCAGTGACCAAGTTAGATCTCAGGCACACACAAAGCAGCCCAAGGACATTACAGGCCATTGACGCACAACTACATAGATTTATTGCTTCTGTGCTGTCATAGTAAGGTTGAAACCCCCAACGAGCAGGTCACACACACAGAAACGTGCAACCCAAAATTGCCAAGATTCCTCAAGCGCAGTGACTGGAAGACCCTCGTGTTCCCACCTGGTTTGATAATCACTCCTTGGCCCATTTTGTTGTGATAGGCACCATATAAATGCAATTTGTTGTTGTCTGGTGCAGCCAGTTTACAATACCCATTATTATTAAAAGTACCTTTCAGCATGGAGTCTAATAGAAATGAGACTGAGCAGGAGCATGGAGGGATCTTGCCAGGCTGGTGTGATTAAACCTCTAATATTTGGAACTTAATAATCATCATCCAGTTATACTCTCCTGTGAATTCTATAAAGACCGCACTTCACTGTGATATCAATTCAGTCTGTCCCCAACTTCAATCAATGTCACTTTGGTGTTACTTTTAACTATCATTAACGCTACTTTCATTTTATTAAGACCACAGTATAGATTACAAGAGAGCTACAGATGGCAGGGAGAGCATAAGGATTTAATTTAATCCTGGGGGCTCAGATGACATCTATAATCCACTCAGTTTTGGCACGTTAAATGACAATAGGGCGCAAACTATTTTTAATTTATCTTCTCTCTGTTCTATTTTAATTGGTTCTGTGAGTGACAGGTTGGAAAGTTGGCGCTTACCCAAATCCATACTCTTCGAACTTCTGATTTTGCCAGGAGACTGCTGCTTGACAGTGTTGCTGGTCTGCCTTTCTGCAGCTCCAGCCATCGGCCTTTGTTGCAGCAGCTCTGAAGCAGAACTGAGGTCAGAGCTGTGGAGACAGCAAGAGTAAGGCATAATTAAATAATATATATTTTAAAAAAAACATATGGCAGCATTGTGGTAGCTATGAACTGCAAACATGGGGTCACAGTATTGGGCATTCATTGTTCTACTGAATTCTTAGTGACGTGGTCAGCCTTTGCTCAGTGGGTAGTATTCCTGACTCTAAAGTAGAAGGTTGTGCATTCAAGTCCCACTCCAGAGACTTAAGCACAAAAAGCACTCGAGGGACTAAATTAAAGAAATGCCTGGCTCGTGACCTATTATTACCCTTGCAAAGATAGAATAGCTACTCAAATGATGTCCAGTGGCACAGGAGTTTGGCTATTGCTCTAGAATGTCTCTGGCATTCAGTCGAATGCATATTCCAAAAGATACTCAATCTCACAGCATAAATCATTGACATACAAAATCTAGCAGTGACAAATACTCTAAAAACACAACAGAACATTAGTCACTCTGCAGAGACTTCAGATTGAGTGACATGGCTCATAACTGGGTAGCACAAATACCAGGCATTTCTATTATCCATTTTCTCTTTCCTCAATTTTGTCCAGCAAGAGTTAATGTTAACGTCCAAAGTAAATGGTCATCAATTATCAATATTTAGTTCCGATGTAAAGTTTTAGTTGCTTTCTTCTCTGCATCTGTGCTCAATATCTATCCCTCAAATGATATCACTGTGACAGATTATCTGGTCATTATCACAATACTGTTTGCATGACCTTGCTTTGTGTCAATTGGCTCCCACATTTCCTCAATTACAACAGTGACTACAGGGCTGGATTTTTCGGTGGAGACCGCCACAAGATTGTTACGGACGGGATGGGGACCATGTGAAGGACTACTGACCTTGGGCAGAAATTTCCGGTCGCTGCCAAAAAATCCCACCCCACATATTTGAAATACTTTCATGGCTTTCAAAGTGCTTCGGAACATTCTGAGATCATGAAAGGTGCTATATAAAGGCAGGTTTTGTGTTTTTCTCTCCAAGAAGCTTACCAAGCTTAATTAACATCAGTCGAAGTTCAATTAGTACCTCCAGCAAGCTATAGTTACACCAAATTAATTACTAGGGCTAACTTCTGGTTACGAACCTCTTGTCTTCATGAAAAGACCACATTTTGTACACTCCCGTGGTGGCCTCCTCTTCTTCGGGATGTGGTGGAACAGGAGGTGGAATTTCAATCTCCTTGTCATCATTCGCTGAAAACATAAACAAACAGGACTGCAAAATAGTGCCCTGGTAACTGGAAGATTTAGAAACAGTTTTGCTTATTATATCCCACACAATTAGAGGGAATGAAGAGAGGGAAAGAAGGGTTACCTTCAATAAAAAAAGCAGATGCAAAATAACAGGCATTATAATTCTATCAGGTGCTGCTTGGACACATTTCCAAGAGGCTAGAAAGTGTCTCTGAAAATGTCTTAACCCAAAAACCTTTGCGGATTGCTATAGAGTGAAATAATGCCCATGTTCTTGAAGAACTCGATTCCATTAAAAGAGCTGTTTTCAGGACCTTTAAAAAGATATAACTAATATACTCTAAATTGAGCAAGAGCTGGGGGTGGAAGAGATTTTGACAATATTACCCAAGTGGAAGCTGAGAAATGACACAAATGCAAGTGTGGAGAGCACAGGCAAACACAAGGAACCAAGACTTGATAGAATACCCCATCAATATCTTGTACTTTTGAGATAATTAACAGCATCTGATCTTGGAAGCAGTTATGGTGTGACAAACAATGATGATGATGGCTGCACTTTTATGCTTGGTCAGGGAATGTGTTTCACTGGAGTTTGCTATCTGAGGTTTGCCTACACAACATTAAATTACTCTGCTCCATAAACGTAACTCAATGATAGTGAAGCGCATTGGTACATTCAGAGAACACAAACCAGCGCTGGATAAATGTCGGCTCACCCCTTACCTTCCCGCTTGTTGTTGCTAAATACTTGAAGCAGACATTAGGCCATTTAGTGCCAATGTGGATGCTTGACTGAGAGTAATAAGCATGTAAGTTACTGAAGAATTAAGGACCAGCAATGGTGAGGATTGTAAGGAATGCAAAAAATAAAATTGACTTCCATAGGGATTTTCCCTGTTTTCTGATATCCATAACCCAACTCAGTTGTATTCTCAAAATGGATGACGGATTTGATGAAGGTGGTTGGGTGAGTGTGGGTAAGAGAAAAAGAGAAGCTAAATACATAAGGAGATCGTCCTGGTTTTGTTGCATGCCAGCATGCAACCAGTAAAACAATGTGAGTTATGGTTAGTATTTACATCAATATTTCAAAATTCGCAATGAATACAAATTCCATTGACAAACAAAGACTCCATGAGAAAACTGCAGCTGTGGCTAACTAAAGTGGTTAACAATACTATAAAGGTCAAATTAATGGGACTAAAAACCAACATGTCACCTGGACTTAATGGCCAACATCCAACTGTTTAAAAGAGGTGGCTGCAAAGCTAGAGAGATGTGATTCTTTGGAATTCTCTACCTCAGAGGGTTCTTGATGCTCAAGTCATTGGTCATATAATAATAATCGCTTATTGTCACAAGTAGGCTTCAATGAAGTTACTGTGAAAAGCCCCTAGTCACCACATTCCGGCGCCTGTTCAGGGAGACCGGTACGGGAATTGAACCCGCACTGCTGGCATTGTTCTGTATTACAATCCAGCTGTTTAGCCCACTGTGGCCCGAAGGCTGGTTTATATCGAAGGCTGAGCTCAAAATATATCTGGACATCAGGGAATCAAGGGTCATGATGAGTAGGCAGGAAAATGGAGTTAAGGTCAGAGCTTAGCAATGATCTATTGAATGTTGGAACAGGCTTGAGGGAGACTCCTCCAGCTATTCCTTATGCTTTTATGGTTTCCTCTTTCAATTATCTGCTAACCGCAATGCAGTTTTCAAAGTGCATAGGAACAAAATAAGTACAACAAAGCGTGGAAGAAGATATAGCCACATGGCCCATCAAACATGTTCGGCCCACGATCTACCTTACCCTTGGATCTATCTCACATATTCTATTTCCAAATAAGGTCCTTGCAAGAATCTTCTCTGTCCACCTTCAAAAATCCAGAAATACAAGATGGGATTTTCCAGCCCTGTCCACCACTGGGATCGTTCAGCCCTGCCGAAAGTCAATGGACTTTTGGCTGGGCCACCAAATCTCTCGTAGCAGCTCCTGCTGCGACGAGGCTGGAAAATCCTGGCGAAATTCTACATGGTATGTCATTCATCCTTGACTGGCTGTTTTTCTTAGCGTATCATTTGTTTTCCTGGCAGCTCAGAAATGATAGCCTGACTGGACCAAAAAAAAATCAGCAGTGAATGGAACCACTGATGTAAACTAATAGCCTGCAATTCGTAAGCTTTCAATACCTAAAAATCTTCCTCTTTATAAAACATTGCATATAATTCAGCTATTAATTATTTATGCAATAAATTAATGCATTGTAAACTTGGTGCAAAGGAACAGAAATAGGCCATTCAATGCGATCATGGCTGATACGTTTAATTCCATCCACCTGTCTTGGTTCCCTAATCCCAAATAACCTAACGAAAATCTATCAATCCCAATTTTGTCATTTTCAATTAACATCCCAGCCTCAACAGCCTTTTAAGATAGTGAGTGTTCCAGATTTCCACTCTGTGTGAAGTGCTCCCTGACAACACCCCTGGAAAAACCTAGATCTAATTTTAAACTTACGGCTCATTATCTAGTTCATGACTCATCTGAAGCACCTCAAATCCCTCACTCATTGGTCTTCTGTACTCAAGAAATGAAATTTTTCCACAGTTGCAGAGGAACTCCCCTTTTGAGAGAGAGTTGATTGGTGGTGATTTAACCGGAGGGTCACCACACCATAGGCAAGGAGCAAGGTTGAGAAGGCGGAGCCTTCATGGATAGTCTCAGCCAGTACGGGAATTGAGTGTTGGCGTCACTCCACATCACGAACTAGCCAGCCAACCAATACAGAAAATCCCAGCCTTCATCTATGTAACCTGTCCTGATAATTTAACCCTGCTAGATAAATGAATTTGTTTCTACTGTACAGGAGCTTACCTATTGTCACCCTCTCTTGGAAACCAGGTGATTGGGTATGCCATTGGCTGGTACCATTACTGCTGCGAGCGTTGTGATTCTGCACAACACCAACCTCCAGATGATCCTAAGAACACAAAACACATTAATCAACTCACATGGAGCACATTTACATTTGTTCAACAATGCTGACTTTCTGATTAAAGCCATCTGATATCCAATATTTACAGTGCTACAGTTTTGGAACCGATAAATTACCACTGCACATGGAACAGGCGCGTCATTTTTCAAAGTCAAAGGAGGCCCACAAAACATTAGCGGTCTCAAGTTTACTTTAACCAGTGGATGGCATTGTGTTTCCATGGCAAATTTTAAGACCAGATCACTGCTGGCCTGGAGCTCCTTAATTGAACAGTTTAAGAAATCTCTTCAAAAACTTTTCTCATTTCATTGTTGAGTGGGTCTTCTCTTGATCCCCATTCTCCCCATCTCCTAGTCCTGCAAGATGATGCTACAGCATTAAGTGTTAAGTTAATCTTAACACAGAGGTAGGCATGAAACATGTCGAGCGTACCTTTATTGACATTTTAAAAATTTCTCGACTTGGTTCCTCATGCTTTCTTGAAGACTTGCGCACTTCCATTGGATGGAAAATCCCAGGTGCCAGAATGTGGTGACTAGGGACTTTTCACAGTAACTTCATTGAAGCCTACTTGTGCCAATAAGCGATTATTATTATTATTATTATTAACTATGTGAATGCTGTTAGGTTATTGCTAGGTTATTATTCCATTGGTTAGTATACGAATGATTTGCTCATTTCCAAGAGCTGCCAATTGATGTTGGTGAACATCTTCTCAGCATACTATCTTCACTTGGGGCAGAAAGACAGAAAAAAGACATGCGGAAAGAAAAAAATTATAAAACATGAGGGGGAGACAAGAAGGGAGGGGGAGAAAGGATAACGATCAAGTGCGACAGGGGGAGAGGGGGCAAATGGAAGAGGGAGAGACGGAATGGGGAGGAGAGAGGAATGGGATGGAGCGAGAGGGGGAGAGAGTGCAAGCGAGAGTGGGAGAGAGGCAGGAAGAGGATAGAGCAGGAGAGACAAATCAACAGAACTCAGGAAACAGCAATTGGGTTATTATGGGTCACAAACCAAGTCAAAACGAACAAGGAAGCAACCCCACCCCATGAGAATGATCCTGGTTAACATGATCAAAACACATCTGCTTTGTTGATCAGCCCCCACTTGAAGTTCCTACAGAACTCCAAGGGCGAGTCCACACAACTGACAGATCACTGGGAGGAAGAAACAAATATATACATAACCCATGATCTACGCACAGCAAGCATTTACCGTTTAAGGCGCTTTTCCAGAACAGCATAGAGAAGTGAGTGTAATAATATGTTTAGGGGGAGATATATGCAATGGTCTTTTATCAGAGAAGACTAATTGTCAGTCAAGTTAGCAGCAAGGAGCTATTTTTCCCCCAAAACCGAACATAAGCACTGAATGATCAATTATGGTCCATCATAATGTCTTCATGTGAGTTTCAGAATAAAGAAATTGCATTTGCCCCCACTATCTAATGACTCAACTTTTTTCCCGTTTTCCCATTGGTCAGTAAATATAAAGAAAGCTCAGTCACACAGATGACCTTTAGTCGAACCCACAGTCACTTGGTTAAAAATATTTACGTCTGCACCCAGCGATTATTCATGGGTGTTGCTTCTGGAATGCTGGGAACAACAGCACAAAGTCAGAAGGGCTACCCAAAATAGAATTAGAGCACAGAAGACCATTCAGCCCACCGAGCATGTGAAAGAGCTACCGATTAACCCCACTGCCCCATTCTTTCACCATGGCACTCTAAGTGTTTCCTTTTCAAATATTATTCAATTCCCTTTTGAAAGTTATTGTTGAATTTGCTTCCACTACCCTTTAAAGTTGTGCATTCCAGACCACAACAACTCACGGCATATGTGGAATTTTTTAAAAAGCCCTCCTCATCTCCCCCGAGTCTTCTGCCAATTATCTTAAATCTATGTCCTCCGCTTAAATAAAAAAAAATATTCTCTTTAAATGAAGAGAAAGGATCTGGCCCGATGGTCGATCTCATCGAAAGTTAAGAGGATTTGTGAGACTTCATTCTTCTAAATCAGTCTTACTAGGAATTTCTCTGCAAAAAGCTTTCTGACAATTTTTCTTTTTCCAGCATTCGGAAATATTAATGTTTGCAAGTTTCTGCTCCTTCTCCCCCAACCCCACCATCTTTGCTCAGTCTTTCCGGATGGCAGCAACTCGTGATCAGGCACAGTTACACAGACACGGGAAGTCAGGGGTCCCATCATCTTCACATGCCAGCCGAGACACTAACTCTGGCTGACCTCTTTGTGAAGTAAGCCCAGAGGCAAACAGCATCACAAAGCATGACACTATGGTTGATATGTTATTCTCAAATTCTGAATAACGACTGTAGACTTACAGTTAACACAGGCACTTAATTCAAAGGGTTTGTTCTGCTTCCAGAGCTCAACTAGATGTAAAACAGTCAACCAGTGAAACTAAGGTAAACTGCCTATGCTAAGCTATCCCGGTGTGCTGCTGCTCACTAGCTCGGTGCTTCTAAAAGAGGCGGATCCTGCCTTGGACTCGACCCTTTATACCCGTCTCTGATGCTCCCTCTAGTGATGCTGTGGCTGTCACATCTGTGCTGCAGTCCCTGGTGTATGTGCAGATGTATGTACAGATGTACAGATCACTACATCCCCCCCCCCCCCCCTTTTGACTTGATATGTTTTCAGACTGGCCTCAAGAAAACTGTACATAACAAGTGGTGAGAATAAGCAAAGCTGCACACTGCGAAAATGATAAAGTAATACAGAAACAATTAACAGTGTTATGAGTCCATCGTGAGAAACGTTCATATTCGTCTTGTGGGTGTGTTGAAGTGTTGTTACAAATCTAGCCGGTCGGGTTTGTGACGAGGAAACGGCTTCTGCTAGTGTGTCTTAACGGGGGTGGTGGGGATGACGGTTTGATGTCATCAAGAGTACTGTCTGGCGTTGTGTGGCGAGGAACGTCCTGTGGACTAATGGACTTAGTCAAGGAACTTCAGAATCACAGTGAGGAGTCCGAGACATTCATTTTCGATTTGTGCATATCTGCACTCAGTTACGGTCATGGCCCTGGACGCGTATGCCACCAGGACCCAGTCAGACTGGTCGGCCTGTTGGAGGAGAACGGCGCCAATCCCATCCTGGCTGGTGTCAGTGGAGATCTTGGTGGGTCTGGTTGCGTCAAAGAAAGCAAGGGTCGGTGCCCTCGTTAGTTGCTGTTTGAGATCCACCCATTCATTTCGGTGGACTTGTGTCCACTCAAACGCAGTGGTCTTTCGTAGGAGATTGCGTAAAGCTACCGTCCGTGCGGACAGGTTTGGGATGAACCTGCCGAGGAAGTTGACGAAGCCCAGAAATCGTAGCACCGCCTTCTTGTTGTGTGGCGTCTGCATGGTCCATATTGCAGTGATTTTCGCCTCATCAGGGCTGACACCCTGAGATGATATGGTGTCACCCAAAAAGGTTACAGACTCCTCCGCAAATGTGCATTTTGCCTGGTTCAGTTTCAAACCGTATTTATGAATCCTCGGAAACACTTTCTTCAGACGACAGAGGTGTTCTTCTTCAGTGGTAGACCATATGATGATGTCATCCACATAGACTCTGACACCCTCGATGCCCTCGGTCATTTTCTCCATTATCCTGTGGAAGATCTCTGTCCGTCAACTTCAATCAGTTCTGACTCGACATTCTGAAATTGTGGACAATTGAAGTAGATTGAAGCAGAAAAGTCCGAATGGTGTGTACACAGTAATCTGCTCGAGTCATCGAGCTATATCTGCCAAAATCCCTGCAAGGCGTCGAATTTGGTGAAGATACGAGCATTCGCCATCTCAGATGTGATTGCTTCATGCTTGGGGATGGGGTAGTGTTCCCAGCAAATGTTCTGGTTCAGGTCCTTCGGGTCTATGCATATGCGAAGATCTCCAGAAAGTTTCTTAACTCAGACAATGGAGCTAACCCAGTCAGTCGATTGTGTGACTCGCGATATTAAGCCTTGTGACTGCATTCTGTTGAGTTCCGCTTTCAACTTCTCCCGCAGTGGAGTTGGAACCCTCCTGGGCGGCTGAATGACAGGTTTGGCGTCTGTCTTCAGCATGATTTTGTATTGGCAGGGTAGGGTGCCCACGCCTTTGAATACATCAGGGTATTCTTGTAGCATGCTGTGGATTTTAGCTTCCAGGCTTAATGGATCCTGGCTGTGCATGTAAATGCGTTGCACCAGCTGCAAGTCTTTGCAGGCCTGAACGCCTAACAGTGATGATTTATTGTCGTCTACAATCTCGAATCGTAGCTGCTTGCGTATCGTCTTGTTGTCCACCCGGAGATGGCACGATCCCTTTGAGGCGATCTGATTGCCATAGTAGTCCTTCAGCCGACATGCAGTGGGTATTATTTCATGGTCTCCTGGAATTGAATGGAGATCCTTATTAGTGAGGAGGTTAGCTGAGGCCCCAGTGTCAAGCTTGAAGACTAATGGAAAGTCATTGACTTGCACAGTCGCAGTCCACTCACTGCTGGAATCAATGCTGTTGACCGGGTGAGGCGTGGCGATTGTTGCGTCATGTTCCTCAATTGTCTCGATCGTGTCCACGACAAACGAGTTGTCGCAAGCGAGGTTGTCCTCATCCGAGGAATACTCATCATTGGGTTTTTTGTGCTCCGTTGAGTCTATGCTTTTTACGTTGAAGTTCATGTGTTTCTGTCTTGTTGTCTTCATTTGCAGTGCAGCTCTGCACTGTGAGGCAAAGTGGTTGCATTTGCCACACTTTAAACATTGTTTTCCAGAAGCTGTACATTGCCCTTTTAAGTGGGCGTGTCCGCAGCGGGGACACGTCGTGACACTGTCTCTCCACACTCGCACAGTAGGCCTTTCTTCCGTGTCAAATCTTCGGGAGAACTGCGCATGCGTGTGGCCTGCATCCAGGTTCGCGCGCGCGGGATTGCCGCTAGAGGAGCGCCTTCTGGACGCCTGGGCCACCATTTTGACGGGCTCGACCTCGTGGTGAAGGCCTTGGTCCCGGTAAGTAAACTCCTCATATTCTTCTTTACTTTTATCATAAGTAGAGCATCTTTGCTTGGCTGTTTCTAGGGTTAGGTCTTTTCATTTTAGTAAGGATTTTCTAAGTCCCTCATCAGATATACCATTGACTATCTGGTCTGTGATGAGGGAATCTCGGAGCTTTTCAAAGTTGCAGGATTGAGCTAGTAATTTTAAATCAGTTACAAAACTGCTGAAAGATTCTCCCAGTTTTTGTAAACGCCTGGTGAACTTGAATCTTTCAAATATCTCATTGACTTCAGATTGACAGTGGGTTTCAAATTGTTTGATAATTATTTCCAGCTTGCCCTTGTCCTCCCCTTCCAGGTAGGTAAAGGAATTATATATTTCTAATGCCTGCGGACCTGCCACGGATAAGAACAAGGCTATCTTCCTGGCATCAGACGCTGAGGTTAGATCCTTAGCTTCTAGATATATTTTGAACTGTTGTATGAAAAGTTTCCAATTGGAATGCATATTACCAGTGGTCTGGAGCAGGCATGGAGGTTGGATTGGGTCCATCGTGCCAATTGGTATCTGAAGGGTCCGAATGCTGCGAGGCCTTCCTTGGTCGGATATCTGGTTTAAGTTCTCTTCTCTTGCTGGTGTCTGGCTGGCTTGCTGAAACTACTCCTGGTACGATATGGTATTCTCTAATTCTGAATAACGACTGTAGACTTACAGTTAACACTAACACTTTATTCAAAGGGTTCGTTCTGCTTCCAGAGCTCAACTAGATGTAAAACAGTCAAAAGGTATCACCAGTGAAACTAAGGTAAACTGCCTATGCTAAGCTATCCCTGTGTGCTGCTGCTCACTAGCTCTGTGCTTCTAAAAGAGGCGGATACTGCCTTGGGCTCGACCCATTATACCCGTCTCTGATGCTCCCTCTAGTGATGCTGTGGCTGTCACATCTGTGCTGCAGTCCCTGGTGTATGTGCAGATGTATGTACAGGTGTACAGATCACTACAGCGAAGGTCAGTTATAATTAATAATAATCTTTATTGTCACAAGTAGGCTTACATTGCAATGAAGTTACTGTGAAAAGCACAGTGCCCCCAACCCCGAATGAAGCCCCCTGCCCGCATATCGGTCCTCCGCTGACCATGGCAACGCCGGACTGAGTCGGCAGCCGCCACATTAAGATCACAACGGGTGAGACCATGAGAGTCCCACGCGTTGGGAACTCGGCCGGTCGGGGATGGAGCATCGCGGGGCGGGCCTCAGGCATGGATACGTGGCGTGGGGGCGGCATGTGGTGCTGTGGTTAGCACTGGGACTGCGGCGCTGAGGAACCGGGTTCGAATCCCGGCCTTGGGTCACTGTCCGTGTGGTGTATGCACATTCTCCACGTGTTTGCCTGGGTTTCACCCACACAACCCAAAGATGTGCAGGTTAGGTAGATTGGCCACGCTAAATTGCCCCTTAATTAGAAAAAAATAATAATTGGGTACTCTAAATTTTTTTTTTTTTTTAATGGATACGTGGCACGGCGTACTCTTCAGGGGGCGGAGCATCGCAAAAGCAGCGCCACCCCTAGATTTTGGCGTCATCGGTGATTCTCCGCCCCCTCGCCGAACTTGATTTCAACATCAGGGATCGGAGAAGCCAGCCCCTTATCTTTGAAGTAACAAAAATCAGTATATTTTTTAACTCATATAAAAGTTTGGCATTCTTGCAACATGAATAGAAGATATGCCAATAAACACTCATTTCATAGAATCATCCCGCATAGGAGGAGGCCATTTGGCTCATCAGGTCTGTGATGACTGTATAAAAGAGGTATCCCATTGATGAAATTGAGTTCTTTCTGTCCAGTCTGGTCTCAATCAAAAGGCTGAGTTCGGATTTGTAGATATTGTTTTATTTTATTTCAAATAGCTTGCAAGTCAGAGTGACTCTGATAACAGCAGGACCAACACTGTTCCTGAGATCCCCAGAGCAAGTGAGTGAAAACAAAGCACATAACATCTTATACACATGAACATAGAATCAAGTTTCACACACGACCAAATAAGGTAACGGTGAGAAATACAAGATTCTGATAGGCCCTTTTCCCACATTCCTTGACCTGGCCATTAACCTGACCTCCACAACCACTGATCCTGATAGGCCCATTAAAAATTCCTCCCTTTGGGCCTCTTTCTCCCAGCATCCTTTGCAGTATCCTTTGTGCAAAGAACTGGTCCTAATAGCTACCCATCCCCCTCTCTCCATGCTTTGTCCAATCTCTTTGTTCACTCCCTGCAACCCAGTGCACTATTCTAACTGGTCATCCCAGTCTAATGCTCTTTTCTTTAGTTCAATTCCTCACCATCAGTTTCACTCCCCTGTTCTTGCCCCACAGTTCCATGCAGGAGCTTCCAGTATATATCCAATTCCTTGTTGAATGTTACAATTAAACCTACTTCCACCATCTTGCTAGGAAGTACATTCTAGCCCATAAGAATTCACTGCATTGAAAAAAAATCCCTATCTCATCTCTGGTTCATTTGCCAATTATGTTAAACTTGCGTCACGGGGAAACGCCACCCATACACCACGCCCATAACTCACGAGTTGTACGAAATATCCTCACTCGTTGAACATGAAAAATATGAATATTTTGGGAGTTTCCAGCAGCATGAGCGCAAATCCCACCAAAGCAGCTGGGTATATTTAAATTCAATTACAGTTGGGTTGGGCCGTTACTTCCTGAGTGGCAATCAGCATCAGATTGCCACCCCAGGCGAGACAGGCAGCGCAGTTGCCTTCGAGGCCCTGCAGCAAAGCCCAGCTCCACTGAATTGAGGGAGGATATGTCCCCCCTTTTCTCCACTATGGCATTAGGCAAACTTAAAGGTCCATTGAAATCGACAGGTCAGGGAAACATAAGTCATAGATGTCATAGAATTTACAGAGCAGAAGGAGACCATTTGGCCCATCGAGTCTGCACCGGCTCTTGGAAAGAGCACCCCACCCAAGCTCAACACCTCCACCCTATCCCCATAACCCAGCAACCCCACCCAACGCTAAGGGCAATTTTGGACACTAAGGGCAATTTATCATGGCCAATCCACCTAACCTGCACATCTTTGGACTGTGGGAGGAAACCGGAGCACCCGGAGGAAACCCACGCACACACGGGGAGAACGTGCAGACGCCACGCAGGCAGTGACCCAGCAGGGAATCGAACCTGGGACCCTGGAGCTGTGAAGCAATTGTGATATCCACAATGCTACCGTGCTGCCCTAAGTGTCCAAGGCAAGTGAACAGGACTGGGGGATGTGGGCGATTGGAGCTTGGGGAGGGTGGTGGGGGTGGGAAAACCTCAGGTGTTGGGGCTGGGTCGGTATGGGGGAGGCCGTCAGATTTGGCTGGGTCGGTATCGGGGGTGGGGGGTGGGGGTATAATATATTTGGGGGATGCACATCAAATTGAATCAAGTTGGGTCGGAAGGGTTCGGGTCAGGTTGGGTTGGGGGTCAGCTGGGGTTGGTGGCGCATGATAGTGGAGGAATCACATGGAGTCAAGAGGTGGAGAATATCGTGGGTGGATGGTTAGTTGGTGGATGGATCGGGGGGGGGGCTTCCCTTGGGGGTTCAGCTTGCGGAGGGAATCCCATTGGGTTTTGGGGATGGATGTTTGGGAGGGGGTTGGTGGGAAAGCCATGGGGAGGTTGGCCTGGGTGCTTAAAATAATAAAACCAGAAGTTAGAAGACGTTTTAATTCTTCTCTTGTTTTCTGATTAACAATTGTTGTAACCCGGTTGGAACCATCCGAAGTTTGTGATTTAAATTCCATTTCAGATGCTTTTCAACTCAGGGCAATTGCCACAGGAAGCTTGCACTTCTGGGCAATTGCCAGGCAAAACCTTACACGTGAAGGTCCGTGAGCCCTGCGCATTGTAAGGGTAGCCCCTCACTCCAACAAGGTGAGCTTGTATGTTTTAGCCCTATAAATCTGGAATTAAAAACTACTAGATTGTCATTAACAACCATCTGGTTCACTAATGCCCCTAGGGGAGGATATCAGTTATCCTTTCCTGGTCTACCCGACATGTGGCTCCAGGACTCCAAACAGCTCACTGAAATGGTACAGCAAATTACTACAGGTAAAAGCACAGAGGTTCTACGTGGGCTGGATTATCCAATAATGGGCTATGTCCCCGCGCCAGCGTAAAAACACCAGCGTTTCACTCATAACTTTCCTTAAGAAAGTCCTGAGTGATTTGCTTACATGCAGGGGGTGGGCAGGGTCCCGGAGTGCTCCTCGCAGCTCTGTCTGCGGATACGGGACCCTGCACCTCCGGTCGGGTATCCACGCATGCGCACGGTGACGGCCTCCAGCGGCCACCCCGTGGGACATGGCAGACTCGGACCGCAGAGCGGCACCAAAAATGTAGCCCACCCCCCTCCCGAGATCGCTCGTGCCCGTGATGCCCGATTGCTCCCCTGGCCGTCCATGAGGCCCCCCCCCCCCCAACCCGATGTTCCGATATGTGGTTCGAACCATGCTGTCAGGAACTCGGCGAGTATTGCGTGGAAAGGGGGGGGGGGAGCCGCACCGTGGGGCATAGTTCACGGGCAAGTGATTCCCGAGCAATTCACCGGGGACTGGAGAATCGTGGGAGCGGTGCTGGTCCCAATTTCCGGGTTAACGCCCATTCTCAGCGATTTTGGCGCGGAGGCTCGGAGAATCCAGCCCTTGATTGTGAGGTGGATGGGCCATGATAATTTGCCCCTTAGCGTCCAGGGATGTGTAGTGTCATGTGAGAGTACCTTTAAGAAATGGGTGTTTATAAATGGGTGTGTAGATAAATATCTGTAGTGAGAGTACCTTTAAGAAAAGGGTGTTTATTACTGCAGTGATGTCAGAGAGTGGGTTGAGCTGGGCTGTCTGTCGGCTTTTTACTTTCGTTTTGGGCTGTTTGCTGCAGGGTGTGTTTTAGTTTCGTTTTCAGAGCTGGATAGCTGCAGTCACAGCCAGAAGGTGTATTAGAGTCTCTCTCTGTAATCTAAAGACTGTAAATCGATCCTGGTGATTTAAAACTAATAACATTAGAGGCTTTAACCTGATGTGCTTCTGGTAAAAGATGTTTTAAGTCTTATGGATGTTAAAAGGAAAGCTTAAAGGATTACTTAGTGTTGTATTCTTTGGGGGTTATATTTGAATTGATGGTTGCTAAGATGTTCACTGTATGTTTTTAAAAAGGTTAACTTGAGTTCATAGAATAAACATTGTTTTGCTTTCAAAACTACTTTTCCATTTCTGCTGTACCACACCTGTAGAGTGGGCCGTGTGCTCCCCATACCACAATCTATTAAAAGTTGGGGGTCAGGTGAACTCCATGATACACTTTGGGATTCTCTAAACCCTGGCCCATAGCAGCAGGTTATGTACGGCTGTGGGGATAGAGAGCAGGTGGGCCTGTGTGGGGTGTTCTTTTGGAGGATAGGTGCAGACTCGATGGGTTGAATAGCATCCTTCTGCACTGTCGGGATTCTATGATTTTAAGACCACGCGCTCGCCCTCGTTTCCTGGCCAATATTTATCTCTCATCTAATTCTTAGCATGGATTATCTGTTTATTATCATGTTGCTGCTTGTGGAACCTTGTGGTGTGGCAACTAGCTGCTGTTTTACCAACATTACAACTGTGACTGCATTTCAAAAGTAGTTAATTGGCTGTAAAGGCTTGTAGTTTGACCTGAAGTCATGAAGGACTCTACAAAAATGTAGATACTTTTTTACCTTCGTCATGAGATTTAAATACATCATATTACATTTTTATTTCATGAAACTTAAAAATAGTGGTGTTTTGGGGTATTGCAATTGGCAATTCCATTTGTTTATAACTAGAACTATTGGATTCAAGTGACTCAAGGAGTCAAATGTAATTTTTAGCACACCAGGTTTCTGAATGGTGACATGCTGAATGGTGGAAGATTCTGCCCACCGTTCCATGATTTTCCCACTGTTTTCAGGTTAAAATGCCATTATTCCATCAAAACTTCAGCACATGGAAGTCAGCTTTCTCAACTTCACCCACCTTTCTCAGAAGCTGCCTACAATCCTTGGTACGCGACAACATTCACACAAAGAGATGGAGGCTGTTTTGCTCTCACAGGAGGATTAACAAACAATGCTCTTCAACCAGTTACTTGGGGACAGCGAGGGCGATGGAGGAGAAATTCTTGCCACTGTGTAAAATCCCCACGCCATAAAATGTTAGATAGGGGCGGCACGTGGCAGAGTGGTTAGCACTGCTGCTTCACGGTGCTGAGGAGCCCGGTTCGATCACGGCCCCAGGTCATTGTCCGTGTGGAGTTTGCACATTCTCCCCGTGTCTGCGTGGGTCTCACCCCCACAACCCAAAGGTGTGTAGGGTAGGTGGATTGGCCACGCTAAATTGCGCCTTAATTGGAAAACATAATTGGGTATTCTAAATTTTCAGAAAATACATTTTTAAAAAGCTGGTTTCGACTGTGATACCAAAATTTTGTTTTGGTGCCAAATGGCAACAATTAGGACTCCCTTACCCTGGCGCCATTTTATCAATTTCCAAGGTGGACCAAAACCTAGCATCTGTAGTGCCAAATCCAGGTTCCATCTCGCGAGAACAGATTCGTCGCTCTGAATGAAGTGAAATGACACCAACAGAAAGGCAGCTTGAAGTTTGCGTGTCATAAAGACTTACTGCACTCTGCGATGATAGGTCATTCCGGTGAATCTATCAGACGTGGCTTATTACCTCATTTGGTGACTACATTAGCACATATGAGCGAGAAATGAAAACGAGCATCCCATTTTTCATTTTATTCGGAAGAATCCGGTTCAATGGTGCACTGCATTCTTTCACCTCTACTTTATTACATTCATGGTTTAAATGTGACAACTTTTTTTTTTGCTTGACAGCGGAATCAAGGACACGTTTTTCAAAGCTACAGTGGAAATCCAGCACTGGAAAGGTTTCAGTTGTTTAATCACCAGAGCAGCAAAGGGATTTAGCTGTACAGAGCTGACAGGAGCAGGCAGTTGTCAAAATAATAGAAATCATAAGGGAAAATAAGAGAAAGAAAATCCTACAAAATAAAAAGGTGGCATTCCAAGTTGCAAATTTTCCCAAGGAAATATTTTGTGGTTTTCAAGGCTCGAAGAAGCACTCGCATCATCAACAAGTTTAACATTGTGTTGCTATTTTTGGTGCACTGCTATCTTGGCAGCCGATGACCTATACTTGAGGATTTCCTCCCTAAAACTCTCTTCCTTTAAGATGCTCCTTGAAGTCAGTCTCTTTAATCAACCTTTTGGGCACTTGTTCCAACATCTCCTCACATGACACATGTCAAATCGTGATTTGAGTTTTCCCCTGTGAAGTCCCTGGGGTCATTTTACCATGATAAAGGTGCTACATAATTGCAAGTCATTGTTGCCTCGATGTAGGTAATGGAAGAATTGTTTCTGCTAACTTAGAAATTATATAAATATCGTAGTCAGCCTTAGCTGCTGATAGTTCCCCACAAAATTGAATTGTTTTTTGAATTACTATTCAAACAACCTTTCTACTCCTCTGCTGTTTCTTGCTGGTTCTAGTTAGGATGTGCAGACTGTCTAAAATGTTACATTCTGTTGCAGGTAGATTCACAGAATTTACAGTGCAGAAGGTGGCCATTCGGACCATCGAGTCTGCACCAGCCCTTGGAAAGAGCACCCGACCTAAGCCCACACCTCCACCCTATCCCCACACTTCCCCCTATCGCTGTAACCCCACCTAAGCTTACCTTTATTGGACACTAAGGGCAATTTAACATAGCCAATCCACCTACCCCTGTACATCTTTGGACTGGGGGAGGAAACCAGAGCATCTGGAGGAAACCCGCGCAGACACTGGGAGTATGTGCAGACTCCGCACAGACAGTGACCCAAGCCGGCAATCGAACCTGGAACCCTGGCGCTGTGAAGCCATTGTGCTAACCAGTATGCTACCGTGCTGCCCTGATTACTATGGAAACAGAAATGAAATGTATGCCAGGGGGTTTTAATTTTTTTAATGGGATCTACTATGCCCTATGTGCAAAGCATTTCTTAAACAACAACAACTTTGCTTTCATAGAATGCTTAAACTAATGTCCTGCGCTGTTCCACAGAAAGCTGTAGCAAAATCGGTTGCTGAGTGAGATAGAGATTAAGAGCAACAACCACAAGCATGGCCAAAGAGATTAGGTGAGATATAGCACAGAGAGAGAGAAGGGAGCAGGCAGGTGAGGGGGCTATTTTGAGGTCAGGGAATTTGGTTTCCCGAACATCTTGCGTTGTCTTTAAATCTTTGTCTGTAGGTTCCCGCTTGCAGCTAGCCTGATTGACAGACAAGAAGTCTATCGGGCACAAAATCCTGCAGCATCAGACAACAGCCATGCTGAGCTGAGAGCAGCTGGCCTGCTTTTGGGGGGGAGGGGGGTTTGGGGTTGGGTCCAATTGCAGGAATTAGCCAATGAGCTGTGGGGGGGCTGGGAATGGGAGCGAGTGGCAGAGTCTACTACTAAGCCTGTTAGGCCTGGAGAAAACACTCCTGCTCCTCCTGGCAGTGCAGTAAATACACTCCTCCTTCTAGCTGCTGGGTTTCCCCAAGGCACGGAAAACCTGGCCATCTGTGGTTAAAAATCGAGGCACTATTTTAATTTTTTTTCCAATAAATTTTGAGTACCCAATTATTTTTTTCCCAATTAAGGAACAATTTAGGGTGGCCAATCCACCTAACCAGCCCATCTTTGGGTTGTAGAGGTGAAACCCACTCAGACACGGGGAGAATGTGCAAACTCCACACGGACAGTGACGCAAGGCTGGGATTCAAACCCGGGTCCTCAGCGTCGTAGTCCTAGTGCTAACCACTGTGCCACATGCCGCCCCAAAAATCGAGGCACTATTAAACTGAAGGCATGCAACCTCATTAAAATATTTCAATGACCAACCTACCTGCTGCAAGCGAATTGGCCACCCGCCTCTCATCCCACATTCATTAAAATCTGAAGTGAATGGATTCCGGTCTTTAAAAATGAGAACAAGGATTTACATTTAACATATTGGAAGGATGTAGAGCCAATGCCAGTAAATGAGCCTGGGGGTGGTGAGCAAATGAGACTTGGTACAAGGCAGGACACAGTACGTAGAGTTTTAGAGCATATAGGACATAGAGAATGGGAGGCTAGTATGCAGAGAAACAAAGAACTTGCATCTATATGACATATTCTCAACCATAGAGTTTCCCAAAGCGCGTTACACCCAATGGCTTATTTTAGGAGAGTGATGAGGGAGACAAGGCAGCCATTTACAAACAGCAAGCTTCCACAAACCGCAATGCGATAGTGATCAGATAACCTGTTTTTGGGATGTTTGTGCAATGATAAACATTGGTCATAAATATCGAGAAGAATTCTCTTTCTCTTGTGCGAATAGTGCAATGAGATCTTATACTGAGGAGGAGAGACAGTTCAATGTCTTAGCTGGAACACAGCACCTTCTGCTGCATGTGCTTAAACGGGCCCTCATTGACTGTAAAGTGCTAAGGAACACCCCGAGCCCAAACGCAAATGATTTTCATTATTTCTAATGCCAGCAGTGCTAAATAGAAAACGTCACTCCTTTAAGTGGTGTTCAGATACTTTCAAGCGATCCACAACAACAACCATTTTGCTTTTCCAATTAGTAATTCCCGGTTTGCTGGAAGACAGAAGGCTCATTATACTAAGAGGGAGGGTTACAAAATGAAATGTGGGTACTAAATAAGAACACTGAACAAGTTAAAGCATCTTTTCCAAAGGCTTTTATTCCATTAAGGCAAACTATTACGAAATTAAAATGCTGCCCAATGGGAGAATAGAAATGTGCAGAGCCAAGCAAGTGCACACTCACTTAAAATTCCTCATCATTCTCTGATAAATTACATGAATCAATACGATAGCGGCAAATCGGTACTCGCCCTAATTAAAGTATCTGGCTTGTAGAACAGATCATTCACTGCCCTATGCATTACTGTCTAAACCAATAAAACCATAAAAGATTGTTTAATGGTGTAAGCTTTACAGACAGAGGTTGTGATGCAACTGCAAAAGGTTGCAGCCTGGTCCCCCGCCATGACCGCCCTTTGACAAAATTACCATTGATCATAAATACATGCCCCTGGAAAAAACTTTCACATTCACTTTTTCATGCAGAAAATGCAATCAACAAAAGGGCACAGGTGTCTGTAGACAGGCTTGGCCCGAACTTTAAAATATTCTGAAAACAAAAAAAGAGAAGTCTCTGCGAATAGATTTTGGGTTCAGGTTTCCATTAGAAGCATCTGAAAGCCAGGAGTTATCAACTAGAAAGAGGAATACGGATTACATTTGGAAAAAATTAGATTATGCAACACAATATTAAAATTGTTACGATTCCCAAAGAGACTGATAACTTTAAAAAAGAAATTCAAACTTCCAATCTGCAGCTGAAAGAATAACGTCAAGATTTCACAATTTAAGACAACAACAGACTATCAGCACAATTGACTAAACACTACCTTTGTGGGCAACTTAACACTTTAAAACACAAAATGAAATATCCCCCTCTTGGCCCAACCAAGAAAAGACACTTTTTATGTATACTTTACACCAGGGTTTTCCAAGAGTGGGTTGCGACTCGCGGGTGGGTCACAACATTCCCAAGGTGGTCCTGATCAAGGGAGAAGTGTCCAGCGACCATTATTGGCATTTGAAATGAAAATGGCGGCTGCTACCGGCTTTTAAATGAGAATGAAATGATGCTTGTGTGTAGTCATCTGACCATAAGTGGCAGCAGTGAGGTCAGTGCGCCCTGCACGTACACATGATATCAGGTGCTCTGTATGTATGTGGTTTTGGCACCAAATCACACAGATCTTCTTCCATTTTCGATCTGCTCGAAAGCAAGTCAAGAGGATTGTGAAGATGGATCATTTTGTGACAAGAAAGAGACAGCCAGAAACACAAAAGTGGCAGTATATCTACTAGCTAGGATCTCACATTTGCCTCTGCTGGAGAGAGCTGCTTGGGGGAGTCCATGGCAAGATAGAGCAGTGCTAGTATTAGCTCTGTACAGAGTTCCAGGGCCTCAGGTGAACAGCCAACAGAGAAGCAATTTACCTCAGGAACAAAGCAGTACAAAAATGATTTCTTGAAGTATGGATTTGTTACTTGTGCCGATGCAAAGCCCATGTGTGCTTTTTAAAGTAAATTTAGAGTACCCAATTCTTTTTTTCCTAATTAAGGGGCAATTTAGTGTGGCCAATCCACCTAGCCTGCACAACTTTGGGATGTGGGGGTGAGACCCACGCAAACACGGAGAGAATGTGCACACTCCACACTGATAGTGACCCGGGGCCAGGATCGAACCCGGGTCCTCAGCGCCTGAGACAGCACTGCACCACCTTGTCGCCGGCAAAGCCCACGTGTCATATGCAGGGAAGTATTGACGAATGAGAGTAGAAGCTTAAGATTTTGAAAGGGAAGTGGTGGGTGAAAAATTCCTTTGAGATTAAGACCCCAGATCAGTTATTAACTTCCAGCTGATTCGAAATGAAAAGACCATGCTGCTGCATCTGACCTGTGACAGCACATTAAAAACATGCCACAAGTCCATGAGGCTGTCAGCATTCTGGAGAAGCATAAGCCCATAAGACATAGGAACAGAATTAGGCCACTCAGCTCATTGAGTCTGCTCCACCATTCAATCATGGCTGATATTTTTCTTATCCCCATTCTTCTGCCTTCTCCCATAACCCCTGATTCCATTATTAATCAAGAACCTATCTATCGC
Source organism: Scyliorhinus torazame (assembly GCF_047496885.1). Taxonomy (NCBI): domain Eukaryota; kingdom Metazoa; phylum Chordata; class Chondrichthyes; order Carcharhiniformes; family Scyliorhinidae; genus Scyliorhinus; species Scyliorhinus torazame. The sequence goes on along the minus strand of NC_092708.1, from coordinate 203,286,787 downwards.
TATCTTAAAGACACTCAGTGATTTGACCTCCACAGATTCACCACTTTCTGGCTGAAGAAATTCCTCCTCATCTCTGAGGTGCATCCCGTGCTGAGTAAAACAAGCACTTTGATGCTTTTGCTTCACGCCGACCTACATGTGCAAGGTCAGACTTTCCGTTTTCATGAAGATGAAGATGGCACAAAGGAACTGGTTGAGCTCTACACCTGATATGCGCATTGTTGTCTCTTCCTGTGAACCTGGGGAGTGAGATTGTGAAGACCAAGCAGGTTCCCCTTTTGCATTAGTGGTAAATGAGCAAGGAGTGTGTCACAAAGGTCGGCCAGCTGGCAAAAGTGGATTCCAAGAAAAAAGTCTGAAAAACACTGCTTTACGCTGCCCTTTATATATTTATTTAGATTCCCAGAATCAATACACAGTGATTCTTAGTTCCTGAAGATTTACTCCTGTTTTTTCTTTTCTCGGACTAGTAATTTGCAACTTAGAACTATCTTTCACAGTGAAGTTTTCTTTTCCCAGAAACTCTCCTTCGAGCCCAAGTTAGGGGAGTCTTCCAGCCTCATTTTAACCCCACACAAACTTGATATTTTCAATCTGAGTGGGAGCTTCCACCCACATTCCTGCGTGGCCATCCATAGAGTCTGTTTTGACCCCTTGCTGCTCCCTCTTTGCAGGATTCAGGCAAGCTCAAATGCCATATGTGAGACTCAGCGATATCCTGTGAAAGTAGCATGATCTTTACAAGGGCTTTGTCTGCATTCTTTCCCATGATAATGTGAACCACCAGAGCCTTGTATGTAGGTAGGAATGCTAATTCGCTATCTTTGAGAGCCCAAAGCCGGGATGCACCAATATCGCGGCCAAGTGTAGACACCGGCGTCACAACCAGCGCGAGTGACGCCTGCATCAACGGGCCTCCAGGCCCAGGCATTCGCCTCGTCTTCAGGGGCTAGAACGGTGCCGGAGTTCTGTGTGCTGCTCCGGTGCTGAAAGCCGGCCCTACACGGCCAGCGCGGGTCCGCGCATACGCGGAGCCCTACAGGAGCCCGGCGTGGATCAACATAGGAAACCACCCGCCCCCCCCCGGAATGAACGCACCCGCCGATCGGTAGCCCCCGATCGCGGGCCTGGCCACCAAGGAGGCCACCCCCCCGGAGTCAGCTCCACCTGTCCCCCCACCAGGACGGCCCCCACAGCCAGAACTCCAAGGTCCCGCTGGGTGGGATCATATGTAAACCACACCGGCAGAACTCAGCGGGCACTTAGCCCGTCGAGCGTGGAGAATCACCGTGGGGGGGGGACACACTGCTTGCAACAGCCCCCAACCAGCGCCGCGGCGAATCGGCGGCCCGGCATCAGATCGGCGTGGTGGGATTCTCACCCCCCCTCCCACCTGGCGATTCTCCGACCCGGCCCAAATGCACAGTTTAAAGCATAACTGTTTACACCCAACATTCTCAACACCTTTCTGGGACTTTGGAGAGTCACCGGCTCCTGCCATTGTCTCCAAGTGTAGTTATCTTACACCTTCTTCCCAGTAAAAAAGCTAAGCCTTACATTGATCTGTGACAACCAAACCACCTGGGCTGTCAGGAGGTTTCAGAACAGGTCACATGGCCCCCTTTCTTTTACATAAACTTAAAGATATAGTCCCAAAACATAATCTACTAAACCACATAATTGTAAAATGGGAAGTTCACTGTAGAACACCAAATAAAACATCAACACAAGAAACACTTAAATCAGCTGAAAAAAACGTTTCAATACAAAAATTTATGTTCCTTGACAAATACTTGTTGATCAAATTGTGCCGGCAGTGAACATTGGCTTGAAAAGAAATATCCCAGTATTGTATTATGACATTTAGAATAAGAGGTAAAATATGCTGCATAAAAAAGCACACATTCACATGCAGCAATTCTGCTTGCCTCTTGTTCAAAGCGACTGTCTAGAGATGCCTTCTCTATCCATTGATTTCTGTTAATGTTAATTGAATTAGACCAATTCTCAATACATGGGCTCTTGTGTCCATGGAAGTCTTTCACTGTACTCAAGTCTCCTGCGACTCACAGGACAGCGCTGTCTTGCACTAGTTTTTGGATAAGATGCAAACCCATGTGCCGTCGATAAAAAAAAAGATCTCCACGTACTATTTTGAAGAAGAAATGAAGTAGTGTCTTTGCAAGTCACCTTAAAAGAACAAACATCCAATATTAACTCTAGAATCCAGAACTCTTTTTGCTCCTTAGAATCCCTACAGTGCAGAAGGGGGGTGGGGGGGATTTGGCCCATCAAGCCTGCACCAATCTTCCAAAAAGAGCACTCCACCTAGGCCCACTCCCCCGTTCTATGTCCGTAAACCCAAACATTGATCATGATACTAAGGAGCAATTTAGCATGGTCAATCCACCTAACCTGCACATTTTTGGTCACGAAGGGGCAATATAACTTGGCCAATCCACCTAACCTGCACATCTTTGGACACAAAGGGCAATTTAACATGGCCAATCCACCTAACCTGTACAGCCTTGCTCAACAGTAGCCACTATTCCACATCTAAACCTGCACCATTCTCAGCAAAGCCACGAAAGGTATTGTGAAAACCTTAAATGTTCTTCCCTTAAGCACTGTCCACTAAAAATGTATTATAGCTTTGTGAGATATGCAAATGAAAATTCAATGAACCAAATACTCATGTCATTAATGGTAATCTTGAACTGAAAATTCTTCCCTTTTGGGTTTTCCTTTAAACAATTGCGAGTACGTAATGGAGGTTCTGCTATTCAGTTCAAAAACACACTTTGATTCCCAATCTCAGAAGAGCAATTGTTAGTATACGAGTGACTTGCACACACGAGTCATCTTTGTACCATTTCAGATAAGAATAAGAATGTGGCTTTTATAATTCTTTTAAAGCATCTTTTATGTCGCAAAATGTCCCAGGGTGTTTTACAGGAAGTAAGCAAACAAAACTGACCTCAGGTGACTAAAAGATTGATCAAAGAAGTAGGTTTTGAAAGAGTGTCTTAAAACAGGAGAGAGATGAAGAGGGTGAAAGGCTGAGGGAGGGGTTTCCACAGCTTGGGGCCAAGGCAGCTGAAGGCAAAGCAATCACTGACAAGGGAAAATAAGTCAGGGATGTGCACGAGGCCATAATCGGAGGAATGTGGAATTGTCAGCAGAATTCAGGCCCGCACGTAAAGCATTTTAAATATTAAGATGCAAATTTTAAAATTAAAGCATTGTTGGGCTGGTAGCTAATGTAAGTGTCCATGAAGGTTTTTCATTGTAAGGTGGCCTCCTCCTGCTGGACAGGTGAACGGGACTTGATATGAGTTAGGATAGAGGCTGCAGAAATTTGGATGTGCTGAAGTTTATGGAGGGTGGGAGATGGGAGACTGGAAGTGACTGAAGCATGGATGAGCATTTCAGCAGCAGATCAGCTGAGGTAGTGGTGGAGACAGGTGATATTTCAGAGCTCCATCTTTGTGATCAAGGCAATATGACGTGTGAAGTGCAGCTCAGTGTCAAACAAGATGCCACGGCTACAAATGATCTGGTTCAACTTGAGATAATGCAGGAAGGAACTGGTAACTGTTTATATAGCAGGCACCAAAAAAATGACCGTTGCCTTCTCAATACTTTGCTGGAGAAAATCTGAAATACTCTGACAACAGTGACAGTGGAGAGGTTGAGAATGATAGGGGGGGGGGGGGGGGGGTGAGGTAGAGCTGGGTGTTATCAACGTACATTTGGAATCGAGTGTTATGTGTTCAAATGATATGGTTGAACAACACTGTGAGTAGATGAGAAATTGGAGGGGGACAAGAGTTGTTCTGTAGTGGGTTTCAGATGTGATGCTGCAGTGGAGAGAAGAGAAGCGGTGCGGAATTTGCACATTCTCCCCGTCTGTGTGGGTTTCCTCCAGGTGCACCAATTACATAGAACATTCGGCCCATCGAGTCTGCACCGACCCACATTAAGCCCTCACTTCCACCCTATCCCCGAAAACCAATAACCCCTTCTAACCTTTTTGGACACCAAGGGCAATTTAGCATGGCCAATCCACCTAACCTGCATGTCTTTGGACTGTGGGAGAAACCGGAGCACCCGGAGGAAACCCATGCAGACACGGGGAGAATGTGCAAACTCCGCACAGACAGTGACCCAGTGGGGAATCGAACCTGGGACTCTGGCGCTGTGAAGCCACAGTGCTATCCACTTGTGCAATCGTGCTGCCCTAATGACAATTTCCTCCCACAGTTTAAAGATGTACAGGTTAGGTGGATTGGCCATGATACAATTGTCCCTTAGTGTCCAAAAGAGGTGTGTAGGTTAGGTTATTGGGATAGGGCGGGGGAGTGAGCTTGAGTGGACTGCTCTTTCAGAGGGTCGGTGCAGACTCATTGGGCTAATGGCTTCCTTTTGCACTGTAGGGATTCTATGAAAGGCACTCAATTGGTTATGACTGGGTAGGTTAAGAGGAACCAAGCAAGGCCAATTTCACTCAGTTGGACAACGGAGAATCATTGGAAACAGATGGCATTGTCATGCATGTCTAAAGCTGTTGAGAGTTTAAGAAGGAGGAGGAGTCATTGTACAGCATGTTCACAGTTGAATAAGCTATCATTTATGACATTCATGGCCGTTCAGTACAGTGACTGACATGAAAGTTTGATTGGAGTGTTTCAAATATGGAACTACAGGAATTTCTAATGCATGAAATTGTACCCCATTTAACCTGGGCTGAGACAATTTCAATTAATTTAATTCAAGAATCACCTAGTTGAAAGAAGGTGCAACTAGCAGTCTGAGTTTTATTTTACGCCAAAACCTACAGATGAAACTATAGTGCGTTTTGGCCACACCATTTTCACTTGAGAGAGGTCCATCTATTTTCTGAACAGGGAGAGAACTTGTTGTGCACATTCTTGTCAGGAACCTACCTCTTGGTATTTTTCCATCCTCCTGGCCACCATCACCTGGATCATTCCTCGGATGTTTCCCTCCATTGACATGGATCGCCGTAATGTTTCCAGCGCCTCATGGTTAGATTTCTCCAGTAGGTATTCGCCATTCACTGCAATCAGCTGATCATTCATCCGTAGTTGCCCATCCTGCATGATACAGAAAGGAATCAAATGCATCTGGCATTAATTTTGTTCCTCAATTTCCAGCTCTATTCAATGACATTTACGCATGCAGTGTCTTTAATGTAAGTAAGTAAAGTCACCATAGTCCCAGATGACCATGGGCTACTTTCCCCTCTGAGGGGGAGAGTTGACTGGTAGTGATTTAACCTGAGGTGAGGGGCAAGGCTTCATGAATAACCTCAGCCGGTACAGGAATTGAACCCATGTTCCTGTTGGCCTCGATCTGCATCACAAACCAGCTGTCCAGTGAACTCAGCTAAACCGGCCCCCCAGGAATTAGCCTCACTGAGTAAGTCTAACACATAGTGTTGTACTGAGTGATATTAACCAGGGAGGTCTCAAGTAAAAGGGTTCGATCATTGGCCACAATGCAGCGGACTATTTCAGAGGGGAAAAAAAATCCACCCTGGCTATTGGTCCGGGTTGCTTGTTGGAAAGTACATGCGAACATTGCACAAAGATAGTATCTGGCCTTCCTGTGATGTCCAACATGGTTAATTAGTCTGCCAAAATCCACTGAGAACTTAGGCGAGTTCCTAAAATGTCTCTCAGTGCTCATGAAACTACACCCCAGTAAAAGACCCAAGAGTATAAAAAGGTATTACTCGAGGAAAATTCATTCCATCAACGGCTGTTATATATAGGGCACATTTTACACGGTAACACGCCCAAATGTGTTTCACAGGAATAGTCTCAGACAGAATCCGACACTGAGCTGCACAAGGAGCCATGAGACATGGTGAGGTGGAGTTTAAGAGCACTATTCAGAGCGGGATCAGTTTTCCTGGGAGTGAAAGGTCTCCCAGAGCTCAGGGTCTCATCAGCTGGAGGCACGGTACTAATGCTGGGTTAAAGGAAATTGCGAGCACATAAGAGTCCAAAATTGGATGAGCACAGAGAGCTTTGAGGCCTTTGAGGCTGGGGAAGGTTCCAGAGAAAGGGAGAAGTGAGGTCATGGAGGGATTTGAATGCAAGGAGGAGAATTTTAAATTTGTAGCACTGCTAGATCTTTCACATTCCTTCAGGTATGATTGACTCTTCCGTGGCTTCCTCTCGACCCCATGAGAATGCGCAAACTCCACACTGCTTCTCTTCTCCCCACTGCAGCGTCCTGCGACAAATACGTTTTGATCCTTAAAAGAACATTAATGCAATGTCCACAATCTCCATTCAAGTCCACAACTCAATCCATTTCTTTACCTTAAAGGCTGCCCCTCCGTGAAGAATGGCCTTAATGAATATACCAAGGTCGGCCCCAGTGTCCTTGGATTTGTTCCCTTTAAGGCTGATGCCCAGCCCAGCAGAGCCCGAGTCATTGAGCGGGATCTCAAAGGTCAAGTACTCCTTTTTATCGTCTCCTGGGAGGTGAAAGATCTGTTCCCCCTTCTGAAACAAAAGAAATGCATTAGGTGATTGCAGGAACAACATCAGACCTACAGTCAGCTGTCAGGACTTTAAGAAAGTTCACAGGTGGGCACCCAGAATGCTGGTTTCAAAATCTTAATCTAGTGCTGAAAATACAGATATGGCTGCACTTTCATTCCAAGGTTCAGGGTTCAAGTCCCACTCCAAAAGATTGTGCCAACAAACCTAATTGGCACTCCAGTGCAGAACTGAAAGATCGCTGCCCTGTGAGGGGTGCTGCCTTTTGGATGAGATGTTAAACCAAGGCCACATCCACCCTCTCAAGAGGACATAAAAGATCACAAATTACTATTCAAAGAACAGTTGGATGTTCCTCTGCGTCCTGGCCAATATTTCTAATTCATATGAATTAGGAGCAGGGGTAGGCCACTCTGCCCCTCAAGCCTGCTTCGCCATCAATAAGGCCGTGACTGATCTGATTGTAACTTTCCTTTTACCCTCAAAAACATTTCACTCTTTTGTTTATCAAGAATCTATCTACCTGTACTCATTGGTATTCAGAAGAACGAGAGGTAGCCTTATTGATACATATTGGATTCTCTGGGGGCTTGATCGGGTAGATGCTGAGAAGTTGTCGTAGAGTCCAGGACCAAAGGACATAATCTCAGAGTATGGGGTTGCCCATTTAAGACAGAGATGATACATTTCAATTCATTTTACTGGATGTGGGGTGCTGCTGGCGAGGCCAGCATTTATTGTCCACTGCTAGTTGACCTTCAGAAGGTGGTAGTGAGCTGCCTTCTTGAACCACTGCAGTCACTCAAGTATAGGTACACCCACTGTGCTGTTATGAAGGGAATTCCAGGATTTTGAGCGAGCGACAATGAAGGAACCATGATATATTTCCAAGTCAGGATGGTGAGTGGTTTGGAGGGAAACACCCAAGTGATGGCATTCCCAGGTTTCTGCTCCTCTTGTCCTTCTAGATGGTAATGGTCATGAGTCCGGGAGGTGCTGTTGAAGGAACCTTGGTGACTTCTTCAGTGCACCTTGTAGATGGTACACACAGTTGCCACTGTTAGTCGGTAATCGAGGAGTTTAATGTTTGTGGAATAATAATAATCTTTATTGTCACAAGTAGGCTTACATTAACACTGCATGAAGTTATTGTGAAAATCCTCCAGTCGCCACATTCCGGCGCCCGTTCGGGTACACAGAGGGTGAATTCAGAATGTCCAAATTATCTAACTGCACGTCTTTCGGGACTTGTGGAAGGAAACTGGAGCACCCGGAGGAAACCCACGCAGACACAGGGAGAATGTGCAGACCTCCACACAGACAGTGACCCAAGCCAGGAATCAAAGGAATCAAACCTGGGACCCTGGTGCTGTGAAGCTACAGTGCTAACCACTGTGCTACTGTGGAAGGGGTAGCAATCAAGTGGGGCTGTTTTGCCCTGGATGGCATCGGGTTTCTTGAGTGTTGTTGGAGCTGCAAGTGGAGAATATCCAGGCAAGTGGAGAATATTCCATTGTACTCCTAGCTTGTGCCTTGTAAGATGGTGGACAGGCTTTGGGAGGGTCAGGTGGTGAGTTACCCAGGCAGAACACAAACTGAGGGCCCATGAGCAGGTTATTGCTGAGTAAGTGCCGCTTGATAGCACGGTTAATGAACCCTTCTACCATTTCACTGATAATCAAGAGTAGACTGACAGGGCAGGAATTGGCCGGGTGGGTTTGTCCTGTTTCTTGTGTACATGACATACCTGGGCAGTTTTCCACATTGTCGGGTAGATGCCATGTTGTAGCTGTACTGGAACAGCTTGGCTAGGTGTGTGGCAAGTTCTGGAGCCCATGTCTTCAGGGCTATTGCTGGAATATTGTCAGGGCCCATAGCCATTGCAGTATCCTATACCTTCAGCTGTGTCTTGATATCACGTGGAGTGAATAGAATTGGCTGAAGATTGGATCTGTGTTGCCGGGAATCTCAGGAGGAGGCAGTAATGCATCATTAATTCAGCATTTCTGACTGAAGATTTCTGTGAATTCTTCAGCCTCATCTTTTGCACAGATGTGCTGGGCTCCTCCATCATTGAGGATGGAGATACTTGTGGAGCCTCCTCCTCCAGTGAGCTGTTTAATTGTCCACCACCATTCGTGGCTGGATGTGGCAGGACTGCAGAGCTTAGATCTCTCGGTAGGTAGTGATTCTGTGGAATTCGGTAGCGTAAAGAGTTGTAGAGGCTGGGTCATTAAGTATATTCAAAGCTGAGATAGACATATTTTAATCAGTAAGGGAATTGAGCGCTATGGGGAAAAAGTGAAAACGTGGAGTTGAGAATTATCACATCAGATCAGTCATGATCTCAGTGAATGGTGGAGCAGACTTGATGGGCCGAGTGGCCTATTTCTGCTTCTATGTCTTTTGGTTTTACCCCTGCCTTAAAAATATTCAAAATCACTTCCGGTTGCGGCCATGCCTAGGTAGGTCGCACGTTCGGCAGCTCCCGCCGGGAATGGACTTTTGGGCTCTCTAGAGGGGCCCCAACGGCAATTGTTCGACGGCTTCCAGTGTGGGAAGGTGACAGCAAGGTCCCCCCAACATTATATGGATTGGACCAGGAGTGGAGCGGTGAAAAAAGTGATCTTGGAGCAGCGAAAAGTGAGGGGGAGAAAAAACAAGATGGCGGCTGGTGGAGACCAAACAGCATGGGCGCAGTGGTCGCAGGAGCAGCAGGGGGTTCTTAAACGCTGCTTTGAGGAGCTGAAAACCGAAATGCTGGCGCCAATGAAGGCGGCCATTGAGAAGCTAGTGGAGACCCAGAAGGTCCAAGGGGCGGCGATCCGGGAGGTGCGGCAAAAAGCCTCGGAGAATGAGGATGAGATCTTGGGCCTGGCGGTGAAGGTGGAGGCGCACGAGGCACTGCACAAGAGGTGGGCAGAAAGATTTGAGGACCTGGAGAATAGGTCGAGGAAGAAAAATCTTCGAATTCTGGGTCTCCCCGAAGGAGTGGAGGGGCCCGATGCTGGGGCATATGTGAGCACGATGCTCAATTCGCTGATGGGCGCGGGAGCCTTCCCGAGGCCCCTGGAGCTAGATGGGGCTCACCGGGTCCTAGCAAGGAGACCCAAGACCAACGAGCCACTAAGGGCTGTAGTGGTGAGGTTTCACCGCTTTATGGACAGAGAGTGTGTCCTGAGATGGGCCAAGAAAGAGTGGAGCAGCAGGTGGGAGAACACGGAGATCCGAATCTACCAGGACTGGAGTGCAGAGGTGGCTAAGAAGAGAACTGGTTTCAATCGGGCTAAGGCGGTGCTCCATCGGAAGGGGGTGAAGTTCGGTATGCTGCAGCCAGCGTGATTGTGGGTCACGTTCCAGGATCGGCACCACTATTTCGAAACGCCTGATGAGGCATGGATCTTTATACGGACTGAAAAGTTGGACTTAAATTGAGGGTTTGTTGTGGGGGGATGTTTACTGTGTATATAGTGTTTATTACATTTAGGGAATGTTCCTTTGGTTTGGGTGCTGGATGGGGATAGGTGAAGGGATTTGATTGGGAGACTGTGGGAGAGTGTGGGCGTCGGTGTCGGAGGGACAGACCCCCACGAAGGAAGAGGGGGAGTGGAGGCCCGGGGATGGCGAATTGGGGTAAGGCCGTAAAAAGAGCTGCGCCAGAGGGGGTGGGGCCGGCTCAGGAAAGCGCGTACTTTTTCCCGCGTTAGGGAAGGACGGGGGTGGGGGCCGGGGGAGGGTGGGCGGTGCTGGAGAGGAGCGCACACTGACTGCCAGCGAGGGGGAGGGGGGATTTTCACACCGGGTGGGGTCGATGGAATGGCAGGAGAGGCTGGGGTCAGTAGGAGTCAGCTGACTTACGGGAGTGTTGTGGGGGGAGCAAAAGGGCTAGATGTGGATCTAGCGGGGGGGGGAAGAGGCGGGTATAGGGTTGCCGCTGCATTGCCCAATGGGGAGCTGGAAGTAGAGAGGTGGTCGGGGCGGGGGTCCGCCGTCTGGGGGACTGGAGGGTGCGGGAGGCGTGGGCACGTGGCTGGCCTAGAAAAGGAGATGGCTAGTCGGCAAGGGGGTGGGGGTGGTGGGGGGGGGGGGGGGGGGGGGGGGAGAGCCCCCCAATCCGGCTGATAACTTGGAATGTGAGGGGCCTGAATGGGCCGGTCAAGAGGGCCTGGGTGTTCGCGCACTTAAAGGGACTGAAGGCAGAGGTGGTTATGCTCCAGGAGACACATTTGAAGGTTGCAGATCAGGTTAGGCTGAGAAAGGGATGGGTAGGACAGGTATTCCATTCAGGGTTGGATGCGAAGAACAGAGGGGTTGCAATACTGGTGGGAAAGCGGGTGTCGTTTGAGGCAATGAATATTGTAGTGGATAATGGAGGTCGATATGTGATGGTGAGCGGGAGGTTGCAGGGGGTGTAGGTGGTACTGGTAAACGTATATGCCCCGAACTGGGATGATGCCGGATTTATGAAACGCATGCTGGGTCGAATTCCGGACCTGGAGGTAGGAAGCTTGATAATGGGGGGGGATTTCAACACGGTGCTGGACCTAGCACTGGATCGCTCTAGGTCCAAGACGGGTAAGAAGCCGGCTGCGGCCAAGGTGCTTAGGGGGTTTATGGACCAGATGGGGGGGGGAGTGGATCCATGGAGGTTTGTCAGGCCCCTAGCCAGGGAATTTTCATTCTTTTCCCACGTCCTTAGAGCCTACTCCCGGATAGATTTCTTTATTTTGAGTAGGGCGCTAATCCTGAAAGTGGAGGGGACAGAGTATTCGCCATAGCCATCTCAGACCATGCCCCGCACTGGGTGGAGCAGGAGTTAGGAGAGGAGAGGGACCAGCGCCCGCTGTGGCGTCTTGATGTGGGATTATTGGCGGATGAGGTGGTTTGCGGGCGGGTGCGAGGGTGCATTGAAAGATATTTGGAGGCCAACGACAACGGGGAGGTGCAGGTGGGGGTAGTTTGGGAGGCGTTGAAGGCGGTGGTCAGGGGAGAGTTAATCTCCATCAGGGCCCACAGGGAGAAGAGAGAGGGCAGGGAGAGGGAAAGGTTGGTGGGGGAGATCTTAAGGGTGGACAGGAGATATGCAGTGGCCCCCGAGGAGGCACTACTCAGGGAGCGGCAGAACCTCCAGGCGGAGTTCGACCTGTTGACCACAGGGAAAGCAGAGGCACAGTGGAGGAAAGCGCAGGGGGCGACGTATGAGTATGGGGAGAAGGCGAGTCGGATGCTGGCACACCAGCTTCGTAAGAGGGAGGCAGCGAGGGAGATAGGTGGAGTTAAGGATAACGGGGGGAATACGGTGCGGAGTGCGGTGAGAATAAACGAGGTATTTAGGGACTTCTATGGGGATCTGTACAGATCTGAGCCCCAAGCGGGGGAAGAGGAGATGCGACGATTTTTGGATCAGCTGAGGTTCCCGAGGGTGGAGGAGCAGGAGGTGGCTGGTTTAGGGGTGCCAATTGGCTGGAGGAGCTGGTTAAAGATTGGGGAGCATGCAGGCGGGGAAGGCCCCGGTGCCAGATCGGTTCCTGGTCGAGTTTTACAGGAAATATGTGGACCTGCTAGGCCTGTTGTTAGTGAGGACTTTCAATAAGGCAAGGGAGAGGGGGACCTTGCCCCCGACAATGTCCGGGGCGCTGATCTCTCTGATCCTGAAGTGGGACAAGGACCCACTGAAACGTGGGTCGTATAGACCGATCTCGCTCCTCAATGTGGATGCTAAGTTGCTGGCAATAGTGCTGGCTACGAGAATTGAGGACTGTGTCCCGGGGGTGATTCATGAGGACCAGACGGGATTTGTAAGGGGTAGGCAGCTAAACACTAATGTGCGGAGGCTCCTCAATGTGATCATGATGCCATCGGTGGAGGGAGAAGCGGAGGTAGTGGCAGCTATGGACGCGGAGAAGGCCTTCGACCGGGTGGGGTGGGAGTATCTTTGGGAAGTGCTGCGGAGGTTTGGGTTCGGGGAGGGGTTCATCAGCTGGGTCAGGTTGCTATATAGAGCCCCGGTGGCGACTGTGGCTATGAATCGGCGGAGGTCGGAGTACTTTTGGGTGTACCGAGGGACGAGGCAGGGGTGCCCCCTGTCCCCCTTGTTGTTTGCATTGGCAATGGCATTAAGGGAGTCCAGGAAATGGAGGGGACAGTCCGAGGGGGAGAGGAACATCGGGTGTCGCTGTATGCGGACGACCTGTTGCTGTATGTGGCAGATCCAGTGGAGGGGATGGCAGAGGTCATGCGGATCCTAAGGGAGTTTGGGGACTTCTCGGGGTATAAGCTCAATGTAGGGAAAAGGGAGCACTTTGTGGTGCATCCAAGGGACCAGGGAAAGGGGATAGATGACCTACCGTTGAAGAGGGCGGAAAGGAGCTTTCGGTACTTAGGGATCCAAGTGGCTGGGAGTTGGGGGGCCCTGCACAAGCTCAATTTGACATGGTTGGTAGAGCAGATGGAGGAGGATTTCAAAAGATGGGATGTGCTGCCACTCTCGCTAGCGGGCAGGGTACAGTCGGTTAAAATGATGGTCCTCCCGAGGTTTCTCTTTGTGTTCCAGTGCCTTCCCATTATGATTCCCAAGGCTTTTTTCAAATGGGTAGGTAGGAGCATCATGGGTTTCGTGTGGGCAAATAAGACCCCGAGGGTAAAGAGGGTGTTTCTGGAGCATAGTAGGGACAGGGGAGGGCTGGCGCTGCCGAATTTGTGCGGCTATTATTGGGCTGCCAATGTGGCGATGAGTGGGTAATGGAGGGAGAGGGGGCGGCGTGGAAGTGGTTGGAGATGGCGTCCTGTGTGGGCATGAGCCTGAGGGCGCTGGTGACGGCATCGCTGCCGCTCTTGCCGACAAGGTACACCACGGGTCTGGTGGTGGCGGCGACGTTGAAGATCTGGGGGCAGTGGAGGCGACACAGGGGCGAGGTGGGAGCCTCGATTTGGTCCCCGATTCGGGAGAACCATCGGTTCGTCCCGGGAAGGATGTATGGGGGGTTTGGAGCTGGCATCGGGCAGGGATTAGACGAATGGGGGACTTGTTTATAGATGGGACGTTTGGGGCGCTGGAGGAGAAGTTTGGGTTACCCCCGGGAAATGCTTTCAGGTATATGCAAGTGAGGGCGTTTGTGAGGTGGCAGGTGAGGGAATTCCCGCTGCTCCCGGCGCAGGGGATTCAGGACAGGGTGATTTCGGGTGTATGGGTTGGAGAAGGCAAGGTTTCAGCGATCTACCAGGAGCTGAAAGAAGAGGAGGAGGCCTCGGTGGAGGAGTTAAAGGGCAAGTGGGAGGAGGAGCTTGAGGAGGAGATAGACGAGGGTCTGTGGGCTGATGCCCTGAGTCGGGTTAATTCTTCCTCCTCTTGCGCCAGGCTCAGCCTAATACAATTCAAGGTTACTCACAGAGCGCATATGACAGGGGCGAGGTTGAGTAGGTTCTTTGGAAGGGGGGGGGAAGAGAGAACAGATGTGGGAGGTGCTCGGGAAGCCCGGCAAATCACGTCCACATGTTCTGGTCGTGCCGGGCACTGGATGGGTTTTGGAGGGGTTTCGCGAGGACTATGTCCAAGGTGGTGAAAGTCCAGGTCAAGCTGAGTTGGGGGTTGGCACTATTTGGGGTAACGGACGAGCCGGGAGTGCAGGAGGCGAAAGAGGCCGGTATCCTGGCCTTTGCTTCCCTGGTAGCCCGGTGGAGGATCTTGTTATTATGGAAGGATGCGAAGCCCCCCAGGGTGGAAGCCTGGATAATTGACAAGGCAGGGTTCATTGAGCTGGAGAGGATAAAGTTTGCCTTACGAGGGTCTGCGCAGGGGTTCTTCAGGCGGTGGCAACCGTTCCTAGACTATCTCGCGGAGCGTTAGGAGGAGGTCAGCAGCAGCAGCAACCCAAGGGTGGGGGGGGGAGGGGGGGGGGGAGAGTCTCATTGGGGGAGGGGGGGAATTCGGGTGGGGGGGGGCTTCCCTATGGGTACCTTTGAATGTCATATGGGGGGGGTTACAGTATATGGGGGAAACCCAATGTATAAGTTTTGTATAATTTTTGATTGTTGTGTTTGTGTTTCTTTCTTTTTGTTATGGGGGGGGGTTGTTAAAAATTCTGTTGGGAAATTTGAATAAACATATTTTTTTAAAAATATATATATATTCAAAATCTTTGCTTTCACTGCCTTGAGTTCCAAAGACTCACTACCTTCAGAGGAAACAATTTCTCCTTATCTGTCTTAATTGGGCAACCCTTTATTTTTTTTTTTTTAAATAAATTTTGCGTACCAATTCTTTTTTTATTTCCATTTAAGGGGCAATTTATCATTTTACACTACACATTTTTGGGTTGTGAGGGTGAGACCCACGCAGACACGGGGCGAATGTGCAAACTCCACACAGACAGTGACCCAAGGCCTCGGTGCCGTGAGGCAGCAGTGCTAACCACTGCAACAGCGTGCCGTCCCAACCCCTTATTTTTAAACAGTGACCCTTATTTATAGATTCCCCACAAGAGAAAACATGCTCTGCACATTCACCCTGTCAAGACCCCTCAGGATCTTAAAACATCACTAAAATAGTTCATCTGTTCATTATCTATTGCTGTCTGTAGGAGATGACTGTGCGCAAATTCCTGGTCATATTCCCTATATAATTCAAAAACTACTTCAATGGTTGTAAAGTATTTTAGGATGTTCTGAGATTGTGAGTCATTTTTTCTGAAGCCTAATTCAAAAATGATTAAAAATTTGTTGTTCCTAAAATAATTAATTATGGTGACAATGACAGGCTTCCATGACCACAGAATTAGTGAATAATAGATACTCAAGAATGAGAGCATTGCAAACATAACAGGTGGGAAAAAATGCATGGAGATTAATGAACAGATCTGGCATCATAAACTTTCAAGGAACAATCAATGGACAGCGGGACTCCTGTCTGCTTTTCCAACCTTCTATCGCAGAGACACTAATTTGGGGTCAAAGTTAACTACATTGCTTCAAGTACTATACCCTGAGAGGGTGTTGCCGACCATGGACCTCAATGATAATCCTGCTCTGCAGGTGTGAATCATCTTAGTTGGTGGTAGATACTCCCATTTTGCGAGGTTCTTTGTCTACCTTGATTGTTTTTTTTACCATCCACCTTTCCCATCCGCATCAGCCTTTCTAAATCATGATTTCTTAATCCTTGTCCAGGAAACTCCCCCCATGTTTTCCTGATCTTGGTCAACAGAGTTCTTTTGATCTCAGATTTTACTAGCCCACTTTATTGGTGGTGTGATGTGTCCAAGATCCCTTCACTATTCACCTCAAAGTTAATTACATCACCAATACAGTAATGAAAACTGCTGCCTTAGTGTTTCCCATCAAAGGAAAGT